>NW_026555329.1:62912500-64162500 GCF_021234165.1 Pteronotus mesoamericanus | reverse complement strand
TCCTCTCTCTGGTTGGCTTTGTTATTGGTGCTGGTCATTTGTGAGGAGGAAGGTTCTGGTGAAGGTTACAGTCTACATCTTGGCTTATAAGAGAATTAAAATTGTGACCTTAGCCCTATTAACTTTATGCTATACTCAGCTATGTTAACTGACCACAGGCCCTTATAATGTGGTTGTGGAGAGGTAGCATACTCTGGATGAGCTGATACTGGGAAGAAGGAAAGAAATACAGTACAAGGAAATTGCTTTCTGTCTCTTTCTCCACGATCTCCACAATTTCCTATTTCAAAAGGCCTCCTCTCTCTCTCTCTCTCTCTCTCTCTCTCTCTATTTTTTGCTCCATGATGCATCAAAACACAAAAATTTGTGTTCTTTCCTGAATCAACTGTAAGAATTCAACTGAGAAACAGGGACTGAACTTCACATATGGCACTAACTTGTACAAACAGGAAGCCTACTATCTATCCATTGTGTGGGCAAGATTGCTTTGAGCAGGTCTTGGTTTAGAAGGAGGAAAATAATTCTTGATGTTTTTGGAAGCAAACTCAGACTGGCCATCACTCTTCTTTATTATTCCACTTTGGCTCTACATATCCTTTCTCCTTTTTTATCTCCTTATTCCATTTTCGTGAAGCTGAGAGGAGCATAAACGTGTAGGGCAGTGTGAGAAAGGGAGGGTCAGTGCTAGACATTGACTTCTAGCCCTGACTCATTATTTTTTGGCAGTTTTATAACTTTATTTGAAACTCAGCAGTTAATCCTTATCCACATTAGCTGTTTATAGATTTTTGAAAGTGGTGATAGATATGTAGGTAAACAACAGTATAGAGCATATCTGGTGAATCTTCATCCTCATTTTGTGTTCTGGACAGTGGTACCTGGATACGGTATGGGGCATTCATCATTTCTTTGGCCCCGACAGTTTTGTTGAGCCTACTGTCAGTGGACACATCTGGATTTTCATCCTCTATGGCAAATTTTTAGATCTCTTTGAATGCCCAAGGGGCACGTTTCTTGATACCAGCTACACAGATGGGCTTGTCATGTTGATGGTATGGTCTCTGTTAACTACCTGGTTGATGGCAGAATGGCCCTTATTCTCACTACCCTTCTTTGTGGGAGCAATTTTTTCAGGCCCAAGTTGGAAAGGAAGACCATGAAGTATTGTAGAACAATGTTGCCAATACAACTTCCCGGTTACCTGTACGTAGGTGGCCAGAATCCTTATTTTTATCCAATTTCTGATTATATATTCATGTTTTGCCACAAGCAACTAGTAGTTTTAATACCAGAAAGCAGTTAAGTCTGAAAAGACAAAGTTAGTGACTATAAAATCATTATGCTCTCTGGACCTGGTTCTGAAGCAACAACAAATCCATCCCACGATCAGGTGGCAGGAAGCTATTGTAGTGATGGCTGCTGTTGCTAAGGCCAGGATCACTGAAGGAGTGCTCAGGCAAGCACTACCCCCTGTGGGAAGAGCACAGCTTCAAGCTGATCTTTCGCCTGAGAAAACCAATGATGCTATTGAACAGTGCTAAGTTCCCACCCTGCCAGCCTCCACCAGCAAGTTTGACAATCAATGGACAGGGCTGTTTGCAAAGATAAAAAAGAACAAAAACCTTTTTGGCAGGAAGTGATGGTGAAGCTGTGTGTGACTCAAGTCCTAAATTGTTTTCTGTCTGCAAACCTGTCTTCAGATGTGTGCAGGTTTTTTATAGGAAGACTTAAGTTTACTCTGATTCTGAGAGGCTTCTTCCTCGGATCTGTGCTTTAGGAGACTCACTGCTCATTTGAGAGTAACTTGGTTTCCTAAAGATCTTCAGCAAACTAGAAACTCAGGGAAATGGATGCAAGATTTATGCCATTTTGAGCAAACACAAAAAGCTTCAAGCTTACCACAGTGTTTTGATGTGCAAACAGTGGGAAGCCTAAAAGAGGCAGCTGGAGTGGAATTGAACCATCTTGGACCCTGAAAGTGTATTTCTGGTGTCTAAAAGTCACTCAGCACCTTCACATCTCAGTTACACCCCATCCAATCCTCCCCATTATGGACAGTCACACTCTTGATGGCAACAGGCAGAGACAGTCTGTGTGAACGAGATACAAGAACTTTCAGCCCTGTTTAGCATATCCATTTTACAGATAAAGATAAGTAAGAAGGGACAAATGATTAAAGAATCTGTAACTTTGGTCCTTGTTTAGAAATGTAATTTTTGTTCTTAGAGACAGATTGAAGTCCATGAGCTCTCAAAGTGTTTGCCAAGATAGTGAGGAAGTTTTCATGGCCATTTGCAGCATTTCAAAGCACTCCATGGCAATTGTGCGCTTCCCTATGGTGTGTGTGCATGGATGTGACTGAAATGGCACTTGGTTGATTTGAACTAGAATTCTATCACCTCAGCTTGGTCACAATGGATATCTCATGCTGATCAGGAACTTTAGCGAATGAATAGCTTTTTGAGTAATATAAAAATGGAAATGAGTGACTTTTTACTTAAATTGTATAGAAAAATTTTTCAAAATTGCAATGCATGGAGGAAAATAATAAACTGGATCCTTAATTGATGGATGGACCCATTTTTTCAATGAATATTTATTGAACACCTACTATGTGCTAGCAGCCCATGTTACATTTGTAAACAACACAAAGAAGATCCCTGTAGAACCTACATTTTAGTAGGGTAAACATAATGCACAACATAGGTTGAGCTCAGTGTAATGACGGAAAAAGTAGGGTGATGAGTTACTAATAGGGGTGGGAAGACCATGTTAGATGGGGTGGTCAGGAAAGACCTGTTTGAGGAGTAGACATCTGAGCTGAGGCTGAAGGATGAGGAAAGCCTGGGAGGATTTGGGGAAAGCATAAGCAGCAATAGGCATGAGGTGTGGAGAAGAAAAGGGGCTTGGCTGGATCGGGGAACAGAAAGGAAACCAGGGTAGCTGGATCAGGTGAGTGACAGGAAAGGTGGCCAGATGCCAAATCACAAGGATCCTGTGGCATGAGGCTTAAACTTTATTTTAAGGGTAAATTTCTCCATTTTAAAAGCAACGGAAAAATGAGTGAAGTGTTTTGAGCAAGATTTTGAAATGAACTGATTTTTCTTTAAGATCAATTTGCTGTCGTAGAATGGATTTGAGAGGGGCAAGAATGGAAACAGGAAGAATGGTCAGGTAGTTATAAAAATCCAGATATCTCAGTGACTTGGACTATGGTGTGGTGTTTTGCTCTACTGTCCCTAGGTCTGTCTGAGATGGGTAATTGAGCTCTAGAAATTATGTCCAAATTCTTGCCAGCAGGAAAGAAGGAGGAGCATGAGAAAGGCATGCCATCGCCCTTTAAAGACACTTTTCAGAAATTATACTCACCACTGTGTTAATTATTATCACCTCAAAGAAGGTAAATGTAGTCTCCTTCTGAGTGGCCAAGTCCTAGGTAAAATTCTAGGTTCTATCTGGAAGAAGTAGAGAATAGCAGAGGACAATAGTCTCTGCTAACTTTTTTGTAATATACTCTTGACAAATATATATTTATATATGTGTGTGTATGTGTGTGTGTGTGTGTGTGTGTGTGTATATATATATATATATATATATATACCCATATATAATGCATATATATGAGTTTGTATTAATATATATATTTTGGCAAATACATGTATTTACCCACATATTTATTTATTTATTTTTTCAAATACATTTGTCTCTGCCTTCCCCCCACCACTTTCCCTTGCCCCCTCCCTCCCTCCCTCCCTCCCTCAGCTCTTCCCCTTTGGTTTTGTCCATGAGTCCTTGCTATATGTTCCTTGACTTTCCCCTTCCCTTCCTTTTCCCCGCCTCCCCTCCCTCCTTCCCTCTTGTCTCTGTTGATTTCTTTTCCTTTCAGTGTTGCTGGTCCTATTTTCCTTGCATCTTTATATATTTATTTTTATCAAAATATTCCTGTGGTTGTAAATGAATTTCTTTATTTTGAAATAGAATTTCTGTTTCCTTGAGCTCTAAGTCAGATTTTTGGACTCTCTTAGAGTTTATAAGTCCAAGATTCACAGAATAACTAGGTAAATATGGATCAAGTAATTACTTTTATTAACAGCTGAGCAAATACCAAATAACTCCCCAAACATATGGCTGTCTGTTAAGAACTAGACTGGAAAGAATTCAGTGTGGGCTTGAGGTCAAAATGGTGCTTTCTACTCCCACACCACTTCTCAACCTTAGGATTTGCTTCTGCCTGCACAAAAGACTTGAAGTCCACTTATTCAACCAGTGACCTGGGCTTCAGGCCTCTCTCACCTGATTGTCAGTGGAAGATGGAGAAGAGGGGTGGGATTCCTCCTTAAGGAGGGAGGCCCTGCCTGGTCTCCTTACCCTGCAGAGAAAAGAAGGCTGGGGTGTGTGTGGGCAGGTCAGAGAATAAAGGGAGAGCCTGTTTGGCACTCTTTCCCAATAAATAAAGAGCTCTGACTTGCAAGTTTCCCCTCCCATTTGAGAAAAGTAAATAAGAGATGGAGATCTAGGTAGAAAATATGCATTATGGAACTACCCAAGGGGACGGAGGAATCTCCTCTTCTGTGGGCTGGAGTGAAAATGTAATGGGAGGAGGATTTTTTTTCATAACTAAAACAATCAGAAAAATGGGAGCTAAAGCAAATTTTTAAGTTGGGTATGGTGATGAGTGTCTTGAGTCGTGCAATTAATTGCCTCAAATATGCTTTACTTGAGTAATGGAAATATAGCCTTATTTTAAGCGCACATCATATTATGAAACCTCAGCACAGGGAAAATAAAAAATGGAAAAAAAAGCAAAATGTCAGGTGTTTTCAAATGATGCAATTTGATGCCTTAATGCACTGAAATAGAGAAAGGAAAAAGTCATGTAAGGACAGGGATAAAGGAGGCTGGATGGGACAGTGGGTGCAGAAGGACTAAGAGTTAGGGTGGGGTTGAGGGTAGGGAAGCATAATAATAGATGCTCCTGCTACAGAGACCTGGAAGACAGGGTATATTATTAGGCTCTTGCACACTCAAGGGGCAATTCAAGGGAGGTTAGCAAAAGGAATATTCATAAGGTGTGGGCACAGTAAGGGGAACCAGCACAGGATGAGGAAATACTCAGGTACTAGGAACAGTGGCAGGACCTGAAGAGACAAGGGGAGGGAGTGGTCTCTAGAACCTGGCAAGAGCTTTTGCTGTGGATGAAGGTTTAGGTAGAGAAACACTGAGTTGGTGGGGTGGGGAGAGGAAGGAGATGGGAAAATCAGTGCTCTGGCTTCTGTCCTCTCCTTTCCTCTCATCTCTTAATGTCTCCCGCTGGCCAAACTCAACTGAAAGCCTGAGGCAACAGACACAGGCGCTACTGTCTAGAGCAGCCTCCTAGAACACATAGCAGGGAAGAGAAAGGATCCAGAGGGACAAATGGAGAAAAGCCTCCACAATATTTTGGTGGAATGCAGGGTAGGAGGTTGTGGGAAAGAGGCTCTACTGAAATCCCTGCCATCGTTTAATTAATTGCCTCCAAACAGTCATTGAGCGCTTCCTCTGTCAGGTGCTGGGGATACCAACTAAATTAACAGGGACACTTCCTGAGAGGCTTATAAACCAGAAGACTGTTGCGGTTCTAATGTCAGATGATGGAGGCTGTGGGAACAAGGAGCGCCTCAGAGAGTTAGTGAAAGCTTCCCAGGAAGATTTGCACAGATCACCAGGTGGAGGAGAGAAGAGAGTCAACAAAGAACCTAGTGTGGGCAGGGGTGCAGATGCTGTCAGAGTATGGCAGAGAAGACATGAGGTTGGAATGGGGAGAATCTGATATCTGGACTTCATAAGCCAGACTGAAGTTTGGATATCATCTTTTGAATGGGCAAGTGAGGGTTAACAGAGGTTTATATAGGATGCTACTTCTTCCAAAGGATGGGGGAGCTGATGCAGAATGCTTCCCCTAACACTTTTTCTTTTCCCTCTCATTTCCCTCTCTACTTCTATTCCCCACTCACCACATTTTTAGTGTTGTTGTTTCTGGTAGATGAAACCTCCAGGGTAAAGGGATTAATTAGGATGGATTTAGTGTAGGGAAAAGAAAAAATAAACATTCCAGGTTTTAAAAGTATTCCCACTTCAGTTGCCAGTAGGGGTTTAATTTGAGGATGGCAGAAATATTAGGGATGCTGGCACAGAAATTAGAAAACTTAATGAGCCAATGCTTAGTGGTTGACTGTGATAAAATAAAAGTGAGATATGATTTCATGACAACTTGAAAAGTTGTCTTGAAATACTATCAACATACCCTGATGTCTATTATTGTAGATGACAATAGAGGAAATGTTGAACAAATGAAAACGCAGGCTCATACTTTTACATTACTTCTTTACAAGTTGATAGGCAAAGAGAAAACTTCAAGAGTTTGGGGAGAAAGTCCTTTATCCAATTATTCAAACAACAGTTTTTTATCTGCACTTTTATTCTATATACCCTTTACACCTGTTTAATTAATCCTAAACATGATGCTGACTGCTAATTAAACAGCCCTGAAAGTGACTGACTGAAGGTAGTAATTTGAGATAATTAGTTTTAGGTTCAAACATTCAATTTTCACACTTTGTGATCATTTTTAGAAAAGGGTGGCTCATTATTATAGGCAAGGTGGAGGTTGTGTAAGGCATTTTGTTGCTGGACTCTGAGTAGCTCCTCTGCTACTGGACTCTGAATAATCTTCAACGAGGGGATTATTATATATCCAAATAGGGCAAGGAAATGTGCCATATCATTTGCTATAGAATGCTCCCCTACACACACACACACACACACACACACACAACATTCATCTTGTACAGAAGTCCTTCTAAAGTGAAGGTCAAGCTGCTGATATCTTTCATTGGAACACAGAAATTCATATGCTCTTGATCTTAGAGAAAGTTTTACCTAGTAATGGGTAGATATCACAGAGTCATCTATTGTCTATTCCCCAGGTCCTATAGAAGCAAGCAATAAAAGGTAAAAAAAAAAGGCCAAGATTTGGTGTGTAGATAGAAATGTGGAGGTGTGTTCTTGCTGAGTAGTCTTATATTACAAAAGCACAAAACCTAATCAAGGGAACAGTCTGCCAAGAGGTGGCTGGTATATCTGGCAGAGAAAGCAAAGGGGCAGGAAGGAGGCAGATCAGGCTGGTTTTTATGAGCCCATAATGTTAACAAGCAAGTTAACATGGTCCCACTAGGAGAATAGGACCAGGAAGAATTGGGGGTTAAATAGGCTAACTCATTGTTATAGTCAATTATAAATACAGGGTGCACAGGAACTGAATGGAGAGCTCCAGCCACATTCTTGTATTTCTGCTTTCTGAGTAACTGGAAATCGATGCCCCCCCCGCCCCCAGCCCCCCCGACCTCTTTGGGAAGTTCAGTGTCACTTCACTGGTCACCATTTGGATTTGAACTCTCTAGATCTAAAAAACCCAGATGTTGAAGGCATTTCACAGATGTGAAGAGGAGAGTCAAAACCTTCCTGTGGACTGGGAAACATTTGGCCAGGGGGTGTTGGGTGTCAGTTGGATCCCAGAGTGTACAGAATCTGATGGAGAGCAAAGTTAATTGTTTTATGTATGAATCAAACTTGCATCTTCAACTAAGCATCCTGAGTGAGGGCATCTTGTAGTCATTTTGACCTCTGAGCTTTTTCACACCACATCATGGTAGCAGAGGAGGGATGAGATACACAATTGCGCAGCTCACCCCCTCAGATTGTCCTCCTTTTACTCTTTCTACTTTCCCTGGGTGATGACATGCTTTACGACCACCTCCGTTATGTCCCCACCCTTCTTTACCTCCAGCCCCAAAGACACTCTTAAACTCTAGATCCCCCAATATTATTGCCCACAGTTTAGTTGCTTTCATTCATCTTAAAAGAATCGCAAGAGAAGGAAATAAAAAGTTAAACTTATTATTTTTTTGTCTGACAAATCTCCTTTAAAAAAAAATCTGTCTTGGTAAATTGCAGACACCATTTACCTAGTTACCAAAGTCATAGAACTGAGAGTCATTCCACAATTCTCCTCATAACCTACACCTTTCCTTGTCTTTTAGATACTTAGAGGTCCTGCTCCTTTCCTTTTCTCCCCTTCATTATCTAGTTTCTGTCTAGCCTTGCAGTTTTATTTTCTGACATTCCTTCCTTGGTATCCTACCATGCCCTTTCTTGACTCTTTGCCTTTGGACATGCAGCTCCCGTGGCTGCAGTGTTCTTTCCTGCCTTGGGTCTAGACTTCATGTACTTCCAAGGTACTTATTTAGCAACTGTGTGTTCTGCTGTTAGATTGAGTCCTCACTTGGACATAGAGTGAATGTCACATTTTAAAAGTTTCTTAATGGACAGGTTTGTGGCATGTGGTCAATTTGTTACTCAGTTCAAATATATTTAGAAGAAATGACATAAGATTCCTAGTTGAAAATCTTCTAGCAATTCACCCCCTTTATTTCAGAAAATAGTCTCTTTTCCCAAAGGAATTATTGTATGGATTCCTGTTTTGTGATGTTTGGGGGTTGGGGGATGGTTGTAAAAATGTTTTTATTAGAAGATACATGGTTGGCTAGTCCAAAATATTTCTGTGATAATCACTATATTAATAACAGTGACTATACTAGCAAAATTATATATTTAAAATAATTTACTAAAAATGTAATCTTAAAACTGAACTGGTATCAAGTGTAAAAAATAATCTCATATTAAAGTCTCTGTTTGTCATTGTGTAGCCTTTATGTCCTAAAGCCAAAGATGATTTCAGAGGTGACCTTTTCTGATGCATGCATGTACTATACCTTCATTTCTGCTCCAGAACTTATCACGTACAGAATAAAAAAACATCAACAACAACAACAAAAAGCACAAGTATTTTGCTTTGCTTTCAGAAACAGTGGAATCTGAAGCAAAACTAAATTCTTTCCTGCTGTTTAGAAATGTGCTTTGAAAGAAAGTGAGCCTACAGACCATTATAAAATACTTTCTAATTAAATTGTTGGTTATAAAACCTTATTTCAGCTTCCACTTCCTGTATCTAGGTTTCTGATGTAGTTGTGGCTATTCAGTCTCTTGTGACAGTCCATCATTCCACACAATTTCTCATGGGTTGAAATGATTTGTCGTTTGTTTTGCAGATACCTCAAATCAGCTATGCATCCACAGCCCCAGAGCTAAGTGACAACACCAGGTATGACTTCTTCTCTAGGGTGGTCCCACCTGACTCCTACCAAGCGCAAGCCATGGTGGACATTGTGACGGCACTGGGGTGGAATTATGTTTCGACATTGGCTTCTGAGGGCAACTATGGAGAGAGTGGTGTGGAGGCATTCACTCAGATCTCAAGGGAGATTGGTAAGCATATATTTATCAGGTGACTGTGTTTGGAGGTGACAGGTTGCGGAAGTCCTACCATCTCCAGGCACTCTCTGATCTGTATGGAATAATTAGAGCTCCTACAGATGCATGACCTAGGCTGTCCACTCTAGGGGGAAGTTGGATTTATTATGAATGATTTTGTTGTTCATGGTCTATCAAGGTGACATTTTGGTGCTAATTTAGGAAATAGAGCTCCTGACTCAGGCAGACATTTTTTAAACTTGTCTGTTTTGACGAGGGAGTTTGTTGGCACATTAGAGCCACTGTAAATTTGAATAAATGACATACTTTTTGATTGTTCTAGATGGAAGTTTACATTAGCAAGTCATTAAATTTAAAAAAAGGCTGTGGAATTTACATCCAACTCTAGAGGGATTAAGACTGGTAATCATTTTAAAACAATACTGAAGTAGCCTCTAACGCTATGTTTAAGTGATATTCATATTGTCATATTTGACTTCTTGCATTTTTATTCTTACCTTAAACACTGAAACTTACAGTGCAATGAAGGGCAGCATGTAATAAAAACTTGGTTAGAACAAGGTGCTGATGAACTCCATTCTGGGCTTTTTTCAAGGTTCTTACCCAAATCTCTGTAGGCATTTCACCATGTTTATTTATGAGGTTGTAAATCCATTCCACTATGTAGAGAAAAAAAATAGAACAAAACATAAAATAACTTAAAGGACAAATCTTCTCGCTGATTGGTCAACAGCATTACTTGTGTACGAAAGGAGACATATTACTATTACTTAACAAATACTATTACTCTTATTAAGAATTACTGAATAAAATTAATATATTTTTTCTGTAAGTGTAATATTTTGTGGACAAATTAAAGTGCCTGTTAGCTGTTTTGAGTAACTTTGAACTTGAAGGAAGAAATTATGTTCATAATTTATTGTCTTTCTTGGAGACTTCAACTCAGGAAAAAAATGGTAGTGATTTGGAGTTATTCATAATTAGCAAGGACAGAGAGTTATTGTAATAATTTATTGGAATAAGATCTTCTCTTGTAAGATTTGCAGATGCCTGCAATCTGTTTTGCATGTAATAGGGAATGGAAATTTATTTTACACATATTTGGTATGTTTAAAATTTGCTCTAGTGCTGTGCTGTCGCATAAGACCTTGGAAAGGAGAAAGGGCCTGGTGTTGTTGGACAGACTGGGTTAATTGATTTAGTTGGACAGCTAGTCACACCTGTTGTGAATGTCCATGATGCTATAATGTTTGCCTTTGGAATTTAAAATTATATTACTATTGCTATAAAAATGATGCAAAGCACTTTAAATGCTGACAAATTATATTACCTTCTTGGATAAAAATCCCAAGTTTATCCTTAGAGGAAATGCTCACTAAAATGAAAATAATAGCTTCTGGAATTAGGATTAATACATTATTTAAGCAGCTGATGTCATTTCCCACCAGAATGATAATTCATCAAGAGATGGAAACTAACAGAGTATGTACTGAAATTGTAAGTTTTCTGTAGTGATCCTATATATTCTTCAACTACGGGACATATTTTGTGCGTATGAAAGAGATGACTATGAGAAATTAAATACAGGACATAATTTCCACATTGTTGGAGAATATGATAAAATGCATTGTTCTTAAAGTTAAATGAGATCACAGTTTTATTATTTTGACTAAAACAAGAAATACTATTTTTACCTTTTAGGAAGCATTGCTATGCTTTGGTAATGCTGTCACATGACAGGATTCAGATGGTGCCATTCATTATTCCTGTTTCTATCTTAGTCATTATTATGGGAGAAAATAATTTTAGTGCCTTGTGTGTGCTCCTGATTAGAGCAACATGTATCTTCTATTTGATCCTTTCAGTATTCTGCGACTTGATTGGCTGTCCATTCTATTTCCGTTCTCACTTATCTGGGGAATGGGGGAGGGCTGGATTGTCAATTAATATGCAGAATACTGAAAAGGCCAAATTAGTCCCACACTAGAGTATGCCATGGAATATATTAAATATCAAAATCATTCCTCATTTTAATGACAAAGATTTTATCTAGAACAAAAATAGCTGAAAATTAAACCTTTTACATGACAATGATATTAATGGGAATGGTGAATGGTAGCAACTTAACCCATTCTGAAGTGAACTGATGACTCTAATGAAAATTCATTAGTTCTGTAACATTTGCTCTTTTGCTACAATATCGATGACATCTTTGTCACCATGTTAGTAATGTGTTTTTAAAAATTTTAGTATCTTGACATAGGAGTCAAGTAATAAATTTATTTTCTGGAGTGTCTGC
Source organism: Pteronotus mesoamericanus (assembly GCF_021234165.1). Lineage (NCBI taxonomy): Eukaryota > Metazoa > Chordata > Mammalia > Chiroptera > Mormoopidae > Pteronotus > Pteronotus mesoamericanus. The sequence continues at coordinate 64,150,832 of NW_026555329.1, read as the reverse complement.
CTATTAATAAAATTATACATTTCCCCAGCTCTAATAAATTTTCCTGTACCCTGTTCTGAATTTCTCTCTTTAGCAACATTCATTACTAAGATATTTCAATGTAGAATGAGGCATCCTATGTTTTAGCTCTGATTAATTCAGGCAGATTATAATGGAATGATAGTGAAATGAAAATATGTTTAGTGATAAATTGCTTGTTTGGTTTGATTACAACATTTCTCATTTTAACAAAATCCGAGATTTGGGGAAGTGTTTTTCATGAATCTTGGAGAACAAAGTTTATGAGTAAGTGGCAGTCATGAATAGAGACTTCAGTGATGGCCCTTCCTAGTCAAGATCCTTCTGAGGGACACAGGGACAGGAGTTATTTGATAAAATGAAGACAAACAGCTCCTTCGTATCCAAGCTGTTATAGTCTCAGCCCAATGAACCCCCTACTATAGGATTTTTACTTTAAGGCTAAAAATATATTTGAGATCAGCAAATAGCATGATTTGACTGAAGCACAGTGTCTGTAGTAAGGGAGACAAAATAAGAAAGCTTAACATGGACACATAGTTAAGTATTTCAGTGCATAGGGTGGTAAATTTTATCTTTTACATGCTAGACAATGGAGGAAAAGGCTGAGGAGCAAGGGATCTAATAGGGTGTGTATTTAAGATTATACAGGTGAGAAGCGGATGGTAAGGAGACCAGTTGAGAGGCCATTGCAATATCAATCTCGGTTTGATACAGGACAGGTAGGATAAATGGAGAGGTGTTGGGCAAACCGTGCAGACTTTCAGTTACGCAGGATGAGTAAGTTCTGGAGATCTAATGTACAGAGTTATAACTATAGTTGATAAGACTGTATCATATACTTGAAATTTACTAAGAGAGTTGATCTTAAGTGTTCTCACCACACATACAAAATATAGCAACTATGTGGGGTGATGAATATGTTATCTAGCTTGATTGTGTTAATCATTTCATAATGTGTATGTATGTCAAGATGTCATGTTGTATACCTTAAATTTATACAATACTCCCTTGTCAATTATACCTCAACAAAGCTGGAAAAAATAAAATTGGTATCACTGAAAAAAAAATAGGTATGGGAATAACGGCCTAGACTTAGCAACGGAAAGCTAAGAGTGTGGCAGAGTGTTCCCTTCTCTTGATGGGTTTAAAACCATGGGAGGGCCCTCAATCTCCTCTGAAGAATATTTCCATGATGGGAGATGGTAGGGGTTCCTGAGGAAAAATTCAAGGATATTGAGCAGATTTTCATAAGAGAACAGGAACTTTTATGAGGAGGGATAGTTGAATGTGTGTGTGGTGCAGTGACAAGGAATCAAGCAGCATCCTTGAGAGGCAGTGTATTAGTTTCCTACTGCTGCCATAACAAAATTCCACAAACTGGGTGGCTTAAACCAACAGAGAAATGTATTGTCTCACAGTTGTGGAGGCTAGAAATCTGAAATCAAAGTGTCAGCAGGGCCATGCTGCTTCTGAAAATTGTAGGGCAGAATTACTCCATGCCTCTTACAGCTTCTGGTGTTTGCTACTAATCTTGGTGTTCATTGGCTTGTAGATGGATCACTTCAATCTCTACCTTTCTCATCACATATCTATCTTCTCCCTTGTGTAGTCTCTTCTTGTAAGGATGCCGGTCATGTTGCTTAAAGGCCCATCCTACTCTAGCATGACCTCATCTTAACTAATTACATCTGTGGTGGACATATTTCCATATAGGGTCACATGCTGAGGTACTGGGGTTAAGGTTTCAGCATATCTTGTTGGGAGACACACTTTAATGCCAACAAACAAGGGTAATAATGAAGAAGGATGTATTTAGGGAGATAATTTCTAGTGACAAGGATGGAAGGTATACCAGAACATTAATAGGTTAGCAATAAGGATGAGAGAGGTGCTAAGTATGCAGAATTTGGTTAATGGAGAAGCCTGTAATATAACCAGTTTTGAAGTGCCTTTGGAGTGTTACAGAATTCTATTCTCTCAATTCTGACTATTTGGGTAGGTGGAGTTCTCTAATGGATAATTCAGGGTTCCAAACTGAGTTAGGTGGTAGGATCTTAGAGTCTGACTTGCCCAGGACCCTGGGTAGTCAAGAGCTCTCCAGCAGGATCACAGTGGGCACTTGCTGTACAGTGCTCTACTGGATGTTCAAACCCCCTGCTTTGTGTAATTCTAAGAGGCTGTGCTTTTTGATGACACCTGGAAAATTATGGACATCCAGAGAGTCACTTCTGGCCTATTGCATCTTTATTTACCCCTTTGGTTTCTTTTGGCTTCAGGGAAGCAAATAGCTTAATTGCTGCTGGTTGTCAAGGCTTAGCTATCACCCATCTTACACACCCTCAGTTGTTAGGACCATAGTTCAATATTTATGTCTTGTTTTAATTATCTGGTATAATGTTTTCATTGATATTGTAATAAAGACGTTGATAATATAGGCTCATCTTTTCCATCATAAGCTCTGGGGCTGGTAGCTTGTGACTCAGGAAATAACTTCCTCGAGTCTTTAGACAGGTTCCTTCACTTCTTTGTCCTCCTTTATTATATTATTTTTAAAAAGAAGACAGGATAATAAATGTTAATGCTACCACTGTTATTATAAGGGGCAAGGAAGCTAAAGCTTGATCTTTGAAGATAAAAGGAATTTGTGAGAGCATAATATTGTTCCATCGTGGATTTGCACAGTATGGCAGCACACCTCCATTAATCAGCCCTTTTATTTATGAATGGTTTGTTGAAGATGACAGGCTTGTAAGTTGTCATTACACACGTTATAGGGGGCAGAATAAAGCTGATTTTGTCAAGTATTTTTCCATATATGACTTTTCCCCCCTAATTTGCAAATGCTGAAAGCTTCTGACTATTGTCTGACACATGTTCAGAATCTTAAAATCGCAGAGCTGGAAGGGACCACAGAGGTCATTGCATAGGCACAATTTGTTTCAAATATTAATGCAATAGACCAATTTAATTAATTCATTTTTTTATATATGAAATGACTGACACTTGCCTAAACATTTAATAATGATTTATTTTTGGTCAGGGTCAAATAATAATGTAAGGAAAATTCATTCTTATTATACAATGGAAAAGTGCCCACTGATCATATTTTTAAAATTTCTCAGTATTGTTTTTTAAAAAAAAGCATTTTTTTTCTCTTGGGTTATAAACAAGAACCAAGTTTCTATTAACTGAAATGGATTCACTTCAAGATTAAAAAAAGTATTTTCAATGACAGAGAAAAGAATACATAAAGAGCAGCTTTTTTCCTCAGATGTTCAATGCTTTGGAAAAATGACTTCCAGCAGGCAAAAATCAATTTGACAGAAGTATTAATGTTGTAAAATACTACGAATGAAAGGAAACATTTTAATTCAATAGAAAATTTTACTTTATATTTCTACAGCTGAGTTCCAGTTGATAACACCACATTTCAAGTTGCAAATTATATTTAATTAATATTAACACCAGGTAATTGGCATGAATAACTTCAAAGGAGGGCTGAGGAAATTGCAAATTGGAACCGTGGGTACAAGGATCCTGCAGGAGCTTTATAGGGATCCAAAGAAAGTGTATATGATTTTAACAATTACTGCAGCACCTGATCAAATAGAATGTCATTTCAAAGCTGTTCCTCACCCTCACCTTTCTTAATATTTAGGACTAGGAACTGCTAAGTAGCTATAGCTGCTGTTAATGTAAAACAGCAAAGAGCATTCAATAAATGCTTTCAAACCTATGATCCTAATGCTGTTGTTAAGTATTTAGTAAATAATGACAATTTGATGCAGTGGAACCTACCTATCTTTAAACCCCTCTTCTTCAAGTATGAGACTTTAAGGATTTTCCTTGTCTGTTAAATGGGAGGCCTCTGCTCAGTGATCGTCAAATGAAGGAATGCTTGTGAATGTTCCTCATAAACTCTGACATGCTATCGTATTATCAGGTGTTACTAGTGAAAAGAATGGGGCATATACGAATTTTTTTCCCCCAGTGTATTGCAAAGCTGTATATTATGAGGGTCTTAGATGTACTACCTTGTGTGTGGGATAAATAGCCAGAGGGTTTTGCTTGACTTGTTAACTACCATCAAATTTAGTCATATTCCGCCTGAAAGGTCATGGAGAAAGATTATGGATGGCTCCTGACCACCTGCCCTGTCTGTTCTCCCAAGTTCTTCATAACCGCTGTGGGAAGTATTCTACCCTATGTCTTATTCTTGCCATCCCTGGTTGTCAAAACTACTTACGTTGTCACCTGAGAGCTGTCTTTGCTTTGGTCTGTTCATTCAGTTGCCACTTAAAAGGGCTGAGAGCAGGACAAGTATGGGATGTCTTGCCTTGTCCTTAGTGATGGGTTCCTGTAAGTCTCTGAGCTGTGGCACCACTTGACACTCTGATTGTAATGCTAATTTCCATGTAGATGTCTTCCACTAGGATTTGTTTTTGTCAGTGGAAGGGCCTCCCTTCTTCCCCCATTATGCACATAACAGGTGCTTCATGAACTTACTTTGAATGGCATTGTCACCAGATTCCTGGTAGTGTTGGTTTTGTGAGCCCAGAGGTCAGGCTCTGGGAAATGAAAGTCTTTTCAACCATGGTTTATGCATTTTCTTTGCTAATGTGTAACCTGTATGGTAACCTCCAGGGGCTTGCATGCTGTTAAAACACCTAGAATTCATTTTTTAAAATTTCCTGGCAAACACCAAAGCCTGTAATCTGTAGGTTCATCCCCGCCTAATCCCGCAGGCCAAGTAGTGCTGTGGAATGGTTGAGAGCTTCTTACCAGCTGGGTTTCAGTTTTAGATAAATTATATCCTTGCTATGAGACTTCTGGTAAATTGCTTAATCTTGTTGGTCCCCAATTTTCTTATCTGTAGACTGGGGATAACAACTGTAGAAGAATTAAATGAAATCATCATAACAATGTATGGCTCATGGTAGGTGCTCAACAACTTCTGACTCTTAGTTCTGTGTGAGGAGCTCATCCTCACCAATGGTGGCTTAGCAGTGGCCTTATTGCTCTGAGCCTGTATCCAGCTTGCTCACTGAGCAAATAAGAAGGCTGAGTAGGGCCTAAATAAGTGCTTAGTTAAAGTCAGCTGATACTCCCCATTCCTGAAACTTGCTTTGTACCTCCTAGCAGTGACAAGTCCAATTGCTGTTTTTTCTTAACATTACTAATATGCTACATAGAATAGTGTTGGCACCTAATTGAATGCATGAATTAATTAAGTGCTAGTCGGTGTTGGCTCACTAAATCTGCTCTGATTCAGCCAGCATTTACTGTGCACCACCGTGGATCGCATCCCACCTGTGTTAGGCCTTAAGGATACAGAGGTGAATTGTGGTCTTTGCTTTCTAGCTGGTCACTGTGTATCAGAGGATGCAGCGATTCAAGCAAACAATTACACACAGATGTGGTCATTGCCTTAACAAAGTCATCATTTAGAGACCTTGCCCAAGAACACTGTGCCTAAGAGAGAACGTCCTTCAGTTCATATAACAACAAGACCTGGGATAAAGCAGGGGAGGGTGGTAGTTTGTGGACCCCAAGCACAAATGGAGTACATAAGGTGATATGAATTACATTAATTTAGATAACTTCAGTGGAAACATTGGTTTTTGAGAAAAAGAGGCAGCACCAAAAAGTGAATATAGAATATGATGCCAGCTTTGCAGTGTTATGTATATTTGTGAAATGTTTAGTATATATGACATACATATATATATATAGTTTGTGACAATTCTTTTTTATTGATCTACTGATAACTATTCAGATGTGCCCACTTATAGACAGTATATGACGCCCTACAGAATTAACCCTTGTTCCTTCTGATCACACCCACCCAATATCACACATGCCCTTGGAAGCAGTTTCAATTCTGTTCAGTTTCTGAGTCAGAGCCAGGGCCAGGGCCAGCAGTTTGTCCCCCGTCTCAACCTACAAGTTGCTGGGCTCTGGAATGATTTTTGTTGTGATGGACCCTATAGCTGGTAGTCCCGGGGTGACCCCTAAGCCCCTTTGTAGGTTACTACAAACTTGCCATGCTGTCTTATCCTTGACTCACACTCCGGATGCCTACACCTGGGTCCTGCCTCAGACTCTGGCCTCCAAGGTTTGGGCTGTGACACTGCCTCTTCCTGGCCAGCTCTCCCCGCGACTGGTGGAGGTGCCTGGTCCTCTGCCTGTATGTCACATAGCTGTTGAGGTCCGACTATGCATGAAGCCGCTGAGCAGAGCACTGCCTATTCGTTGAGCCCCTAATATGTGCTGGGGTACAGTCCTGTCTTTGTTGTCTTTACATTTCTCACATCTTCCTAGTGTTGTGTCCCTAGAATCGGGGCATTCAGTCTCAAGTGATGCTTTGAGTTTTCCAGAGATTCCCATGCAAATATTTAGAAAGGACTAGGGTCCGTAATGCCAACAGTGTGGTCCCTATTTTGAGTTACCTTTTCCTGTTACCTAACTCTCAATGCCCACCCTAAGCCACTATCTCATGTAAGTGTACCTCAGCTTAATCACATTTGTAATGACCCTTACTTAATTAATTACACCTGTAATAAAAATAAGGCAACATTCTGAAGTATGGGGAGTTAGGATTTCAACAGATGAATATTTGAGAACATAATTCAGCCTAAAACACCAGCCATAACTGCTGGATTGAGCTCTGATTTATGGTCTTCTGTCTGAACAAAACCCACATTTGTTTTGGTCCTTGAAATAGATTTTAGGTCTTGGATTGCCCGGCTTGTCCGTGGGATCAGCTTCTGTACCAGGTTAACCGGCGCTGTTTCCCTTTGTCCTCGCCAGCTGGCGTCCCTTCCCTCACAACTGAACGCACGAGTCATGATGAGAATGTGCTTCTCCTCCTGTGCTTAGCTTAAAAGAAAGTACATGCTTTTATTTCCCTTTCTGAAGTCATTTCCTTGTTAAAGCCATTCTGTTTGGAAACTCCAGAACTAGATGGGAGCTTTAAGGTGCAATATGTACTTTCCTGTGTTGAGAGAAGAACATAACATAAAAACACCCTTCTGCAGAAATGAAGCAACATCAGAACCTATTTACTATGTCATTTTTGTATGTCCTAAAAGAATTGGCCTGAGAATTAGTGTGTTTTCCTGGTTTATTTCACAACTTATCAACTAAACAGTAATTATAGTTTCCTTGAAAGTAACTGGCTCAAAAAGAATACAGTCAGAAGACTATAAGATAAATAGTTTATTGAAAGAGGTGCCGATTATTTCAAGGGTTATATGGCTTCGTAAAGCTGTGCTGCGCAGTCTTAGTTCTCCAACATCTGCATGTTTGTCATAGATACTAGGCTTCTTTCTTGGCTTATTTTGATATTACCTGACTAGAGCCATTTTGTGATTCATTGGGGGCCCCACAAGGGGAAGCAGGGGAAAGGAGAGAAAGTGAAGCTCAAGTCAGCACATTTTGTTTCTTGTTAACAGCTCTGGGAAGAGGTTTTCTCAGGAAAGAAATTTTAAGTAATGATTTAAACATATCTTCTGGCAGTTGTAGCAGTGAAAAAAAAATAATGCCTCTTGTAGCAACTCAGACACACTTCAAAGGCAGTGGTACTCAGGGCCATGTGACTCTGGGGCCACATTTGCATCATGTGTCATGGCTGGCATGCACACAAGAGGCTATTAAGGGAAAGAGGGATGTACAGAGTACATAGCTAGCCCTTTGTGTTTGATGTCTTGGAGGGCAACCACTGTGTTCCCTTTCAAAATGATGCTAAATGTTATTGCCAGAAGCAATAACTCCTAAGTTAGATGGAACAATTGAATATTTGTGGGAGTTGATGTGACATTTCCTTCAACAAATATTTGAGCACCTACTGTGTGTTGGACCCCATTCTAGGAAGTTAGGGATAAGGAGCTGGATGAGTCAGATCTGATTCCTGCCCTTGTAGGATTTCCAGTCAAGCTTCTCTTCTTTCACGTCTTGTGTCCTCTTTGTCTGCTATCTCAGGTCTAAGGGAATTCAACCTAAACTCTCAGTGTGAGATGCATTGGACCAGGAGTCCATGAAAATGGAAAGAGAGGGCCTGGATCTGTCTCATCAACAACTTTACCCCTTGGGTGTTGTGAAGATGCTGGAGTTCTATTGGAGTGCCCATGGCATGCTGGGGGAAGGAGCACATATTTGAAGGAAAAAGCATGAGTGTGAATGTGTGTGGCGCACACAGAGGGAGGGACTTGGACTGAGGAGGCTTACCAGGTGCAGCTGTTTGGGAACGTCAGGTGCAGGTGGGCTGAGGAACTCCATTTAGCCATGTAGAACACGGCCCAGAGATTATGGTAGTAGGTGATAACCTGAACTAACTGTCGTGTGGCAAGAGATTCACTCACGCCACCTTTCATCCTGAAATTCCCACCGGTACCCATGTTGGTCTGGTTAACATTGCCTGTCCTTCATATTCTTAGATTATTTCCTGGAAGGCTTCTCTGATTTCTACCCTTTTCTCCTCCCAGAGAAACCTGAGGTACCCAGAGAAACCTAAGGAAACTCTTCTGTGTGTTCTCTCACATAAACACCTAAGGAAACTCTTCTGTGTGTCCTCTCACATAAAAACAAATCCAGACTTGGATGAAGAGAGACTATTCAGAAGAAAGACTATTTGAGTTAGGGAGAACACTGCAAACTCAGAGATCCACAAGCATTGCAAAACCAAAGAGAAAATGCTTTTCTTTTATATGTTTGGGAGGGGTAAGCGAAAGCTTAATAGAAACTTTTAAAGGAAAGTTTGGGGAGGCAAAGGAGAAAGACCCAGTGGGTTCTGGTAGGAAAGTGTCCTGCTGTGGCCAGCAGATTTCCAAGGGATGCTAATAAGGGAGCAGGGCCCATTTTTCAGTGCTTGCTCAGGTTTGGGGGCAGACAGAGTTCAGGGGCAGGTAGGAAGGAGAGAGGCCTGGCTAAAGTGTGTCAAGACAAAGTGGAAGGTGAGAAGAGGGCAACTAAAGAACATATCAGTTTCTATGGGACCATACGGATATTGCACCATGTTATATTTTAATTCTCTTTCTTCAGAATTGGGAAGCATGACTTGTTTATCTTTGTGACTTTGTGATTAATAATAAATAAATATACTTTTGGTTATTCAGATGACCAAAAATGTATTTCTCACGTGTATTTGATCTTTGTCCACAGTTCCTGGCTTATGGCTCCTAAATCCTTTGGAATTTTGTAAGTGATGAGAGCAATAAAGGTGTCTTTTGTTATGTTAATAAGTGACATTTGGAAAGCACCTAAGTACGGGGGCTTGTTGACAGCCAACCATGGTTAGAGGGTTTCGACTTTCAGGCCCATCTCAAGCCTCCAGCGAAGAAAGAGAGTCTGGAGGTTGAACCAATGAGTTAATCAACCACATCTATGTAATGAAGCCTCCCAAAAAAGGGGCTCAGAGAGCTTCTGGGTTGGTGAACACGCAGAGATATGGGGAGACTGACATACCTGGGGAGGGCATGGAAGCTCCGCGCCGCTTCCCACATACATTGCCCCATGCACCTCCTCCAGCTGGCTATTCCTGAGTTATAGCCTTGTATAATAAACCAGTAATCTAGTTAGTTAAATGTTTCTCTGCGATTTGTGAGCTGCTCTAACAAATTGATTGAATCTAAGGGGAGGTTGTGAGAAACCCTGATCTATAGCTAGTCAGTCAGAAGCACAGGTAACAACCTGGACTTGCTACTGGCATCTGAAGTCCAAGGAGAGGGTCCTTGGAGCTCTCAATTTATAGCTGGTCAGTCAGCAGCACAGGTGATAACCTGGGCTTGTGATTGGCATCGAAGAGCTGGGCAGGCATGCAGTCTTGTAAGACTGAGTCATCAACCTGTGGAATCTGATGTTATCTCTGATTAGATAGTGTCTGAATTAAGTTGAATTGTAGCATGTCCAGCTGGTGTCCCAAGAATTCCTTGTTGTGGGGACCTTCCCACATATACACATTGGAATAATACTACAACCTACTTAATCTTTATGTAGTACTATAGTTGACAGGCCCAGAAGATGCTCTAAAAATGCTTGTTCAGTGAATGAATAAATAAACACAGGGCCGGTAAATACATCCTGGTGATAGGACATCAGGTAGTTTGGAGGAGGAGGTAGGTAGATGGACAGGCTAGCAGTCCACATGAAAGTGTTCTGTGGAAGGAGGTGGGAGCCTGCTCAGGGTAAGGCTTCAGAGTCACAGGTTACCTGCCGGTGCTTGGAAGACTTGGGGTCTGGGGCAAAGCTGGATCTGCAACAAGAAGTTACATAGGGAAGAGGGAGAGCCAGGAAATCAGAGTTCAGGGCCAGATTTAAGGTGGAAAACAGATTCAGTAGTTTGAGAAGATGACAGCAAGTCTGATGCCCAGATTCTTAAACTTGATTCTGAGAACCGTAACCAGACAATGGATCTGCATTTCTGGTGGGACAAAGCTGAGTTAAGGGGCAGAACTCTGCCAGGTCTAACAAATAGGGTGGGTACAAAATCTGAATTTAGGTAAATATACTGAATTTATTACTCCTCTTTAACTGGTTTCGAGTGTTCTTGGTATATAAAAGTGTGTGATGTCATTCATGACTACAAGATGTCCTGAAGTAATAGGGCTTCTGATATTGAGACTGATGATTTCAGGCTCTGAACAGCTTGTTAATTCATGACTCATTTAACTAATGATTAGGGTTCATATAAAGTTCCAAGAACTGTGTTAGATGCTGAGATCTGGTCTCTGGCTTCAAGGGGCTTAGATTCTAGCGAGGAGATTAACTTGAAAAGAAAACAAATAAACAAGTTAATAATTATACATTTAAGCTAATAAGCATAAGCCAAATTTTTTTAATACAGAAGCAATGCATGGTTATGGTTTACCTTGAGAGGTAGCTGGGAAGCCAGTGTGGCTAGAAACCAGCCAGGGAGAGGGTGACAGCATGAGAGATGTAGAGTAGTTGCTTGACTGTTCTTGAGCAACAGAAAGCCTTGAAGGGATTTGATTTGGAGAGCGGCATGTTATAGCTGAGGTTTTAAGATCATGTTTAGAAACTGGATTATACGGCAGGATGGAAGCAGAAGATGAGTGTGGATCAGTTGGTTGGAGTGTTGTCCTGCAAACTGAAAGGTTGTAAGTTCGATTCCCAGTCAGCGCGTACACCTGGATTGTGGTTCGGCCCCCAGTTGAGTTGTGTATGGGAGGCAACTCTCACCTCAATGTTTCTCTCTCTTCCTTTCTCTCTGGAATCATTAAATATTTCCCCAGGTGAGGATTAAAAAAAATTTTTTTAAAGTCTCAGGCCTGGGAAAATGGTGACTTGATACTACAGAGATATAAGCCATTGAAACAAAATTCCTTTAAGATGTGTTGGCCAATAGCTGAGAATACCCTGGAATCCTTAGACTGGTATGGTTGTGTCTCAAATGACTATGTGACTCCATTAAAAGGATGACTTGGGCATGGGAAATTAAATGAGCTATTTCCTGGCAAAATTCACTCCATCTAATGCTTCAGTGAAAAAGATCTAGAGAGGTAAATATCCCCCCAGTTTGTTGTTACCTTTTTTTTTTTTTTAACAAAACCATTTCAAGATTTTTATTGCTATTTTTCTTGAGTTGTAGGAGGCCCCGAAATTTAGAGTGTTCTCCTTCATAAGTCTGAACATTTCCCTCTTAAATCATGTTTCTTGTTGCTTTTTTACTCTCTCATTACTGATTCATTTTGAAAGCCTTGCTAATCACTATTCAGTTTTATGAATATTTGTGGGTTGTCATAATACAATGGTGATTCTGCAAACACTTCTGGGTCCACATAGTTAAGGGTAATAGAGATGGATGATATGACACTTTGGTTAAATTATTATCTGACCTAAGTACTTTTATAAATTCTAATATGTACCATATTTTGTTAAATGTGAATTTTGGCCCAATTCTCAATAAAGCTTCAACAGAAGATGGAGGCTGTCTTTTCTCTCTCTCTCCTCCCTTTCTCTCTCTCCCTCCCCCAAGATTCTCCTCAGATAATTCATTGAAATGAGAGGACCCTAATATTTGTTAGTGCACTTACTGTACATATACCATCTAATTGAGTCTTCACTATGCCATAAGGCATGTATTATCCCTTTTAACAGGTGGGAAAAGCAAGGCTCAAAGTATGTAACAACCCCAGAGAACCTGATTAGTAAGCAGTAGCGTGGGGTACAAACTCAGAGTTCTCTTCTTGAAAGTTCATGCTTTTTTATTTATTTTTTATTTTTTTTTTACTACGTCTTACTATTTCTCTTTGGAGGTTGCAGACTTTGGTGTCTGCCGTCATGATCTTCATTCTTGCCAAGCTGCAGGGAGGACAAAGGGATAATGCTCATGAAATTTCTTACTTTCCCTTTCTTCTCCTCTCATTGTGACCTGTGCTTCATTTTATGACCTGAGCGTTTTCTAATGCATTCCCAGTGTCTGTCTGGAGCTATTTTCATTCTTTAACACACAGTATTAAGGATACCTCCCTAGAGAAGCCTTCCTGGATTCCTTTGATAGGGTTAGGTGAGCCCTTTTCTTGAAAGGCATCCCTTTGTACACATGTTTAGTTATGAAAGCATTTATTTCACTCTCTTAGTGAGGACTTAAACTTAAGCCAGTGAGGGAATTTGGGGTTTGGAAACTTAAAAAGTCTAGCAGTGAATCTGACTTCAGGTAGGTTTAGTTCTACATTTTAAAATGAAGTCAGCAGGAATGTGTCTTGTCCGGCTCTGGGCTTGGCATCCTTTTGTGCTGGCTTTATCCTCAGGTTTCTGCCACGTGGTGGGAAGATGGCCACCAGCAGCTGCAGGCTTGCTTACTGCCAGTTTAGCAACTGTATTCATTGCCTAGGCTGCTTTAACAAGTCACCACACACTGTGTAGCCTAAAACAACAGCAATTTATTCTTCCACAGTGGTGCAGCCAGAAGTCCAAAATCAATGTGGTGGCAGGATTGGCTCCTTCTGGAGGCTCCGAGGGATAATCCGCCCCATTCCTCCCTCCTAGTCATTGGTGGCTGCCAGCAGTCCTTGGCATTTCTTGGCTTATGCTCCTGGCTACATAACTCTGTCTCCATTTTCACATTGCCTTCCTCTCTGGGTGTTTGTGCCTTCTTCTTTTCAATCTTTTATAAAGACACTAGTCATTGGATTTAGGGAACCACACCAATCTGGAATAATCTTATCTTAAAACCATGCCCACCCGCACCCACCCCCACCCTCCCGCCTGCCAATTATATTTGCAAAGACCCTATTCCAAGTAAGGTGACATTCTGAAGTTTCAGATGGACATGTCTTCTAGGGGCACACCATTTAACCCACTCCAGCAATATTAGTGGAATGGGGGTGCCTCACTCCCATTAGTTCCAGTGGAGGTCCAGGCTTGGCCCCGCCCTGTTGGGTTACATTCCCTCAGTGAAGCAACCACTGTGGTCTAGGGAAGGAACTGCTCACTTTGGCCCAGTAAGGGTCACATTGGAGCTGGGATAGGAAGGTGGGATGAGCCCCACGTGAAACATTTGGTCAAAGCCACAGGGAGGGCGGGTCATTCCTTAAAGCTAAATTGAGGCACTCTTCTAGAACAAGAAGAAAACGCTGTTGGGCAGGTGAACCACACAGAAAGTCCACTGCACACACTGTGTGATGTCAGTCTATTGACATCTCTGCCACCCACCTAGACTAGGACCTTCTAACGGGTAGAAGCTACTTGGTTTTATTCATCGGTGCCTAGGGCATGATAGAGCTCTGTCAACATTTGTTAAATGAAATTACAGTAGCTAAAATTTCCCTGAAAAATAAGATTTAAATATAACTGTGAATCATAATATTTGTCAAAGATATTATGTTGGGGTATTTTCCTTGCCTTTGAAAATAACCAGCCTATTGTCCTGCCTCTCTTAATAACCCCAGTGTATTAGAAACCATGTAGTGAACCCAGGAGCTTCATGCTGATAGATGGGAGGCATGCTGCCTGCCCAGCGGTTGTGTGGCAAGGTGTGGACTGCCCACCCCCACCACTCAGCAACCAAAGGGCCGCCCTACCAGGGTTTCTCAGCCATGGGCCGGATCTGACCATGAGCTAACTGGACATCAATCAGAGGAGCCCAGGTCAGAAGGAAAGAACTAGAACATTTTGTTTGGCTGTCATCAACATGGCTGAATCCTCTATTTTCAAAGAAGATATTTTACTTCTTTTTATAGTTTCTAAATCAATGACTTTTTAATTTCTTCATTAAAAAATGGAATTCTCTGTCAGGAAGCCTGGAAGCCTAATACATTCTATGAATCCTGAAGGGCAAAAGGCACGCTGGGAAAGTCCCATTATTGAGAGCTGATTTAAAACAAGTAAATGTAATTGGCATGTTGAATATACTGTGTTGTATCACTTCTTTATTTTAAATTTGCAACTCCTTTATTTTAAGCAACTTTATTATTGAAGCAACTTCTTTATTTTTCTTCTTTCTGCTGATTCTTCATGTGTGATGATCAAGCTTCTCCCACCACCTGACTCCGGAGGATTTCTTGGCCTCTACTCCTAGTCCTCTAGTCACTTCTAAATATATAAAAGTCTCGTTTTAGTTATTAAATTTCCAGTCCAATGGAATAAAACTTTGAAATGCCGCCAAGCTAAAAGATTCTCCCCTCCCACAGCTTGGGCTGCTTCAGGCTGGAGCCCGCAGTGGAGAAGGGGTGGGGGCAGCAGCTGGCTGCTTCCCTGCTGCCCCTCTGGGCCCTGCCCCAGCTGCACGGCCCTGCTGTAACATCCTGCAGTACTTAATGAAGCACTGGCAGAGGTGTTCCTGGTGTGTGTGGCTACAGTACCTGTCCTTCTGTAATTGAGGGTGTTTTCTCCTCTTTCCCCTATTTACTTTTTCCTTGGAGAAGCTTTGGTTTTCTCCCTGGCTTTTGGCACTGGGCCTTCCATGTGGGCTGACATATGCTTCAGGTCTTGATCTCAGCAGCATGAACTTGTGAGTTCAGCTTTTCTCTCCCTTGCTGGTAAACAAAAAGTTGGAGGTAGGACTTGATTAATGAAGGTGGAACAGGAGCAGACTCTGTTTTTTCTTTTATTTCTGCTACAACGGGAGATGTCCCTGGGTCACCCTGGATAAGGTGCGTAGCATACTGGCTGTAGGTGCAGCACTGGGGTAGGCACTGAGGAGGGACACAAAGATGAATGTGGTATGACTGTAAGACTCCAAGAACTTAGAGCCAAGATGATAGGAAGTAATTGCTGGAGAGAGGTACAGGTCATGAGCTATGTAAGTGCAGAGGGCGACGTGATTGGTTCCAACCAGGGACGTTGCAGGGGGGTTTTATGGTGGGGAAGCACTGGGCTATGTACTGAAGGAAGAGGAGATGCACGTAGGTGGAGATTGGAGAAACAGATACTGGCATTTCAAACAATATGTGCTTCATGGAGTAAAGGTTTCTATTGGTAAATGTGCAAGATGCTTTGGAATTCTCAATTGTAAAAATTAGTTTGCTTCTTCTGGCGTATATGCCTTTATTTTTCTTCACCTCAATTTAATCAAGATGGACCTGCTCCATTGACAGGATTTATGTTTCTGAGTTGCCAACAGTTCTGGTACTGTATTTTGCCATGTATAATGTGCACTTTTTTTGCCCAAATTTTGGAAAGAAAAATAAGGATTCACATTATACATGGGTGTAATGATTACATACCATGGGTAATAATGGGCCTAATAATACTATGTATAATGCTCTCAAAAATAGATGCACATTATACACAGCAAAATACAGTATGTACCGTTTTATCCCATAACAACTTTACCATATATATGGAGATAAAGACTTGTTACTCTCTTCTCATCCTGAAACATTCAGTGGTCTGAATGTCACTGTCATTGGTACTGTGGCCTTTCCTTCACTATCCTTCAGTAGCAGCAATTCCTAAAAAGAGACCACAGTCAAAGTTATTCACTGACTGTGGATAAGTCAGTGAAGGGACAGAACAACTTAATATCCTCAGGGCTAGTCCCAGTGACTGGAACCTGGAATCACTGTCTCCCTCAAAAGTTACCTTTTATAGATGTGACACGATTATATTATGGCTTTATTTTAATGACTGGTAGAATCTAAGATTTATTACAACCACACATCTTCCAGATTATTGATGGTTTGTGTTCATTAAGAACTGTAAAGCTGATCTCTTCTTGAACAAAGGTGACTTGTGGCCTCAAGTATTGTTCACTGTAACAAACACAGTCTAGAGTATACCTAAAGTTTCCCAGTCTACTCTCACATTTCAAGTATTCAAGGGTATGGCTGCTAGAGACAGCAAGAAGACTATAGTTTAGCTTATCTCCCTAAAAGCATCTGCCTGCTAATTTGTTCTGTGGCTGAAGATTTTGTGTTTGCAAGTATCTTGCAGAGCAGCCCAGTCTAGCTCTGTCCTTTTTTACTGTTCTAGCAATCATTCCTTTCTTGGTTACCAATTCTCCTTAGAGGCTGGGAAACAATTTTTTAAACCATGAAAGACAAAAGATATCTTGTACTCCCCAAGGAAAAGTGGGACTATTTGTTTTTTTCTAGGGATCATCAGTGATATTTAAACCCTCTATTATGTTATGAGGTGATAGGCACTTTTCTCACTAAGCAAGAGGGAAAACCGCAATTGTGATCTCTGAAAGGTCATATTTCTGCTAAGGTTTCCAAAACACTTATAAAATATCTGGTTTCATATATCTAGGTATTACATTGTTACATTTGGGTTACTCAAATGACCTGCACGCAACACTGTCTCTAGGGATTTACACTCTAGAGGAGGAGTTACTTGGAACTGTTGGTTAAACACAAAGGCCCCCGGGGGTCGGGGAGGCGCATGTATGAAAGTACTTTGCTCAGTGATCTCAGAAAACATTTTCACAAAATACTGATGTCTGAACTGACTTGGGTAAAAGGGGGCTTGCTTTTGAGGCAGAGGGGAACAACAATTGCAAAAGTTTAGAAAAGAAAAGGTATGGCAATTTGAAGAAAGTACAAAAGTTTTCGTAAGGCAGGTACAAAGAGTATGGGACTTTTGGTGGGTGGTGACAAGAGATGAAACTGGATGATAAATGAAGACAGGGTTGTAAAGGACCTTTTCACCAAACAAAAGAGATAGGGCTATTGAAGGATTTAAGACAGGGCAGCAGAGTGGCCAGATTTGTGTTTTAGGGAGGCCCCACTGACAGTAGGCTGAAAGATGGACAGAGAGATTCAATCTGTCTGTAGGCAGCAAGATGAGTTAGTAGGTTATTACAATAGTCCAGGCAACAAGTGACAAGGCTTTAAATAAAGCTGTGGTAGCAAGGTTGGAGGTGAGGTGACAAATAGGGACACTGTTAGGAAATAGAATCAATAGGTCCTTGCAAGCAACTGGATATAGAGAGTCAGGGAGACAAAAGAGTCAGGGATACTTCTCAAACTTCTGGCTTGGACACCTATGCGGATAATTCTGTTATTATGCAAAATGAGAAAAATAAAAGGAATTGTTTTGGAGTGAACTAATAATTTTTTAAAATGTTATTGAGTACCTCACTGTAAATGTGCAGATATGATAGTAAGTTTTATTCATCACTTTGACTGGTCCATGGTGCCCAGATATATGGTCAAACATTGTTCCAAATGTCTCTGTGAGGGGTTTTTATTTTGGAGTAAGATTACCATTTCAATCAGTGGCCTTTGAATAAAGCAGATCGTTCTTCCTAATGTAAGTGGACCTCATCCAATCATTTGAAGGCTTAAACAGAACAAAAGATTGGCTTCTCCCAAGCAAGAGGGAATTCTGTAACAGAAAATCTATAGATCCGAACTGCACCATTGACAGTTCTTCCTCCGGTCTCCAGCCCACAGGTCTATCATGCAGATTTTGGACTTGCTAACATCCTTAATTACATAAGTCAATTTCTTAAAAGAAATCTCTTTATAAATATAAAGGTTTTGTTTCTCTGGAGAACCCTGACTAATACAGTAAGTTCTGGAGCCATGCTGCCATTGATCTGACGTCACCCAATGTTTTCACTACGTGATAACATTAGGCAAGTGATTTCTCCAAGCATGACTTGCTTCATCTGTAAACTGGGGTAACAGTGGTTTCACCCCTATGGTTTTTGTGGTGATGAAAAGAGAAAAGCCATGTAAAGAATTAAGCTTAGGATATAGCATGCAGTAAATTGTAAAGAAATGTTTGCCATTATTATTATAACCAAGGAAACATTTCCACATTAGTGTTAGTGACTAATAATGGCTCAGATTGGTCCCTTTCCCAGGAGGAATTTAGTGGTAGTGGGGATCAGAGTTTTCCATCAGAAGAATTACCCTCTTAGCTTAATGTTTTACACATTGAACTGATAGGCAATATTCATTGAGTGGTTGAATTATTTCCCAGTACCAGTGAGTGGGATCAGAGAACCTCAGCAGGTTAGAAAGGGAGAAACAGAGGCTCAGAAAGATGAATGATTCACAAAGGGTCATAGAGTGAGTCACTGGAAAATCTAGTACTGGACTTGGATGTCCTGGCTCCTGTCTGTCCCCTTTGTCTTGGAACAAGGGGTCCAACCCTGAAATCATACCAAGTATCCAATCTCCAAGCTTTCAAGACAGCCCTGGGCAGGGCAGACTCTATTTCATACCCTTGTTTGTATATTAAAGTGACTAGTTTGGTAAAATCCTTAGAGGGCTTACTCCTGAATGGACCAAAATGAGTAAAGGCATTACTATTTCTTTATTACAAAAAAATGTTTTTAGGGTTATCAGCTTTTATGGATATGGAACAAAAGAAGGCAAAGTGTCACCTACTTCGTTTTCTTCCTTTTCCTTTCAAGCACTTGCACATGCAGGGGGTGCTCAATGTAGCACTGGATCCTTTGTTTACTCTCTCCTCAGTCCCCTGCCATTTGCCCTCTTCTCTACTCATTCTAGTTAAATTTCTTTCTTGGAGGTTATCTCTCAGAGGCCAAGTCCTCCTCCTTCTTGACCCCTCTGAACCATCCACTGCTGCTGATCCCTTCTTCTTCTGGAAACTGGCTCCTTTAACAACAGGCAGAGCTCCTTCTCCTGTTTCCCTTTGGCTCCTTTACCTCCTCCCACCCTAATAATAAACATTTTTGAAGGATCCAATCTCATCCAAGCTTTCAACCACCATCTGAGGGCTAATGACTCTGCAAATGACATCTAAAGTCCTGATGTCTCATCCAAACTCCAGACTCTCGCTCTCTCATTCATATTCTTCCTCCCTCTCTTTGTCCTGCACCGCCCCGCCTCCCCCATTCTGGGCCAGGCACAGCACTAGGAGTTACAGATGAAAGCCCCTCAGGTTTTCTCCTCAGAGCCTAGGTTAGTGGAGGAAGAGGCAGATGTCCCAAACAATCACAGCTATTTTAACAATTTGAAAAGTGCATTTGAAGGTGTGCCTAAGATTCTATGGGAACACCGGTAGATTATTAATGTTTAATTCTCTCTTGTAGGGGTGATGCTTGTGTTGGTCCCCTGAAGCCAGTATGAGTTGAATTATAAAGAATAAAAGGTGTTACTTTAAAAGTATATGATTACCTAACCACTATGCTGTACACTTGAAACTAATACAAAATAATATTTAATGTAAACTGTAATTGAACAAATTTTTTTTAAAAAAGAAAAAAATTAAAAAAAGACGGTGTTAACAAGGTAAAAGGAACTCCTGGGACTATTCTCAATTGCATAAGGATGGAGAGGCATGCGTTTGCAATGATAAATTGTTTGGTATGACTGGGAGTTCAAGATAGGGGTTGGGTGGTGGTGGGTAAGTAAGAGAGCATAGGGCGGGGGTATGGGCAAAGGCTAGCTCCAAAAGGACCTTCTGGGCTAATGTAGGGTTTTTTGTTTTTTTTTTTAAGCTGTTTGCTCAACATCTCTAATGAGCATCTCATTTTTTATAATTTCTCGACTAAAATGATCTTTTACTTCAAATATTTCTGTTCACCATATTAAATTTTGGCTAATGAGGGGATACTTGGTGTTGGGTGTTTTGTTTACAGAATGAATTCATTTCTGGTAAAGGGAAGAAAGGTTGCTTTTGATAGCAGGCCTTGGATCCAATCCAAAATTGGCTTAAATAATAAATGCACTTTCCTTCCTATATAATAAGAAGGCTGGAAGCATGTCACTTGCAGGGTTAGTTATGTCAGTGTCCAACAAAGGCAGCCAGGGTTTAGCTTCCTTCTGTTTTTCTGCTCTGCTATCCCCTGTCTGTGGTCTTTCCCTCCAGCCTTCTGCTCTCATTGTCTTATTGTAGCAGGCCCAGGTATCACATGTAGATGGCAACATCTATAGAGGAACAAAGGGAAATTTTTATTTATGGATATCTCCATGTTTTAAGAGCAAAAAACCCAAAATAAAACAAACAAAAAAAAAACCCAGTGAAAAAGCCTGTCCCAGAAATCGTCAGAAGGCCTCCCATTTTGCCCTCTTGGCCAAAATTCTATCACATGCCTGTTTTTAAATCAGTTCTTAGGTGGGGGAATGGAAATACAATGAGAGAGGTAGAGCGTGCATTCTTAATGGTGGCAGAATTGCCACCTAGTGACAACAGTTGGTTCAGGATGAGGAGGGATTTAGGTCCTATGCTGCTATTATAATACCAAAGCTTCGTGACTTATAAACAACACAAGTTAATTGTCTTATGTTTCTGGAGGTCAGAAGATCAAAATGTGTTTTTCTGGGCTATATGAAGGTGTTGGTGGGGCTGTGTTCTTACTGGAGGTTCTAGGGAGGAATCCATTTCCTTGCCTGTTCCCTCCTCTAGAAGCTGCCTGAATTCCTTGGTTTGTGGCCCTGTTCCTCCATCCTCAAAGCCATCAGGGACCAATTGAGTCTTTCATTATGCCTTCTCTGTCTTTCTGATCTTCTGTCTTCCTTTTCCCCATTTTGAGGACCTTTGTGATTACATTGGGTCACCAGGATAATCTTCCCACCTCAAATTCAGCAGAATAGAACCTCAATTCCATCTGCAACCTTGATTCCCCTTTGCCATGTGATCTAACATACTCACAGGTTCCAGAGATTAAAACATGGGAATGTTTGGGAGACTGTCACTGTCTCTACCGCAGGGGGAAAATCCTTAGATGTTATAATGGTTTGTTGTTTTCCAAAGGGCCATGGTGCACAAACAGGTGCACAGTATATCTGTGGTGTTAAAATTTCATGGGGAGGGGCTTGGGGAGAATTTGAGGAAAAACTGTCTACAAAGGCTCTATGGGGGAGCATGAGCTAAAGAAGGTTGAGAAATACTGAGTCAGACTAACTGAACCAAGATTCACCAGTGGGGCTTTGGAGGGGCCACTGTCCCCTGAGGCAAGTGGCCAGTGCTCCCTGAGCAATCCATTAGCAAGACGGAAGGGAAAATAGCTTTGGGTTTATAGGTAAGCAGGATATGTTCCAGGGAAGTGGTCTGAAGCTGAGGCAAGAAGAAGGGTAATCAGTAACTGGGTAATGGCAGAGAGCCACTAACTTTGGGCAGGGATTAAGTCATGCAAAATCCAGATGGTTTCTGCCGCCATTTGCTCTTTCTGTCCACTGTTTTTATTTTATCTTAAATGAACAAAATGATAAATATCTGTCCTCAGAAACCATCAAAATTTGATTGTCACTGACTTTTTAAAAGGAATATAAATGATATTGCGTACTTCTTTAATTGGGCTTCAATACATCAAGATTGGATGACTTGATGTAATGATGTTTGGAAAATGAGGTCAAAATGGTTGATTAGAAATGTTAACATGAAATTTCGTATTTTATATATGCTTTTCTTTATATATAGGCATAATTTTTTCTTTTTCAATCACCAATTGTTTATCTAGAAGTTACCATTTGAAATTCCATTACTTCATGAACTCCTCGCAACGCTTAGGAAAATTACTATTAATTCTAAAATAATTGTACCACCAATCATTAGTCAAGAAAAACGGACATTTATGTGGGCTTTAGCAATGTTTATATAGACTGTTACACCTCTTCCTTTAAAAGAGGCCTGACTGCCATGCAAATTGCAAGCTGTGAGGCTGTGAATGAAAATTGGAATAGTAACAGTCTCATCTGGTTGATGGCCTCTGTTGACAATGGGTACTTCCAAGAGCTGCGTTCAGTCATCTTCAGATCTCTTTACTAAGAGCAACAGTGTGTGGTCTTCTCAACCTAGGCCCTGCCTCGCATTATCGTATAGCCATTCTCATGGCACGTATGCCTTCTTGGTCTGACGCGAATTGTGATTGTCCCCTGCTGTCAGTACGGTCTGCCTCATTCCGTCAGTCTTGGTACTGAGGTTGGGGGAGCTGCTCTCTGAACATTGAATTCAATTCCACAGAGATGATTAAGTGCCCATTCCATGTGAGGGTCTGTGTTAGAGGGCCTAAAAGGGAATGATCTGTGCAGCCAGTCATCTGGGGTCTAACAAGATGGGTGAATAATGATAGAATGGCAGTTTGCTAAAGTTCTATGAAAGCACAGATGGAGGAGTGGAAAGAGGCACCAGAGAAGGCTACAGAGGAGGTGACAGTTGGACTGGGTCTTGTTACTGCAACTGGAACAAGAACAAACTATTTTAAACAAGTCACATTCTAAGAATGGGGAAGGAATTTAGATAAACTTAGAACTGCTTTGGGAATAAAACTTTTTACAGTCAAGTTCCTCGAGCTAAAGATTTCTCAACCCTCAGGATTCTCAGCTGCATGACATTTGGGCCTGGATAATTCATTGCTGTGGGAGCTTACCCTGCACATCGCGGGATGTTAGCAGCATCCCTGAGCTCTACCTACTAGATGCCAGTAGGACTTGTGACAATCAAAAATGTCTCTAGCCATTGTCAAATACCCCTTGGGGGTGAAAATAAGCCCCAGTTGAGAATTATTTTGTTCGTGGTAATAGAACAAAAAGAATACATTTTCCCCAAGCAATCCTAAAAGGAAGAGGAAGGGAGAACAAAAGAATGAGATGGGAAAGAATAATAAAAAGGCTTCAGGGAGATGGTAAAAAGTTTGATTACCAAGGAGGATTGCCTGGCCAGAAAAACATTTCTGGAGGAGGAAACTAAAAAATACAAAACCAAACAGGTGTGTCTACTGGCCAATTTGAAGAGGTTTACTTTGTTTTAATGTAAATAGTTTCACTCAAATCTTGTCATACACATGGTGGTCTTGTGTAGGTAATTTTGTTTTTGGCATAAGTATTTGAAAGGGGTTTGACTTCCACATACAGCGTGGAATAGGCAATGTCACATCCTCCTCCCCCGTCCCTACCTAGTAA
The DNA here is from genome assembly GCF_021234165.1 of Pteronotus mesoamericanus. Lineage (NCBI taxonomy): Eukaryota > Metazoa > Chordata > Mammalia > Chiroptera > Mormoopidae > Pteronotus > Pteronotus mesoamericanus. The sequence continues at coordinate 64,127,532 of NW_026555329.1, read as the reverse complement.
CTAAGCCATAACTATAACTATTTGTTAGGAAAGAAGCTAGAATCACAGGTAACCATAAGACTGGAACCTGCTCTGGAAATCACAGAATAAAATGGAGGTTTAGACTAATACAGTTTAAATCTCAAGATGAGAGGGGCACCTCTGGTTGAGAAGTGGGTTATATGGGAGAACACACCAGATAGATAAATGTTACTTAGGAAAAGCATTTTGCCTGGCAGAACAGTGGAGGCCCAGGGTGAGCACAGGGACAATCCCAAGTCCTGCACTTGCTCTTGCTCTAGCACAGGTGCCCTGCTCAGCGCACACACATACACACATGCATAGACACACTCTCCATTAACGCTCTGGACTGGGACAAATAGTATGGGCAGAGAACAATTCTGAATAACAGAAGCCATCTAAAGGGAGAACAGCACATGAATACAGTGTGTGGGTAGTGGTTGGAGCACTAGACAGGGAGTTAAGAGACAGGGCCTCTTTCCTGGTTCACCCTCTAATTCCGCATGTGACCATAGATACCATTTCACCTCTCTGGACTTCAGTTTCTTCCTCTTTAAAGACTCTGGTTGGACTAAGTTGTCTAACCACAGACCTGTCTTGCTCTAACATCCCGTGGATCCATGAGAAATCTAAAGCATCACTGATGGGACTCATATTGTTCCCTGGAGCTGGATGTTTGTTTGTAGTGCCTGAGCCAGAGAACCTCACTGAACGCCAAACCCAGGTTTGGGCTGATCACTATGGCCAAGCATGAAGCAAAGGATCCCATTTCAGCCGGAGGCTTCAATCAGCCACCAGATTCCTGGAGGGTTTCTGGTAGATCTTGGTTTTTAGGGACTCCTTAAAGGGCATGGTAATCTTGGAGTTGTCACAGGAAGAGACAGAAGGAACAGAGGAAAAGAATGGGAACTGCTCCTGCAGCAGGTGCTAGACCTCCTGAACTGGGCATCTCAGAAGCTTCTTGAAGCTGCTCCTGCCTCATCTCAACCCTGTGGTATCTCTGTTCTTTCTGATTTCCTGCACTTGAAGCTGTACATCTTTTAGTATTTATTCGTTGTTGATAATGATGACTCAAAACCGAGCTTCTCTCGATTCCCTCTTTTCTGTGCTTTCAAGATGGATCTGAACGTGGAACAGAAGTAGAGGGTTTCTTTTCCTGTTGTGTATTAAAACACTGAAAATCTATTTGTGCTCAGAGCACAGAGGAATTTTATGGCAGTAAAACTACATGGTATGGTATTTTAATGGTGGATGCATGCCATTATAAATTTGTTTAAACCCATAGAATATACAACACTAAGAGGGGACCCTAATTTAAACTGTGGACTTTGGATGATGATGCATCAGTGTAGGTTCATCTGTTGTAACAAATGTACCACCTTGATGAGAGATGCTGATAATAGGGGAAGCTATGTATGTTGGAGGGGGTACAGTATTTGGAAAATCTCTGCACCTTTTACTCAATTTTGCTGTGAGCCTAAAACTGCTCTCAGAAAATAAAGTTCAGTTTTTAAAAATCTATTTGCCTCCTTTTTTGATTTCTCTCAGACTTTCCATCCCTCTTTGGGATTCTGAGCTGCGTTAATGAATCTTTTATCATACTATGGGAAGTTGTTTACCAATTTCTGCTTTTAACACAGCTGTCAGACACTCACACTGTCTGTTAGCCAATCTGGCTTTTTCCCAACCACCTTTTCCAAGCTTGTGTCTCTTAAATACAATGTTTTTGACTAGACTGAACATATCAAATAGTCTTTTCACAGTTTTAAAGCATGGTATTTGCCACCATACAATTCAGTTAAATAAATACCTCTGCATAAAGGTTCTCCCAGGTGCGATTGGGTTGTAGGAAAATGAATAAGGTGCTCTGCTGCCCTTTTCAATTTGAACTCCAGTGGGATCTTGGGAGATAGGTGTGGTGAATTGATTATTTTTTTCTCCCTTTTTTTCCAGGATGTTTTTAAAATTAAATTTATTGAGGTGACATTGCCTAATAAGATCATATAGGTTTCAAGCGTACATTTCTATGATGCACGATCTGTATAATGTATTATGTGCCCACCATCCAAAGTCAAATAATTTTCCATTACCATATACTTGGCCAGTTTCATCCTTTACTACTCCACCTGTACCCCCTTCCCTCTGGTAACTACCATGCCGCTGCCTATGTCTATGAGTTTCAGTTTTATAGCTCACATATGATTTTTGGCTTTTTCTGACTGACTTATTTCACTTAGCATAATATTTTCAAGGTCCATTCATGTTGTCACCAATGGCACTGTTTTGTCTCTTCTTGTGGCTGAATAGTACTCCACTGCATATATGCACCACATCCTTGTGAGCACAGACACGACCAGTTTAGTCAGTGCTGGCTGTTTACATGCCCTTGCCTTTTGGTGACTGCCGCAAAAACAGGACAGCACTCTGTTCATAAATTAGATTTAACAAATCCTTGGCAGGCTGTATAGGTCACTGCTAACCTCCTCCACCTCATTTCATCCCCAAACCAAGAACATCAATTTATCTCATGGACAATGAGAAAGTAACCCTATTGGTTTCTGATTTCTCTGTTTTTATCATAACATTTTTCATATTACTTTCCAAGAAAAACAATATGTGAATACATTTTCAGGCAAATATATTATTGTATTTTTGCTGATTTTATTTTAATAAATTAATTTTACTTTTACTGAACTACTAGTACAATCACATTTTCTGCAATGTAGTCCATCAGTCATGCTGATATAGATTAGATATAGAGAATATCTAATTCTAATGGACTTAAGGCTTAACTCCAAGTAATGCTATGTTTTACTGTGGAAAGCAGTATTTGTTGGCCATGATTAACATATTCGGGGTCCACAGTCTATAGATGAGCAACCTATAGATTGAGTGTAAAATCTCACTTGTTGAAAGTGTACGATGCTGGCTGACACCGTTGTGTATCCCACCTCTACCGTTCAGGACTTTCCAAGGAATTTGGGTGAGGATGGCATTTCCTATCCCTGAAATCTTTGGGGGAAAAAAATAAACCTTCCTTCAGAATGGATAGGAACCCCTGCATTAGGTTTGGCTGTCTGAGCATAGGAAATACATCCATAATACTGAGAGTGAAGTGAATTTCAAAAATACACAAAGGGTGGGGTTAGTCCTCTGTTGGAACATTTCACATGAGAGAGTATTTATAAATTGGATACCTGAAAATTCTGAAATTTTCAGTTTCCAATCAAGAAGAGATCAGGGAATAGCCATAGGCAGAGTTTGCTTGACCAGACAGTGACCTAGACTGCCTGACACAGGCGATGGACGCAAAACTGTGGCTGGGTTGAAGGTACTAGCATTCAAGCAGGTGGAATTAGTGTAATGTTTAAAAGGAGAGAAGAGTCATGGTAGAAGGTAGTTAATGTACACCCAATACTATTAGGAGAGAGGGCCAGTAGCCTTGATGGAATCTTATGGTCCCATGCGCAAGGCAGCTTGTATAATGGGGAAGGGTGCTTCTTGAAATAACAAGAAGCACACCTCAAAATTATCTCCTCTTTTCAAATGGCAAGGAAGTTTATAAACATTGGTTGGTGTGAATGAGTTCCCAGGTGTTTAACAAAGTTGCTGGATGCACAAAGCTGAGGATCATCACTCAGAGCAGGGCAAGTGGGGACATCCCAGAAGTTCTGTCCCCAGCGGAGGAGCAACATTTTGCTTCATTCTCTTCCAATACACACATCTGTGACCCTCTGCTGTCCTTGTCCTATGTTTATATTATACAATTTCATGCTCAGATGTGATGCCTGAATGAGAATTAGAAATGTAAAAAGTTTGGAATTAAATTTTCATAAATGGCATAAAAGCTGAGTTTTACATTGAAGACTTAAAAGCCTCCCCACCCCACTAATGATGCGTGTACTTTGGATTATAATGAATCAGAATACCATTTTATCATTACCTTCTATTATTTAAAAAGTCCAATATTGTTTGGAATATCAGATTAATTCAGCATACTATTGTATTGCCATCTGGGCTTATCAGTAGCAACTACTTCCATTTCCAAGTCTTATTAAACCAAACACATTACAGCAATTTGTATGTGAAATATCCTGGCATTACTAAAACTTCCGTAATATTGAAAACACAAGTAAATTGAAGCATACTCCTTTGGTTACCTAAGGTTTTATTAATGTTACAGACCTATTTGCAGAACAGTTTTCTTTTCAAGGACAAAAATTTCTTACAAAAACTTCCAATTATTTAAGAGCTAGGGATTCATGCTCAATGAGATTTTCTGCTTAGTTGGAGAAGCACAGTATCATCATATGCAGAAAAAAGTGTGCCAGGGAGACTTTGTGCTGTAGAATCTGGGCTGGGTCGTTCCTTAGGTTCCTGGTCTCACAGGTTGTCCCTTCCTCTTGTGGGCGGAGAGCCTGGGTAGCTCATAAAGCTTGAACTCAAAATGCCTTCATGCTGTTTCTACTAAAACCAATCTTTGCTGGGCCAGCTTAAATTTCATAGACTTTGGGAAAACCATTCAGCCTATGCAATCCGACAAAATAAAGTTTCTTGGCTCATTCTTCGGCCTCTCCTGAAAGGGTATGTGAAAACCTGTAAGCTAATAACAGCCTTTGAACCCCTTTGAAAGTGTTCATCTTCTCAAAGCCCACTGCCATCATAAGCATTCTGAACAGACACCGTCAGGGTTTCACTGATGGGATATAGACCGTCTCTCTCTGTGCTTACTCATCTGCCCCCTTTAGTGTCATGGGCCATTCCTTTTTCTTCCTGTTCATGTGGTCACACTGACCCAGAGGCATTTGGGGTTTCACCCTGAAGGCCTTTTGTGTGGCTGACCCTCTTCAGCTGTTAAGTGATTCCTCCCCTAATAGGTCCCTCCAGTCCCTAGAAATTTTAATCCTTGCAAAGGTCTGCTCAGTGGCCTGGAATGCACTGATATTTGTTCCTGCCTTTTGCACAGAAAAAAGCTGCCTTCCTCCAGCTGTGACAGTTACAAATGACTGACTTCTCTCTCCTTCTATTCCCCCTTCACCTTCCCTCCTCTCCTCTAGGAGCTGTCTCTATAGAATACAACTTTGTGAAGCATGAAGAAAAAAGATAAAAAGGAAAGTGCAGTTTACTTGCAAGCTATTGGTGGGCTAGTTTTACCTTCTCTGGTCCCCTGCTGAAATAAAAGAAGGGAACTAGAACAACATCTCACTTTATCTCACCCTTCTTCAAGATCTGCCTAAAAATAATGTGTAAAATTTATCATGTGAGCTGGAAAAACACTGAGAGCTTTCTACCCTAAATTGTACTTTTTACCTCTTTATGAACGTTCTTTCCATTTCTTTATGCTTTGAGGTAGCACTATATTTTTATTTATTCATTCATTTATTCAATCTTGCTGAATTAATAATTATTTTTTTGGTGCCTGTGATGTATGTAGTGTTGAGCCAGATGCTACAAAAAAAAATGTAATATAAGGATTCAGTATTTGGTTGTGGGTTTCACAGGCAAGAAACACACATAAAATCCTTATGAGACAGTACAAGGAAATACATAATTCAGTTCAAGAACAAATGTTATGGATATAGATGCTAAAAAGTTTCAGAGAAAAGGAGATCAATATAATCTGGAGTGAGTGGGAAAAAAAAATCCACAAACACAGAGAGCCCTTGGAAAGCTTCAAATGCCAGGCTCAGGGGATTGTACTTTATTCTATAGATAATGGGAAACTTTTTGAAATATGTGAGCACTCTCAAAGCATCTTGTTGGATGAGATGAGCACACAAGAAATTTCTGTGGCTATGAAGGAAGTGGCTCAGTAAAATGTAAATAAAAAGCCTGTTCAAACAGAGAGAGCCTTTTGAGACTTTCCAATGCAAGTGTGATAAAAATGAAGGAAGGGGAAATGTTTGCCTAGCTAATGCTGGAGGGTTGATCGGGTGGATGTAGATTGTATAGGGCGATGTTTGAGTGAACCAGGTATTGAGCGTGGGCAGGGAGACGTGAATATATTAGATAGAGCAGGGACAGCTAGGCAAAGCCCTGGGAACAGAACATAAGCTTCACTGTGTCCCAGGGGGTGGAGTGGCAGCACTGAAGACAGCCTGAGTAAGAACTGAGTGATCAAAGGGAAAGGAGTGAAGTCAATAAGTTCAGGAGATAATTTATCAGCAGTATCAGTGGCATTCCACTCATAGCAAAGCCAGGCATTTGGGAGCAGAAAGGGGAAATCCTGATACAAAAAAACAAGCATTTCTATTTTTATCATACTTATTTTCAGTCGGGGGTCTGAAATTCAATTTGAAATATCTTGAACAGAGAAGAGGCCAGTGTGATTTATTTCTGCCAAAAGAAAAAATGTGTAGTAAAAGTCAACTGTGACTTTGAACTGTCAGTATATTTTTAATCTAAGAATTTGATTTACATTTCAGAGACAACATTTTCTTTTGAGTTACAGTGTTTCCCATTATCTCCGAACTGACGTGTACAACTAAGAAGAGGAATAAGAACAATGTCTGAGTTTTCAGGCGGGACCATTTCCACCTAACCCTTGATCTGTTCCAACTAATGAAGGCCCCATCAGAGGCTGCAAAGGAGGTTTGTTGTGGGTGATGCAGAGAACATAATTCTAAAAGGTCTTAAATTGATATCTGTTCACCCAAATGCTGGACTCTGAGTGAGCCTAATGACATCAATGGACAAATAAGGCAGGATGAGGTGGTCTTAAATCATTATTCGAAGTCTATAAGAAGAAGTCCAGTTTTAATCTTAGGGATACTTTGAATACTCTAGGACATCAAATTAACCATCGTAAACCTTTGCAAGTTCAGTGGAAAACACGAATGTTTTTTCAAGTCTTTTGAGATTCAGTTTTTGAAGTGAATAAAATTCAGAGCTTTTTAGTTTATTCCTCAGCCACGAAGAAGAGAACATTAAAGGACCTCTGCTTAAACTACTTACATCAAATCCAAGAAGTTAGTTTGGAGAAAGAGTTTCTTTGGCAGTGACATTATTTTCTGTAGGATAGCAAGTATAATCCAGGGCCTGAAACTTAGAAGACGCGGTCTACAGATCCTGGTATGTGGATGATTTGGAGGTTAAAACCAAAGTACCTATTATGATATATCACTTAATGCTACTAGGACCTTAAGATGAAATTAACTGATTCAGTAACTTACTTAGAATTTTAATGTTACTGCAAAGGAGAAAAATTTTTCTTTATCCTCTTATATATTTAATGGCTGAAGAATATAGGCTTTGAAGTGTGATGGACACAGGTTCAAGTCCTACCTTTTGAGCTATTTTCCAAGTGTTAGTTTTTTCATCTGTATCATAGCCTCTACAGCACAGAATTATTGTGAGTATGGAACCAATGAACCAATTTATCATATATATGATAAGTATATACATATATAAGTACATAGGTAATAAATATATGAATATGATTTATATATCTATAATGTGCTTGGGTCAGTCCCTGGCATATGGTAATAACTTAATTTTCAGTAATAATAACCATCAAAATTAAGGAAAAGAAGCCTTGTGCTAACTCCCTTTTTCCAACAAGCTCCTGTGATGCATCCTGGTTTATAGTGACTTGGAAAGTCATTACCTGGACAAGGTATGGGAAGAATTATGGAATGTATTGACTTTTATACCTTATTACAGAAAGAACTCAAGATTTTTGTCATTTTTATTACTCAAAAATGATGGTGAACTCTGCCATCTTCTACTTGATGCATGTGTTGGTGATATAAGTAAAAATCAACTTTAAAGATTTTTAAGTGTAGTATTCACCATTTTACCTATAAATCACGATTTTTCTTAGAGGACTATCAAATCCAGTGAGGCGCTCTGAATGGAGCTTGTATATAAGGATCCTTGTGTAGAAACAAGCTTACTTGAGGATATAACACACAGATAAGTGAGTTGAGGAATTGATTGTCCAAGTGTATTTTAGAACTTTATAAGTACAAATATTAAGATATCCATTTATTCTGACATTTGGATTTTGAAGGCTAAGATCAATGTAAAAGATAAATAAAATGAACTAAATTAGTTACTATTATGCTGCTACTGAGACTAGTAATAAGTGGTAATAATGAATATTTTTCCCAAATTTGAGAGTGACCTATTTGTTCACTTGCAGACAGGATATTGGCAGGGAAAAGAGAATGAAAGCAAACTTACAGTCATCGAACATCTACTGGCGTCAGATGTAGCATTCTATATTTCTTATCTTTTGTAGTTCTCACAAAAGCACTGCCAACTGTGAGCTGTCTTGCCCATTTTTCAGATAAGGAAAATTGAGTCAGAGCAGTTAAAAACAAATCACGATCCTACATTTAACAATTGAATAAGTGGGTGCTCCTAATCATAGCACCATAATGCCACTCAATTGTGGAGGAATGTTGTTTCCTTTTGTGAAATAAATCAGTGTATTGAGTATCACTAATGTTTAGTTCGGAGAGCGGAACTTCCCAGTGGGAAGAGATGAATGTTGACAGTTCTACTTTTTCCATGGGGTTCTCTCATCTGTTTACCTGACGGTACAACCACAGCCTGAGCAGCCAGTCATATTCTCTCAGGTTATTATCTTGACAGAAAAAAAAAAAAGATTTCTTAAGTACGGGGGAGAGGTTTCTGGCTGCCTGTGGAGGGAGTGGAAAAGAACTTTGATTGCCTTCCAATGAAAAGTGCTTCAGTATAACAGAAGTTCACACGAAGTTCTAAGTTTATGTGTTTTTAGTAACACATAGGGACTTTACCCTCGCAAAAGCAGGGAAGCCCTGTAACTCTGGTGTGATCCTTATGTCAGTGTTGCGGGGGGAGCTCTACTGTATCCACACAAGTATAGAGTGGTGCATCCTAGTTTAAATGCAGGCAAGAGAACAGCTGACCCATCAGGCTAAAAGAAGAGTGTGAAGAAGCTAGGCGTGGAGGATAGGGCTTCTGGAAATCTTCTTCCCATATTGCCCCAAGCTCTGTTGTGTGGCCATCTGTGCCCCAACTGCAGACTCAGCCTGTCTCCTGCTCTGGAGCTAATCCTGTCCTCAGTTGGGGGTCAGTAAATAGATTTAGCTTAATACTCCGGTGACATTGCATCAAGGCCTCTCGTCTAGCTCTGACCTTGTGTTCTGGCTCCTGCAATGTAGCTCTTGCCCTGTTCCTAGGAGCAAGTCCTCCTCCATATGTGCCCCAGTTCCTACTGGAGGCTTTTCCTTCAATCTCAATCTAGGGAATGCAAACTAGTTTGTCTCAGATTGTCCTGGTTTTAGTACCAAAAGTCCCATGTCCTGAGAACTCTCACAGCCCCAGAATAATGGTCAGTCACCGTTCAAGTCCCCCTGTGGATAATGTGCCTGGAACCTCCTTAGCACCATGCCTGACGCTCTTCTTGGCTTTTTTCTAAGTTTGAACCATAGATGAAATGGCTGAATACTCTCTAGTTATTACTGAGTGTGTTAATAAATTGAATTTGGGATTTTGGCAGCAAATTCCCCTAAAGAATATGATTTTGATTAGCAATGACCTATGTCTTGATGTGAAGTACGGCATAGGGAATATCGTTAATAATATTGTAATAACTATGTATGGTGCCCCATGGGTACTTGACTTACCAGGGTGACCATTTCATGAGGTATGTAAATATCTAATCACTGTGTTGTATATGTTGATTTTATGTCAACTGTAATGGAAAAATTGAAAAACATCACCTATGTCTTTTGAGCACAGATTCTAAGTGATTAAAATTTTAATTTATAAAAGTTTTTTTTTTTAAATACCAGGTGTTTTGGAAGGTTATCCTTGACTAGTATGAGGGGGTGAAAGGGGTAGGGAAAACTCAGTGTTGACCATATTAAATTCTTTATTTAGTGGGAAAGCACGCTACTCTGTTGTTTGTTTTTACCGGTCTAAAGGGGTCAGGCATATACCGTTACCTAAATATGTGCCATTATAGTGAAATCTTTCTTTATAGTTCACCCTAAATCATAAACCACTCTGGCTGGAGCTTTGTCTTAAAGCCTGTTTTATGTGGTCCTCAGAGTACTGTTATGCCAGTAACGCTCACAAAAGTAAAAAGAATTAAATAATGATTAAAATGAAAATATAGATTATTATAATGAAATGATTTATGTTACTATTGAAGGGCCTGACACGCTACTCTAAATTGGATCAAGTTTACTTTTGCTATAAAAGAAATGTCAGTTTTACCTAATGGCACTTTTAATTGCTTGCATCTATTGCAGGATGATATTTTTTTTTTAAACAAAGGGGAGACATTTAAGTATAATGAGGAATTCTCAAGAGCAGATTGTAGAACTAAAGCATTGCTTTTCATCTTAGGCAGTTTTGGTTAGAGAAAGGGAGAAAGAGAGAGAAACCTAATAAAGAATATCCCAGAGAGTTTCTCAAATCAAGCTAAATTTTGAATGGGCAAAACGAACTCTCACAAAATTAGCTTACAGTAAGGCAAGTCTCCTTTAAGAATTTGCGATAAAGAGGAATTCTTGATTGGGTAGAATTCTGTTTGCTGTTCACACAGACTGTCACATGGCAGGAATCGTTTTAAACAGAATAAGTACAGCACCTGTTACTGCCAGATGTGCGACTTCCTTGGCGACAGAGATGATGGGCGTGCATTGCGGAAATGCTTGCATGTGATTTGGTTCATGAGAAAATAAGTGGTTTTACCCTAAAAACGGTAGCTTATGATGCTCCCCTGGCAGGAGCTCATGTGAGAACTCTTCACCAGTGGGAGGTGGCCAAGCAAGACAGAGAGGCACGCAGAGCCATAGCATCATGGGCTGTGCAGCTGCTTGTGAAGGACGGAGCCTGTTTTAAAAAGGCCATTGGTATCAGCATTTCTCACGGCACAAGAGAATCATGGTGCAGAGGACAGAGCACAGATTTTGGGGGCAGAATCTCAGCTCCACCATTTAATAAGTGAGCAGCTTTAGGCAAATCACATCCCCTCTGTGCCTTGTTGTCTTCACCTATAAAATAGGTTGAGTTAATCATACTTTCTCACAGGGTTGTTTTGAGCATCAGATGACATAATGTCTGAGAAAGTACTTTGTAAACTCTTAAATGCTATACAAAGGTTAACTATTTTGCCATAATGTGGTTTATAATTGCATGTGTTTAGCTATTTCATGAGTCACACAGTGCTACCTCCAAAAGTTAAGGCCTGATATAAGTTATTCTGTGAAACAGAATTAGTCCTTTCCCTGGGTACAGAGCATTATGAAAGGTTAGTAGTATATTAAGTAATAGATCTATTGCTCTACTGAATGGTTAATGATTATATGTTCGGTGAATGATCAGTTTGATTGAAATCATTGTCAGGTGTTTTCAGGGCCCTGGAGAGGAAGCTGACGAATGACATACGTTTTCTCCAATATGATGACTTCGCTACTATTAAATGTGAAGAAAATCCAATTAATGGTAATCTCTGTGAAAAAAAAATGTCATCAAGTTACAGACTGGAGTATTAAAGGAATTATCCCTTTTTTAAAGTAATATTTCTTTGAACAAATCAGAGCTTTTCAGGAAAAGTTTTAGAGTGTTAATGATTTGAACCATTTTCTGAACAATATTTTTGAGTAAGAAAGAAAAAACCCATTTCTGTTTCACAAGGAAAGCCATATTAACTTTTTTTTTTTTAAATGAATGAGTGAATAAATGGTTTAGTTTGTTTTGTCTGGGAATTTTAATTGTTATTGGGAAGATTTGCGTTGAGCTTCTTCTTGGGAAATAGGTGCTCCCCACTCCCCACCCCTCACCTCTATCCCTGACTCTTCTGTGAGCTCCTGGAACCATGGCAGTGATAATCAACGTGAGAATTTTACTGGGGTACCCAGTGTCTTTTCAAACCGATCCCATGTATGTATCTAATTCCGGTACCACCGTCTTCAACCCCACAAACCCTGACATTCCCATTTCTGTTAGTAGCCCAGCATTCTTCCCACTTCTCATGCTAAAATTCCTTGGAGGTTTATTTGTCTTTCAATATGTTCACAAATGCTACTGTTATCCTGTTGAATGTCCCTGATTGGACCCTCGCTCCCCCACACCATCTGCCACCAGTTAACCCAGTTTTCATTATTGCGGTATCATGGCAGCTCTGACGCTAATGGTTGTTTCCTCCAAGTCCCTCCTGGATCTTTCCATAATACCACTTTTGTTACACCATTACTTCTTGTGGCTCTGGATTGTGTGCTGCATCAAACCCAACTCTTTTCTTGGTATAAGTTGCTTTTTTTTTGTCACCTATATTTCACCAGATTTGCTGGGACTCAGCTTCTGAATACCTGGGGTTAGCCAGTTCAGCCATGTCTGTTCCCCTTTGCAGCTCTGATTAGCCCTGAGTAACTAAACTCCTTGGGATTGGACGTTCTCTTGCAGGGAACTTGGAAAAGGCCAGAAGCAGGTGGGGCCAGAGGGTGTTTCAGAAATGGAGGTTCACCAGCCCTCAACTTTAATTTGTACTTCTACAGATTGTCACAGTCTGGGGCCCTCCCTCACAATTGTGAAAAAATAAGTGCAGTGGTATCTCCATACTCATTATTAATTTGTTTCAGAACTTGTGATGAGTGCTGAAACTGACAAGTCCCAAACGAAGAAGCATTTTCTCTTGTGGGGCAGTGTCGTGAATCATACAAGTTCTGGCAAGTGCAATGAGTCCTGAGCAAGCACAGAGTGCTGAAATATTTTTTCTCATCAAAATGCAACGAGTACAGGGTTTGATAAGTTCTGACGCTGACGAGTACCGAGTTATGACTGTACCTCTTGTATGGAAGTGCAGGATGTACTTCCATTCTGGTGGTGAAAGCATTCTTTCCAACACTGGCATCTGCAGCCTCGGAGCCCGGGGAGTGACCAGGTGGGAGCCAGGATGGTACTGATAAAGTCCCTGTCATCAGTAAGGGTAGCAGAGATATGGCAACAAACATCCCAGATGGTAGAGTAGGTGCTGGGGGACATAGCAACACTTGAATGTCCACAACTATTAGCAGGAGGAGGAAGCATATGGGGAGAGGAAGATGGTTTTGGGGCTGCGTATTCCACTAGAGGGGCCGCAGAGCAAGAGATTATTAGTCAGTTGGTACCTCTATTTCTGTCCACATACTTAGCAGTTGCAGGAAAATGATAATAAGTTGGGTTAGTTTTAAAATAACAGTATCCAGGTCATAAAGGTATTTAAAAATGTTAATGTTCCTATTATTTAAAAATGATGAGCTATCAGATTAATTCAAACAGTTGAATTTTGTAGTTTATATTGGTTAATAAGCATGTTCCTCCTCAAGATCATTAAAGATATGGCTGAATTAAATAATACACAAGTCAACTAGCACAATTTCTAGTAATAGTAGCTAGCAGATCCTTAATAAATAGGAGTACTTTTACTATTTCCTTTCCCTGAATTCAGTAATTTAAAGAAAATTATTCATATAAGTAAATAAAATTTAAAATCTCCCTGTGGACTGTTTTGCTCCAGTTCATGGGAAATTGAAAAGTTTTCAAGAAGCAGAAGAAAAGGTCTCAGAGGAGGAAAAATGAGTATAGGTGTTTGTTATGCCTGTCTCAGATGCAGGTGTAGAATACACACTCAACGTAGGTGTAGGCTAGAGGCAGAAGGGCTCCACGTGAACACGGCCAGTCCCACTCCCAGGCCCAGTCCCTTACTATATAACTGAGACAGATGTGCACAAATGATTCCCCGTTTGAGAAAGCTAGCACATGGAACTCTAAACTTATAAAACAGGCATGTTATGAGTAATTAATCTACTACAAAAGATCCTTTGCTCTAAAAGATCTGTCAAGTAAAAAATTTTTTACATGTATCTATTGCATAAAATGAACTCTATCCAGATTAAAAGCACATTAATATCCATCTGAATATTTGCAAAAACAGGAAATTTTTGATGTTGCCATTTTTGTTTTTCTTCTGGATTTGGAATCTAAAAAAAGATATACTTGAAGTTCTTAAGGAAAGAATTCCTAAGAAGTCCATTGACTTCATAGCCTATAGTTATGGGTTTCCATCTTCAGATATTTCCCCTCATATTCTCTATATTTTGTTTTCTAAATTGAATCACTTATTCAAGTAAATTTCTTATTATACCTTGTTCTTTACTATCTAATTCATGATCAAATTTTGCATATTTTATATGTAGGGGAGAATTGGTATTTGGAAATTTTCCTCTTATCAATTATTCCTTGTTGTATGTCTTTGGGAATCTAGGTGCTAATTTTCTACTGCTTATCATGTATATTTGAATGATCACTGACTTTCAAAAGGATATGTGACAATAGCTAGAAAATGACATTTTATAAACTTGTTTAAAAACTTGCCTCTCAACATAACTTAATTCTGAGAAGATATGGTGAGTCTTTGGGAGCTGAAATCCCCTAGAGTTTTATTCTCTTGTCATGTCTAGTTTTAAACATCTCTTGAAAATTATAGTGACAGTAGAAAATACTTACCAGTGGCTTTGATGTGTGAACAAATGTCAGAATATATAATCACTTACTTACTTACTATTGACTGGGCTGCAGTGTTTCTTCCACACTATATAAAAAACAAATATTCTTCAGTGCCTATTTTTAAATGATAAATCATAAGCAGAGATTTTTCTAATCCATCTTTATGTACAGTCCAGAAGAAAAGCCACCAACATTGTTGTGGCTAGCAGATGCTTTCAAGAAAACACAAGTGACTTTGATTTTCAGTTTGTATTTGGTTATGAAGAGAGAAGAACATATTTAGCCTCATAGATAGAATATTCTCCTAAAAGATAACTCTACTGCACTGATGTATTATATTTAAGAGTCATCTAGAAGCTGTTTGTAATTATGATCAAGGATTATGGCTATGTTAGTGTGTGAGTTGTATGAGTCCGTACCCCCTAAAATAGTATTTACATGAACAAATAATTTTGAGAAAACATCAAAAGGATGAATTAGTGTAATACTTTGGGTTCTCCCATCCCATATGCCCAGTTTTTAAAATTTGAATCTGGGATTTTTTCTCCTCTGCCCATTAGTTTTTTTCAATGCTCAACCAAAGTTATGTTTATTGATTTTAGAGAGAGAGGAAGAGAAGGAGCAGGGGAAGAGGGGAGAGAGAGAAACATCGATCAGTTGCCTCCCTTTTGCAACCCCTCTGGGAATTGAACCTGCAAACCAGGTGTGTGCTCTGACTGGGAACTGAACCTGCACCCCTTTGGTGCATAGGAGGATGCTCCAACCGACGGACCCACACGGCCAGGGCTGCCTATTTTTCAAGATTCAAAGACATGTTACCGCCCTTGCAGGATCCTTGTGGCAACTCCATTCTGTCCTAACATCATTAGAGCCCTGTTTGAAATCTGTTGCTGGCCTAAATGCTCTGTGAGCTCCTCAAAGTCACTGTTTCTTCTGCTTTACCTGAGCTCTTGAACCTAGAACAGAGCCTAGCACATAGTGACTGAGTTAATCAAAGGCCATTCACTGACAGTAAGCGTGAACTGCATGTTATGTTTAATTAACTGGTAGCTACATCTTTTTGGAAGAATGTATAGGTAAATTCAGGTAATGTCCAGATGTCATTTTGATAATGTTTGGATGAGATTTGTCTCATCTAAATGCCTCACGCTGCTAATAGGGAGGCTCTCTGAAGGTTGTGATGGCAAAAGTTCCCCCTTCATAGCTTTCAACACTGCCTCCGACCTGATGTAAATATTTCTAATCAAAACTATTGACTACATCTGCCTCCTTCCCTCTTCCTACTTGCTATTTCAGAATGTAGGGGGGGAAGGAAAAAGAATGGGAGGAAGGTGGATGGTGAGGGCAAGGAATGAGGAGCCAAAGAATTAGGTTTCTTCTTTTCTTCTTCTTCTTCTTCTTCTTTTTTTTTTTTAACCAGCCCAAACACTACCCTATACTATGGCCTGGGGGTGCAGTGGGGAAGGAGACTAACATATGTGAATATTTATCTCTAAGATGGGACTCAGGTGTTATTAGTTGTGGGGCAAAGCAAATAGCCTGAAAACCATCCCCATAAACTCTCCCTTATACTTTTCAAATACCCCTAGTTTGAGATCCAGGAAATGATTTGTGAATTCAGCTGTGTCCACCTATAGACCAGGAATGTTGAGAAAAGCAAAGAAAATCTTTTAACCTCTCTCGCCCTTCCTGGGGCCAGGCTGAGGGAGTGCTGATGAATTTAATTTGATGATATTATGCCATGATATTGTGTCAATATGCGATGATGTGTGTGATGGCACAGCGTCATCACATGGTGACGCAACATCATGACGTAAGACGTCACAACGCCAATTAAAGACGTTACTCCAAGGAGGGTTTTAAAGTTGAACAGATCTGCAATTATTTGAATAAGGATTTGAGATGAAAAGGTAGTGAGGCAACTGAATTGTGAATTATAGATGAGAATGTATTTCTTTGAATGAATAATGGCTCTTTTAAAATTTGTATATGGACCCTAACAGAAATTAAAACCCCTGTTCTTGAAAGGCAGGTTTAGAAATCAAAGTATAATTTTATTTAATAGACTGCTCCTATCACAGGTTGTCTGTATATTAGTTTTCCTTTGCCTATGTAATATGAGCTGGTGGTAAATTTAAATATAATTTCAGAATGAGGTTAAGAAAATATAATCTCTTAATTTACATATTGTTAAAAATTATTTAGTACCTAATAATGCTGCAGGTAAAATGATTTATAATTCAAATGACATTGTAACTAATATCTCTCATAGGCAAGCATTTCATAATAATAGTCTTGCCCTGAGAGCCTAAGAATACAAAAATGTTAAAAAAAGAAATGAATTGCAAAATATGGTTTGCTCTGTATGTGTCAGGGGAGGTCTTGGGCAAGATTTTATCATTTTTGTGCCTCAGTGCTATCATTTAAAAGATGAGGATAATGCATTTCCCTTTGATTTTTATAGCGATAGTATATGGACAAATTATATGCTGTTTGTGAATGTTCCTTGTGCTCTTTGGAATAAATGTTGTTCTATAAATTTAAGGCATTAACTAATTCTCCCGAGCTACATAGACTCTATTTATGAACTTGAAATCATATTATTGAACTTGAAAAATGTAAGTTAAAACTAAGATGGGCTTCATATTCAATACTTCAATACTTGACTTTTTTTCATTTCATTTCTAGATTTGTGTTCAGAAATGAGCTAGATTCTGAAGTTGAGAAAATAGTGATATACTCAAGATTTTATTTGTTACATTTAAAGTTTCAGAAATACCTTCTGTCTTGCAATGTGGATTTATGGTATACATTTTCCACTGGTGAAAGGAGCTTTACAATCCACCTCAAGGCAAATATAGTTTGAGCAAAGGTTCACATTCACTTGTGGCTTTGGCAGTTCACAGACCAGAGAATACTGAGGAAGCATAAAGTGCTACAAGGGTTCTTTGCTACTTCTATTTTTCTGCAGTGAAATGAAGAGATTGTTTGTTGTCTTAAAATTCACACTTGCTTCATCATTCCTGTAACTCCAGTAAAAATGTACCTAAATTTCATGCCTTCTGAAAGTGATACATGACTTTTTGATGCATTTTGAAGTGGTGGCTGATTACTTTTGAATACTCAAGCTTTACTGGTTGGCAATTCACATCTGCAGCAGTGAAAAACAATTAGCAAATTTGTTAATTAGCTTTGGTTTACACATTAAACAAGCAGAGTAATTCTTTATAACTTTAACCAACAGGCTGTGTCTTGATTACAGGATATTGTTGCTCATTAATAAATGTTGATATTTTTAGGTTTTCCCAGTGTGTATTAATTTCGTTTGCTTGTCTTTCCTATCTCAGTCTCCAGGATCGCCTGCATAATCTGTAGGGTCTAGTGTTCAAAAATTAATTAAGACTTGTAAGATACTAAATTATGAACATTAAACCAAGTGTGCAATCATTCTGAGTGCGAGGCCATTCTAAGGGCAGGGCCCTGTGGAACTGTACAGGTAACATGCCCTGGTGGCCCTACCAGTGATGCACATGATGGTATTGGGCTGCATGTGCAAATCATGGTTTCTATAACTTATGGTCAGTTTGTGTGATCTCTAGCTTTGGTTGAATCTTTTCAGATAAGTTTTGGGCTACCTAAAATATTCACTTTTCTCTCTCTCTAGATTATAATTGCTTTGTTTGTGTTACTAGTGACCTATCATAATATCTTGCTTTCTGTAATCAAGAAGAACATAAAGCAATGTATCATCAAAAAAGCCCCTTAAATAATTTGAATTAATGGGGCCTCATTTAAACTTGTGAAATGTTCAGTTCACACAAAAGCTGAATTTCTTAACATTTAATAAAATGAACTTTATTATTTTTGTGTCTGTACAGTATTCAGAATAATTGCTGCTAACAAGTACTTATAACTGTTAAGTCCTACTTGATATAGGGTAAAGAATGGATTATTAAGGATTTGGAAAGATTTATTTATAAATCTAGATTTATAGATTTAGATTCTAGATTTGGAAATCACAGGCTAATTATGTATATTTTTAATTGTGTGTTTTCTTGACTTTAAATATAAAGCCAAGCTTTCCACCCAAAATCTTGTTTACACTAACAAATTACTTCCCCCCAATTTTTTTTTTTACCTTAGGAGTAACAAACTTTGATTCTTTCCCCCTTTGAATTATTATATGTCAAAGAGTAGAATCTGAACTTTTGAGGCTTTGCTGGCTATTTCACCTTGACAAAAATAATAATATTTTTAGTGTGTGTGCATGTGTATGCACATTTAAGGAGTGGGTGGGTAGCAGATTTAGCTTCAAATCATATCTTGCTGAGACAGTTAGTAACAAGGGTAAATCTTTAATGTCACCTTTCTTTTAGGCAACTTGTAGATTGTGCATTCATTTTTTTTCAGATTTGTAAGAAACCTCAATGTTCACTGAGAGAAAACTCTCACTGATGTGATAAGCTCCTATACAATATCCTCCCAACGAATTGTTCAGTCTGTTATCCCCTTTCTAAAATAGAAAAGGGGGGGGCTCATAATCTCATAATTCTTATGTCATAAGTTTCCTATGTCAAAGTGCATTCTGTTTTCTTTGGACCTGTTTTTTATTTTTTATTTTTTGATGTCTTTTCATCTGACATGGGACCCTTCCAGTGTGAGAAATTGAGTGTCCAGTTTGTCTACACCTTTGTTTCAGTACCACTTTGTGCATGTCTTTAGGGTTTAACAGTAAAAACCAAATGCAGTATAAAAGTAAATTACCAGTGCTGAGAACAGGCCTGTGGCCTCGCTTCTATGAGATACTTAGTTATTTTTGCAGAAACGTCTTATTTCTATCACTGCTAAAAGAGATGCTCCCTTTCAGGTAATTTTACCGTGTTGTTGATTCATATTAAATTTACTGTCAATCAAAGTTCCTATGTCTCTTTAAACGTATGACAAACATTTTTTTTTAAACATTCTATACTCAGGATGTTTGTTTATTGTATTGTGAGCTCATCTCTGTTAAGTTTCATTGTGTTTGGACTCATCTCTTCACACTGTCAAGTGTATTTTGGTTTATATAATCCATTATCCCACTGAATTTTTTTGTCATCTTCACATTTGAGGGCCTTACCATCTGTTATCTAAGCCATTGATAATATTTGGGAACAGAGAAAGGTCAAGAGCAGAACCCTGTGGCACAATTTTTTATCCAGGTCTAGAATTTTTTCTTAATTACTAGCCTTTTGAGAGCAGCTGTTCAACTAATTACTAGTTGTCCTAGCTTCGGTTGACATTTCTTCATCTTTTCCATTTGGGTATGAAAATCCCTGTCAGATGTTTTGTTGTAATCCAGTGCACATCATTGACTGCATTTTCTGACCAGACTAATAGTCCCCTTAAAGGAAGTTATAAAGTTGATGTTCTTAATATAATAGATCAAGAAGTTTGGTGAAGATAAAATAGGTACCACAGATAATTCACAAACTAAATCATCCACAAGGTAGTAAAAGTCAACTGTATTTTATCTAAGGGAGAAGAAGGTCTGGGTGGATCACACTGACTAATCTCATCGTGGGCCCATAATTTTAGCTTTGTTTTCTAGTCACCAGAGAGGCATATCATCACAGCAATGAATACTAGAAAATGTCACAGGAGTACTTAAGAAAGAAGAATAAAGTTGTAGATAATGTTGAACGGAGGCTGTAAGTTGTTAGAGTGACACGCAAGGGTGAAGCTCTTAAAAAGTTCATTTACAAAGCGTGTGTCTATCTTCTGGGTATTAATCTTGTCACTGAGATGTGCCCAGACAGACTTAGAAACCTGACCAGTATTTAACAGTATTGTGATCATACTAGATAAGAAGTATCTATCTGCCTCACAGAATTGCTTGTGAAGATAAAATAAGAAATTGTCATAAGTACCCAGCATAGTTCTCTGACATAATATGAATTTATTAATCCTAATTAATTCAGCAAGCATTAACTGTATGCTAATATATACTGGATATAGGGCATGGATTTTGTATGATAACTGAGAAGCAATGTATATTTTTCTTTTCTGTTTTTATACATGTATATATAAAACATAAGTAAATATGTATATATACATACTGCATTGAATCTAGGTGGAGTCTACTGACTCATTAATGAATTTATTATATTTTCTACCAAAAATGTATAAAATTTAGACTGAGACTATATATACAAGGTAAGAACAATTGGTTTATTTGCTCATTCCGTAGAATTAAAAGATTTCAGAGACTGGAGGGACCTTATAAATGAAATCCAATTTGTACGTATAATACCTTAGGAAACTGAGGCCAAGAGATGATTTCCTAGTATGTCTTAGAGTTAAAACCAGATTTGCTTGTTTTTGACTCATATTTCTAGTCAGTCAACATTTTATTTCTTACCCTACTAAACTGAACAAATTCCTCAAAAGGGGCCTGGCACCCTCAAACTTGTGATATGGTGTCATAACCCACAAGTGGAAAATTTCATTCTAACTTGTCTGCTGATATGAATATGCAAATTATCAAAACTTAAAAAGATGTGACAGCTCTTGGTGGTTGGATCTACTTTTTTGTGCAGTTGAAATATTTTGTAGTAAATAATAAATTCTTCATAATTGGTCACCCTTTATAGACATAGTTCATCAATGTGATGATGTTCATGTTCTTGAATGACTGATCACATTCAAAGGCTCAACAAAGAAACCTATTCAGAAAGGGAGTTGCCTGCGTGAGGCATAATCTTAGGGGGCTGAAAAGAATTAGTAAAAAATAGGAAGCTAAGTTTTCCTTCCTGGAAAGAGTCAGCTACTTCGTTGTGATGAATCATATATGATGGGTAGGTGGGGATCAGGAGGTGGTGGTGATGCCCAAAGAATAGGAATAATGTAGTGAATGTGGATGTAATGCTGACTCAAAATTCTCTTCCACCAGGCAAAATCCATTGCTTAGGGATAAGATTCTCCTTCAAGGAAAAGTTGCTTAAAAACTCAGTCATTTTCTAAATCTCATTTTCTAAATCTAAAGCTTGTCTTTGTGTCAGATTTCCTGCTTTATTTTTATTCTTTTCACCTTAAAATATACCTTAAAACATGGATTCTATGATTCCTGCTTTGTGATGTGTTATCAGACCCCATCCCAGTTGCCGAGACCATAGTAAACACGGGGCTATCATGGCGGACAGCTGGGCATGGAATACGAGTCCAGAGCCTGCAGCCTATGTGCATGGAGAGGGAAAAGGCAATTCATTGGGGACTCTTCTATTTGGGCATCAAAATGGGTCTCACAGAGGGTTAAAGAGGCAGCTGGACTTCAGAGGTCATGGAATAAAACCCGTTGTATTTTTCAAATGAGGCAACTGAGGCCCAGAAAGAAAAAAATATTCAGCCTAATACCAAAGATCTATTGTCACAATTCACTTTGAAACTTGAATAATTTGATAGCAGATTTCAATGGAAATATTTCAAGTATACAGAAAAATATAAAAAGTCATAGAAGCACCTGTATATCACTCCCTATGTCAAATCTTAATTTATTGCTATATTTTTCTTAGCTTTTTTTTAAGAAATAAAAAATTGGGGAAGCCTATTGGTTCACATCCCTCATCCCCTTTTCTCTCACCATCTTCCTCCAGAGCTAACAATACAGCTCCATTCCCTGTGCCTGGCTTTTTTCTGTATGTAGACATGTCACAAACTGCCCAATGTTGTTCAGCATGTTACAGACATTATGAAACTACAACCTGTTTTTTCTTCTCAACTTGTGTTTGAGATTTCTCTGTGTTGAAACATGTAGCTGCAATTAATCCATTTTAACTGTGAATGGAATTCCAATGTAGAAATGTACCACATTTGATCCATTCTTCTCTGTGGACAGGTGTTCAGGTGAATCCTGATGTTTTGTTATTAGAGACAAAACCGCAGTGAACATTTATAAACATTTCCATTGACTCATCTCTTCACACTGTCAAGTGTATTTTGGTTTATATAATCCATTATCCCACTGAACTTTTTTGTCATCTTCACATTTCTTGTGAAGCACTGGTGTGGGTGTGTCCAGGTTAGAGCCTTCCTGCTGGCGCGCTGTGAAAGGGTGTAGGGAGCTGGTCAGGCCAGCGCTGCACAGCAGGCCTTGGGCAGCTGGAGCCGCCGGGATGGTGGCTTCAGGCTTCTGGCAGCCTCATCCTCTTAACATGGATTATGTACAATACCATCACTTTCTGTTTTTGCCAAGATGTGAATTGGTTGGGAAGCCCTGTTCTAAGGTAGTGGTTCTCAAACACTATCATGCATCAGAATCACCTGGAGGGCTTGTGGAAGAGATTGCTGGGCCCCACCTTTGGTATTTCTGATTCCATAGGTCTAGAGTGGGACCCATGTATGTGTATCCTAACCAAGTCCCAAGTGATGCTAATGTTCTTGGTCTAGAGACCACATTTGGGAGGCACTAGGGTATGTATTTAGGAGTTGACTATGAAGTCATAAGAAGCCCCAATTGATTACTCAAATGCCTTTGTATTAGAGTAAATAGTATATCATATAATCTAGATTATAATTTTAAAATAAAAATGATATGATTCTATAACCCAATAGCTTGGTATTTGCAAGCTTTTTTGTCAAAGAAAGATGGAGAACGTTTAATCATGCTCAGAAACAATTTCCCCGTAATTGCAAACTCAGCATTCCCTTTTGAGTGCTTGGAGCCAGGGAGAGGGCTTTGAAAGGACAGTTGAATGAGAAAAGCAGTCCTCCCTTCCTTGTCCAGTTATCTTTATGGTATAATCAATAGGTGCATCACCCATTCACTAAGAAAGGAAAGCAAAAAGGAAAATGTTACGATTAGAACATCATGAGCCCTCAGCAAAATTGTAAACTAATCAGAATGCCCCTCCATGTGTACCTTCTGTGGGTCAGTGGCATTGTTCCTGATGCCCACTCTGCTTCCTCTTCCTCCCGTTGCATCAAATGCTGCGCTTGGTCTTCTCTGGAAAGCTCTACCTTCAGAACTTTAATTCCTCTTCCTCTGCCCTTATCAAAAGGTATCTGTTTCACTCTAGTTACAAGGATAACATGCTGTTCATATGTTCATTAAAAAGGGACCAATGAAATAAAGTCTTTTGCAATCAACAGTTCAGGTTGGGAGGGAGAAGTGGTGCTGAAATGGACCTCCACTCCCATCTCCACCCCTAAAACACTCTCGAAGTGGAGTCCTACCTGGTGTGAAGTAGCACCTTCTCCTTGTTCCCGACCTTAGTGAATGAACGACTCTAACATCTGCCAGTCAGAAAAGGAGGGCTTATCATTGACTCCTGCTTCTCACTCATCCCCCACACCCAGTCCCTACTGATTTGAATCTGTTCATTCCACCTCTTCCACCTTCATCCACATCTCTGCCCTGTTCCCCTGGATTATGATGACAGCCTCCTAAATGCTCTCCCTTCTTGTTCCCTTCTGATCCATTCTTCACACAGCAGCCAGGCTGACCTTTCAAAATGGGAACTAGACATGTCACTCCACTCTAAAAATCCCCCTTAGTGACTCCTCTCTGCTCTTAGAATGAAATCCAACCCTTTTATCCCAACGTGATCTGCTGTCCATCACCAGACTTCTCTCTCTTGGATTCACTCCTGCATCAAGCCCTTTGTGCAGGTTCTTCTCTTTGCTTGAAAAGTTCTTTCCTCCTCCATCTCTTTACTCTTCTCTTTGATAACTTGTACCACATTGGCTTTGCTCCTGTGTGAAGAGCAGTCTTGTACCCTCTCTCCTCCTCCATGGCTCTCCTAATGCTTCTAATTATGCATTTATTGTTTGGTTTCCCTACTGGGCTCTAAGCTTAATGAGAGCAAGGTCCTGGCCCTTTTATTCTCAACACTGAATCCCCAGGGCCTGAGGTAGTGCCTAGGGGCCACTCACAAAATGCAAGAAATGTCTGTGGCTGATTAATTTAAATTTTTGACTGCATTTCTATATATTGATTATACGAGCATGTATATATTTACATCTCTGAACATCGTTTACCTATGAGCCTGGGTCAATTTGCCTGGTTTAAAAACTCAACACTTATAGACTAGAGATCAGATTTGTATGACTTATTTTTATGTTGTTTATGTCTTATGTTGAGTAGCTGAAGCCACCCAATTTGTCACCAAAGAGTAAGAATAAACATTTTATTAGAAAATCCTTTTCTATGACTATCTTTCTCATTAGTAGTATTACAGAAGATAGCATTTGCAGGGTACAGGATAGGATTTGGACTTGGAAATCTGCCCATCGGTCAGCAGATTAAAAAAAAAGATTCAAGACTCAGGTGATGAAGTGAATTTTAAAAAATATAATCTGAGACTCTGTAGCAGAGTAGGAACATAATGTTGAGCCCCTAATGTCTGGGGCTAGAGTAAATAAATCTCCAGGTCCTTAGGTTTATTTGAATCAAACCTAATATTTAAAAATCTAGGTTTATTTTATTTTACTTCATATAATTATTTTATTTTATGGTAAGTGATTCTAGAACAAAATACAGAAGTCTGGATCTATAGCATTCACATAGTTTTTATTAAAAAGAAATATGATTTATCTAAAACTGTGTGACATGTTAAATATATATATGTTATCCAAGAGTCATGAAATACTTTAAATAATCATACCACCATACATTAAATAAAGGTTTTTGATGAAGCACTTTTACGTAGTAAAATTCAAGTTGGTCTGACTCCAGGTACTGCCCTTTGACCTTCACTTGTTTGCTCAAAACCCTGCTCACTTCCATCAGACTGAAACCTATCAGGGCCTCCAAAATCTGACCCTTGTAATCTCTTTAATCTCACCTCCTATTTTCTCTGCTTCATCTGTCCCAGCTACGGTGTCCTCCTTGCTATTTCCTGAACACACCAGGACAATTTCTGTCATGGGCCTTTAGACTCTGCCCCTTCCCTCCTTCAAGTCTTTGCTCAGTTGTCACCTTTTGGATGAGACCTGCTGACCACCCAGTACAACACTGTACTCCTGTCCCTTCAGCAGTCCCCTTTTCCCTCCTCTTCGTGCTGTTTCTCCATCACTTATCATTTGCTCTACTTTTTATTTTTTGTTTCCCTCCATTACATTGTAAGCTTTATGAGAGCAGGCGTCTGTATTTGGTTCAAGCACCTAGGACAGTATCTGACGTATAGTGTTCAATATGCATTTGTTGAGTGAATGAATTTTGAATGAAGTAATTCAGTATAGCACCTGGCACAAACAGAAAAAATCCTGACCAGTTTCCCTCTTGATTTAATCAGAGAAAGAGATTTTGCACCGCTATTTTAAAAATATAGAACAGTAAGAAAAAAATGAATAAGGGAAGAGAAAGTGAACAAGGAAAGGGGGAAGAAGAGAGAAGAGGAAATAACCATAGACAAGAGAGAAAGTAGAGGAACAGAGATTAGGGAGGTATAAAAAGCATCTTTGGCCTGCCTCCCCACTGCTTGTAGAGTGAAAGTGGCAAGAAGAAGGATGTAATAAGATATATGCCGGATGGGCAGACTTTTTTGTAAAGGGCCAGGTGATAAATGTTTCAGGCTTTGTGAGCCATTTGGTCTCTGTCCCCTACTTGACTCTGCCATTACAGTTTGAAAGCAACCATAGATAATATATAAACAAATGGGTGTGGCTTATTCCCCTCAACTTTTTTTTAACTTTTATTGCTCTACATTGTGTAGTCTGTAGTTTACTGACTCCTGTCCCAATGTATATTGTTGTTCAATGTTCGGTGTAAACTACTGTATAGGCATTGAATTGGGGGGAAAAAAAATCTAAGTCTCTACATTAAGATCCACTCATGATAAAAACTCAATTCCCTTAAAGTGTGATATCAGAATTTTGTGTAGAGGTAAGCAGATCAGCAAAGTTTGGAGTGTGTGGCTATTATTTCCAGAGGTAGGTTTCCTTGGGTCAGGGCTGCTTAATGGAATACTACACAGCAGAAAGAAAGAAGGAGCTCCTACCGTTCATGACAGCATGGACGGGACTGGAATGCATTATACTAAGTGAAATAAGCCGGGTGGTGAAAGACAAATACCATATGATCTCACCTATAAGTGGAACCTAAACAACAAAACAAACAAGCAAGCAACATATAAACAGAGACAAGGAAATAAAGAACAAACTGACAATAACCCGGGGGTGGGGATAATGGGGCAAAGAAGGGACAGGATCATCAAGGAACATATATAAAGGACCCATGGACAAAGACAACGGGGGAGGGGGGAGGATTAAATGTGGGAGGTGGGGTGGGAAGGGTGAGGGAGAATAGTGGGGAGAAAATGGGGACAACTGTAATTGATCAACAATAAAAACAGCACTAAATAACTTTTTATTACACAAGCAATGTATGTTTGACATGGAAAAATTAAGAAGCAGAGAAGTAAAAAAATAAAGAAAAATAATATAGAATTCCATATCCCACATTCCACTTTTTAGATACAGAATGATCACTTTGCCATTTAACTTAGACATTTGTCAGCTTCTATTTTCAGCCGCTTCATGACTTCTTAAGTCCATCTCTAATGTTGATGCCCTAGATGCCTCTGACTGAGTGGAGCCTGGGGTGGACATTCTGACTCCATAGCTCCCACCATCCATGGGAGCTGGAGGACCCATCACAAAAAGTGGGCCTTCGGGTGTACTGGCAAACAGTGAGCAACTGTCCCCAGTGTTAGGTGTCTCGGTGGCCGCTCCAATGGCAGCAGTAGTGGCTGCGTCAACAGGGGCCAAGGACAGCCTAAGGTGGGGGAATGGTGTCCATTGCCTCCTCAGTGTCAACTGCAGGGTTGAAGTTTGTGGAGGTGCTGTTTACTGTAGAACCCATATGGGGTAGTCCGGTGCTAACGGGAGTACCAGGGAGAGAGGTTCTGTTCTGCTCCCCATCAAGGGTCCCGAAGGTGGGCTGAAGTGTGGTTTGGGAACCAGTGGAATGATACGGGGCAGAGCGGGGGTCCTTCAAAGCAGGTGGGCCAGTGAAGGGGACTGCAGGACACCTGTGCTCCACACCATAATGGATTTGGTCAAATGGCAGGATCTCATACTGGAGTCTGGAGAAGATATGATTATGGCAGCACAGGAAGGGAAAGTAGCGTCTATTTCCATGTCATCATCACCTGAAGTAGGCTGAGAGGTCAAATCGGCAGATGCTCTGAACATGCTGGTAGCAGGGACCTGCTGAGCTTGAGCGGCCAGGGACAGGGTGTCTGTAATCACCGAGCCTGGTAAACCCTTCCAGTTGACCAAAGGGAGGATCCCCAGAGGAGAGCACATGGTCTGTGGACAGGAAATGCCTCGGTGTGATGTAAAAGCCAAATAGTAAAGTGTGGGCCTGTGACCAAGGCCCACAGCAGGTGCAGGAGCAGCCGGGTGGTCCCAACCAGGAGGGGCATCATTGCTATGGACAGGGAAAACCACCGGGTGGCAGCCACCGGGCAAGGGACAGCAGGAGCAGAATGACAGTCAAAACTTAGAAAGCAAATTTCCTATCTAGAGCCAGTTGTGTGCCAAATGAACCTGACAGTAGAGTAGAAACCAGGAGAGCTTCTCCTTTCCTTTCCAGACCTCTCAGGGTCTAGAAGGCACTGAACTAACTTCAGCCCTGGCCTTGCGATGTCACAAAGAAAGCTGCTTGTGGGCTGGGGTCCAGGGGGTGGGGCGCATGAGGGGGAGGGAAGCACCAGAACATGGGGAGGTGGGACAGGCAGGCCCAAGTCCAGTGAATGAAGAGACAAGGGCAAAGGGCAGCACCTGAGTGGCTGGCCAACCCCTTCTGGAATTCCGAGGGCCTGAGACTTCCTTCTGGAAGGTTGCAGGTGTTTGGCACTAAATGGGCCACCATGTGGGGACTGTTCAGGACCATGGAGGCCCCAGTTGCCAGAGCTCATCCCACCTGGCACTGGCTCTGCAGCCTCCTTAGCACCTTCTCAAGGTCTCAGAGGCCAAAGATCTTCAAAGGAAAAGACATGAAAAATATCAGAAATGACCAGAAAAAATAAATCTTAAAAACAACATTCAAAGTACTTTGGGTTATATATCATGTTTAAATTTGTACGTAATTCGTCTCAACCACTGAAGGCACAGTGCCCCGTTACTTTTATTAGGCTGAATCACACTTTATGAAAAAACAACAACAAACAAATCATGAACAAAATGATACTGCTTGACAGAAATAAGTGTTGTATCTTGTGTGGCCATGAAAAGACCTGGATTATCAGATTTAAAAGAGGAAAGTCACACTGTATCTTCAGATTGTTACCCTTGTTTAATTTTGGACAATGGGCATACAGTTATCAGTCATTTTAACCATG
Organism: Pteronotus mesoamericanus; assembly: GCF_021234165.1. NCBI lineage: Eukaryota > Metazoa > Chordata > Mammalia > Chiroptera > Mormoopidae > Pteronotus > Pteronotus mesoamericanus. The sequence goes on along the minus strand of NW_026555329.1, from coordinate 64,098,727 downwards.
TGGAAATAATATCCTTTGGCTTAAAGAGTGTTAGAACATAGAAGTGCTCAGTTTCCTTGACCTCCATAGATATACTTTTCTTGACTACATACTATGTATTTCAGAGGTTTTCTAACCTTTTCATTTACTGCTGAGATGTGTGTGTGTGTGTGTGTGTACATTTGCGTGCACTCACCTAACTGCCAGATGCTGGCATTAATAAGTTACTATTCATCTAATTTTATCGAATCCCAAATCAGTAGTGTTTAAAGCACTGAATAACTTGATCACAGAATTCTGGACAAGCTGATGTTGTTGTTTTGTAGTGATTTTTTTTAATAAATACAGAAATACTGAGCATATTTACCCAATTGATTCTCTAAGGACAACTTCATAGAAATTGCTAAAAGTGTAGAAATGTAAAGTAGCAAAAAACAAAGAAAAAGTTCTTAGTAAGTAGTCTTCAGGAAGTCAGGAAGTCACTAAACATATTATGTAGGCATGCTACAACCAAATCAGTCAACCAGCTATAATACATAGATTGATGAGTTACTCTAAGTGCCCTTTAGATTGTTGCTTTTTATTTTTGCCAGCTATTATCTAAGATTGCTAAACCTTCCTAATTAAAAGGATTACCCTGGAACTGTGAAATCTATACCCTCTATTATTTTCTATATTACAGAGCCTATCTCTCTTAAACATGGTTTTGAACTTTGTTTAAAAATAATAGTAATATTTATGGTGGAAATTTAAAAAGTCTAGTGTACTTCAAGAACTCTTGATCAAATTACCATCTGAAAGTAGATGATCTTCTTAGTACAAGATCACAGCATCAAGCAAAAATTCAATGTTATAAAATTAGAAATAAAAATTGTTATTGAATTTAAGTAAAAATAGAATTTATTGTTTACTTCAGCAAGAGAGATCTTTAATTTTCCTATATTTATGTGCTTCCTTTTCTCTGCATTTATATGCTTCCTTTTCTCTACAATTATATGCTTGTGCAGGATCAAACTTGTAAATTTTTAATCAAGTGATTTATTAGTAGCAATTGAAAAGTTGAAATAAATAGAAGAGCTACACTGTTTGATAGGGGAGCCATTAGACATGTGGCTTGGAGCACTTGTAGAGTTAGTATGATATTCATTTGCCCTTTAAATATAAAACACATACTAGATGTCATAACTTAGTAAGAAAAAAATAGAAAATGTCAGAATAATTATATATTGATTTGAATGTGTGGCAAAAAAATGTACCTTAAAAAGGTTTGTTCAAATGAAATATATTATTAAAATTAATATTGTTTATTTTTCCTGTTTCAATGTGGCTATTAGAAAATTTAAAATTACATATATGGTTTGCTTTTGTGTCTTGCATTGTATTTCTATCGGGCAGTGCTGATCTACAGATACACAGGAACACAGTATATTTTAGCAGACACACAGTTAGGCTTACTGGCGTGCAATGGTGCCTGGAATGCACATTGTCTTTGTCATGAGTAGGTCAAACACAAGTGGAAAACATTTCCCATCTCAAATATAGGAAAATTATTTCATTTAAAATGTTGATTTTAAACAAAATGTGCATTAGTTATTTTCATCAACTTCCTCAGCTAATTTCTCAAGGTGTAATATGTGTGCACAAACTGTTTTGTTTATCAGACAGTATAAAAGTCAAATCACTGAAACAATTCAGGTTCTAAAAAGTATTTTTTAACCATAGAAAACATTAACATTTTATTTCTCTTTCTTTTTAGTGATATTTTTAAATGCTTTTTAAACCCACATGAGTATTTTCATCTTATCTTCAATTTTTAAAAAAATGAAGTTTAAAAGAAAACAAAATTACTCTCTCTTTGGAGCAGTCTTTCTCTTACAGGGAACATAATGAAAGTCACTTATAAATTGCTGCACACTCACAACCACAAGTCTAATTCATATGGAGCATTTTCCACCAAAAGGTCAAAGCAGGCATGTTTCAAACACTTTAGAATAAACCAGATTTTGTTTTTATTTTAATTTTTTCTTTGAAATTTGGACAAAGAGCAAAATATCTATAATTTCCTTTTTAAAAATGAGAAATGGTATCATGTATGCTGGCTTCCCTAAGATTATGACTAAATAAACATGTTTATTTTGAAGGGATCCTTGAAGTATAATATTAAAATGGACACCCGGTGGTAAACACTGGGTGAGGAGAAGTTTGTAGCATGTGTATGGATTTGAGTAAAAGTGGGTAAGGAAGGGGGGGTGGGGGAGGAGCCTGCGGTTGCCCTCCCAAGCTCGGCTTTAGAAACAGCAACAGACGGTCTCTAGGATGCTTTCTGTTTTGTTTACAGATGCATTAGTCGCAAGGTCTTTGCCAGGTTATGAAGGAGGGTGGGTCACAGTGCATAACTAGTCAAGGGACAAGTCAGGGAAGTGGGGGCAAAGGAAGAGCTGTCAGAGATGTGAGCAGCAAGGCAGTGGAGGGGTCTTTAGGGAAAAGACACTCTGGGGGCCTTCAAGGGGTGTGCTCAGGGGTACATGCGACACTAGATTTGTTTGGGACTAGGGAAAAGCTCATCCTTTTACTCAGACTGTTAAATTTTCAAATAAATTATTAAAATGAAACATTAACCAAAGCAAATTAGAAGCAAAAGCAAACTCTGTACATACTGAAAGAGTATAATTTAAACTAACTGGACACAGTAACACAGAATTCTTTGAAACTTTTGAAAACACTTGTCTCCTATTATTCCCAGTTCAACTGTATTAATTTTATTTTTCTTTAACATTTAAATCTCTTTGAGGCCCACCGTTAAGTTTGTTCAATTTGCAAACATGTTTGTTTATTTTGTCCTCATGAATTATTTACCTACATAAACACATATTTTAATAGATATGAATTTGCAACCAAAAAAATAACATGAAAAATGCTATTGAAACCATTAATTCAGAGTGGAAAGTGAAGACTGGGGAAAATTTGCAGCGTCTCAGAAGAGCTTTCAAAGTTCCAATGAAAATGTTAAAGTTCTTTTTACTGAGTTTCTTTGGTAAGTAAGTATATTAACTAAATAGACCAGTTTTAGTGCTATTTATCCTTAATTACCTAAATCATAATACCAATAACAATGAGTAAACTATAAATTTTTCCATTGGTAATTGTTAATTAATATATACAAATTTGAAATTAAGTGATTTAAAAATGGAAATTAGAACACCATTTTAATGAGGTATACTTTTTCTAATGACATACATATCTGGCATTCCTAACAGAAAGTAAAGAAGATAATATATAAAGGTATACATTTATTATCCTTTAAAAGTAGTGTGTACCAATAAACTTGACAATCTGGAAAAAGTGGATAAATTTATAGAAAAGTAATCTTCCAAGAATGAATCAAGAACAGACCAGTTACAACCAAACAAAATCAAAGCAGTTGTAAAAAAACAAAACAAAACAAAAACACCTCACTGAAACAAAATGCTGGACCAGATGGTTTCACAAAAGAACTTAAATAGCCACAACAATCTTGAGAAGAACAAATTTAGAGGAATAATGCTACCTGATATTAAATTATACTTCAAGCCCATAGTAATCAAAACAGCATGGTACTGGCATAAAAACAGAAATATAGATCAATGGAAAAAAATAGAGAGCCCAGAAATAAACCCACATCTTTATGGCTAATTAATATTTGACAAAGGAGGTGAGAACACACAATGGGGTAAAAATAGTCTGTTAAATAAATGGTAGTGGGAAAATGGGATAGATAGATACCAGAAAAGTAAAATTAGGCCATGTTCTTACATTATACACAAGAATGAACATAAAATGGATTAAAGACTTAAATGTTAGACTCAAAACCATAAAAATCCTGGAAGAAAAGATAAGCAGTAAGATCTCAGATATTTCTCATAGCAATATTTTTATCTAATATATCTCCTTGGGCAAGGACAACAAAAAAAAACATATGGGACTACATCAAACTGTAAAGTTTTTGCACAGAATAGAAAACCATGAACAAAATGAAAAATTATTCCAGTGAATGGGAGAACTTATTTGCCAATGATACATCTGATAAGGTATTAAATATCCAAAATTTATAAAAACCTTATACAACTCAACACCAACCCCCCCCAAAAACAAACAATCCAATTAAAAAATGGGCAAAGGACCTGAATTGATACTTCTTCAAAAAGGACATACAGATGCCCAATAAACATATGAAAAGATATTTGATGTCACTAGTCATCAGAGAAATGCAAATCAAAACCACAGTGAGATATTAGCTCATGTCTGTCCGAATGGCTAGCAAATAAATCAACAAACACCAAGTTTGGTGAGGATGTGGAGAAAAGGGAACACTTGTTCACTGTCAGTGGGAATACAAATTGGTGCAGCAAATGTGGAAAGCAGGACAGAGATTCCTCAAAAAATTAGAAATAGAACTGCCTTATGACCCAGTGATTCCACTTCTGGGAATTTATCTAAAGAAAACCCAAAATGCTAATTTGAAAGAATATATGTGTTTCAGTGTTCATTGCAGTGTTATTTACAATAGTCAAGATTTGGAAGCAGCCCAAATGTCCATCAGTAGATGAGTGGGTAAAAAAGCTGTGGTGCATTTACATAAAGGAATACTACTCAGCAGTTAAAAAAAAAAAAAGAAGTAGAAGAAGAAGAAGAAATCTTGCCCTTTGTGACAGCATGAATGGACCTGGAAAGCATTATGCTAAATGAAATAAGCCAGTCAAAGAAAGACAGACAAATACCACTTGATTTCCCTCATGTGGAATCTAACAGACAATATTAACTAACAAGGAAAACAAAAACAGGCTCATAGAGAGCAGACTGATAGCTCTCTGTGGGGGGTGTTGGGGCCTTGGTGCGGGGTGTGGAGGGATTGAGCAAAAATATAGAAGAAAGCTTATGGACATGGACAACCGTGTGGTGATAGTCAGGGTGGGGAAGGTAGAAGAGAGTACAGGTAGATAAACGGTGATGGAAGGAGGCTTGGAGTGGTGAACACATAATGCAATATACAGATGATGTATTATAGAATTGTACACCTGAAACCTACATAATTTTATTAATCAATACTACCCATTAATTTAATAAATATTTTTTAAAAAAGCAAAATAAAACAAAAAACTCTCATTAAGTTAAGAAGGCAGTGGGCCTTTCTTAACTTGATAGTTATCTAATGGCAAATAACAGCAAAATAAATCTTTAAGGTGAAAATCAGAATATATCTTTCAAAGAGAGTAAGAAAAGATTATTTCTTTTTCCTGCTCCACTTACAATACTCTTAGTCTTGGAGAATGTAGTAAGACAAGAAAGAAAAATATTTACAGATATAAGCAAGAAGAAGAAAGAAACTAAGTTAGTTCTTACTTACAGATTATATTATTATTAAAAAGAAAATTTAAGATAATCTACAAACTATTTGAACTGACAAGAGAGTATGCAAGGCTGCTAGATAGAAAGTCAATTTGTGCAAATTAATAATCTTATAATAACAGCTAACATATTTGATTACTATGCACCAGGTACTTTGCATGTGTTAATTTATTTACCTCTCCCAGCTACCTTATGAGGTAGCACTGTTATTATTCTCATCAAAATTTGAGAAAACTGAATCACAGAGAAATTAAAGAACTTCCCTGTGGTGACAGGATGTGATAGAATTGAGGTCAACTGACTCCAGCTGGTGATATTGTCTCTCTTTCTCTTATATACCAGAAATAGCCTATTAAAAATGTAATAGAAAAAATGCTTTCTATGATATCATAAGAATGGCCAGACAATTCTGAAATAAACAAGTAAAAAAAAGCAAAAGTCAAGGATTTATTCATATATTAATTGGTGAAATGGTTTCAGTGCATGGCACAGTTGGGAGTTTGGAATTAGCACAAGGATAGACAAATACAAGAAACAGAACAGAATAAGTAGCCTGAGAAAATGTTCACACACATATAGGACCTTGCTATCTGCCATCAGTACAGAAAGAACGGAATTTTTGTTGGATTTTTTTTTTTTGTTAAAAAATAAAATTAGGTCATTACCTTACAGTACTTATAAAAATAAATTTAAGATCGGTTAGGGACCAGATGTGAAAAAGAAAGTTTATAACTGTTGTAAGAAATATAGTTATAAGATAGGTAGGTAGGTAGATGATACGAGACATAGGAGGATGTCTTCATGACAACAGGGTAAGGAAAAACTAATGGGTTGGACATGAAATTAGAAACCTTCTGAATGACTAAAGATTCCAAAGCAAAGCTAGGCCACATCCAAATAGAAGATATTGGCATATACGGTGGATGAAAAACTCTTACAAGTTATTTTTTGAAAGGCAAATAATAGACATCAAATGGGCAAAGAATATAGGTCCCATGGAAAAGAAGAAAGCCAGAGGGCTGGGACATGTATGAAGACACGCTCAATCACACTAGTGGGTGGGTACTCAGGACAATGTAAATTAATAAAAAACTGACATGTCATTTTACTTTTATCTGGTTGGGAAAAGAAAAGACAATTGATAATGCCAAGTGTTAATGCCCAAGTAGGAAAGCAGTGAGAATGAAAGGCAGTAAACCTCTTTGGTGAATAAATTGATAATTTTCAGTGAAGTTAACGTACACATATCCCATGACCTAGTTATTCTGCTCCAGGTAAATGCCTCAGAGAGGCATTTGCACATGTGTACAAGGATTTCACGCAGTATTTGTTTGCAATATCAAAAGATAAAAATAATACAAGTAAACCCTAGTACAGAAATGGATAAATTCTGAAGATGCATAAAAATAATAAAAACAGACACATAGACCAATGGAACAGAATAGAGAGCCCAGAAATAAGCCCATGTCAATATGGTAAGTTAATAATTGACAAAGGGGGCAGAAACATAAAATGAAGTAAAAAGAGTTTCTTCCATAAATGGTGTGAGAGATCTGGACAAGTACATGCAAAAAAGTGAAACTAGACCACCAACTTACACCATACTCCAGAATAAACTCAAGGTGGATAAAAGACTTAAATATAAGTCTTGTCACCATTAAAGTCCCAGAGGAAAACAAGCAGGAAATTTCAGGTATCCCACACAGCATTATTTTCACCAATACATCCCTTAGGGCAAGGGATATGAAGGAAAAAAAAGTGGGACTACTTCAAACTAAAAAGCTTCTGCACAGCTAAAGAAAACATCAACAAAATGGAAAGGGAACCAACCGTATGGGAAGACATGTTTGCCAGTGATACCTCAGACAGGGGTTTGATGTCCAAAGTATATAAAGAACTCACACAACTCTACACTAGGAAGACAAGCAATCCAATTTAAAAATGGGCAAAGGACCTGAACAGAATATTCTCCAAGGAGGACATACAGAGAGCCCAGAGACAGATGAAAAATGCTCAGCATCGCTAGCCGTTAGAAGATGCAAATTAAAACCACAATGGGATACCATTCCACGCCAGTCAGAATGGTCATCATTAGTAAATAAATAAACAACAAGTGCTAGTGAGGTTGTAGGGAAAAGAGAACCCTAGTGCACTGTTGGCAGGAATGCAAACTGGTACAGTCACTATGGAAAACAGTATGGAATTTCCTCAAAAAGCTGAAGATGGAACTGCCTTTTGATCTGGAGATCCCACTGCTGGGACTATACCCGAAGAATCCTAAATCACCAATTTAAAAGAACCTATGCACCCCAGTGTTCATAGCAGCATTATTTACAATCACCAAGTGCTGGAAACAGCCTACGTGTCCATCAGTAAATGAGTGGACCAAGAAGCTATAGTACATTTACACAATGGAATACTATGCAGCAGAAAGAAAGAACTCCTACCCTTCAAAACAGCATGGATGGAACTGGAGAGCATCATGCTAAGTGAAATAAGCCAGGGGGCAAAGACAAATACCATATGATCTTACCTATAAGCGGAACCTAATCAACAAAACAAATGGCTGAGCAAAATAGAACCAGAGACAAGGAAATAAAGAGCAAACTGACAGTGACCAGAGGGGACCAGGAAGGGGATAATGGGGAAAAAAAGGGAAGGGGCAAATCAAGGGACATGAACAGAGGACTCATGGGCACGGACAAGGGGAGATTGACTGTGGGAACTGGGGGGCTGGGGTAAGGGTGAGCAATGGGGAAAAAGGCAAGACAACTGTAACTGAACAACATAAATTAAGAAAAGTTAAATAATTAACTGAAATTTTATTACTCTTTCCACAAATACTTGTGAAGCATCTACTGTATGACAGGCACTGTTTATGTGCTCAGAATGCATTATTGAATGAAGCAGAAAAATGTCTTCTCTTTCTTTTATAGTGTAATGATAAGACAACATATGATAAACAAAGCAAATGAACAAATTTAATGGTATGTTCAAAGTTGATAAGTGCAATGGAACAGATTAATCAGGTCATACATTTGAGTTGAAAGAAGAGACTTTCAAAAAATAAAACAAAAATCTAAAACAATATAATATTATGTACAGGTATATATAAGCATAGTAAAATATAAAAATATTACTGACTGTGCACCAGATTCATAGCAAAATGATCCTAAATCCCATTTCCCAAATATAAATTTAATTTGTAAGTTTTTTTAAATAAGAAAATCTGAAGCAAAATGACAAAATATCATTTGTTAGTTTTGGATGGTGGGCACGTACGTGCTGCTGCACTGCCCTTTGTACTTTTTGGAAAATTAAAAGACATAATTGAAGAGGAAAATGCCCGACCCACAGACATGGTCAGTAAATACTGGTCATTCCTGCTGTCATTGCAATATCGTTCATGTTTAATCCTCTGCCCACAGCAGCCTTAAACAGCCCTTAACCTGCCTAACAGCAGTCCTGGCTGGACTTACCCACTGAATTAGCCCTGCTGCCCTCCTTGAATATGGAGCAATGTGGAGTTTTGAGCTAAACTTCGTTATCGAAATTAAATTCCATGGTGATTGCTTGATTGGTAGCTAAACTCTAGTCCTAAAGAGTACCTACTGAGAGATAGTATATGCATAATTTAAGTAAATTGCTAGTAAAGATTTGTTTTAATTACTTTTAATACCTAAATTGTAGTAGGACTTTTAAATGGACTCCATCTGAAGTCCCATGTGGAAAGGTAAATGACTTTTTCTAAACTTGATTACTCCAGAGGCAGGCCTGGTAGCCATCTAGATTGATCTTTCATTCAGCGGGCAGGAGGAATTGGGAGGAGGGTGGGCTGCCCACTGGACACCGAGGAACTGGAAATAAATATCCAGCTCTTGACCTTGCTTCTGCTTCAGAGGGGGCGTGTGTACGTGTGGGTGAGGACACAGCATCCCAGGGGATGATTTCAGAAGAGAGCCAACAATTGTGGGAGCAGGCGCCCTCCCGTGCAGCTGCCGTCAGCAGTGTCTGGCTTGGTCTGAGTCTCCCTTCCCCACAGCTAGTGAAAGGACAAAGAAAAAAAAATCAAGCTTGTCCTTGGTGTTTTCTAACTCCTCTTTTAGGACCCTATGTTCCTTACCTCTTGCAACTCTGTTGCTACTGGTCTTCCAAAAGCACATGGCTGCACCATGGCCCTGGCCACCCAGCATCTCTTTTAGGTGACTCCAGAGCCACCTATATGTAATGAATTCCATCTTTAAAATGGTTTCTTTTCTTTCCCTTCCCACAGCCTTATTATCGTTTACACCTTTTCACTTCATCTCAATCAAAACTATTGCTCCTCTGTGTCTTTGCACCTGCTATTTCTCTGCTCTCCTAGATAGAGTGCGCTTCCCTGCTTTCTGGTGTTCCACTTGGCCAACTCAGATGTCAACCGGTTGTGATCCTGTTACTTACCTGCAGCCATTTCTTCCTGTCTTTTCTCTGGAAACTCTATACGTAACCTCTACTACCAAACCTCACACATTGTACTATAATTGCCTGTTGATTCATTTAACTTCTTTTATGGTAGAGAATGCATTTTATTAGTTTGTGTTTTCTAAGTGCGTAGCATAGTTCCCGATCGTTGGCACTAACTGAATGAATGGACAAAAACTTCCATTTTATCAGTATCAGGAAGATACTGAGAAGATGCTGGTTTGGGGAAGCCTGCATGTTGTACACTTCAGCCTGCTCTCTATAAATATTACACTGCACTGGCATCATAAGGTGCAATAAAATGAAATGCCTCAGCGTCCTCCCTCCTACAAATGCAGTCCTGCCCTAAAAGCTGCTGAGCCCAGCCCACTGTGCCCCATTTTCTTTCCCCACTTTTGGGGTTGATTCTGAATTCTGGAGACTTCAGGAGAGGCTCACTGCAACTTTCAGCTTTGGGTAATTTACCCCCTACTTACCTCACCACAGACATGCTAATTACAGTTATTTACAGGAACTACTTCCATTTATTATTAATCACCATGAACCTATAATTCAATATGTGTGCCATTTATTCCTCTAACATGAATTGAACATCTGCTCTCAGCCACTGTGCTAGGTACTGGAGATGCGAAGACAATCTGCATATTAGATTCTTGGTTGCATGTTGGTTGATTTGAATCTGTCAAATTCTCTATTTCTCCACGCGTCTTTTTATGTCCTATTCCTCACACAGCACATTAGACAGCTTTAAAGGAAACCGGACATTTTGGTTCTCCATGCAAAGGAACGAAGGCAAGCTCAAAAGGTGTGGGGTTGGTTCTGACCAGTGTGACTCAGTTAGTTGGGCGTTGTCCTGGAAAGTGAAAGGTCACCAGTTTGGTTCCTGGTTGGGACACATGTCTGGGTTGCAGTCTCGGTGTGGCGCTGGGTGAATCTGTGGGATATTGGGACCAAACCATCAAAATCACCTTTGACCTTCCTACTCCAGGGTCAGCTAAGGTAGGTTGTCCCACCTGCAGCGCCTGCTTTAAAAGCTCCTCAGCAGGGTCATCACTATCTGTATTCCCATTTCCTAAGTGGGAGTAGAGAGGTAATTTGCAGGATAATTATCTTTCACATGGCCAGAATTCTTTAGTCAGTGGGGTCTGAGTACATTGGTTTTCACTCTGCAGAGTTTGGAAGAATATTTGTTTCAGAGGGAAAATGAGAACATTCTGCAGCTTCACGTGGTAACCAAATTGGAAAACTGATTCTTTCAGTGGAGATTCCTATGGGCATTTGTGTTTTTTGACTGTACGGCCCTTCAGGGACTGTCCGGAGTCATGGAGGTCCCCCTGTGTTGACAGCCATGAGAATACGCTGCTCAGATTTCCTGTTGTAGGGAGTGTTCCAAACTGGTACCTCCAACAGCTGCGTTCTGAGATCCATCACCAGTGTTGTCAACAAGCAGCTTTCCTCCAGTGACTGAGCAGGGCAGGTACCAAGGCAGCACATTCCTGGGACATGCAGGACTCTCTCTGGCCTTGCCAAACTTACCTCAGGCCTGTACTATAGACTCAGATTTTCCTCCCTCCCTCCCTTCTTTTTCTCCTTCACTCTGGGTCAGACCAGCTTTGTGGAGTCCTGGTTCTCCCATCCTCCACCGGCTCCCTCATTTTCTCTCATAGGCGTTTCCTGTGTATTAGTTTGCTGTGTCTGCCATAACAAGTACTAAAGACCGGGTGGCTTAAATAACAGCAATTGATTTTCTCACAATTCTGCGGGCTAACAGTTTGAGATCAGGGTGTAGGCGGGGTTGCTTTTCTCTGAGGCCTTTCTCCTTGGCTGGGGATGGCCATCTTTTCCCTGTGTCTCCTTCTGGTCTTTCTTCTCTGCATATCTGTGTCCTAATTTATTCTTCTCCTGAGGACACCAGTGCTGTTGGATTAGGGTCTGACCCAGTGACCTTATTTTTTTTTAACTTTTTTATTGTATTTTTTCCATCACCACCTATCCCCTTATGTCCTCCCACCCCTGCAATCACCACACTGTTGCCCATGTCCATGACGCCTTTGCCTTTTTGCTGGATCCCTCCACCCCCTACCAGTGACCTCATTTTAACTTAGATAACTTTTAACCTATTTAAGACCCTTTAACATCATTAAAGACTGCATCCCCAAATGTAGTCACATTCTGAGGTACTGGGAATTAGGACTTCAACATGTGCGTTTTGTGGGGGACACAATTCAGCCTATAATGCCTTTCATGTTTACTCCGGCCCGGGCGTTTGCTTTTTGGGGGACAGGGGCCAACGCACTCAGCCTCTCTAACTGGCCTCCAGCATTCAGGTTACAGCACTGTGAGTTTGCTCGGCCCCTGGGGCACCGGGGTGAGGGGAGTGACGGCCCTCCTCCTGTTCTGGCGCGTTTCCAAACTCTTCAGCTTTGACTCAGACTTACAAACAGTTCACTTGCTTTTGCCATTTACAATATAATATGTATTGCTGTGGGTATCGTGATTAAGTGAGTTTAGTAGCAACTGTCATTACTTTTAGTTGTTATCTGATCAAGTACTATCATGATTTTAGTAGGTTCAAACCCAGAAGTTGAAGAAATACCTTTTCTTAACCTACTACTCCGTTTAAGCAAGGGATAGCAAGTTTGGTTGTGTTATCCACTGTCGATTTTAGTATTCTGCTTTTACAATAAATTATTTTTATTATTTAAGCTTTATAGGCAACTTTTTGGCTTCTGGATTTTTCATTTGTTTTTCTTAAAGCTAACAGGCATAATATGAATATATATTTCTGAAGGTAAATAAATAAAAATAATGTTTTAAAGTTATTTATAAGAGTGCATTCAAAGCTTTTCTTACTTCATTATAATGTAATGGCTACATTAATATGAAATAAAGAGTTCTTTGAATATGTTCTATATCACAGAAAGCAATTTTCTGCCTGGACTGCACTGCTCTTCTACCAAATTCATGTTGTAGGCTTTCTTCAAAGCTAAGTTCAAAACCTACTTCTTTATGTAGCCTTCTTATTTTGTTCCATTGTTGCAACCCCTATTTTCTGCAAATCAGATGTTCTGTAACCTTTTTTCATACTATCTTGGGTTTTTCTCTAATGATTTCAGAAAGGTATGCAAAATCTGGTCCCTATAACAAGATGCTCAGTTGCCAGACATCTTTTGCTGTGTTATTTAGATGATAAGGGGAAAATCAAAATGAGATATGGTTCCTGTCAGTGTCTTCCTTAATGTTGGAAATTGTGAGCAGCAAATCTGGAGATCCCACTGGCAGGGAACAACTTTAGCATGTGATGCAAAAGCAATTTATAACAAAAGTAATGATATATAAGTATACTGCCACACTAGTTATTTTACATTTGGTAGTTAGTTGTAAATGGTAAATACATTTTATATAAAACTATAATTGCAATTTCTTTTACACAGTCAAGTCATGTTTTCAGTTTTTCTTATTTAATTCTTAAGTATATATTAAAATCATTACGGTTGGCAGTTTTTTGGTGATATTATATATAGTGTAATTTTACACACACATACACACATAGCTGGAATTCAGCATCTATGTAGCCATGGTTTCTTGGGATTTTTGGTCCCTGCTTCTGCAAGCTTCTTGCTCCACTGCTCTGTCCTCTCACGTACAAGGTTCAGCAAGCCCCTTGTTTACTTCTGTCCACTGTTAAAGCTGTGAGGCAGAAAAACTTTGGTGCCCAAGGCCGGGACTTGTGGACTCAGCAGAAAATCAGACTTTGAGAAAAAAGAGCTGGATGGGACTGTTAGGATGTCAGTTGTGGCATAAACTAGGGCAAGAGCATAGCAAGAGGGCCTGAAGGGGCCATCATTTCACAGTCTTTTGGCAGAGAGAGAAGTGCAGGTCGGGGGTTGGGGGACTCAGCTGAGTGGGAGGCCTGGGCCCCTGCCTGCCTGGGTGACAGGCGCATGGAAAATCCAGCAGGTTCCCTTTCTGCTGGGCTTGCACCAGGTCCTGGGAGGTGATTCCAGAGCCTTGTGCCTCCCTTTGAGCAAGGGTTTATTCCTTGCAATCCATGGACCAGGGTTCAATTTCAGAGATTCAAGAGCTCCTGGATATGTACTCAAAGCTTTTGGATTGAGCCCTGGGTAGGTGCTTTACCTGGCTGTAGTGCCAAAATGCTGCAGGTTCAATCCCTGGTCAGGGCACATCCTATGCTGTAGGTTTGATACCTGGTCAGGATGCATATGGGACACAATCGATTGATGTTTCTCTCTTATATCAGCGTTTCTCTCTCTCTGTCTCTCTCTCTCTCTTTCTCTCCTCCATTCTTGCTCTCTAAAATCAATAAATATATCCTCAGGTGATAATTTTTTAAAGAAAGGTTTTTGGGTTGGGAGGGTGTATTTTTCTGGAGAGACCGATCCCTTTAACAAAGGAGTCCGTGATTTAAAAAATGGTTAAAAACCATTTCAGTATCCTATAAAGTGATTTTTTAAAATCCATTTTGGAGCTGATGATGTTGGGGGAGATGTGGGGGTATAAGGGCATTAGTCGCTGGGACAGGGGAAGGCTGAGAGAAGTAGAGGGACAGGCAGGTATCCTTCTCATCTTGGACAGTCTATCCTTCTGTTTATCTACTTTAAAATAAAAGGAGGGGAAAACTAAATGGAAATGTAAACATGAGTCATTAAACAGAATCAGAAACAAGATTAAGATTACTGTAAAACATGTTCACTTGCTTAACATAGGTCACCAATGCAGCTCTAACCCAAAAAGGAAGCTTGGTTAGTTGGAAATGCCATAGGGTCTATAAGAAAAGATTGAACAATTGATTTGGAAAAGTTTTGTTCTTGATGCCAGGACCAGACAGGACTTTTTCCCAAGAATCTTCATGAAGGGGACTCTGTGATGTAAAAAACAGCTTTCTCACAACCTTCTAACTGTAGGCCCATCATCGAATCCTATAGAGTTAGCTACTTGGAAAGTTGCCATGTGGCTCAGCTAGTAATACAGCCAACTCTGTGGCTCAATAATGAGCCAATACTGTGGGGTCCACCTTCCCAGTTCTTGTGTCCAGAGGGCAGTAGATTTTCCAGTATATGGTGCATATATTTGCTTTAAGCAGTCCTGCCAGATAAAGGATTCCTTCTACCTATAATACTTGATGAGACATAGTTTGCATTAAGATTGTAAAATCTATGTTGAGACTCAACATGCCTTAAAAATAATGCTGGGGAAAGGGGAAACATCTTAGGAATGCCGAAGAACTTTTGTTAGAATATGTGCCTGAGCAGAAAGCTACCAGTCACTACCTGTCACTTCTCCCCTAACAGGGACTTCATAGAAGTTAAGTTCTTTAACTTCTCTAGGCTTTCATTTTCTAATATGTTAGATGTAGGTATTAGACCTGCCCTTACAGCAATTGAGTGAAAGTACAGAACACTGGACAACATTCAGTTATCATTTATTACTTAATAGATCACAAAAATATAGCTAGACAAATGTACTTGTCCAAATCTCAGACTGCTTAATAACCTTTGTGGTAGGTGATACAAAATATATGCTGATCAGTACAGGGCAAGCCAGCTCTGTATTCATCATTAAATACTCAAATATCTAGGATAAATGGTAGAGGAAGTCAGCAGGAGAAAATATCTGTCAGACTGTCAGGGAATGCTTCGTGGAAGATGTGGCACATGAAAAGGGAGGAGGGAAAGGCTTGGGCGGAGGGAGCACCAAGGAGAAGTCATCTGATGGATAAGCAGGTGTGGCTGTGTAGAGACGGGAAAGTGCATGGCACCTTAGGGGAAGTACTTAACTAACCTTTTTAAGTTGGCCCTGATGAAACAATTAAACATTTAAGGATTAAGAAATGTGACAAATTTCCCTCACACCACGAAGGCATCTTGTCAGTAACCATGCCATGGACCAATTCCCCACACTCTAGTGATCCCAACATGGAAAAGATGCTGAAGGTAGAAGATGGACAGGAAGCTGCCCCTGCCCTTACAGCAGCTCAGTGTTTAGTGAGGGAGATAGACTTGTAAATAGGTAATTACCCTGCAGAATGTGCAAATGGGAAATGAGTGTTGTGCTTGACTGTTCCATGTGGCTAAAGGGCATATGGGAAAGCAGACAGGGTCTAGCAAAGTGACCAGCCAATCAAACAAACCAGTCAATCACTTGGTTAATGTAGCCAAACAATGTGGGCTTGTGTAAATGTTTCACCAATTTGCCTAGTTGCTTGAGTACTTCAACCTAATCAAGTGTTTGCTGACATCATTTAGACACAGCCTCAGCAATGCAAATATTATTACAATCTCTTGCCTTTGAAATGATTTGATGGGACTTCCCAGGGGATCTGAGCTCCTAGTGGTGTCTAACCATTTTTTTTTTCTGCCCCATGATGAGAAGAGAATTGTGTTTTATGGATTATCATTCACTGCCTAAAATACAACTCTCAGTATTTCCAACAGTGACACAGTTTCTATGATTTAAAAGGATATATTTGAAAACTCTTTTTGAAGGTTAAAGTTCTTTGCCTGACCATTCACTAGGAACTGATCTAAATAAACCGAGCTGCTGAAGTTTATAAACCACTTTCGTAGGTTCTGCTTTCAAAGCTTGGCGAATTTTTTTCCATGTTCACCCTCGCAAAGCTATTTTATTTTATTATATTTTATTTTATTTATTTTTAATTTATTTTAGAGAGAGAGGAAGGGAGAGAAAGAGACAGAAACATCCATGTGAGAGAGAAACATCAGTTGGTTGCCTCCCATATGTGCCCTGACCGGGGACTGAGCCTACAACCAAGGTACAGGCCCTGACCAGGGATCGAACCCACAACCTTTTGGGTGTCCCGGATGGTGCTCCAGCCAACTGAACCACACCAGCCAGGGCTAACCAAGCATTTTTAAAATGACCTGAGGACTTCTGGCCAAATGGAGGTGTAGGTAGATACACTTTGCCTCCTCACACTACCAAAAGAAGGGCAACAAATTAAAAACAAAAAATAACCAGAACTGTGTGGAAGTCCAAAAACCAGAGTTAAAGAAGAAACATTCATGAAGACCAGTAGGATGGGTGGAGTCGGGCAGCCGGGATGGAGAAGATGCAGGGCAAGGTGGTGACCGCTGGACTGGGTGGGCACGGCAAGGCTGGTGGACCATACTTGCATGCAGATAAACCAGGAGGAACAACTGGGGAGAGAGTCAGACCATGCAATCCAGGGTTCCAGTGTGGGAAAAGAAAGCCTCAAAACCTCTGGCTGTAAAATACTGTGGAGGTTGTGGTAGCAGGAGAAACTCCTAGCCTCAAAGGAGAGGTCCTTGGAGAGATCCACAGGGTCCTAGAATGTATACAAACCCACCCACCTGGGAAAAAGCACTAGAAGGGCCCAATTTGCTTGTGGGTAGTGGGGAAAGTTACTGAAAGCAAGCAGAAAGCCGAGCAAGCAAGAGTGTTCCCTCTTGGACCCCTCCCCCATATACAGCGTCACAACAGAGCCACCTGGGTTGCCCTACCCTAGTGAATACCTAAGGCTCCCCACTTTCCAATGTAACAGGCATGCTGAGACAAAGAAATATGGCCCCAATGAAAGAACGGCTACAAAAATAGAACTAAGTGATGAAGAGATAGCCAAATATCAGATGCACAGTTCAAAACATTGGTAATCAGGATTGTCACAGAAATGATTGAATATGGTTGCAAAATGGAGGAAAAAGTAAAGCCTATGCACAGTGAAATAAAGAAAAATATACAGGGAACCAACAGTAAAGAGAAGGAAACCGGGACTCAAATCAACGATTTGGAACAGAGGGAAGAGAGAAATGTTCAACCAGAACAGAATGAAGAAACAAGAATAATAAAAAATGAGGAGAGGCTTAGAAACCTCTGGGACAACTTTAAATGTTCCAACATCTGAATCATAAGGGTGCCAGAAGGAGAAGAGGAAGAGCAAGAGATTGAAAACTTATTTTAAAAAATAATGAAGGAGAACTTCCCCAGTCTGGTGAAGGAAATAGACTTCTAGGAGATCCAAGAAGCTCAGAGAGTCCCAAAGAAGTTGGCCCCAAGGAAGCACACTTCAAGGCACATCATAATTATATTTCCCAAGATTAAAGATAAGGAGAGAAACTTAAAAGCAGCAAGAGAAAAGGAGAGAGTTACCTACAAAGGAGTTCCCATAAGACTATCAGCTGCTTTCTCAAAAGAAACCTTGCAGACAAGAAGGGGCTGGCAAAAAGTATTCAAAGTCATGCAAGGCAAGGACCTACCTCCAAGATCACTCTATCCAGCAAAGCTATCATTTAGCATGGAAAGGTAGATAAAGTGCTTCGCAGATAAGGTCAAGTTAAAGGAGTCCATCATCACCAAGCCCTTATTAAGTGTTATAGGAACTTATCTAAGAAAAAGAAAAGATCAAAGACTATAAACAGTAAAATGACAACAAACTCACAACTATCAATAACTGAACCTAAAAAACCCCCCAAAAAACAAACTAAGCAAACAACTAGAACAGGAACAGAATCACAGAAATGGAGATCAGTGGGGAAGGGGAGGGGAAAGAATGGGGGAAAAGGTACAGAGAGTAAGAAGCATAAATAGCAGGTACAAAATAGACAGGGGGAGGTTAAGAATAGTATAGGAAATGGAGAAGCCAAAGAACTTATATGTATAACCCATGAGCATGAGCTAAATGTGGGGGTGGGAATGCTGGTGGGAGGGGAGGTGCAGGGAGGAAGGGAATAAAGGGGATAAAAAATGGGACAACTGTAATAACATAATCAATAAAATATGTATACATAAAAATAAAATGAGGAAAATTTCAGAGTTTTATGAGCTTTCGCACAATAGTGCCATTTTTAAGATGGAAAGCAGAATCTTTAGCCCTTGTCTTTTCCAAAAAACAAAACAAAAACAAAAGAAGAAAAAAACCCAACAACCCTATTTAGCATCCATGATCCACTCTACAGGAGTGTTCAAGGTTGTTAGAGAGACACTGAGTACAGTTTTACTTTCATTCCCTGGAGCTTGTACCAAACATGACACAATGAAAACACTGGATTTGTGGAAGGTCAGGGACATACCTCTGTGACGTAGATTGTGTAACCAATTTTGTAATCTGACTCTGCAGTGTCCTGGTCTGAACTTGAATAACAACAGACACAACTATAAATCTTGCCATTTAGGGCTTGATACAGAGAGGGAAAGGAGAAGCAGAGAAAAGGGTTAGGATAGCAAAGTGGCTATTGAGTGATTGAATGGTGGGAAAGTGACTTTACTCCCTAAATTTATTTGGGGAGCAAGGTGCCTGTAGTGGGCTCAGATTATAAGGTCTCTAATAGGGCTTCTTTTGTCTCACTGTTTTCACAATCACATGATCTCTTCAGGCACCATAGGCTCAAATGCCTATAGAGATGAGACCAGGTTATATAAATGTATCACATCAAGCTAGGTGTGATGCAGTATGGACTAGTCTTGCCTGTGGCAAACTGGAGAAATGTACACTCATTTATGTAGAACAATGAAGGTTTTTCTGTAGGCTGATTTTGGCCATTGACCGTTACCAGTTTGCAATTCCTGAATTAAAGTGCATAAGAAAAAAAATTTTACATGTAACTGATCACAACATGTGCAAATTAATTATGCAGTGGTGTGCCTGTGTAGTATGTCTTCTGTGCCTATTTTCAATTTTATTAACGGAAGGAGGAAACAGTATCTAAGGACATTTAATCTTGGAGCTTCAGAATTTTCATTCTCTTAAAACTATTCCATTAGACTATGCAAATAGATCTTCCAAGGTTTAAGTTTTGTAGTATGTCTTATGGACAGCATAATTCATGATGCACTGTTAGTGCTTATGTGAAAATAATTGAATAGATTAAAAGCAATGTGTTTACACATTATTTTTCATTAGGTTTCATTATTAATGGAGTCTATTGTTTTTAATGTATGCATCCAGAACTTATATGGAGGATTGTTTTGTGGGTCATCAGTACTGTGCATATGTGTGTGTGTATATATATGTGTGTACACACGTATATATACACTATACAGTATGTATACTATATAGTATAATATATAATACTGTATAGTATAGGGCTATATATATTTTTTATCATACATTTACTTTAAAACCTAGAAATTGTGGTTTAATTTTCAAGAAACTTCCTTTTAGCTAGAGGTTTGTTGGAGTAATGTGCATAATTATTTTCTTAGTCAATAAAATACCATGATTGTGGGTTTTGGAGAAAGAAAACCCAAGTTCTCAGGTTTGAATTCTGGTTCTAGCATTTATGACTTGCACAACCTTGAGCAAACTACTAAACATTCTTGATCTTAAGTTCCTTCATCCAAAAAATGGAATTTTTGTAACGCTCAAATAAAATGGTACAAGTAAAATAAACAGGAAAGTATGTAGTTCATAATAGGTGTTCAATAAATATCAAGATATAAGTATTATTACTATTTTAATTAATATTATTAGCAATATGGGTACAAAAATCTGATATAAAGGGCACAGACTATATTTAGTGTAAGTCTCACGGATGATATAAGGCGTAAAATATAGAACCCTGGGGAAAACTTGGAAACAAATATGTAAGATTTTTAGGCCAGGGAGACTGAGACTGAAAAAAGACAATATTGCTTTTCATTCTGATAAAAGCACATTACTCATTTCTATGGTTTAAAACAATTAGAAGCTGACATAGAAGAATATTTTACAAGTTTTGGTTGGAACGTCGTAAAAAATTCCAAAGACAAGCAACGGACCAAGAACACAAATCATGACATACACGTCAGACAGAGGCTTACCATATGTAAATAATCTCTACATTTAATTAAGAAATGTCTGACAGCCCTAGATGGGTTTTGCTCAGTTGGTTAGAGCATCATCCCAATATACCAAGTTTGTAGGTTAAATCTCCTGTCAGGACACATACAAGACTCAACCAATGAATGCATAAGTGGAACGATAACTCTGTTTTGATTTCTCCCTCTCTCCCCTGCCTTCCTCTCTTTCTCTAAATCCATAAATGTAATTTAAAGAAAACATATGACAGATAAAATCACATAAATATGTAGATAGTTCATATGTGGAAAAAAGTGCTAATCTCACTATGGTCAGGAAAACACAATTAAAACAAGACACTATATTGGCAAAAATCAAGAAAAGAAAGTAATTTCTAGAGACCCACTGATTAAATGTATTTAAAATTGTTTTTGAGCCCTCACTGGTATGGCTTAGTTGTTTGGGCATTTCCCCACACACCAAAAGTTTGCTGGTTTGATTTCTTTTCAGAGCATATCCCTGGGTTGTAGATTTTATCCCCAGTTGGGGTGCATATGAGAGGCAACCAATTGATATTTCTCTCTCACATTGATCTTTCTCTCCCTCTCTTTCCCCCTCCCTTCACCTCTCTCTAAAAATAAATAAAAATCTTTGAAGGATCCACAGGACTTCGAGTCAAGATGGACGGATAGGTAAACATGGCTTGCCTCTTCACACAACCACATCAAAATTACAATTAAACTATAGAACAGCCGTCTACACTATAGAACTACAGAACTGCCAGAAATTGAGTTGAATGGAAGTTGACAACTACGGAATTAAAGAAATTACATCCATCCAGGCTGGTAGGAGGGGCAGAGATGTGGAATGGGCTAGTCCCACCTCCAAGTGTGGTGGATAAGAATTCAGTAGGGATATCTTGGGAGCAAGGAGTCCCAGCCCTAGACAAGTCCCCTCAGCCCAGAATTCCAGTGCCAGAAGGGTAAGTCCCCATAACTGCTGACTGCAAAAACAGTGGGGGTTGGGTTGGTAGAAGAAACTGCTGGAGTTCCTCTTAAAGAATACACACATGGACTTATTCAGACTCACTCCCACTGAGCTCCAACACCAGGGTAGAAGCTTGAAAGGCACCAGTGGCATATGGGGAGGAACCGAGGTGTCTGGCATCAAGGAGAGAGCTGGAGGGCAGTTCATTCTAGACAGAAAGTTGGACAGAAGCCATTGTCCTTTTTCGGAAAACTTCCCCTACAGAGTCACAGAGCTGGCAGGTGGTGCCATATCTGAAACTCCATCAACCTAACACTGTTCGCCCTGCCCTAGAGATCCCCTGAGACTGTCTTGCCCAACTTATGGATCTACCCAAGCTGTTAACAGTGGCTTCTCCATATGAATGGCTGGTCTTGGCTCATGTTTCACAAATTCTTAAATCCTCTCAAAAAAGCAATGCCTGACCTTAGTGAGTCCCAGCCACCCCTTCCCTGTACCTCTTGCTATGTGACCCCAGGCTTGACACTAGCAACAGCCAGCCTAGGTTCACAGCTAGGCTTCGTCTGGGAACCTCCAAACCCAGTGCTAGTAGCAGCCATCTGCAGATTGCTTTATAGCTCATGCAGAGTGGCCCTGGGCAGAAAAACTGTGGGTGCTGACCTTGGATTGCACCACCTGGGAAACCCAAGAGCCTGCACAAAGAGTGTACAGCCACAGACCATGTTGGAGAACCACCACCCTGCCCCAGCACAGCTGATCCTCTACAGAGGGCAGAAGTTAGTGGTCAGTAGTTGCAGCCAGTCCTTGCAACTGACTGGTCTGGGTAAATACTTCCCATTGACCTGCCAACAGCAATCAAGGCTCAACTACAAGAGGAGGATGTACGCAGCCCCACACAGAAGGTGTACTTCAAATACCCAGCTTGGGTGATAGGGGAGTTTGTGCCACTGTACCCTACAGGACACCTACTATATTAGGCCATGCTACCAAGTCAGGGATTCAGAGCACCTCTACCTAATATATAGAAACAAACAAAGGGAGTCTACCAAAATGAGGAGACAGAGAAACAGGGTCCAAACAAAAGAACAGATCAAAACTCCAAAACAATGAACTAAACAAAATAGAGATAAGCAATCTATCAGATGCAGAGTTCAAAACACTGATTATAAAGATGTTCTAGGAACTTAGTGAGGACCTCAACAGCATACGAAGATCCAGTAAGAAACAAAGTATACACTAATTGGTATAATGAACAATTTATAAGAAAACAACAGTAGAGTGGATGAACCTGAGAATCAAATCAATGATTTGGAACATAAGCATAAAACAACCGATCAGAACAACAATAAGAAAAAAGAATAAAAAAAAATATGAGGCTAGTGTAGGGAGTCCCTGGGACAACCTCAGGCATTCCAACACTTGCATCATAGGGGTGCCAGAAGGAAAAGGGAAAGAGCAAGAAATTGGAAGTCTATTTGAAAAAAGAATAGAAGAAAACTTCCCTAATTTGGTGAAGGAAATAGACATGCAACTCCAGGAAGCAGAGAGAATCCCAAACAAGATGGATACAAACAGGCCCACTCCAGGACACATCATAATTAAAATGCCAAAGGTTATTGATAGAGAGAGAATCTTAAAAATAGCAAGAGAAGAGCAGTTAGTTATCTACAGGGGAGTTCCCATAAGACTGGCAACTGATTTCTTAAAAGAAACTTTGCAGGCTAGAGGGATTGGCAAAAAATATTCAAAGTCATGAAAAGCAGAAACCTACTGCCAAGATTGTTCTACTCAGAAAAGATATCATTTAGAATGGAAGGGCAGATAAAGTGCTTCCCAGACAACAAAAAACTAAAGGAGTCTGTCATCACCAAACCATTATTGTATGAAATGTTAAAGGGGCTTACTTAAGAAAAAGATCAAACCTATGAACATTAAAATGGCAATAAATATATATCTGTCAACAATTGAATCTAGAAAACAAACTAAACAAACAAGAGGAACAGAGACAGAATCATGGATATGGAGAGTGTTTTGATGGTTGGCATATTGTAGGGGGTTGTAGGGGAATGGGTGAAGAGTTGAGGGGAGTAAGAAGTACAAATATGTAGTTACAGAATTGCTATGGGGATGTAAAGTACAGTGTAGGAAATGTAATAGCCAAAAAACATATATATGACCCATGGACAAGAACAATGTTATGGGGATTGCCTGAGGGCATGGGAGGTCCTGGATGAAGCGGGGCAAAGGGGGAAAAATTGGGACAACTATAATAGCATAATCAATAAAATATAATTAAAAATAAAAAAATCTTTAAAAATATTTTTTGAGAAAAGTTTTAGACAAAAGCTTTCCAGGTTGAACAGCAAAAGATATTTCCCGATTCAGCGTCCAGTAGAAATAAAAACAACAACAAAAAAAGCAAGTTCAAAATTTAAAAACAGAAAATCTTATCCCCCTTCCCTTATAGAAAAAAGCCACAAACTCTTTCATTCCCTCTCATCCCCAAATCTGGATGCCATCCAGATCACAAAAAGTGGCGTTCTGAGAAGGGAGTGGATGATTTGAAGGCTAAACAGTCTTTTAATATTTTCTTAAATTTCCTATGTTCATACATAGTTAACGATTTGGGCTCTTCTTCTCTAGTGAGAATTAAGATTGGTATTGATTTTTTAAGTACCCCAAACAGACAGCAAATGGACCTCTAGAAAGTACAGCGCTTTAATTTACTTTAAGGAGCATTGCTAGAAAGTTGTTAAGGAATAGGCTTCTCTGGTGGTGAACTGCCAAACTCAGGTATCCCAGGGAGTGGTTCTGGGGCGCAGGGGACAGACAGGGAGTGCTGCCCTTTCTGAAATTCTGCTAGAGGCCAGTCAGCCACCGATGAAATTGAGGTGAATGTGACAAGGTTGCAGGGCAGGAATCTTGTGGGAAGTGCTGATGCATGGTTAGGGGGGAAATGCCAAAGCAGAAAGTGTGACATCTGTTGGAGCCTGTCCGCGAGGATTTAGTTCCCAGGATGAGCACAGAGGCGTCAGGAGGGCTCGGAAAGTGAGTAAGCTGTAGCTCTGAAAAATGCTGGGCCATAAAATGTCCTTTTAAAGATTTAAATTTGGAATAAGTAATAATGAAAGAATAGGGTCACTACTATGGAGAAAAGGAATAAAACTAAAATAATAATTTTGTTCTATTTCATCATTTCCAGCAGAGCAAAAATCTTAAAGTTGCAGGAGTGCAGGACAAACAATATAAGTAATATGAACAACTAGTTAATTCCTGATATGGGCTGATTTGTATCCTTCCAAGATCTGTAGATTGAAGACCTAACTCTCCATGTGATGATATTTGGAGATGGGACCTTTGGGAGATAATTAGGTTTAGGTGAGGTAATGAAGTTGGGGCCCTTATGGTGAGATCAGTGCCCTAATAAGAAGAGACACTGAAGAGATCTCCATGGTTGTTTCTCTCTGTGTCATGTGAGGACACAGCAAGAAGGTGGCCATCTGCAAGCTAAGGAGAGGGCTCTTACCAGAATGAGACCGTGCTGGGAACGTGATCTGGGATGTTCAGCCTCCAGAACTGTGAGAAACTGAATGTCTTCTGTTTAAGCCCCCAGTGTGGGGCATTTTGTCATGGCAGCCAGAGATGACTAATTCATTTTCTAAGATAGATGAGGAGATAGTAGAAGAAGATCTAGCAACTGTCAGTGCCCTAGGCTCAGACACAGAACTTCCCAGTACTAAAGGAATGTATTGAAGACTTGGCCCTGGGGCTCTGGAGACTTTCATGGAGCTTAAGAGGAGTCTAAAGATGCACAGATATCCAGATTTTCAAAAAGGTATAAAGGCTTTTGGAAGATTAGAACAACAATATTGATGTTATTAATCAGGATGGTTTGTGACAATCTAGAAAATAATTTAATGATTTTCTAATGAGGAAAAATAAGCTAACTGTACATGTATCATACTCACTTAGATATCTTTGAGGATAAGGTGGTGTAACCAGGAAATTATGGGACTGTTGTAGATGTATTTTTATTTCACCAGAGAATTTCTTAAAAGCTCCAGAGTTTGTAAAGAGGAAGGGAGGGAGGGAGGGAGGGAGGGACGGAAGGAAGGAAGGAAAGAGGGAGATTGAGGTTGGAATGTGAGCTGCCTGAGGGCAACATTAGGTGGATTGGGTGGATTTGCAGTTGGGGGAGCAGCCATGTTCACAAAGTGCCAGTCGAAACAAAGGCCTCTAGGTCACCCTAGGGCTCTAACTTGGCTCAATTCTCTGTAGATCATTGAATAACAATTGTGGCTTAAATGAAGACATAGAAAATATGTCTGTCACATTTATAGATAATGACAAATTTAGTATCTCAATATAATATCAAGATTTTAAAAACCTCTGGAAACTGGAATGAACGGATACAAACAAAAGGAAGATATGTAATGGAGCTAAATATAAAATTTAACATTTATATTTGAAAAAGGCACTTAAGCTGGGGTAAGAGGAGAAGGTCTAACTTGGCAGTAGTCCCTATAAAGAGTATCTGAGGATTGTTGACCACACATTTAATGTGAGGCAACTACGTGGTTTCTCTACTGAAAAATCAACCCCACACAACAAATGACTAAATCCTAATGCGAGTGTAAGCTGCATTAACAGAAAAGGAGTGTCCAGTTCTCAGGAAGTGATGGTCCATTGCTCCTCACTGGTAGACCACATCTTCAAAGGAATATTAATGCTTCAAAGCAGGCCCAAGATGGTCAGTGGGTCTGGAAACCATGTGACATAAGAAGCAAGAAGTTGGGGTCATCATCTCTATGTGGGAACCTTTACAAAGGATGCCATGCAGGAAAAAATGTTATTCTGCTGTTGTATTGAGCAGAAATACAATAAAATGAATGAATGTTTTAGCTAATTAAAAATAAGATTCTTTTGATTTTGAATCACTAGGGCCACTCAGCATGAGTTTCCTTATGATATAGTTAATTCCTTGTTTTAGAAAAGCTCAAAACAGGATTCATTTAACAAATCTTTTGTTAAATACTTTTCAAGGTTCTGAGGGTAGACGGAGATAGTGGAGATTAATAAAGGAATGAATTGAGATTGATAAAGAATAAATCAATACATGGCAATGGTATTTTCTCTCTTAGTTCTGGAATTGGGGCTTGGGCTCAAAGCTGAGGACCTGAAGAACTCTGTGTGTTTCTAAGTTCAGGGTGTTGCTGGACCCTGGAACAACCCTCTTTCAGTGCTTACTGAGAGGCACAAATTAAGAATGAGCTTGACCACTAAACCAAATAAATAAGTCAAAATAAGAAGACTCTGAGAGTTGGGGAGTCAGCCTTTTGTGGTGTATACATTCAGAGTCTGTCTATTTCTTTCCCTCCCCGTGAGGAAGATGGGGGAGATCCTTTTTCCTCCTGGAGCCAAGTGAGCAGGCCTCTGAGTAAACCGATATCGGGCGTGTTGCCAGAATGGTGGACTAACATTTCATTCCTTGCTGGAATTTGTAGGCTTTCTTTGATACTGCCATGGAGAAGAGTGGGAGAAGAGCTTATGAGAGTATTATTGGAGCCTAGCAGTAAGGCTGCATCCCTGATCCCTCTTGAAAGAGGTTAAGGACTGGGTGTTTGATGTGTACCACTGAAGACTAAAGGGCATGCATCTCACGGTAGACCCTGGAGGTGCACTGGCAGAACCCAGGACAGCAGTGTGCCTGGGAAGATAGTGTTGTCCTTAAACCATCCTGGTTACTGGCAGCCCTCAAAGGGGAGAGATGCAAGAGGACTCCAGTTTGTAGTGTGGCTCTACTTGCAGACATTTGAGGAGTAGCTGGAGCTGGGCCAAGTCTTGGAGCTTTTACCTTGGGGAAAGGCAAAGGTGTCATGGCTGCTCCCTAGAAAGGTAGGGGAGAGGGTGCTTCCCTCAGAAAACCTCACTCCTCGTTTCAGCAGGTCCCTTGGTCATAACCATCTTGAGTCAGAATAAGACACAGAAAACCTTTTTACCGTGAAAAGGTGTTTAGGCACTTCAAGAGATTCTCTTTGATGATGGTGGGGCAGGCTGTGCCTGTGTGGGGGCAGGAGGTACATGGGAAATGTCTGAACCTTACTTTCAATTTGCCATTGACCTAAAACAGCTCTGAAAAAATAAAGTCTGTTAAAAACAATAGCTTATCTGACAAGGAGCCTCCTTTGCTTTCAGAGTCGTCTAGAATTGATATGATTTTAATTGCTAAAGTAAAGCAGCTCTAGCTGTTTTACTGAGAGCAAGACTAGCTCCTCTGTTTTTTGGAATTATAAAGATTTTGCTAAACCGAGATAATAGAGTTTGCTTCTGGCCAGCTATCTTGCGGACTGACTTTAGACAGGATATTGACTGTCAGTGAGTTGTACATGACTTGCAAGAGAAGAAAGAAGCGAATGTTGAAGATACAGGAGAGTCCAA
Organism: Pteronotus mesoamericanus; assembly: GCF_021234165.1. NCBI lineage: Eukaryota > Metazoa > Chordata > Mammalia > Chiroptera > Mormoopidae > Pteronotus > Pteronotus mesoamericanus. Next base: position 64,070,703 of record NW_026555329.1, on the reverse strand, counting down.
GAAATTTTTACACATGTGCCTACAATAGCCCCTGGCTGGTACTGAATGCTTAATACATGGGTGCTCACATGAATGAATGAGCAAACAAACTAGTGAACTAAAAATGAGGTAGCTCTTGATTCCTAAACTAGCAGCACACTGTGGAACTAAAAAGTGAACTAAAATATCACACTTTAGTGAGGAGGAGGGAGGGTAGAGGAAAAAACACTGTTGTATCCTAGAAGTCAAACAAAATGAGAGAGAGAGAGAGAGAAAGACACACACACACACACACACACACACACACACACACACAGAGATCGATCCTTCCTCTTCTTTATATTTCTTTGTTGAGCTTTCCTCCTGGATGTGGTGGGTGAGATTGAGGTCCCCCGAGAGCACAGCATCTGCAGGCAGAGGATTTCACTCCATTCTTTGCTGTAAATCCTAAGATCCGGCCTAGGATGGGGAAGAGGAAGAGGGTGGCTTTGAATTAACTTTGAGATGGGTATTTGAAAATAAAGAGGGCCAAGTTTTAAATAGCAGAGTGAGAATGCTTTCAGCCACAAGTGTCTATAAAACTATGGAGCTTGGCCAAGATGCCCGGAGGAACTCGTTTCCTCTCAAGAAAGGAAGTTGGCATGGTGCTTGTAAGGGTGGTGTTTTCTATTTATGTGCCATAAGTGGAGATCTCTCTAAAATGGATTTCACAAAAAATAATTATAGGCAGGAGTAAAGGAAATAAAATAAAATGGGTGACACAGTATGATGGAGAGGGCAGTGGGATTGTGGGAGGGAGACTTTCTAGGTGAGGGAATGGGCAAGGTCACCCTGAAGAAGTTGGCTTTGAGCTAAAATCTTCATGAAAGGAAGGAAGACAAGAATGGTGAGCTGTGCAGGCAGACACTGGCAGATGCTAAGTCCCAGAAGAGGGAACAGGCTTGGCCAAGGCAAGGAACATAAAGTGGCCAGTGGGACCATGCTCAGTAAAATGTCAGTCAGAAAAAAATAAATACCACATCATTCCACTTATATGTGAAATCTAAAGAATGAAATTAATGAACCAACAAAATTGAAACAGACTCATAGACACAGAGAGTGGACTGGTGGTTGCCAGAGGAGGGGAGGTTGGGAGGATGGGTGAAAAAGGTGAAGGGATTAAGGAGTACAGACTGGTAGTTACAGACTAGTCACAGGGACGTAAGGTAAAGCATAGGGAATACAGTCAGTAATACGTCAATAACTGGGTATGGTGCCAGGTGGGTACTGGAAATATAGGGGGAAACACTGTGTAAAGTATATGATTGTCTAACCACAAAGCTACACATCTGAAACCAATACAAAATAAAATTGGAAGTAAACTGTAATTGAAAAGAAAAGAGGATTACTATCAGTGATTTTTCAAAATAGTGAACTCTTAGTACAGTTTTAAATAAAACCCAGTAGAATCTTAAAAAAACCACAGGGCCAATGTGACTAGAAGGAGGGAAGATTTGGCATGAGACAAGATCAGGAATTGGTTCCTGGGAGGCCTCATGGGCCACAGGACAGAGTTGGATATTATTTTTGGTATGAAGACATGTCTTTGGAGGGTTCAGTCAGGACAGGGATGTGGTCTGATGTATATGTTAGATGACTTTGAGTGATGTGCAGAGAATGGAGAGAATCAGGGCTGCAGTGAAAACATGGAGGCCAATTCAACTATTTTCTATTTTCTCTATTAAAATAGGAAGAAAGTATTAAATTCAATTGTTGTTGTCATCATTACTAATGAATAAAGAAATGTTCCAGGCTGTGGCCGGTGCGCTCAGTTGGTTGGATCATTATCCTGTATCTGAAATGTTGCTGGTTCAATTACCGGTCTGGGCACATACCTAGGTTGCAGGTCCAATCCCTCGTCCACATGCGGTCGTGTGCGGTCCCCATCCCCATGTGTACATCCCTGGTGCGGGCACGTATGGGAGGCAACCATTGGATGCTTCTCTTTCCTATCGAAGTTTCTCTCTCCCCCTTCCTCTCTTTCTAAAAGCAATGAAAAAAAAATGTCCTCAGGTGAAGATTTAGGAAAAAAAAAAGAAAGAAAGAAATTCCTCAGAAAACAATGGAAACTCCTGCTGGCTACTACTAGAAAATGAGTGAGCAGGTCATTTTCTCTCTCCCTCAATGAACTAGCAATTGTAAAATAATTGCTATTAAGATATAAACAGTGTCCATATATAAGAGTTCACTATGTGCCACACCCTGTGCTAGGCATGTTAATTAATCTTCCTTTATTTAATCCTCATGACAATATGCACCAGAAGTGCTGAAGTAGAGAAAGGTGGCAGCTGTTAACTGAATTGACAAGCTATCAATTTAGTCAAGCAAGTGATTAGGCATAGTGTGATTTAAAACCAATTCCATATTTGACTAAATTCCATCTTTTCTGCAAATGACTTTATTTACAGGCTTATTCTTGGAGAGAAGACTTTCATATCAAAAGAAACACTTGAAATATTCTTCTCTAGATGCAGAGATATTTTGAAGTCACAGGCATTGTCAGGAATATATCTCTGAAAAATTACCAAATTCTTTCCTGAAGTGCCCTTCAGATGTTACGGTTTTTAATGTTCTGAAATTTTATAATATATAGAAAATCCACAGTGGAACCCACTATTTATGGAGGGCCCCACTTTAATGAGCAAACAAGATGCCGTGGACCTGTGTAAATACTAAATGAGGGATGACCATGGATTTAAAGATGGAAATTTTCTTCAGCCAAGGAGATTTTTTGTGGGGGGGTCTGTCTCATTGAATTCAATTTTACAGTTTTCATTTGATGAAATGATCAAAGCCTTTTTCTTCTGAGCTAACTTAACCTCCCTTTGAAATGTAAAATTAATAGTTTGAACTTAAAGGAGAAATAATCATGGTTTTAGGTTTCAGACTATCACCAGCTATGAATGCTTGGAAGGAGAAGTTCCCCTTTCCAGTTTTCAGGTTTGGAAATGAACCTCCCTCTTTTCTATGTAGGAGGCAAGTATTCTCAGTGTTTGTCCATTTGCAGAGATACCATGTGGTTCCACCACAGCATAAGGGTCGTTGGCACTCATTGATAATGAAGCCTTAAAAATATGTTTTGCTATAATAAGAAACTATAAATAATGGATGAATAAATAAAGTCCATAAACATTTTAATTTCATTCTAAATAAAGAAAAAAATCCATGTTAAAAGCAGAGAAAATCTAAAGAAAATAACTTGGAAAGGCAAAGTGCTACTGAAAACATTTCTTCTGAGTATTAGAAGAAAAGATGTCCCCTTTAAGTAGAAGTGTATTGCTACTGACAAATGATAGAACATTCAGGAAAGGACACAAGGTGGGAGATTCTAGAAGTCAGTTAATATTTTCATATTTAATACATTATCTTATTACCATGAATTGAGGGCTTCCTATGGCAGGCTTTTTGCAAGTCACTTAAAAATCTATTATCATGATTAGATATTATTTCCATTTTGAGGGGGAATTGAGGTTTAGAGCAATTAACTGGGCAAATTAGATTTTGAACTCAGGTCACTATACTGTACTGCCTCTTAGGTTTCGTAAAATCTGTAAAATTTAGGTGGTTGCTGAAATAAAATCTATAGAAAATCAATGGAATTTTATTGACTACTAAAAGAAGTTCTCAGTCACTGATGTCTTGTTTTTCCTGGTTCACATGTTTCTTCCTAGAAGAAATGAGCATGGAAACTGTGGGCTTGATCTATTCTTACTTGCCTTTGCCAGTGGCTAAATCCTTTGTTCTTCCTCTATCACTGTCCCCAAAATACCTCATTTTTCTTTCCCTGCTGAGAGCAAGGGGAGCAATCTGTGATGTTTTGGTTTGGAGAGTCATTCCAGTCATTCAAATTTGTGTGTGGGGGGAGGCGGGAGGGTTGGGGTTATAGTAGAAATTGACATTTATAGTAGAAACTCTATTACATACTTTAACTACTTCTCCAGTTTTTAATGATTAAAGCATTAATTTTCCAAACATCTAGAAAATCCTTACAGGTTCATTGGAACTATACTTGGAGAACTGCTCTTTAAAATTCAGATATTTACCGTGCCACGATCAAGGCAGCCATAATAAAATTCATGTTAAAAAAAAGAGATGCCATCAATGCAGAGAAAGGTAATAAGTGCTATGATTCTAAGAAGATCCAAATACAGTTTTAACTATGAATTATTATTGTGTTTGGGCTGTGAGCCAGCTAGTTCCTAGACAGGGAAGGTAGAACTGATCAGTGTAATTTATATATTGTTGACAATTATTAATTGCCTAAAACATAGGACTTAAGTTTGGACAACATATTGTTTCATCAGAATTCAACTCAGTTATGCAGCTGGAATAGAAGGAAACAAGAAAATTTAAAAAATCCTTTGAAACCAGAGAGATAAAAATTGTCCATATCTTTTAATTGTGTTTTCTAGCATTCTTTCTAATCTGAATCTAATTTTATAATGTATTTACCAACTTAAACATTGGTTGAATTTAGCTCAACAAACTCAATAATGAGAAGTTGTTAACTGTGTGGCTAAATTACTCTGTTTTCTAAAAATGGTGGGGTTTTTTGAACAGCTGAGTTCCCGGTGTTCAAATATGACAGGCAGCAGATTTTCTGTTGACTTTATAGATGGATGTTGCCTTTGTCTAAATAAAGTTTACATCAGGATATTTACTTTAGGTATAATTTCACAGGGTTAGAAGATCTACCACTTTGATTGATTGATTAAACTGTCCAAACAACTGGATTGATTCACTTTTTCCTTTTATGCCACCCACAGCTGTGTAGTTAGTGATTAAATTGATCAGTAATATGCAAATTGACTTGCTGGAAGTTAGTATCACTGAGTTGCTATTTTTATTAGCAGAGAAATAGAATTACTAAGGAGAGAAAATAATTAAACGGTTTAGGCTTATATTTCTTAGAAGCTTATATGTTTAAAAAAAATCTTTCTCTACAGTAATTCCTTGGTTTGAGATCCTTAAAGGAAGAAGATGTGGGGACCCCAAGCAAAGACTCCAGTCTCTGTGTTTCTCTTGGTCTCTGCCTCTCTTCTTGAAATAATAACTGCTATATTTGCAATACTTGTGAATGCAAATGGATTTCTTCTGTGGAAGCTTTATGAAAAATGTGAAGATATTATTCCTTGTAAGCATTTAGAACAGAAGCTGAAAGACTAGAAAGTGTTGGCAATAGTACATCGCACAATTGCTTATCTCTTTTTCAATAATGTGCTGTTCAGCACAGGGTGCATTCCCTTAGGATGCTCTGTGGAAATGCCCTTTCTTCCACTTAGAAAGGGAGCTTTAATTTCCTTCCTGTATCTACTCTGAATGGTAATTGGACTTTGCAATTCTTGTTTCCTGATTTATGATGATGATTAAGGCAATGGAGGAATAATACAAATTTGGCCACTCTAACATAAAGTAAAATGAACCATCTTTGGATAATTACAAGACAATAATAATGGTTCTCCTCTCCCTCTCCACCCCCTCGCCTGCCTGTAAGAGAACCAAGGCAACAGATTTCTAGTAGCAAAGAAATTAATTGATATTTTTGAGACTGGCCAAGGAAATGTTACCATTCATAGTTCCTACAAGAAAATACTAATTCTCAGTATCCAAAAATATTACTGCTGTTTTATCACTGGGGTCCCACTTCTGAGTGTTTTGCTCTCCCTGTCCCTCGCCTTAAACAGAGTGACATAGTCAGAGAGATGACTCATCAGGGAGGGGATGCTTGGTGAGGGGCTCACCTCTGCTACCCGAGGGGAGATCATTGCTACAGCTCAGTGCTGGTTCAAGGTGAGAGCAACAGGCAGCGGTGAATGTAGGAGTCATGGGACCTTTAACCTTCTACACTGACGGCTGTGCCCAGGTATATTCCCTGCCACAAGTCTATAGGACAAGGAGAGAGTCTTCAAAATTCTTTTCTGTGATTTTTTTCTTGTGACTTGTAATTTGTGATTACAGAATACTAACTTAGCCTTTTGAAAATAGAAACAGTTCTTAAAATATTCTTTGTTATAGTCTGCCTGATGTTCCGATAATGGGCGCAATTACTTTTTCCCACACTCTGTATGTTTATAATCTTTGCTTCAGAGTTTAGTCAAAACCCTTTCTTCATGTTGCACTTAATTAGGTTGGGATCTATTCTGTAGGAACAGATTTTACTAGCTTTTGCTTCTGGTTCCTTTAATGAAAGTTCCCCAAGTGCAGTTCAGTATAGGAATGGTCAAAAGAGAAAAAAGGTAATAATGTCTGCAGAGAGCGTACAGTGATGTAGGCCTTTGTGTTTGCTGTGTTGTTTTTAAAGGATCTCCTTTAACACTCACACATGTAGGCGTTCAGAAAACCCAAGCTCTCAGAGACTGGGCAGCTTGCTTCAGGTGACAAAATTAGTATGTGTTAGAGGCAGGATTCAAATTGTGAGGTTTTTGCCATCAAAGCTACATCAGGCAGGACACACTTTACAGTGAAACACGAGAGGACGTGCCAGTGTAATGGTCCTTGGTCAAACTGCCCAGAGCTCACTTTAAATACCCTTCTAAATGGGAGTGTCACGATGAATCGATGTGTATAATTAGGAAAAGGAAAACGTTGAAAAGTTATATATGCTTTTATAACTAAAAAGGCACTGGTCTCCTGCCAAATTGACATACATTTTGGGAATCTGAGACTCTAAGATGCTCCTTTATATTCTGCTTATGAAAAATAAAGCCATTTTTAATGCCCACCACCTGCCCACAGCACGTGGTGGAGTTGTCAGAATCCTCCCATTACTTCCTCATGAGGTGGTCTTGATTAATGTACAGCGATGGAAATGTTTTATTTTTTTAAAGAAAATACCATGTGACAATTAGATATCTTTAAATATACCAGTTTTCTGTGGTTTAAAGCTAAACAGCTTCTGAGGATCACATTCTAAATAAGGAGGTACTTACGTAATTGTATAGCTTATCCTGTGTATTTGTGGCAATAACAGTGTCTATGCTATAAGAAGGGACTAGAAATGACTTAGTAGTCCTATGTCATCTTTACTTCGTTCACCTTTAACAATGATATCTCCTTCTCCCATCCCGCTACACCCTGTAGCAATTAGGGATTATATTTGATTGAAACTAACAAAAACTGCTCTACATTGGCTTAACCAAATGGGAGTTGGTTAGCTTTTTTCACATAACAAAAAGGCAGAGAGGCTGGGATTGGTACACTGGCTCCAGGATGTCATCGAAATTCCAGGGCCTCTCTTTTTCGGTTCTTTCATCCTCAGTACGTGGCTTTTATTCTCATCGGTGCTTGACATTACAAGATGGCTGCTTCACAGCCTCATTCAAGGTAGGAAACAGAAAGCCAGGTGTCAGGCAGGAAGGAGCTTTCTGGAAAGCAAGCCTTTCTAGAAATCCCCAGAAGCATTCTGCTTATGTCTGATTGGTGAGAATTGTCATACAGTCAATTGTAGCTGCGAGGCAGGCTGGCAAAATTAGTATTTTAGCAGGGCTCATTGCTACCCTAAAAAACCTTAGGTGTCTGTTTTCCTAAGGCAGAACTGGTGAAATAAATGTTGGGTAAGTAGTTAGCAGTGCCTACTCCAACACAACCCCAGCCCTGAACTGCTTACTTATACTTGGCTTTAAGACTAGAATGAAAAGTGCAAAATAATAAAAGGAGAACAGGGGGCCTCTTTATTGCTATGCACTGTTTTACTTTTCTGTTTCACAGTATGACATCTTTGCTCCCTGTGACTTTGTTGATCACTTCTCTCTCTTCTCTCTCTCTTCCTCTCTCTCCCTCTCTCTCTTCCCCTTTCCTGCCTCCCTTGCTCCCTTTCTTCCATTTTTATTACTTATTTGCCAGGTAATATCATTTTCTCAGGGTAACCTTCCCTAACACTTCAGACAAGATTAAGCAGTTCCTTTTTATATATGCCCCCAGCCCCTGAACCTTGTTTTTCTTCTTCTTTTTGGATCATTTATCACAATGATACTTATTTGAGGAAGGAGGGGGCAGTTTCATTATTTGTCTGATGTCTTGTTCTCTTCTCCATTAGATTGTAAACTCCATGAGGGCAGAGGCCATGTTTATTTGCACTAAGCCTTGCCCCCCCATCCAGTGTCTAGCATAATGCCTCGCACAGAGAAGGTCCTCGATACATATTTATTGAATGAATTAATAATGAGTGAATATATTTTGAGGCTGTTCTCTCACCTGCTGTTCTTCCTTTTATTTTTTATGCCTCCCTTTTCATCCTCCTGCTCTTTTCTAACTTTTAGCATTCTTTAACCACTCTCGTTCATGTTCATCCATCCGTTCATGTTTTTTCTCTCACCCTGCCTCTCTCTCTCTCTCTTTCTCTGGATTATTCTTCCTCTTCTTCATATGGGTATTAACTTCACTCACAACTCTACATTTCCACTCCTGTTCTACTACTCAGGTTTTAGTATCCTATAGCCAATTGCTTACTTGTTTTTAACTGGAATGCCTTTCCATTACTCCACATCCAACAATTTGCAAATAATGTTCATTAGGTCTCATTTCAATTTTTTAGACTCTGAAAGTGATGACATCTTCTTCTCATTACTTAAGCATGAAATCTTGTGTCATTTATAGAATCATTTACTTACATCATGAAGTTCCTGTTCTCTTTACCTTTGCAAATAGCTCCAGCTGTTCTCAATTTTCGTGGCTGCCATCCCAAGGCAAAATGTGTAGGTTTGTGGGTGCTGGCATGTGTGAGATGTGTGAGCAACGGTAGTCAATTGACCACATTTTACTCACCAAGCATGGGACAGAGCACCGGCTTTTGCCAGTTCCCATTGCAGTACATTCATTTAAATACCATGTTCTGGTGCCCATGACTCATGGCATAATCAGTTTGATAACCCGGGATATTCTGCAGTAAAATTTGAGAGGATTATGTACTTAAGACAGTATTATATTTCCTGATGGTAGGTAGGTATGCACAACTTTTGCAGTATTAATGAAAAGATCACAAAAAAACCCCTGTGATCTTTTCAGTTTTTCACAGGTGTTATAAAAATTGGGTAAGTATAGTTATAGTCATAAAGGGTTTTGTAAAGACAGATCAAATGTTCCCACCCAATCAAATTCATAATGTAGAAATTAGTGGAAATTTATTGAAATTAATAAATGTGAAATTTAGAAAAGTTAGTACAGTTGCAAAGATTATCTCATTAATCAAGATGTGCACTTTTATTTTACAGAGAAGTAGAGAATCATAGGAATAGATTGGATGAATAAATGAATATGGCAGTGTCTCCATGATGCCACATGACTGGTTGAAAACTGGAAAATTTTGATAAACTTTCTATTTAGTATTTGCAGTCTAAGACTCATTATTTGTTGGAAAAAGAACCTAGTGTTTGAAAACATAAACGATAAAAGCTACATTTTAACATAAAAGTTTTAAAATAGTTTTATGAAAGGATAATTTCTGTGTGGTTTTAGATTGATTACCCATAGAGTATTTCAGAAACTCAGTAAACACTTCCCATATTACCTAGTTATTTCCTATAGAGAATGTAAGTATCTTCATAATCATTTTTATTTTTCTGTTTGGATTGGGAAAGAGCAATAGTTTATGATATAGTTCATTTTTTAGTTCACTGAAGGTGTCAGATTGAAATTCACCTCTGTCATCAAGTTGTTCTCTAGGACATGTTCTTTTGATAGATAGGTGTTTAGATATACAGGGCACAGAGGCGAAGAAGCACAGCTGGTATCAGTAACAGGCTTATATCACTCTCAATTTCCCTGACTTCATACCTTTTCCCTTGCTTTGTCATTTAAGAATCCATTTGATTATAGGTATTACATACAGAGAAATATGTCACATATGGGATCTATGAAGAATGTGTTTTCTTTCAAATTTATTTCAGCTAATTCTGGTTCTTTGAATGTCTCTAGCTCTGGGGTGTATGAATTAAGGCCGTGTTTAGATCTCTGCCATGGCCTTACTCACATTGGAGGACTAGTGCTCCAAAAGGAGACAGGGACCAAGGTTCTGTTTCCCTGGTGGATGTATTTCATTTATTACTTTTAGCGATTTTTCTCCTCTGGACATTTTCATGTTTTTTTTCCAATAGACTAGAGTAAACATTGTTTGGGCTTTCATCCATCATCATAATAGAAAGATACTGTCGTAAGGAGAAACGTGGGGCTTGAGAACTGGGACAGTGATAAGTCAAAAATTTAAGCTTGTTTGTATGACAAAACAGTGAGTAAAAGCCACACAAGAGATACAAAAAATATGTGCCTTATCTTTTTTGAGGGGGTTTCATCTACATGGACATTTCAGAACAAGTGTTTATAATTCAGTCAGTCAGTTCTACTAAAATCATTCAAATTATGTGTCATTATTCATCAGTAAAACTGTTTGAGTAAATTCTTCCCTTTATAATAGGTTGGGTTGGTATGCTTTTATGTATTCAATTAACCTTCTATACCTTGATACCTGTAACTATAGTGAAATAGGAAAATTAGCTCTATTAAAAAATACAGTAACAACAAATACTGAAGCTAGTAAGGTATTCTGTTTATAATGAACTTTTTCTTTCTCTACTATTTTTTTAAATTTTATTTTAATAAAATAATATTAAAATAATATTTTAATATTATCATCATCAATGACCATGTTCTGGGAACCCAGATGTAGCCTTCTTTGATTAGCTTCATTCCAATCAATGAGGAATGATCCTTTACATTTCTGTGATGGCCTATCACTCACCAAGGCTCTTTTCATCTATGATGTCATTTGGGGCTTTCAACCACACTATGACATGGGCTGTTGTATTCATTTTCCTTGTCTTAGGTGCTTAGATGTCACCTTTCTTTTTTTAAAAAAATTGTTAATTGTTATCCTATTACAGCTGTCCCGATTTTTCCCCCTTTGCCCTCCTCCACCCAGCCCACCCCCGACTCCCACTGTCAAGCCTTACACTGTTGTCCATGTCTGTGCGTCATTCATCCATGTTCTTTTTTTTTTTTAAATTGTTCCAATACGTTTGTCTCCCTTTACCCACCACCACTCTCCCCTGCCCGATGCACCCTCCCTCCCCCCCTCAAACCATCTTCACCTTGGCTTCGTCCATGTGTTCTTCACACCTGTTCCTTGATCTGACCCTTCCCTTTAACCTCCCCGCTACCCCACTCCCTTCCTCCCTCCTGTCCTTCTCATATTCTTCTTTCTTTCAGTGTTGCTAGTCATATTTTCCTTGCTTGCTTGCTTTGCTGATTAGGTTCCACTTATAGGTGAGATCATATGGTATTTCTTTCACCGCCTGGCTTATTTCACTTAGCATAATGCTCTCCAGTTCCATCCATGCTGTTGTGAAGGGTAGTAGCTCTTTCTTTCTTTCTGCTGCATAGCAGTCCATTGTGTAAATGTACCATAGTTTTTTGATCCAGTTATTTCCTGATGGGCACTTAGGTTGCTTCCAGCACTGGGCTATTGTACATTGTGCTGCTATGAGCATTGGGGTGCATAGGTTCTTTTGAATTGGTGTTTCAGAATTCTTAGGGTATAATCTGAGCAGTGGAATTGCTGGATCAAAAGGCATTCCATTTTTAGCTTTCTGAGGAAATTCCATACTGCTTTCCACAGTGGCTGCACCAGTCTGCATTCCCACCAACAGTGTACTAGGGCTCCTTTTTCTCCACAACCTTGCCAGCACCTGTTGTTTGTTGATTTATTTATGATGGCCATTCTGACCAGTGTAAAGTAGTATCTCATTGTGGTTTTAACTTGCAGTTCTTTGATAGCTAGTTATGCTAAGCATCCTTTCATATGTCTCTGGATACTGTGTATGTCCTCCTTGGAGAAGTGCCTCTTCAGGTCCTTTGCCCATTTTTTAAATTGGATTGTTTGCCTTCCTGCAGTGGAGTCGTGTGAGTTCTTTATATATTTTGGAGATCAAACCTCTGTCTGAGGTATCATTGGCAAATGTATTTTCCTATACGGTTGGTTCTCATTTCATTTTGCTAATGTGTTCTTTAGCCATGCAGAAGCTTCTTATTTTGATTAAGTCACAATTGTTTAGTCTTTTCTTTATGTCCCTTGCTCTAGGGGACATATCGGTGAAAATATTGCTTAGTGGGATATCTGAGAGTTTCCTGCCTATGTTCTCCTCCAGGACTTTTACAGTGTTGTGACTTGCATTCAAGTCTTTTATCTATCTTGAGTTTATTTTTGTGTAACATGTAAGTTGGTGGTTGAATTTCAATTTTTTGCATGTAGCTGTCCAGCTCTCCCAACACCATTTGTTGAAGAGGCTATTTTTACTTCATTTTATGCTTCTGTACCCTTTGTCAAATATTAATTGACCATAGAGACATGAGTTTATTTCTGGGCTCTCTGTTCTGTTCCATTGATCTATGTGTGTGTTCTTATGCCAGTACCAGACTGTTTTGATTACAGTGGCCTTGTAATATAGTTTGATGTCAGGTATTGCGATCCCTACTGCTTTGTTTTACTTTCTCAAAATTGCTGCGGCTATTCGGGGCCATTTATGATTCCATATAAATTTTTGAAATATTTGTTCTATGTCTGTGAAAAACATCATTGGTATTTAAATAGGGATTGCATTGAATCTATAAATTGCTTTTGGTAGCATGGATATTTTGATGATGTTAATTCTTCCAATCCATGAACACTGTATATGCTTCCATTTATTTGTGTCTTCCTTAATTTCTTTCTTCAGTGTTGTATATAGTTTTCTGTGTACAGGTCTTTTACCTCCTTGGTTACGTTTATTCCTAGGTACTTTATTTTTCTTCTTGCTATAACAAAGGGATTGTTTTTCCTGATTTCTGCTTCTGGTATTTCATTTTCAGTGTACAAAAATGCCTTCGATTTCTGAATATTGACCTTGTATCCTGCTGTTTTGCCAAATTCACTTATTAGGTCGAGTACTTTTCTGGTGGAGTCTATGGGGTATTCTTTGTACACTATCATGCCATCTACAAACAATGATAGTTTTACTTCCACCTTTCCAATTTGGATGCCTTTTATTTCTTTTTCTTGTCTGATCGCTGTGGCTAGGACTTCCAATACTATGTTGAGTTCCCACTGAGTATGAGGTTTTTCATATATGGCCTTTATTATGTTGAGGTATGCCCCCTTTATTCCCACTCTGAGGAGTGTTTTTATCATAAACAGGTGCTCTACCTTATCAACTGTTTTTCCCGCATCTATTGAGATGATTATGCGGTTTTCAGCTTTCCTTCTGTTTATGTGATGTATCACATTTATTGATTTGTGAATATTGAAACATCCTTGCATCCCTGGGATGACTCCCACTTGATCATGGTGGATGATCTTTTTAATGTATTGTTGGATGCGGTTGCTGATATTTTGTTGAGGATTTTAGCGTCTATGTTCATCAACGATATTGGCCTGTAGTTTTCTTTCTTTGTTGTGTCTTTATCTGGTTTTGGGATTAGGATGATGCCAGCCTCATAAAAAGAGTTTGGGACACTTCTCTATTCTTGGATTTTTTGGAATAGTCTGGGAAGGACAGAGGTTAGCTCTTCCTTAAACATTTTGTATAATACTGTGAAACTGTCTGGTCCAGGACTTTTGTGTGCCAGGAGTTTTTTGATTACTACTTCAATCTCACCAGTCTGTTCAGGCTTTCTGCTGCTTCTTCATTCATTGTCGGAAAGTTATATTTTTCTAGAAATTTCATCAAGGTTTTCAAATTTCTAAGGCATATAACTGTTCATAGTAATTTCTTACAATCATTTGTACTTCTGTGGTATCAGTTGTAATTTCTCCTCTTTCATTTCTGATACTATTTATTTGGGTCCTCTCCCTTTTTTTCTTGATAAGTCTGCTTAACAGCTTGTTGATTTTGTTTATCTTTTCAAAGAACCAGCTCCTGGATTGATTAATCCTTTGAGTTGTTTTTTTAGTCTCTATGTCATTCAGTTCTGCTCTGATCTTGATTATTTCTTTTTTTCTACTTGCTCTGAGCTTTGTTTGTTGTAGTTTCTCCAGTTCCAGTTCTTGAATATGTAGGGTTAGGTTGTTTATCAGAAATGTTTCTATCTTTTTTAGATAGGCCTGTATTGCTATGAACTCCCCTCTCAGGACTGCATTTGCTGTGTCCCATAGGTTTTGGACTATTGTGTGTTCATTTTCATTTGTTTCCAGAAACTTTTTGATTTCTCCTTTGATCTCATTATTGTCCCATTCATTGTTTAAAAGCATGCTATTCAGTCTCCATGAGTTTGAATGTTTTTGAGTTTTTACCTTGAGGTTGATTTCTAGTCTCAAGCCCTTATGGTCTGAGAAAATATTTGTTATGATTTCGATTTTCTTGAATTTGTTAAGGCTTGTTTTATGTCCTATCATGTGGTCTATCTTTGAAAATGTTCCATGTACATTTGAAAAGAATGTGTATTTTGCTTCTTTGGGATGAAAGGTTCTATATATGTCAGTTAAGTTCATTTGATCTAATGCATTGTTCAGTGCTGTAATATCCTTGTTGATGTTTTGTTTGGAAGATCTATCCAAACAGATCCAGAGTGGGTTGTTAAAATCCCCTACTATCAGTGTGTTACTGTCTATATCTTTCTTGAAGTCCTCCAAGATTTTACTTATATATTTAGATGCTTGTATGTTGGTTGCATATACATTGACAATGTTTATGTCTTCTTGATGGATTCTTCCTTTGAGTATTATACAGTGTCCTTCTTTGTCTCTTTTTATGGCTTTTGTTTTGGAATCTATTTTGTCTGATATAAGTATTGCTAGCCCTGCTTTTTTTCCCTGTCCATTTGCTTGGAATATTTTTTTCCATCCCTTTACTTTCAGCCTGTGTAGTTCCTTTATTCAGAGGTGGGTCTTGTGGGCAGCATATGTGGTCATGTTTTCTATCCATTCAGATGCCCTATATCTTTTGATTGGAGCGTTTAATCAGTTTACATTTAAAGTTATAGTTGACAGGTACTTATTCACTTTTTCCCTTTGTACCTGTGTTTCTCTCTTTCTCACTCTTTTTCTTCATCTTTTTTAAAGCTGTCTCTGTAGCATATCTTGCAATGCTGGTTTGGTGGAGGTGTATTCTTTTAGCCTTCTTTTGTCTGGGAAACTCCTTATTTCACCTTCTGTTTTAATTGAGAGCCTCACTGGGTAGAGTAGTCTTGGCTGCAGGCCCTTGCTTTTCATGACTTGGAATATTTCTTGCCATTCCCTTCTGTCTTGTAGTGTTTCTGTTGAGAAGTCTGCTGCTAGGTGTATTGGGGTTCCCTTGTATGTTACCACCTGTTTCTTCCTTGCTGCCTTTAGGATTCTGTTTGTCTTTGATATTTGCCATTTTAATGATGATGTGTCTTGGAGTGGGCCTCATTGGGTTCCTCTTGAGTGGAACCCTCTGTGCTTCCTGGACTTGTGTGACTTTTTCTCTCCTCAAGTTAGGGAAGTTTTCCATCATTACTTTTTCAAACATGTTCTCTATCCCTTGTTCCTCTTCTCATTCTGGTATCCCTATTATATGGATATTATTACCTTTCAGGTTGTCCTGCATTTTCCTCAACGCCTCTTCATTCTTTTTTAGTCTTTTTTCAATTTCTTGCTCTTTTTGGGAGCTTTTTTCTACCTTGTCCTCCAGTTCACTGATTTGATCCTCTACTTCATTGAGACTGATTTTTATTCCTTCTACTGTTTTCTTCAATTCAGAAATTGTATTCTTCATTTCCTCTTGCATCTTATTGATAGTTTCTATGTCTTTTTTTCATGCTGATATAGTTTTCAATAAGTTCCTCATAGTTTCCCTGTAGTTTTTGGTAATTCTCTTTGAGCTCACTGAGTTTCCTTAGAACCTCAATATCTGATTACTTGCTTCTATTTCATTTAGTTCTCTTTTTGGTGATTCCTCCTTTCCCTTCAATTGGGGGGTGTTTCTTTTTCTTCCTATTTTCACGAGACTCTTCTCTTTTGTTCCTGCTTCTTAAATTGATCTGTCTTGAATTCCTGACTTTGTGGTGTGAACTTCTGTGGTAGGAGACCACTTTTTTTCTTTCTTACTTTCTGGATCTGTCTCTGATGATGTCAGCTGTTGACCCTGTCTGACCTTAGGCCATCTTTAAGTGACTTCCAGGATCTACTGTCTGTCTGTCTCCTCCAGTTGTTAATCTAGTCACTCTGCCCTCAGCAGTCAGGGCGAGGTAGAGTCCTTCCTGTGGGTAGGGCTACTGGGTCCTTTCATTCTGCTCCTGCTCAGGGGAGTGGTCTGCTTGAACAAGATGGCTGCTGCTGTGTGATGGGGGGGTGGTCAGCACCCTGATAACCCTGGCTACTCCTTCAGTTCTTTCCTCAATGCCTCTGTCTCCAAACTTTCCTTAAAGCATCACTAGACCACTCCATGCCCCCTTTAGCCAGGGATCTACTATCTGTGACTGTTGCTCTGTACTTAGTACCTGGGGCTGCTCAACACTGGGCCTGGGCTAAGCCTCCTGGGGGTATGGCTATTGTATCCTATCACGCTGCTGCCACTCAGGGGAGTGGTCCACCTGAGCAAGATGGCAGTTGCAGAATGGGTGGTGAGTCAGTATCAAGACTCCTCCTGCCACTTTCTCAATCCTCTCCCCAAAGCCTCCTTCCCCAGTCTCTCCTGAGTGGCTCCAGCCTACTCTGATCCTGCCTCCACTGCAGGCCAGGTAAGTGGCTGCCACTACAAATTTTTGCTTTGGCCCTTTAAACGGCTCCTTGCATCTCCAGCTGCCCATCTCTGGCAGAGAGCAACCCTGCCACTTTTCACAGCTGGCTGTTGTCTGTGTGCTTTTTGGCCTCTGGTGCTGTTGGCAGGAGATCCCCACTTATGGTTTAGACCCTGCTCTTCTCAGGGGGTCCAACTGGCCATTTCAGTATCCCTGTGGCACTGCTGCCTGAGGGTGCCTAGCCCACCTTCTCGAGACTCTACCGCCGTCCTTATCAGTTAGGTTGTGCTAAAGCTGATTCCTCTGTCCAAGGTTTTAAGGCTCCTCGCTCACTATTGTTTGGTTGTTTTCCAGGTGATTTCTCCACAATTTAATTCTAATTCCAGATTGGTTCTGGGAGGAGATCAGTGTAACTTCCACTCACTCCTCCGTCATCTTGAATAGATGTCACTTTTCTTTGCTAGTATGTTGCCTTAGAAGTGATTTGTTTGTTTCATCTTATAAATGTTTCTGAACTTTGCAGCCAGTCTATAAGCTCCATAAAGGGAAGAATTGATTATGAATTTTATGCGCTTGACTTTCCTTCAACCATGCCTCCTGTTGGTACACAGTGCTTTCTCAGAAAAAAAAAAATGGATAACTCATTAAAATAATTGTTAAGTATTTAGGAATTTTGTTCGCAGTCTATGAAACTTTTGGTAGTTTGAAATCTATGCTGAGATTATTTATACCATGGAAACTGGCAAAGGGGACACATTGAGGCCCTCCTCCATCCACTCCCAGCCATAGGGTGCCAGTTTACTAGGCAGTACTGTTCACAACCTTTCCTTTGGTCCACAGGCAACTAACCTTATGTCTCCTTTGCAGATTAGCTAATGACCATGGCCTAAGTGTCTGTGCCAGGGGTAAAGGTGCAACTGAGGTCACTGTGTCCGTCTGTATGTCTTTGCTGCCCTGACACTCTGAGCAGAGGATGACAGTTTATCTTTACTGTAGGAAACCAAATGAAAGGACACTGTCAGGGAGAACGTGATTGGGAACTCCAGAGTAAGCACCACCAGAACTCTGCCTCTTTCTCTGATCCTTCTTGTTACTCCCTCTATCCATCCTTGACTGGACCAGCAAATGGCCAAGCTATGTTTATTTGGATCGCAGAGACAGGAACAGGATGCTTAGGGTTGCAGATAAAAGAATTCCTGACTAAAGGTGGCATAAACCACAAGGATCTTTATTGTTTACTTCACAAAAAGTGTGGAAATAAGAGACCCCAGTTAGTTTACTGTCTTATCAATGGACTGAATGATTCTCTTTTGTTTTATTTCCTGTCAGCCTCGGTGTGTGAGTAAAAATTCCCCTCTGGCTGCAAGAAGGTGTTATGTCTGAGCAGTCAGACAATAACATAACATCCCAGCCCCCAAGAATTTCCTAGGCTTGTGATAGCCCTTTTTTCTTTTTCCTGAAGTAATAACATTCTTTTACCTTAAATAAAGGATTTAAAGGATAAGAGGGAAATGGCACATCTTATGGAATATTAACCATAACTTTATGGTAAAAAATAATTTTGAGGTATTCATTTCCAATTACCAGGTAACTCCAGCAATTTTATGTGATGAGAAGTTAATTAAGGAAGTCATCAACCCAAGACCATCACAGTAGTTATAGTAAGAACTAAAGGAAAAACATTGCAAGAAGAGTATGCAAAAGCTTTTATTATTATATCCGAGGCAGTAAAATGCTATTTAAGTGGAATTGAAGACCCAAATGGCTGCAATTATGGAATATTGCAAAATTTTTCACATTAAGAGAAAATAACAATATTTTTACGTTTATGGGTGGCAAGAGGCAGACTATCTGAAATTGTGGGAATTTATGAGTTCCTCTATTTTAGGGACTTGTTCTTCCTTGTTTCCTGTTGCTAACACAGTACATACCATATCAACGTCAGTGTTGAATAAGAAGAAAAAGCAAGAGAAGATGCAGATATAGCACTGCGGTGCCTCGTGCAGATTGGCCATCGCAGAAGGAGCCCAGGGTCAGTTATTGGGAGTGAGGTAGAGAGGCTTCAAATGGAGGTGAGGGTTTGCTACTATTTCCCTCATTTGCTGCAAGGAGAACAGAACTGGCTCCAGAATCTGGTGAAATGACCGTGAAGGCGTGAGGAGTGCAGGACTGGATCACTGCACCCACCTTTCCTGTAGGGCTAGTGTTCGGGCTCAGTCTCTGTGACACCAAATATTACCTCTCCTTCCATACTTTTGGTTGGAACTAAGTAATGAAACAATGAAAGTTGATTCACTGATTTCAGACATTTATATTTACTAGCTTGATTAGCTGTTTTATAACCCTTTTGGGGAAAGGTGGGCAGTCAACATAAATGGAAGGCCATACCATTTAGGCAAATTATACCATCAGCTTAAAATGCATTGGGAAGGCATTCCATGCCAAAGTGGTATGGAAAATACTGTCACACAGAACTTAGGGTATGAAGAAAATCTTGTAATCTTTTAAGATTTTTTATTTTTTAAAACAGTAATGTATGAGTACATATGGCACAAAACTTTTTTTGGAAATCTGTCTTCAGTACATCAGAAATGAAAATCTCCTGTAGGCATTGAATATCAAAACCCATTTTCATATTTAAAAACTACCAGTCTTCTTTAGAACAAAATAGATTTTGTCTTTTTCTAAAGGAGAAATTCTTATAGGCTCCAGATACAAAGTAAAGAGGAAGAAAAGAGAATATAAATGTAGTAGTTTAATAAATACATTATTACAGCATCACAACTCTATTTATCTTAAGTGAAATGTACAAATCTAGTAAAAATTGGAAGCACCAGAAAGGATAGTAGTTTTCCCATTAAATGCATATGTTTAAGTTAGTACTCTGACTTCTTTAAAAAAATTATGAATAATGTATTTATTGAGTTCTTTCCTTTCTGGGGCAGCAAAGAACATGTGAGAGGCCAAGTCTGCAGAATTTTATAAACCTTGTTGCAGGTTTAAGATTGTGCTGTTTTGTATTCCATGAATTTGTTATTGAGTTTCATGGATCTGACACTCAAAGGAAATGTGTCTTAAATATTACCTCTGACTGAATAAAACATTGACTTTTTTTTTAAAGGCAATATGTGAGAAAATGAAATAGTACCTAGGACAATAAGAAAAACTCAAGGACAGTAATAAGTAATAATGAACTAGATGGTAATCTCTGGGTTCAGGTTTCTTGCTTAGTAATTAATTCCCACCCTGTCTTCTTTCTTTTCCTGTCTTTCCCCTGCTTCTCCTCTTTATCCTCCTTTTTTTCCTCCTTTTCTTCTTTAATGAAATCCTATATAACAAGTGCTTTAAATATTATAGCGACTAAAACAATAGCTTTTGAATAATGAGTGGACACATAAATCTTTTTGTTCCTCCCTGAATCTGCCTCACCATGCCGGATATATGAATAATAAGCATTTGTTGAATGATGTTTTCAAATTAGAATTTTTTCTCAAAAGGGCTCAGTTTTATAACTTTCAAGCTTGTACTAAACAATAAACTATGAAAATGTTGAGTAAAAGTTTTGATTGACCCACTTTAATAAATAAAGAGGAGTCATTTAAAATTAACGTGATGGTATGCAAGTAAATACTGGAAAAGGGATTGGAATTAATTTCTTTACCCAAGTAGATGGTTTGCCTCTTACAGTTTAATATATAATTTTTTAATGTATGGTTTTATATATTTTATTTACCTCCTAATATCTAACCATTTTTACCACTTTCACAATTTTTAGACATACTTGCTTATTACCTGTACAGTTATTACTCAGGATTTAACTTAAATTGATTCACTTTGCAATCCAAATTTACTTATTTGTTTATATGTATTTATTTATTATTAATTTTCAGATGGGGGGGTTGGGGGGATAGAGAGAGGGGGGCGGGAGAGAGAGATGTATCAATTTGTTGTTCCACTTAGTTATGCATTCAGTGGTTGATTCTTGGATGTGCCTTGACTGGGGATTGAATCTGAAACCTTGGCGTATCAGGAGGGTGCTCTAACCAATTGAGCTGCCTGGCTAGGGCCCCACAATCTAAATGTATTTAAACAGAAAATTTCATATTAGTACTGTGACTAGAAACCCAGTGTCCTGTGCTGAAAACAGAAGGGAACTATAAAAATAAATAAAATATGATGAAAATGACATCATTACATTTTGGCCAGCTTTTGTTGCCTGGAGAGAGACTGAGCCTGAGATAGATATTCTTAAAAGGAGAGTTTGTCCAATGTTAGCGAAGTGTTAGGCACACGGACACTGAACTGAGCTGTTGTCTCTGACCATGTTTTAAGAGTTGAAAAAGAATTTAAAAAACAATAACTTTTCTCTACCCTGAATAAAATATAAACTTCATAAAGGAAAAAGAAACTGGATTGCTCATAGTTCCAAATTAGTGGAGCTTTAATTTGTGAAATTTTAGTGCTGCATAATTTTTGTGAGAAAGTGGAAACATTCTCTTTATTTTTGATTTTATTTAAAACATTTGATTAAGCACATATAAAATTAAGAGCATAATTAAGAGTGAAGCTTTCATTTTCATTTCATGATTTTATTTCCTTCTTAATGGGTTATATAAGCAATGTTTAAGTTTTCTATGGAAGTACCGTATGCTAAGCCAGGTTATACTTTCTGTATCATTAATGCTTCATAAGGAATGCTGTTCTAGGAATTAAGTTATAATATATGTATGAGTAAAATTTGATTAACACTTCAGTGTCCTATGGAACTAAATCACAGAGATTAGGTCTAAATGATTAAGATTCCAAATTAATGTAGTCATAGATGATGAGTTAGAGAAATGTTAGTGTTAGTTTTAGAAGTTTTGAAATACTTTATTCTTTAGCGACTGCTTTGGACTGGTTACCTCAATATTTATCATGGTCATTTTAGGTCTCATCTAAAACACAGTTTGACTTACCCTCTTGATTAAAAGAACTGATTTCTTAACAAAGTAAAGTAATAGTCTATCAATTTAGTTAACCCCCCATGGTCAGTCACTTTAATCAAAATTGAATGATTTTGTGCAGAGATTGGACACTTGCAAGTTCTGCATCATTGGTTTACCCTGTTATTTTAGGAAAAGCTTTGTGACTCCAACTAAGCCTGGCAAATTTAAATAAGAAAAAAGACAAATGAAAGATACAATTTAGAGCTTTTTCCTGGCTGCACCGGAAAGAGGCAGTCCTCTTTCTGTTCCTACTGCAGCCATGGCTCATGGTGCCAAGGAGCATCTGAAGCACGTAGCAGCTCCTAAGCATTGGATGATGGATAAAATGACTGATATGTTTACTCCTCAGCCATCTACCGGTCCTTACAAACTGAGAGAATGTCTCCCTCTCATCATTTTCTTAAGGAACAGACTTAAGTATGCCCTAACAGGAGATGAAGTAAAGAAGATCTGCATGCAGCGGTTCTTTAAGATTGATGGCAAGGTCCGAACTGATATAACCTACCCTGCTGGCTTTATGGATGTGGTCAGCATTGACAAGACCGTAGAGAATTTCCATCTGATCTCTGACACCAAGGGTCGCTTTGTTGTTCATTGTATTGCACCTGAGGAAGCCAAGTACAAGCTGTGCAAAGTGAGGAAGATCTTCGTGGGCACAAAAGGAATCCCTCACCTGGTGAGCCATGATGCCTGCACCATCCGTGCTACCCTGATCTCCTCATCAAGGTCAGCGACACCATTGAGATTGGTTTGGAGACATGCAAAATTACTGATTTAAAGTTTGACACTGGTAACCTGTGTATGGTGACCAGAGGTGCTAACCTCGGAAGAATTGGTGTGATAACCAACAGAGAGAGACATCCTGGTTCTTTTGATGTAGTTCATGTGAAAGATGCCAATGGCAACGGCTTTGCCACCTGGCTCTCCAACATTTTTGTTATTGGCGAAGGTAATGAACCATGGATTTCTGTTCCCTGTGGAAAGGGTATCTGCCTCACCATTGCTGAAGAGAGAGACAAAAGACTGGTGGCTGAACAAAGGAGTGGGTGAAATGAATTCTATATGATGTGCTTGGAAAAGTGTTTGTAATTAATTAAAGGTAACACAACATGATTAATTAAAGATAATACAACATGAAAAAAAAAGAAAGATATGATTTAGAAGTTCCAGATACAGAGGTGACATGTGTTATGTAATGCTTTCTATGAGAGTTTCATAAATGAATTATCCCACTAATGTAGGTAGAAATATATTTGAAAGGCTCTTTTAGTTTTTTGGATAAGCAGTGATACTCTATGCTACAAAGAAGGCAAACTGCAATTATTCAATATATGGACAATATTATCATGATCAATGACTGATGCTTTATAACAGCCGGACTTAGAATTTTTAATATTTTTATACTACTAATTGATTTTAAGTTAACAAATTCAGATTAAATCAAGCAGAAATTCTGTAAGATGATAACAAAGCTTAAGTCAAGGTTTTATATTTAATAGTTAATCTGAACAAACACTAAGAGATTAAATTTCAACATAAAACGCAAACATTTTTAAATAATTTAGAAAACAGCACATACTTTTTACAAATACATTCTAGACAACTTAGTACCCAGGTCTTGAGGTGTGAGGGAGAATTTTAATAGTACTGTATTTATAAGCATGAATTTGCTTTAAAATACAGACATTTGAACATATGGTCTGTTCATCTTCTTTTTTCATGTCTTTATGGCCAAATGATTTTAAGGTTTTTCTAGAGGGCAGCTCATTATTTGAATCAGTTGGATGCAAAGTAGACCAAGATGAGGGTTACAGTTATAATTCTTTTTACCTACCGTGTTAATGTTAAAAGGTTATATTCAATCCTACCTAGATATTTGAACCTCCATGAGGAATTCCAGGCAGAAACAATTTACACTTTATATTATACAATCAAATACATCTTTAAAACCTCTTCCTGGAATATAAAAATGGAGAGGACTGGTAGAGACTGTACCTCTTAGTTTGGCTTTCTTTACTTTCTTATGTTTCTTTGCTTTATTGTTTTTATAATTTAGTTCAAATCCAAAGAAACAATTAATCCTGACAAGCAGTGTGGGTGATCCTCAAACACTAAGTGCCAATTATAGATTTAAAAGAATTGGTGAAGTGACTCCTTGAGGTATAAGTACATGTTTTATGGCAACATGGAAGCCTGGCAATGCTCTGAATTTTGTTAAATCTCCTGAAACTATTGGAAATTAAGGACTTTAACAGTAGCCTTGGTACAATGCATTCTATATTTGGGCATCTTTGACATCTAAGTCCTGTACTCGTATTGAAGTTGCTTAAGTAGTAACTATGTTATTTATGTTAAGGAGATACTTAATAACACAGTTTAAGACGGGGTTTCATTTGGGGTCTTTATAAAAACCACGAAAAAGCTTCTCCTTACTATGATTTTAAGAAGATTATCTTGGCCTTGAACTTTCTAAGAATGCAAAAAGTTATTCTTCTTTATTAAGATGTTAATTCTTACCATATTACCCTATGGTTGTCTGAAAAAATTCACTAGTGATAAAACATTGCTAGAAGCCAAAAGTTAATAGTAAAATTAATGAAAAAAGTTATTAATATAAAATAAAGCAAAGTGATGGGAAGAATCAAGGATTCTCCCCTAAAGGATAAAATGTTTTCTTATGGGAGGGTTAATATTTTTTAAGCAATAGAGCATAAAATGGTATTGGAAACATTTATATTTTTACTACCACATTGAGATAAAACCTCTTCTGCAGTCATGAGTGGTCAATGGCGTCTCTATTTTTAAAAAGATGTGAGTGGTAATTAAACAAAAATGGCAACCTACTCTCATAGGTGAAAACAACTGCTATAGCTACCACACAAACCCACAATTTACATTAACTTCATATACAAATAGTTCTGAGATAATTTATTAGAAAATAATGGTTCTGAAAGGAAGGGGATGGAGTTTGTAGTTCCCCACCTTTGGTAGAGAGAGGAGTTGGAATTGTTTTTCTCTGAAATAAAATCTTAGGAAGGTGGGATCTACCTATACCAATGAGCCCAGTGTCTACTTTACTCTGACTGGCTGACAGGCTGGCTGAATACATGAATACATGAATACTACTTAGAGAAAAGGAAAAAACTGACACTAGTCAAGCATCTCCAAAGTGAGAAAGCTGAATCCAGAGCTCCTTAGGAGGCAAAAAATAAAGCTTGTTGTATTTGTCAGGTTACTCCAGAGAAACAGAATAGGGTGGGTATCTATCTATCTATCTATCTATCTATCTATCTATCTATCTATCTATCATCTATCTATCTCTGTCTATCATCTAAAGAGTTTTATTATGAAGAATTCATTCACACAATATATTATAGAGAATTGGCTATAGAAGCTGACTAGTACCAAGATCTGTAGTCTGAAGGCCTGAGAAGCATGAGAGTTGAAGTTATAAGTCAGTCTGGGTCTGAAGGCAGAAGACGAGTATTCCAACTCCAGGTTGTCAGGAGAGAGTGAATTCTCCTTTGCTCAATGATTTGTTCTATTCAGGCCTTCTGGACACTGGATGAGACCTGCCCACATCAGGGAGGGCAATCTGCTTTACTCAGGCTATCAATTCAAATATTAATCTAATTCAGAAACACCTTAGCAGAAGGTGCCAGAATAATGTTTAACTAAATATCTGGGCACCCTGTAACCCAGTCAAATTGACACATAAAATAACCACCACAGTAATGCTTTAACATTTATTTAAAACTCTCATAAAGACTGTTAGCACCCATAAATTGTTGGAACTCTGTGCAAGGAGGGGAACGGGAGATGAGTTGCGGGGGCAGGAATGATACGCATAAAAGCAGCTTCATATGGGGCACTGTGGCATCGCTCCATGATTGCAGTGTGCCTGTCCTCAGGGATGGGATGCTCTAGAGGTAACAGCGGCCCTGATATGGGTCATGTATACAGAGACCGATACCAGGCAGCGCAAAAAAGCTGAATGATGGTGGGCAAGGGACCTTAGAAAAATAGGAAAGTGGTTCAAAAATTACTAGATTGAACATTGAAATTTTGCCTGGCTTACGGTGTCCCTACATAGAAGACAGAGTAATTGTCACTAACACTGTCAAAAACTTGCCTTTCCCAGGTCAACAATGAGCTGAATCGACTAGATTTTTCATCAGGCAAAGGACAGTTCTTCATTCATTTATTTGGGAAATAACTCTTAAGTACTTTCTATGAGGCTGGTACTGGTTTCAGGAGGAGGATGCAGCAGTAAATACAGCAGTGTTACTACCTGGAAGGGTTACATGCCAATGGAGAGGACGGCCAATAAACAGATAAAGAGACAAATAAGTGTATAAATTTCAAACATTGTCAAGTGTTATGAAGAAAAGAAAGAATAAACAGAGGGACAGGAAGATGGGGTAGGAAGTATTTTACACAGACTGATTAGACAAGGCCTCTTTGTAGCAGTGATATTGGAGAAGATATTCAAATGATGTAAGGGGTCCATCTATGTGAAGATATTAGGAGAGAGAATTCCAGGAAACTGCCTGTGTAAATGACCCAAGAGAGATGGAATTTTGTGTGTTTGTGTACTCAAGAAGGCAGAGGTAGCTGGAATAGAATCAGCAGAAGATGAAGTCCATGCAGTAAGTTAAAGTCAGGTCATGTGGAACCCTGTGGACCATGTAAACAGTTAAATTCTATCAAGAATAAATGGATGCATATTACAGTTTTCATCAGGAGAATGATGCAATCTAATCATGATCCTGTATGTATTTATTGAACACCTTTTACACATACTGCAATATGGGGCATACAGACTTAGCATAAGCTATTGCCCCAATCTTAGTGAGTTTGTACTTTTAGATTTTTAAAAATTTTTTATTTTTATTTTTCATTGAATTTATTGTGGTGACAATGGTTAATAAAATTATATAAATTACAAGTGTACAATTCCATGATACATCTATATTTTGTACTGTGTGTTTACTACCCCAAGTCAAGTCCTCTTCCATCACCATTTGTGTCCCCTTTACCTTCTTCTACCTCCCTCCACTTCATTTTCACTCTGGTAATCACCATAACGTTGCCTGTGTCTATGAGTTTTTTTTGCTTGGTCCCTTCACCTTTTTCATCCAGCCCCACACCCCCTACCACCTTCCCCTCTGACAGCTGTTGGTTTCTGTTCTGTCTGTCTATGAGTCTGTGTCTATTTTGTTTGTTAGTTTATTTGGTTCATTAGATTCCACATATAAATTAACCTTAAACCTGTCAGAATGGCTATCATCAATACATCCACAAACAACAGGTGTTGGTGAGGCTGTGGAGAAAAGGGAATCCTTGTGCACTGTTGGTGGGAATGCAGGCTGGTGCAACCACTGTGGAAAACAGTATAGAGTGACCTCAAAAAATTAAAATAGAACTGCCTTTGGAACCAGCAATTCCACTTCTGTGAATTTATGATAAAATACATGAAATACAAGTTCAAAAAATATATGCACCTCTATGTTTGCTGCAGCATTATTTATAATAGCCAAGATTTGGAAGCAGCCTAAGTGTCCATCAGTAGGTGAATGGACAAAATAGCTGTGTTACATTTATGCAATGGGATACTACTTGACCATAAAAAAGAAGGAAATCTCACCCTTTGTGACAGCACAGATAGAATTGGAGAGCATTATGCTAGGTAAAACAAACCAGTCAGAGAAAGAGAAGAACCATAATCCATGTTTTTAAAAGTTCAATTTGATTATTTAATGGAGAAGAGATCATAGGAAGGCAAGAGTGGAAGTAGGAAGACTACTTCTGAGGCTAGTACAGCTGTCTAGACGAGAGATGATGTAGTTTGGACTAAGGTGATAGATTTGGAAGTGTGATGAATGTTGGATTTGTGATATTTTGAAGGTAAAGCCCACAGAATTTGCTAATGGTCTGGATCAGGGTTGAAGAAAAGAGCTATTAAAATCATTTGACAATCAAAATTATAAACAGAAAAACATTGAACAGTGGTGCCAGTAACTGAGATGTGGTGATTGGGGGAGATTCAAATTTGTTGAAAATTGAAATGAAGAGTTTTTCTTTGTCCATTAGTTTAAGAAGTCTACTAGAAATCCTAGTGGAGGTGTTAAATAGACAGTAGTACAATATCAAGAGTATCTAGGTAAGGGCACAGGTGGGAACTTGGAAATAGAATACAAAGAGTAGAATGTGGAATATAGAGA
This sequence comes from Pteronotus mesoamericanus, assembly GCF_021234165.1. Lineage (NCBI taxonomy): Eukaryota > Metazoa > Chordata > Mammalia > Chiroptera > Mormoopidae > Pteronotus > Pteronotus mesoamericanus. The sequence continues at coordinate 64,042,808 of NW_026555329.1, read as the reverse complement.
CTAATGTCTATGTGGTTTGTCAATAATAAATGTATTGGTAGTTATATAATACCACCATGGAACTAGATGAGATCATCTAGGAAGAAAGAAACATAGAGAAGACAGTCAAAGAATTACCTCTGGAGAATGTTAATGTTGCGAGGAAGAAGAGCCAGCAAAGGAAACTGAGAAAAAAATACCAAAGAATTAAGAGGAAAACCAGTAAAACATTCATACTGGAAGTCAAAGGAAGTTAACTATTGAAGACCAAAGCTATTATCCATTAAGTTAATACTTTTCAGAGGCTAAGTAATTTGGAGACAGATGTGACAAGGTGGAGGTTGTTAACGATTTTGATTTGTTCAGCTCAGTGGGAGTAGTAGCCTGATTGGAGTTGATTAAGGAGTGAATGTGAACAAATGGAAACACTCATTCCCAAGGGAGCAGCAGAGAAATGGGCAGAAGCTGAAGGGGAAAGAGGATCAAGGACGTTTGTTTTACTTGTTTGCTTTTCAAGGTGAGCAACTCTTTATAGCATATTTGCATGCTAATGGAAATGATCCATTTGAGGGAGAAAAATTGAGGAGGGAGCAGAAAAGGAGAGGAAAAATTCTAGCAGCAAAATTCTGAATAGGTGAGATGGGATAGAATCCAGTGCACCATGGAGGGTTGATTTACATGGACCAAGGAGAGCTGATCCATCGCATGAGGAGGAAAGCCAGACTAGATAGTTCAAATGCAACTAAGAAGATTCGGTGATGGGAAATGAGGGCTTTTTTCCCTGACAGCTTTTAGTTTTTCACTGAGAAAGCAGTCAATCCATCATCTCAGAATGAGAGGCAGAGGGAGAAGGGAGGTTTGAGGGTTTGAGGTGAGAGGAAAATATATAAAATGAGAATGGGAAAATGAATTTACTATGGGAGCATGAAAGGATGGTGAGTGGCGATGTCTTTATTGAGGTTGTCGGTCATATTTTAAGAAAATAAAGAACTTTCTTAAACTTATTTCTTAAAAGTTTATACAAAATTAGGTAGCTTAGGTAAATGTTTTTCTCCAGCCACTTTCAGCTGCTGGGGTGCAAGTGGAGAGTAGAGAGAAAGTTGAATTTTAACAGAGATTGGGTTTTGTGAAGTGAGCACAGTGGAGAAAAAGAGAACAAGGAGTATCTGAGTTACTGAAAATAGTGCCTGGCATAATGGTGGAGGGTTTTCCAGTGAGCTGGTTGCTGAAAACCTCAATGAAATGCAAGTGAGTGATTAGGAAGACAACAGACAATTTGTAAGAGATTCATTGCAAATAAAATTGTGCCTGGCAAAGTCTCTTAGACCTGCAATTTAGTGGAGGTTATGTGTGGTCAGGATAGTTCAAAGACAGCCTTAGGGGGCTGGAAACTATATCATCAACAGAACCTTCAATTAGCTTAGAATTTTACTTTTTATTTTTAGTACTTCCACCATGCAAGGCCACACATAATTTAGAAGAAAGAGAAAAACTCCGCCAGTGTCTTCAGGGAGTTGACATTCTACTAGAAATCTGGTAGAAAAGATAATTAGATGTAGAAAATAATCCACAGTTGTTTTGTTGAGTGGTGTCTGTTTAAGTGAGAAAGCAACAGGCACACTAAGTTGTTTTTCTGCTCTTGTAGAACAGAATGTAAATATTTATGGAATACAGACCTCTTTTCATCAGTAGCACAGTTGGGTCTCTACAAACATGGCGTTCTCTTTTAGGTACTTCAAGTTAGAGACAAATATCAGGCGAAATATCTGACAGTAAAAATATAATGTATCAGGTATAAACAGATATCCCCAAGAATTCACTTGTACAATTTGTGATCAACAGGAAATGAATTCTCTCTCTCTTTTTTCCTCCTCTTCCTCATTCTCCTTTCTCCCTTTCCTCCTTTTGTAATAAAGAGATAACTGGAAAATTATAAAATAGTATCTTGGCAAATCAATAATCTCCTTCCCTCTCTCCCTCCCTCCCTTCTTTCCTTCCTTTATATTAATAACAAATATTTATTATAAATACACAAGCAATAGAGGAAAATGCAAAGAAAAATGTACTAAAATTCCACTTTATAGAAAGAATTATAATTTTGATGACTGTCATTTTAGAAACCTCCCCATGCTCATATGTATTGATAGAATAGATAGCAAGAACTGAAAATTGAGTTGTTTTTTCCATCTTTTTTTTTTTTTTCCATCTTTGAAGTTGGGAAACATAATCAAAGCTCTTTTTTTTTCTTTTTTTTTTTTTTGCAGATGATCATTGCTTATCAATTTTTCTTGGAATTGCATGTGTCCTTTCAATCTATAGATTTATTTTTTCCTTTAATGTCAGAGAAGCTTAGCTGTGCTATTTTTTGAACATTTTTCTCATGCATTTACTGTGCTATCTATACTTTTTGTCTTCTCTATATGTTATTTTCTTATAATTGTTTTAGTTTCTGTATTTTTTCTCCACATTCACTGTTCTGAAATGTTTCCTCTAGCAAGTAGTTAGTCAACCTTATCTATTCAATTCTTTAATATTTCTTAGTTATTGGTGCCCTTTTGACCCTCACTTTGTTTTCTTCTGCAATTTTTCTTTTTGTCTCATTTTATTTTTTCATTATCTCTTCTTGAGATTGTTTAATTACATTCGTATTCACATAATTTATTTTATATAAAGAAGCACTTATAGTGAATTTTCTTGAAAAATCTCTCTTACTAGTTAAGAGCCACTAATAAAAAGATATGATCAGAATTGCAGCTGTTGATTGGATTCACCTAGTTTAAACACTTTTGCTTAATGCATGTGGTTATAAAGTTCTTAAAAGAATTTCCTGACAATGAGGGACACGCCCTGCAAAATAAATTGTTTAAACTGCACTAAATAGTTAATTAATTTAGGCATGTATAGTGAAAAATCTAAAATAAATTACATACTGATACAACTGTTGGGAAAGATCATCAAGAAGATGTGACCACTGGCATGACCCTTGAGCTGGACCTGACATTTGGGAGCTCCCATTCCCCTCCTCTGTGTTTGAAATATGGGCTCTGCTTGCCTTCCCTATGCTAGAAGCTGCCCAAGAACACAGCCTTGAGATAGTAGTGTGATGAGACTGTCTAGACTGGGTATGTAATTAAACTCAGTTAAGGCCCCCTGTGTATGTAACTGAACCTAGATAAGTCCTCTATATAAACTTTTAAGATTTTGATGGGTAGGTGTGGAAAACTACTTAGCTTGCGGCTGCCCAAGACAAACCTCATGGGTAAGCTTCCTTTTTTATTGAACCTGCCAAATTATAAACCTATCCATCTAGAGTGGTCTGCCATTTCTTCCATGACTCTCTGCCCTCTGTATATGAGGAACAATTTCAGATAACACCTGGGAAGCTCCTGGGAGTTTGTAAACTGACAATAACTACATGTCGTTCTGGGGTTAACTGTCAACTTCACTCATTAAATTGTTGGTGACATCCTTAACCATAAGAGGCTAAGAAGGCATATCTTGGCTGGTTGTGGGTGATCCCTTCTCTGTTATTGACCCAGTTTCCTTCCATTTACTGATCTTTGGCATCCCATGCTGGCCCATATGGGTTTAGGTTGAATTGGTCATTTTCAACCTCAAAAACAGATATAATTGTAGAAAATTGTCAACCTGGCTATCATTTGTTTAAACTTTAGACTTTAATGTATTCTTCATCAGCTCTATTTCTGTAGTTTAGTTATCTGTTTTATTTGACAGGACACCTAATATGGATTGCTCCCAAGAGTTGCAGTACTCTTTTAATGCACAAGTTGCAAAATTTCTGGGTACAAATTGTCTTCCCTTTCTTCCACTGTTATGGAAGAAGTTTTATAGATTTTTCTCATGTGGGTGGAAGACACTAATTCCCCATCTGGATGCCACCTGTAGGAGTTCACACCTTTCCTCAGAAGAAATGTAATCTATGGCAGCAAGCTATTTTTTTAAGCAATCTGTGCGTCATTCTCTAGGAGTTGGATGTAAAGATTTTTTATGGGTTGTTTTCCTAGGATGTTGCTGTTTATAGAGTCGATGCCACTTGGTATTTAAAACTTGTTTGACAGAAGCAAGGTCAACAATGGGTTATATATTGCCTCCTGTGGAAAAAATCATGCTATATTTTCTTGAGGGACATTTTGAGGACAGTATATAATGATGAAATTTACTTTGATTATGTATTTGATTATCATCTAGTCTGCCTGTCAACTCATTCCAATCTAATTGGGAGACTAAAAAATAAGTGTCTCTGTAAGTCTCTCTTTTCAAATTATAAGAGAAAGTTTATTTAGAGTGTTACAGAGGTAGTAGAAGCCAGCCAGCTGGGCTGCGTAGGCTCAGGAAACAAGTTATAGAAGCAAAGGAAGGGCACTTGAAGTTTAGGAGAGAGAAAGGCAAAGGTAATGAGCCCAGGGGAAAAAGCGGGGGAAGGGAAAGGTGTGGGCATGCTCCCCAGAGGGGGAGCAGTGCTGGGTTCTTCATCTTGAGGGTTTTAAAGGCTGAGAGTTTAGGGGAAGACGTGGGGAAGGTGTATGTGTGTCTGGCAGAACAACGAAACAGTGAGCCCATCAGAGCAGCATTTCTCAAAGTATGTTTGAAGTCTATCTGCACTGGAATCACCAGAGTTATTAAAATGCAGATCCTTGGACCCTAATCCTAGGCCCATCATAGACCTCTGAGGATTTGGATTAAGACCATGAAATGTTTGAGAGCTACAGTATTAGCACTGATATGAGTATTAGTTGCCTGAACTTTATTGAGAAATTTAGAAAAGCTACAGAATGATCTCTTATTTGCCCAAAGAATACGTTTTAAAATCATTTCTGGTAGAAAACTATGGTTTCTGAAAAAAAAAAAAATTAAAGGACTATCTTGGAGGTGGGAGACTGAGAATTAGAGGTCTGTCCTGGTTAGAAAGGCAATGGAAATGATGAAAATGCACAAACATCCCATTGTCACTTACGGATAAAATAGCTAACTAAAATATATAACTTCTGGAGAGGCAGTCATGGCAAAAGTTTCCTGAGTCCTGTCTTAAGTACCCACTGCCAAGAGCAGCTGTCTTCCTCTAGGAGGAAGATGTTAAATAGCCTTTCTTTTGGCTCTTGAGCTGTTTACCTGGGATATATGTACACTGATGGTAGAGAAGAATGTGGACATTTACCAGTTGGGCATAAGGGAGAGATTTCCCCTGGGGTGCCAGTGACACCGAATTCTGTTTATCCTCAAACAGTTGTTTTTGGCTATTTTGAGTAAATCTGTTATGGGTATTTTTGAAAGGGCAGGCATATTATTTAATTACTCATGGGCTTGTTGGGTTATGACAGATATGTGTTTAACTATGTAAGAATTTGCCAAACTGCTTTACAAAGTAATGGCACCATTTTACTTTCCACCAGCATTGTATGAGATTTCCATTTGCTCTTTTTTTTTTACTTTTACTTTTAGCCATTTTAATGGATTTCTAATGGTATCTTAATGTGGTTTAAATTTGCATTTTTCTGTTGACTAATGTAGTTGTGAATGTTTTGATGTACTTAGTGGCTATTTGTATATTTTCTTTTATAAAGCATCTGTTTAAATCTTTTAACGATTTTTTAAATGGGTTTTTGTCCTGTTATTACATTGTAGGTTATTACCTTCTGGATGTAAATCCTTCCATACACACACACACACACACATCAATTCATATGTATGAATCTGTATATAAATACACATACATTTACATATATATGCACATATGTAAGCATATGTATATAATTAGATGTGTGCATACATGCAAACCCTTTCATTCCAGTTTCTCCTGGTTTATGGCTTTTTTCATTTTTTTAATGGAACTTGCACAGAGTTTAATTTTGGTGAAGTTCAATTTATGAATTTTGGACTTTGTGAAGTGTCTTCTTTTAGGAGACTTGTTGATTTAGCTTTTACATTTAAGTTTATGATTCATTTTAATTTTATGTATGGTGTGAAGAAAGGTCAATGTTTATTTATTCATGTGCATATGATGCACATGATGATATGATATACAGATGTTCTATAGCATTCATTGAAAATTATCTTCTCCCTATTGCATTACCTTGGCACTTTATATAAACAATCAATTGATCAAATATAAACTTAATTCTGGATGCTATTCTCTTCCATCTACCCTTCAGCCAGTGCTGAACTGCCTTGATTATTGTAGTATCATAGTGAGTCTTCAGATCAGGTATGTAAGTCTTCCAACTTTGTTCTTTTCAAAATAATTTTGCCCGTTCTAGGTCTTTTACATTTTCATGTAATTTTACAATCAGCTTCTAGATTTCTATGAAAAAAATGTCCTAGGATTTTTTGTAAATAAAATTTTTATTGTGGTAAAATATACATAGCATTAAATTTGCCATTTTTTAAAAGATTTTTTTCATTTGTTTTTAGAGAGGAGAAGGGAGGGAGAAACAGAGGGAGAGAAACACGTGCCCCAACCAAGGACCCTGACCACGGACTTGAACTGCATCCCAGGCGTGTGCTCTGGCTGGGAATAGAACTGGCAGGCTTTTGCTTTGTGAGATGACACCCAACCAACTGAACCATATGGATCAGGGCACCATTTTAACCATTTTTAAGCATAAAATTCAGTGGCATTAATACATTCACAATATTGTGCAACCATCACCATTATCTCCAAAATTTTTATCACTCAAACAGAAATTCTGTACTCGTTAAGCAGTAATATTCAATACTTTCTAGCTCCTGGTAATCTTTAATCTTTCTGTTTCTGTGAACTTCTTATAAGTGAGATCATACAATATTTATTCTTTTGTAGCTGACTTATTTCACTTAGCATAATTTTTTTAAGATTCACTTATATTGTAGCATGTATCAGAACTTCATTCCTTTTTAGTATTCCATGGTAAGCGTATATCACATTTTGTTTATCCATTCATCTATTGATAGACATTTGGGTTGTTTCTACCTTTTGTCTGTTGTTAATAATGCATCAGTAAACACTGGTATACAAGTATCCATTTGAGTCCCTGTTTTTAATTATTTAGGGTATATTTCTAACAGTGGAATTGTTGGGCCATATTTGCCTGCTGGCATTTTATTTGTGATTGTGCTGACTTTATAGAAGAATTTAGAGTGAATTGATACTTAATATTGTGTTCTGATTCATGAACATGGTACATCTTTATCTTAGCTTGGACTGCCATAACAAAATGTGATAGACTTGGTGGTTTAAAAAACAAAAATTAATTTTCTCACCATTCTACATGCTAGGAAGTCCAAGATCAAGGTGCCAGCAAAGTAGATTTTATGTGAGCCTTCTTTCTCTTGACTTGTAGGTGACTACCATCTTGTTATGTGCTCATATGACCTCTTTGGTGTGTGTGTGTAGAGAGAGAGAGAGAGAGAAAGAGAGAGAGAGAAAGAGACAGAGAGAGAGAAAAGTTCTCTGTGTCTCTTCTTATAGGGGCACTAATTTCATCACTAGGGCCTCACCTTCACAATCTTATCTAAACCTTATTAGCTCCCAAAGGCACCATCTTCCAATACCATCGCTTTGGTAGATAGGGCTGAAACATACAGATTTTAGTGAGATATAATTTAATACACAGCAGTTTTCTAATCTAAGTCTACTTTAATTATTATCAGTAATATTTTGTTCTAAATGTATTACCTGTGCACACATTCTGTTAAATTTATTTCTTAATAGTTTGTTTTTTGATGCTACTATAAATGTATTTTTTGTTTAATATTCAATTGTAGATAAAAATGCAAATGATTTTCATCTATTGATCTTGTATCCTGTAACCTTGCTCAATTAACTTATTAGTTCTAGTTGATTATTAACAAATAAATTCTGCTCTGGCCCTGGCCAGGTGGCTCAGTTGGTTGGGGCCTTGTCCTGTACAGCAAAATGTTGCAGGTTTGATTCCTGGTTAGGGCACATAACTAGGTTGTGGATTTGATCCTTGGTTGAGGCATGTATGAGAGGAAACTAATTGATGTTTCTCTCTCTCCTGGCCCCTTCCACTCTCTCTAAAATCAATAAACATATCCTTGGGTGAGGGTCAAAAATAAAAATAAAAAATAAGTAAGTAAATTCTTAAGATTTTCTACATATTCAGTCAAGTGGTCTGTGAAAGAAGACAGTTTCGCTTCTTTCTTTTCTGCATGTATGTCTTCTATTTCCTTTCTGCCCTTCTATTGTACCAGCTGATACCTCCTGTACAATGTCCAAAGGAAGTGATAAGAGTAGACATCCTTGCCTTGTCCAGTCTTATGGAAAGAACAAACCATCTTTCACCATTAAGTGTAATATTAGCTGTGGGACATCTTATTTACATTTTTATATTCATACTGATATGATCAATTTATTGGCTACATAAGGCATTTTCCTTACCCAGTTTCTGTAATCATGATAATGGTAGCTTCAGGCCCTTTACATCTGTTTTAATTAAACAAGTTCTTTTTTATCTATTGTGTATATCAAGCTGTTCCATAATATTTTATTTTCTAGGGTCCATGGCTAAAAATACTTAAAAAATTACTGCTATAATATGCTGTTGGCTTTTATTGAAGCTCAAAGCAGCCATTGAACCTCATTGATTATAACACTGTGTATTATAAAACTCAATTTTCCTTGAAGGAGGGTTATAAGATAAATTGCTACTGGAATTTAGTACCAGAATCATACTTAGAAATGTTTACAAAAGTATTAAAGATCTGTTCTGTAAAGTAATGATAATTGCTTTATCAACTGAATTTCCATTTTTGCCTTAGATTCATGAAAATTCAAAGCTAAATTTTGTGCACAATTAAGACAATGATCATTTTTATATTTGTGGCCTCTTTTCAGTGCTTTTGTATGTTTTGATTTATTTTAACATTCTTAATCTATTCATGTCTTTTGTTGTAGGTCAAGTCAAATCCTATTAGAAAGGATTTAGAAGTATAAATATCTCTTTTTGAATTAATAAAAAACTATTTCATAAAAGGACCTACCTTTTAAATATTTAATTGGAATAAATACTTACCTTTAAGAGGCTTAATGGAAAGCTATAAATGGAGAGAAAGTCTCTAGACTTGAGAACACAGTCCTTTATTAGCCTTGCAAGATAAGCTTCCAAAGAGAAACTATTGGAATGATGATCTTGCTGAAGTGAAGCTGAAATGCTTGTGACTAAAACAAAACAAAATAAAACCCAGAGACCTGCTGATTTCTTCAATGATCCATGAGAAAAGCTTGAATGCTCTGAAAATAACCTAATAAGTGAAACAAAAGATTCATAGTGCCTTGGGTTTCTGAGTCAGGTGGTGAGAGAAAGTGTGGGGTTATTGCAAGTCATTTCAGCCTCTCTGTGTGCTTGAGTAAATAGTATATTTTTCTGTGACAACAGTTAGAAAAATACAAAAATTTAAATTATATTATCGGTTGATATTTACACCACCTAATTTAATCATACATAAGGATATTGGTGAATTTCAATGCTAATTGTATATGTCTTGACCTAAAATATATGTCTAGTGATAATTATTTTATAAAGAATTGAGTTCTTTACCACCTTAAATATATAAATTTTCATTTGCAATTATCTGGGGGGGGGGGAAGCAATATTTATTTTAAAAACATAACCCTAATGTTTATATTTTAGTATTAATGTGTGTCTTTGATGTTTGAGAGTAATGCTATGTGCCAAGTTCAATGCCAGTTACTTTACATGCATTATCTCATATTTCTCACAATAATTCACAGCAGTCCTGTGGTAGTGATTGCACTTATGCCCATTTTACAGATGAGGAACAAGGTTAGAGATGTTTGGTAACTTGCCCAAGGTTATTTAGTTGGTGAAAAGCAAAACGACGATTTAAAGCATGACTGTCTTCTTAATCAGTGTCTCAGTGCAAAGGCATTTGGATGTAACAGTAGCTTTCAGAGACAACAGTCTTCCCCCCGCGCCCCCCCACCTCACATCAAGCTCTCTGAAGGTAAGGGATTGCTTGCCTTGGTTTAGCTTCTCAGTAATGCTATTTTATCTTCTGTTTCACTGTGCCCAACAAGCTGGCTTTTCATTTTTCTTCCTTTTTTCTTCATGGCTGCCAGATTCACAGTGCAGGCCCAGGCATCAGATATTCAGGACTAGAAGGAGCGGGGAGTGTTGGGGCCAGCCAGGCCATGTCACCTGGGCACCGCTGGCTGCAAGAGACACAGGGTTCCATGCGTTTGTGTTCCTAACCACTGACGAACGTGGCTGGGCCTGGGGCTGGCTCTTTGGCTAAACAACAGTGTCTGACACAATGAATATTACATAATGGCACCGCTGTCAGTTTAGCACTAGTGGAATTTGATTATGTATAAATTTGAACGGTGGTGACTGAGATATAAAGAATAAAGGAAGGTTCACTTCTCTTAGAAGCTCTAATTCAGTTTTTCAGCAGAGGTCTTTAGGATAGTTTTCTCTGCCTTCTAGCCCCCATGTTGGCAGTTCTCTATTATCTTTCTCAAGCATGCCTTTGGAATGGATTCAGTAGTGTGCGTTCTGTGAGGATGTGAGGCTGGCAGGGAATCTGGACCGTGCTCTTGCCTACAGTTTAGTGGGAAGACAAGACAAACATGTATTATAGAATGGGCACAGGGCAGCATGATTGGAAGTGCCAATTTCAGAGTATAGTATCATCAAAATTGTAAAAAGGAGATAAGCATGAATAATTATGCATTGTTAATAAAATTTGAGCTGGTAACAAAGATTTATTATTTTTTTAACCTCTAACTTAATAATCAGAATAGACAAAACAGTAAAAAACAAAACAATTAGTGTTGAAGAGTTCAGAGAATTATGGAAGTCTCATTGAAATTAACAGTTGCTAGTAAAATTATAGCTTGTCTTGGTTAAATAAGCTAGTCATTTTCAAATTATTTTGCCTTAAGAGTTTATGATCTCTGAGTTTAGGAAGGGTTAATATTATAAAGGTAATGACCAAATGTCCATCTTCATGTATGATGTCTCTGAAATTTTTTATAAATGGGATATAATTACATGTGTTTGAGAGAGGTCACATGGTGTTGTTCATTCATTCATTCATTCAGTCCATCATTCAAATAATCATATGTAGATGCACATTCTGTGCAGTAAATACACCCAGGACTGGAGCTACAGAAATCATGGTCCTTATACTCAGAGCTTGTGGCTAGGAGAAAGCAGGTCTTCCAATGCCCATTCAGCTCTCTCATCTTGTGGACCTATGGCTGGCCCTATCTAAATGCCAAAGCCAATTTCAGTGGACTGACTGATAAAATTAGGCAAAAAGGAAAATAAACAACTTAATCAGAACACTCAATCTACCTGTATCTGTATAAGCTGACACACACCTATGTGGTCAACTAAATTCCTGCTTTTCTTTGTCATGTAGGCAAAGAAGTCACTACCTAATGGTAAATTTAATAGAAAAATCTCAGCCTTACTAACTCAGTTAGAAAACATGGTTTTATTGACAGAAAAAATGACTTATATAAGTACATCCAATGATACCTATCACATAATAGACACTTAATTAACAATTTAAGTGAATATTGCTTAATGAAAGCAAATAAATCACCATTTCTATGTAGAGCTTTATTTTCTAAGAGGTAGTAGGACTTTTCTAACAATTTTTTTCTACTTATAAAGAATTAAACATTTTTGAAAAGTTATCGTTTATGTTGGTTAATATACCTGGTTCAGTTCAAATTATTGTGCCTTAAGAGATTCTGCTGCAATTTTCCTGGAAATACTTGAAGTGGCACGTGAAAAATTTCTCATGGTGTATCTAAATCCTTCGTTAAACTGAATAAGTTGTTTTGATGTTCTTTTCACAAAATGACATAACGTCATTTCTCACGGAGGGCAACGTATTAGCTGGCAACTGATTGCTTGCTGCGAGGTTTTGATGTAGGTATTTTTATTGTTGTCCAGTTATAGTTGTCTCACCTTTTTCTCCATTACTCTCCCTTGCCCCGTCCCTACCCCTCCACTCCTTCAGTCAATCCCCCTCTATTGTCTGTGCCCATGAGTCCTCTTTCATGTTCTTTGTCTTGCCCCTTCCCTTCTTCCCCCTGTTGTCCCCACCCCCCATCCCCTCTGGTCACTGTCAGTTTGTTCTTTATGTTCATGTCTTTGGTTCTGTTTTGCTCACTTGTTTGTTTTGTTGATTAGGTTACGCTTATATGTGAGATCAGATGGTATTTGTCTTTCGCCCCCTGGCTTATTTTACTTAGCATAATACTCTGGAGTTCCATCCATGCTGTTGCAAAAGATAAGAGTTCATTCCTTCTTTCTGCTGCACAGCATTCCATTGTGTACATGTACCACAGTTTTTTGATTCACTCATTTTCTGATGGCACTTAGGTTGTTTCCAGCACTTGGCTATTGTAAATAATGCTGCTATGAACATTGGGGTGCATAGGCTCTTTTGAATTCATGTTTCAGGATTATTAGAGTATAATCCCAGCAGTGGGATCTCTTGATTGAAAGGCAGTTCCATCTTTAGTTTTTTGAGGAAATTCCTTACTGTTTTCCACAGTGGCTGCACCAGTCTGCATTCCCACCGACAGTGAGCTAGCGTTCCCTTTTCTCCCCAACCTTGTCAGCACTTGTTGTTGGCTGATTTGTTAATGATGGCCATTCTGACTGGTATGAAGTGGTATCTCACTGTGGTTTTAATTTGCATTTCTCTAAAGGCTCATGATGTTGAGCATTTTTTTTCATGTGACTATGGGCCCTCTGTATGTCCTCCTTGGAGAAATGTCAGGTGTTTTGTTATAGCAGTATGGTACATGTTCCTTGACTTTTAGGTTGAAATGCTCAGTGCAGCTGTGCTAGCACTTCTTCAAACAAGGACTTTAGTGTCTCTAAGTTTGAATCCCCCTCCCCCCAGCCCATATTTTGAAAGCCAAGATGGGAGTGGACCATCCATCAATTTGTTTTTCTGCAGTATCACTTCCTTCAAATCAGAAACCTATTTTCACATACTTCATAATTTTAAAATTGAAATGGGTGCCTGTACCCATGAGTAAGAGATGATATTTATTACAGGTGTCATAACTTGTTAAGAAATCAATTTGACTCTTTGGCTGCCGAATGATTTATAATGATACTTTATCTGCACAGGTACAACGTGTTGTAGATGTAACTGAAAAGACATTCTCTGACTTTATTTTTTTAAGTATATTTCATTGATTATCCTATTACATTTGTCCCATTTTTCCCCTTTATCCCCCTCTGCCCTGCACCCCCCTCCCTCCAGCTTCCCCCCCTTATTTCATGTCCATGAGTCATACATATAGGTTCCTTGACTTCTCCATTTCCTATACTATTCTTAATTTCCCCATCTATTTTGTACCTACTATTTATGCTTCTTATTCCCTGTACCTTTTCCCCCAATTCTTCCCCCATCCCCTCCTCCCTGATAATCCTCCATGTGATCTCCATTTCTGTCATTCTGATCCTGTTCTAGTTGTTTGCTTAGTTTTTTGGGTTTTTTTTTAGGTTCAGTTGTTGATAGTTGTGAATTTCCTGTAATTTATTGTTCATAGTTTTGATCTTTTTCTTAGATGAGTCCCTTTAATATTTCATATAATAAAGGCTTGGTGATGGTGAACTCCTTTAACTTTTTCTTATCTGGGAAACACTTTATCTGTCCTTCCATTCTAAATAATAGATTTTCTGGATAGAATAATCTTGGCTGTAGGTCCTTGCCTTTCATGACTTTGAATACTTCTTGTCAGCCCCTTCTTGCCTGTAAGGTTTCCTTTGAGAAATCAGCTGATAGTCTTATGGGAACTCCTTTGTAGGTAACTGTCTCCTTTTCTCTTGCTGCTTTTAATATTCTCTCCTTATCTTTAATCTTGGGTAATTTAATTATGATGTGTCTTGGTGTGTTCCTCCTTGGATTCAACTTGTTTGGAACTCTCTGAGCTTCCTGGACTTGCAAGTCTATTTCCTTTGCCAGATTGGGGAAATTTTCCCTCATTAATTTTTCAAATGAGTTTTCAGTCTCTTGCTCTTCTTCTTCTCCTTCTGGCACCCCTGTGATAAAGATGTTGGAATGTTTAAAGTTGTCCTGAAGGTTCATAAGCCTCGCCTCATTTTTTTGAATTCTTATTTCTTCATCCTGTACCAGTTGAATGTTTATTTCTTCCTTCTGTTCCACAGCACTGATTTGCGTCCCGGTTTCCTTCCCTTCACTGTTGGTTCCCTGTATATTTTTTTTTATTTCACTTTACATAGCCTTCACTTCTTCCTCTATTTTGCATCTGTATTCAACCATTCCTGTGAGTATCCTGATGACCAGTGTTTTGATCTCTTCATGTGATAGGTTGGCTGTCTTCTCTTTGCTTACTTCTTTTTTTGGAGTTTTAATCTGTTCTTTCTTTGTCTCATTGCATCTGTTACACTGTAAGGGGTGGAGCCTTAGGTATTTGCCAGGGTGGGACAAACCATGTCACTGCATTTTGGCACTATATGTGGGGGAGAGGTCAGAAAGGGAATGATGCCTCTTGCTCAGCTCTCACCCCGCTCTCAGTCATGTCCCCTGCTACCCACAAGCAAATTGGGCCCTTCTGGTGCTGATTCCTGTGTGGGTGGATTTGTGTAAGTTCTTGGACCTCGTGAGCTTCTCCAGTGAACTCTTCTGTGAAGCTGGGGGTTTCTCGCGCTGCCACAGGCCACACAGGTTTTTACAGCCAGAGGTGTTGAGGCTTTATTTCCCCACGCTGGACGCCTGGGTTGTGCAGTCTGTCTTATGCTCCAGTTGTTCCTCCCAGCTTATCCGCAGGTGAATGTGGGACCTCCTGGTCCTCCAGCCACTGCCTTGCTGTGCATCCTCTCCACCCAGGCTTTTCATCTCCTCCCCTCCTACCAGTCTGGATGATTGTTTAACTCTTTAGTTGTTGGACTTCCATACAGTTCCATATTCTGGCAGTTCTGGTTGTTTTTGTTTTTAAATTTGTTGTCCTTCTTTTGGTTGTCTGAGGAAGTGAAGTGTATCTACGTATGCTTCCATATTGGCTGGAAGTCCATACTCTCTGACTTTAAAGAACTTAGTATTTAATATGCAGAAACCATGGTAGGTGTTGCTGTAGGGGAGGACACAGAGCTGGATGGTGCATAGCAGGAGGGCTCCGGAGCCAGTGGGGTGGGGTTGGGGTAGTCAGGGAGCAGCCACAAAATGATTTTAGGTATCATGTTAAATGTTTTGTTTCTTTGTTTTTACATTATAAGCTATAACATCCTTACATTAAGTTAGATTGCAAGTGTAGAAATAATTTGGAATATTGAGAGGCAGCCTAGCAGATTGCTTAAGAGCTCACACTCTGGAGCCAGACTTCTAGGTTCAAATTCTGAATTTGCCATTTACCAGCTCTAGGGACTTAGGCAAGACACTTAACCTCTCTTATGTTGCAGTTTCCCCATTTGTGAAATGGAGATAGTGATACTACCTAACTCACAAGGTTGCTGTGAGAATGAACTGAATTAACATTTAAAAAAGGCTTAGAGGAGTGCCTGGCATAGCAAGTGCTGTGTAAGTGTTTGTTAAGTAAATATTGCCATACAGAAACAGAAGCATTTAAGCACTATTTAATTTTTGTGGGTAACCTGTGATATAACATATATCTTCCGTATTTTTCCAAGTCAGTGAAGATAATGCTAATGACCTGAAGCTTCAGTAAAACCGTGTTAGAAATGGGTTAGACATTAATGGATTAGGATCTAGTCTCATCTAGGAAAATTTTTATGTATTATTAATGTATATTATGTATATATGTTTGCTGATTAATAATTTTGAACATATTTCAAGGGATTTGAATAAAAGTCTACTTAGCTTCTCCGTGTCTAGTACATTTGTGGTAGTAGAAATAGTAATTATTATTAAAAAATACAAGAAAACTGGGCTTTAGTAACATTAAGCATCAGTTAACTTGCATAATTATTGTAAGGACACATTATAATTATAAGAATTAATTCAACTAAAATATGGAGAAAATAAAATCTTTCACTTGATTGCTAGAGCAGGTTATGATAATAAATGAGACTAAAATTTTCTTTATATATTTAACCTTCATGAAAAACAAAATAGATATTTTTGAAAATGTACCTAAAACATTCTAATAAGGACTCTTTTGTTAGTTCTGCTTTAATTACTAATAGACTCAAATTGTAATTTTGTTCTTTGGACATTTATAAAACAAAGAAGATAAATAGTTTGAGATCACAGTCAAGTGTGAGTTTGATATTTTTACTTTTTGCGATACTGGCCAGTGATGACATTATTAATCACTACTAGATCCTCTAGCCAAATGCTGAGCTGATATTTTGTGGATGTTGATGCAGAAGTTGCCCAAAGTTATTCTAACTCAAGCTGTGGAGCTTAGGACTGTGGAAAAAGACATAGTGTAGGCTTCATGTGGGTGGCAAAAAAACGGGAAAGGTATATAAAATTGGCCAAAACATGCTGAAATGGTTTTATGCACTTCATAAAAACTCCAATTTGTGTCAGTGAACCTAGCAAATTATCTCTAAAAGCTTTTTTCCCTTCTTTGTGTGAGAGTGTGTGTGTGTGCGCGCGCGCGCGTGTGTGTGTGTTGTGGAAGAAGAGTTGGTGGAAACTGTGGGAGGAAGATAATTAGAAAAGTTTTAAGTAGATAAAAAGAGGAGACAGATGTAGGTACATAATATGTCATAGGGAGCAAGAGGTACATCTCCCTGAAAAGTCTAAAATCATTTTCATAGATCAAACAAGGTATAATTCTTACTCCTAGATGAAACAGTCATTTCAATAACAGAATTATTCAGCATTAGCCTTATCTTTCCAATGCAATACGTTCATGAAAAAGAAACTTGATTCTATAGCTGTTAGGGAGCCTGGTGGCTTCTTGGGTGGGGTAATGACAGGCTGCTTTCTTTTGCCTATTCATATAGGATTTATTTGTCTTTCCTTTGTTGAACCCTAAGCCATTCACTTTTCCCAGGCTCCTTGGGGAAGTAGAGAGAATGGAACATACAGGGCAGATGAGACGTGGAAGAAAGAGCTGTGAGAGGAGGGGAGGCTCCTGCAGATGGCAAAGAGGGTGCGAAAGGCCCGGCAAAAGAAGGCCCTGTGCTCCAGAGGGCAAAGCCCAGAATGGCGTAGGAGAAGGGCTGTAGTTCCCGGCGTGACCAACGAGGAGGCTCCCAGACACAGGCCCGACCCCAGCCCCAGAGCCAGCCACTTCCACTGTTGCAGCCACCGTCCCAGTGAACATGGCTGCTGTGTCAATGTCCCTTGAAATGGTGCTGGTTTGGAAGCTCCTGCTGGGGTCAGTGAGGTCAAGGGACGTGGGGCTGCCAAGCTGTAGAAGCGTTCATCTACCAGTGTCTCTGGCTGGTCGTTGCAGTGCCACTGCCCTTGGGGTTTCCTGGAGACTTGGTTCACCTCCCTGAGGCTAAACATTTGTCTTCATTTTTTTTTTTTAAATACGAGAATATCTTTTGCAGAAACATAATCTGCACCACAGGAAGATGTTTGAATATTGGAATCTTGAGGTTAGGAGGGGCTTTTAAAGGTCTAGTCCTGTCACCTCTCTTATGCTTGAATTAGTGTTTTAAAAGCTTGCCAAGGATCTTCTGGTCAGGGCTCCAGCATCTGAGAGAGAGCGGTCAGTAACTTCCAAGCCGAGCCATTCCATCCATGGAGAGCTGGGACACTGTGACACTCTTACAGTATCTATTTCTGCTGCTTCGAGCCTTCCATTCAGTTTGCCCTGCTTGTAACTATTGGGGTCAAACAACACCACCTCCAGTTCTTTTTTTCTTATGATATTTGAACATGATTATCAGATCTCCTTATTTCTTCAAAACTGTCTTGGATGCCAGTGATTTGAGTATATATACACCTCAGGCCACACCTGAATGTACCCAGTTTGTCCATTCTTATCCTGTAGTGTGTCAAGGGTGGTCTGGGCTGCACAGGGCCAAGTGACTTTTGCTTCCTTTCATACAGATTCTTTCCTCCCCCCTTCTCCTCCTTGCCTTTCTCCTCCTTTCCTCTCCCTTGCTTCTTTCTTCTTCCCTCCTCTTCCATCTTTTCTTCTCTCCCACTGATTCTACACTACTGTTATTCATCCATTCAATAAACATTCCACTTACCTTTGGTTCATATTAACCTTTCTATATACTAAAATATCTAAGCTTTAGTTGCATGGATTGCTATTAAACCATTGCTACTGTTCATTTGATATAAAACGACTGTCCTTTTGGATTAAATCACCTCATTTTAAATTTATTTTTCTTACCTTTCATCTTATTAGATTTAGCCCTTGTTTCTGGCATGTCAGCTTCTTTTTCAATCCTGATTTGGTCCTCCTATATGGTCACTCTTCCTTCCACAAATTTTATGATGTCCTCTCTATATTTTCACTCAGGACAGTGAGTAAAATATTGAAACAAATGGAACCCAGGAAAGAATTCTTCTGTGATGCTGGAAACTTAGAACCAGGTTGATGTTACTCCATTAATTAGCACCCTGTGGGTATAGCTGTTGACACTGGTTGTTACTAATTTTCCTTACTATTCATGCATTCAGCTTCTGCTTCCTCCATTTGGTCCACAGAGATACACTGTAAAATCTTCTAAAGGCCTCTGTGGGGTTGATGTATCCTAGGTCTTTACATTTTCTATAATCCCAGAAATTATACCAAATAAGGAAGGGCAATTTGACTGTTATTCTTTCCTTCTGAAATTGTTGTGTCATTCTCTCTTCAGCATATTTCTTCTTAAGCAAATAAAACCCTTTGACTCCCTACCTAACAGACACATTAGACTGAGAGAAGAATATTGCAAAAAGCTCAACATTCAGATAATTATTAGAAATATTAATGACATTTTATAGGAGTTCAAAACAGTATTAAAATGCTTTGACATACCAAGTGAGATCCACTACTTTCTAATCAGCAGAGGGCTTGAAATAATTGATGTTTTTGTTAAAACAAATCAGAATCTCCAAGACACTGCTAATGCTTATTTCTTAAGGTTTTTCTTTGTCTTCCAAAGACTCAAAATATTTAAAGCCATTTGACATAACGATGTCACAAAACTTTAGGAAGTTTATACACATTTTGGTCAAAATAGATAAGTAGCATAAAGAATCTCCCAATAAAGAAAAACCCTTGTGGAAAGGTATGCAAATGAGTCAGTTGGATAATACAGTGGTGGATGGAATTGAAGAATTACAAAGCCAGTCTTTGTCTTCTTATGTGGAAAATATGGGTGGCATTCCGCTTAAGAAAGATCAGTTAAAAAAAAATACTGTCCTCTATATTTATAGTCAAACAGGAACTTGTTTCCTTGGAAGATGCTGCTGCTTCCTCCTTACTTAAGTTGACAGATACCCTCTATGACCAGTGTGCCTGTGTCTAAGATGTCCATATTCAAATGACTGGATTTTATATGAAATTATTTTCTACATGTGTGGGCATTTAATTATGTAGACCTTTTTGTTAAGTTTTATGATATGTTGTATTTCTTATTCTGTAATTAGAAACACGAAAATTTAAGAACATCATAGTTTTAAAGAAATTATCCTGGTAAATATTGAGTACATAACTATAGAAAGGAATTTAATATGAGTCAGGACCAAAAGAGATTTCCAGGGTACAAAAAACATTTTTGGAAATATAGGGTTTCATTGATTTTGTGTGTGTGTGTGTGTGTGTGTGTGTGTGCATGCGCGCGCGTGTGTTCTAAACAGTAAGAAAATAAGAAAATAATTCATACTCATGTACTTTTAAATTATGGTTACAATGATTTGTCACTGTTTGGACCTTTACAGAATATACTTATACTCATTGACCTACACATCTTATCTTTGTGCATTTATATTTGAATCCTAACTAGAAAACTATTTACTGTTAGTGGTCCATTGATTAAAGGAGAGACTGGGAAGTCTCAAGATTTAACCATGTTAAAATGCAGTTTTCATAGTTGAAAATTTACAAATACAGCTATGATTTTTACTTCAACATTTCATTAGATATTTACATTCTTAGAATTTTCAGAAGCTAAAGTAAATATTATTTTATTTTCTTATTATAATTAATTCATGTGCATGGACTACCAGAGGCCATTTATTGAAGTTTTTAAAAATTCTGACTTCCCAAATAAAAATGTCAGAAAATATTGCCATGTTCTATGTTACATTACAGACTGAGTGCATTTCCCATGGGCGTGAGCGTTAGTATAAAGCTGAGGGAAGTCAGATTCTACTCCTGCCTCATCTAGGCTTCCCAGAGTGCAGGGAAATTGCAGTTGCTGTAACTTTACAGAACAGTCAGATTATACAAAATCAGCTTTGGTGTTTTGCAACACTTTGCAAACTACAACTTAAATATCATGATGGAAAATAAAAACCAACTATGGCCAAGTTCTGGTAATAAGTGTGACTTCTATAATTCTCTATTCTTCCCCAAAAGTAAATAATGTTTTGCTTCTATTAAAGGTGTCCCCCAACACTCCTCAAGGTCTTACAATTGGAGCTAATGTTAAGTAGAAAAAAAACTGTCTTGATGTGACACCTTCCAGCTGACTGTACTATGCTCTCCTGTGATCTGATTGGCTCTATCAACAGCCTGATTTGTTCTCATCACACGGATAATTACATTCAGTGGGAAAGGCCTCTTCTGAGTTTGCAGGGTGAATGTGGTCAAACCAAGTGGAAATATTTTTCTTTCATTAACAGCCTATGGAACTGCATGATGGTTGTGATTTTCAGCTATGCTATAGTTCTAAGTGGGACTTCCAACCTGTGGGCTCTCCCAACTTCGAGGCATCTGTACTTGGAGCTCCCCTTGCAGCTATCACATTGACTAGATTAGTGTTTTACCACCAGAATTGCACATCACAATATTTTGGGAAGCAAACCCACATTCATCTGTCCCTACGGTATTTTATCAGTCCCATATTGCACATTTCTTCACATTTTCTCATTTCTGAAATCTCAAAGTACTTTCCATTAGTTTAATCATGGTATAATTGCAGAATTTTCTTTCTTACTGATACATAAAATAATGATGCATCTTATAATCGATGACATCATGGAGTCAATGAAATATGGACTATATTGGAATCTCTGAGGGGGAGAGTAGCTCTTTGTATGAATTTTGCCAAAACTCCCCAGGTGAGTCTGATGCATACTGCTGGTTATAAATACTGTGAACTTACTGTTGGCATATTTCTCCAATTAACAGTAATAATAAACTGATCACTAGCATGCATTGACTTCTGCTCTGACAGGAGCTGTGCTAAGCAACTTTCCATATTTTTATCTCATTTCATGCTTTCAAAAAAAGCCTATTGGATAGGTATTACTATGTCCACTCTATGGATTAAGACATTGAGGTTTAGACAAATGAAGTAACCTGCCCAAGGACACATAGGTATTAGAAGAAGAGGCAGGATATGAAGCCAGATGGGTTTGGCTTCAAAGCTCTAACTACTACATTACAAAGCAATGGCTCTTAATATGCAGTGTACAGACCATCATCATCAGCATCCTCTAGGGACATATTAGAAATGCAAGTTCAGGGCCCACCCAGACCTAAGGAATGAGAAACCCTGAGAGCAAGGCTCAGTAATGTTTTAACAAGGGCTCTAGATTATCCTGATGTATCCTAAAGATTGAGAGCCACTGTTAGATGGCAGAGAAGTATCCTACAATAGGAATAGGAGGCATTACTAATAAAGATAGGGCCTAGTAAAGTTTATTGGATAGCTGGCTGACTCATACTGTAATCCTAAAATAATGCCATATTTGCAAGGTTGACTAAACATTTAGTTGCTTAATAACAAATAAAATTGCATTTGCTCAAATGTGCTTTAATTATAGTTCCCAGTAGGCAGAACTATGGTAACAAAATATACTCGGCTCTAATGTTTTTTTGCATAATGAGCATAGTCAAAGCATTTAATAAGAACGGATTACAATTCCCCATATAAAATGGTAAAGCTCCAGAAGAAGCCTTTCTTTAGTCTGACATCCTGTTGTCCTCAATCTTAATCTAATCCTATTATTTCCTTTCCTCAAAAATACACACTATAGTATCTTTGTGCCTGAGAGGAAAGGATGAACTGACAAGATCTCTTCTGGTATTATTTTGGGTCAATAGATTGGTTAAATCTACCATTTGTAATGCAGATAGAAATAAACAGTTTCTGAACAAAAGCTGATTAAAGAAGTTAGCTGAAAAAAACAAAGAACTTGCTTGCTTAGTGAAAAAAAAATTTATTGACATTAAGGAATTAAGCACCCCAAAAGGATAAATAAATTTGATTCCAAGAAGAAAAGATAGTTTAAAAAATAATACACCAAACTGACAAAGTATAGAGATGCCTGGTGAATGTGATTATGTCTACCCGGCTACTTGAAAAGCATGACATTCAAATAGTAATTTTTTCTCTGCATGATGCGAAATAAGCAATTTTGATTTTTCTTTCATGACTAGATTGACTGGTTCTTGAATGTATTTTTTGATCCACAGTACTGTACTATCCATGGCATTTCCAAGATAACTGAACTAAGTAGATGTCTTTTTGTTGTTGCTTTTTAAATAGACATGTACGAGAATGAAGATAGTGATAAGTGGAAAACAGGAAAGCATAGCATTTGGAACATGAAAGTGGAGACTTTAGAAACATGAGCAGTCCTCAGCCTAGAAGACCTGGTATTTGGCTACAGTGGCCTGCAGGCCCTGTCTCCACCTCTCCAGGTTTATACATACTTATTAACACTGATTGGTTCCTTATAAATAGGGCTAAAGGGTGGGGAGCCTTGTTTCAAGTCCTGCAATGCTACCTTTTTGGTATGTTTCTTACTTTTCTCTGATTTGTGACTTGATCTCAAAATGGGTCCTGATTTATATCCAAGAGCTCTTTCCTTCTGGGTCTTTCTGCCTTAAATGAAATCTCTGGACTTTGTTCTACCTACCCTGATCCTGTGGCTGCCTGTGCCTCTGCTTAGCTTGGACTTCAGCAGTGGGAGCCCAGACCACTTGTTCCAGCCCTTAACCTTGCCTACAGCATATTGTTTGGACATCCTCTTGGAAATTAACCTTCTTCATAGACTTATGAGGGAGGGGGCGCTGGTTAAGTAGACTTGCCTGCTTATTATGTTGAGCATCTCTATAGACATTATCATTGGTTTGGGTCTCAAAGCTTAGCTTTTGCATGGTCTTGCAATAGTCGTCAGCCAATCTAAGCAATTTGTAGAGGATGCAGAAGAAGACCCACAGTAGTAAATGGGTTTGGAACTCATTGCAAGTAAAACTTGGTAGATTTGGAGGAATACGTTATGGCTGACACAAATGCTACACTGACCATAGTTTGATGCCTTCACATTTAAAAAAAAAATTCTAGTGCATTTGCTACTTTTGAGTTGTCTAATAGACAAGTCTTATACAATGGCATTATACCATGATGATAACACAATGGTAAACTTATATATTACATCTAATGGTTATCAAAAGTGATAGTTTCTCCAAGACCAATGTAAGTCTATAAGACATTTTTATAAACTACAGCCATAAAACACATTTACATCTGCATGTGTACCCTGTGCATTTATAGGCACCCATTTAACTATGTATGAATATTCATATATTCACACACATGAATTGGGATTTATTATAAGTGCTGAATATGGAATTATAAAGTCATGGAAGCTTAAGGCAGTTTCCTGAAGACCTACATTTGCTTGATTATGATTTATTAGTTTAAACTTAGCCAGTTTTATATTAATGGTACTGTTCTCTTTGAAGGGATGACTATGATTTCAAAGCTTCTTAGGACTATATATGAATCTTGGACCTATTTAAGACTTGCCAATTAGATTAAAGCAATAATATATGAAATACTATAAGTGGGGAAACATGAAGGCTGCTTTCTGTTTTATGCGACTGAACTTTAAAGATGCTTTTAGGCATTTTTAGGAACACATTCATTTTGGGGATCCAAAGGAGGAGATAATTTTCTAAAAAGACAAAACTGAAGTAGCAAGGCCCATGTAATGCTCCTGATATTGCTGTATTTTTTTCCTATGGAGGGGAGATTTAAGAGGTTGACAGATAACCTTAGTATGTGAAGTTTTTATCCTGGCACAAGTTACTGTTTGAATTTACAGAATTACCTGGGTTACTCTTTCCTATATATGAAATCCATCACAATATGCTTATGGCCCAGGCATTCTGTGTCTCAGGATGGATGAGTCCAACAGAAGGTGTAGTGTCAGAGAGTCTCACGGAGCAGGGATTGGCCCCGTAAGTGCCTATTTTTAATGCCATGGGGAAATCAGGGGTGGGAGAATTGGGCACTAGGAGTGACATTAAAATATTACAGTGCAAACCCAGCAGTCCCACTCTGTGAACAATGGGTGCTTTACTCATCTCTCCCACCCTTGTCCCTGCTTGCTCTTTGACTCTTGTCCTTCAGAGTGAGTCAGAGCTACAATGGTCCCCCAAAAGCAGTTCTATTTATCATGGACTTATTTGTTCTGGAGATCTAGAAAGAGAGGCTTGAACAATGCATTATTATTTCTGTTGGCCTCAAATTAATCTTTGTTTTACTTGAAGACATATTTAGTATATCACAACTTTTCCTGGCTGGGTCATCTGACCAGTACAACAGCATCTCCAGTTATGTTGCTATTACTACAAAATACACCACTCCCTGCACCCTCAGTGTAGAAATAATGATATATATGTTTCCTCTTTCAAGAGAAGGTGATCATATTATTTTGTAGGAAAATTTCCAGTGCACAAGCTGACACCTTCTCATTTCCTTTTCTTTTTAAGGTGAAATAATCATAAACAACTTTAAGAAATCTCTGTATATCCTTATGTAGTACATAAATCTTTTCTTTTATTCTTGTAGGAATATATTTTGCTTTTTGCTCTGGTTCCATGGAGTGTCATTTTCTCTGTTTTAATCCAACTTGAACAATATTTTTGAGCACTTACCATATGCCACACTTTGCACTGGAGACCTGAGATAGGAAGATGAAAAGACATGAAGTTCAGAATCTTGCAAGAAAAAAAATTCTCTGTCTTGTGCTTATTTGCTTGTAGGTTTAAGTGTAATAAGGAGCTTGTCCACAGTGTGCCAGGTGGCACAGAGAGTCATGGGGGGATAGTCAGGGAGGCTTCATGAAGAAGGAGCATTCTGAGCTCATTTTTGAGCAAATAAGGGATTGAGGATATGCTAGTCAGGAAAACAAATTTAGGGAGAGCTCAGGAGGCATTTTCTTATTTTATAGCTATTATAATAAGATATATGGCAGAGAACTTCCTCAAAAATTTATCATATTAATAAGCATATTTGACAGTGGGAGAAAAGATTTAAGAGAATTTGTGCTCATCTCACAGAAAGACATACACTTTGAATAAGTCTGAATTACTATGCTTTTCTTTTAAAATATGATTGAATAACTTAGATAATGCTTTAATAATACAGTGCAGTACACTTACAGAGATTAAGAAAGTTTGTGAATGTCAGTTTTTAAAATTTATTTAGAGAGTGTATTAAGACTTTTTAAATTTTCTATTAGAATCTTCTTATCTTTAGGAACCCTTTTTTTTTTCTTTCCTCCCCATATACAGAAGCAAAGCAAATTCTGGCCAATGTCTGTCAGAAATTATAAAATCTGAACTAGTTAGGTTCTGCTTACTGAGATTCTTCTGGTATCAACTAAAATGCTTTTTGCTTTAAGTCACTGAAAACCTCCTAATTGCCTCATTAAAAAAAACACAAAATTCTCCACTCCTGACCTGACAATAATAATTTCTACTGGCCCTTGCACAAGTAGTAGTTCTTTATCAGGCTTCGTTGCTCTTTCCCTCTCTGCTATCCTGTTGTGTTTTATCCACATTTCTATTTGAATAGTTATCACAGCATTGTGAATGATTCTTATAATGTCTCTCTCACACACACACACACGTTATGAGTTCCTTGATATTATTCAGCGTTGCATCCCCTGACATTAAAATGAACAAGTGAAAGCTGTTCGTGTGTTGGCTAATATTCTCCATGCTGTTTCTGATAAATGATTGCCAAGTTTGGCTGCTCATTGGGATCACTTCGGAGCTTTAAAAAATATGTATGTTTGGCACTTATTCCAAGAGATTCTGTGTTAATTCTAAGGGGTGGCCTGAGCACCAGATTTTTAAATGCTCCCCAGGTGACTCCCACATGCAGTGTGGCTGAGAACAGGTGTTTCAGACCCATACTCTCCAATACAGTAGCCACTAGGCCCATGTGGCATTGAGCTCATGTAGTGTGGCTAGTCTGAATTGAGTGTAAGTATAAATATATACACCAGGTTTTGAAGATATAATATAAAAAATGTAAAATGCATCAATATTTTTATGTAATTATGCATTGAAATGATGTTTCAAATGTTGGGTTAAATAAAATTTAATTTATATTAATACTTTAATAACTTATGAAATAAGATTAATTTAATTTCACTTGTTTCTTTTTACCTTTTTAAATGAGGCTGTTAGAAAATTTAAAATTACATATGTAACTTGCATCACATTTCTATTGATTAGCTCTGATCTAGATGATGTCTAGAATGGAAGGGATAGAGATGTTTAATTAGCAAAATAAATACTTAATAAATGCTTTCTGGCAAACTAATTGATAGTGTTTGTGGTTTGCACAACACTTACGAATGGTTTCTCTTTATAGCTATCTATATTTTAAATAATTCAGATTCAATTAATATTTGTTGATTGCATGAGTTGTGAAAATTTCTATGCTAAGGAGAGAAATAATACACATGGTAAATGGAAATGAACCAGAGACTCTATGTATCAGGTATGTAAAAATGAAACAGAACTATTAAAAATGAAATAGTCATTTGAAACTGCCCAAAATAAGGGTGAATTGAGAATACAGAGTGTTATTTTTGTAATTACAATTGTATTATAGAGAAAGTAAAAATATTCTTCCTATACTAGAGTTTGTATGGTCTTCAAACTCAAGAATACCCTAAGTTAGTTATTTGGTTTGCATGTAGAAGACATGAATAAATTATTTACGTAAACGTACGTAACCATGTATGTATGTTTACAAAGCCTGAAAAATGATCTAAGAGGAGAAGTTAAGGTCCAAAATGTCTAAAGCTTTTCATGAATAGGAAAATGACTATAGACTTGAGACTTTAGAAAACATAGCCATCTTGAATACTGAGCACAAAACTCAGTTTTAGAGGAGAGCACGCAGGAACAACCTGACCTACAGGGCAAACCACTGCACAGAGAAATACATGGGCAGTAGGCGTAAAATATCTACTGCAGGCTTGACTGATTGGGTTATCCTGGTGGGCAACATTTGCACTGACCACAGGTATTCAAAGAAAATGATGTTAAGTTTTTCAAGCAAGCTCTTATTGAAGGGGATTGGTTAAAATTGGAAATTGCTAACTGTGAGTTATTAAGAGACACAGTATCTATAAATCAATTAAAGCACATTATATTCTATTTCATTCCTAGCTTTAATTTAAACATAAACAATTGCATGTTCTATTCCCAGTAATACAAATGAAAAGTTTAGACTACATTAACTTATTCTAAGGCATTTGTCTTTTGTTGAAATAAAATGAAATACTTTTTTCTATTTGGTTTCTGATAAGATTGAAGGGAAATAAATTTGTATTAAGCAAATTCCTGGTGCTGTAATCTTGTCTTTACTTTGCTTCTCAACATCTGGATCTTATGAAGCAACTGAGAGCATTTTGAAAAGCTGGGCTTTGGCATCTGGATGCATTTGGTTTGAAAATTACTCCATCACTTCTATTCTCCATCACTCACTGTTTGACCTTGGCCAAGTCATGTAACCTGCCCATGCCTCAATTTGCTTGGCCCTAATACATACCTTGCAAGGATGTTTAAGGGAGGAAATGTAAAATGTATTGCCTAGCACATGGTAAGACTGAAAATCATTCTCAGCTGGACAGTTTTGTGTAATCAAAAATTATAACTAAAATTAGTATTTTATATGTGAAGAATATTACTGCTACCTCTAGCCCGAGAGTTTGGAACACAGGAGGAAAGTTGGGGAAAGGAGAAAGGGAATGCAAGAAAGCTTCCTTGTTTATTGCTGGCACCATTGGGGAGCTAAATCTCCTCTACAGTAGATACAGAGAAATATTTAAGACCAGAACAGATGAGTGTGGAGGTAGCAGAGTTGGATGAACCTCCTCTGCTGGGGGAGCAGGGCTCAGCTGTGCTTGATGAGCAGATGTCCAAGCCAAAAAAGGCACATACATAGGCAGGAGCAATACCCCTGCCCCTCCGGCAAGCCCAGGGCAAGTGCTTTCCTTTAGGATCCTGGAACTCTGTTAATGTACCACCTGATATGGAGGTGGTGATCAGAACGTTACAAAATGTCCATCCTCAGTATCTGCAGAGTTGGAGACATGGCAGGAAAGACCTGTTTTGTGGTGCTGTCCAGAGGCAGGGGCAGAGCCAGCACCGGCCTGTTTAACCAGAGCCAGGCGCATAGTAGGGATGCTGTAAGTATTGATAGGATCAGAAAGATCAAACACATCCTACAGTGGACAGCCCCGATGAGTATCTGTAGCATGAACAATTTAAGCTTTGTTCCAGACAAATGAGAATCTTGTTATATTCCTTTACATGTGGTGATAGTAGAAGAAAGGAGAATGAAAATCAATGATAAATTAAGCAATGGGTATTAACTTCCAAAAGACAAGCACTTTAAATGCCTCTCAAAATTCTGCATTTGCTTGTTTTACAAAATGCTTTGATCAATGAAATGCAGTAGGTGAGGAGTTTCATACTTAGCTATTCTTTCTCCAAAGCCTCTTTAAAATGAACCAGAAAATCACTTTTTTTCCCTAAGTTTAACTTTTCTACATAGAGAAAGGATT
The DNA here is from genome assembly GCF_021234165.1 of Pteronotus mesoamericanus. Lineage (NCBI taxonomy): Eukaryota > Metazoa > Chordata > Mammalia > Chiroptera > Mormoopidae > Pteronotus > Pteronotus mesoamericanus. Next base: position 64,013,879 of record NW_026555329.1, on the reverse strand, counting down.
TCTGTTATCTTCATTTAAAGTAAGACTTAAATAACTAAGATCGACTGCGTTTTGAGAGCTATATATCCTTTAGCTATGATAATATGCTCAGAACTGTCTTTATGAAGATGAGGAAAGAGAATTGTTTGATGTGTAAATATTTGCAAGAGAAGAACTGGCTCCAATTCTAGGCCTCACATTTGTTTATGTGTCAGTCATCCATAATGACGAGGGAGAGCTGTCTCCTGGGAGTGGGAATACTCTGCTGAATTTTGAGCATTGCTAATCCATTTAGCAGGGGAATTTGGAGTATCATTCAACTCATATAGAAAGTGGGAGTAGCAGGAAAAGAACAAAATTAAATGGCACCATTTTCAAAATCATAATGGTTTAGAATTTGAAATTTATCTGCTTGAAGTGACATAGTCCAATGCCATTCGCATATTTCAATTCAATTCCTTTTTTTATATGTATCTGAGAAATATCATGCACGACCACTTTTTTCTGGATCTAGAACAAAGTCAAATCTACATGCCAGTCTAAGGTTCAGACATTTCTTTGTACCTGCCCAAAATATGTGAAAATGATTGCCTCTGCTTCTCTCCTGATAACTGTCTTCTCTGAATATAAAACTTTAAAAACTAGGAAATATTTCATTTTCAATTCTAAACCAACATTCTAAGAACAGTTTTGCATTTCGGTCAGAATACTGTTATTAATTAGTTTATTAATATTTTTTCATTCTTGTTCTAATAGAACATTATCTACTTTTTGATCATTAAAGATACGTTTTCTATTATTGGCATCTCTTCAAATGCCAAGACATTGCAATTGTTTTCTAGGGGGAATATTTTTCATTTATTTATTTATTTTTGCTTGAGTCCTTGAAGAAATGGAATGGAATAGCATAGTATTAGCAGATTTGTCTTCGTTCATAAAGACTTCTGCTAACTCTGGCATCATCTGACACTGTTTTGATAATAGAGATGATGCACCTTTGTAGAAAGGTTTTGTTTTTTTTTTTCACCATCAGTTGCCAGGATCTGGAAGATTGATTAGTGCCCTTTTCTTATTTATTAATTGATTTGGGTTTCTGACTGACTGATGTATGTGTAGCATAAGATACCATGGATCATGCATGTGATAAAAAAAGAGCTCAATAATATAATAAAGATTGCTATTTATTTATTTACTTACTTACATTTTTATCTTTTAATCTTCACCAACCTGAGGACATACTTATTGATTGTAGAGAGAGGGAAGGGAGGTAGAGAAACATTGATGTGAGAGAGAAACATCGACAGTTGCCTCTAGCACCTGCCCTGACTGGGGACCAAATGCACAACCTAGGCATGTGCCCTGGCCAGGAATTGAACCCGTAAACTTTTGGTTTACAGGGCAATGCTCCAACCAACTGAGCCATACCAGCCAGGGTAAGACTGCCATTCTTTAAATGTTTACAGTTTGCTAGGCACTGTGGTGAGTACTTTATACACATTGTCTCTTTTAATCTTCACAACAATCAGATCTTATAGATGAAGAAGCTCGGTTTAGAGAGGATAATTAACTTATTCAGTGTCATAAGCCACTAAATGATAAAGTTGATTTCAGCCTAAGTTTATCTGACTTCAGAACTCAGACCAGATGGCTCCTGATAAAATTATAATATGTGATCATATTAAATTCAAGATTTTTGAGCCAGGCATTTTAAGAGGCATCATGAATGATGTAGAGACCGCAAAAGTTCCATAGAACAGCCATTTTCAACCAATGTGCCATGGCACACTCGTGTCCTGCAAGAATTTTTAAAAAGTGCAATATCTGACTATTTAGTCAGGGGCACTGACCTCTTTTCCCTTAGATTACCAAATAAAAAAAGTGGCAACGGCCAACACAATAGCCATATGGTACGAATGCCCTGTCTTGAACCATAGATGTATAGGTCATGTAATAGAATTGCATCTTCCTGGTCACACCTCATAATAAGTTTGTATGTTATTGGTTAATTCCTGGTACCAGAAATCCTTACATACAAGTATAGATACCTGTTTGGTTTTTTTGTTTTGTTTTGTTTTGTTTTGTTTTAGGATTTTATTTCTTTATTTTTAGAAAAGGGGGAGGGAGATAGAAAGAAAGGGAGGGAATCATTAATTTGAGAAAGAAACATAGACTGGTTGCCTCTTGTACCTGACCAGCTGCTGAACCTGCAACCCAGGCATGTGTCCTAACCAGGAATAGAACTGATGACCTATCACTTTGCAGCAGGGTGCCCAGCCAACACCCACTCCAGTCAGGGCAGCGCCTGACTTTTCCCAAAGTCACTTTGGGGCACAAAGGGTAGGTAATTTACTGTTGTTATTACTTTTTGTAAGTCAATCACAATTAGTTCTATTTTTTGTCAGATTGGCAAAAAATACATATATTTTTTGGTGTGGCACAGAATTTTAGTAATTGGTTTGCGTGTGCCATGAGATGAAAAAAGCTGAAAATCTCTACCTTAGAAGAAAAAGATGTGTACACAACTACTTAAGTAGTAATAGTAAGCAAGTTTTACAGGTAAACTTTAGGTTTTACCTTTTTGCTGGAAAACTCTGGATCTTTCAACCCCAGAAAGTATACCCTTTCCCACCAAAGTGTGGGTCCCTTGTCCACTGGTTCAAAGCAGAATATAATGAAATAACTTTCTAAGAATTTCTCCCAATCCCAGAAAAATATTGTCATCTCTCAAATACGGAATCGAAACTAGTCTTTAAATAAATGATTTTCTTTATTCCTTGACTTCAATTCTGCCAAATTTTGCCCTAAGTACTCCGTCTTCCTTGGCTTCTGAGCCTCTGATGTAGCTGTGGTTTGGGGACTTCGCATCTCCGGTCTGGTCAGTTGTAGTTTTCCTTCTGTCAGCATCTGGCAGTACTGTCTGTATTCTGTGCTACTTTTTACAGTGGGGTTTTAACTTTCAATTAAAGAAGAAGCAAGGCAGCCCTTAAAGCTCTGTGGGTTGACAAGACTCTATGAATCAGAGCTAACAGCCTCCACTCTCTTTCAAAGTTTTTTCCCCAAAGTTACTCTTACAGGTTCACTGGCCTCCTCTCCTTTATCTTCCAGTTTTCTCCTTCCACCCACATAAAATTTCTTTATTTTTCATTTTATTAAAAAAATTTTATTGTTCTTCAGTTACAATTGTTCCCATTTTCCCCCGTTACTCTCCCCTGCCCTACCCACCCACCGCCTACCACATTCAATCCTCCCCCACCCCATTGTCTCTGTTGGTGGGTCCTTTATACATGATCCTTGACTTGACCCTTCCCCTTTCCCCTCCGTTATTCTACATAAAATTTCACTGTGTTTTGGAAACTTGTCAAGGAGTCAATAGAGTAAATTTTGAGTCTAAGTATTTTCTCCATGCTGATGACTTCCTCACAGTTTTGATGACGTTGAACACCTTTACTGAATGTACCTCTCATGAAGTAAACTGGGTCATGTGTTGACTCTTTGGTATTTCAGGACATGGGGGGTTGGAGGGGTCAGTAGAGAAAACCCTCTTTTCTGAGTAGATTTGTTTTTGAGGGAAGAGATCTCATGATTATCTGAGTCTTTCAGGGAAGTGGGTTTATTACAGGTTTTCTGCTTTTTGTTCAGTTCACATGTTTTTATACTTACTACTTTTGTTCAGCTCTCTGAGAGCATCCTTACATTCCAGACACAAGCTCCCTCTTTACCAGTGCAGTGGTCTAACTCCTGTCAGGCACCAAAATCATCTGTGGAACCTTTTAAAAACTACTCCCACGATGGCCCCATTCCTGCCCTTCCAGTTCTTTGATTTGTTACCCAAGGTCGAGAAAGATGCATGTGTTCATTAGGAGGGCTTCCATTGCATAGATTATTCTTCTTTCTCCAGATCTATTCATGACTCATTTTCACAGGCTCTGTCATAGGTGTAGAATTCCATTATGAGACTGAAGGAAAGATAAAGTTTGCAAGTTTAATTAGGCCTAAGAATAAACTTTGCTAGTAGTACATTCCATGGTGAATTCTGACAAGACTCATCAGACTCATCTCTCCTCATAACAAGTTATTGATACCTTCCTAGCATGCACTTGCTTTTTTTCCCTGTTCATGTTTCTGCCAGATTAATAATGGACGTGTGAGGAAGTAATAAAGAAGTCAAGTGGTGGCCTCTTTAGCAGTATTTTCATTTCCAAAGGAAATGCTGAAAAAGAGCATACTGAGAATTGGCAACAGCCAGGCACTGTCTTAGTGGTTTCATATGCAGTATAATTTTTAATCAAACAACAGACTCTGAGGTAGGCATTATTAAATAAGTTTACACATGAAACTGAGGGGCAGAGAGATCAAATCATACTAAGTAACAGAGTAGTCAATTGCCTCCTCTCATGGTATTTCCTGTTTGGGGACTTTAAAAACCTCAGCGGTGACTGTCTATGCATCTTTCTCCCCTTATTTTCTCAAAAACACAATAAAATAAAATACAACACCATAATTTTATAATGATAAACTTAGATTTTAAAAAATATTTTCCATGCACATTTCTGTTCATATAGCTTTAAATTGTTATTTATTTTTAAGTAGTTAGTAATATGACAAAATTGACTGAATTTGGCCCTCTCTTCTGAGCATGTCATACATACAAGTGCAAATTGAATTTACTCAGCTCTCAACTTGACCACCTCATCTTGTTTTTATTATTATTATTATTATTATTATTAAAAATGGGAATGCAATGTTTATAGCAGTTTCTATAATCATTAGGAAAATGTCCCACAACAAATATCAGTGTGTACTAATGAACTTGATGAAGTTATCAGTCTGGTTTCTTATTAAGGAAATTAGGAGAAAAAATTAAAACTTTATAAAGATCCATTTATTATTTAGAGGCTGCACAATTAATCAGCAATATAATGCAGAAAAAATTATTTTAAAATGTTGGAAACTGGAATTTATCGATTGAAAAGGGCCAGAGACCCACTGGGATTTGTTAACAGGAAGACAAACTTGAATTGACAGAAATAATTAGTCTCTGGAGGCCAGATAAAGAAAAAGACCTCATTTGAGTCTGTGGCACACTCTCAGATACCTATGAATACTAGTTAGAAATAAACTGAATTGTTTATGTTGATCTTACTCTCTGGAAACTGCTGGTGAAACTGGAGACTTGGAACTCCTTTTATTTCTTTATTTGTTACCTCTCCAGTCAGGAAAAGAATAAGTTGGTAGCAACTCAAACAATTTTCATTGAGAACCTTTCTGAAGTTCTTTTTTTTTTTTTCCCTCTGCATTCAGCCAAGAGGAAAATGTTATTTTACAGCCTTTGTATTGGTGTTGATGGGTTCTTAGGAGACTTCTTGAGGGAATGAAGGTGGAAGAGGAAGATAGGACACTTCTGAGAGAAGGGATTAATATTGGCTATTATCCAAGCACAGGTAATCTTGGAAAGGGATTGTAAACCAGCCTCCAGACAGAAATATTTCACTAGAGGTCACTGTCAATTCTTTTTTAAAAAAGCTAGTAGTAAGTGTGTTTTTAATTTACATATATATATCTTTTCTTCCTTTTTTTTGTTTGGGCTTATCTCAGCTGTTTCACTCCAATTCTTTTGCTTTTTATTCTGAAGTAAAATGAAAAGTGAAATGTATAAAACATTGCAAGAAAATTCTGTAAGTTTTCCTCATTCTGAAGCTTGATCGTTATTATTATTAAGAGATTAAAAGATTATAAGGAAATCTTACAGTGTAACTTAAGGATTCACAGTTTATTCACTGACTCTTCTCTTACCTTGCTTAGCAAAGACATTTTCCATCTTCCTGATAAAATCTCAACTTTGCTTATTGACTTGTTGTTTTTCCAACAAATATTTTATTCAATGCACACAGTTATAATAAAAGCAAGCACTTATTGGATACATAGTGTAAAAGCACTGTCTACATTATTTGATTTACTCCTCACAAGCCTATGAGAAAGTTATTACTATTGTTATCCCATTTTACAGATGAGGAAATAGAGATACCTTAAAGAAATTGGTTGAGCACCTATATGTTAAATTATAATGTGGCTTAATCCATTTTTCAGAAGGGGTAGGGAAGTTGCCAGATGAAATACAGGACACCCAGTTAAATTTGAATTCCAGATAAAACAAAAAATAATTTTTATTTTTAATCAGATTATATTGATTATGCTATTATACTTGTCCCTATTTTTCCCCGTTTGTCCCCTTCCACCCAGCACTCCTCACTCTCTCAGGCAATTCTCACACCGTTGTTCATGTCCATAAGTCGTGAGTATAAATTCTTTGGCTATTCCGTTTCCTATACTGTACTTTACATCCCCATGGCTATTCTGTAACTGCCTATCTGTACTTCTTGATCTCCTCACCCTTTCACCCTTTTCTCCACACACCTCTCCCGCCTGGCAACCATCAAAACGGTTTCTGAGTCCGTCTCTGCTGTTCTTGTTTGCTTAGTTTGTTTTTTAGGTTCAATTGTTGACAGGTATGAATTTATTGCCATTTTATTGTTCATAGGTTTGATGTTTTTTCTTAAATAAGTCTCTTTAACATTTTATATAATAATGGTTGGTGATGATAAACTCCTTTAGTTTTTTCTTGTCTGAGAAGTTATTATCTGCCGTTCGATTCTAAATGATAACTTTGCTGGGTAGAGCAATCATGGCTTTAAGTATTTCTTGCCAGTCCTTTCTAGCCAGCAAAGTTTCTTTTGAGAAATCAGTTGACAATCTTACAGGAACTTCCCTGTAGGTAACTAAGTGCTTTTTCTCTTGCTGATTTTACAATCTTCTCTTTAAGACCTCTCTTTCTCTTTGACCTTTGGCATTTTAATTATGATGTATCTTGGTGTAGGCCACTTTGCATCCACCTGGTTTGGAACTTTCTGTGCTTCCTGGAATTGCATGTCTATTTCCTTCACCAAATTAGGGAATTTTTCTTTTACTACTTTTTCAAATAGATTTCCAATTTCTTGCTCTTTCTCTTCTCCTCTGGCACCCCTATGAGGTGAATGTTTAGACACTTGAAGTTGTCTCGGAGGCTGCTTACGCTATCCTCATTTTCTTGGGTTCTTTTTTCTTCTTGTTCTGATTGATTGTTTCATTGCCTCCTTATGTTCCAAATAATTGATTTGATTTTTAGCTTATCCACCTTACTGTTGTTTCCCTGTAAATTGTTCTTTATTTCAATTAGTGTATCCTTCATTTCTGACTAGGTCATTTTTATACTGTTGGGGTCCTCATTAAGTTTCTTGAGCATCCTTATAACCAGTGTTTTGAACTCTGCATCTGATAGATTGCTTATCTCCATTTTGGTTAGTTCTCTTTCTGAAGTTTTGACCTGTTCTTTCATATGGGCCATGTTTCTTTGTCTCCTCGTTTTGGAAGGCTTCCTGTGTTTGTTTCTATGTATTAGGTGGAGCTGCTTTTGACTCCATGTCTTGCCAGCATGGCCTGACATAGTAGGTGCCCTGTGGGGTCCAGTGGCACAGCCTCCACTATCCCCCCCAAGCTGGGTACTCAAGGTGTGCCCTTCATGTGGTCAGAGTACACCCTTCTCTTGTAGTTGAGCCTTGATTGCTGTTGGTAGGTTAATGGGGGGGATTTACCCAAGCCAGTCAGCTGCAAGGATTGGCTGTGACCACTGACCACTGACCACCAACCTCTGCCCTCTGTGGAGGATCAGCTGTGTAGGGACAGGGTGGTGGTGCTCTGACATGATCTGTAGCTGTCCACTGTGTGCATAGGTGTTTCCTGGATGGTCTAGGTCAAGGCCAGTCCCCAACTGTGTTCTGCCCTGGCCACCCTGTATGAGCTATAAATCAATCTGCAGATGATTATTACTTGTATTAGGCTGGAGATTCCCAGGCAAAGCCAAGTTGTGAATCTAGGCTGGCTGCTGCTGGTGCCAGGCCTGGGGCCACTTAGCTGTTGCAAGTTTAATGTGATTTAGGGAGCTGTGAAGAATGAGATAAGACCAGCCAGTCATATGGAAAAGTCACAGTTAACAGTTTAGGTGGGTCTGTAAGTTGGGTGTGACAAAGTCTCAGGGGATCTCCAGAGTGGGGTGTACAGTGTTAGCTAGGTTGATGGAGTGTCAGACATGGCACCTGCCTGCTGGCTCTATAACTCTGTATAGAGAGGGCTCAGAAAAAGGACAATGGCCTCTTCCTGGTTCTCTGCCTGGGAGAAAGCTGTTCTTCACCTCTTGCCTTAATGCTAGACACTTCAGTTCCTTTGTGTATGCCACCAGTGTTTTTCAAGCTGTTAGCCTGGTGCTGGAGCACAGAGGGAGTGAGTTTAAGTAAGTCTCTGTGTGGGTTCTTTAAGGGGAACTGCTTGGAACTCTAGAAGTTTCTTCCACTGACTTGATCCCCACTGGTTTTTGCAAGTGGAAGTTATATGGACATATCTTCTTGGCACTGGAACCCTGGTCCTGGTGTGGGGCTGGGACTCCTCCTTCCCAAGATATCCCTCCTGAATTTTTAACCACCACATGTGTATCTGGGACCAGTTTGTTCTGTGTCTCTGCACCTCCTACCAGTCTGGATAGATGTGGCTTCTTTAATTCCATAGCTGTCAGACTTCCATTCAGCTCAATTTCTAATGGTTCTGAGTGATGATTGTTTTTCATTTCAGTTGTAATTTTGGTGTGGTTGTGCGAGGGGCGAGTCACGTTTACCTCTGCCATCTTCCTGACTGGAAGTCCAACAAATACATTTTAGGGCAAGTATATCCCAAATATTGCACAGAACATGGACATCCAGTATTTTTGTTAACTAGATCTGGCAACAATAGGAACACTTGACCATTTGCAGGGTCAGTTTTGAGCTGGAAACTTCAGTGGAGGCCATCTAACTCCAGCGTCTTACTGGACAGGCGAGGAAAGGCTCAGGATTCAATGTTTTCGTGTTCCCTTGACAGACAGGTAATAAGGTGACATTTAGGACTTGGCCAAGCTGCCTCTCTTATTTCCTCAGCAGGTTTCCATCTGACTACCAAGTGAGATTTCCCATTATGTCTAGGGGTGTTTATCTCGTGCGTGTTTTCTGAATTGTCTAGAAAGCAAATCTTTGCAAACGCTCTATCACTAACAGCATGAGGGAAAGTGGAGGGAGGAAAGGAGGAAGCCTCAAGTAAAATTACTGGCTGCTCTTGTATGTTGGCAACATGCAATATTTTTTGCATATGGTGCCTCCTCTGGTAAGAACAAGAGGCATGATTATAATGGCATATATTAAATATCTACTTGGCCTTGTCAAGTTTCTTTTAAGGCTTTGGCTGAGGGGTCCAATTTGAATGCTACTAGTGTTTCCAGAGAATGAATAAATACAAATGCTTTTTATAAAGTAGTCACCCATTTAGTCTATAGTAAATTAAAATGTTGTATAATCTACTGGAGTTCAATATTGGGTCACTTTCTTCAAAGAAGAGAGAGGTATTAATTAGTCTGTTTCTTGGAGGCTTCATTATGCATGCTCCATTCCCTCTGCCACTGTAACAAACAGTTCCTGGTGCTTGGGCCCTGGCTGATTAACTTGCACAGCTGCCTCTTGATAGCTCTCCTTCTGATGGACGCTGTTACCTAGGGGAGAGGCGGACTGAGGAGCAGAAAAAGAAAAAAATGAAACCAGGTTCTCTTCCTGATGTGATAAAGCAAATAAATATAAAACCTGAGCAGACATAAGTGAAATCAACTGCCTGAGTTGTCCATCTTAGCCATAGGGTTTCTTTAGGTTGAAAATTAAATGTACTAGGGCTTCACCGTTGGAGTTGTAAATACCTAAGAGGTGACAAAAAGCTTCTTGAAGTCCCGTTTTTGGGGAAAAGGAAAGATGCCTTTCTGATGAAACTGGGAGATTATAACTTAAAATGTGTTGAATACAAGGGACAGAATTATTGATACAGATTCTTAAGTCATAACTGACAAAAAGTGAAAATTTTCAACCAAATGAGGTTTCCTTGGTATTATTTTTATATGAGTAGTTTTTTTCTCCCCCACCCCGTTAAATTTGGTCTTTCCCTCCCTTAAATTTGGTCTTTCCCCTCAAAAGAAATTTACTTTTTCAAAAGCATTTCAATTCTGTTGGAGTAAAGATATCTTTTTTTACAACTTTTAACTTTGAACTGCTTTTAGATTTACAGAAAAGTTGCAAGACTAGTACAGACTGTTTTCATATATTCCACCATAGCCTCCTCCTCCTCCAATTAAAATCTTAACCTAGTACAGCCCTGGCTAGTGTGGCTTAGTGGATTCAGTGCCAGCCTGCAAACCAAAGAGTCACAGACTCAATTCCCAGTCAGGGCACGTGCCTGGGTTGCGAGCCAGGTCCCCAGTAGAGGGCACGCAAGAAGCAACCACACATTGATGTTTCTCTCCCTGTCTTTCTCCCTCCCTTGCCCTCTTTCTAAAAATAAATATAAACAAATAAAACCTTTAAAAAAAAAACTTAACCTGGTACAATGATCAGACCCAAGAAATTTACATTGATATGATACCAATAACTAAAGACCTTATTCAGGTCTTATCAGTTGTTTCATTAGTGTGTTGTTTTTCTGGAACTCTATTCAGAATCCTACATTGCATTTTGTTGTATTTCTTCTTAGTCTTCAGCAATCTGTAACAATTTCTCACCTTTCTTTAACTTTCATGACCTTTACATTTTTGAAGAGTATAGCTGCATCAGTTATTTTGCCAAAGGTGCCTCAATTTGGGTTTGCCTGATGTTTTTCCATGATTGAACTGAAGTTATGCATTTTTGACAAGAATATAACAGAAATATCTCCTTCTCAGTGCCTTATATCATAGACTTCAGGATGTCAATATGTTTCATTACTGGTAGTGTTGATCTTGATCACTTGGCTAAAATGTTTTCTGCTGAGTTTTTCTCTGGTTTTTAACAGATATCTTGAGGGAACAGCTTTGAGACTATGCAAATCCTGATCTCAAACTTTCACCCACTGATTTTAGCACACATCAGTGGGTCTCAGTTCTGTTGCAATTACTATTATGGTGTTTGCTTAATGGTAATTTTCTGTTTCTCCCTTTTCTTCAATAATTATTAGCTAGAATTCCATAGCAAGGAAGAATTATCTTTATACTTCATCTATCGAGATGATCAATAATTATTTGTATCCATGAGTATGGACTCATCGATATTTATTTTATTCTGTGAATCATAATCCAATACTAACATTATGTAATTTCTTGCTCAACTTGTTCCAGCTTTGGTTATTAGGAGCTTCTTTAGATTGGTGCTTGTCCTCTCTTGCTAAGCCCTTTTCTATTTTTTAGCACCTCTTTATTTTTCACTTTACATTCCATTCCAGGAATATACATACACATTTTCCCTGCTCTGGCAAAAGAATCAACCATTTCTCCAAGTTTTCTTTTGTTCGAGAATGGTGTTTAGAAACAGATCTTGTTACCAGGTGTACTAATTGCTACTGAGGTGTCACTGCACTGAGCTCTCTCAGAGCCAGGGAATACTATGCATGTGTACCAACCTGCACATTATGCATATTGGTATTTCTATATCTATCTATCTATCAATCTATCGCCACACATTTATACTGTTACGTCAGTGTTCATTTTTGTCTTCCTCCTATCTTTAACTTCTTTCTCCAGTAGTAAGAAATCTGATTTTTATTTTCTACAATATATTTACTTTTTTGTTTAATTCTAGTGTATCCATGAGTAGTTTCAACACTGCATACCCAAATAGTTTCTAATTGGATTCAGAACCCATATCCCTGCAAGAAACACATTTACTGACTAAATTATAGTATTTATATAGTTTTGTCTTTATCCTTACAATTTCCAGTCAAAATACTGTTTTCATATTTGGGTTAGTTTTATTATTCTCCCACCCCTTCAGTGTGGTTTTATCATTCATTTGTGATAGACTTAGGTACATTGGTTAATTTTTGTGTATTTTGGTATCCCTCTCTGCCCCTCATCCAAGTTAGTTTTAATTGTTGATTGCTTGGGAGTATGTGAAAACATGAATTGTAACTATGGTTCTAAGAACCAAAGCTTTACCAAATGTACCCATACAAGGGTCACTTCAGCTTTGTCCATTCTGTTCCACCTCTGTTCTTCCCTTCTTTCCAGCCCTTTCACACCCGCCCCCTATACATGACCAGTCTCTTTAGTTTCTGGTTAAACCTTCTCAAATTTCCTTTGCATAAATAGGCAGTTACACATATGTATTTTTGTAATCACTTTTTTCTTATGTAAAAGCTACCATACTATAGATTCTATTTTGCACTTTGCCCTTTCCACTTAACAGTATTTCCTAGAAATCTTTTCATGTCAGATCATAGAGGTCTTCCTTAATATTTTTTATAGCTATGTTATACTCCATTGTATTATAGCTTCATTATAATATCTTCCTCATGTATCACTTTCTCTAGGAGAAAGACATGACAGTTAACAGCCTAAGGGAGTTTAATACAGGGTCTGGCACAAGTAATATCTGCCTGAGTATGGTTGGTAGGATAATAATATGGGCATAGTAATTTATAGTTTTAATTTGAACATTTGATCTAAAATGCCATATGGTATGTTTGAGTGTGACATTACAGAATTACATGCTTATGATTTTGTAATAGAAGATTTTGTAATAAAAGAAGGGCATTATTTATGCTGGATCTTGTATTATAATAAGGAGATAGAGTGGAAAGTTTAAAAAAAATCTTGAAAATGGAGCAAACTGGAAAAAACTGATAAAGGTACAAGCTACATTTATTTAAGTCCAGGAGGAACAAAGCAGAAGTATATCATGATAATTTACTAGCTTAACATTATTGGAACTAAGTCTTTGCACATGTCTGTGACTTTTAACATCTTAGTTTGGTGATCAAGAGCAGTCTCTGCCATTGTTGGTTTAGACCATCAAAAACTTTGGACTATTGCAACTTGCTGGTGGTAAGAGTTCGGGCAAGTTATTTAATATCCTCATGCCTCAATTTATCTGTAGAATAAAAATAAAAAGAATGTCTACCTCGCAGGGGTAAATATAAACAATGGGAGATAGTACAGTGTATGGAACATGGTAAGCCCATAACTGGTAATGATAATTATTCTTTTACCAATTGCTCTTAAGTGTTACACTAATTTATACTCTAAGCAGGAGTTTTTTAAAAAAATATATTTATTTATTTTTTTGATTAATTAATTCATTTTTTCAAATACATTTGTCTCTGCCTTCCCCCCACCACTTTCCGTTGCCCCCTCCTCCCCTCCCTCCCTCAATCCTTCCCCTTTGGTTTTGTCCATGAGTCCTTGCTATATGTTCCTTGACTTTTCCCTTCCCTTCCTTTTCCCCCGCCCACCCCTCCCTCCTTTCCTCTTATCTCTGTTGGTTTCTTTTCCTTTCAGTGTTGCTGGTCTTATTTTCCTTGCATCTTTGTATTGTTGGTTAGGTTCTGCTTATAGGTGAGATCATATGGTATTTGTCTTTCACCCCCTGGCTTATTTCGCTTAGCAGAATGCTCTCGAGTTCCAGCCATGCTGTCACGAAGTTTAGTAGTACTTTTTTCTTTCTACTGCGTAATATTCCATTGTGTAAATGTACCATAATTTTTGATCCAATCATCTAATGATGGGTATTTAGGTTGCTTCCAACACTTGGCTATTGTAAATTGTGCTGCTATCAACACTGAGGTGCAGAGGTTCTTCTGAATTGGCGTTTTGGGATTCTTAGGGTATAATCCCAGCAGAGGAATCGCTGGATCAAAAGGCAGGAGTTTTTGATGGTTTAGTTTATATATACAATTAAACACACTTGTAATTTATACTAATTAGTAGCTTTTTTATATCAAAGTGATGCTGAGAGAGCATAAGGCAGTAAGAGGAGACAGGGAAAGGAGAAAAGGGAAAGAAAAAGAATACATAAGAAAATGGATATTATCCCTAATTTTACTAATCAGAGAAGATCACTTCTAATATTTGAATAAAGGTCCTTCCAGATGATTTTTTATGGCTGTGTACAAAGTATATATCTTTTGACAAGCTCTATCATGTTTTTAACAAAATATTATCACATTGTATATACTGTAATTATTCATTTAAAGAAATAAAATTTTATTTTGAATATTTTTCTAAAGTATTATTCTTCCTACCAGAAGTCTTGATTAGATTATTCAGTCATTTATATCATTTGGTCTAAGGTCTGATCAATCAAATGAGAAATAAAATTGATAAGCAGGTAGACAAACTAACCAAAAAAAGCTCAGTAAATCTGAGTGTCTGAATTACCTGGGTCCTAAACTCAACCAACCATACCTTTTTGTAAATGTATCATTTGCAAGTACTTATCTAGAAAAGTCCCAAGTACTTACACTTATTCAGGAAATTAATTCCTTGCTTTTATATTTTTGCTTGTGATTTCCATTTTATGGTATTATAAAGTGAGGGAATTGACCTCAAATTCAAACCTACGTTTTTGATGTAAAATGCTCAAGAGAAGCCTCCAGCCTTCCTCTAAGGCTGCATGCAGTTCTAACACATGCACTCCCAACGCATGCACTTCCATCATGACTGTGGGTCTGTAAAAATTGCAAGTAAAGTTTCAGGGCCTTTGAAGAAGAATTATTTAGATTTATGGTCTTTTAAGAGGCTCATTCCTCATCTTTCCAGACAAAAGGTAAAGCTCCTCTCCTTGGCATTATATATTCCCCTCTATTTCTTTTTTCAGGTCTGCTGACCTTCCCAACTTGCATCCCAGGTTCAAGCTTATCCAACTGCTTACCGTCTCCCAAGCTTGTGTGTGTGTTTTAAATGCCTTTGCACATGCTGTGTTCTATGCCCTTTCCTCCCATGCCCTGTATGCCTTGCAAATACCAATTTTTCAAAATTCAGCTTAAGTGTCCTTCGCAGTCCTGTGCTCCATGAAGCTGTCCTTGTCTCTTTAAGCAGAGTATTCCTTCCTCTGGGTTTTCAAAGAATCCCACAGGTACCTCTGACTTTGCATGGGTGTTAGGGTTTGACAACTGTTCCCTCCTTCTCTTCCACTGGAACGTGGCTCCAAGGGCAATGAATTGGTTTGGGTACTCTTGGCATTCTTAATGCATAGCAGAATGTCTGGTGAGTGTTTGATAAATCTTGCTTGTATGGGTCAATGGGTGGAACAGAAATATAAAAACAAAATTATAGTTCACCCTGCCCATCAAGACACTGTATGACATTTGGTAAATTACAAGAACCTTCAGCAACTTAGTTTCCTCAACTATGAGATGAAAATGTTGAGCATTATTTCCAATGTCTCTTCCTTGGTGGACACTTACAATTTAGCCAGTTTAACAAGGAGGAGGAATTAAGGAGCTTCTGATGGCAACTACTTTTTAGCTTCCTTTTGGCAGAAATCTCGATCTCAGTCCAAATCTTTCAGGTGAGTGATCTGGACTGAGAGAAAGGACCCCACCATCACTGGAGATGAAAGTGGAATGAAAAGGTTGCATTTATGATAGGAAGGCCTTGAGGCTTGTTTCACTGTCATAGAGTCAAAGAATGGTCAGACTGGGAGGAACCTAAGAGATAAGCCATCCAACCTCCTTATTTCATTAAAAAATTAAAATGAAAAGGCCTGGAAAATTTAAGTAAGTTGCTCAGTCACAGCACTAGTTTGCAGCAGAATGTAGCCTGTGGATTCTCAGGTTTTTATCATTCTACCACACCAAGCACATGATCTATAACTAAATCAAGATGCAGAATAATATTGTCTGTGAAGATGTGCTTCTGTGTCCAAGTTCATTTAGTTTGGAGAAGACAATGAATGTTAGACACTTGATTTCTTTCTATATTTATATTGGCTTGAACTGTTCTGCCAGATACAGCATGTTTTTTTTTTAACAATTTGTGGTTTATTATCTTTTTTTTTCCATTGGTTAGAGAAGGCTCATGAAGGGTACATAAAGGCACAGGACACAACATATTAGAAGAAATGCTAAAAGATGCCACCTGAGCATAGGCTGGTGGGGGTCCCACTTAATGGAAGATGAAGTAAATATCTTCTAAATGAGAAACTGAACGATGTGTGGATAAAATAGGGCAAGTTCTGATGTCAGACCATAATGATGATGTTAATAATAGCATCTTAGATTTGTTACATGTTGTATCTAGGTATAAAGGTCACCTTTTTAAATAAATGCATGGCCTACTCTGGCCGGTATAGCTCAGTTAGTTGAAGTGTTGTCCTGTATCCAAAGGGTCACGGGTTTGATTCCCATTTGGGGCACATGCCTAAGTTGAGAGTTCAATCCCCAGTCCAGGTGTGTATGGGAGGCAACCAATTTATTTTTCTCTCTCTCCTTTTCTCTCTCCCCCCTCCTTTAAAGAGCAATGAGAAAAATGTCCTCAAGTGAGGATAAAAAAATTTAAAAATGCATGGACATTTTTTTCTTTTTTAAAATTAATTTATTTTTTAAATTTATAAATAATGTTTATTCTATTACAATTGCCTCAGTTTTTACCCCTTTACCCCCTCCACTCATCCCATTCCTACCCCCCACTCCCCAGTCAATTCCCACTCTGTTGTCCATGTCCATGGGTCATTCATACATGTTTTTTGTCTAGTCCCTTCCCCTTCTATCCACCATTGTCCTATTTCCCCATCCCCTCTGGTCACTTTCAGTCTGCTCTATGTTTCCGTGCCTGTGGTTTATTTTGTTCATTAGTTTATTTTGTTGAATAGAGTCCACTTATAGGTGAGATCATATGGTATTTGTCTTTCATCACCTGGCTTATTTCACTTAGCTTAATATTCTCCAGTTCCATCCATGTTGTACAAAAAGTAGGAGTTCCATCTCTCTCTCTCTTTCTTTCTTAAATGCACATTGATTTTATTTATTTTTTTAAATGTCAAAGTTAATTATAAAATATTTAAAAAATTTAAAACCACTATAAAGTCTCAGCAATTAAACCAACATGACACCAGCACAGAAATATTCAAGTAGATCAATGAAATATAATGAGCATTCTAGAGACAAACGTATATATCTGTTTTACAATATATGATTAAGTTGATATTTTATATCAATGGATAAAATAAGGCTTATTCAACAAATAAAGTGCCTGGACCACTATTACTTGAAATAAAACAAATACAGAGCCCTATTTCACACACTATACAAGAAATATTCAGTTGAGTTAAAAATCAATATGTAGAATCTAAGGAGTTTTAGAAGAAAAGAGAACTAATATTTTTCATGACCTGAAGTAAAATATTCAAACCCAGAAGCTATAAAGTAAATACTAACAATATGACTATATTAAACATTTAACTATATAGTAATATACATATAAAAAAGTTAAAGGACAAGGAATAGAATAGAAAAGTATTTGCAACACATCTAAAATATGGTTAATAGGTTTTTTGGTTTTTTTGTTTTTGGAAAAAAGTTCTACAAACCTTTAATCAATAAATGGATAAAGACCAAAAAGTCATTTAAAGTTTTTTTTTAATAATAGAAATAGGCAAGAAATATACTACAACAGGTTCAGTTTCAACAAATAGTAAAGGAACAATTAAAATAACATCATTGTCACAATCAGATTAATGAGTATTAAAAATATTGGTAATATCAAGTATTGGTGACTGTGAGAGGAACTGGGTATTCACAGAAACTTTTTCTTCATCTTCTTAAAGCAGTCCCTTTAGTATATTTTGTGATGCTAGTTTGGTGGAGGTATATTCTTTTAGCCTTCTTTTGTCTGGGAAACTCCTCATTTCACTTTCCATTTTAATTGAGAGTCTTGCTGGGTAGAGCAGTCTTGGTTGCAGGCCTTTGAGTTTCAATACTTGGAATATTTCTTGCCATTCCCTTCTGGCTTGTAGTGTTTCTGTTGAGAAGTCAGATGCTAGCCATATTGGGGCTCCCTTGTATGTTACTACCTGTTCCTCCCTTGCTTGCTTTAGGATTCTCTGTTTGTCTTTGATATTTGCCATTTTAATTACGATGTGT
Organism: Pteronotus mesoamericanus; assembly: GCF_021234165.1. Lineage (NCBI taxonomy): Eukaryota > Metazoa > Chordata > Mammalia > Chiroptera > Mormoopidae > Pteronotus > Pteronotus mesoamericanus. The sequence continues at coordinate 63,995,915 of NW_026555329.1, read as the reverse complement.
CTTGGAGTGGGCCTCATTAGGTTCCTCTTGAATGGGACCCTCTGTGCTTCCTGGACTTGTGACTTTTTCTCCCCTCAAATTAGGGAAGTTTTCCATCATTACTTTTTCGAACAGGTTCTCTAGCCCTTCCTCATCCTCTTCTCCTTCTGGTATCCCTATTTTATGGATATTATTACCTTTCACATTGTCCTGCATTTCCCTCAATGCTTCGTCATTCTTTTTGAGTCTTTTTAAATTTTCTTGCCCTTTCTGGGAGCTTTTTTCTACCTTGTCCTCCAGCTTGCTGATTCAGTCCTCAGCTTCATCTAGCCTCCTTTTGATTCCTTCTGCTGTGTTCTTCCACTCAGAAATTGTATTCTTCATTTCCTCTTGTCTTTATGGATAGTTTCTATGTCCTTTTTTATGCTGATATAGTTTGCAGTAAGTTCCTTGTAGTTTCCCTGTAGTTTTTTGTAATTTTCTCTGAGCTCACTGAGCTCATTGAGCTTCCTTAGAACCATTGTTTTGAACTCAATATCTGATAGTTTCCTTGCCTCTATTTCTTTTAGTTCTCTCTGTGGGGATTCCTCCTTTCCCTTCGAGTGAGGCATATTTCTTTGTCTTCCCATTATTTGTGAGACTCTTCTTTTTTGCTTCTGATTCTTAAGTTGATTTGTCTTGATTTCCTGACTTTGTGGTGTGAACTTCTATGGTTGGAGACCGCTGTTTTTCAAAATACATGGACATTTTTCCACTCAAAAAATTCATCTATGGTGAATGCATGTGTTAGCTCTTAAGGTATAACAAAGCTACTGCAACACTTAGTGGCTGAAAACAATGTCTTCATTATTGTTCATTAGTTAATGGGTCAATTGGACATTTCTTCTGGTCTCAACTAGGCTTCTGCAGTCACTATGGGTCAGGTAGGCAGACTTGCTGATTTGCCTGGGTCTTTTCTTATGTCTTGGGGGGAGGGTGGTTAACTGTCTGTAAGCAAATATAGAAAAGCTTTGGCTTGAAAAATCAGACTCTCTTCTATCGGTTTTCTTATCCACCAGCAAGCAATCAAGCCTTTTCTAGGAATGTAAACCCAGCTATGCAAGAGAGGGATGAAGAAGTATGCCAGCCCGTTGAGACCTAACCTTGTACCTGGCTCATCATAATTTCCTTAGTATTCTATAGGCCAAAGCTGGTCACAAGGCTGGCCCAGGTCAGATGGAAGGAGACTGCAAAGTTACAGGGAGCAGAGGCTGTGGAGAGAGGTCATTAATCAGGGCTCAATGCAGTCAATATACTACAACATGAGATACATGTTCATAAATATGTGAACATGCAGAATTAGGTAGAGTAAAAGGGAAGAATCTCATCTTGATTCTCTTCTATTCTATTTTCTCCCCAACATTAACACTATTAAAAATTCTCTGTATTCTTCTGTGTCTGTTTGTATGTATGTATGTATACATTATACATATGTATTTTATACTCAAAATAATTAATAGAATAAACATTTTTATGTAAATAACATTGTTGTATGCAAAATTATGTCTTAAGGATACATATTGGCCTTTGTTAATACATATAGTTTTGGGTAGACTTTATAATGTACATTTATTTAAAAACTAATTATAACATACTTCAAAAATACAGAAAACACAGAAAAATAAAAATTGACCCCTCTTCCTGATTGAGCAATATGCTATTTATAATATATCATCAGATCTTTTTTTTAAAGGGAAAGATATAAAAGAGTACAAATAGAACATACCAGGAGAATCAAGATGGCAGAGAAGTAAGTGGAAGTCACAGTGATCTCCTCCTAGGACAAATCGGTAATTACAACTAAATTTTGGAGAAATCACCTGGAACAAATAACTGAACAGTAGTGGGAGGAGCCTTATAACGTCAGACAGACAGAAGAATTGGCTTTAGTACAACCTAACTGGTAAGGAGTATGGTAGAGACTTGAGAAAGCAGGCGGGGCACCCACGGGTTGCAGAACCAGAAGGATATTGAAACGCCCAGTTGGATCTTCCTGAGATGAGTGGGATCTAAACCATAAGCGAGGATCTCCAGCCTATAGCACTAGAGCCCAAATAGTACACAGATAACAGCTAGCTGCGAAAAACTTCAGGACTGCCCTCTGCCAGAGATGGGCACCTGGAGATACAAAGAGCTGTTCAAAGGGCCAATGCCTAAATTTTTATTTGCAGCCACTTACCCTGGTCTCTGGCAAAGGTGGGGGCAGAGTGGGCTAGAGACACCTGAGGAGAGACTGGGGAAGAGGCTTTGGGGAGAGAACTGAGAGAGTAGCTGGCAGGAACCTGGTGATGACACATCCCCCATACAACAGCAGCCATCTTGCTCAGGTAGACCACTCCTCTGAGCAGCACCATCCTGAGAGGACACCATAGCCCCATCCCCAGGAGGCACTCTGCCCTGCCCTGTGGTGGCTAAGCCTGACTGCTAGTGCAGAGTGACTAGATTAACAACTGAAGAAGAGAGACACAGACAATAGATTCCTGGAAGTCTCAAACAGACTGCCTAAGGTCAGATGGGGTCAACATCTGACATCATCAGAGGCAAATGCAGAAAGTAAAAACAGTGGTCTCCTACCATAGACGTTCACACCACAAAGTCAGGAAATCAAGACAAATCAACTTAAGAATCAGAAGCAAAAAAGAAGAGTCTCACAAATAATAGGAAGACAAAGAAACATCCCCCAATCGAATGGAAAGGAGAAATCCTCAGAAAGAGAACTCAGTGATATAGAGGCAAGTAAATTATCAGATATTGAGTTCCAAACAATGGTTCTAAGGAAGCTCAATGAGCTCAGTGAGCTCAGAGAAAATTACCGAAAACTACAGAAAAACTATAAGGAACTTACTGCAAACTATATCAGCATGAAAAAGGACATAGAAACTGTCAATAAGAGACAAGGAAATGAAGAATACCATTCCTGAATTGAAGAACACAGTAGAAGGGATCAAAAGCAGGCTAGATGAAGCAGGGGAATGAATCAGTGAGCTGGAGGATAAGGTAGAGAAGAGCTCCCAGAAAGGGCAAGAAAATGAAAGAAGATTCGGAAAGAATGAAGAGGCATTGAGGGAAATGCAGGACAATGTGAAAGGTAATAATATCCATAAAATAGGGATACCAGAAGGAGAAGAGGATGAGGAAGGGCTAGAGAACCTGTTCGAAAAAGTAATGATGGAAAACTTCCCTAATTTGAGGGGAGAAAAATTCTCTCTAGTCTTTTCAAGAGGAACCTAATGAGGCCCACTCCAAGACACATCGTAATTAAAATGGCAAATATCAAAGACAAACAGAGAATCCTAAAGCAAGCAAGGGAGGAACAGGTAGTAACATACAAGGGAGCCCCAATATGGCTAGCATCTGACTTCTCAACAGAAACACTACAAGCCAGAAGGGAATGGCAAGAAATATTCCAAGTATTGAAACTCAAAGGCCTGCAACCAAGACTGCTCTACCCAGCAAGACTCTCAATTAAAATGGAAAGTGAAATGAGGAGTTTCCCAGACAAAAGAAGGCTAAAAGAATATACCTCCACCAAACTAGCATCACAAAATATACTAAAGGGACTGCTTTAAGAAGATGAAGAAAAAGTTTCTGTGAATACCCAGTTCCTCTCACAGTCACCAATACTTGATATTACCAATATTTTTAATATTTTTTAATCTGATTGTGACAATGATGTGTCATTTTCATTATTACTCTATTATTTGTTGAAACTGAACCTGTTGTAGTATATTCCTTGCCTATTTCTATTATTAAAAAAAACTTTAAATGACTTTTTGGTATTTTTTATGTTTTTTGATTAAATGTTTGTAGAATCTTTTCCCTAAAAACAAACAGACAATTAACCCTTTTTTAAATGTGTTGCAAATATTTTCCTATTCTGTTACTTGTACTTTAATTTTTTTATATGTATATTACTATATAGTCTTAAATGCTTAATATAGTCATATTATCAATATTTTACTTTATAGCTTCTAGGTTTGAATATTTTACTTCAGGGTAAGAAAATATTATTTTTTATTTTCTCCTAAAACTCCTTGGATTTTAACATATTGATTTTTTACTCACCTGAATATTTTTTGTGTAATGTGTGAAATAGGACTCTATATTTGTTTTATGTCAGGTTGGTCCATGCACCTTATTTGAATAAGCTTTATTTTCCCCATTGATTTGAAATATCAGTTTAAAGATATATTACATTGTTAGACAAATATATATGTTTGTTTCTAGAATGCTCAGTATATTTCATTGATCTACTTGATTATTTCTGTGCTGGTGTCATGTTGTTTTAATTGCTTAAACTTTATAATTGATTTGTTTTTTTAAATATTTTATAATGGATTTTGACATTTAAAAAATATAAATAAATAAAATCAATTTGCATTTAAAAAAAAAAGAAAGAAAGAATGAAGGAACCCCTACCTTTTGCGATAACATGGATGGAACTGGAGAATATTATGCCAAGTGAAATAAGCCAATTGATGAAAGACAAATACCATATGATCTTATCTATAAGTGAAATCTATTCAACAAAATAAACTAATGAACAAAGTAAACCACAGGCATGGAAACATGGAATAGACTGAAAGTGACCAGTGGGGATGGGGAAGGAGGACAGTTATGGAAAGAAGGAGAAGGAGCTAAACAAAGAACATGTATAAATGACCCACAGACATGGACAACAGAGTGGAAATTGACTGTGGGAGAGGGGGGCGGGGTGGGATGTGTGGAGGAGGATGAAGGGGGAAAAATTGGGACAACTGTAATAGAATAAACATGATTTAAACATAAAAAATTAAAAATATCAACATTTATTTATTGTTCCTTGTTTATGAACATTTAAGTTTTCTTTTTTTTAAATGGTGATTGTTTTGAAGAGATTTTGAGGTTTAAGGGTGACATTTAGCCATTAATCAAACCTGTATAACTTTTGAATAAATAGTTCCTTTTCCTTCTCACCAAAAAAAAAAGGGAGGGGGAGGGGTTTTATTTATTTATTTATTTAGAGAAGGGAAGGGAGAAAGGGAGCTAGAGAAAAATCAATGTATGATTGCATCTTGTGCGCCCCCTACTGGGGACCAGGCCTGCAACCCAGGCATGTGCCCTGCACTGGGAATCAAACCGAGGACTCTGATTCACAGGCCAGCGCTCAATCCACTGAGCCACACTAGCCAGGGCTCACTCTTCCTCCCTCCCTTCTTTCCTTTCTTCTCTTAGAAACATTTCTATGGGGAACATCCCACTTATATCTCCCTCCATGCATGTTATTGAGTTCCTCTAAGGCAAACATCCAGATGTGCAGTTGCTGGGTTTTAGGACAGATGCATCTTTCCCTTTACCAGATAGTTATCACCAGTTTGCTACCCAGAAGATTGCTAGTAAGTTCCCCTTCCACCATCAGTGCATGAAAGTTTCCTCATATCTTTAATCCACCACTGGTATTACTCTTTTCAATATTTGTCATCCTGATAGATAAGAAATAGCATCATGTTATTAGACAGTTTGCCTTTTTCTGATTATTATTTATATTGAGGAACTTCTTATATACTTACTGGAATTTGAGGTCTTGTTTTTGAGGAAATATCAATATGTATCTTTTGTTTATTTGCCATGGGATTATTTGACCTTTTAAATTGATTTTTACAAGTCCTTTACATATTCTTGTTACTAATTGTATTTTATGTGTATTCACTTATCCTCTTCTTGTCTTTTTAGTATTGTTTATGTTATCTTTTGGGTATCAAGGGCGTACAAAGTTTGATTATGTGTTTCCCAGAACAGTTTGAATTTAAGATGTTAACGGCAATTTATCACTTCTGAATTTCTTTTTTCTACAGTTATAACATTTTAATAATTTAAATCTTTTTAGGGTAGAGTCTAGACTTTGTTTTAGTTTCCCTGGATGAGGTAGAGATTTTCCTGTTCTCTTTTCAGAGCCTTCTAGGAAGCCCTTGTGGGCTAGATGCTCAGTTCTAGTTCTCTGCTGGTCCAGGGTCCAGGGCCAGGAGGCCCAGCCGCTTAAGCCCATATTCTCACAATATGTTTTGGGGTGCCACAACCCCAGCTGCAGCTCACATCCCTGATTTAGATTTGCCGATTTGCTTCTGACTCTTGAAAATCTTACATCTTTCCTGCAGATTACAATATACTGTTTATTTTTGTTAGGTTTGGTCCAACTTTCCATGTGTTTGCAGTCAGAAGAATGTTCACTTAAACTTAGTGTGTCATGTTGCTGGGTGTTCTCTGGAGAGGTTTCAGAGCTGCATCCATGAATCTGATGGGGCTATTAGTGTCTCTTGGGTACAATACTAACCTAAGAACCCTAGTTTTATTTGCATGCTAATAGTACTTAGCCCAGGAAGGGGTCTGTTGAGCTATCTGGAAAGATACAGAAGGTGTTAATGTTTTGTATATTCTCAGCTTAGGCATTTCATATTTAAATTTTCATCAAACTTACTGATGAAATGAGTCATTTAGAAAGAAAAATATTAGGACTATGCCTTCCTTAGACAAGGGAAAACTCTTTTGGCAAATATTTGACAAATCTCTAAATCAATCCATATATGAATGTAAATTTGTCTATCTATTTACTCTCTATTGAGCTCACGGCTGACTCACTCTCATTTGCAGCACTTCTGTGAATATGACTCTATAAGCCTAATTTCAGCTGCCTTGCCACCTTTTACATAAAAGACCTCAACTAGAGAGGGGAAAATGGATATTATTTCACCTTGGATCACCCCAGAGTTTTTTCACCCTGCTAAAGTCAAACGGAGTGTAGGGCCACAATTTAATATAGTGGAGATGGAAAATACTGTTCACAAGGTCCCAAATATTCACTAACTTTTGTGTAAAATGATTCATAAGCTATAGGCCAAACTTGGGCCAATAGCTGTCTACTTCTGATCTTAACCTTACAGCAGGGATCTGAGATTTGAGTACCTATTACTTTCTTGCCTCCCATCAGCCTCCAGCCTTCTACCAAGACCACCACTCCTGCCCCTTTAGCATCCGCTGCAGCAACATCTCTTTGCCGGTGCCCTTAAGATCAGACACCTTCCCTGTGTCCCACAGTCCCTGCCTGTCTGCTCTGAGAAATGGAGACAGAAGAGCACTTGACTCAGAGCTCTTGTTGAAATTTACTTCTGACCTCTCCTTCTGAGTAATTGTGAGTGGGTTTGATCTCCGGATTCTTGAAAATGTGGTTACCTTGCTCCTTTTTGTCAGTTTTTTCAAAACTTTCCTGACCGCCTGGACTCCTGAGGTCCAGGATTTCTATGCACGCACCAACCTGAGAAACACTTGAATCTTGATACTTAAAGTAAGGTCCAAGGACCCATTAGCATTAGCATCACTTGTGAGCTTATTACAAATGCAGATCTCTGGACCTGCATCGGACCCACTGAATCAGAAACTATTTTTATAAGATCCTGATGTGATTCATATGCTCAGCTATACTTGACTGAATTTCGATTCAGTAGTGTGGATCATTGTCAACCAGGTTCCTTTTCTTAAAGGAAAATATGCACCCCACTAAATGACATAGATAGCCCTTTTCACCTGGCTAATTAGAGAATTTGATGATCAGTGCTCATGAGTCTGTGTTCGTGGTAGAAGCACGGCTCCCAGTTGGGTGTGTTAGGGAAACAAACAGAGGTGAGAAACAGTGAATCCTACCTTCACTGTACCTGCTTTTACTTGACCACAGCCTGGGTTTACTGATGTTTGACTGTATCTCCCCAACCCTGGTTGTGTTGAGGATTTGAACCAGGGCATTCATATACTCCTCTTGGTCCACGCCACCCCATCCACTCCCACAAACTAGGTGAGCAACAGCACACAATTGGCTTATTGTCAAGGTGCCGAGCAAATGTCTACCCCACGGTTCAAGGACCTTGGCCTTATTAGCACTGACCTACAAACTGAGATTTTTATTGCGATGTTCTTTGTCAGGTAATGAGTGTTTAAGCACCTACTGCTTCCAATTATAGTGAGCTATTGACAATATGGTCTCAGCCCTCAAGCAACTTTTGCAGTTGCTTCTGAAATGGGGAAATGACATAAGGAAGGAAGGACAAAAGACATGCAGAATGAAAAAAATAATAGCATATAGGTCTGTAAGGTGCTTATCTTGACCATATGGTGACTCTTTCATTATCAGAGAATTTTGGATTTTTAAAAATAGACCCATTCTCAATATAGCAATATCAGACTACCATATTACCATATTATTCTTAATTGGGGTTGTGGGTGTTTGGTGGGTGTTTGGAGATTTGTTGATTCATATAATCAAGCCATCCAGAAAGTATCTGTCCAGCTTAATTTTTTTTTTAAGTTTAGAGAGATTATCTCTTCAATATCACTACCCAAAAAACAATTCATGAGTTTAACAGGCTTTACAAATTCTGTCAAATATTTATTCAAACCCAGATAAGGAAAGTAGTACAGAAAGATAATTTAAGTATATCTGAATTATAAATCAAATTTCAATTTTTAAAGAAGAGGAACATTTTCATTTATCCTACGTATTTAGAAAATATATTTATGCCCTATCTGATGTAGAAGTGAAGGGACTTGCCAACAGATTGTTTTCTAAAGTAATGTTTCTAGGTAGATGCAATTTTCATTTTTAATATTGATTATTTGTAAATCTAACAAACTTTGGAGTTTATAGCTTCTGCCACCACTATTTACTATTTGCTGAACATAAAAGTTAACTATTTTAAAAATTATATGGACTTGTCCTCCTAGTAGTACAGATTCAAATAAATATCAATTGAGACCATTCCATGAGGCCATTCCTAGAAAGGGCTTTAGTTTGTTTGCTTTGCTTACAGCAGGATTCTGTTTCAGAAAGTAAAGAAATAGAATTGCTCCCACTCAAGTTGAAAAGGTGTACCAGACATATTGTGTATCTTTTGGTCCGGTGTTTCCTGAGTACGTGGGGCAGGCAGTGTGGGGCCCTGGGAAGGCTCCGCGTGAAGCAGGCATGGAGACCGTTCCCAGAGAGCTTGTGAATGAGGAGGGGAGACACACATGGTGTGAGCCATTTTAATATGTGGTTGGAAATAACTGTCATGGGTAATGTAAGGAGGAGTGCTGTTCAGAAAAGTAGACAGGAGCAAGGGGGTGAGAGAGGCTTAGTGGAGCAGGGACAAATGGACCTGGTTTTGATGAGTAGGTGGAATTTGAACATGGATCATATTCCTGTATAAAAACCTGCTGTGGAGATGGTGAACTAAAATGTGTAAACTCTATGCCTTATTATCACTGCCTTTGTTTCAAGGAACATGCAAACAGCCTGAAGACTGGCCAAGTCAGCAAACACTGATACACAAAGCCCCCTTTTCAATCATATAATCTGCAATGATTACACAGTGGGCATTGGCTCTAGCTGGGGCTTTTATCTGCTACAGCCAGCCAAGCAGCAAACAATCCTAGAGGACAAAGTCAAAAACATCCTCAAAGGAAAAGAAAAGAAAAACATATGACCCATATGACAGTCATAGAAGACAGCCAAGACTTTACAAGGGGATGTTAGAGTGCAGCCAGAGGTCCTGGCGTTGGACTGTGCCTACATGAGTCCACCTAGTAGAACACTTCAATTGGATTTCTCCTCTAATTTCTCTTTTTAAAAAAAAAAAAAAATTGTATTGAATTTATTTCAGTTCAATTGTATTTGAATTTATTTGGGTTATATTGGTTTTTAAAATTATATAGATTTCAAGTGTGCAGTTCTATAGTACATCATCTGTATATATTTTTGTATGTTCACCACCCCAAGCCAAGTCCCCTTCCATCACCATTTACCCCCATTCACCCTTTTCCAGCTCCCACTACCCCCTTTCACTCTGGTAATCACTGTACTGTTATCCTGTTGTCTGTGTCTATGTGGATTTTTTTTGGCTTAATCTCTTCACCTTTTTCACTCAACCCCACTACCCTGTTCCCCTAAGAGCTGTCAGTCTGTTCTTTGTATCTATGAGTATAATTTCCTTTTTGATTTACAGCAGTTCAAGTGCTCTTGTCTGCATGGTGATAACAAAGATGATGGATTCTTGTTTTAGCTCTGCTACCACTAAGCAGTGTGACCTGTTCCTCCATGCTCCCCTGGGCCCTGAGTGAAGAAAGGCAGCAGCACTGACCATTTCATGAAGTGCCCAGAAGTACCCACCAGATGTAGCCAAGATGGTTCTAGAAATTATGACATTAGGGAATATAAGCAAATAAACTGTGAAGCCATTCAGCAAGTAGCTCCACAGCTGAGACATGTCTGCTTAGAAAATTGGGTCGTACTAGGGTGGTGACTATAATCAGAAACCTGCAAGAGGAAACACTATAAACATGTTAGCCTGGGAAGAATCAATTGTTTTAAAAATAAAGATGAAACAATGGATATAAAGAAGCCCTGCTAAATATTTCTATCCCTGATAGAAATGGGATGAGGAATTGGAATTGCAGGTTGGGGAGGAAAGGTTCTATTTTAATCCAGAAAAGAAAAGGCTCATTTTCCTTTCAGTTTCGAGCATGTTTTTTCGTTTCAGGTTCATCTCCACATTATAGGTGAAAGAGAAAGGGTTTCACTCCACCCCCGAAGTTGAGTTAGCCGATGACACTAATTGTTCCAAGCAGCTCCCTGAAAGCTAAGAGAGTATTTTCTTTGTGAACTTAATTGTAGTTTTGTGAAATCATTAAGTTTTGGAGGATACTAGGTGACACACTGCTGTAATTATCACTTAGCTAAGCCTGCAGTGTGCAGTGGTCAGTTTAGTTGTATAGAAGGTGACACTAATAGGAAACAGCATTGTAGATACAAACTCATGTGAGGCATTTAGCTTCATGGGGGGAGCGTCTATGTTTCACAAATGTATCTCATCAATGAAGATTGGGAGAGAACAGGCTTGAATAGTTAGCATGACCCATTAGCGTGATGAGGAAAACAGGACAAAGTGTGCACCCGACAAACAATGAGTCTCAAACTCACATGAGGGTGTCATTGTCTTATGTTATGGACCATGTTTTTACTATTCTGTGTAACAATAACTATAGAAATAAGAAGTTTCCATTGTTCATTATCTGAATACTTCCTGTATACTAGGCATGGTAGTATGCATCTTGTCTGTATTATCTCACTCACTAATATTCATAGCAATCCATGAGGTGGCTGTTATTTTCTCCATGTTATAGACGAGGAAACCTAGTCTCAAAGATGCCTGGGAACTTGTCTAATATCACACATTTAGGAAATGACCATTCCAGGACCTGGTGTTCCTTATTCAGTGGGCATAGCATGGGAAAATGGAAGTTGGTTTCTCAAATCTAGAAATTGTTTTTAAGAAAATCTGAATCTGATTTTTTATTGGTATATTTATTTTATTACACTAATTATGCACTTAATGCTAAGGCACAAACATACTTGATAAATAAATAAATTCATGACTGGATTGTTGCCTCTCCTTAAAACCCAAGGAATGAAACATTGTGTGTATTTTGCTAAGCTGAGAAAGAAGTTAGTCTCCTAGAAGACTGAGAGTTAAGATGCCTGGCTTCTAACAGTGTGACCTTTTCACAATGAGGTAACAATTTTAGGCAGCATTCATTGAAATGTTTCTATGAACTGGGTACTGCCCCAAGTGCTTTGTGCATTGTCTCATTAAATCCACAGGAACATAGGCAGTGGGGGCTTAGAGAGTCTAGGTAAGAGTTCAAGGTTACATAGCTAGAAACTAGGGAGTTTAGAATGGATGATAATCAGTCCACCTGTGTTCAGTATCGAAGCCCTTAACCACTAAGGTTTACTGCCTCTCTACTATGTGATTTTCGTTTCTGATATTTGGTACTAAATATGTGGGCATGTGACGTAGTAATTAGACAATCACAGGCTTCGTCGGCTACACTTTTGTTTTCTTGGGGAATGCAGTGTCCTCCAAAATTCCAGCCTATTTGCTTCCGGTCTGTTGCGTAGGAAAGTGACTTTTGCTGATAGTTCTTTACCTTGCAGATTCCTCCTTTTTACTTATTGGCTTCAGTGTACAGCCACCCCTAACACTCTTCCTCAGTTTATAGGCTTCTACCTTGAGGTCACTTGAAGCAATGGGCTTGGATGGAAATCTACACCTATACCATCGGAATCTTTACAGCTGGGCTGGCCACCAGAGGAGCAGTTGGCTTTACTAACAGGTGTCACTAGTTTTGCAATATCTGTGTCCTTACCACCTGTCACCTGGTCACTAAGCTACTGCCAAATATTTTTCACTGGGGTGTGGCAAGACTCCATAATAAAGATAGTAACTCTTTATTAGGATACAGGGTAAGCTGCTATAACAAAGAGACCTGAAAGATGAGTGTTTATTTCCTTTTCACCTAAGGGTCCACAGTAGGCAGGTGGTCCAGGATGGGTCAGCACTTCTTACATCATCAACTGGAAACCAGCTTCCTTGTTGGTGACTCTACCTGGTCTCGAGGTGTTGCCCTCAGATATAGCACTGAGGCTGGCACACGCCAGTGTATCCACATTCTGGGTTGCAGGATGTGGGGGGAGGGGAGACAAAGTGGACGGTGAATAACATCCTTATGAAAACATGAACTGGAAGTTACAAGCTTCCTTTCTGGTTACACCTGGTTGGCCAGAACATTAGTCCTGTAGCTACACCTAGAAGCAAAGGAGGCTGGGGCAGCAGAGAGGGCTGGGTAATAGTCTCTAGTGGAACAGCCACTAACGTTTATTTTGGGATTTTTTTAAAAGGATTCTGCCACCTTGAATACATATACATGCCATGTATGAAATAAAATATACTTTAGCTAATGTTAGCTTTGGTATGGTATAACTGATACATAAAATTGTAAAATATTGAAAGTGTACATCATGGTGATTTATTTGATATATGTATACATTATGAAAGGGTTCCTCCGACACAATTAATAATTATAATTAACACATCCATCACCTCACATTACTCTCTCTCTCTCCCACTTTTTAAAATTTATTTATTTATTTATTTATTTATTTATTTTGGTGAGGACATTTAAGTTATACTCTCTTAGCAAATTTTAATTAAACATACAGCGCTATCAACTATATAAAATAAAACATGTTGTGGTGGCACCGGCAAGAATTAGAGTTCTCCTCTATGTGAGGTGGATTGAGATTTCTTTTTTGCTTTAAGCACCTGTCTCCAGGGTGAGTAAAAATGGGAGCAGAGTTGGAAACCTGGGGCTAAGGGGCATGCGAAGGAGACTCCTTAAATAAAATTCAGGTAATTTTACAGTCAGAAGGAAGAGGAAAGAGTGGATACAGGGGAGCCAGAGAGTCTTGACCACACTCCTGCTGACTAATTGTAAAATGAGGTTAAAATGCGACCTGTTTTCTAGCGTGCTTTTAGAAGCGTCTCCTTCATAAGGAGACATCCATCAAGGAAAATAATAGGAAAGAAAAATGTCCCCCAGGTCTTGGTGTTCATCCAGCTCTCTCCCTGTGTTCTTACAAATACAATGTGAATTGAATGTTAAGAAAAAAAAATACCATAGGACAAGTGATAGACTGTTTTAAGTTCAAATAGCCATCATTTGTTGAGTTCCTTTTAGCCAAGCACATTGTAATTCCATCGTGGAAACTTACTCAGATGTCTGGAAAGTTGCAGTCATACCTAATTCCAAGCAGCATGATTTTGACGGTTTTTATCTTTTCTTAACACAGACATTGTTGCTGGCCCAGGTGGATAATTCAGGCTTGCAGTAGTCATGCATATAAAAACAAGCATGCTAATATTCTGTTGCATGGAGATGTAAGAATAATGAACTGGGTGGCCAGCTTACCCAGTCTGAATCTCTGTTGCCCCTGAAAACTCCGAACCAACCTGTAGACAAACTGCTTTTCAGGTTTCCATTGGGGAACGGGGTTTATCTAAAAGGCAAGGGAAAGGATAACATAGTCATAATGCTTAGAAAAGTTGGTAGGGTTGCAAAATGTACTGTGGAATCACACACATGTATTGTTTTCTGATATGGTAGATTTATCTGGACACCTATAAGCAATTTCTTCTTTGTCCTGGTGGAACTCTGCTTTCATCCCCAGTAACACAATTGTCAAAATCCATGTGAGTCTGTGGGTGTGTGCTTTAGTGCCCCTTTCCATTTGCTGAGCCAGCAAGTAGCTGCAGTGTCGACACCCTGGCCCTTGTCCCACGCCGACCCTGAAATTGTTCTCTCCGTTCCTGTGGGCATCTCCTTGGCGCTGATAATAAACTTGGATAGTGTTTTGTCAGTTTTAGTTGCTGCCTTTCTGCTTGGGTTGGGGATTCCTGGTTCTGCTATGTTTGGGTTTCTCAGGCTCCCTTGCTCCTGAGCAGGGTTGGGGCTCAGCTAAACTGTGAACTTTTGCCTTTGTGACCTGCCTTCCTTTTCCCCTTGTTTCTGAATCTTTTCCAGTGACGGCTTCCCTTTCAGCACAGACTCCTGGGTAGCTTAAAATGGTTTACCGCAAGTGGGATGCTTCTTTGTATTTTCCTGTTTTGCTTTCAAAAAGAATGTAAGGCTTGCGTTCTACAGTGTGATTTATCTATTTGTTTAAATAAACAAATGATTTAAATTATTACCAGTTAAAACATTCATCTCCCTCTGTCTCCAATCTTCAAGTAAAACTTAATTTGCAAGAAAATAAGCCATGTTGTGGCTTTGCACACTTTTTTGGCACATGGCTCCAAATGTCCATGGGGTGAAAAAGAATTCTAGTTTGAGAAACACATGTTTTCTTAGCCAAAGAAATTGAGTTTTTAATTGTGAGATTTGAATAAGAGATTTTTTTATTTATCTTATTTTTTAAAGCTTTACTAAGGTATAGCTGAAATATAAAAATTAAGTATAAAATTAAAAAATAAGATTTTTATATACTTAAGGTATACTACTCAATGTTTTTATATACATATAATTGTGAAATAATTACCAAGATCAAGCTAATTAACATATCCCTCACCTCAATTACCATTTTCTGTCTTCCTTTCTTGTGTGTGTGGTAAGAAAACTTAAGATCTACCCTCAGCAAATATCAAGCATACAGTACAGTATTATTTAGTCACATAGCTGTACTTTAAATCTTCACAACTTATCTTGCATAAATGAAACTTTGTACACCATGAACAGCATCTCGCCTTTTTCCCTTACCCTCTGCCCCTGGCAACCACCATTCTTTCTCTGTTTCTATAAGTTTGTTCATTTTAGATTCCACATATAAGTGAGATCAGTCAGTGTGTATCTGTCTTTCTGTGACTGGCTTATTTCATTTTTCATGAAGTCGTATATGTCCATCCACCTTGTCTCAAATGGCAGGATTTCCTGTAGGCTGAATGATATTCCATCATGTGTGTCTGTGTGTGCATCTTTGTCCATTCATCCACTGACAAACATTTATGTGTTTGCATATCTTGGCTATTGTGAAGGGCAGGGCTCTCTCAGAAGCATAGGAATCATACCACAGAAAAGATGTCTCATAGGTCCAGCCCAATAACTTTTCTAATCTCTTCCTATGTCTTGTTTGACCCATGTGAATGTAGTTGCCTCCCTCTTGACCCTAAATGCAGGAAAAAAGGACCTGAAATTTCCATCCCTGACCCTCAAGAGTAACCTCATACTATTTAATTGTCTGTTGACTTTAGTATGTCCAGACATTTGAAGATACATTTTATTTATTTTTACCCTTCAATTTTTTTTGTATTGCTACTTTCTCTGGTCTAGAAGTTACTGTTATCTTCATTTTAACTCTGTGGTTTAACCTCTGTGTATACCATTATTAAAATCAATTTTGAAAAGTCACAAGCATGCTGTGGAGACCCATCAGTAAACATTTTTATGAGTGATTTAGAGCAGGGCTAAGTAATTACATTTTGTGGCTGAAAGACTGTCAGTTGATATGTTAGAGACATTGAACATTTCTTTGACTTTCCTAAATATATACTAGAACTATGAATTTTTATATACATTTTAATGTTAAAAGGATTTTATTTACTTATTTTTCCCATTATCATTTACCCCCTCATCCCTTCCCCCCTGCATCACCACACTGTTGTCCATGTCCCTGAGAGTTCTTTCTTTCTCTTTCTTTCTTTCTTTCTTTCTTTCTTTTTTTTTTTTTTTAGAATTTTGATAGCATAGTTGACAACTCTGGGGGATTTTGCCTCCACCTACATTTCTCTACATATGGCTTTTTGAGTATTGGGAAAGTACCTGGTTAAGTTTAAGTATGACCATCATGAGCAGTTGTACAGGGCATGCAAAAGGAATAATGTCTTACCCTTAGAACTTCGAGAACAAGGGGGCAGAATGAATGTGTAATAACAGATATATCAAGGGCTTAACGACCCACAGGGTATGGAGTGATTATTTATTTCATTCAGTCCACACATATTCACTAAGCTCCGCCTATTTTCAAAACTCTGCTATGTCCCAGAGAAGTGGTGGTGGGTGAAATAGACAAGGTCCCTGCCCTCATGAATCCAGTGACCCAATAATTGAAAAGTTATAACATGCCAAACATTTTTCTGCCACCTTCACATGTACTGACTATTAATCTTTACAGTAACCATTATGAGGCATAGAATATACTTATTTACTACCTGTAAGTGTTAGAAACAAGATCTGAACCCTAGCCACTATCTCCATAACAGAGTCTACACAGCCCTCTTACATAAACAACTAAAATGTATAGGTTTATCAACCTATAATCTGTGATAAATGCTAAGAAGAAAGAGCACAAAATGCTAATGGGGAGTAATAGGAGATGTGGGTTTAGAGAAGAACATGTGAAAAATGGTTAAATGTCGCCAGTCAAGTAAATGTGAACAGAAGAGAGATTGGGCCACTTAAAAGAATTTGGTGTGTTTAGCTATGCTTTTACCTGGCCAGAGTAATTTTCCAGATGACCTGTATCCAATCATTAATTTCTGTGCTCTTAATTATTTTCAGGATGCCTAACATGCCTGCATTGCCCTTCATATCTACATGATTGTGAATAATTTAATCACAGCCTCTACTTTCTTTCATTCAAAAACTTTTGAAGCTTGCCCCTTTCCAATGTTTTTTTATTTTTGAGATGAAGTAGAGAAGTATGTTTTCATTAATTGCTTCCTGCTGGGCGCTAACCCCCATTGCAGCTGTACTTGGAAACCAGGTGTGATCTGAGGGCTCTGCCCTTGCAACCATGAAAGGATGGGTCTTTGTACAAGATTGTAAGACATAGTTACTGAGAGAGAGAGTCTTGAGCCTTTCACAATCAAAATAATCTTCAGTAAACTTTAAATGCCAAGTCTCTAGGCATTTCTGCATGCTATTTATGTGATATCCTTTGAACTCAATAATACACTTATCTACATGCTTATTTATGCTCCCTAGCAAGAACATGTAATGATGACAGCTATGTCTTTTCTCTATAATTATTCCAGAGTCCTACATGTTGGCCAACTGCAAATTCTCAAAGAAAAAGAAAAAGATTTCCTAAATAACAAATACTGTGTTAATTTTTTTATTAGTTAACTGTTCTTTGCTCTCAGTGTACCATACTCAGCTTTAGTTTTGCACTAAAAATACCCCCTTTAATTTGGTATTAACTAAGAATCAACCATTTGTTCATTGATCAGCTTTCTTACTTTCCAATCTGTAGTGTTGACACTGAGGAACGTTAGCTTTGTATGCTTTGAATTTCCCCTGCTCTTAAAACAAAATCCAAATGCTGCAGTGTACATGACATATTCTTAAGACCTACAGTCAAGCCAAACCAAACAAAATAGTCAACTTACCAAAGCACAGACAGAACAGTGCTTCAGAGATGCTGAGGAAAATAAAGAAATTATTTATATCCATTTTTTGGAGCTGCTAGGGAGATTTCTACATTGAGATGGTTGATCCTAGGTAACCCTGAAGTTTCTTTCTAAAATGCTATTTTGAAATTTAGAGGAAAAATTAAAGAAGAGGATTAATAGGAATTATTGCATTAAAGAAGAGGATTAAAAGGAATGTTAGCAAAGGGAGTATAAAAATGAGGCCTTTGTATTTTTATTGTGAGGTTAATCGTTATTTTCTGTTGAGTTAGATGCTAAGTGCTGTGCAATGCTTTCACAGAAACCATGATAAATTATTAAGTATTTGTAATTTATTACACACATCAGGGAATAATATATTGCAATGTGAGCTGATGTCACTGAACAGTGCTGGCTGAAGCATTTGTCTAGATATTGTACAAGATTGTCTGAAAAGCAATGGACTCATTAGTAACTCAGATTGTTGCAGGGGACTGTGTTTTTCTTCTTATGAAAGTTTTTCAATTTCAAACTAGATAATGACAAATTGTAGAGATGTATTTACATTATTCAAGTGTCTTGGTAAGACTTCTGCCCTCTAAAATTATTGGGATAATCACCAGTGTTTTCCAAACGTAAAAAATGAAGGACAGAACTTGGCTCCTTCCATTTGAAACAAATGTTTCATGAATTCTTGATAAATATATATTTGGGTTTTTGGCTTCTCAGTTATCTTTGGCTGACATGAGGTGCTATTAGTCTATCGTTTGTTAACCTAGTTGCAAGTTACATTTCCTATTCTGCTCAGTATACTTTTATAAAGAATAATTTACACTAAGCATTCAGATGCATGCCTCATGTAAAGATTAATTCATAAAGCCCCTAGAGATGTTTTTTATAGCAGCTTTGCAACCTGTTTTCTTCCACTGATTCAAAGCACATCATTGAATTTATTATTTGGAAGAGAATAAAAAATATTCTTGCATTTGTCTTCCTAGCAATTATAGGAGTCCTTGTCATATGCTGTGGCTTGTTAGCTCTGTAACACCTTGAAAAATCTTTATTTTATATCACTCCTGAAAATTCTTTTACCATTCTCTATATTAACTAATGCTTTTCTTATTAAGTATTCTAGATTTCACCTTCATTCCAATGTGTTCAACATCACCTTTACTTCAGAGACAAATAATTTCACCACTCTTGAGAGCTTTCCATACAACTTTAAAATCTTCTGTTCGCCTGCATGAAGCAATGAGCTGACTGGAGAGAGGAGGGAGGAGAGTTGAGAGGTGTATGAGTGACTGATGGAAGTGGATGAGGGAAGCCTGGAAAAGCAGAGAAAGTTCAGAAACTGGCCAGGGTGTAACCAAGAGCAAGATTATGACTACAAAGTACACCCCAGTTGCAAGTTGAAAAGTAGGGAAACTTCAAGAATTCTGACAATGAGTATCATTTACGATGCTATGTTCATATGAAAACATTTAATAGGAACCAACAGCACATGCTCTCAGCTATAGGTGGTTAACTCTTGGAAGTTGAAAGGAACAGTGATCATGCAAGCAAGACAGAATAACAATTAGGATGATAATGTGAAGGAATTGGGTTATCAGGCGCAAGTGAAAACTTGGTTGAAGACCCTCTGTTATCATTTGTTTTAACATTGTCTGAGACCTTGTCCGAGACCATCCATACCTGACATTCATAAGGCAAGGACATATCACAGAAGGAACACCAATCAAGACCAGAGCAGTGTGCCCTTCTGAAAGAGGTTTCTCTGTGCCTTTGCGGGACTGCCGACCCCTCGGCTTATTGCTAACCTGCACTGAACAGTTTCCAGCATATACCAGGCACTGCTCTCAGTGTTTTGCATGTGCCAAATTGTATCATCCCTACAAGGTGAATCCTACTGCACTTCCCATTAAGATGAAGAAGAAAATGAGGCACAAAAAAGTTCAATAATTTGTCTAAGTTTGCACAGCCAGTAAGTCAGAGCTGGGTTTTGAGCATAGGCAGCCTGGCTCCAGAGTCCACATTCCCAGTTTCTGTTGGTCCCTGCCTACTGCACGGCTCAGTGAAGTCTCTGCTCCACGGGAACCGCATCCTAAGTGGGTAAGGACACGGGCCCCTGAGACTTTCTTACTGCCTCTGTTGATGGAGATTCTACATTCATCTTTAGCTTCCACTCTTGTTAAATAAAATACATGAAAGTATGTTATAAATTGCAAATGCCAATAAAAGTATCACTTCATTATCTTCCAAACAGGTAAACTTGTCCTTTTCTTCTTTAAATTTAACTTTTCTTATTTTTTTAAAGCTTGGGGGGAGGGTGCAGAATTTTGCTCTGCCCAAAAGGGCACTAGCTACATATGGCTATTTAAATTTATATTAAAATAAAATACAATGAAAAGTGCAGTTCCTCAGTCATACGAGCCACATTTCATGTGCTCAGCAGCCACACGTTGCTAGTGGCTCCTGCATATACAGACCAGCAACGGAACATGCCCATGACTGGAGGCAGCTCTATTGGGCAGCACCAGGCAAAATACAAAAGGAAGTATTCCTTTCAAATGAGGCACCGTACTAATTGGTATTGGACCGCCTTATTTTTAAATCATCATCTTCATGCTCATAGAATAAATAGGATATGATGTCTCTTCCCCTCACCCCTCTGGTTTTCTTCCTTCACTTTAAACAAATACACTTGACCATTCTCCTGCCTTTCTCTTGCTTCAGTTCATTCTTCAATACTGAATATGTGTGAAGGCAGATGCCAGAGCCCCTTAAATGTATCAGTTAACACCTTTCCCTCAGGCAGCCCCCTTCCACACTGCTTCCTTCAGGAAGCCTTTTCTGGCCTGCAGAAGGACCTCTGAGACAGTCAGGTTGGACCTGAGGCTCCAGTCATGTTCAAATTCAATTTGTCCCTAAAGGCATTCATACTCTGTGTGTGTGTGTGTGTGTGCGTGTGTGTGTGTTACTATGGATTTATCTATTATTAGGGTAAACCTCACCTTTAACATACATGTCAAAGACAGTATTCAGTATTCTGTTCAGTAAATCATTCAAAATGACCAATTCCATGTATTGTTCAGGCCAACAAATACTTTAACACAGCCTTGCACCTTTCAACAGAACATTTGCCCAGTCATATGTAACAGAAATGTGATAGCAGCTCTCTAGTTTTAAAGGTCACAACCAACAGGATGGACTATCACAGTTGGCTACAATCACTGAAAGTCACTGAGCAACGACTGGACTATTCATTCATTTATTTATACTCCAGTAGACATTTATACACCATCACTGAGAGCTCATACTTTGCAGGGCACTAAGGATTGAGAGTTAAAGGCAAATCTTTACCCTTAGGAAGCCAGTAGGCTAGTTGTGAAGATGAACAGCTAAACAGATAACCACAATACAATAGAATAAATGCTCTTGATTAGAGGCTTTTAATTTCTTTTAATGCAATTGCAAATGAGCAACTGGCACCAGAGGATGTGGAGATAGGAAACACTTCTGGAGGAGTGGACCCCTGAGATGAGTCTTGCAGAACAATAGTCATCTTGGCGAAGGCTTGTAAGAGCATGGCCTTTGTGGGTGTCGAATGGGTGTGGGGTCAATGGTGAGGAGTGAAACTAAAGACCGAGTTAGACTATGAAGAGCATTTTATGCTATGCCATGAAGTTCAGATTTTGTTCTGAAAACAGAAAGACAGTCTTGAAATATTTAAACAGAGGAGTAACAATCACCATCAGATTAGTATTTTAGACCACACATGCTGCCAATCATTGAAGGCAGAAATGCCATAGAAGAGGTCGCCATAATCCAGGTGAGGGCAAAAGAGGGCTTGAACTGAAGCTGTGCAAGGGACACAGAGAAGAGCAGGTGGATGTAAGAGGGATTTTGAGTTTGAAACAATAGGACTTACTAATACATTGAATGAGGGCAATTAAGCACAGTGGGAAGTTTAGAATAATTGCCAGTTTTCCATCAAAATAGTGCTTCAAAAATTTCTCCATGGGTGAAAGACTAGGTTAAATGATATCCGTAGTCCTTTACAGAACTATGGGTCATAATATAAAATTTTATTAACTTTCAGGATTCCTAGTAGCTTCCAATAATTATCACAAAATATAATAAAGCTAACACCAAACATTTACAGAGTATGGCGGAATATCCTTTTTCAAATATGACATTAACAAAACATTAAACATATAATATTCAATACTGGCAAGGCTGCTGCACAATCATATATTGCTGGTAACAGTATAAATTGGTATAAATCTTTTGGCAAACAATTTGGTGGTAGGTATCAAAAGGTATAAAATATACAGAAATATGTTCACCTTGGCATGAGGTTATATCAAGGATATTCTTTAAAGAAGAAAAGGGCTATATTGTCCTGGCTGGGTGGCTCAGTTCGTTGGAGTAATGTCCCATATACCGGAAGTGTGCAGGTTCAATCCCTGGTTGGGGAGTGTACTGGAGGCAGCTACCTGATGTTTCACATCTCTCTCTCCTCCCTGCCCCCCCACCTTTCTCTCCTCTAAAATCAATAAAAATATCCTCAGGTGAGGATGAAAAAAAAAAGAGAGAGAAGAGCTATATCAAGGAAATGTGTATTAAGTGGATTTTAGACCTGTGAGAAAAATTGGTTATATAAATTCTGTGAAAAATTGGGTAGCTAATAACATGATAACTATCAGGACCAAAAAAGGAACTAAATTGTGCTAAGACTTAAACCACACCTTCTTGTTCAAAATCCAGTGCTTTCTGGTGCTTCTCTTGAAATTACGTGGAAGAACACTAAATGATAAAATGCTCAGTAGAAAGCCAACCGCAATACGTATATACACATTAACAATAACTGGTAATTATGGGTTAATGTGGATAAAGACTGAAATAAATCAGCAAACTTTCAGTTGCTAGGATGGCAGAATTATGGGCGATATTCTTTTCCATCTCTTTCTTCAGATGTTGTTCTTTTTGTTTTTGTTATGATGCCACAATGATATTTTATAAAAGTAAAAAAAAAAAAACCTACACAAAGCAGTCTTATTTTGGTTTCAGAGTTGTATGGTTTAGGTTTTCAGCCTTTCCCACAAGATTGCTTGTTGTTACCTTCCTAATTTAGAAGTTAGATATTTAATAATAGAACACACGTGCAGCAATTTTAGTAATGCATTCTGCTTCCTAAATTTTATTCAGTACAAATTTCACAGAAGCCCACCTATACTTTTTTAGCTATTTAATTTTTCAATTTTATGCCCATGTTGTGCTCTAGCACCCATTCAAAAATAAATTGAATGCTAACCATTCTGCAGAAAAATAGAAGAAATGTAAGCTATGAGCTCTAAATATGACAAACCGAGTATTATTTTCAATGTTTTTTGTGGTTAATAATAAATGGAAATCAGGAAGAAAGCATTCTTGTGTTTGAGATCTTGCTGCTCTCTTATGTTGTGTACGCTTGAAGTTATTAAGAAATAGCTCCTTTTCATCCACATGTTTTAGCCTCTTCCTTTTCCTTTTTCTCTCTCCTCTTTGCCCACTTTTTTCCTTCCACATAAATTGTGATCTTGCCTAGCTGAGTCTCACAGACATTCACAGAGATATGTTCTTGGAGCACCACGAAGTAGCATTTTTTTGACTATAGATTTCATCCTTTTAAAAGGCATAGATCTCTTTCTCCCTCTTTTTTCTCATTAAACTTCTCACATAAATTGGAAGCTCTGAGAGGCTTCCATGTTCATTAATTTGCTTTGTACAAAGCTATGTCCTATTAGAACCTGATATGAATTTTGTTCTTATTGGCACCATCGAAGTCTAAAAAGATTAGTGATTTTTTTTTTCTAAAAAAAGAAAAATACACTAAATCGCACAGATGCCATTTTGCAGGAAAAAAAGAAAAGAATGACAGGCAATATCACCCTTGTGAGGATTGTGGATATGAGTTGGTGGAGGGTGAGGAAACCTATTACTAGAAAACAGTGTAACAACCTGATTTCACATAAATCACTGTATCTGGGAGACCCATGAGAGGGATTATACTGTACAGTCCCTGCTTTACAGTGACATACTGCAAGGAGAAAACTCTTTTTGAATTACATTTTCGAGGTATGTGGTAGTTGCCAATTTTATATCCAAGTTGTGGTGTTACAAAATCAGTGAGATTTAAATGAATATTTATTATTTGGCATTAAAAAAATGGAATGACTTATGAGTCTAATACCTTTTATCTTTCACTACTTGAATGCCAATTTCTCTGAATACCAGGGTCTGGCCTCAATCCCTCATTCCTGGTGCAGTGCTTGGCATGAGATTTTTCTCCATAATACTGATGTTTGATTCACCTTTCTCCTGTGTAAGTGCTGAGAGTGAAGGACTTCTTCATTCATCACGTATGCCAAAGATAGGCACCCATTTGTAGTTGGCAAAGAAATCACTGCAAATCTTTCTGGAGAACTGTGAAATACACATTAATCCCCCATGATTTAATTCCCTGCTACTCAAGTTTCAATTCTGGATCTATTAGCTGAAATATTGCCAAGAAGCTCCTTCATGAAACTTTCTCATATTTTGCTGAAAACACCTTTGCCCATCTGGAGGGGATTGGATGACACTACATATATTTCCTATTCCCATCCTTTTCTCTTATGAAATACTATTGAAGACCTTCCAAAGTTGCTATGAACTCCTGGAGCTGATAGCTACAATACTAGAGTAGTCTCCATTCAAAGCACATAGCTGCAAATACTACTTCTGAGTCCTGTGTTCTCTTCTACCCATAGGGCGTCATTCTTTTGTGGTTTTGAAAAGCTCGAATAAGATTACCTGGGTGATAATTAATGTCCTTATTCACATAAGAACTCCTTTTTTAAAAAATCTGACAAAAAACATTGGATTAAATTGCTCATAGTATCCAGATAAAGTATTAGTTGTGGTTTTGTTTAAATGGCAGGTCTTTTCATTTTGCCAGTGGTTTCTTTAACATTGCAGAAGATTTTTAATTTGATGTAGTCCCATTTGTTTATTTTTTTTGTTTTTCCCTTGCCCTAGGAGATATATTGGTGAAAATGATTGTTACGTGAGATATCTGAGATTTTACTGCCTATATTTCTTCTAGGATTTTTATGGTTTCATGACTTACATTTAAGTCTTTTATACATTTTGAATTCATCTTTGTATATGATGCAAGCTGATGATGGTCTAGTTTCTTTTCTTTTTCTTTTTGTATGTACTAATCCAATTTTCCCAATACCATTTATTGAAAAGCCTGTCTTTGCTCCATTTTATGTTCTTGCCTCCTTTGTCAAATATCAATTGACCATAAAGGTGTGGGTTTATTTCTGGGCTCCTTGTTCTGTTCTAGTGACCTGTACGCCTGTTCTTATGCCAATACCAGGCTGTTTTGTTTATAGTGGTTATATAGTATAATATGATAATGGGTTTTGTGATACCTCCAACTTTGCCCTTCTTTCTCAGTATTGCTGAGGCTATTAGGGGTCTTTTTTGTGTCCATAACATTTTTTTGGAATATTAGTTACATAGCTGTGAAATATGCTATTGGTATTTTAATAGGAATTACATTGATATTATGCTAAGTAAAATAAGCCAGTCAGTGAAAGACAAATACTATATGTTCTCACTTCCAAGTGGAATCTAATGAACAAAATAAACTAATGAACAGAATAGAAATGGAAGCACAGATACATGGAATAGACTGACAGCTGTCATTGGAGTGGGGGACTAGATGAAGGAAGGTGAAGGGATTAGCAAAGAACATAGATGCAGGACCCATGGGCACGGACAGCGATATGGGGATTGCCTGAGGCAGTGATGCTGGGTGGAGATGAGCAAAGTGAGAAAAAGTGGCACCAGCTATGATAGCATAAAAAATAAAATACAATAAAAATTTTAAAAATAAATTATAGGTCTTTTCTACCATTAAAACCAATTACTCATATATCTGAGAAGGATCTTTGGAGATTGGGAATGAAACTGAAATGAAAGCTGATGCTTTAAACCCCAGTAATATAGATCGTCATGCGATTCTTATTAATTATTATTTTTGTTAAAGTACATAATTGTCCAGGTTTTGTTCTAAACAGACTAAACAGGCATCTATTATGCCACTTAAAAACAAATAAAAGGAACAAACAAAACGCCCAACTAGGCAAGATAATACAGGCACAGGTGTAAAGATACAGAAAAGTCTTTAAGAGAAAACCGGTTACAGAGATGCTTCCCTTAGCAGACAGGATTAAAATCATCTTGCCATCTTGAAACTTTCTTTTTCTCCCTACTGTGACTTTAAAGAGCAGAGTCCGAAGCATAGCTTTTATCTAAGTGATATGGTGTATAATGCTACTAAGCTTAACAAAAAACAGAAGTCACCCAGCCCATTCCTCCCCCACATTTGAATCTTGATTCCTTAGGATATTTGTTTTCAACTCATTAGTTGTTTTTTTGGTATTTGTCTTGACATTTCCACTTGTTTATGCTCTTATCCTAAATTTTTAGCTTCATCTTTATAGCCTTCCTACTATGGAAGATGATGACTTCACTCTCACCATACACAAATGGCACATGCATGTGCACAAGGACATACATATGTTTCTCTAACCCCAGGAGGATCGGATCTCAGCTTTGGTTCCATTAATGTTTAGTGTTGATATTGTCATGACTGTGTATGTGGTGTCTTTTTTTACACGACATTTTATTTTACTTGTACTTACAAATTCCTTGCCTTGTTTTATGCTTGGTTTTTCTACATATCAATTAGGAATTTATCCTCAAACTGGCAAAACAGCACATATTCTTGAAGTACATTCAAACACATCAAACAGTCTATCGGTTCTCTTTCTTTTCTCTTGGAGATACTTCTGGAGTTTCCTATCTTCCTGCTCCAATCTGACGTGGAGGATCTATAGGACATCGCACAGCTATCAGCTCTGATTTCCCTTCATTACCACTTTGAGAAATCACTTTAACTTTCCTCTGTTGGATTACCTGTTATCTGGATTTCCAGTCTTCTTTCTTGTTATCTTACTTGTATGGATGGTGTACATCCTTTAGAAGCTTCCTAAAAAAGGTGCATGAGAGATAAATATAATTTGATATTTCTGAATGTCCAAAATATGCTATTTTACCCACATACTGGTTCATAGTTTGGCTGGTTATATATTTTTCTAGAATAAAAATAATCTTTCCTCATGATTTTGAAGGTGTTTCTGCATTTTCTTCTGACCAGCACAATACCATTGAGAATCGTGAAGCAGTTCTGAGCCCTAATCTTTTTTTCTGTAATCTGCTTCCCCTCACAAGTGTTTTAAAATTTTGTGCAGATGTTCCTTCATGTGGGTCTTTCCCTTCCTTTTCCTTTTCTTTTTGCTAGGAATTTAATAGGTATTTTCAATTCAAAAACTTGTGTTCTTCAGTTCTCAGAAATATTCATTCTTTCTTTTGTAATAGTCTTGCTTTATTTTCTTTTTGAGACTTCAAAATTTGAATGTTATACCCCCTGAATGAACCCTCTAATTTGATAATGATTTTTTAAATATGTTTTATTTTATGAAATACTTTCTCATATATCTTATTTATAGAGATACTTCTATCTTCTTATCTTTTTAAATTTACAGTAGCTCTTTATTGTTCTCTGAAAGTTTGTGCTTTATAGCCTCCTATTCTTGCGGCATAGGCATAGTATCTTCTCTCTGAGGATATTAATGTTTTAGAAATCATCTTCTACTTATGTCTTATTTCTCTCTCCTCTGAGTTCATCTCTTCCATTTGGTACGACAATTAAGAAGGTGGTACTGACAAAATGTTTGGAAGCTTTGGAAGTGTGGCGCTGACCAGTAGCTTTACCTTAAGGTGAACAGGTAGACATGGCCGTTTAGTTGGGAGACATCCATAAATGAGTGTCAGCATGTTACTACCCTTTGGCCAATTTCTCCAAAAGAGACTCTTTCAAGTGCCTGCCTAGGAGATGAAAGTTATGCTGCTGGAGCCTGGGTAATAAGCAGCGAAGGGGGACCAGGGGCTCCTCATTCAGCATGAAGGCTTTCATTTTATAGAAAGTTCTCAGCTGTGTCTGTTGTCCTTGAATGCATCAGAAAATGACCTTCTGACTTGTGCAGAGGGACTGCATTTGGAGGCACAGAATTGCAAAGATTTTACCCACTTCTCTTTTCAGCCCCACTTTCTGGAGCCCGGGGGCCTCCATTTCCAAGTCCTTTCTGGTGTTCAGGGGAATGACTGCCTTGTTTCTGTGGCATCAGTCTGTCCTCTTACTTTGTATACTTTAGTTTCAGTTTTTTCCAGTCTGGTAAGTCAGTTATAACTTTTCAGGTTTCAAAACACTGATAACATTTCTGTTTTTCCCATTTTATACTCCAGCCATTTAGTTGGGTATTTGGAAGAAGTAGAGATAGACTAATGTGTTCTTTTACAAATAAAATCCTCATCTGAAAACATTTTTTCGTTGCTTTTAGAGAGAAAGGGAGAGAGATAAACAGAGATGTGGGAGAGAAGCATAGACTGGTTGCCTTCCACGTAGACCAGAATTCTAACCCACAAACCTAGGTATAGGCCTTGACTGAGACTCAAACCCGCAGACTTTCAGCTATGGGATGACTCTCCAACCAGTTGGGCCACAGAGGCCAGCACATGAACGTGTTCTATTTTCCATGCTTCACCAGATTCTGGTCCACCCAACAGTTCTTTTTTGCTTCTGCTGTTCTGTTAGTGAGTCTTAGGGAAGCAACAAGACAGAAGTAATTGGAAGGGTGCTGTATCAGGTGACCTGTCACCATTGTCTGGCTTTTGAAAGGGGAGAGGGTGGAGTAAGATAAGGCAGGAGAAAAGGAAAGTAGAGTAGGTTAAAGAAATATGAGAGGGAAATTAAAAGACAGGAGGAGAAGGGAGGCTATTATTGAACCATGTAATTAAAGGTATAAATGGACAAATTAGCAGAGATGTATGTCCATCTTCTTCATGACTATGCCTGACCCTCAGTCCCATTTCATTTTTATTGAACTGACAAAGAATTCAGCGAACTGCTTCAGTGAGCTGCTGTCCATATCCCAAGCATCTGACTGAGGCTTTAATACTCTCATGAAAATTAGTTTTTAAATTTCTCAGTCATGCTCTGACTCATGAAGCCATGTTTCATCATTTTGGATGGAACAAGTTTTTTTGTGTATCTTCTAGGCTTTTAAAAATGATTTATTATATTTTACATGATGTTCTATTCCCATATTGGAACTTACATAATTCACAGCATTCATGGGAGGCAGTGTATGTGGTATATTCATAGAAATGCAAAATGTTGAAATTCAAAAGAATCTTGAGATCATCCTGCCAAGCGCCCTTCTTTGTGCAAATAAGGAAACTGAAAGCCAGAGAGGCTAAGTGTCCACGCAGGGTCCTACAGAGGAAATGTGGGCATGGTCCCACGTAGAGATGAGAAACTTACATCATAGCACGAGCAAACTTGTTATAAGTATGCTTTTGGCATACTATTTATATTTCAGGATTTTTTTCACAAGCCAAATTGCTTTTCATTTTACAGCTATTCACATGCTATATATGGTTAAAACAATACATTTGTAAAGAGGATGAGTTTCATCTAGGAGTCACTGCATGAACAGAAATTATAGAAATTATATTACAGAAATTTGTGAGGTAACAAATTGTTATCTTTTTTTTGTCATTTGTGGTTCTGATCAGTTTTCATTTTTGTGCTTGGATGATGTTAGGATTATTGAAAGTTTAATGTTCTTTCAAGAATCCCTTTAGATAAATGATATAATGTAGTGCAAAATGTAATAACACACCTGCCAAATTTCCTATAACTAACTGGAGATGTAGAAGTTTCTTGGTTTCTGTGAAGGTATGTCTGATAGTGAATACTGAAATGATGTGATTTTGCCCTGGCTTAAACATTTTCAGAGTTTGCAGTAATAGGAATAAAATTTAAAAAAATCTTCTCATAAGTTCTGACATATTTTAACATTGAAATAAATAATGCCATGTATATAGCTGTTTGACTAGTTGTGATTAAAATTTATTGAACCCATCTGAAATCATTGGTTCTTAGGACTGACGCTTTACTATTTCTCCTTCAAGTGGCCATTTTAATGGTTATTTAATTTTTTTCCTCTGTGTTCCTTCTACACCAAGGTGAGTTGTTTGTTTCTTATTGTGGAAAAGTGAAATTATATCCCCTTTAGTACAGAAATGCAGGGTGTTTATTACATCATATTTAAATTATTAATGACAATCACATTTTCATGGGAAATGCCGAACATGTCTCCATTCGAAATAGATGTTGCTGGTTTCTGGCTAGCTAAAGCAACCATAGATCACTTCTGAAATGTTTTCTGACTTATTGATCCTGGTGTATATCAATGTGCCGTACACCTACTTATCACACTTCTCTGCCCAGGTATTGCACACTGACTTGCGGGGGCTGGTGAATCTAATTCACAGTTACTTGACTCCTG
Source organism: Pteronotus mesoamericanus (assembly GCF_021234165.1). Classification (NCBI taxonomy): domain Eukaryota; kingdom Metazoa; phylum Chordata; class Mammalia; order Chiroptera; family Mormoopidae; genus Pteronotus; species Pteronotus mesoamericanus. Next base: position 63,965,605 of record NW_026555329.1, on the reverse strand, counting down.
CTTCCTTGTTGTTCCCAGGCTTCTCTGTATTGCAGCATTTCTCACATCAAATTGTAATGTGTGTCTACATATTGTGTTATTTACTCTGAGTGCCTCAAGAGCAGGGGCCGTGTCTTCTTATTCATTTTGTAACTCCAGATTCCTACAGAGCACTCTGCATGTAGTGAGAGCTCAGTTAAAGCTCTGTGAGTAAGGGCAGGCGTGCCTGGGTTTACGGGGAATAGGAGCCTGTAGGACACTCTTTTGAGAGGGTGTTAATGAGTTAAATTTTTGCCCAACATGAACCAGAATAAAAAGTAGTTTCTAAATTATTTAGTACTGATGGTAGAAAACATTTAGATTATACTATCTTACTTATTGATGTTGTGTTGAATTATGTATATTGAGAATATTTAATGACCAAGGAGGCAGTTGTTGAGAGGCAATAGCAAAGAACAATGAGTATACTTGACCATTAGGATTAGACTCGGGAGGTCTGTATTTAAGGGGCTCAACATCACTAATCATCAGGGCAATGCAAACTAAAACGGCAATGAGCTATCACTTCACACTTGTAAGGATGGCAATTATCAAAAACAGGTGAACAAGCCCTCCCCCCTAAAAGCCTCCCACTACACAACAAAATATAACAAGTGTTGGCAAGGATGTGAAGAAATGGGAAACTTTGTACACTGTTAGTGGGAATGTAAAATTGTACATGAGGGAAAAGAGTATGTACTTTCCTAAAAAAAAAAAAGGTAAAAATAGAACTACCGTATAATTCAACAGTCTTGCTTCCGGGTGCTTATCCGAAAGAACTGAAATCAAGGTCTTGTAAGAGATATCTGTATCTCCATTTTTGTCACAGCATTATTTACAAAAGCCAGAACACATAAACAACCCAAAAACCCTTTGACAAATGAGTGGATTAAAAAATGTGAAATATACATGCAATAAGATGGTATTCAGCCTTAAAAAGAAGGAAATTGTACTATGGTAACAATATGGACTAACCTGAAGAACATGATGCTAACTGAAATGGGCCAGTCTCACAAGAACAAATACTGTCTGATTCTACTTATATGAGGTATCTAAAATAGCCAAACTAACAGAGACAGACTAGAATTGTGGTTGCCAGGGGCTGGGAGAAGTGGAAAATGGGAGTTGTTGTTTAGTGGGTATAATGTTTCAGTTATGCAAGATGAAGAAGTTCTAGAGATCTGTTGTACAACACAGTGCCTATAATTAACACACAGTTTTATGCACTTAAAAATTTACAAAGAAAGTAAATCTCATGTTAAGTGCCTTCACACACACATGCACACGCGTGCGCATGCGCGACACAAGAAAACTTGTTGAGATAGTGGATACATTTATTATCTTGATTTTGATTATAGTATCATAGGTATATGCATATGCCCAGGCCCATCATAAAATTCTGTACATTAAAAATGTGTAGTTCTTTTATATATCAATTATAATCTAGTAAAGCTGTCAATTTTTTTGAGTCTTTTAAATAATTAAAATTTAAGGTAGCTTGCTTTCAAGAACTCTCTTCTCTTTTTAGTTTTATTTGTACCCAAGAATTTAAATATATAACTATATTTTTAACCTTTTTATGTCTCAAACACGTAGATCAAATCCTGCTGTGTAAAATGATGTTGCATTACACAGAAAAACACCACAAGTACATGCATCTGCTTAAAGGCTGAGTTTTCAAATGCTTTTGGTGCCTATTTTTGTTCTATGAAGTCTATTTCTTAGTTTAGTTACTACTCTACATTGGTTGTGGTGCAATTCTTGCTTTAAAGATTTATTTAGCTAAAATAATAATAATCTTTTAGCTATTAGTTCCTTCTTTCTTAAATTGAGAATGTCAGCCCACTGAGTATCTGTTAAAAATGCTATTCTGTGTAAGAACCACTGATTGAAAGCCAACATACGGCAGAATTCAGGTAATGCTGCTAAGAAGAATAAGATACTACTCGCATGCTGGATGGAACACTCATAGTTTACAAGCTTTGGATAGTTGCTATTGAGATGATATGGAGAGTGTCCTATTTGAAGAAGCTATTGGAAATGACTTTGTTATGAACAGATATAATTTAGATACAAAGATGCTTTACCTTTTTCTGAATGGTGGCATTAATACATGGATATGCTTATCGCCTCTTTATTAGATCAACTTACTATATCATGAAATAAGAGCTTCCTGTTCATTCACTTATTACCCATTTAGTGAATGCCCACAAGTATCAGGCTTCACTGGACCCTTGGGATAGATGTGAGTTCTATGAAGTCAGAGGGCCCTCTTTATTGTTCATTGTTAAATGCACTGTGTCTAAAAGCATCTGACATGTTATAGGTGATCAATAAGTATTTGTTGAATGATTAAAGAAGGGTAGATGCCACCAGTGTTAGCTCTCTACCTCACTAATTTAAATGGTATAATTCTGTAATGAAGTCCTAATCTATAACTGAATTACTAATTTCTAAATTAATTATTATAGGCTTAATTCAAAATTCGATGCTATTTTTTTATGTAACTATAATAGGCTTAATTCAAAGCCTAATACTAATTTTTTTCTAGTCCAGAATGAGTAAGAAATTTAAATAGTGCTCTCTCTGATTCCAGTAGTCTTGGGCATAATAGTTTGTCCAGGCAATGGGCTGGAAAATATGAAATTTTTCTTAGAGAGTCTGTTCATATTGGGCATTTGAGTATTTACAGGGAATTAGTTTTATCTTTTGAAACCGTCCCGTCATATTGTTGGCCCCAGTACCTGGAAATCTACTTTAAAAATGGCAAAACAAACAAGTGAAAATTAAAATCCCCAAGCACTCCAAATATAGTACTAAGAAACTAATCCAAATAAATTCAAATGAATACAACAAATTAGTGAAACTTATTTAAAACTAGTCAACAGTTCCTTCCCCAACTGTTCCTAACCCACATTTGCTGTTTTGACCCTTGTAGAGAATTCATGTTTTGCTCACCTTGAAAGATACTTCTTGTTTGGATGGCCTGCTTTCTAGTCTCTCTTCTCTATTGTTTTCTTTTCTCTTCTCTTTCTTTCTCCATGCCCACATCTCATTAGATATTTCCAGTTTTCAAGAGTGAGGAGAGGCAACAAATCATAAGTTTAGCTCTCCCTTGTGGGCACAATTTTTCCTTTTAACTGTGGAACTTTCTGCTGTTAACATCTCCATTGACTGGAATCGCTAGTAAAAGTTACTATTCTATGTACATTTGGGGAGTGCAATCTCAGGTGTCTGCAAATTATGTCATAGATGGGTATTGCTTGGTGAAAGTGAGTTACCATATCTGTTTGAGGTTTGTCAATTTTTATTTTAAATAATTTACAATGAATATGTTTTCTGAGAAAAAATATTGACCTGTTAAGTGCTTATTTAATCCTTTCACAATAGCACACGTGGAAGATACTAGCAGTTTTTCAATCTGCATGTGAGGGACAGAGACACAGAGAAGTCACATAACTTACTCAGTCACATAGCCAGTGAGTGAAGGGCCAGGATGTTGTGCCCCAGAGATGACACCTGTAACCAGCATCCCACTGTTTTTCTGAGTAGATATTTAGGTCTGTGATGAGCTGTGGCTGAATTAGGAAGCCTAGTGTGTGTGGACACTGATCCTGGGAACCTATCTCAGCCCAACCTGCCTCCAGGGCACCAGCATCTACCTGAGAATCTGTGGAGACCAGCAGGGCAGGAGTGGAGCTCTCTGTGAGGCCCTTTCCGTAGTGGATTGTCCCTAATGCTGCTCTTCATGGGATACAGAGGCGAGAAGCATTTGGCTCATGTGTCTTTCACAGCAGGAGCTTCATTTCCTTATTTCAGTGCTTTGAAAAGAGGAAAAAGCATAAAATGTGTGTGTGTATGAGAGAGAGAGAAAAAAAAAAGAAACAGATTTCAGTCTAATTTTGCTCTTTTAAATCCATGTTGTTAAAGGTAACACTTTAAAGTGTGAGATAAATCTCTTTCACAAAGTGCACTTTAAGCTGATAAACATACACACTTTCATCATGTTGTGCGCTTTTCTGCTAAGTCCCAATTGTACACCACCTAAGGAAGTGAAAATACTTTTATAAGAGGCGTGATTACACTTATATGAACCTTAGAGCAAATTTAACTCAACTATCAACAAAGGACCAATTACTTTAAGCCAAAACTGTTATTTTACTTATGCTTCCAGAAAGATGGAAGAAATGATGCTAAGGGTAATTAGAGTGGAGAGTTGTGATAATTGTGATTTGTAATAAGAAATTTATATTTCGTCCTTGTCCCTGTTTTTGGTACAGCACTTTAAACTCTTGGAATTTCTGAAGTGATAAGTGTGATGAAGGTGTCTTTTGTTATGTTAACGAGGTGACTTTGGGCAAAAAATCCTTAGTTAACCTGGGGATGGGGCTGGTTGCCGGGAAAACCAAAGGTAACAAACCAGGGAGGACAGGAGTCTTAGAGGACTGGACCCTTAACATGTGGATTCTGATGCTGTGTCTTGGTGGCTGGTGTCAGGCTGTGTTGAATTGCAGCAAGTTGGGGTCCAGACAACTGCTTGGCAAGGGAGAAGTCTCCCCACTGTCAAACTGGAATTGGGATCTGCAAACTAAGAGTTTATGTACTAATATTGTTTTTAAGGGAAAAAATAAAACATATTTGGTTCTGCTCATTGCTATTATCTGAGGGTGCATTCATAAGAAATAATACTTGACACTATTATTAGTTAATATAGTTAACTAATATAGTTAAATATGGGTTCATACCCATGTTTATTGGTTCAAAAACAGTTTGCTGTAGACATTTCTTGATGGTCAATCAAAAATGTTTACCAATAATTTTTTAGCAATAGTTTAAGTTATCCTCTTTAACAACTGATAAAGAGCTAGCTAATTATGATGATTTGTTTATGCACTGAAACCAAATTCTGGCATGCAAATCTAACAATTTATACAACCAGAGGCTTGACCTGATATGCTTAGAACTTAACTTCACCAAAATTGTGAAACAACTTGAGATACTGGTATAATCATGCTGTTTAAAGAATTACACTTAATATTCTATATGTAGCTTTGTAAGTAATTTTGTAGCCAGTGGAAATGGGGTCCTTGTGGTGTCAAGAGAAAAGCATTTTCAGAGACCGACATGTGAGGATAAGGTCTGGTTGGAAGATTTATTTAGGTAAAAATAGAAGGTTGTCCCCAGGTCCCCAATGTCTCATTACTGTTTGTCTTTGCTGTGGAAAAAATCCAGCCTTGTCTTCATCAAGCCCAGAAGGAAGGCCACTGTCCAAAAGTTGAGTGCCATGCCAAAGCTTAATGGAGTTTAGTCCAGATCTTTCCCCACCCACTAGTGTAGTCTGTTCCCTGTTGCACTGTGGTTCGCGCTGCATTGTTGTAGCCAGGCTTACACTTGGAGTTTGTGTGGCTCCCAGGCTGTGCGACTGCTGTGGAGAGAGAATAGAGAAACAAATGAGGTGAGCTTGTGTTACTGGGTGGGGGGAATAAGGGGGAGCGGTGGAGAGAGAGAGAGAGAGAGAGAGAGAGGGAGAGAGGGAGAGAAAGAGAATGAGAGAGAGAGAGAGAAAACACTTTTTATTATGCTTGGATTATATTACCTTGGGCTTGGGAAGGGCTAGGCACTTTCTCTAAATAACTATTCAATATGCCAGTCTTTCATGCGCTGATGTTGGGTCCTTCCCCTAACCAATCCATCTCCTAGAATCTTCTGGGGTTCTGTGTCCTTAATGCAATCTGATGTTTTTCCCAGGCTAGACTGATAGGTCTTCATGGTCTGTCTTGGCTCCTATTGCACATGCCTCAAAATAGAACTACCTCCCTCTATGTCATCTAGGTTTCTACTTTATTATTCTACACACTCCCCTCCCCCCCACTGTAATCTGCAGGGAACAGACTGGTGGTTCCCTGGGGAGTGTGTGAAGCTGTAATTTCTTAGTGAAGCAAGCAGACTTAGTATCCAGTTCAGTTTTGTAGCTTATTATGCTTCGTAATATCTGATTCATTTTGCTCTCTTCCTTTATTAATATCTAGCTACCTATGCTAACAGTTTCTTTCTAATTACTTAATCTTTGATTTTCATCACAGTTGGAATTTGGTGCTTTGACATCATTTCTTGTTTTACTTTTTTCCTTGGACATTATTAATATAAATTTTATTCTTAAAAATAAGCGACAACTTAAAATATGATTCTTCATCTGTTCAAACGGCTTTAAAAAACTTCTCTAAATACCAGAGAGTTTTATGACTCTATTTCTCCTCTCTGAGCTGGCTACAATTCCAGCCTTTTATTATTTTGATACATTGCCTTTCTCTGTGCAATAAGTCTTCTTTAAAGAGGGGTTTTGCAATTAAACAATAAAATGCTGTTAATTATTTAACTTATATTGTCATTTCAGAGATACCTCTTCATTTATCTATAAATCTTAATTTGTATATGTGGTGAGTCTCCCATCAAATCAGATCTCCATTCAGTGAAGATATGTTGCCCTTGCCTCAGGGACCTCTCTATAGTTCCGCGAAGGGTTGTCAGGCTACAGAGAGCTGCCTTGCCCAATGTCTCTGCCCCCCTACCTAGGACTGCCCACATCTAATGATTGATAGATGTGAAGGTATAATGGCTCACCTTCCTGACCTAATTTGGAAACAACTCTGGAGGCCATCCTAGCCTCAGAGCTCCCTGTGGCCTTGGTTGTTTGTCTTTGGGCCACAGCCAGCTGGGCATCTCTGCCCAGTCCTTCTGCATTGCTCAGCACTCCATAGAGTAGATGCCAAGGGTAAATATACATTTTAAACTCTTTCTAAGGGACTGCCTCTGGGGAGCCCAACCTGCAAGAATATTGTTTCAGATTTTAAATTCTACCCAATTAAAAGTCTCTAAGCGAATGTTTAAATGAAATGGAATGTGTGGCTACTTCTACAACTTTACTTCTTAATAGTTGGCATCATAAATAGTTTAATAGTGTTTGCCATTCTTTTATTCTTTTAAAGAGTAAATTCTGATTTTTTCAACCCAGATCTTTGAAATACTTATGGATTTCCTTTGAAAGGGGACTGGGGTCCTTCAAGTAGAAAATTATGGAGTCAGAGAAGAGACCGTGACTAAATTTTAATATTCTCATATTGAGATTGCCCCTATCACATTGTGATGACCAGTAATAAGCAAACAGTGAAATTTAGTTATTTATAGACACAAGTCTATAATATAGTCATTATAGACAATGGGCAGGTATCACTGCTCAGAATTTAAAATATTTGATAATATTATACAAAGAATGGTGAAGGGTTTAAGAATATGACCTATTGACAAGTCCATGTTTTAGATCTAAATATCAACTGTCTCCCATTTTGGGTTTGGTTATGATGCTTATCTGGTCATGGTTATTGATAATAATAATAATAATAATGTACCACATTTGTATAGGACTTTATCATTTTACCATTTTAATTTTATTCGCTTGACATCCTGGGTCATAGTTATTATGAACCTGTCACAGAGCTAAAGAAACGGAGACATAAGAGACTTGTTCAAGGTCACACAGGTCTTCTGACTCCAAGGCTATTTTCTTTCTCATTCCAGCATCTTTCTGCACTATCAGATCAACACATTGAAATGAACCTTTCATCTCTTGGACAAGAGATGTTGGGCTACTTGCACATGGGTCTCAGCTTTCTAAAGAGATAAAAATTATGAATGGAATTGTTTACAAATTTGCTCTTGCATCATTAAAAGCAAATTATTGTGCCACTTTAAAGATGACTAAACTAAAGCTAAGGTGACATTCTAATTCATAGAACCCTGTTGAAAGCTATTTTGGGAGATAGAGCCCATTTCTTTGGCAATTTCCTTTCAATTACCTGGTCCATTTTTTTATGCCATTTATTTTTAAACGTATTTACATGCATTTTTTCCCCCTTATTTGGCTGAGAAAGAATTTGAAAGCAGGATTGTCTCATATCTATTTCCCTATATCAGCAGTATCTATTTCAGGTCTTGCTTTTATTAATTAACAAATATTTGTTGAAGTCTTTGTGTACCATGCAGTGGTAGGTGTTTGGGGGGTATGGTGGTACATGTAGAAGACCATGTTCATTAGTTATGGAGCTTAGAGACTAGCGTGAAAGCAAATAACAAAATTTAAAAAAATACAATATTGTGGTTGCTGCAGTGCAGCTGGGGAGGGGAAGACTAGAGAACTCAGGAAAGTCTTACCAAGGACGGGTATTTACAGGGTCAATTGGAAAGATGTTTTTTTTTTTCTTTTTTAATAGGAAGCTCTATTTTTTATTTTTAATTTTTGATATTATAATTTTAACAAAGTTAAGGTACATTTTATTTATTTATTATTTATTTATTTATTGTTGAGAGTAGACTGGCTACATATATACTAAAGAAGGTTATGTCAGTTCTATATTCTGCATGAGATCTAAGTATTTTTAATTAAGTTCTTAATACTCAGTAGAAGTACTGTATTTATATAGCTATCAATCAGATTTATAAGGGGTAACCTGCTGGGTTTTTAAATGAGTCTTTAAATTTGCTTTATCTTATTTGTCAATTATTTGTATCCACTAAACCATTAAGCAACAGGTATAGTCCATTACTGATGGGCAAGATGATGGAAAAGTCTGGCCTTGGAGTCAAATGGATCTGACTTTGAACCTGGGTTCCAGCCTCTTGCTAGCTGTTAATATCCATGTTTCTCAGTTTCCACATCAGAAATATGGTGATAATACCAACCTTAGAGTTCTGCCTTTAGGAGTAGTGGGGTATCATAGAGCGGATGAGACTGGGAAGGATCCATCTCATGTGTGTGAAAGTGTACCTAAGCTAACAGTGTTCAATTGAACAAATGGTCTTTTAATTATCATCATAGAATCAAATCAAAAGGAAACAACTTTACATAGGCAAGGAAATCAGGAAATTGTAGAAAGCAGTGAGTTATAAATTCCTCCATCCAACATTCTTTTCCTAAGTGCTAAGCTTCAAAAATTATTTCCTGCAGAACTGAGCACACCTGCAGAACAGGAAAGGCAGTGTCCCTGGAATTGCACACAATCAGTGCTCTTTCAGAGTGAGGTATGGCGAATGGGTGCAATAGGCATGGTCTTTGATGGAGGCAGCTCCTCTTCCTGCTCCCCACCCTGCGAGTCTAAATCAAGGCGGAGGGTCTATTGAAAAATAGATAATGAGTATTGTAAGAAAATATATTTTTGATTAAGCCTGAATGTTTGACTAAATTTCACTTTTTAGAATTGAACTCTAACAGTATATTATGACTTCTTATGAATCCATAGGACTATTTTGGCAGATGGCATTGCTTATTACTGTATTTTAATATTTCTTATGCTGTTGTTTTTTATCATTAGATAATTTTACATTTTTATTTGGCTTTTTAATGTTAAATACATCTTGTAATTTAATTATAAGATTACTGAGGACAAGCAATCTTTGAATGTCTGTAGCTCCTGAAACATAGTAGACCATGAGTGCTTATGAATGGATTAACTGCCTGGCTTTGTGACGGATATGAAGATAGAAAGTGTGAATGAGTTTCAGGGCTAAGAAAAGAATCCTAATCTTTTAACGCTAGTCACTTCAGAAGCAATGCAGTCCATGATTTAATAAAATATCCCTAAGGCACCAAATAGCCAAGGGCCCTGTGGAGCAGTTTCTCCGTAAGTATTTGTGCAGCCAAAGTCAGTTAATTGTGCAATCCTGCTTTCCTGAAACATACAAATGGGCCAGGCTGACAAATATCAGGTGAGGCAGAATATAATAAGAAAAGAAATGGATTTAGACTATGTAGAAACCTAAGTTAACTAACAAGAGTATTCAATAGCTCCTGAATGAATGAATAAATCAATGAATCCAGACTAAAGTCCATGCCTGGATTGACTGTTTGCCTTACATGAAATAGTCATAATAAAAATTTTCCAGCCTTCAATTCTTCTGGCTATGAAGTCAGTAGTAATCTCAGAATGATATTTAGGATATGGCATGTCTTTAATGAGATGCTTAAGTAATCACAGTCATTTAATTAAAAGGGCAGTCATACATTAAAACAGCTATTGTTCCCTCGTGGGTATTACAGTTTTGGTCTTAGGTTTCTATAGCTACCTAATACTTGCAGTCACCACAGTTTTTTGTCTGTTATTTGATTTTTAAAGACATTATGCATAGTTTTCAACTTACCGCTAGACTTTGTCCCAACAGTTTCCTCCTCGAACTACGTGACTGTTCCTTTCCAAGTGCTGTTCACTGGTCCCTTCTCCAAAGCTAGTGGGTTTTCCTAGCTCCATCATCCCTCTTTTCTTATTGTTGACTTAATTATTCCCTGAGAGTGATCTTTTCACTATCAACACTTTAACTACCTACTGTGCCAGCATCTGACAAACTTATAATTACCTTTCTCTTCTCTGCTTAGCTCCAGACCCACTTTTTCAGTCTGATGTTGCATAGGTCCTTCAAAGACAGCCTTCCCTGAGTCAGAATCATGCTTTTCTCCTTCATGTGCTGGCTCACTCTCCTATTTTTCCTGCTTGTATAGTGGTGGCATCACATAAACTGGTTACAAAGGACAAAACCTTAAAGTCATGCTTAGTGATTTCTCACTACCTCTCACTTAGATCAAATCAGTACAATGTAAATATATACAGCTTTTATTTGACAGCTCCATCTGCTCATCGTCAGCTCAGGTAGCATTGTATTTTCCCTTTGCCTGTCTGCATAACCTCCCAACTGGGCTCATTGCCTCCTGTTCTCTCCAATCCAGGCTTCTTTCTGCATCAGCAATCCTCAACCATTTTTCATCCATAAAGCACATTGATGTGACATATTCTTATGGGCTACTAAAACACTTAGTGAGGAACTTAAACATTTTAATTATGTCTAATCTTCTGCAGGCCCTGCACAGCAATACATGATCTGGCCCTTGTCTACCTCTTACCTTTGTCTCACACTTCTCTCCTCATCATTCATTAACTCCATGGGCTCTCCCCTTCCCTTAACCATGTTCTTTTCCCCGATTCTCTCTTCTTTCTGACCTCAACTAAGTGATACCACTTTAGGGAATCTTTTCCTGAATGCTGCTCAATCTAAATTAGATTCCCTTGCTATGCCTTGGCCGGGTGGCTCAGCTGGTTGGAGCATCATCCCGTAACCAAAAGGTTGTCGGTGGGATCCTTAGTCAGGGAACATACCTAGGTTGCAGGTTTGATCCTGGTCGGGGTGTGTACAGGAGGCAACTGACAGATGTTTCTCTCTCACATCAATCTCTCTCTCTCCTGCCTTTCTCTCTTTCCAAAATCAATAAACATATCCTTGGGTAAGGATTTAAAGAAATTCCCATTGCTCTCCCTTGTGGGATTTGCCATAATTTATAATTATATATGTCTCTCTTTTTTTTGCATTGAGCCTGGCTCATGCAAACTTCTAAACTCTCTGAAAGCAGAGACCATATCTACTATATTATTCACCATTGCATCCCATGGCCCCCTCATAGAATCTGACAGACAGTGGGCACTCAATACATATTTACCAAAGGAGTGAATCAATTATCTCAACTATCAATGGCATATCAGTAGGCTAGCTAACTACAGGCCCCTTCTATGGGTTATGGACAGTTCCCACCCCTGAAGAGCATACTGTAAGGTTAGTAAGATTATTGCTATCACAGATATAATTTGGACTGTGTGGTAGCCTAAAGAAAAATAAACCTTCAGTACTCCAGAACTGTTAATCATATATTATTTCCACACATGTTAAGTCTGATCACAATATGCTGGACACACATTGGCTGGTTCATAGACATTTCTTCTTTGTTCAGTTACCTGAGATTTTCCCCTAAAGCATAAAGCCCATTCTGTAGTTCTCCTGCTTTGAACTTTAGTGGATTACTCTTGTTTTCAAGATAAAAGTCCTAATTATTTGGCATGTCTAACAAAGTCATTCACAAGCTAGATCTGACCATTCTTTCCAACTTCAAACCCCAGTTGGTCTCTATCACAGACCATGATCAAACAAGGTTCTTTCATACCTTGGCTTCTTTCAGAAATGTTCTACTTTTGTCCCCATATGGCTGTGTATTTGCCCTTTAAAATCTGTCTCTCTCAGGCATTTTACTTATACCTTCTGTGCTCTCATTGTATGATAGATTCTCTTCCAAAATTTGTCACATAGTCCATGATAATTTATTGGAATGTCTATCTCCCAAACTGGATAGTAATTCCTGGGTTAGACTCTATATCCCCAGTGACCAGCCTAATGCTAATATAACAGTACCTAGTAACTTTTGGGTAACTGAATGCATTGCTAATTATTTGGGAGTAAAAATGCCTTTGCCTACTGAAGCAATGGTATAAATGGTGATTTAATACTCATCTGACTCAAAAAGCCTGTTTAAACCATAATAGAACTAAAACATATTGCTAATATTGCTTTTTTCCTAGTATTAGCATATGTTTTATCTCTGCTCTATTGCAACCGAGAAACCTTTTTCTTCTTCTTCTATTACAGCCCAGTGACAGAAATCTATTCTAAACTTTCCTCTTTGGTCTTTTTTTGCCCTAGAAGGAAAGGCCAAAAGAAGATTTATTTTCCATGCCATAATAATGGAATGGGATTTCTGTCATTTTGATTTTCATAGTAGAGACATTTCAACTTAGAACTTGCCTGTGTCCCAAATAGCCTTGAAGACCACTTGTTCGATAACATCATTATGCTAATGCACAAGAATCTTGCTATACTTACTATGGGCTATAAGATGAAATTATCTTTAAAAGAGCTCTCCTAATAAATAAAAGCAGCTAAAGGACCTTCCTATTGGTGGTCTCCTGCATAAGAAAGACTCAAGCTTTATATGAATCCAGACACTTGTCCTTCAATTTATGTTAAATGAATTAAAACAGCCCTTCTTCCTTGACTCCTTAACTCTCATCACACTTTTTGTTCACTGGTTTTCTTATGGACATTCACAAAAATAATGTTTAAACTTCGGAAAAAAATGCTCCTGATCTGATGTATGATGAAGTAATTGATGTAATTTAATTGATGCATACATTATAATGCAAACAAACATAATTTCTTTTAATAGGTGAAAATAGCAGATGTTTTGAGAAACAATATTCTGTACCAAATCATGTGTTTTTATAAAGTGCTAAACTCATTAAATTTGTTAATTAAATGTCCTTTCTGAATTGCTTTCTTCTTTTTTGAAAAAAATAGGTGGTGTTTGCATTGCTCAATCACAGAAAATTCCACGTGAACCGAGACCTGGAGAATTTGAAAAAATTATCAAACGCCTGCTAGAAACACCTAATGCTCGGGCAGTGATTATGTTTGCCAATGAAGATGACATCAGGTGCGGATTATTCTCCTTCCTTATGTAGGATCAGATTTGTGGCCCACATGCTTTTTTCTAACATATATATAAAATCTTGTTCAATATAAAATCTTGTGAGATTTCACAGGAATTTCAACATTCTTATGCAATTACAGATTGCCTTCTGGTGCATGGAGACACAACAGCCTTCTAGTTTCTAAGTCTGAAATGTCTGTAGAGTAAAACCTGGGGACTGAAAGAAGTGAGAAAAGTAAGGATGATAGGCAGAATAAAGTGAATGAGGTTAAGAATAAAGCTAATTAGCAGGTGCTGGAGTTAAAGTCACCAATATATTTCCTTTAGGAGATAAGGCAGTTGTAGACTAATTGTTTAATGATGGCTGACTGAGTGTATGTAACTTGATATAGCTGTCTTGTAACATTCATAAGTGTAGTGATTCTTGATAAATATGGTATGTTTTATTTATTTTTATTCCTATAGGAGGATATTGGAAGCAGCGAAAAAATTAAACCAAAGTGGGCATTTTCTCTGGATTGGCTCAGATAGTTGGGGATCAAAAATAGCACCTGTTTATCAGCAAGAAGAGATCGCTGAAGGGGCGGTGACAATTTTACCCAAAAGAGCATCAATTGATGGTAAGGAAGCACCATAGAGAATTTGTTTTCACTCCAACTAAATCAAACTCAAAGGTAAACCAGAGGGTCAGCATATAATGAAACACACCCATTATTGATGACTCTGGATAGAATTTTCAGCTCTGATGGCAGAATTGCCAAAACAGTAACTACTTAACCCAGCATATTTTTTCTCATTAGAGGAGTACCTATTGAATCTTTTTTAAGAACGGCAAGTATTAGTTGGCCTTATATAGCTCCGTGATGTTAGCAATTTCCATGATGTTGCCCTCTAAATTCTCATATTTCCATGGGCATCCATGATGGTTACAGCACTGTTGGAGAGAGAGTGCTTGCTCCACAGAAAATGAAGACATTATGCTAGACTGACCCTATGGATAAAGTAAACACTACAGCAGGGAGGTGAAGCATCCTTGAAAGGCAGTTTGTCTCCCAAATGCTTTTGCCAATGATCTTGATAGTGATTGAAATTCCCACCTTTCCCATTATCCTTTTGAGAGAGGCATTATTTCCAGGTGGTCTCCCTTCAATGAGGTTATTAACTTAGCAGGCTGACACTCTAGCCCATTACCCATGACTCCAGAAGATTACATTAGTACTGATTAGTTAATTGAATTAGCTGAAAATGGAACATATAGGACTGATAAATTTTGAGGTGGATAGAAGTATAGAAGCCTAGAACATTACCTCCAGTGAGGAGAAAAAGATAGAAAAAAAGACAGAGAGAGAAGAAATATGAGAATGAAAATGTCCAAGTTGGTTCTGAATAGTTAGCATAAGGTCATGAAGTTGCCGATCGCTGCCAGTGGGAGACGTAGAGGACAGGGAGAGGCTGACACCAACAGCAGCCTTTCCTGTTACACTCAGCCCCAGCGCCAGGCACCCGAATGGTGAGTGGTTGGGAGTGGAAATACCGTCCACTGATTCTTCTTGGTTTTGTCATAAGGGAAGCTTTTGGTTCTCCCCCGTTTGTGTTATAACACATTTTGGTTTTTTTTTACGCAATAATCACAATATAACATAATATCTATTTAAGATTTCTGGTAGTATTTGGTTTTGATTATGAAAGAATATTAAACTCATACCTTTCTTCTTTAAAATAGGATTTGATCGGTACTTCAGAAGCCGAACTCTTGCCAATAATCGAAGAAACGTCTGGTTCGCAGAATTTTGGGAGGAGAATTTTGGATGCAAGTTAGGATCACATGGAAAAAGGAACAGTCATATAAAGAAATGCACAGGTAGCCACTTAAATGTTTTCCTTGGTGTATATGTTTTTTCATTATCTGGAAATGGAGTTTTTCTGTATGGATAATAATGAGGGTACGTTCTGTTTTCTTGTGTCTCTTGTTATGGTTTCCCAGCAGGGCTGAGCATACACTGATCATTCAACAAACTAATTGGTTCTTACGGTCAACCAAGTATTTATTGGATGTGGGCCATATGCTGTGATATTTTAGTCCTATTAAAAAAAACATTTATTGAATTTCTAATATTGGAAACGCACTTTATTGGGATTGGTGAGATAAGGACAAATAAGCAAGACATGATATTGTTCTCTAGGAGCTTAAAGTGTAGTAAATAATAATTTGCTGTAAAACACTGTTTTTTAAAAACTATTTTAATTCATGTTCCCTATAATACTATTGTCTCTAATATCCTGCATAGCACTAGTAGCTATATTTTTTTAATGATTTATTTTATGTATCTTGTGCTTAAAAATAGTGATATTAAATATTCATATTTTGAATATAGGAATTAAACATTTTAATTGCACTTATCATAATTGTATACATAGAAATATATGCAATATTAAAATTACTTAGAGCTAAGTATTAAATTTAGCAAGGCCACAGATACAAGGTCAATATAAACTTTTCCATTTTATATATTATAATATTAGATACATTTTATATATTATATATTATATATTTACATTTATATATAATACATATAAAATATAAAATATATAATACATTTTATATATTATAATATATTAGAAACTAACACATGGAAAAGGAAATTTAAAGGCTACTGTTTATAGCATGATCAAAAATCTATAAAGTGCTAGAGGGGTAACATTAACAAAGATTAATAAATACTCTGCCAGGGGTGTCCAAGATATGGCCCATGGGCCACTTCAGCCCAGGATGACTGTGAATGTAGCCCAACACAAAATTATAAATTTACTTAAAACATTATGAGATTTTTTTTTATGTGATTACATATTGTAAAGTATTTAACATGTGACCCAAGACAACTCTTCTTTTTCCAGTGTGGCCCAGTGATGTCTAAAGTTTGGATACCGTCTACACTGAATACTACAAAACTTGAATGAGTGCTGTACAACCACGCATCCCTCCCTCACTGCCATATTTAGATATATTCTCCCTTCCCTCCACTCATTTCCTTTGGAAAGAGCTGTTAAAATAAAAGATGTGCTATGAGAAATGCTGGAGTGGACATATGAGCAGAGTGAGGATGAGGATGTGGAGGGCTATGCCTTTAGGTTTCCTGTGTGTTGGGCGCTGTTCTGGGAGCTGGAGTGATGGAGGAAGACAAAGTCTGTCTGTGCTCACAGAGTTTACATTTGAATGTGAGGAGACAGACACTACGTAAGTAAATGTATAGAGGAACAGAGACTTCCAAATGCTGAGATGCGTTTACAGGAAATACAACAGAGTACATGTGAAAGGGTGACCAGGTAGTATTGGCAGGGAGAGAGGCGATTAGATTGTGCAGTCACAGATTAGATTGTGAGGTGGCATTTGAGATGAGACCTGAATAGCTGGAAGGTGTCAGCCATGCAAAGATAGGATCAGCCCATTGCAGGATCTCAGTCAAATCTCTTTGTTCAAGGTATGGAAATAAATGTATAGGGAGGCTGGAGTGAGTGAAAGTGAGGTAGTGAGTCAGAGGGAGTGTGAGGGCAGATGAAGCAAAAGGGATAGTCTGGGGCCAGGTAATGCAAGTTCCTGAAGTTCTTTCTTGAAGCTCCAGTGCTGAGGTGTTTGGACTTTATCCTACAGGTAGAGTTCCTTGAGGCTTTTTATCCAGGACATTGCTCGGATGCCTGTTTCAAGAAGATACCTTTGGCAGAAGTGTAAGTAGGATTGGAGATCAGAGAGGAGAAAGGAGAAGGGCCAGTTAGGGCCCTTCAGTAGTTCCGGCGATGGGCAGTCATGGCCTAAGTAAGGACTTGGGACTTGCGGGGAAGATCACGGTGGACAGAGTGTAGTAGGTGGTATTTACGCTACCTGGTGAATGATTAGTGCGGTGAGTGGTAGGGTGCTGTGAATGGAGATGCTGAATATTAAATCTCTACCAGGTAGTTCTAGGAAAATGGTGATGAACTTAACAGAGAAGACAGAATGAATGGTGGATTTGGAGGGACTAACGAATTTGGTAGGCCCTATGGAACTGCCCAGCAGGTGGCAGCATAAGGTCTGCCCCACAGAGTGTTCAGTACTAGAAACACATATTGGGGAGTGGCAGATGGAGACCTGGGAGTTAAAGATGGGGGCAAAGACGTAATTGCCACTGGAGATTGAGCAGAGATGAGGGATGGCAACTGAAGACTCTTGGGGAGCAGCTAGGAAAGGAAACTGAGTAGGTGAGTTTAAGAAAGAGATGAACTGAAAGCCAATGTTTTCTCAGTCTCCAGGAAATGAGATGGGGTGCACTCAGTTTCTGTGGAGAGAGGCAAGGCTGAGGCACAGGAAGTGAGACAGAGAGACTCAGATTGTGATACGGAACTGGAATAGAGGAAGTAGAGGAAAGAATTCTTGTTCAAGAAGTTTGGCAGAAAAAGAAAGTAGATATGGTAGGAGAACTTGGGAAAGAAGCCAGGGTTGCAGAAGTTTTCTTTAGGATACAGCACATGTAAGCATGTTTTCAGATAGACCCAGTATTCAGAAAGAATAACTAGAGCAAGATACATTAAATGTGGAGTAACATATTGATAGGAACTTTAGGGGGAGGCATGAAGAAGAAGGTATTATTTTTAAATAATATGATTAAGTTGAAAAAAGTACAGACAAATGTATATAAGCAGAGGGGGAAATTCTACAATTAAATGCTAAATTTGCACATAGATATTAAGGATGTTCAGAAAATATATGACTAAGTTCAAGTTGTAAAATTCAAAGCTTCATGGAGGAGGTGA
Source organism: Pteronotus mesoamericanus (assembly GCF_021234165.1). Lineage (NCBI taxonomy): Eukaryota > Metazoa > Chordata > Mammalia > Chiroptera > Mormoopidae > Pteronotus > Pteronotus mesoamericanus. The sequence goes on along the minus strand of NW_026555329.1, from coordinate 63,947,448 downwards.
GTGCTTGCTAATAAAGACTTGAAAGGAGCATCCAAGATGAGGGACAAGGTAGGTCAGCAGGACAAAGGCATGGAGTAGGACACAGAGATGTGTGAGGAAGATGGAGAGCTCCGGCTTATTGGAGAGAGGGTGCATGTTAAGTAGTGGGAAATAAAGAGGGGCCACTTTATAGGAGGATTTGAAAGGAGAGTTTATGAACAGAGTACCCTCTGTGGTTTCATTCAGGTATATTTGGCACTGTGTTTAATTCTGAACTCAATGTTATTGTTTGATCATCTACACATTCATATTCTATTGTTGTTTAGATTGCTTAATGAAAATCTACCAGTTAATGAACTGGGTGAACGCAGTTCTTTCTACATGCATTACATATAATACAATTGGTAGGAAATTAGTTATTAACTAATCACATAACTTTTAACAGACTATTTTCAGAATACCCAGTTTCTCCAAACTCATATTTTCCAAAAATGTTGGTATGTATAGATGTTCTTTTAGTATCTGTAAATGTATTAGATACTTATTTCAGTTGTGAATACTGAACTGGGTTGTAGTAGAATCCTGACTTGATGCCATGTCTACTTTAGATTCCTTTGATTTATTTGGGTGTAGCAATCTGTCCAATTAAAACTATTTCTAGTGCGATGAAAATGATATTTATTCCAAGTGCTAGGGCAAACATACCCTTAGGGAACAGGGTCAATAAACAGATTTTCATCCAAATTCCACTGTGGATAATGCTGAAATAACTTGTTGCTAGGTAGAAAATAAGTATATAATGCAACATCCTAGCTTAATTTAAACAAACAAACAAACAAATAAACAGTAACACATAAACATTTCCAAATGGTGAGAGAAGATGCTTGTGCCCCAAATTACCATCAAGGCCCAGTTTTCTTCTCTGTTTTGGGGAAAGAGTAAAGATAACCTAGCACCTTAATGGTCTCATGTCCTTAAAAGGAAAAATTGACAGGATATTCATGAGTAGAAGTGTCTAGGATGTGAAAATTACTTATATTTCCCATTTGTCCAATTCCATCTGATTTAGAAATGAATGTATACAGATATGCAAGTTTCAAAATTTGGCCTTGCAGGATTCACATTTTAACCATTCACAATGAGTCAAAAAAGGGACTCTGTGAAAGTGGGATACATACAGTCCTTTCTGCTGTATTTAGAGCATCATTTGTGAGTTATGTTTTGAGTAAAGTTATACCTTACGCAATGCTAATCTGTGAATGTAATGATTTCCTTCCACTGGAGGCGATACTGGCACGGCGTATTTACATGGGAACGAGAGCTCTTCCCAGCAGGGTAGGGCTCCTGTCATATCAATTTTCAGGAGACAGAAAGTCTTCAAGCAGTGAGGAGCATCCTCTTCCTAAAATTAACTCAGCACAGTTGACTGCAATGATGTTCCCTCCTAAAATCTAAGGAAATCTTTCAAAGTGATATTACTGTTAACTTTCATATTCTGGCCACATTCCAAAGTGAAGTAATTCCTACCATCCACTTAGCTATTTATGTAGTTGTTACTGCTTCTGAGGGCTGCTGAGTTCTGAAAGCTACTACTACTTAATCCTACTTAAAATTCCCTTTGTCTTCTCAAGAAGAAAGGAATCTTTTATACTTGTTATCAGTGGTGGTGTTATTTTATAGACATTTATCTGACCTCTTCTTTTTTCCCCTCCCTTGCTCCACTCTCAGAGTTAATGCCTTTCTACTTCTCAGACAGACATGCACACCTTCCCTTGAGAATTATGGCTCTTCATCATCTCTCCCTGTCTCTGCACATTTTTCATACACCTGTTTCCCCATTCAGGCCTCTGCCTGAACTCTCCTTCCACTGCTCCCCTTCACCTCATTGTTTTCTTTTTCCCACCTTTTCTCTGATCATTTCTTTACCTGACATTGTTTTGTTCAGCAAGACTCTCACTGGCAGTGGAGAGGATTGTTTTGTTTTGTTTTGTTTTAGGTCTCACTTAACTTCCTTAAGTGGCCGTCATGCTGAGTTTTTGTCTTTTAGGGAGGCCTAATAGTGAGATTGGCAGGGACCTGAGTATGTGCAGCTGAGCTGGTCCTGGAAGGCAAACTCCCTGCTGGTCATCCTGTTGGCCTTGGCTTTCACTTCCCCATCGTCACTTGCAATGAGCTCTGCCCTTATTAAGACAACATCCCCTGGCCAACCCAATAAATCCAGTCGGTTCCATATTGGATCTTAAAGCCTTTCTTTGCTCCATCCATCCATCCACCCATCATTTATTTACTTTTATTCATTTATTTATTTATTTATTTTTGGGTAGCCTGCCTTGTACCAGACACTGTGCTACGGATATAGAGACAAAGAACAGATCTCCCTTGTCCTCAGGTTGCTCACACAGACATATACTCTGTCTTATTGAATTTGAAGTGCTTTCCTTGTTTGTTGGGTTTCAGTCCCCAGCAAGGAGGTTGGGACACTGGTGTGCCTGACACGCAGATGCTGAATGATGATGAGCAGATGCTACTTGAAATGGCCTATTGATTCTTATTTATGATGATAGAAATAATGGTAATGGAAAAAGCAATGTACAAATATGTTTCTTCTCATAAACAAATGGTTCTGTCACTGAACCAAACGGCAGGCTCAATAATTAGTTCTCTGAAAGGCCTGTCAGTTTTTTTCTAGGGCCAGGGTAACTAGATATCTTTCAGGTATAACTACCTCTCAATAGTCCTCTATATGCTTTGGGAGACTATGAGGGGTGGAAGCTTTCACCCATTCACCCAGGACTCATGGAGACCATGTGAGTGAATTGGGTAGTTAGTGAGGGGGATGGATACACACAGTTTGACTTGGTGATTCAGAATGAAAGGAAGCTAAGATAACGTTCCCTGTGTTAAAATGTGCCCTGCCATCCCCGTTTGCCTCTTGCCTAGAGTAAAACTCTGCTGGAGACAATGTATTTACATTAACACCATGAAGTGGCAGTTAGCCCACTTGCTCCTGTTCTTAGCGAGTAAAATAGAAGAAATCCCAAAATTACATATTTATGCCACTTCTGAGATTCCATATTAAATTCCAATAGACACATGTAAGATAACAGAACAGACATTGATTTTTGAGACATACTAGATTTTAGAATTTTACAGCTGGGATGTAAAATCTAGACCATCCTCTCATTTTCTACATGAAGAAACTAGAACCAGAGAAATTCAGTGAATTGTTCAAAAAATAACACTGTCTCAGAGCTGCAACTAGAATCCTCGTATGTTTTATTTGAATTTGTGCTTGACTTTTATATCCTTGATTTATTTTATTATTTACTTATTTCAGGGTTTTACCACATAGTGGAAAAGTATTTTTCTTTTTTCTCTTCGTATTTTATGTATGACAGAAATGAATTATGAAATTTTACATTTACCAGCTATAAAGGGAAATAAAAATAATGTATTGGTGGTTACCTTATCCTGTAGAAAATAGTAAATATTTTAATATTCTTCACACTGATTTTTAATGATATATATAGTATTTGTGAGTGGGTCTTGAACAGAATTAACTTTTTCATCCAGTTTGCTGACCCCTTGCCATTTATAAAAGTAGAACAAGAATTATATATAAAGATATAGGAGAAACTATTCTTAACCTCCCCCTATCTATTTTGTACTCACCAGTTATGCTTCTTATGAAGAAGCCAAAAAGCTTATATATACGACCTATGCACATGAACTAAGGGGATGGAATGCTGGTGGGGGGGGCATGTAGGAAAGAGGGGGATAAAGGGGAGAAAAAAATGGGACAACTGTGATAGTATAATCAATAAAATATACTTAAAAAATAAAAAAAAAATAGGAGAAACTATCCACTGCAAGCTTCCATAACTCCAAGTCCAGTGGCCCTGAGTTATAACCATTCACTTTGCTAAATTAGTTAGTTTGCTCGTTTATTCATTTGTTTATAGAAACATAGTGTAGGAAGCACTATAATGTATAGTAGCATTTCCAGAACTTTGGTGTGAATACAAGTCACCAGACCACCTGGTTAAAATGCAGATTTTGATGTTGTAGGTCTGTGGTGAGCGAGCCTGCATTTCTGGTGAGTCCCAGGTGATACGGATGGTGGTGGGCTCTGGGCCATACTTTGAGTAATGGGGGGTATGAGATTTAGTTTATAGAGACAGCAGTGACAGCTGACATTTACTTAGCAGAATCAATAATATTCAGCTATGTTAAACATTACTGATAAACCCACAGTGTTCCATAAAAGATCATCTAAACAAGACTTTAAATTGTCAAATGTAAAAACTTACAATATAAAGCCTATGTTATGTGTATAATCTCCAGTAAGTATTTAAGTCAGTAAAGACTTAAAGATACGGTATTGTGTATGTATGTGTGTGCCTGTCTCCTCATTAGAAAATTGGGAGTGGATAGCTCAAGTTTAAAGAAATGTGTACAGATACACTCGTGTTTCCAAAATTTGCTAAGTAGATTGCAAAGTTTGCATGCCAGGATTAAAAAATATTCTGAAAACTTAAAAGACTGCACTGTCAGTCATAAATGCATATAGATAAAGGAGTTGCAAAGGTCCACAGAGACCACTTTTCTCACTTCTTTTATTTTGCAGAAAAGGAAATTGAGGTCCATCTGACCTAAGTGAGTTGTCTAAAACCATAAAGCCTACCTGAAGGTGATGATGGTACTGAAATCTGATTTGACATTTGATTCTTTCCTTAATCCTTTCCTGTTCTGAATGAAGGCCTTTCCCAGCAAGGGATTGAATTTCACTCACCCATTCTACTAATTTTTTTCCTGTTCTGGTGGCCTGAATGTTTCCCCAGTGACCATCTAAGGTTAAGGATTCCCTCTTTGTGAAGCTCCCTGACTACTAGGGAGGTCAGATTGGTTCTCATGGTCTGAGAAGCACTAATACTGCTTGAATTGTAGAAGCATAAGGAAGTACCCTCCGATTAGAGGCAAATTTATGGGTATGCACATAAAGTCTCACATTTTTCAGGAAGTAACTTAAAATAGAGGGAAAATGAATTTAGGAGTCTAGGAGTCCCTTTCTGTAAAACATGCAATGGACTCTGGCATTAGCTTGATTGATTGAATTCACATGTGTCTGGATAAACAGGATCTCCAGAATATTATACTGAAGGATCAGAAATGAAAAGGGAATATGGGCAATCAGGTGACATAAATCGTTTTTGAGAACCATTTATTTGAAAACACAGTGAGGATGAAGCAGCGGGTAGAAAAGTATAGAAGCATAAGAAAAGATTGTCTTTCCTTCAATGCCTATTAAACTGCAATGGAGAGAGCCAATTCATTAAAAAGAAAAAACAAAGAAAGAATATACAAATGGCTCAGCATTAGGAAGATGTGATATTCCTAACCCCTAAAAAAAGAGTACAGGGCAGTTACATATAAAGGGCTCATTATTTGCATTATGAAAGGTGAAGAGGTGATTAGTATGATTATTATTTCAAACAGAGGGAAGCACACAGGCCGGTGCACAAGAGGAAGGATAATGGTTTGAGGCAGTGAACAAGTTCAATATGGCTATTGTAGAGTGTATGGTGGGAGAATAGTAAGAGAGAAGGATAGGGACCTAGCTGAAGCACAGATCATGTAATATTTTACATGTCTCCTGAGGATGTGGAAATTTGTTCTGAAATGCAATGAACAAGTACTTAAAAGTTTTAAGCAGATCAGTGACATAACTGGATTTCCATTTTAGTAGGATTATTCTGGCTGTAGCATAACACTGAGGAAGAAAGACCCGTTAGACTTTATAGTAATTTCTCCAGAGGTGACGGTGGCCCAGATTATGATGGCTGTACTGTATTGGACGTGGAGAAAAGTGGATGGAAGATATCTAATTAGTTGGTTATGTGAGTCTGAAGCTGAGGGAGAGGTCTTCCTGTAGAGACAAAACTGGGACTCACTAGCCTATGAATAAGTCTGGGTGAGATAAATGCAGAAAGTATGTGAAGAACAAATTGCAGAGAGCCTGATTCAGAACCCAAGGGATGCAGACTTTTAGGAATGTGGTGAAGGAGAGGACCCTGGAATTCTATTTTTTTTTCCTGAGGATTATCCTCAATATCTACGAGTGAACCCCTATGGACACATCTCTAATCTACAGCTTTAATTCCTCCCCCAGTGTCTCTGTAGCTACAACTGACTGGTTTAAGCCTGGGTACTTGACCCAGGCTGGATCATCAGAGTCTTTCCAAGGCATATTCAAAAGTGAAACTGAAGGAGAAGGATTGGTTTCTTTTGGGGGTTTGGGGTGAAGCTGTGAGATGGGAGGATGGGAGGTTGGGAAGGTTGTCGGGTTCTTTACCACGAGGAGGAAGTTGGCCTGGAAGAATGATGCTGACATGTAGACAGAACAGAGATGACAAATGGAAAGGGCTCTGACTGTGATCGAGATCTTAACTATGCCCTTCCTGCAGGGATGTGAGATAGGTCACGATACTTCTAATTAAGTTTTCCCATCCTTAGCTAGCAACCTAGTGTCCAAACTAACATATGATAGTAATACTGGGGAAGATTAGAGGAGATAATATGCATAGGGCTCATTGCCTGCTACACAGGGAGCACAGCAAGTACTGCTGCTTCCTTATCCAACAGCAATCTCCCTTTCTTCTAGGTCAGCAACATCCAATAGAATGATCTACGACGAGGACAATTTTCTATATCCGCATTGTCCAATGAAGTAGCTACTAGACATGTGACTGTTGGTCACTTGAAATGTGGCTAGGGGACTGAGAAACTAAATTTTAAATTGTATTTTAATTTTAATTAGTGTACATTTAAATGGTAATAGCCACACATCGCTAGTGGCCATCATATTGGACAACATAGGTCTAGGCTGACAGACCTACGGCACAACAATTTTGTTTTAGTGTACACCCCACATAACCCAGTTAATTCTGATTGGCCTGATCCAATTATGGTGGTCCTACTCTGCCTGCCAGCTCTGTTGGAAGGGAAACTTGTAATGCCGTTCTGGTCGAGGAAATAGATAGGGAAGTCTTACAGTACACTTCAGGGAGTGGAGCGTGGGGAGTTCTTCTGGTTATTGTGGCCTGCAGTTGGTGGCTGGACCTGCAGCAGGGAAATCACGCTGATGATAGCACCATACAAAAGCAGAAGAAACCTCAGGCGTCTTAAACCTCTGAATTAACCTGCCTGGAATGCCCTTCCATTCTTGAGATACGAGATGATAATAAAGCTCTCATTTTTAAAGCCATTTTTGCATTGGCTTTTCTATTACTTGCCGCTGAAAGCATCCTAACTAATATAATGTGTTATCAATAAATGGAAATGATTTATTTAACATAATGTGAACAAGCTTCATTTTAAGAAGATATGAAAAAATTAAGAGTCTAAAATAAATCAGGAGGTTAATATTTGCAATGCAGACAAATTGTTTACATTAAGTGGATTCACTACAGGTTTCTTAAATACTGACTTTTCAGTTAGTGAATATAAAATTAAACAGAATTTAAATTTTATATTAAACAGCTTTTCAGGAATATTTCACTGAGACAATTTCTATAAAAGTTGCAGAATTAAAAAGACACATATTAGAGAATGTGCCTTAATTTATCAAAATAATTCATCTCTGAATTTCTTTAAACATGCCCTCTAGTCTATGAAAATATTATTTTACAGATGATGGTAGTATGCTACTTATCACCCATACAGACAACAATTTAGCTAAGCATTTTTGTTTTCATTGTAAGTGAAAAACCTGTTCAAAGTGCTTGCAATTTTATCAACTAAATTATAAGACCTAAGAAGAACTACGTGTTTCTAAATATTATGTCTTCTGTGTCTAGTAAAATTTTGAGCCTCATCAGTTAGACACTTAAACAGTGCATCTTAGTGGTATGATCTTGGACCAGGAACTTAACCTCTAAGAATTCTTGCTAAATTCTCATTTTTCCTGTCTCTAGATTTTAGTGGTGACGATGGTGGTTGTTACTGTTGTACCTATCTTTCATGAAGGCCATTGAATGCTCTGGTTCTCCCTTCTGTTACTAAAACACTACGGCTAAAATGTTGAGCTTATATATAGAACTTGTATTGTTTTAGATATGGTACTTATTTCCTTGTGCACATCTCCACTATGACCCACAGAGAGCAGACTTGGAATGTGGCTATGTGTTGAAAAAGGAGATAGTATCCTGACCAACAGATGATGTCATTCTACCCTTGTATAACTCTCCATTAACCATTGACCCTTATAGAACCTTTTAGACATAGGTTTTTTTGCTTATGTCACTGTGGTCAAATGGTTAGAATTGTAGATTTTCATTAAGGAAAATGATTAATATCTTTCATTAAGGACATTAAAATGCTGGCATGAATTTCCTTTTTGTTTACAGTTTGTGAAACACCAATGCCTTCCCTAGCCTTGCTGTGGGAGTTGGGGATATGCTCTAATTCTGTCCCCTACCCAGATCTTTTTCAAAAAGTATATGGACAATGTTAGCTATGCAGTTGGGTGGGAGTAATAGTCAATTCTTTGCCAAGAGAGAGCCAATATTCCAAATATGCTGATTCAGCAGGCCACAGTGAAATTATTGAAAACTGAAGAAGGGCTGAGGAATCCATCAGGATTTGTGATGATTTAAATAAAGTTCAATCCTATGAGCCAACAGAACACCAGAGGACCTTAGAGGAGAAGAAAACTTGGAGGTCATTGTGTCCCACATTTTGCTGAGCTTCCCCTCTCACACCGATGTAAAATGAGGACAGGCAACGCACAAACATTTTGGTTTTACTGATTCAGTGGAACTCGTGAAGGCTTTTATTGGTGCAAAATGAGGCTTTCTCATTGACTCTAAGTAGGCTTATTAGTAGCACACAGAAGGATTTCCACTGTGATCGTCACTTTGTCCCTAGTCGGAGTGAAGGCAGGGGTCTGAAGCAGGCTGATAACTGTGGAAATGAAAAGCGCCCACAGACTGGAGTGCAGAGACTGGGCTGGCTGCCAGCGTTCGGTCCAGCACCCTGCGGAGTGCCGTTTGTCTGGACTACTTTGATGAAACAGAAGCCCTCTTTTGTGTATTTGTTCCTGTGAAAGGGAGCAGTGACGTAGCTGATCCAAAGTAGCAGAAAAGCAAATAATTCATATTGGTTTAAGATGCCCACCTATCCCTTCTTTTATATGAGTCTTAGTTTATATTTCAATACGTGACCAACATTCTGAAAATTGTGGCTTGATGCTTCCCAGAGGGGTTTCATTAACTGGTATGAAGGTTTAATTCAGTAGAGTCCAGAAAACTGTTTAACTTTTTCTCCCCTGCCTAACAACAGAAAATGCCCCTGTTACCTGACTTCTTTGTGGGGTCAGTTGGCATCTCCCTGAGGCTGACACTAAGCCCCACATCAGTGTGCTCTGCTGGCTGCTGACTCACGTTCTTCAACCAGGGCTGCAGATTTAAGTAAATGTTTCAATGACCTTTCAGGACAGACACTTATGGGGATGGGCAAACAATTTGTTCTTCCAGTTCTTAATAACTTGATGTGTATTTGGGCTAAGTGTAGACAGAGTTGGGAAGAGCATGAACATGAAACTTGGGTAACCTTTGGAGAAGAGGATGATGGTGATGATGATGATGATGATGATGATGATTTTGATATAAAGAAGCAGAGAGTAAGATTTTTCAAAAGAGGGGCAAGCTCAACACAGTTCCTCATCACAACCTCCTTTCTCTTCTTCTCAGAGACACACATGACATGTTCCACCAGTGATGACTTTCTACCCTCACAAGAATTCCAGTGCTCCTCAAGGGTCACAGCCAGGTGGCCAGGGAACTTTTCCCTTTGGTGGCTCTCTGGGCAGCTCAGTACCATCTTTAACATGGCACAAATAATTTGAGAGCAGATTTACTTCAAGGAAACCTCTAGGAAAATATTGTATGCATTTGTATATTATATAAAATCTCAATATTCAATCTGTGCTTATGAAATCTTGTAAGTTGGTTACAGATCTCACTTCCTAGGTCTTAGGTATGTATCACCAGTTGATTCTTTTTCATCTAACTCTAGTTCTAAAAAAGCCCAAAGAAACAAAAAACAGTCTCCCCTGGGTTGATTTTCAGGTGCATCTCATCCCCACTTCAGGTTCCAGATTGAAAACGTCCTTTTAGAGACACTGAGATGGACCATATGTATCTTAGTCCACCCGGCTCTCATCATCCAGATCTCTTGAGTAGTCTAACTTGTCTGGACACATGTCCAGAAGAATGCTTCTCTCCCTTTTCACAATGGAGCCTTCCCTTCTTTTGGCCATTTACTCTGCTGCTCTAGTACATTCATCCATTGCTACTCAATGTGTCACTCTAAGAACATTCTGGTGGAGAGGGCATCGGTCCCCACTGGGGTCCCCATAGAGCTGACCATAGTGCTGCAACCATCACTTATGGATAAGGACCAAGGCTGAGCTGCTTTGGTTTGAAGATGTTGGATGATGTGGGGTTTGTGCCAGAGTGTTGGTTCATCTCTCATGACATATTGAGCTTACTCTCAGCAATGCCAATTGAAAAGTAGAGTTGGCTTTGGAGACAGAGATATATAGTCAGTGGACGCTCATAGGAGAGAGCTTTAGGGTATCCAGGAGGACATTCTATTCTTGGAAATATTTCCTTCACCTGTTTTCTAACTGAGACTCCAGAAATAGGATACAAATCCTCCAACTGGTCTTACCTGACTAGGTCAGATCTCCTTGCTGTATCCCCATGGGACACTATGTTCACTTTTATATAACCACTTAATTGCATATTTATTTATGGGATTGTCTCATTGATGTTTGTTTCCTATTAAATTGAAAGCTTCATGAGGACAAGGTGCATGTCTTTGTTGATCACCTTTACTACTCTCAGTGTCCACTGTGCCTGCCACTTAGAACACTGGATACATATTTGTTGAATAAGTAATTGAATCTAAAAATACTTCTGTGGTATGTGATGCATTCATTAAGTTTACACTGTAATGAAAGACAGTTCTTCCTGGGAGAACACAATCCCCTTTTTTCTCCTATGTCATTTCTAGTTGCTAAACTGACTTTGAGGTTGAGAGAGTGGGCTGTGACTCAGTAGGGCCCTAAACTCTTCAACAAATACTATGCTCCAATTCATCCCTCCCTCCCTCCCTCTCTCCCTCCCTTCCTTCCTCCCTCCCTCCCTCCCTTCCTCCCTTCCTCCCTTCCTCCCTTCCTCCCTTCCTTCCCTCCTTCCCTCCTCCCTTCCTTCCTTCCTAAATCAGAGGATAAAGGTGAAAAAGCATAAAAATAAAGTAAAAGGTTTATTGAGCTACTGAATCCAGTTGTTGGTTGAAAAAGTATTTGGACTGTTTACATTTTGTTTAGTCATGAAATTCCTGTGTAAGTATTTCTATGTTTGCTAAAGGTTTATGCAATCAATCTGACTGTTCAATTTTTTTCTTTGATTTTCTTTATTTAATCCACTGGTGAATGACATTCAGGTTTTGGTTGTGGAAAATATTGCCATGTCTCCACATTTTAAGGAAATGTTCCTAATTGGCTCAGTCATTTTGGATACAGTTTTATGGTGTGCTTTGTTTTTAATTTTTAGTACCAGTAAATTATTTATATCATATTGTTAACTAGTTCATGTGAAGGTAATGGTTTTTAATTACATTCTAGGGGACTATTACTGTGTAGGTTCTTAGATATACTTACATACTATTATTCACCCTTGATCTTTTCTTGCTAAATCATCTGTATTATCTCATCTGATTTATCTTTTCATTGGATGTACAAATTTTTATACTTTCTTTAAGGAGAATATAGTTGAAAAACGTCATCTTCCCATCTTTCTCTTTTGATTATCTATATACCTGTTTGTCTATCTACCTATAAAACAAATTTTTGATATATTATATAGTCCATAAATGGGTGTGGAATACATCAACATTATAATTTCTGATATGAGCTTTTCTGGATTAAATGATTTATTTTGTCTCTGCGATTTGGGTCTTCAACTTGGCATGAATCTGGCTGAGCCCTCCTTTTATCTGGTGTTAGAGAGTTTTTGAATACATATTTGGCTACTTCAGATCTACCTGAAATGCACCCTCTTTGGAACACATGTCTGCATTTCATAGAACCATGTTTTTATCCTCTTAATACATAAAACGATAGCTTTTTTTATATTGTTGGAAGACATATAAGAGATTATTTATCCTGTATCACTTTTTCACAGATTACAAAACTGGAATTGACTGGAATAAGTAATTGTCTAAGGGTCAAAGAAAGGAACCAGGGCCAAAAATTCTGTATATCTAGATATCTCACAGTGAATTGCTTTTAATGTGATTTACTAGTCTGAATGATTATTGCAGACCATTCTATTTGTCTTTGTGACATCAAAATAAAAGAAGACCCAGTTTGTTTTACTTTCTTCTTCGACCCATTACATAGTTGAAGTGAGGCTCAATATTCTGTTGTAAATTCAGCACTTTTATCTAGTCTAGGACAATCAAGCCTAAGAAGATGAAGGGGACTTTGAATGATCTGTCTAATACAAACATCTAAATTAGCTGTGTAATTATTTGTCTGTGAAGCTTCTTGAGTGTTGTACTGTTTTGGATTGAGTCCAGTTAGAAATGACCCTTGGAATTGACTGGGAGCAGGAGGGTGGGATGGGCGGAGGAAGGCAAAGAGGGAAAAATTGGGACAGCTGTAATAGAATAACAATAAAAAGTGATTAAAAAAAAAGAAATGACCCTTGCATTCGGATTTTATCCAGTCAGTCTCTCCTTGACCAAGGAGAACATTTGGGCATGAATAGTAGTTCTTACTGTCCTGTGACTGACTCCCATTAGAAATAGCTACCTGAGGCCAGCTCTCAGTTCTATTTTGATCTAATTATTTTATACATTTAGCCTTTAGTGTTCTCCTTGACCTCTGAAGACTGCCCCAGGGCATAGGGAAATTACAAATACCACTGGGGTTGGATAGTGTCTCAGTAATGAGGGTACTATTTTATATACTTAAGGATAGGTGCTTTTTGTCTGTGGGATGCCTGAGTAGAAAATTTTTATGACCCCAAATGTGGCCATAACATTCAAACATCAGGAGAGTCTTCTATTCCAGAAATTCCCCAGAAATTAAACTCAGAAGGATCAAATTGTTCCCAGTGAAGACTCTTGAACTCCTAAAATAAAACCTCTATTTCTCTATCTGTCATCTATCTATCTGTTTATATCTATCTATCTATCTATCTATCTATCTATCTATCCATTTATTTTTACTCTCATAGCAGAGATAAATGTAGAATTTCATTCCTTTCCAGTGAACATGACACACAATTTTTATAAATGTTCTCTCAGCTTTTAAGTTCCTTTTTCTAGTTGAGTTAAATTGCCTACAGATTTTTATAGGCTATCTTTAGTATTTCTTGTTCCTTATGATTTAAAATATTCAAATGTTAACATTTTGTAATGAGAGGGAGTTCAAAAAGAGCAGAATGCCCTCTTCCTAACATCCCTAGTGATACATAAATGACAGCTGAAATACTTTTTCACATTTTCTTTCACCTTTTTTTTTTTTTTAAATCAAGGAGGTTGAATTAGAGACATAAAGCAAAATAAGCAAAAACCTGGAGCTATAAATTTCTGGGTTAATTCAAATACATAAAGCATTAAAAATGTCAGATACAAGGCTAAATGCAAACTGACAGGGAGAAAAAAAAATCTGTTTGTGTACTTAGAGCCCCAAACCAAAAGCAAAATTAAAATTTGTGCTGACCCTTCTCCCTTGGGGCTGCAGATGTCACTGCTGTCCAGGGCACCGTCTGTTACCTAGTGGAAGGAAGAGAAATGGCATCAAGTCACTAGTGTAAAATAAAATAGTCTGCCTGTCAAATCCTAAAGCTGTTTTGCCATATTTTTTAAGGCAAGGGGATGGGGATAGACGCGATCTGCAAAGGTGACCATTAACATTCATTGGTTCTTATCTGATGGTTTACTCGTTTATTATAAGATGTTTTATAATATGATATATTTTATATATATATATATATAAAATTTTCATTTAACCAGTAACAATATTATCCTTTTTTAGTATTTGTTGTGCTAAACATTTTATATACTTTTTTAATTGAATGTTCAAGTAATTCTATAAACTGGATACTGTATTATTCTTAGGCTAAAGGTAGAAACACTGAGCTTCTAAGTAAAGCTGGTCAAAGTGACACCTAGCTGTGATTTCAGTGAGGCCTTACAGCAGTTTTCTCACTCCAGATGCAGCTGGCCTCAGAAATTGCCACCCTTCCGAAGGCTAAGCTTGCCTGGTGGCTGTACGAGGTCGTCTCCACTTGCCAGGCCCCCATCCATCCTCTCTATCTCTCCAAGTCTTTCTTGTGCCTCAGGAAGCTGACCCTTATAGATCGCAATGCCAGGACTCCCTTTCCCCTCTGTCTTCATGCTGGGTGTGGTCAGGGGGAGGCATCAGCTAGATTTTGCAGGGTGCGAGGACAAGCAGGTCTGGGTATTTCTTCTCGCCCTCCTGCCGGTATCCTGTGCCCCCAGCCATGGAGCTGTCCTTTCAGGCTGCCGCTGCCTCCAGGCTGCCCTCTTCCCTGCAACTAGCTTTAACTAGGCTCTTGTGCAAATGCTAATCCTTCTCTTTGTCTCTTCATCCCTACCAGTAGTATTGTCTTCTCATTGTTGCTTATCTCTAGATGCTTCACCATCTTGTTTGTTCCTTAATTCTGTCTACAATTTGGTAAATGACTTCTTCATTAAACTCTCTTCATTTGAGCCATCTGGGATGAAGCGTGTTTCCTTCTGGGACCCTTACTGATACAGAGGCTGATAATACACCCATATGAAAATATGGTAAAGATAGTTTTCAAAGGATGTTCAGAAGTTCTAAATTAGGATCACTAGCATGATGAAAATCACAGATAAGAAAATAAATTTATCTTATACACAGCATGGCAGAAGGTTTTATTTATTTATTTATTTACTTACTTACTCTTTTTAAACTAGTGTAGAATCTGCCTCAGGGAGATATGAGAGTCTAGGATGGTAAAGATTTTAAGAGTCTGTTGTATACCAGGGTTTAGAGAACTGTGATAGATTTTGAGCTTGTGATAAAAGCTATCTTGGGAGAAATTTTCCTAGTAGCTATTTGTAAGAAGAGTCAAAGTGGGAAGAAAGGTTGATGGCAAAGGAAAAAGTTACAAAGCTTTTCAAAAAATCAATGATAAAGTTACTGGAGCCAGGTTCACATAGTAGCTGCAGGTATGGAAAACAAGGAATGAAACATCAAATAAAAACATTACTTATGCTTGAGTTTGCAGTCTTGCCCACGTGAAACATTTCTTTGAAACTGTTGTAAACTCTGCAAGCGGTGGGCTTATATACTTTGATGTAACATTAGATCAAGCTGCGGAAGTTAATTTTGGAATTAAGGCAATATTTAGTTGTAGTCATTCCCGTTTCTATCTCTTGGACTTTATGTGGAAGCACGTAAAGTCCCAAGAGGCTAATCTCAGTTCAATCTATTTATTTAACAGTTTTTCAGGCCCTTGATTTTCTGTTTCCAGATGATCAGACTGCTTAACTTGAAATTCAAGGGCATTAGAGACTTCAAGCAAATTGCTTGTGTATTAAGACTATTGAAGTTGGGAAGAGTGATTCTGTAAAAGTACCACCAGTGCTGAAACATTTTCGTAATTGTGTATTTCTCCCGAATCTTTATTAGAAAATGTTCACTTTTGGTGGGGAGGTAAATGAACTGATGTGTACTGAGCTCCATTCACCCATTCATTTATTTATTTATTCACTTAATAAGATTTTAGTGAAAAGGTATCAGGCACATTTCTGTTTTACCCAGAGGGCTTTTATTTCCTCTTTAGCCATTCAATCCTTCGGTCATTCGTATTGAAAAGGTCGTAGGCTTTGAGGCGAGGCAGGCATGGGCTTAAAACAGACCTTTGCCATTTTCCGGCAAGGTTGTCTTGGAAAAATTATGTTTTAGACTTATTTTAAGATTAGTAAAATAATTTTTGTAAAGAATCTGCTTCAGGACTGAGAAAAGGCACCCAAAATAGGTGAGTATAAACCTGCCATTCTGAGCTCCAACTAACCTTACCTATACAGAAAAACTGCAAGATGGATGTGAAATTAATGGATTTATAGTAGTCTTCAATGTAATTGCAGATACAAGATGAAATACAAAACTATTTAAGTATATAAGAAAATTAATGTAATAAAGAGGAAAATAGAGTATAATTGTTTCTTCTGTTATTTAATAGGTGTAAAATTAATTCCATGAATCTCCCATTTTGTCAACACATATGATAATGGATGTTGTGATATATTGCTTTGCCTTGAGAAGAAAAAATAATTATAACCATAAAACACTTAAGAAAATTCTGGAAAATAAGAGTAATAGAATTAATTTTTTCAGACACTTCCCAAATGCATTTTAAATGTTCCTGAAGGAGGAAAGAGAGGAAAAAAGAACATGCAGATATAATTACAGATAAGACCCATGCAAATTATTAGTGGACTTAAAATAATAATGCATATTCAAAGCTAAATTGCTAATTAACAGTCCAAGAATTTTGTTTCATATAAGCAAGTTATTTTAATGAGATTAGGGCAAAAACAATATGATAAAGATCTAAAAGTGTGGCTATTTAACCAGCACTGAAAATGACTAAACTGCCCCTCCCACTTCCATAGACATAAACAATTAAGCTTCATTATCATGTTTTTTAAAGAATAAAATGGGAAAGTAGAGAACAGTATATTGAGATAAAACACTTTGAGTCTTAGCTGATTATTGATGAATTTTGAACCCTCCGGGATCTGGAAGGAAGGCTAATGGGACTTGGAGGCAGAAGGCCTGGACTAAAGTTCTGTCGCTGTCACTAAATGGCACCGTGAACTTCAGGAGGCCTCTGAACTCTCTCAGCCTCTGTGAAATGGAGATAAGGTTTCCTGCAGAGCTGCCTCAGAGCCTTTGGGAACATCATATGAAAATAAGTTGCAGTTGACAACAAGTTTTATAAATTGTAAATTACCTAATACATATAAGGGATTATTCATCTATTCACTTATTCACCAATGGAGTGATGCCCAGTATTACAAGGTACCTACTATTACAAGGGTTGGACATTAATATGCTAAATAAGATGGAGGAAGTAGTGGGTCCCTGTGATTAAGCTTATGGGCTTTGAAGTTAGACCAAGCTGGGGTGATTCAGGGCTCAGGCCGTTCCCTTCTTGAAACCTTCATTTGGCCAGTCACTTCACCTTAAATCCCAGTTTCCTTAACCTTAATATAGTAAAACACCATCTTCTCAGGGGTATTATGAGGATCTGAGAAACATCAAGAACTTAGCACATTAAAAGCATTCATTGACAGTTGGCAAATACCAGCACTTTAGATGCTTTCATCTCTAGCTAGAGAGAGCAGACATTAGTACTGATAATGACGGAACAAAGCAACATGGGGAAGAGTGGCACAAAGAACTTTGGGACTTCATAGCAGAGCTGCCACACTTCAGCTAGAGTGATTGGTCAAGATTTTTAGAGAGACATATATATTTAGAATGAATCTTAAAGAAAGTGTCCAATTTCTGTAGGAGGAGATATGGTTGGTGGACAACATTCCAGGTAGAGGGGATCAAATGGGCTAAAATTTAGAGGTGAGAAATTCAAGTAGTCCAGCTGCCTAGATTAGCACTACCCAACAGGACTTTCTGTCATGATGGAAGTGCTCCAGAAATGCCTTATGCAAGTGCTGTTGAGTACTTCAAACTTGGCTAGTGTGACTAAGGAATTGCATTTTTAATTTCACTTAATTTTAATAAATTTAAAAACTAACTGTGACTAGTGCTAGTCAGGACCATGGAATACATGAAGAGGAGTTTTGTGGAGTAAGACCTAAACAGTTTTCCAAATTGGGAAGGACTTAACTACTAGATCAACAAGTTTAGATTCCAAAATGGAACTAAACATGTTTAGAAGCAGAAGGGAAAGATTAAATTAGCAAAGGAGTAGAGAAAGAAGGAAGAGAACTAGTAATCCAACAAGGAACAAGTGTTGAAGAAAGGCTTGCCATGCACTATTAGTTCAGAGGCTAACAGGCACCCCCCAAAATTGTTTAGGTTTGGCAAATTCAGAGATTAGTAATCTTTAAAAGAAAAGTTTCCATTGAGTGTCAGAGTTGAAAACATTATTGCAAGAATTAAGGAGTGAGGTATGTTGAATAGGCAGCAACATGGTGTACAGTCTTCTTTTTGGACAAGTCTGTGTTCCCAGAATTAAATAATAAAACATTTGCCCTGGCTGGTGTGGCTCAGTGGACTGAGCACCTGCCTATGAATCAAAAGGTTGTTGGTTCGATTCCCAGTCAGGACACATACCTCAGTTTCAGGCTGAGAGGCAACCCATTGATGTTTCTCTCACACACCAATGTTTCCCTGCCTTTCTTTATTTATTTCTCCCTCCCACTCTCTCTAAAAATAAATAAATACAATTCTAAAAACTTTAAAAGAAATAATAAAACATTATATTCTGTTGGTTTCAACAAGTGCTGTATATACACAGGTAAGTAGGCTTCTTACAGGCAAACTGAGTAGTTTCAATGCCGGGTATGAAATTACAGTGGTTTAGATAACATTTTGAAGCAGTTCTACAAATAACTACCTTAGTCATGACATCATGACATTTTTAGGCCCCATTGATAACACTGACTGAAAAAAATAAAATCAATGTTGAAATCATAACCAAGCCCCTTGCTGAGTTTATATTCTGAGATAAGGATAGATTATTTTCATATTCTTACTTTTATGTGATAAATTGTTTTCTTGTTTCTTTTTACTTGCACAGCACAGGTAGATGTCTTGTAAAGGGGGAGGTACAGATACCCATGGGTACCTCAAGGAGACACACCCCAAGGACAGAGCAATTTTGTGCAAAAACATAGATTTTCTTCTCTCTCATGATTAAATGTCTACAGTAATTCTCCCACTTCCTCATTCATCCCCATGAAATCACTTGGGATAGTTGATGAACAGAGAATATTTTGCTCCAATCCAAACTGGTCAGTATGAATCTCCAGGATATTGGTTTAGGATCTGTATTTTTAATTACTAAGCGTTTCATTGGAGAAACACCTATTTTATTTATTCCCCTTTTCAGCAAAGTCATTTGACCATTTTTCATCTTCCAGGTACTCAGCTGGATATCGGGACACAAAAATGAATAAAATAGTTTCTGGTCTCAAAAAATTGTTCTGGTTGGGGAGCTAGTAAGTGCCGTTGCAGACTAAATGGTCAGGCAGGTGTTGCAGAGAGAGCACCAAGGGGTAGCTCAGCCTGGGAAGGGTCATGGGAAGCTTTACTTGGGGAAAATGCAATGTGGGTGGGGTTTCAAAGGAGAAGTCCACCAAATGGTAGAAGGAGAAAGAAGTGTGTTGAGGGGAAATGTCACATGGAAAGGAAGGAGGGAGAGTAATGTTGGGTCTGGGAATAGTAAGTACTGAATTCAATATGACTGGAAAACATGTTTCCCATGAGACAGTGGCCAGTGTGGTTAAAGACAAAGGCATTGGTCAGAGCACAAAAAAAGAGTTTCTAGTTATTCTCAAGGGGATGAGAAGTCATTAAAGGGTAATGTGGGACTGATGAGACTGGACATAAGGAGACCCATTAAAACAGAAAACAACAACAACAAAAGCTTAATACAATAATTCAGAGGAGAGGTGAGGTTGTCTGACCTAAGGCAATACCCATAAAGGAAGCATGGAAAGGACATTTTTGAGAAATAGTTGGTGATCTATTATGCATGACATAACAGAAAATAGTTTACCTGATTTTTTTTATTATGGTTGTCTTAATGAGATGAATTGGATTGCTGAACAATTGATTGTGTAGATGGCCCACATAATGTATTTTGGCCATGATGGGGAACATGTAATTGCTTATTCACAGCTATAGTAACTGATTAAATCGGACTCGCTGGACAAGGTTTTCAATATTATCCCATTGGTTCAGGGCTACATCAATCCAGGATTATATAGAAATTTTCACAGTTGCCTCTAGTTATTTCAAATTCTTTGTTTTATGTACGTGAGGAACTGTATATTGCTTACTACCTACTTAAATTCTTCCTAGTATTTTGGCCCTTTAGTATTTTATCCTGTTTGTTTTCTCCCATCATTACTTATAGTTTTAAAACTTCTTTATATCACTTCTTGAGCCATTCCAAATTTAAATTAATATACAGAATTAGCGTATTTTCAATATGTAAGTGAAGAAAATGAATGAATTTTTTGAGATTTTTTTCAACACTCACTAAAATATTTTAATATACCTTGAGTTATCATGACATTTGGAAGGTGCTCATCTATAGTGATAAATCTGTAGTGACTCAGGATAAGAAACAATGGATATCTTTAATAGAATCCAAATATATGGCATCTAATTATTGACAAATAGAATACAAAGCATAATATAATAATTGGTAACCTTATGATTTACAGGCATGTTTTACAAGTTAGGACTATTTGAAGATTCATAGCATTTGTGTAAAGTGTGTGGTTGTTAACACATTTTAGTACGTTATTACTGTTCTGGGAAGCCCTGTATAATAAAGTGTCTAATGGTTAAAATGGTCAAAGGTTTTACTTCTATATTTGTGTGATTTGCATTCATTAAGGGGAAGTGGTTGTCACAGAAGGAGCATTGGTCTAGAGAAGCTGACTGACACGAGGGAATTTTGAAAGAAACATGGTTTCAGATTCTGACTCTTCCAGTGCGTAAGCCTGGAGGAATGGGTTCACTTCCTTGAGCTTTATTTCTCTCATTTGTAATGTGGGATATCAACATATCCCACATTAATGCTTTCCTTACCTGTATGCTTACAGGTAAGCATTAAATGAGATAATGCAAGTAAAACAGCCACTGTTGTGGCTGGTTCATAGTATATCTAGTACAAAGGCAACAACAGTTACAAAAATGGAATACTACACAGCAGAAAGAAAGAAAGAACTACCCTCTGCGACAGCATGGATGGAACTGGAGAGCATTATGCTATATGAAATAAGCCAGGGGGCGAAAGACAAATACCATGTGATCTCACCTATAAGTGGACCCTAATCAGCAAAGCAAGCGGGCAAGGAAAATATGACTAGCAACATGGAAAAAAAGAAGAAACTGACAGGGACTGGAGGGAGGGAGGGACCGGGGTAGTGGGGAGGGGAAGGGGAAGGGTCAGATCAAGGAACAGGTGTGGACACATGGTCGAAGCCAAGGTGGAGAAGGATTGAGGGGGAGAGGTAGGGGTAGGAGGGGCAGGGGGAAGTGGTGGTGGGTAAATGGAGACAAATGCATGTAAACAATAAATAAATAAATAAATAAATGCAAAAAAAGATTCTATTTGCAGCTCAGCTACAAATCCATGATGATCTCGAACGAGTAATACTTTTCTCTCAGTGTATGTCTCCTTATCAGGAAAATGAAGCAGGTAGATTAACCAAGTTCTAAATTTGATGATTGAGGTTAGGATTCAGTGACTAACACGAATCACATCTAAATTTTTGTCAGGAAATGTATCATTTAAAGTTTTATTTTACTCTGAGTCATGCATGCCTCTAGGAGCTCTGAGAATATATTTAATCTAAACAGATTTAGAAGCTTCAGGAATGGTGACATGTTGATTTTGAAAGCATGCTAGGTATCCAGATAAAGAATTGCGTTACACAGTGAGGGATGAAACTCAAGGAAGAGGACTCGGGGGTGTGTGTGTGTGTGTGTGTGTGTGTGTGTGTGTGTGAGAACTTAAAAGCACAAATGATATTTAAGGAACAAAAGTGACTGATACATCCTTAGACAAAAACAAGAAATGTATGCTGGAAAATTTCACACTTATATTTATTCATTTATTTTCTAATAATAATAATAGTAATAATAATAATAAGCCAGTAAGAAATCAAAGCTCAAGTAAGACTGTTTATTATTAACTCCAACACTTTTACAACATATTGATTTATAAGGAATATAAAAATTTTAGGACAATTTGAATTTCACATATTTTTTGTCATGATAATTAGCAAATGTTTTTGACATATGTGGAATAGGTGAGGCCAATTATGTTTGGAGAGCATGGCTAAATGTTGTACGTCTCAGCCCGATAGGTTGCTGTGTTGATAGCCCGGACATAGACTACTGCTAGAGGCAAAATGCAGCTCTGGAAAGGGGGTCAGAAACTAAGAGATTCACATTTTTGCCCTACTTACCCTCAGTTGCATCCAGTTGGTTTGAATCAATGGTATTTCTTTGCTTACACTCCTATATATGTGGCAGTGTTAGAGAGGCTGAAGTGTGTAGTATAGTGGTTGGGCATTTGACTCTGAATCTAGTTCCTACCTGTGTAACTTTGGGAACCTTATTTCACTCTCTAAATGTCAGTTTCCCCAAATGGAACTGAAGATAGTAGTTGTACCTATTTTACAAGGGTTTATGAGAGTTAAATAATGTATACAAAACAGGATAATATCTAATATACAGTTTATGAGCATCAGCTGGTTTCCCCCCTCAGTTATTAAAAAATTTCGCATTTATCAAGTCAAAACTAAATAAAAATATTCTCTGTGTTAAAGAGAACTAATGTGATCGGTAGATTTGCTCCATTACAGAATTTAAAAATGCAGTGAATGTGGTTGTTTTAAATTGATCTGTCAATTAAATCAAAAAACAAATTGAGTGCAGTGTGCAGACACAATTTGGGCTGAAAAGTTCTCAGTGGAAGTTATCAAAGGTAATACAGCAGTGATATATGTCAGAAGGGGAAAAATATATCTTAAGATGGGCAAGTATCCTAAGGTCCTGATTATATAATTTTTCTACTGCAAGCTATTACTAAGATTCATACACTTTATAAATAATTTTACATGTATTTTGATAGATTATTTCTCTTGAATTCCATTTAAGATTGTGTTTCTGGTTCCCAAACTATGTTCTTTTTAATACAGGTGGATGATAATATTCGCCCCCCTCCGTTTCTTGTCCTGATTCTTCCTGTACCTCAGTTTCCATGTCCTCTCATCTCTTCCTTTCACTCTTCCCATTTCTGTTAGCATCCTTACCATTCTTTGCTCCCACTGACCCTTTTGGCAGGGTCTTTTGTTGTTGTTGTTGCTTCTCCCTTTAGTCAGTCTCTCTCCCCCCCCCCCCCCCCCCACGCTCTCCTGATATTGCAAAGACTTACTACAATTTACCACATCATAAAGCATTTTGTTCTTTCTCCTTTGCAAGCGGTTCATACTTGAAAATGTTGACATCAATTTCCAGAAATTCCATAAAAGTCTCCAGTGAATACATCTATATTTCAAGCAAACCTACAATGATTTTTGGTAAGAAAGTGCCCAATTTATTACTTTCCTTCATTTCTTGCACATCACAGCATTGAGAGTGTGGAACAAGGCTGCATCAGGACACTATAAGAACTCAGCTTCAGTAAATGAATTTTTTATTTCTGTAGAACCCATGATACTCATGGCTCTAGTTGGTTAAAGCTCACTGAACTGTTTAGTTCTGGTGCTTCAGTTCTGCCTCCTTAACTTCTATCAAATGTACAACATGTTGGCTCCTTTTAGTTCTATTATCCATAGAAAAACATACACACCTGGAAACGTGAAGGAATCGGTCTCTCTAAACTAAGATTTTATAATTCCATGCTTTTTGGAGAGATCAAAATATCAAGGGAGGGCTGGTATCTCATTTCACCTAATATTGGTGTGATAACAATTATGAATAGTGACTTCAAATCATGTCATTTTCTTGTCAGGTTTTTAATACTCAGAGAAGACCTTTCTAGCTGGTAGCCACATTTAAAAAACACCGCTGTGCTCACACCATATTAAAAAAATAATTCAAAATGATCAAAGACTCAAATATAAGCTTTAAAACTCCAGGATTTCCAGTAGGAGAGAGAAGAAAGGAGAGGCAATAGCCAAATATGTAACAATAGAGAATAATGCAAGTACATAGAACAAAAAGGGTCCTCAGACTGAAGGAAGAGCCCGGCTCCCTTACACACATCCCAGACACAAGGAAATATTTAAAGATGACAGAGAGAAAGACATGTTATTTGTAATGGCACAACAATGAGACTAGTAGCAGAGTTCTAATTATTTAAAGAGATGCTAGAAGAGGGTAGAAAAATATAAATGTTGAGGAAAAAGTAAGAATAGTTATATATTCAAATTATAATTTAAGAATAATAGGAAGTGAAAATTTTTGTGTCACATAAAGAATTAGAGAATTTACCTCTTACAGTTTCTTTCTGAAGACATTATTAACTTTAAAAGAAGGAAATGGGTTCTAGAAATAAGTGATAGGATATAAGAAGTAATGATTTTCAAAAAGTATCTAGCATTGGTTTTAAAGAAGGTAGAAATAAAGTTCTAGACAACAATGATATGTTTGAGGGGCTGGAATTAAGCCTTCCTAAACTCCTTGCAGTATTCAGAAAAAATATAAAAATATTAATGATCTTAACACATTGTTTTTTGAAACATTAATTTATGTTTATTTAGGTATTCCATTTATTTTTAAAATATCTTTTATTGATTATGCCATTACAATTGTCCCGATTTTTCTTCCTTTGTCCACCTGTAGTCAGTATCCCCATTCCCTCCAGCAATCCCCTCCTGTAGTTCATGTCCATGGGTCATGCATGTAAGTTCTTTGGCTATTCCATTTCCTATAGTCTTCTTAACATCTCCCTGTCTATTCTGTACATACCAAATTGCACTTCTTAATCCCTGCACCTTTCCCCCTATTCTCCCCTTCCACCTCCCAGCTGATAGCCCTTCAAATGTTCTCCATATCTATGATTCTATTCCTGTTTTAGTTGCTTAGTTTGCTTTTTAGATTCAGTTGTTGATATTTGTGCACTCGTTCCCATTTTAATGTTCATAGTTTTGATCTTTTTTTTCTTATATAGTTACCTTTAGCATTTTATATAATAATGGCTTGGTGATAATGAACTACTTTAGTTTTACCTTGTCTGGGAAACACTTTATCTGTCCTTCCATTCTAAATGATAGTTTGTAGAGTAATCTAGGTTGTAGATCCTTGCTTTTCATCATTTTGAATACTTCTCGCCAGTCCCTTCTAGCCTGCAAAATTTCTTTTGAGAAATCAGCTGCCCGTCTTATGGGAACTCCTTCGTAGGAGTTCTGCTATTCTCTTGCTGCTTTTCAGATTCTCTCTTTATTTTTAACCTTTGGCATTTTAATTATGATGTGTCTTGGTGTGTTCTTCTTTGAGTCCATCTTATTTGGGACTCTCTGTGCTTACTGAACTTGCATGTCTATTTCCTTCACCAAATAGGGAGGTTTTCTTTCATTATTTTTCCAAATACATTTTCAATTTGTTGCTCTTCCTTTTCTCCTTCTGGCACTCCTATGATTTGGATATTGGTATATTTTGAGACATCCCAGAGGCTCCTTATTCTATCTTCACTTTTTTAAAAATTCTTTTCTTCTTGTTGTTTGGATTGAATGCTTTTTTCTTCCTCATGTTCCAAATCATTGATTTGATTCTTGGCTTCATACCCTTCACTGTTGGTTCCCTGTAGATTTTTCTTTATTTCACTAATGCAACTTTCATTTCTTCCTGGGTCTTTTTTATGTTGTTGCAGTATTCAGTGATTTCTTTGAGCATCCTGATATCCAGTGTTTTGAACTCTGCATCTGATAGGTTGCTTATCTCCATTTGTTGTATACTCTTACATGTTAAACAAATTAAAACCACAATGAGATACCACTTCACAGCAGTCAGAATGGCCATCATAAACAGATCAACAAACAACGGGTGCTGGCGAGGTTGTGGAGAAAAGGGAACCCTTCCTAGTACGCTGTTGGTGGGAATGCAGACTGGTGGAGCCACTGTGGAAAACAGTTTGGAATTTCCTCAAAAAGCTAAAAATGGAACTGCTTTTTGACCCAGTGATTCCACTACTGGGGTTATACCCTAAGAACCCCAAAACACCAATTCAAAAGAACCTATGCACCCCAATGTTCATAACAGCACAATTTACAATAGCCAAGTGCCAGAAGGAACTCAAGTGCCCATGAGTAAATGAGTGGATCAAAAAACTATGGTACATTTACACAATGGAATACTATGCATCAGAAAAAAAAGAAAGAAAGAACTACTACCCTTCATGACAGCATGGATGGGACTGGAGAACATTATGCTAAGTGAAGTAAGCCAGGGGGTGAAAGACAAATACCATGCGATCTCACCTACAAGCGGACCCTAATCAACCAAACAAGCAAGCAAGAAAAATATAACCAGAAACATTGAAAGTAAAAAGAAACCAACAGAAATGAGAGGGAAGGAGCGGGGGGGTAGTGGGCAAAGGAAGGGGAAGGGTCAAATCAAGGAGCATGTATGAAGGACACATGGACAGAGCCAAGGTGGGGAAGAACTGAGGGAGGGAGGTTGGGGTGGGAAGGCCAGGGGAAAGTGGTGGCGGGTAACTGGAGACAAATGTATTTGAACAATAAAAATTTAAAAAAAATTAATGTTAACAATTAAAAGAGTAAAAATAGAGTCTTCTGATTAAAAATCACTAGAAACAAAATAAATATATGCTGTACTAAAAACCTGATCAGTCTGATGGAGGAGGAGAAAAAACAGAAACAACCAATAGGATGATAAATATATAATATAAATCAAAGTAGAATAGTTATAAAATATCTGTTGTCACAGTAAAACTCAACCATTAAAATAGAAAATCCCAGATTGAATAAAATGTAAAATCCAACTAAAAAGCAGTGTATTACAAATACACATATGTGCATATATATATGTATGTACACATATATGTATATGTCATATGATTAAAAATAAAAAGTGACATACCATGAAAATTTGAA
Source organism: Pteronotus mesoamericanus (assembly GCF_021234165.1). Lineage (NCBI taxonomy): Eukaryota > Metazoa > Chordata > Mammalia > Chiroptera > Mormoopidae > Pteronotus > Pteronotus mesoamericanus. Next base: position 63,920,511 of record NW_026555329.1, on the reverse strand, counting down.
CAAAAAATAAAGGTAGCATAGTAAATTAATATCAGGTAAAAATAGAATTTATTATAAATTATTAGCAGAGATAAGAAGAAATGAATTAATAAAATATTGAAAGATTATTAAAAGCAAAAAAACAATAAAATGATATTAACAAAACTATAATCCATATTGGACATGCTAACACATCCCAGAAATATGTAAATTAATGGAACCAAAATATTTAGAAGATATAGAGGACCTGAGTAACTTAATTAACAAGGTTGACCTGACAATTATGTATACAACTGTACACTAAAAAAAATGTGAACATCTATTCTCTTTGAGTGCACTGAATTCAAGGCAGTCTATTGTGAGGGTTTTAAGTGCAGACTCTGGAGTTTCATTTATTAAGTTCGAATGGTAGCACCACCACATACTAACTCTACTCCCTGGTTTACTAACTTAATCTTGCTGTGGCTTAGATTCCTTATTCATAAACTATAAATAATGGTATTACTGAAGGCTTCTTGTGAGTTCTAACAAGTTAAAACGTGTAAACTGTTTAGAATGGTACCTAACACATGGTAAATATTTGACCAATGTGACTTGATGTTATCATTACATATGGCTGCAAAAAAAAGAAAAAGGAAAAAAATTCCATGAGATAAATTCAATAAAATTAGGCTCCAACCATAAAAAGTAGACCAAACTCTAATTTATAGCTGGAAATTGAAAAACAGTCTTCTCAATAATTCATGAGTTAATGAAAAAAGTAAAATAGATATAATGCAATATTTATCATTGAATGACAGTGAATGTAGCACATGTAATAACTCATTTGGATACAGTAATCACTTAATGGGAATTTTCTAAATATAAATACATATATTAGAAAATAAGTCATTTGAAAATGCATGAAGGGTGAACACAAGCCATTAGAAAAGGAGTAGCAGAGGACCTACGAGAAGTGGGAGGAGGGAAATCCTACGGAAAAGAGCATAAAGTAAGCGAACACAAACAACTGAGAAATTACTAACAAAATATGAAGGATGCCTTTTTGAAAAGGATTTTAAGATAGAAAATCCTCTGGCAAAATTAACCCTTAAAATAGGGTACACATAAACGCATACAGGCATTATGAGGAATAAAAAGTTTGTAATTTCAGATTTAGTGAAGATTTTTAAATCCTGAGAGAATATTTGGAATATGTAATGCCAAATAACTTGAATAACTTGTAATCTTCAATTAACTGTACAATTTTTAAGAAAAATATAAATATCCAATATCAACACAGGAAGAAAATCTAAGTATAGTAATAACAACGCAAAACATTGACTTGATTGTAATAGTGCTGCTCTCTCCTGCGAGGCTGCACGCTGTCAGTTACTGTTCGTTGTAGCCAGGTCCTAGCGTCTGCAACAAGACAAGAGGAGCATATAGGCATTAGAATTTTTTTAAAAAGCACATAGGTATTAGAAAATTAGTAACATAGTTATTGTTTACAGAATACAAGGGGTATATGTAAGAAAATTCAAGAGCATTTACTGACAGATTTTAGGAGTAACAATTTTGTTGGATATAATTACTTAAGAATCTTTTATACTACAGAAACAAAAATGTGACTGTATTTTTTTAAAATTCAAGGTGCAATAAAAGCTATAAACTGCCTATTAGATACCTAGTTATTAATTTGTTTTTGTATCTTTATTGTAAAAGCAGAATAGAGGTCTTGGAAAATCATCGCATGGAAAGTCAAATGCGTGGGATGGTAGTGCAAATTTTCTGGGCCAAAAGACCATAGAAAGAGTCCAACAATCTCATCATTACATTGAGAGTTTATTTGAGAGGATTTATGGGAAGCAATCTCTTTTCTGGCCAGGATCTAGCTGGCAGGTCCTTCAGTGGTCGTGTCATGGAACAGCCTTTCCTCCACACAAGGCAGTTTAGCAATACCCATAGTATTGAAACTTTGCATTCTATACCAGTAATTCCATTCCTAGGCATACACTGTGGAGAAATTTTCATTTATGTACCCATGGATATGTATTTCTGCATATATATTAATAGTGAAAAATTGGAAACAATATAAATGACTCTTTATAGGAGAAAGGATAAATTGTAGTATATTATATAAGACACGGTAAACGAGCTAGATCTTCATGTATCAACATTGAGTAAATCCTGAAATCATAGAGGTGATAGAGAAAAGAAAAGTATGACATGATACAGACAGTCCCTAATTTACAATGGTTCAATGTATGAGTTTTTTACTTTACAATGGTACAAAAGTGATATTTATGCAGTAGAAAGCATACTGAAAATTTTTTGAATTTGATATTTTCCTGGCAAGTGATATGCAGCACAATATTCTCTCGTGATGCTGGGCAGCAACAGTGATCTGTAGCTTTGAGTCAGCCACCCAATCGTCAAGGTAAATGACAGATACTCTACTGTGTTCTGGGTAACCTTAGAGGTAGACTAGGCTAAGTTATAAAGTTAGGTGGGTTAGATATATTAAATGCATTTTTGATTTATGATATTTTCAATTTATGGTGAGTTTGTCAGGATGTAACCTCATCATAAGTTGAGAAGCACCTGTACTCATATTCTTTATGAATAAATACAAATGAGGGAAAATGAAAATATGGAAGGGAAAGATATAGAGCAACTTCAATATTGTAGTTATGCTGGCGAGGAAGGTAGGAGATTATAAATTCTTGGTGGTGGTATGTGAGTATTTCATTTAACTTCTATGTACTTTTTCATGTTAGAAATATTTCAGATTAATAAAGTCCCAGCCTGCGTGGGATCCTTATGAACTGCTGAGATCAAACAGCAGGAGGCTAGCTGGCTGGTACGGATGAAAAAGACATGTCTGAGTGTGGCTGAGAGCCACAGAGGAAGGTTCATTAATAGAAGATGTGTAATAATTGCTTCAGTCACAAACCATGTAACCATCTTAACATATTCACCACATCAAGTGGAGTCTTTATTATTTATGTCTTTTCACTTATACACCAATACAGGTCATGAGGACTAAAAGTGATTTTATTTTTAGAGAAGCAAGAGGATATCAATATATAAAAATACATATTTAAGAAAGCCAAACTGCACAGGTATATTTTAGAAAGAACTGTATTTTCCAGGTGTTCCCAACTTAAGATACATTTTTTGGCCAGTGCATGTGTTATGTAGACTAGAATAGAACATTGGAGCTCAGAATGCTTGTAATTTCCATAAATAAATCTGTTGTAGTTTAACAAAATTGGATAGTATTCCATTGTGTGAACTAACAAGCAAAATAGAACCAGAGGCATAGAAAGATGGATATAGACTGACAGCTGTAAGAGGGGAGGTAGGGATTGGTTGAAAGAAGGTGAAGAGATTAGGCAGAGAACATGTATGCAGGACCCATGGACATAGACAACAGTGTGGGGATTGCTTGAGGGAGTGTTGCAGTCTGGGTAGAGGAGGGTAAAGGAGAAAAAATTGGGACCGCTGTAACAGCACAAACAATAACAAGAGCATATACAATATTTTAAAAAATTAAAAGAATTGGAGTTAATATCTACAAACTGGGTAAAAATTAGCACTTTTTAAAAAAAGATTTCATATGTTTAGAGGGGAAGGGAGGGAGAAAGAGAGGGCACGAAACATCAATGCCTGTCATGTGCCCCCTACTGGGGACCTGGCCGGCAACCCAGGCATGTGCCCTAGACTGGGAATTGAACAGGCAACCCTTTGGTTCCCAGGCTGGCACTGAGTCAACTGAGCCACACCAGCCAGGGCTAAAAATAAGCACTTTTAATGAGGTTATTTTTATGCTTTTATTATTGTAGTTATTTTAATTTGTAATCATTGAGAATACAATTTATAATATACTTTACTGATAATATATTTTAATTTCACAAACATCTGTATTGCAAGTATGTTAGTTGAGCTAATCATCTTTTAAATAAAATTGTTGCCAAAAATGTTTCTTAAAAAGGCAGAGATTCTTATTTATACATATGTCATTATATTTCTATTAATTGTTCTCATAGCCAATTTTTGTTTAAGGAACTTAGCTTAAGGAATAGCAGGTAAGTCTGTGTGGCTTGAATCAAGTGGTCAAAGGTGAGTATAACAGAAGATGAAGTTATAGAGCAAGGGAATGCCCAGATCACTTTCATAAAAGAATGAAAGAATGAATCAGCCATTTAAAAATGTGAATAAATAGTCCAACAGAGAGAACATGAATTTTTAATATGGATGTGAATCTAGGCTCTATCATGGATTTCTTACATGGAACTTATTTGACCTCATTTTTCTTCAGTTTTTCAATCTGCAAAAATGCAGCTTATTGATCTCACAGGGTTGTTTTGAGAATTAAATGTAGTAATCCAAGGAATGTGTATTGCATAGTGCTAAACATATACTCATGTCCAATAAATGTTAGTATTCCTTTCTTTCACAGTTTCCTCCAATTTACATATTTTTTTTTCTTTTCAATTTGAAAGGGCAATGGGGAAGTTCAAGTTACTGAAGGGAGCATTATAAGCAAAACCAACAATGACCCAAGATCCACAATGGGTGAAAATGTAATCTTGTTGTGCACTCAGTAAATAGAGGATTTATTATTTAGGACCCACAGTCTTCAGCATGCATAATGGATAGACTTCAGGGGGTCCATGTATCACTCAAACTGTATATGAATATTTTGTATATGTGAACTTTTGTCCAGGTGTTTCCATCCAAATTTGCATTAGACTCTTGAAGTACCCATGGCCCCCTAAAGTACTGTATGCACATGGCTATGAAATCAACAGCATGCTTTTGAGGATAATCTGCGATACCTTTCACACCAGGATAAATTAAGGCTTCAGGTCCAAAGTGTTAATTGTACATACAATTTTTAAAATGCTGTTTCTCTCATCCTTCTCCATCATTAAAATGCAAATAGCTTGGGGGAAGTATGGCTTATCTTGGTCAGCCAATGTTTAGTATGAGTTAATTCACTAAGAATGTGAGTTGCTTTGATAAAGAGTTTATGGGGTGGAGCTGGTGTCACTTTATTAAATTGGTTGGGGCAAGCCTGGCATTTATTCACTCATTTAGTAAATTTTAATTTTATACCCGCTTTGTGGCAGAATCTGTGCTAGGCACCTGAGGCGCTATGGTGAACCAGAGAAGTAAGCATCAAATGAACAAGAGGGTTTTGAATCACGAGAATGGGGGTTTAAGTGTGTTGGAAGAGGTGTGTGTGCTGTGATGAAAACTGCCTGAAGTGCCGTGGGAAAGGCTATTTTTGATGTGATGTGGTAGTAAAAGGCCTCTTTCTAGGGAGGGATATTAGACTACCTGCCATGCAAACAGGAATGCACACTCAAGGCACAGGTCTGGGCAGAGGCCTTGAGCGAGTGGGAAAGTGTATGGCATGTTCAGAGAACACAAAGAAGCCAGTGTAGCTTAACTATCCTTAGTGAGAGGGAGACAGGTAAGAGGTAAAGTTGAGAGTTAAATCATGCAAATACTTACAGGCCGTGATTAGGAATTTGGGTTTTGCTATAGGAGTAATAGGAATGAATTAAAGAATTCTGAGTAGAGTGGCCTGACTTAAATGTTGAATCTATGACTCCTAGTGCTCTGTGAGTTGCAGTGGCCAATAGTAGATGCAGAGTGATCCCCATATCCAACGCTATGTAAGATGTGAAGCCCTATCACCACCAATTATATAACAGACCCAACCTCTTCTTTAGGGACTGAGAAGAGTTAACTACAAAGTTTTCTGGCGTTAATAACTGGGTGAGTTGGGAGTATCGTTTTCTTTCATAGAAAGAATTAGGAAGGCTTAGATTTGAATGTGTGGAGGGTCAGAAATTCTGATTGGAACATATTAAGTTGTAGGTAGCTACTAAACATCCATGCAGTGATAGAATTGTATATGAGTCCAAAATACAGAGGAAATGTGTGGCCTGACGAAGAAAACTGAGAATCAACAGTATATAATGATATTTAAACCATGGGACTAACAAGGCAGAGAAGCAAAGGGGACCTGGGTACTACCTCTCACCTGATGAGTTTTGCTCTGAAGGAAAGCATAGAAATGATGTTGTAGAATTGGGTGTAAAGACTGGGAGTTTAGTGGGGGTTTTTTTTTAGATGAATTGTATTAGAACATTTTTGCAGGTGAATGAAAATCATAGGTTTTCAGGGCATAAATGATGGTTCTGAGAGAAGATAGTTTATTGCAATGATCAGAATTAAGGTATTTTCTTTATCAATGGGTCACTCATTGCACTTTTTTCCTGCTGACTCTTTTACAAACCCAACATCTTCACTCCTTTACCTGGGTGGCTAAGTGGGAAATGGTTGCTTACAAATGCAGCTGCCACCTCTGCCTAGAGAATCACAGGCAATAGAACCATTTGATTCAGGGGCTTTATAAATCTTAAACAGGCTTCTCTAGGCACTGATAGAAGCAAAGATATCATCCCATGTAGTTGTTGTGGTAGTTCACAGAATTTTGCTATGATTTGTATTTTTTCCTTGTCTCTTCTTCCAAAAAAGGCATTATTTCTCTTTGATGAGTAATTAGGTAAAGTTTCATGATCCACTGAGTAATGATCTCCCTGTTCACTGAACATTTATTTTGCTTTTACCATAGAGTATAGGCACCATGCATTTATGAAGAATTTGCTTATCATTAAGGAATGTAGTTGGAAAGAACTTTTCCAAAGGGAGTGAAGCAAAGCATACTTATTCCCTAAACACCAGAGACAAGAGCTAACTGACCCAACCAACAAAGAAGACTATCTCCAACAGGGCAGAATGAAAGAATGCATGGATCTCATAGCAGATGGTATGTTATGTTTGAAGGATGTGCCCCATAAATAGACTTATACAGCAATGTGGAACCTGGCAACTTCTCCCTGATCTTAACCAGCTAATGGATTTATGCTTATTTAAGGGAGCATTTCTGTATGTAAGGATTTTTATATAACTGAGCATTGTTATATAAATTTGCTTCCATTTCCAAATTCTTGCATATAGAAGTCACCCTCAAATGAATTAACCGAAATGTTTCCAGGTTCATCTATGTTATGGGGCTGAGCATTATGAATTTGTTTACTGGTCTTACCTCCAAAGTTAGTTGTATAAAGAAAGATAACACTACATAAAAGAACTGACCCGTGAAGCTACTCCAGACAAGATTAGTAGAATAACAGATAAACACGAATTAAAGGCAAAAAGAGATAGCACTGGTTTCCCCGTAAGTTCTAATCACTTGAGCTCCAAGTCCATGTTTCAACTCATCTACTCAGAGCCTTCAGAATGAATTGCTAAAAAGAAAAAAAAATATGGCAATGTTATTTTCATTATTTGATTTTTTAATTTACAGGCATTTCTTGTAGATATCAGAGTGACAGCAAATTCATGGAGTGCAAATAAAAAGGATGTACTGGCTGGAAATTTTTAAGATATGATATTTTTAAAGTAATTACTCAAACTAGGAAAGTCCATAGCTGTAACATCCTGTATATTAGCCTAATCTTTCATTAATTATTTGAATTCAGAAAATTAAAAAACCAGAGAGGAATTTACTTTTGGAAAAAAAGATTTTACACTATATGGAAACAAATTTAAAAAGCTAGAGAAAGTTGTTACACTGCATGTTATCCCAAGGGTCCCTTAAGCTATTCTCATTCATTTTAATTCTTTTTTTCTATTTGCTGCTCTGCTTAGGTGTTTTTTTCTACCTTGTCCCCAAATTGCTGATTTGATCCTCTGCTTCATCTAACCTAAACTTTATTCTTTCCAGCCCACCATTTATTTCAGATATTGCATTCTTTACTTCTGACTGGTCCTTTTTTATTCTTCCTATGTTGTTTTTCACGCTGTTGAGAATCCTTATAATCATTACTCTAAACTCTATATCTGATAAATTGCTTGTCTCCATTTAATCTAGTTCTTCTTCTCCTGTTATTTCATTTGTGGCCTGTTTCTTAATCTTCCCATTTTGGCTTTTTGTGTTTGTTTCTATGTATTAGGTAGATCTGCAAAGAACCCGGTGCAGCCTATGTCAGACACTGCCTCTGACTGCTCTTGGACAACCTCTTTGGAGCTGTCAGCAATCCACAGCTAGTGGCTCCCTCTGCTGGGTCTGTTTGCATGCAGAAAGAACCAGATTGCACACCAAGGGTGGCTTTTTTCCAGCACCAGGCCCAGGGGACGGTCCCCTAAAGTCTTAGAACTCCCAGAGATCCACCTTAGCTGTTAATCACTGAGATGACTTCCAGCTGTACTCCTCAGCAGCTTGGTTTACACTCTACTGGGTGGGGCAAAGTAATTCTTGTGGATGGGGCTATTGCTTCCCCTCAGGATGATACACTTGGAGGGAAATGCACTGCCCGAGAAAGATGGCTTCTGCAGTATGGGGAATGACTCAGCACAGGGATTCTGACAGCTGTTCCTTCAGTTCTCTCTCCAGAGCCACCAGCCCCAAAGTCCCGTCATGTGGCTGTAGTCCACACTGCCCTCCTTCTGCCAGAGTTCAGGGTAAGTGACTGCAAATGGAATTTTATGTGTTGGCCCTTTAAGAGGCTCTCTGCATCTCTAGCTGTTTCTCCCTGGCAGACAGAACCCCTGCTGCTTTTCACGGTTGGATGTTATCTGGGTTCCTTTGGAGGCTCTGGTACTGTAGGCTGGGGAGCCCTGCTTGGAGTTTAGACTCTACACTTCTCAGAGGCAACCCCCTGACTGCTGAAATATCCCTCTGAAACTTCAGCTGCCACTTGTAGTAGCCCAGCCAGTCCTCTTGCACCTCCACCATGCTCCCTACAGTCTTGTTGTGGTGAAGTGGTTTCTTCTCTGTCTGTGGTTATAAGGCTTCTCTCCAGCTGGTGTCTAGTTGGTTATTCAGGATGATTTCTCTACAATTTAGTTGTAATTCCATTTTGGTTCTGGGAGGAGGTTTGTGCATCTTTGACTTACTCCTCTGCTATCTTGGATCTTCCAATTTTATTTTTTAATTTTCATTTTTATGAAATAAATTTTTCCACTTGTTTACTCTTAGTCTGTATGTGTCTTTGAATTTGAAGTGAGCCTTTCATAGACAGCGTATGTAAAAGTTTTGTTTTCTTATCTATTCAGCCACCCTGTTTTTTGATTGAAACATTTAATACATTTACAGTTAAAGTAATTATGAATAGATATGTAGTTATTGCTATTTTTCTGTTCATATTTTTTACTTTTTCTTCCTCTGTGTCTTCTTCTCCCCCTTCTTTCTCCTCCTCCTTCTCCCCTTCTTCTCCTCCCCCTCCCCTTCCACCCCCCTCCTCCCCTTCTTCTTCTCCTTCTTCTTTTCTTCTTCTTCTTCTTCTTCTCCTACTCCTCCACCCCATCTCCTCCACCCCCCTCCTCCCCCACCCTCCCCCTCCCTTTCCTCCCTCCTCCTTCTTCTTCTTCCCCTTCTCCTCCTCCTCCTCCTCCTCCTCCTTCTCCTTCTCATCCTCCTCCTCCTTCTTCTCCTTCTTCTTCCTTCTTTCTTCCCCTTCTTTCTCCTCATTCTCCTCCTCACCCTCCTCCTCTTCAAACTTAAAGTTTCTTTACATTTTCTGTAATACTAGTTTGGTGGTTATGAACTCCTTTAGCTTTTTCTCCTCTGGGAAGCTCTTTATCTATTTTTCAATTCTAAATGCTAGCTTTCCTGGGTAGAGTAGTCTTGGTTGTAGGACCTTACAGTTCATCACTCTGAATATTTTATGCCAATCTTTTTTGGATTGCAAAGTTTCTGATAAGAAATCAGTTGACAGTCTCATGGGAACTCCCTTGTAGGTAACTAACTCTCTTTCTTTTGCTGCCTTTAAGATTCTCTTTTTGTCTTTATCCTTCACCATTTTAATTATGATGTATCTTGGTGTGGCTCTCTTTGGGCTCATCTTCTTTGTGACTCTCTGTGCTTCCTGGGGTTGTACGTCTATTTCTTTTATCAGGTTAGGAAATTTTTCAGTCATTATTTCTTCAAATAGGTTCTTGATCCCTTGCTGTCTCTTTTCTTTTTCAGGTATCGCCCTGATGAGAATGTTGTTACTCTTCATGTTGCCTCAGAGGTCCCTTAAGCTATCTTCATTTTATTGGATTCTTTTTTATTTTGGCTGTTCTGATTGGGTGTGTTCTGCTATCTTATCTTCAGAATTGCTTATTTAATCCTCTGCTTCCCCTCAATGTTTAGTCCCTATAATATATTATTGCTTCATTTCAGGTATCATATTCTTCATTTCTGTGTGGTTCTTTATTATATTTTCTATCTTCATTTTATGTTAACTATCTCTTTGTTGATGTTTTCACTGAAATCATTTGGCATCTTCACAACCAGTGTTTTGAACTTTGCATCTGGTAGATTGTTTTTCTCTATTTTTTTCTCATTCATTTTCTGAAGTTTTGTTCTATTCTTTCATTTCAGACATGTTTCTTTGTCTCTTCATTTTGGCAGGCTCTATGTATTTGTTTCTATTTCTATGTGTCAAGTGGAGTTGTTACATCTCCTGGTCTGGTAGAGTGGTCTTATGTAGTAGGTGTTTTGTGGGACCTAGTGATACCGACTTCCTGGTGACCTGAGCCAGGTGCTATGTCCTTTGCATGGGTCGTGTGTGTTCTCCTGTTGTAGTTGAGCCCTGATTTACTGTGGGCACATCAATGGTGGGGATTGACCATCAGGCTGATTTGTTGTGAGAACTGGACATGACTACCATGGAGGAGCTTTTGTGCAAGGGCTGACTCTACAGAGCAGGATTCGGTTTGGCCAGGCTCTGTTGCCTGCCAAGTTCACCCTTTGAGTTTGCTGTTTGGAGATGGTCAGGTGGCGTTCTAGTGTGGTCTGAAACTGGCTGCTGAATGTGTTGGTTTTAGGGCCTTTTGGGAGGTACAAGAAAGGTTAGCCACTGCTTGTGTCTTGTCTGAGTCCATCTGGTATGAGCTACAAAGTGATCTTTGGTTGATATTTGTGCTGGGCTTGGGGGTGTCTAGAAAAGGCTAAGCTACAAACTGAGGATGGCTGCTGCTAGTGCCAGGCTTGAGATCACTTAGCAAAAAGTATGGGGAATGATGGGGCTAGATACTGCTTGTTTCAGGTTCTTGAACCTTTGAGAGATTTTAGGAAAGTTTGCAGCATGAGCAAAGACAGGCCATTTGTATGGAAAAGTCACTGGAAGCAGCTTGTGTGGGCCCAAAAAGTTTCAGGGAATCACTAGGATGGGCAAATAGTGTTAGCCAGATTGATGGAGACTCAGATATGGTGCTTTTCTGTGCCTGCAGTGGGTGGGTGGGTGGGGGGAGCTCAGCAAAAGGGCAATGGCTTCTGCCAGCACTTCTGTCTGGGAGAAGCTGCTCCTGCATCCTTTGCCCTGAAGCCAGGGAATTCATTTCCTCCCTGTAGGTCTCTGGTGCCTTTTGAGCTTTCTCTTTAGCTTGGAGCTCAGAATGAGTGAGTTTGTCGTAAATAAGTCTGCACACCAGCCCTTTAAGAAGAACGCCTGGGACTCCAGAAGCCCTCTGTCTCCCTCAGACACAGTCTGCTGGTTTTCACAGCTAGAAGTTGTAGGGACTTCTCTTCCTAGGACTGGAGTTCTGGGCCGGGTGGCCTGGTGTAGAGCCAGGACCCGTCGCTCCTCAGGGGTAAACTCTAGAGCCGAGATATCCCTCCTGATTTTTAACCTACACACATGAATGTGGGAACAGCCACACTCTCTGCCCCCTCCTACCAGTCATGATACGGCTTCTTCTTTATATTCTTAGTTATAGGACCCCTGTTCAGGTAGACTTCAGGCAGTTCTCAATGATGGTTGTTCTGTGGTTGAGTTGTAATTTTGTGTAGTTACGCAAGGAGACAGGTGCAAAGTTTACTTACCTTACCAAATGACCAAAACTTACACATGACTTAGTTTTTCTTCTTTAAAGAAAGATTCTCCTTTCTCTAGTTCTGAAATGTTTTAAATTTATTGAGGTCAGGGTCTGCATCTTTAATTCAATTGAAAAATACTTGTTAAATATCTTTGACATGCACTGTGGAGGATGAAAATCACTATCATTTTTCTTAAGGAATATTCACTTACAAATTAGCTTTAATGCAAAGTAGGTGATGGTCCAAGAGGAATACAACTAGGTACAGAAGCCCAGAGGAGAGAGAGGTTCTTTTTGGTTTAGTAACTAAGGAAGACTTCACATAAGAAACAGCATTTGGGAATGAAGTATTGGTAGCATTAGCATGCATGTAGGTGAGTGGAAGAGCATTCCTGAGAGGTTAACCCAGTGTGAGTGACCTCAGGATCAACAGTCTCCAGCAGCACCTGCAAATGTATTAGAAATGTAAAATCTTCAGCTCTACCCCAGACCTACTGAATCAAAAATCTGGGAGTGATCTGTGTTTTAACAAGTCTTCCTGCTCATTCTGATTGATGCTAAAATTGAGAACCACTGCATTAAGCTGTTCAAGTGAAAGTAAGAAGACACGAAAGATAAAGCCATTTCAGGGGTGGAAGATACCTTTATTTTTCTGGGATTGATGGTAAAAAGGGACAGTAGTGAAAGAAAAAGGTATACAGTTAATATAATTCAAATTAGGGATTTTCGTTTTACAGTTTGGAGTTTTGGCTTTATTCCATTGGCAGAGGAAAGCCAGTGAAGGCTGGTGAGTAGGAGAGTCGCATCAAACCTGGCAGCAGAATATAGGGTGGAGAATAGATTACTCATGGAGAGACCATTTAGGAGGGACCATTTAGGAGGTTATTGCAATTGTCCAAGTAGGGATTACTTATAGTGAGAACTAGCGTGGTGACAGAAATGGAAATAAAGGGACTCCAAAGGAAAGCTCTTCCGAACTTTTTCTCAATGGAGAATAAGGAAGAGAGGTAAGTAGACATTAAGGTAATAAAGGGAACAGATTCAAGTGGGTATCATTAATTTGGTTTTGAAAATTTTAAGCCACAGATATTGAGGTTGAAGCATCCTGGGGGCAGTTGAAAAATGGAGCCTAGAGCTGCACTGTCCCATAAGACCACACGTGATTTCTGAGCACCGGAAATGTGACTGGCTCAAATTGAGAAGTGTTATAAGTTTAAAATATACATTGAATTTTGCAGACTTAGCAAGCACACAAAAAAAGTAAAGTATCTCAGTTTTTATACTGTTCTTTGAAATGACAATGTTTTGTATATGTTGGGTTAAATAAAATATATTATTAAAATTAATTTTATCTCTTTACTTTTATCAGTGTGACCTCTAGAAAATTTAAAGTGACACATATTTCTCTCATTATAACTTTATTGGGTAGTTGGTGTATCATTTTGGTGAGAGGTTTCAGTGAGAGTGTGTATTTAGATGTACCTTGCCCAAAATCTAAAATATACTTGAAAGTATGGGATTGGAGGATACCCCAAAGGAAGACAATTTACAGGGGAAAGAAAGGAGGCTGAGGAGAGATCCTCAGGGAACTCTTTCAATTAGGGTGGAGAGAAGTAACAGATGAGGGGCAAAGGATTTCATAGTTCTATTCCTACATTTACTAGTATGATTATTATGTTTACATAAATATTTGCTGAAAGATTAAGTACATGGATAAGTGAATAAATTAATTGATGTTTACTTACTTCAAGTAGGCCCTACATGCCGCTCTGTAGTCATATTTTATTTCCTTAGAGACCTCATTTGCTTCATTCTTCTAAGCCACAATTTCCTTCTCCCTCTCTCTCTTCAAATCTATAACCTCCAGTCTTCTTTTCCCAACCTCATTCCAAACTGTCAGCTGATGGTCTTTCTTCCACTTTCACTGAGAACTAGAAGTAATCAGAAGAGAGGCAACCTCTTCCTCAGGCTCCTCCCCACGCACCTCTTGAGGCTCCTCCCCACGCACCTCTTGGGTCTGCGTACCAGCTTAGCCCCACAGCGGCCCCTTCCCTTTCCGAGAAGGAGCTCTCCCTGATCCTGCTGAGCCTTCCATCTGCTTGTGCAGTAGGTCCCAGCCCCATTCACACAGGGACATGGCTCTAGAGGTTCTTTCTCTCCTGGATCATAGATTTCCCCTCTCAACTTGATCATTGCAGTCAATATGGAAAAATCAGTATTTCTCCCATCTTTAAAAAACCTTTTGGTCCCACTTCACCCTCCAGTTATTACCCCGTTTTTCTTCTTATTTCATCAAAATATCTTGAAAGAGTTGACTATATGTGCTGCTTTCAACTTCATATGCTGAAACCCTAACTTCCAGCAAAACTTATTTGGAGATAGGGCCTTGAGTAGCTAAGATTAAATGAAGTTATAAGAATGGAGGTAGAAAAGAATAGAGGGGAATACATGGGTGATGTAAAAGTTAAATAAAATTGAATTAAGTTAAAGAATGGAATCCTAATACAATAGAATTGGTGACCTTCTAAGAAGAGGAAGAGATGGAGATCTTTCTCTCTTTTCCTGAAGACACTTAGGAGAGGCAGTATGAGCACAGAGTGGGAATGAGGCTGTATGCACACCATGAAGAGTGCTCTCACAAGAACCTTACCCTGCTTTGCACCCTGATCCTAGGCTTCTCGTCTCCAGAAGTATTAGAAAGTAAATTTCTGTTAAGTCACCAGTTGATATTATTTTGTTATGGCAGTCTGAGCAAAGAAAACAAGTGAGTTAACTGTTTGCCTTTTCATCAGCATGGGGATAATAATAATAATACCTAAATTACAAAATTATTGCAAGGACTAGAAGAGGTCAAGTACATAAAGGCTTGGCAGCTTAAAAAAAGGAGTTTGAACAATGATATAATTGTCCAGGGTTTTTTTTTATTGCAAAACAGATCTGATTTTATAGATTTTATGGGTCAAAATCTCCCAGAATGACTGTTAAAAATATAACTTCCTCCCTGGCTGGGTAGCTCAGCTGGTTAAAGCATTGTCCCAATACACCAATGTTGCTGGTTTGATCTTCAGCCAGGGCACATACAAGAATCAACCGATGAATGTATAAATAAGTAGAACAAATTTCTCTCTCTCTCTCTCTCCCCACCACCCTAAAAAAGCAATAAAGAATACATTTATAAAAAATCGTATAGGTTTCTAGACTGCACATTAGAACTAGACAATTAGAATATCTCTGATGGGGCCCAGGAATTGAGAATTCCAGATGATCTATACACTTAGAGGCACTACCTCAGAGGAATGTATGCTAATCAATATCTCAAAGTGTTGTTCTGCCAGGAACTCAGACTAAAGAAATCTATGCCAGTCAGCAAGGAGATTAACAGAATTTCTATCCTGAAAGCTACCAGAATCTGCCTTGGCTCTTTTAATCTGCACTTGAATATTTAATTTTTTCTTATTTATTCATTTATTTATATCAATATAGATATGTGAATATTTTTATACTTTTGTTTCTAATCTAGTCATTTATCTTGTTACTCAGATTATTAAGCTTAGCCATTGATTACTCTTTCAGTTAGTTCTTATTGTCTCTTTGACATATCCCTGTCATTGTGAATTTGTCTGTCTGTTTCAGATGTCACTTTTTTCCTTCCTGGCACTGTAAAACCAACTACTTCAGGCTCATCTTTTTTATTTACTGGCCCAAGCTAAAAGGTGGTCATTTTCCTTAGTAGCACTGGTTTCTGTCATTGGAAAATGCTGTTAGAAACAAAGGTCTGGATGATAGGCATGCTTCTTGCTTGCAGGCCCTCCCAACTGGCACAGACTTTCTGCGCTCCAGCGCTGTGATGGCAGCTCAAAAGGCACCATGGATATTTCGGAGTGGGTGGGACTGAATTGTCCAGCATCAAGGAGATAGCTGGGGGCAGCTTTCTCCCAGACAGAAGTGCTGGCAGAGGCCATGGTTCCTTTAATGAAGCCTCCCTCACAGAGCCAGCAGATGCATGCCATTGCATGTGAATACTTCAGATGTACTACAAAAGACCATGACTGAGTGCTGGTCCTAAAAGTACTTAAGATAATATAACAAGATTACTATGTAATTTTACATTGATACCCTATTTAAGTATTGCATTATGATCAAGAAAATTAAATTAAGGAAGTTACCATTCATGATTCTTTATTGTGCTGTCTTAAATAAATAACTAGCAGGTGAAGCTGACTTTTGGTAGGCACTTGTAATAGCTGAACAGAAGGAGAACATCAGTGCTGTTCCCTCCCTGGCTTACAGAAATATTGACTTCTTTTTTAGTGATACTGAGTCTCATCTTAATAATTAAACCTTTAAAAAGAATGCCAAATACTCAGCAAATGGTAATTACAATGCCTAATCCACCTCCTCACATCTTTGTGCAAGACAATATTTACTCTGGGTTATATGTTTGCCAGAACAATCATAGCCCAGCTTTAGCTGGTGGGTGTTCAGCTGTATCTTTGCCATGCATTTTTGCAAGATGTTGTGAAGACCCAACTGAAACTCAAAAGCTTTGTCAATGGTTAAAAATGTCTCACTAGGAATGTATTAGCATATTCACTTGGATCTCAATTTGACTTCTATTTATATTCCAATTAATTTTAGCTCCCTTCTTTCTTCCTTCCTTTACTAATATATCTAGTGCCACAAGCCATATGTGATAGTGAGATTTGTTACTTTATAGCCCCATTTAGTATATATAATGAATTTGTTCCTTATTGAGCTTCTATTGTGTACCAGGTCTTGTGCTAGTTACTGAAGGTCAGATCTGCCAAAATCAACATTGAACAAAACAGGAAGGGGGCTGAGATTACAAACAATACATGGAGCACATTTGCTGTGAACCTGATAGGGTTATGTCAAGTATTATGTGTTATGGGCAGTTATCTCCTCTTGTAATGTATCTGCAAATCCTGGTATCATTTTTTATCATCTTTGAACAACTGTTTGCAAATTAAATGCTTTTATTTTTCTCTTCCAAGTCCCCCATACATTTTTTTAACAATTATATTTGTTCCTATTGCTGCTGTAAAAAATTACCACCAACTCAGTGCCTTAAAAACAGCACAAATGCATTATCATACGGTACTGGTGGTCAGAAGTCTGGAATGAGCCTCGTTGGGCTAAAACCAAGGTCTCAGCAGGACTGCAGTTCTTTGTGGAGGTTTCAAAGGAGAATCTGTTTTCTTGCCTTTTTCAGCTTTTAGAGGCTGCTGTCATTCCTTGGCTCATGGCTCTTGTGCATCTTCAAAGCCGGCAATGAACAATAAAATCTAAGTCTTTCTCATGATGCCATCTCTTGTGGGATCAATGTTTGTGTCACCCCCAAATTCGTATATTGAAACTGTAACCTATGACATGACTATATTTGAATTATTGGGGTTAAATGAGGTCATAAAGATAGGGCCTGAATCTGGTAGGATTAGTGTCTTTATCAGGATTAGTGTCCTTATGAGAAAAGACACCAGAGAGCTTCCTCTCTCTCTCCCTTTCTTCCTCCTCTCTCTCTCTCTCTCTCTTTCTGTCTGTCTGTCTGTCTCTGTCTTCACTTGCCACTTCAGCACACAGCAGGAGAGGTGGCTGTCTGCAATTCAAGGGGAGAGCTCTCCCTGGACACCAACCCTGCTAAACCTTGATCTAATTGATTTCCATTTTCCAGAACTAAGAAATACATGTCTGTTGTTTAAGCTACCCAGTCCATGGTATTCTGTTAATGGCAGCCTGAGCAGATTAATATATGATTTCTGGTTCTGGCTCTTCTGCTCTCTTCCCCACTTAAAGACACTTGTGATTATATCTGCTCTACCCAGATAATCCAGGATAATCTCCTCTTTAAAATTCAGATGATTAGCAATTTTAATTCTATCTGAAACCTTAATTCCCCTATCTAACATAATATATTAACAGGTTTCAGGGAGTAGGATGTGAGCATCTTTGGGGACCATTATTCTCATTCATTCTCTCTCCCCCACCGTCCCCCTCTCCTTTCAAAGGTTAATTGTTATTTACTAAGCCTTTTTCCTTTCATTGCACTGTTTGGGGTGGGAGTACCCCTTTTTTCTCAGCAATTTGTGATTAAGAAATTAGTGCTTCCATAGTCAGATAAACAGATTATAAAGACCTCTACAGATTATAACAGATTATAAAGGAGATTTTCAATATCCTGTGTCCTCAAATATCTTTCAGACAACCCTGGTGCTCATAGCTCCTTCTGGTCACCTTCTACACAGGCTGTCCTGGTTTTCCTCCTGGCTCTGCTCCTGTGCATCCATAGTCTCCCCTTGCCATGTCCAACCATTTGTTCCCTTCAGAGAGTATTTTTTCTCTATTCCATGTCAACATAGACAGATACATTACACTTAAAGTTTTTCTTCAAATTATTGTGGTCTTTCTTTTTAGGAATAAATTACAAAAGTGTTTAATGGTTAAACAATTTGTTGGTTATATCTAACTCTTTGCTGTTGCTGTGGGTGTGTGAGCTTCCTTTTTATCTTACTGATTTCTCTAAGCAAGATTTTTTAAGTTAAAGGCTACATTTTATTACAATTTCTTTAATTTTACCTAGTGTCTATTTTCTGTCCCAAGATCCACATTGCTTTTAGCCATCATGTCCCCTTGAGCATTACAATTTCTCAGATTTTCCTTGTTTTTGATGATCTTGACAATCTGATGAGTACTGGTAAAGTATTTTGCAGAGTGTTCTTTAATTTGGCTTTGCCTGCTGTTGTCTCATGATTAGACTGGACTGATGTGTTTTTTGAGAGAGATACCATGGAGGGTAAGTGACATTCTCTTCAATGTGTCAAGGATGCATGCTATCAATGTAACATCACTGTGCCAGGGAGTGTGATGACCTGGCTGAGGGTGTCTGTCAGGTTTCTCTATAATATTCTGTGTAGGAGATTTTTCTACTCTCCTGTATTTATTGATTTATGCAATCATTTATTTTATCAATATCGATTCATGAACATTTATCTTATACTTTGAATTACAACCCAATACTACATTACTGATTTTGTTGCTCAAATTTTTCCATCTTTGGCCATGGGAGCTTTTTAAGTTGGCTCCTGTGTCTCTTTGACATACTAACATTGATTTGTTGTTGTTGTTGTTTTTGTTTCTTAGTTTGTTTTTTGTTTTTAGCACTCCCTCATTTTCTGGCATGACAAGACATTCTAGACTCATCTGATGTATTTTCTAGTGCTCACCACTAGAATCAGTTATTTCTCCAAGGAGCTTTGGTTCTCTTCATTGGAGAATGAAATTATACATCAAGATCTGGGTCCTAGGGTTGCTCATTGCTACTGGGGTGTTGTTGATCCTAAACCCTGTTTGGTGGACAGAACTTGCAAATTTGTACTATAGATATGTACTAGCCTATGTACACACATATATCTATAACTATTTCTTTGTTTGTTCATCTGCACCTATATTAAACTGAGCATGAGTTCATATTTTTTTTTAATTAATTTATTTACTTTTTAAATACATTTGTCTCTGCCTTCCCCCCCCTCTTTCCCTTGCCCCCTCCCACCTTCCCTCCCTCAGCTCTTCCCCTTTGGTTTTGTCCATGAGTCCTTGCTATATGTTCCTTGACTTTCCCCTTCCCTTCCCTTTCCCTGCCCCCCCCTTCCCTCTTGTCTCTGTTGATTTCTTTTCCTTTCAGTGTTGCTGGTCATATTTGCCTTGCTTCTTTGCATTGTTGGTTAGGTTCCGCTTATAGGTGAGATCATATGGTATTTGTCTTTCGCCCCCTGGCTTATTTCGCTTAGCATGATGCTCTCCAGTTCCATCATATTGACGTCTTAAACTCTATCACCACACGGATCATTCTAGCCTTCTCCTTTTGGAGAGCTTCACTCTAACAGTGAGCTCTCCCCATCTGCAATCCATGTACAGAAGTTTCAGAATTGATAACTTGTACCACATGAAAAACAACTTTATTATCTAGAATACAGTACTTTGGTACAGTTCCTTTTGTATCTAGTCATTTCCAAAGGTACTTTGGTCAACACCATTTAACCCCACCCCCTTCAGGGAGGTTGTATCACACATTTGTCAAACAATTAGATTTCCTTGTCATGGTCTGCAGTTTGTGCTGGGTTCCTTTGACCCCCTGATTGGTTTTTTAAAAAATCATACATTAAGGTTCACTTTTTGTGCTATAAACTTTTATGCATTTTGACAAAGGAGTAGGAGCATGTCTCCACCACCTCAGAATCATATAGTGTCACAACACTGTGTTTTGCTTATGCTACCCTTTCCTTTCCCCAAACCATTAGCAACCATGGATTGCCTTTTCCAGGAGTTAATGTAAATTGACTTATACAGTAGGTAGCATTTTTTTTTATTAGATTCTTAAACTTAACAGTGAGCATTTACGATTCATTCATGTTGTTGTCTGGCTTGATAATTCATTCCTTCTTATAACTGTATGGCGATCAATTGCATGGATGTACCAGAGTTTGTTTATCCATTAGCTTTTGAAAGACATCTTGGCTAATTCCAGTTTTTGGTGAAAGTGAATAAAGCTGCCATAAATAGCCACATGTATTTTTTTTTGTGTATATAGATTTCAGATCATCATGGTAAGTTCAACAATTGCTGAATCATCTGGTAACTCTTGTAGCATTACAATAAAGTACAAAACTATCTTCCAAACTAGCTAGACCATTTTGCATTCCCACACTAATGAATGAGAATTTCTTTTGCTCCACATTCTTGCCAGCAATTTGTATTGTCAGTTTTTTTTTAATTTTAGCCATTTTAATAGGTATGGAGTAATATCTTATTGTTGTCCTCCTAGCTGCATCTGAAAGATTTGCTAGGCAGCTATAAATCATCAAAAGTAGAGAAATTAAGAAAATTATGTTTGTGGTGGTATATATGCTTTTAATGTGATGATTAGTTTGGAATAATCAAATTTTCTATATTGCATTATTTATTCAATTTACCGGGCCTGGACTCAATGAGGGAATTATATTTAGGAAAGTGGAGCTTCCTTTAAATCATACTAAGTTGGAGATTTACTGTACTATACATTTTATACCTATATCCTCATCTTTTTAATTTCTCTATACATGCAGCTCCACTTAAGCTCCACATAATAATCTGGGCAAGAAAAGGCTAAAGATCTAAGTGATTAGCTATGGTAGATTAAAGATGGCTGCACATATTTTGCTGCTATTATTTCCCTTCACTTTGGTCTGGCTTTAGTACTTGCTTAACTAATAAATGCAGTGGAAGTGACATTTTGGGACTTTGGATGCTAAGCTAGAAGAAGCCTTAAACCTCCTGGCTTGGACTCATGATCTTTTCTCTGGAAGCCCTGGGCTGCTAAGTAAGGTTTGTGACGGCTCTGAGAACACCACGTTGCAGAAGCCACGTGTAGCTGCTGCAGTCACCTGCTCACCGGAGGCTGCTCCCTAGCCGTGCCCACCAAGAAATGTAAGTGAAGCGGACTTGAGCCCTCTCAAGCAGCCCTGCCATCAGCTGAATACCATCAAGTGACCTCTGTCAATGCCTCATGACACAGAAGAATTGCTCAGATAGGCCTTTCCTTAATTCTCGAGCCATAAAAATTATAGTACATGAAAAAATGGTGGTTGTTGTAAACCATGAAATTTTGGGACAGTTTCTCCTATGTAGCAAGAGGTGAACAGAATAGGATCAAATGAATTTTGGGGTCTATAAGTGAATTACCCAGTACATGTTAAGCCTTATTCTATGAGGTTTTAAAACAGGCACAGTGCCAATGCATGCATTATTCTATTACAGAAAATAAAGGACTTCATTTTCAGGTACTGCCAGTGCCTTTAATCTTCACATACATAGCTACTTACACAAGGTGAAATATATCTTCTTTATTAAATTTTCAGATCTTCCTCTGATAAGAGCTAGGGAAATCTAACAAAAATTGATATAAAAATAGAAGCTCTAATCTCATCTGTGACATAAAATTAGTGTATATTTTCCACTATTAAAGTGAAAGTTTGATAAAAAATTATAATCTTCCTTTCAAAAATGAGTTTCCCTGTATTCCCTTTCATTTATGTTAAAAACATACACAAAGCTCTTTTCTTTCCTCTGCAGAAATGTATTAGCAAATCATGCTATGATGTGGAATTTGAAAAAGTTTTTATAATGAAAAACCAGGTACCCAAAAAATTATTTTTAAATAAAGAAACCCAAAAGTATAGATATTGATGCAACTTGAGCATCTCCTTGAGCCACATGGTTACTGTAATGTAATATAATGGGAACAAGAAAAAAAATACACTTAAAAATAGCACTAGGTTCTCCTTCAAGAAAAGATGAAAATATGGTCTCCTTAAAGTGTTAAAAAAACATTAGAGTAGATGCTATAAAAAGTCACTTACCAAAATACTCTAGTACAAAAAAAGCAAGGTAAAATATTAAGATTCAGTTAGCTTTGAATGAAAAGGCAATAGAACTAAACCTAATTAATTATGATAACTTGCAGTGTGGATGGCTTTGCAGTTTGCCTTTGTATTCCAGAAAACAAAAATATTTGCTTCAAAAACTTGATAGTGTAAGTAAGACTATAGCACAAATGCTTATCCAACTTAAGGTTTAGGGAAATTTTTCAAGATCAGATGCTAAGTTGCATAAAAATAACATATTTTGATTACTTTTTAGGCCCTGATTCCATCAAAGCAGATCCAAGTGGCTGCTTGATTTGGTCATATGGTTTTATTTATTATATATGGTGGAAAATACTAAAATTACATTTAATAATTTTCTTACTCATATAGATAGTTCCCTTTATGAGAATTAGTGAAGTAATTGGTGTTTCTAGAGAGCTCGATATTGGGCTGATTGATGTAATAACATGAAAAAGCATATACATTCAGCAAAAGGATGTCTCTGGATCCTTACTAATAGCATCTGGATTGCCTTGGTTCATCAGAAAGGGATCCTGAGCATAACTCTATTAAGGACTGCTGGAGCTTCCCGGTGAAGTGGTCGGGTCCCCGGATGTCAGAGAGGACCTTAGGTGAGCGGGAACAGTTTTAGTAACAGAGCCAGCCCTTAGCCTTTAGCCCGGCTGTGAAATGGACAAAGTGTACTTCTAGTCCCGTTAGCTTTCCCAGGGGTTCTCTCCCATTTTCCTACTCAGGGTATCTACTAACTCTATGATTGCCAGCTCACCTTTTTCTCCTCCAAAAGTTATAATTCTCAGTATCAGGTTTTGTTAGCTAATGAAAAAGTCATGCCTAAGTGTAAACGGACTCAGTGCTTTCCATTATTTAGATGTAATTGCAGCATCAAGAAGAGCAGCGTATTTTAATATCTGGATTTTCAAGCCTGAGGCACCCGAGTTTGAATTTCAGTGATTCTGTTTACCTCAGGCAGTGCTTCCCAGCATTTATATGTATGTAAGTCACCTGAAAATCTTATTAAAACGCAGACTCTTATTCAGTCATCTGGAGTTGGGCCTGAGATTCTAGTAAGTTCCATCTTATTTCCAACAAGTTCCCAGATGATGTTGTAGATGCTATGTTATGGGTGATACTTTTAGTAGCAAAAACCTGGGGTTACTGGTCTCTGTTTCTTCACCTATGAGTTGAAAATAAAGCCAACCTCACAGAGTTGTTGCAGGTGTTATGTGAGTTGTTTTACGCAAAGTGCCTGGTACAGTTCTGTGGCTGGTATTCATGCATTGTAAAGTGGGAGTGGTAGTAGTATGATGATGCTATAAAGAGTTTTAATAATATATTGGAAAATTTCAGGCTGAAAGACTTGGAAATAATTTTTAGGTGTAGACAATTACTTGGGTACCAAACAGTATCCTCAGAGGCAGCCCAACAACCCACCAGCACCTGAGGCTTTCCCTCGTGGCCACAGCAAACCCCGAATAATTCCTCAGTTGTCTCTGATAACTCTTAGGACCAGAGAGACTTGCAAAAGGCCTGGGCCCTGTGGTCCAGTCATTATAAGACATTAGATGTGAGTTAACATTCCCCTCACAGCCTGACTGAGATGTTTTAAGTGGAGCTTTCAGGAAGGGGAGACATGGGAAAGAGTTTTTGTTTCATTTTGTTTTATTTTGTTTGTTAGTATCTATAGGTCAGGAGGACTCTACTTTGAGTATTTCAGGAAAGGGAGAATTCAAGTGCAACGTTACAATGATTCAAAACAATAATAGAATTAAAAGAATTGTATGTAGGAAATAGTTCAGCCTGCTATTCATCCCACCTACATCTCTAGGAGTCTTTAAGCACATAACATGGGACAGTTTCTTTCTCCTTGGTAAGGGATGGTGGCTGGGGAAGGTTATGAACCACTTCTTTAATGTCTTGGGTTGCTTACTTTACTCTGTAAATCCAGGAAACTCTGCATGTAAGTGCAAGTAAACTAGAGTTTCAGTACCTCAATGCTGAACAAGCAGATCAGAGAAACAAAAGAAGAAAGGTGATATTACCAATACTTGGCTGTGTGACTGGAGTCTTATTGTCTATGTTTTATTGGCTGATTTTTCAGGAAACACCTTTTTTTCTCTCAGGTCTTTTTTTCCTTTTCCCCTAAGATGCTATTTCTAAAAGGTCAGTTATTTGTCCTAGCACTACTACTCCATATTAAAACATAGAATGCATCAAATTAGAATAAGCTAAAAATACTCCAGCAGTCCACTCAGTACATATTTTTAATAATGTTATTTTTAAGATCAGTATGTTTAAGGGTACAGATAATATTCATGACTAAGTATCTATCACCATTTTCACTTCTGCGGCAATGGTTAGCTTTCATGATCCATTTGAATAGCCTTCGTGGTCCCTTTAGCTTTAAGAGGGTATAGCTTCCTTCTAGGGTTTTCTAAGGGAAGCACTACAAGTCTTTGATTTTCTGCAGTACTGCTTGAAAGATGAAGATGTCAAGACGGATGACAGCTAATGAACTGAATGCTCAATAGTTCATCACCTTGGTTTTTCCTGAAACCATTTCTTGTCCTTGCTCGGTAAATTGAAATCGCTTGACTTTGTTGCAATACCTGACAGGAGTCAAATCCCCAAAATATCCAGACAGGAGTAAATTCTTTTAACATCACAGATGTTCCACTGTCCAGGGCCATTAGGACAGTGGCTTAAGATATAGAAGAGATGAGACCATGGTTGTGTTCCATCTGGCACTTGTTGGCTCTCTTTACTCTGATAAAAAAGTGCTCTCGGACCAAAGGCCCTCTCACCTTACCATTCAAAGAGAGAGTGAGATGAGAATTGTTCATAGATCAGCATAAATGAATCTTCACTCGTGGAAAAATTGCTCAGACAGTAAGTCCATTCATGATTGATCGGTCATATCATTTTGGTGTATCAAGTATTTCTAGTTTTCATATTCATTTAAATAGTGGTCCATGTCAAGGCATATTTGAATTATAAAGTGGTATGTACCCTGTATTACTCTCTTAATGATGAAATACTCTACATAAATAGAAAAATTATGTAATATCAATCAATTTCTTATGTGTGATATTTTGACCTAAACTGTATTAAAGAACATAGTTTTGATCAAAATACCTGATGTGGCATTAGCCTCAGCTGTAAATTATAAAGAATCATTGTTTGCTATTCACAATTTATAATATACCTTAAATACCAAGCTTTATTAAAATGAAATAGTAGGCCTTTTTGGACTTGTCTATATAGTGTTGTAGCAACTAAATGAAGACTATCTTTGTCAACTAAACAGTTCTTTGACTTATAATCTTGGTGTCATAAAGATAATGATATCTTGAATTTGAATGGCATTTTTCAACTTGAAATATTTTTTTGTAACTATAACTCAAAATATATAGAGATAATGGGGTTACCCATATTTATATATAAGAAAACTGAAGCTTAGAGAAGTTGGATGCCTTGTCTACCATAACATAATCAATAAGTGTCAGAATGCAATTTTATTAATATAACATCATTTGTTGAGTTTTTACTACATACTGGCCACCATACATAAGTCCTCAGAAATCTTGTGGTCTGTTGAGGGAGAGAGAAATCAAATAAATAATTACACAAATGTTTAATCACATACATTGATAAATGGTTCCAAGGAAAGGTAAAGGGTGCTCTGAGAGAGAATGGCTGACTGCTTGAATATGTGAGTCGGGCAAAGACAAAATTAAAGAAGTGACTAGCATGGTCTCAGCACACAAGAGTGTAGACAGTGGGTGCCAAGGCTGCAGAGGGGGCCGAACGTGTTAGCAACTGGAAAGAAAGAATGAGTAGCTCATGCAAAGTTTTGTAGACCATATTACAAAATTTTAATTTCATTGTAAACTACGTGGGAAGTGGGGGAATGCCATAATCAAGCTTGAACCAGGTATTCAGCTTCTGAGTTTAGTGGCTATTTCCATTTTTTTCTGGTGGTGCCCACATGGAATTTGTGTGGGTTTGTTTTTTTTGTCTTTGTTTATTTGGCTAATGTTTAAATATGCTGTTTTTCCTATATGAAATCAATATATGGGAGTTGGATCTGTCGGCTGCCCTAACTGGTGGCACCGTGATTTATTTTTAAGTTTTGCAAGAATATAATTCTGGAAATTATGGAATTTAGAAAATTCAGACAATTTATATAAGGCTCTCGGAAAGCTATGCTTTATTCTCAGAGAACTTCAATAATGTGGAATTCAGCTTCCATTTTGACATAATTTCTTTATTATATTAAACAAGTGGCTGCATATAATGTTTTGGATCAAAATGGAACGAGCTGACCAAAGAAGGAATTTTTTTATAAGGTATAGGATGATGCCCTTGACTATCAACTTTTTCTCTTGCCTCCACTTTCATTTATCAATCTTAGCAGCCTGTTTCTAAAAGTTGAACAAGTATTCTGGCCTTGAAGATGGCCTAAGCCTTTTAATGTGATCTTGAATAGGTGTGAGCTTGTGTATATTTTAAAAGCAGAGAAACATATCCCCTTTGAAATTGTTTGCTTTAAAACAACCTATGCTTCTGTTCTTTAATTTCCTCAAGTTTGAGAGAGGCATTTGGGACACAGAAATGGAATCATCCACATAATTTCTGTTTTCTTGAGGGAATCTCTCTCTGGGCTGAGTGACATTTTGAGAACATACTTACAAATTACCTGGCACCAAATCCTTAATAAATCTAGAAAAATCTCACATTTTCAGAGAAATTAAGTGGATTTTTAAAAGATACATGTATTCAACTGATTTTTTACCATAATTAATCACTTATCATAACAAACATTTTTTATGTTTATCAAACTGCTCCACAATGTGCCAGTGCTAACAACTTTCTAGTCACTTGGAACTTTGCTAATAGGTTTTATTATATTTCCTAAGTCCTGCTTTAAACCTGGAATGGTTCACCAGAGCCATTGATAAAGGCAATTTAAGTTGGTATCAAGGAAGTCTTTACTTTTAAAGGAGTGGCCTGTAGGAATTATACTTCATTTTTACTTGCTCTTTTACTAAAATATACTTTGGTTAATCTAATACGTAAATAATTTCATAATAAGCAACACTATAAAGGTATCCTTTTTTTATTTTATTTGAAACTTCAATAGTTTCATATATTTATATTTGAAGGACAACTTGAGCTTTTGTGGGGAAACATGCTATGCCTGAAAAGTCATTTCTGTGTCTTTTGGCTCTCTTGTCTATGCTTATGAACTATAAGAGTTTTAAAAGTCATCAGTATGTTGCAAAATACTTTGAAGCTATTAAACTTGTGATTTTAGTGTTTGAAAATTTAAGCCCCAGAGGCCCTTTCTATTAAGGTCTGCCCATTCAAGTATCTGACCATACTATGTTGTCTTTAGGACAATTGAATTATCAGTTCTACTTGTGACTTCTCAATGCTATATATTTTTTGTTTGTTTAAACCATTTATGACCACAGATTCCCCTTTGTGTTTAGCAGAGGCAAATTAAATCAATAAATTAAAAAATTTTATGTATGTAAACATATCCTCAAAAGGTATTTGTTGTTATTGTTTCTCTTTAAAAGACTTTTCCTTGGTATCATACTGTCAGGGAGATGCCTTCTTGCTCAGGGTATGCTCTGCTTGGCCAGACTGATCCCATTGGCCTACACACAGATGTATTCCCCCAACACGCAGTCATTTCCCTTCTACTGCCCCTCTCAAAATCCACCTTAAAAACTCATCTTTAGAGCAGATATAAATACACTATCCAGGTTTTGGTTTTTTTTCCCCATTACCCTTTTGCTCGAAAATAGTTTTCCATAGGTCATGGAAATGGCAATGGGGGTGGGGATTGGACAGTGTGTACATTTCTCAGATCAAGCACCATTTTGCTGATGTTTATGTAGAGGTGCCTCTGTTGGGACTTCCCGGTTCTCTCTCTTGCCATCTGTAGGGCCGTCTGATCTCTCAACATTGCTTTCACTCCCCCAAGTATACACAGGGACTTGTGAGCAGTCCCTTCTGCCCAAAGCTAATCTAGGGCAGATCTCTTACAATGTGGCCAGTGTACACTTTACAGTAGAATTCCCTAGACTGCGTTTGACAGTATTCTCTGGCCACCTCCCAGATGGAATAAATCAGAATTTCAAGTGTTGCAGATGGGCACCTGTATTTTTCTTATCTCTCTTCAACTGTTTCTTAGCCACACTTAGCCAAACTAAAGTTTAATGACCAGTATTATGAACTGAATCTTTGTGTCCTGCTCAAATTCATATGCTGTACCATAACCCCTAATATGATGGTATTAGGTTGTGGGGTATTTGGGAAGGAATTATGTTTAGATGAGGTCATGGGTGTAGAACCCCCATAATGGGATTAGTGCCCTTGTAAGAGGACTAGACACCAGAGCTTCCTCTCTCTGTCATGTGAGGACACAGCAAGAAGGCAGCCATCCACAAGCCAGGAAGAGACCCTCACCTGAACCCAGGCCATACTGGCACCCTGGTCTCCAACTTTCCAGTCCCCAGAACTATGATAAATGTCTGTGTAAGCCACCCAGTCCACAGTATTTTGTTACAACAGCCCAAGGAGACTAAGACAACCAGTGTCCTAGGAGAAACTCCCCATATCTGGCCATAGAGGTAGCATTATCCTGTAGGAGGAGAATGGGGATCTGGGGTACAAAGAATGATTATTCAGAGATTATTTTTTGCATATAGCAGCCATGTCAATGTTATACTGTGATGACTACTGTCTATTATGAAGTGTCTTTGTTCACCTCCTTTCTTAACCCTTGACTTGCCCCTTCTACCAGCTGTATTTGGGGCAGAAACATTTTCAGAGCACACCTCAGATATTGTGTTTAAGCTCCTAAATACCCTGATTCCTAATCTGCCCTTGGCTAACCAAGAGACTGTGCAAGACTCCTTATGTTTCTGCAGAGTTAACTGAATTTGCTTTACCATTAATCTTGAGAATATCATGTGACCAGCCAGTGTACATTAACATTAACAATATCCCTTTAGTCTTCAACATAAAATAAAAATCATGGCTTCTTTTTTTTGAGATTTTGTAAAATTCATGAACTGTCATTGAATTTTCTGAAATTAAAACAGCAAGTTAACAATTAGCATTAAATATGATTTATGATGTGATACAGCAACTCAACATATGCTGCAGCTTTTAATTCTTGGTTATTACCATTAGCCAGGGAATCACTGCCAAATGCTTGAGAAAAGGAACTGATGGAAGAGAGTTTGCTATAAAATGAAAGTACCAAAGATGCATATTTCTTCCTAAATTCTGTTGGGAAGGATAGTTGTGTGTTTTAGAAAATTGAAAATTCACAGCCATTTTCACATTTTTTCTTATAATAAAGCTTGCACATCAAATAGCTTCTTAGCTACTATCATGGCTATAACTGATTACAAAATACATAAATCTAGGTTAAGAAGTGAAAATGTAGACAAATTATTTAATTATAATTAAAGGAAAAATAAGTTGCTATTCCAACTCAGCTTTAAATATTTTATTTCTTGCCTGTAAAATTTTTGTTTCTTTAACTGAAATGGAGATAAGTTTAGATACTGAGTATATAAATAGGTCCAAGAATGGCCTAAATGAAGTCTAGGAAGATGTTTGGATGCCTATTCCTAGCTTTATGAGATCGATATGCTCCAACAATCAACCCTTTCAGTGTGATCCATTGTCACGACAGAGCACAGGCCTGAATGGACTAGAGATCAAATGCACTCATGGTGGCGTATTTTGGGAAGACAACATGGTGTGTGTACCAGTTGCTGGAAAAAAGAGAGGCAATGACCTGGCTTCTACTCATGACTCTGCCTCAAGCAGGAGGGTGACTGGATTTTTGGCACACAGCAGGTACAGGACAAATGCTCGAACATGGCCAAGATGACTTTCTCAACTGCGAAGGAAAGTAAAACATTTATTTTACTAAACTTCTAAAGATATATACTCTTGAAATAGAAAATAAGTTCAACCATCCAAATAGATAACACACAAGGGATGAATTTATGTATGGGCGTTTTATTTATGTCTAACAATTTCAATGTTTTGATTTAAAAAAATGATTTAGGTTTCCTTTATGTGTTGTCATTTAAAGGTACATATTTAGAGTTTGTTCTTGGTATAATTCTCTTATTTTACTTATTTATTTATTTATTTATTTATTATTGTTCAAATACATTTGTCTCCATTTTCCCGCCACCACTTTCCCCTGCCCCACCCACCCCCACCTCCCACCCTCAATCCTTCCCCACTTTGGCTTTGTCCGTGGGTCCTTTGTACGTGTTCCTTGATTTGACATTTCCCCTTCTTTTCCCTGTTACCCCCTTCTCTCCTTTGATTCTTTTATTTTTTACCAGGTACTGTGTGTTTAAGTCTTTCCCAGAGTCTGGCCTCTTAGGCCTTTTTTTGGTCTTTTGAGGCCATTTGTGGCAAGAACACTGGACTTGAATTGGGAAACCTGGTAATGCCACTTCCTACCTGTTTGACCATGGACAAGTAATTTAATATCTCTAAACCTCAGGTTTCCTATTTATTAGTCAGGCATAATAAAAGTAATAAAGAAAATAATAATGACTCATTGAAGTGTTGTACATTTTAAAGAAGGTCATGTTTGGATAATTGCTTTGTAAACCCTGATGTGGTAAGACAAAAGTGGTCTTCCCAAGTTCTGTTTTTTAACTACTCTCCTGAGGAGGGAGAAGTTCTTGAGAGAGTTCTGGAGTATAGGAGTTTTCGTGAATCTTTATTTTTAATGCTCATTCAACTGACTTTGCTTTCTTCTTTAATTTTACTACATGTGGCTTAGGGAGGAAGGATCTAGCATAATACAAAGGTGCTTCTAAAAGTTCATGAATGCTGAAATATTTCAAAATATTTTATTTACCAACCAAGGTGGTAAAGAAAATAATAAATACTTTATATTTCTCTTTTCGCTTTAAAGCACTCCTACTGATATCTCAAACTGTATTTCACAAAGAGCCCTAAATGTCTGGGGCAAGTGCCATTAGTGGTCATTATGGTGACATGCCAACTAGAAGAAGTGAATGACTCACCCTTTCAAGGCTGTCAGAGGCTGAGCCACAATCTGTGACCAGATGTAGCCCTTTGATGGGACATACTGACATGCCAACAAAAACAACCCTTTTTGTGTCATGTGTTCTCTTTCTGCTCACAAGGCACCCTACCCCCAAACGACAACAAGGCGGAGGTGAGCGAGGGAAAGCTGCTGTCATGAGACAGTAATAACTTCCTGGGAAGTGAATCAACAAACTTTTAAAGTGTGTTTTATTTGTTGATTTGTTATTTGCCATAAGACTTAGAGATTTCTTTCCTTTCCGTATGTGCACTTGTGAGGTATATGTAAAAATATTTTTTTTATTCATAACACAATGCTAAAGCAATGATTGCAACAAGCTCTGCAACATCCCCTTGCTATTAATTCACCCAGACTGTCTGCCACTGGAGAACGTGAAGTGACTCACTGAGGGATGAGCACTGGCTACCCCAACCTAAGAAATAATAACAATAGCAGCGATAATATCTTTAATATGAATACAATTTTTTTCAGTCTATAAAAATGAATAAAATTATTTTTACAAATCCTATGTTTTGATCTGTAACATGGAATCTAAACAAAAACTGTTCTTTTTATGCAAATATAGAGTTAAGCCTGGGAGTAAGCAAGAGCCGCACCCTCTGGACTCCCTTTCCCCACACCCTTAGGAGATTATGCCCTGCTGAGGAGTACAGCCAGGGGGTCTTTCAGTGACTGAGCCTAACAAGGCAGAGGCTCATCGAAGCCTTGGGATTTTTGCTGACCTATCCCCAGACCTGCTGCTGGTAAAAGCCAGCCTTGGTGCACAGCTTTGTCCTTCCTGTGCACACCCAGAGCCAGCAGAGACATCCACAAATTGTGGATCACTTGTAGCTCCAAAAAGGTTTCCAAGGGCCAGTCACAGGCATTGACCTGCACCAGAGTGACTCCCAAAAGGGCCAGAACCAACATACCTAGTGGCCAGTTTCAGACACATCAGAGCAGGATCCAGTAAGCTTCAAAAGCAGCACATCCATAGGGAGATGTCGGCAGGCACCAATTCCCCATTGAGGCAAATTCAGTGGGCAGCAACTGCACAGCAGCTTGCACAACATGATCAGGGTTCAGCCTAACAATCAGCCAGGCTGAGGGTTGATCCCATGCATCAGTGGATCAATAGCAATCTAGACTCAATTGCAACAGGAGGGCCCACATAACTCACACAAAGGACACTTCTGGAGCACCCAGCTCAGGTGATAAAGGAGACTGCACCAATGAACCCTACAGGGCACCTACTAAGTAAGGCCACCCCATGAAGACTAGGAGTCATAGCAGCTCTATCTAATACATAGGAAAAAAACCACAAAGAGGCAACCTAAATGGAGAGAGAAAGAAACAGGTCCCAAATGAAATAACAGGAGAAATCTTCAGAAAAAGAGCTAAATGAAATGGAGGCAAGCAAGTTATCACATACAGAGTTCAAAGTAACAATTATAAGGATGGTCAATAGCATGTAAAAGACACAGAAACCATAAATAGGAGCAATGAGAAATGAAAGATATAATATCTGAAATAAATAATACACTAGAAGGAATAAACAGTAGGTTAGATAAAGCAGAGGATTGAACCAGTGATTTGGAAGACAAGGTAGGAAAAAAAAAACACCCAGTCAGAGCAGCAAAAAGAAAAAGAATGAAAAAAAATGAGGATAGTTTAAGGGACCTTTGGGACAACATGAAGTGTAACATCTGCATCATAGGGAAACCAGAAAGAGAAGAGAAAGAGCAAGGTATCAAGAACATATTTGAAGAAATAATGACCAAAAGGAAAGAGACACACAAGCACAGGAAGTGCAGAGAGTCCCAAACAAGAAGAACCCTGCAAGGTCCCCACCAAGATACATCATAATTAAAATGGCAAAGGTTAAAAACAAAGATACAATCTTAAAAGCCACAAGAAAAAGACAGTTACCTACAAGGAAGCTCCTATAAGACTAAGCTGATTTCCTAACAGAAACATTTTAGGTCAGAAGGGAATGGCCTGAAATATTCAAAGTGATGAAAAGCTGGACCTACAACCAAGAATATTTTACCCAGCAAGGCTATCATTTAAAATTGCGGGAGAAATAAAGAGCTTCCCAGACAAGAATAAGTTAAGAGTTTGTTACCACCAAACTAGTATTACAAGAAATGTTATAGGGCCTACTTTAAGAAGAAAATAGAAAAAAAAAAAAAGGAAGCCAAAACAGAAGAACACAGTTAAAAGAATAAAATGGCAATAAATACGTACCTATCAATAATGACTTGAAATGTAAATGGCTTAAACGCTCCAATTAAAAGACATAAGGTAGCTGAATGGATAAGAATGCAAGACCCATTTATATGCTGTGTACAAGAGAACCACCTCAGAATGAAAGATACAGACAGGCACGGGAAAAGATATTTCATGCAAATTGAAATGAAAAAGAAAACACCTGGGGTAGCAATACTAGTATCTGATAAATAGACTTTAAAAGAAAGTCTGTAGTTAGAGACAAAGAAGCACACTACATAATGATAAAGGCAGCAGTCCAAAAGAGGATATAACTCTTGTAAACATTTATGTACCTAACATAGGAACACCTTAATATGTAAAACAAATCTTGATGGCCATAAAGGGAAAGATTGATAGTCATAGGAGGGGTTTTAACACCCCATTGACATCAATGGATAGATCTTCCAGACAGAAAATCAACAAGGAAACAGTGGCCTTAAATGACACACTAGCTCAGATAGATTTAACTGGTATCTTCAGAGCATTTCACATGAAAGCAGCAGAATATACATTCTTTTCAAATGCAGAAATCCTGCAAGTCCACCAACCACTGATGGTGAAAATTGTGGTATCCCTGCTTCATCTTTACCCTATTATAAGTAGTCATGCCAGAGATCCAATAGTTTAGTCATTATTACATTTTCTTAGGTGAGAGTCTGGGATAAAATATGACACAGAAAACACAGTTGTAGAATTTGTGTGAATTGCTTCCTTAATAGGCGGCAGTATATACCCAGAAATGTCAAGAGATGTTCTTGAGAGGCCGTTGGGCCAGATAGATATCTCCTAACTCCTCAGCCATTATGACAAGACAGCTTGGATAACTGGGTTGGATACAAAGACAATTAAGATTAGTAATTCTTTGAATGACTGTATAGAGGGCTGCTGACTGACGGATTGTTATAGCCTATATATGTAAGTCTCCGGTTATGTAGCAGAGCTCTGTCCTGGGTTTTTTTCCTTTGTTTTCATTGTACTTGGTTCCCATGTTTTAGATGAAACTTAATAAAACATACTTATTAAGTCTGCAGACAGGAGGGATGACAAACATAGAGGCTGGAATGTGGTCGTTTGTCCAACTCTTATGTTCTTTAGGTTAAGGTTTAAGCTGCTGTATCAGAGACTCCAAAATATAAGTAGTTTATTTTTAAGCAAATGAAGCGTGAATTGCAAGTTTAACTTCCATTTATATTTTATTGGCAATAACATGGCTACATCTACCTACCTCTGAACTATCCAATATTGTAGCAATGGCCATAGGAGGCTGCTGAGTTCTTGAACTGTGGCTGGTCTGGACTGAGGTGCGCTCTGAGTTTAACGTGCACACCAGTCAAAAACTTAGAATAAAAGTCACATGATCTTGTTAATACTTCTTACATTAATTACATGTTGAAATGATAATATTGTGGCTATATTGGGCTAAATACTACATGTTATTAAAATGAATTTCACCTCTTTTACTTTAATGTGGCCACTAAAAATCTGAAGTCACATATGTGGCTTCCATTATATTTCTGCAGGACAGTGTTGCATGTAGCCAATGGCCAGGAACCCAGATTAAACTAAAATGTTGTGGAAGAAGAAAAGGATGGATGGAGGTGACAAATAGACGTCTGTCCCACTATTGTGTCTCCAGTGTCTCACAAAATATTGAGCATTTAGTTCTTGCTCAGTATATCTTGATTTAATGAATAATTGAATTACTGTGTTTGGATCCCAGAATATATCAGACTTGACTGATAGGCCATATTCAACAGAGTGACACAGTATGTCCTAAATTTTATCTCTTCGACTACTGGACTGGCAAAACGGCTACAGCAATATATTTATTAAAAATTCAAGGACTTTTCTTTTGTAGTCAGTTCAATATGTGTCAATGATGTGATGTGCCACCACAAAATCTAAAACAATC
Source organism: Pteronotus mesoamericanus (assembly GCF_021234165.1). Classification (NCBI taxonomy): domain Eukaryota; kingdom Metazoa; phylum Chordata; class Mammalia; order Chiroptera; family Mormoopidae; genus Pteronotus; species Pteronotus mesoamericanus. The sequence goes on along the minus strand of NW_026555329.1, from coordinate 63,884,936 downwards.
TCAGGCTGCATTAATAAAAATCATTTCAAAGAAGAGATGACATCCCTGACCTACTCTCTACTTTGTTGAGTTTATATCTACAGTGGTTTAGTAGGCTTTGGGGGTCCTCCTGAAATGAAAATAAATCATATTTTTAAGGCTAAACTTTAGGGCTATGGTAGGGTTGGTTGGGACATATGTTCAGTTTATGATTCCTATAGACTGTCTTATGGAGATGTTTGGAATACAGTGGTATATATGGGTATGAAAATTAGGAAGGAGAAATGAGAGAATTGTCTGTATATGAATAGCAAGCAACACCAGAGACATAGATGAAGCCTTCCAGGGAGAAGCACAGTCAGAAATCAGCACTCTGACATTTAGAGGTAGGGCATTAGAAAAGGAGCCAGGAAAGGGAACTGAGGACATTTCTCAGAAAGGGTAGTGCTAAACGAGGCAGGTGTGGCATTGTTACAGGTGAGGGCATGTGTCGCAAAGAAGAGAGTACTCACAGTATCGAGGTTACTATGTTGTCCAAGAGTAAAGGACACGAGTTTCTTTTAAATTAAACAACTAGAGAGTCTTTGGTGTCCTTGACAAGAGTCGTTTTAATAGACTTGTGTGGACTGAGCAGTGGATTGAGACACAGGATAGAAGAGATGAAGTAGGATACATGAGAGGAGATAATTCTTACACAAAGTTTTGCTCTGACACATTGATATCATAAATTTCTTGACATGATGTCTTGAGAAGGACACAATATTATTCCTGTGGTATTCTTGCTAAAAATGCAAGAATTTTTCAAATTGTAACCATGAGAAAATATCAGACAAACCCACGCTGAAGGACATTCTACAAAATAACTTATTAGTTCTCTTCAAAACTGTTAAAGTCATGACTAGGGAAGACAAAGGCCACAGAAGACCAACTAAAAATAACAATTAGTTGCAATGTGGGATCCAGGATTGGATCCTGGAACAGAAAGATGACATTAGTGGAAAAACTGGGGAAACTTGTATAGGCCTGTAGTTAATAGTATTTCGTAATGATAATTTCCCAGGTTTGACCACTGTTCCATGGTTATGCAATGTATTAACATTAGGGGAAGCAGGGTGAGGGCATATGAGAACTTTTTGTACTACTTGCAACTTTTCTATAAGTTTAAAGCGAGGTTAGAAAAAAAAATATATAGGCTGTGCTCTGAAGAGAAGGACAGGTATAGGGGATGGCTGGAAGGAATACGAGGCTGAGGAGAGTTCAGAATTAGCAATAGTAGTGAAAATGACCAATGATACGTTCTAAGAGCTTACCAAGTGCTAAGTGCTTTGTGGAAATGTTGTCATGCAGTGTTCATAACTACATTGTGAGGAAATGTTGTTTTTGTTCTTGTTACTCCACTCTTACAGATGAGAAAAAAAGACTAGAATGGGGTTAATCATGGTCCACACAGAGCAAGTGGCAGAGCTTGGATTTGAAGCTGATTTTTTAAGCCATTGCCTTATATATTCTCTTCAAAATTAGAGAGAAATGGGTATGTTTAAATGTATGAGGCATATAGACTGTGAGATGGGGGCAGAAATAGAAAAGACAAAAAGAGGAAATAGAAAATAGTGTGAAACCCAGAATGTGGGTAGAATATAGACTTGAATCTGAGGAGGGACGCTGTCCATGTGGTAGGAGAAGCCTAGCACAGAAGTGGAGAGGCAGTGTGTGTGCAGGCTGTACTGGCTGCAGATTGACAAAGTTCTCAGGTGGCCTTTAATTTCTTTTGAAGTAAGCTGAGGCCAGTATCTTAATGCTGGAGGAAAGTTTACTTACCTTAATTCATCACAGTGCCAAGATTAATTCTGATAAGGGTTGTGAAATGTATAGCTTTTAAAATTTTAAATGAGTGACTGAGAGCATCTTCCTTTTTACAGATTTTATTTGAGGCTGAGTGAATAAATCAAGAAGAATGGAATTATTATAGTTGAAAGATTTGACATTTGATATTTTCCATTGGCACTAAGGATCTAAAAGTCAGTTTAAGAGCAACAAGCAAGCAGAGATTAACTTTGCCTCTTTCAATTATGTCTTCTGGTCTTTCTTCCTAGAAAATATTTAACAGAAAAGTTGGTGTTATTCACTTAAAGAAGAGAAACAGGTCCCAAGTTAATACCACAGAAAATTAAATTTAGATTTAACTGGTTTTAGGACATGCTTGCACTAGGGATCTCAACTTATGTCTCCTAGAGTTTGTGGAAGGAAAATATCTAATTCAGAATCCAATTTTATTGTTTGATAAAAATAAGACATTTCCATTAATTTTACATTTGACTAATACATTTTCTATCAAGAAGTCAAAAACATCATAGTTTTCTTAAACTACTCTTCTCTCTTTATCATCCTTTAATTGGGTTGAAAAAAACCTCTTAAGGACTTTTTGTTTCATTTCATCATTGTTATTTCTCAAATGGGGTTAAAGACATGATCCACTAGTTGAATTAGCCCTGACTCTAAGCCGTCCCCCTCCCATACGGCAAAGATTTTGGGATGCTACGGCATTTACCATTGCGTGTGTGTGTGAGTGTGTGTGTGTGTGTGGTGGGGGGCCGGGGGCGTGTTTCAAGAGGAATGGAAAGAAAAAGAACATCTCATGAATAACTATGAATATCTTAGAATGAATCTAAGATATTTTCCCTTTTTCTTTTTAAAAGGATACTTTATTTACTTGGTGAAATAAAATTTTTTTCATTGAGGTGAATTACTGACTCATAAAAATATGAATGCTCAAACCACCTCCCCTTCATCCACTCCCCTCAAATGTTTGCTTTTGAAAATCAATTGCTCAAAACTGATTATGGCAAAAGTGGTCAGGATGTGTTTAGAGGATGATGAACGATAGGGAAGGGCTTTGCTTAAATATGCAACCTGCAGGAGATTTTCTCAATTTACGGGTAACTGTGCATCGATAATCTTCAGTAAATAAACTTTACCTTATAAATGAATTAGGCAAAAACTCATCATCCCTCAGGTAAATTATTTCTGAGGGAACTGGTAAATATTTTGAAGATATTTAAAGGAATATTTATGGTTCTTATTAAGTGAATCCTCATACATATTCTCAATAGTATCATTTTGCTGTAATTCTTTTTACTGTATTAAACTAAACTAAATAGTAAATATTACACTCTGGGTTGCTTGAATATTAAAATACTAAGAAATTTTGAAGAAAACTCACCTAAGCTACTGAGGATAGTAATTAATAGAGGCAAAATTCAATTCTAGCCCTAATCCTTCCTCTTGACAAAAATATAGAAGTTACTGAATAGCCATTCATTTTTATGAACATAATTTTAAAGGAAAGTTAAAATGAAAAAGGATCCTGAAATTTATGGAAACAATTGAAGTGTGTATAAATCAATGTTAAATTTCTCACTATAATAGATTTAAAGTACAAGCTACTGGTATTGGGTAGTATTAAGGAAGTTTAGGGGTGATAATGGTACTGTGGTTATATTTTATAAAAGCAGCCTTATGTTTTTAAAGATACTTAATGGAACATTAAAAATGAAGTGATGTTTGACTATGAGCTGGTAATTACTGATACTGGATGATGAATACATGGTTTATCATATTCTCTGTGTATTTCTGTATACGCTTGAATATATATACACACACACATATCCATATATTAGTGTATATACATATGTACTAATATATGTGTATATATGTATAAGCATCTATATATAGTATACACATGTATTATACATAGTATATATACACATTTATAGTATATTTGTGTGTATAGTATATATAGTGTGTATATATATCATATGTGTATATATGTATATATATTTATGTATATATGACAAAAGCAAGAACAATTAATAGTCCCTGTTATTCGAATGCTTTCGAATAACAGGGACTATTCGAACCAGGAATCTCAATTGCCCAATTCAGGCCACAAGGACAAATTCCATAGGGTATGAGGATCAAATTGGAGATCCAGGTAGCCTTTTTTTAAGGCAAAGTGTAGGCTCTTCTACTTTGCCTTCTTCATTGATCCATGTGCAGAAAGAAGTATTGGCAATGGCTCAGAGGCCACTTGGTCTAGCATATGAAATCTAAAGCAATGAGACTGTTCATTACTACTTCATCCAATGAGTTGAGACTGATGTGTATTGCATCTAGAGAAAGGATAATATTGTTAAAACCTGCTGGAGTTAATGCTAAGTTTCTCCGAGTCTTTTTATATGATACATGGGTCTTACTCTTGGGAGTGCCTCTCTACTTGCACATCTAAATAATGAGCCACTCATTCTCTTAGGCAGCATGCCTGAATAAGCAAGGGTGGCCTCATTCTGAAGTTTGTATTTGAGTAGAAATTTCAAGCCTTTATGATTTTTAGAATTAGGGTCTCCTTTTATGGAAAAGTCTTGGAATATTATTCTTAAAGTGTATGCGGCATTAGCCTGAAGCAACCAGAATCAGGCATCCTGGTCACAAATGAAGTAGTAACTAGCAGGGCACATGGAGAGCCATGAAAAAAAAAGAAAATTTCATCACATGAGGTTGGAGCCAAGGCCTTACATTATTACCTGAGTTACATATTTGAATTCCTATTACTCTGTTCCAGGTAGCATGTAATTGGCTCATTGTCCAGCAAAGATTTTGGAATTCAAATTTATAATTATCTAGGGTTTGATCAATAGGCAGTAATAATTGGTTCTTTTTCTGGGATGGAGAAAAAATAACAAAGTCGCAGGTTGATTTGTTTAAGGTCCTTTGTCTATGTAGGTTCAAACAGAAGTGGCATCAGCTGTAATTACTTATGGTATCATTTGATGAGACCAAATTACTCATAAGTGTTTATCAGGGGATCTGGTTATGGATGACCTATACATTAATAAATGAGTGGACAGTGGCTACTGTTTGGGAGAATCTAAGAATGGCAATGGAATAAGTGTGCTCTGATTTAAAAATTATAATAGGGAGGAAAAAAAGAGAAAAGGGTCATATGAAAAGATGCTCAACATCACTAATCATCAGGAAAATGCAAATCAAAATCACATTGAGATATCACCTCAAGTGCATCAGAATGGGTATTATCAAAAAACCAACAAGTAACAAATGCTGGCAAAGATGTGGAGAAAAGGACAACTTCACACACTGTGGGTGGGATTGAAAATCAGTACAGCCACTATTGAAAACGAGATGGCGTTTCCTCAACAAATTTAAAAATAAAACTACCATACAATCTAGCAATTCCACTTCTGGGTATTTGTCCGAACAAAACAAAAACACTAATTTAAAAAAATGCATTATTTATAATAGTCAAGATATGGAAGCAAACTAGGTGTTATTGATAGAGGAGTGGATAAAACAGATGTAATACAAATGTATTATGGTAAGTGAAATAAGTCAGAGAAAGACAAATTACTGTATAATTGCACTTATATGTGGAATCTAAAAACAAAAACAAATGAAACAAATAGATTTGTGCTTTCCGGGGCGGGGGGGCGGCATGGGGGAATGGGCGTAACAGGTAAAGGGAAATGAGAGGTACAAAATTCCAGTTATATAATAAATAAGTCATGGGGATGTAATATACAGCATAGGGAAAATTGTCAATAATATCCTAACTTTTCATGGTGACAGGTGGTTAATAGGTTTATTGTGATGATCACATTATGACATAATGATATTATAATGATGTTATAAGCCTGAACCTAATATATTGTATGCCACATATACTTCAATAAATAATAAAAAAGAAAAAGGGCCATTATGAGTGGATGGCCAGCAAGAGTCTATAGAAAATGAGAAGAAGAATGGTTATAGGCAAGAAGATAAAAGAAATATGAATTAGACAGGAGTCTTGGTCTGATGTCTCAGGCAAAAACCATCTGCTATCTGAGATGATAGACTTTTCAAAAATATTTCAATTGTTAAATTACAGCTCACATTCAATATTATTTTTATTAGTTTCATATTTGCAGCATAGTGGTTAGACAACCATATACTTTAAATAGTGGTCCCCTGATATTTCAGGTACCCACCTGGCACCATACATAGTTATTACAATATTATTGACTATATCCCCTAGGCTGTACTTTACATCCCTATACTTATTTTATAACTACCAATCTGTTCTTAACCCCTTCGCCTTTTTCACTCAGTCTCCCCAACTCGCTCCCCTCTGGCAACTGTCAGTCTGATCTGTGTATTTATAATTCTGTTTCAATTTTGTTTATTTATTTTGCTCTTTAGATTCCACATATAAGTGAAATCATATGGTAGTTGTCTTTCTCTGTCTGACTTATTTCACTTAACATAATGCCCTCTAGGTACATCCATACTGTTGCAAAATAGTAAGAGTCATTCTTTTTTTAATGGCCGAGCAACATTCCATTGTATATATATATGTGTACCATAGCTTTTTTATCCACTCATCTATTAAGGGGCACCTGAGCTGCTTCCATGTCTTGGCTATTATAAAAAATGCTGCAATAAACATAGTGGTGCATATGTTCTTTTGAGTTAGTGTTTTGGATTTCTTAAGATTTATATCCAGAAGTGGAATCACTGGGTCATAAGATAGTTACATTTTTAACTTTTCTGAGGAATGAGGTCATACAACAAAACTTTATCCCTTTTTCTGTTACTTTGGGCCAGTTCTCTTCATCTGAAGACCAGCTGCTTCAGTAAGATCTCTGCGAATCTTCAGTTTAAGATCTCCTGTTGACGTAGCCTCCCAATTGTGTTGCTTAGAAGCAATTAAGAGTTGCTTCTTTAGTTGTAAAACATAAACCAAAAATTGACTTCCTAGAGTTTTACTGCTGTATTTTTTGTTGTGTCTGCAAAGGCCTTTGCTAATGAGGATTGAAAACATTGTTTTCTGATGTTTGATGCCCTTGTTGAAGATCATGGAGAGGCCATTTAGGATGATTTTGTAGGAAGGTGGCCTTAAGTTGGTGAGAAGACTGAGTGCACTTCATGAGTCCCCTGCAATATTTTTTGTACAGCAGGTCAAAGTATAGTATTCAGAGATCCCTAAATAAATGGGCCTTCAAGCTTCCGGTTCATAGATGAAAAACTGATATGTTCCCAAGGGAGTGGACCATATAGTCATAAATGCTAATGCAAAGGAGGCCCATGCGTTTCTGAAAACTTCCTTAATTTTTATTAGAAGATGCTATTGATATTTCATCATGGCCTCTTTGAATCCCTCAAGGAATTTATCCTTTGAGAGTTTAATTAGGATTATAACCTTGGTGAAGGCTGCCTGTTTGGCAGAATGATCTGTTATGGTATTGTCTTTCACTTTTTTAATATTTCTTTTTGCATTAGCCTCAACTTTTATAATAGCTACCTCTCTAGAAGTACCTAAAAGTTCCTTAATTTGTCCATTTTTGATGAAGTTCCAGAAGAAGTGAAAAACTCCTTTGGTTCTAAAACATTCAAAAATCATGTATTATTAAAAGCATACCTGCCCTGGCTTATGTGGCTCAGTTCGTGGGGTGGACATTGTCCTGCAAACTAGAAGGTTGCCAGTTCAATTCCTGGTCAGGACACATGCCTGAGTTGTGGGTTCGGGCCCCAGTTGGGGCACTTGCAGGAGTCAACTAACTGATGTTTCTTGTTCACATGGATGTTTCTCTCCCTCTCTTCCTCCCTCCCTCCCTCCCTCCCTAGAATAAAGTGGGGGGGAAGCGTACCCGCTGTCTGTGTCTATTCTCTGGTTTTGACTGGATGATAAGGTCTAGAAAGCATGATAAGTTCTGCTACCTGCCTTTTTTAATGTCAGTTAGAGAGGTATATTCTAAAGGACAACGCAAATTAGTGATAACATATCTCGTTTGATAACCTTCAATTTTCATTTTGAGATAAATCCATCAGCAAATAATAACAGATCATGGTTCTCAAGGGAGCCTCTACTAAATCTGAGTGAGGTACAGAAAGTTCCTTAACTTAGATACAATTATCATAAAATTTCCTTTCATCTGGTGAAGGAGGAGACTGGCAGGGCTCTGATATTTCAGTGGTGAATGGTAACATGGAAAGTGAGAGGAACCAAATCTGTTAAGAAGTTAATCAGCTAAAAAATGTTGTTGGTTCTCAGTAGGAAGGTTTGTGCTATGTCAGGCACCATGAGATCAAGTTGGATATCTAGGGCTAATTCAGCAAAAGCCTTGATGAGTTTTGCAGCAGCAGCTATTGCCCAGGGACAGAAGGTGAAGGCTTTGCAACTAGATCAAGGGTGACGTTATAGTAAGCAACAGGGTTTGGATGATTCTCATGAAGTTGAGTTAAAACCTCAACTTGTTCAGATCTCTCATGAACAAATTGAAAAAGTTTTTCTTTCTTTTCTTTTTTTTCTATAATAAAGGATGCCTAGGGAAGGAGAGTTTTTAAAGGGCCTTCTCCAGGTTACAGAAGGCTTGCTTATGCTTGGCTCCTCTGAGAAGAGTAGCTCTTTCTGAGGTCTTAGTTCACAGAGAGTTGTTGCAATTGCTGAAGAATTTGGCACCTATTATCTGCAACATGAGTTAAATCTCGAAATCCTCTAAACTGTCATTTTGTGAGGGGGTTAGGATAAGCTTGGATAGTCTTTAGTCTTTCAGGAAAGTGTGCTATTTTCCTCTTTAGGCCCTAACTACTCGCCTCTGTTTTGGCAAAACTAATTTATCTTGTGAAATGTTATGTCCTTTTCTGCTAAGGCTGAGAGCAAGCAAAAGTATCCTTTTCACAGGCTTCATCATTGTCTGAAAAAAGCAGGAGATCATCTATATACTGTGTGAGAGCTGGATCACGAGAGGAATTTGGATCTTTTAGTCTTAATAGAGAATTTGGGGGAAGTGGGATGGGAGCTTTGGTAAATCCCTAAGGCATAATTGTCCAGGTATCTTGTTTTCCCCAGAAGTAGGCACAGAGGTATGGAATTTACTGGTCTAGAGATTCACCACAGTGTAGCAAGTGACTTTACTGGAGTTTTTGATAGCATGGGTTTGGGTTAGTTGCTGCTGGAAAGTAAGGGATAAAGTTTTGTTGATGATCTTTAAACAAATATTGTCTCTTGTTTTGTTTCTCTACTCTATGGACGCATGTGCCGGTGCAGGGTACGAAAAGGCCTTTGGGTAGAAAGGACTTGAGACCTTTCTTTGCTTCTGGTTCAAGGAATATTAGGGACATAAACGTAACTGTTTGGTCAGATTTATCTGAACTTCAATAGAACTTTAAACCAATGGTGATCCAAGGAATTTAGGTAGCTTCTAAAAGATCAAATACAATGGGTTCTGCCCTGGAACCTCTAGAAAAAAAATGCAGCTCTACCAACACCTTGATTTTAACCCAGGCAGACACATTTTCAATGTATGATCTCCAGAACTGTAAAATAATAAACGTGTGTTGTTGTAAGCCACTGTGTTTGTGTAATATGTTATAGCAGCAGTTGGAAATTGAAATGATCCATGTGTCAAGACCTTTATCTGAGGTATGCATCAATATAATGGAGGCGAAAGATATATCTAGGGCAGATACAACTTGGTTCTAAATAGAGGAGTGCTCTGGAACCTCAACAATAGTCCCTCTGGTTTACGCTTAATATTACAATTTCATTTTCAAAGTACGTCTCTTCTTATTGAGCAGGGAGAAACATTTTTCATTCAAGGGCCCAAGGGCCAGGTTATGGTTAAAGACTGATAAATAGGGAAAACGTGTGCATTATTTGAGATGCTTGCCACCTGCGTGGCATGTTTACTCTGAGCAAGAGCTTGCACAAAGGTGGCAGGTTTAATGAAGAAAGAGTAGCTCTTATGTCTATCGAGAGAGTGGCCACTGTATTCACAGTTAATTCATTCTGAGTGTTTAAAGGTGAGGCAGGATATTGGGTACTTTTTCTTTCCTCTGAGCTTCCTCACTCATCTGAATGGAGGGATTTTTCTTCAGCTTGGTGTTTCTTTTGTAAGATAAGGCAATCCTCTTCCCAGGGTCCCTTGTGTTACAATATCCACACGTGTCCTTGTCAGTAGGTGATCAGTCAGAGAGTGAGTCATTTGATCTCCAGGACCATAAGTTTATTTTGGATCCTGTCTCATTTTTTCCCCCTGAACCCCTTTCAAATGTCCTGTAGGATGTTGTAAGTCAAGGAAGCCAGTATTCCCTCTTCTAATTTCTGTTTATAAATTAGGTCTTCAAGTTCAGGTATAACTCCATTGACAAAAACAGATGGAAAGGTGGCGGTTACGTCAGCACCTTTTTAACTCCCAAATGTTGTTGAAGATGTTTTCTAGTCCATCCTGAAAATGTCCTAAGGTTTATTTTTTGTTTGCATGATTGAATTATGGCCCAGACTCTTACTGGAAAGGTTCAGGTATGGGTCTTATGAGGCCTTGCCCCTACTTTTTCATGTTCTTTTTGACTCAGGTTTATTGTGGAAAGAGAGACCCTGTCAGTCCCCTTTTGGGTCAGTCCAATAAGTTTTTGCCATTTAGATTTAGCATCTGAGGTTCCAATCAACATGTGTTTAAGTAGATATAGGTCAAGTATCCATGGGTCCTATGTATTCAAAAGAACTCTAAATTCTATGAATAATTGCTGGTCCTGTCTCAGTTTAGGGAAATAATTTATTGCTTTTTACTTCAGGTTATATATGAGGTTTAAATTACAGCGTTGCCTTTGTACCTCGCTCTGGCAGGGAAAGATCTTTAGAGGCAACTGGTGTGTTAGCATCTTAGGAGGGTCATTGGGAAGTGTGGGGGTCTGGACAAGGGGAGGAGGAGGAAGGAGATGACAGAGGAGACGGAGGGGTGGGAAGAGGCAGAAGAGGGGAGAAGAAACCTGGACTAGGGAGGCAACTAGTGGAGAAGCGGGGGATGGATTTACCTGGAAAATCAGTCCAGCTTTTTATTGCTTAAGTTTATCAAATTATTCATTTTCCTTGTCCAAAGAATCCTTTAAAGAAGCAATTTTTGAATCAGAATATTGTTCGGAGGCCTCTACACACCGATCAAGAAATGCTGCCCGTTGGGCCCACGATGTCTGGTTCACTTTTTCTCCAAGGCACCTCTCAAATGAGCAATTTTGATCAAGTCAGCAGCGTTCCTTAAAGTGGGCCCTGAAGGCTCAGGTCAACCTTGGTGAAGTTATGCCACTTGGAGAGACATGCCTGAGAATTAGGATTGTAAAGAGAGCGCATAGAACAAGCAGTTCTCTGAGGAGGGGATTTAGACTTGAGACTTGACAGTGGTTCCTCAAAATGTTGCCTGTGTACTTCATGACCCCCACCCTGCTGGCTGCCTGTAAAGCAGAGCTGACAGTCTGTGGCCCCCGCAGGCAGAAAAGCAAAGATAACACTTTCCCTGGATCAAAGCCAAGCTCCCAGAACCAAAAATTGAAGTGAAAGACTTCACTCATCCAGTTTCATCAGCGGCCCATAGCAAAGTTTGTTTCAATGAAAGCAGGTCAGATTAAAAACCACACACTCACTGGTGCATGAGGCTGGCTGGAACAATGGGTTTTTAGGGCCAATGACTATGTTCTACCGTGTTTCTCCTTCACAGCATTTTTGTTATAATAAACCATATTTTCAGGTAGAACACAAAAAGAAGCACAAAAGGAGCACAAAAGAAAGCGAAAATGGACAAATAGCAATAGTGCTGAGGATATCAAACAAATGGGAGCTGATAACAAAACTTGGGTACCAAATACATAGCCAAGGAGCTCGATGCAAAGACAGAATTCAAAGCTCATGCTGACTTACCGCTTCTGGACACTCTCAATTAGCCACAAGCAGCAGAGCACAAGACATGTCCATGGGTACTGCCCCTGGCTGAATCCTAGGGTCAGCAGCAACCGGAAGTGCATGAGACATCTCAGTGGAACCTCCAGGAATACTTTGGAAATGACAGAGACTATCCAAATGAAGACAAACAGGTCCTGATTTAGAGTTTGCCATAGTAAGGAAATCAGGCACAATCATTTGTCAGAGACTCAAAAGAGGTGGACATGAGAAAACTTTATACTAAAATTGGTTTCAGGTATGCCCTAATTGGACTTTTTTGGCATGGAGAATATGAGAAAGGCTAGTAAGGGGTGGGGCATCTTATATAATTTGGGGAGAATATTCCAGTTTTTCTGATTGGTCCTGAGTTGGAAGCTGAGCAGCGACAAAAAGTAGTAAACTGGCAGTCATTGACTTGGTCAAGTGCTGACCTTTGTGGGCCAATTTCTGTAAAGGTTGTTGTTTGGCTTCCAGGCTGATTACTGGAGGAGTCATGGGTCAGAGTTCTGTTGTCCTTTATGGTCTGGTCATTGCCTAAACATTGTCTGCTCATGCTGTCAGATGGGAGAGTGTCAGAGTAGATTTATGGAGAATATCAAGTTGTGAGGGGACCACAGTCTAGACAAGAAATTTGCCTCTGCAGTTACTGACTGTTTGATTGATTTATGGGGGTGGAGTTCTTTGTAGAACAATTTCTAACTGCAAGATAGAGCTTGTTAAGATTCAAAAAAACCTACAACCTGTTAATAAGCCTTCATAGAGGTAGGGTGGATCTTGATGGAAACTTGAGTCAGTCAATTCCATCTTCTCTACCTTGTAAATGCACGGAGGCAATTCACCTGCCACAACCAAGTGGCTGTAATGCAGCCGTAAAGAGCGGGTCACTATTTCTTGTTCCAGCTGCAATGCTTTTGGCTTGTAAAACAGAAGAGTACATTCACAGTTAGAATAAATGCAGGCATTTTGTTGAGCAGATTTTGAAATGGAAGTGGAATTACAACTAAATTTCTTTAGGCTGTGACTGTTAGATGAAAAGGGTGGGGGATAGATTCTGAGGTTAATGATACAATGTTTACTCCAACCAGCTAACTAACCTGGCCAACTATCACAGGGGGCTAAACTGAGGAAAGAGAAAATGGAAAGAGACTTGTGGAAAATAAAATGCTTGTGTACAGTCATTTCAGTATGTCTTGATCATGTCCGGAATATGTTTATAAAGATAACTAAAAAAAGAAATGACCTGCTAAGTAAGAATTTCATTAACCTATTAGAAATGGAAGGGGAAAAAAAGTGCTAATCTGCTGTTACACAGTGGTAGGCGAAGCCCTGGGGCTGGTAGAGCAGCCAATGGAAAACAACTCTGTAGCAGCTGTAACTGCAAAGAGTGCAGAGTGAAGGGGCAGTTAGAGAGCAGATGGAAATCAGTTGTGAAGGGGAGAGGGAGCCCACCTGCTGACGTGGAAGCCTTGTCCTCTGTCCTTGGTGACTAGGGCAGGCAGCTAAGGTGGGTCAGCCGCTGCCATTTGTCCATCAGAATGGTCAGAGGAAAAGATGTGCATTCAAGGACTTATCGTGTGTAATGGAGACAGGATTAATGAGGGTTTATTATGTGTCAGACAATGCCTTTAAACATGTGCTCTCTCATTGAATCCTGTAGGTCATGAAAATGTTAATACCATTTTACAGATGAGGATGCTGAGGCTTAATCTGATTAAATAATCTGATTAAATAACCAAGTAAATGATGAACAATTTAAACCCATGGCTCTTTGATACTAGGGCCATACCACTTGACCATAGTGGTCAGCATTCTCACTTAGGGATAATTAAGGATATCAGTTTACTTGGTTGTGGGGGTTCACAGGATGATACTTAAATCTCACAATAATTAGACATGCAGGGCTGGAAGAAAGGCATCAGAGGCTACGTTTTAGGATGTAGAAGAATATAAACTATGGTTATAGAATAAAAAAATATTGATAAGGTATCAGCTAACTAGGAGACTCTCAAAATCACTACAGATTTTTTTTTTTTGAAATTTCTGTTTATTTCATAATGAGCAACTTTACTCTTGGGTGTATTTTTAATAAAAAAAATTGTTTCCATTTCCCCCCACCTCCCACCCTCAATCCTACCCCCCTTCGGTTTGTCCATGGATCCTTTATACATGTTCCTTGATTATCCTTCCTCTTCTTTCCCCCGTTATCCCCCTCCCAGGTCCCCTCTGGTTAAACTTTGATTTGTAATTGGAAATGGAACCTCACTTCATATAACCTTTCTTTAATACTTATACATGTTTATTATTATAGGTATCTTTTCTTCTAAGTGATGAAGTTTTCATAAATGGTTTTTTGTGTGTGTGTCTAGAAATAATTAGACTTCTTAGGGAGAATATCAACGGGGCTACTTACAGTCTGCCTAGAGACGGTACCTGCTACATTACTCAATAAACCTACAGTGCCATCTGCTGGTGGCTTCTCTGAACTGCAGACACAAGGTTCCAGGGCCCTTAACTAGTTTTAGTGGGTGCTTTCAGAATCATGACACCCTGAAATTTCACAATGAAAAGCCAAAATAATTTGGGGCCTCATGGGCACCAAGAGAACCACCAATGTATTAATGAAGGATTTTCATCTAGTAGCAGGGAAATGGCCGTTTGGAAACCTATCTCTTTGACCTGCCTCTACAAATATCTGCCTGGATCTCTCTTTCAAGGTCGGTTAACCCTGCCAAGAACTCCCTGAAAATTTATGCCTGTTCACCAAGTTCATGGTCCACAGTCTATGAGTTTAATTCATATAATACTTGGATTATGTGAATGAGCACCGTTCTTCCTTGAAGCAAGTAGTCACGTTTGCCATTATATTCTAAAGTGACATTTTTCTTTTTTAATTTAAAACTTTAATTTTATGATTTTATACTGGTTTGCCACATGTACCATATCTGCTTCAGGCATAGTGTCACACTGGCTTCAGCTTTCGAGGCAAACAGGCCCTTTTAGGAGAGGCTATGGTTGAAGGGGTTGGGGGCGGTTCTGAAGCGCGGTCCCGCAGGCCAAATGAAAGGCTGGCCAGAGGACTTGCAGGGCTGAGGCTTGCTCCGGAGGTCTTCTCACAGGACAAGGGGAACTCAGAGCTATCACAGTCCTTTGAAATCTCCCATAAATAGTGTATTGATATATATTGCTTCATAAATCAGTAGGAAACTCCTTCTAGAAGTCCATTATAACCCATGTTCACATTTAATTGTTTATAGTTCCTCGAATAGTAGAGAAAGCAACGACGCAATGGAATCTAATTCTGAACGAAGGAGACAACACACCGCTGCCTGTGTCCCCTCTGTAACTAGTCACCCAGAAGAGGGCTCTCCCTCCTTAGCAAAAAGAAAGGGGGCCCGTCTTGCCTATTTTGTTTGCTCCTGTTTTTTCTCACTTCCCAAATTGTAAGTAGTTATTTTAAATTTTAATGAACATGCATTATAATAATTAATGTGCATATTATTAAAAATTACATAATACAGCAAGAAAAAATTTAATTAATACCCCACTAAATACTACCCAAATATTAATGGGAATATTTTGTTCTCTGCAAACCTATGCATATAATTATTTTCATTTTCCATAAAATAAACTATAAGAAAATATTCATTAACCTGTTTTTTCCCTAATGTAACAACATTTCATGAACAACTTTTTATAACATTGTTATTATAAGTTAACATGTATTGATTTAGGTTATACATTTTCATGACCATGAAGTATTTGAATTATGTATATCTCCTCTATTTTTGGTTGCTTTAATGAACAACAACTTTATGTCTAATTATAATGTATCTGTACAAGTGGCATTGCATATACACATTATTTTAAAATACATTTTTATCCTCACCAGAGGACATGCTTATTAGCATTCTAAAGAGGAGGGAAGGGAAGGAGAGAGAGAGAGAGAGAGAGAAACTCCATCAAAACATCAATGTTAGTGAGAAACATCGATCAGTTTCCTTTCTCACACGCCCCAACTGGGGACTGAACCTGCAACCTAAGCATGTGCCCTGACCGGGAATGGACCTGTGACCTTTTATGACATGATGACCCAACCAAGGGAGCTCCACCAGCCAGGGTGCATATACACATTTTTAAAGTTTATAATAATATTGGCAAGTTGTTTTCTAGAAAATGTGAATCAACTTATCCTATCACTAGCAGTACATGAAATATTAATAGATGAGTAATATAGTGTGGTAGTGTGGGTTTGATTTGAATTTGACACACGAGATTGAACATTTTGTATGCATACTGGCTGACTGTATTTTTTCTTCTATGAATATCCTTTTTATAGCCTTTGCCTTTAATTTTCAAAGATTTATTTCAGGCCTTTTTAATTTTTCTTATTTCTTCCATTTTTCTATATAAAATGATATACCTTTTTCCATTATATATTATACATATTTACCCCAGATACTTATTTGCCTTTTAATATTGCTAATAAAATATGGCTTTTTTTTTTGCATTTCAAGTTTTATACTTTTATTTAGTTAAATACATCAATCACTTTAAGTTCTGAGACTTTGGTATCATGTATTTAAAAATTTCTTCTTAAGTCAAGGTCATATTAGCACTCTGTTTTTATTTATACACTTTTTTATATAAAAATCATTAATTCATCTAGAATTCATTTTGATGTCCATTTGAGAAGAGGATTTAACACTGTTTCTCCCTAAATCATTGGCTGGGACACCACTTAAACGATCTCTGTGAGCTGGATATTCTGTAAAGCTTCCTGTCCCCCGAGCGCTGGCTGTGCCCTGGTAGCAGACGCGGGGTGATGTGCACAGCAAGCTCAGAAACCAGTCAAAGAAACAAAGTGGCAGGTCATTAGAAAGAAGCATTAACTCAGTATTTAATGGTTCACATTTCCCTGTCATTAAATATAAGAGGAATTACTATTGATGAACTGGGACATGGCTACATTACAGTTATAAATATTTAAATAAGAAAAACGGGGGAAAATCTAAAGGCAGTGATTTTGTAACAGAAGAGTGAGAAAGAAGCCTGCCTGGTGTGCAGATGAGGGACTTCTAAGGGGAATGTAGAATGCATTAGGAAAGACACTTTGATGAATGATCGAGGCTGGTCTCCTTCCTGTGTCTGTACAAAACAATGCATTAAGATATGATAAGATCTGTAGAGCTTAAGGTTTTTAAGGTACCACAAAGTAACTTGGTAAAGTAGAATATTTTCAGCAACATTAGTCATCATTATTGTCATTGCCATCTTCTACAAAAAGAATCATCTACAAAAAAAAAGTCAGGAGAAATCTGGAAGTTAAAGGTTTTATTTGAGGATGACTATCTCATTGAACTTGGAAAAAAAAGGACGTGTTTACTTTCTGATTTTGTAACATGAGATGATTCTTGTAATCCTAGGAATGTCTTTTGAAGAGATGTTAGAGTTTACCTCTTCCTTTCTTTGGCTTCTAGTTCTTTAGGTTGGGAAGAAGATGATTGGATTCTTCAGCTTTGGGCTGGTTTCCCTCAAATCCAGGTCTGTCTCAGTTAGGCACTTAAGTCCCAATGAACAACGAAAAACCAACCTACAGGGAGGAGGTAGGCTAGGCGAGGAAGCACAGCCAGGATATTAGTAATAATTGTTTTTATTATAATAACAACCGCCACATTTGTGCAACACCTACCACATGCCAGACAATGTTTCATGTACTCTAATAAGCAGTATTCTGGTTACCAGCAGTCGAGTCACTCAGCAGAGCAATCTGCCCCCAGCAGTCCAGGGCAGGAGTAAAAAGGGTTGGGATTACAAACTATGGAAGGATTTTCCTGAGGTCAAAGAAGGCTCTTTGATACTTTATCCATCCTATGCTCTAGTGCGCCAAGCTGAGGATCAAAGAGGTAGTTCTGAGTGGGTGTGGCGGACTCTACTGCAAAGGTAAAATCCAGTACTGTGGCTGTCTTTTAAATGACTGCTGCTCGTCCCTTTACGCTTATATCCATCCTGCTCATCTTTGTCAGACCAGTGCTCCTCAACTGCTGCTTGGTGTTTGCCATCCTCTTGTTTGTCTCACCTGGGATGTTTGTTGAAAATGGAGATGTCTGAGTTCACCATCAGCTTTAGTTTCCCAGGTGATTCGGTTAAATACTGGAGCAGTACTCTTCCAACATCAGTGTGTCCAAGAAGCATGTGTCGATCTGGCCAAAATGCAGATCCTGAATCAAGAGGTCTGAGGGGGTCCTGAAAATGCATTCCTGTGAGCTCCCACATGGTGTTGCTCCTACTGGCCCACGGATCATACCTTGGGGAGCAAGGGGCTAGACTGTCTAACTAGTTATTCTGGCATTTTAGTCCTGTATATTGGGCCCCTTTTCAGCTCTCCAAATGACTTCTCTGCAAATGACTCCCTACCTAGCATCTCTGATGCAGTCAAACAAGTCTCTGAAATGTTCTCCCATAAGGCTACAGAAACTGAAATTTACCCCAAATTATAACCACTGCTGGTCTTTCTTATCCCTATTTGTCAAAAACAGATCCTGTTGGAGGCCCTTCCCAGTCTCCCTTTTTGGGTAAGTCTCCCTCCGACAGTCCAGGCCCTGGTAATCTCTTGATCTTTATACAAATGCTAATTTATTGGGTTCGGGCTGCATGTCCTGCAACTTCCCCCTCAGATGTATGGTACTGGAGTTCAGTTAAGTACAACTAGTCTTGTTGACGTGAACTGCTTTATTCTCTAGGACTCTACAAAGGTGTGCTACCAGGCTGAGCCGGGACTGGCAGAGAACCAGTACAGCCCAGTTGCAGAGGCCAGAGCTCTCTCTCCCATCCCTGCTGCTAAAGCACGTGATGCCCAGCCGGGTAGTTACCTCTGACTCCAGCGATCATTCAAATTAACTCTGGGAGACCCATCCTTGTGACATGGGCCTAACCCTATCCCCAAAGTAGAGGAAAATATTTCCTATTTAAACCTAGTTTTCCTTTGCCTTCCACGGCCAGACTAACTTATCTGGATATGCATTTTCCCCATCAGAACCCTCACAGTGCCTTTGTTCTGTCTTGGTAAGATGCAAATGCCAAAGCCTTTCTTCCTTAATCCTGAGTTACACACTTCAAATCTGTCCCTGGCCATTTTCTTTGTATCCATGAAAATGATGAATACTGCACAATGGGAGAAAATGCTCTATAACACTAATCCCAATATAATACACGCCAGGTTGAAGGCAGTGGACTTGGCACTGTGTAAATTTGGAAAAAATTCTGCGATATTCCCTAATGCAGAAGTTAGAACATCATGAGCTCATTTGGCTCTTCTCATAGAGGCATTTTCTTCTTGTAGTTTTCTGGAGATGTAAATTTATTCCCAAAGAAGTTAATTCTTTCTAATGCTGCTGGTGGTTAGGTATACTTTTAGGCATTAAATAGACTTGCCCAATGTTTGTTATCTTTTTATTCCTACTTTTAATGCAAACATAAGTGTATCCTTACATAGTATCAGGCTCAGGCCAGACAAAAATTCATGCCAGTTTTAAAGGAGAAGAAAAGGGGCAGAACATTTTGAGTTCCTTTGTTGTTTTATACTATCTGAGTGCTAGTTATGGATTTTGGAATGATATTTCATATTCTAGAAGTAGTTTTTATCCAGTGATTAGATCTTCAATCGCTTAAAGTCAAAAATCATGAATAAACCCATGCCTGATAGACTGAAAAGTTTTAGCTTTAGAGCACTGTCAGGAGACCGCAAGTTGGAGCAGCCTTTCAGTTCTTTACTTACGAGTTATTGATAAATTTGCACACAACTGGCTCCAGCCCTAATGAATATATTCATGGACAATGGCACATGGCTTTGTGTTTAGAAGAATTCAAAATGTGATTAAAAAATAGAATTGGGAATGTTATTTAGGATTGATATAGAAAATGAAGAATTAAGAGTTAAGAATATGTGTCATTGTACTATTCATTCCAAATTAAGTGTAAAAAATGCAAATAATAAATGACAAATCACAAATGATGTCCTCAGGCCATTTGGTGTAAGCCATTTTTACTAATGTTAATAACAACATAGAAGGGGTATTTATAAAAATTAAGAGATTTAGTGTGATAACTGATTAAATTTTAAAGTTTACACTGACAGAAAAGCTAAGGGAATTATAAACTGTGACTATCTCGAGAATTTATGAACTACAATTCTGATAATAATTCATAGGGTGCTGGTTGGAAACTTTTAGATTAATGACCATTTCTATAGTCTAGTGTTCAGTTTGAAGTTTTTTTATCACTGAACAAATTGTAATTTTAAAATGTCCAATTTAACTGCCCCCCTCAACGGAGGGGAACAGAGCACTTCTTTCCTAAAAGTGTGTCTTGAAGAGAGACAGGCCGGATGGCAAGCTCGGGGCTACTGACAATAGAATTGAGCCCAAACCCAAGTGACCCTCCAAAAACGTTTCTTGGAATGATGAGTTGAAGGTTTATTTTCTGGTAATGAATATAATGTCCATGATAAGAGAGTTATTTTTTTTTGAAGAACAGTTTAAAAGGATAATCTTAGCCACCTGATTTTATGCCATGCATTCTCTGAGATCAACAGGCTAGTGCCCCCTAGACCCAAATGGAGAAATAAGCACACCGTGAACCTCAAATGAGGTGCCATCCTATATATTGTTTATTTTTAATGGAAAGGAATTTTTTGTGTAAACATTAAGTCAGCAGGTTCCTATTAACTGGTCAGTTATAATTATTAATGGGAAATAATTTACCAGGGGCCCTGATACACGCTCATCTTGAATACTGCTGTTGTAAATACCACCACATCCTGTGCGACATGTAGGTCAGTGTGATGACCGGCTTGTCGCAGACCTGACTCAGTGAAGGTCATTTCAATCACCTCCTGGCCATTTATATTTTCTTCTTTGGTAAACACCACATTTTGAAGACATGGATAAATTACTATACTAAAAGATACCAGATGACTTTAAAATTCCATTTTTGTTCTGGGAAGTAAGATGATTGCTGATAAGTGTTTACTGAACCTTTGCCTTTTTTAAGACAAGACCATGAAATTTGAATGTGGACAAAGTCCTATAAATAATGAAAAAAAAAAAACCTCTTAAAATGGATATGTGCCTTTCCCACATTGATTTATTCGGGCTCTTTTGTCTTTAACATACAGAGGTATATAACAAAGCTGTAGTCTCCCTAAGATGATTAGAACCCAGTTTTGTGTAAACTTTGAGGAAACGGCATTAATTTTATGCTGCTCATAATCACTCCGAGCAAAGAGTGAATTGTCATCCAGAGGGGTGGCTGTCGCCCACACACTTGCTCCTGTGGGGAACCCTGAGGGTCCAGGGGGAGGGGTTGTGACTCTAGAAGCTGACTCCCGACTGTGGAAGCAGGTGGCTGACCCTACAAATTGAGCTTTTAGAGGCCCTTCTTTTATTCAGTATTTTCTAACTGTTTACTAAGAGTATATTTTATTTTAAAAGGTAGATTCTTTCATAAATAAAATCGAAATCTTAAAGTTGATGCCTTTCATTTATTGGGTACCTCACTTAAAAATAGTCAATCCTATGAAATTTTTGAGAAAATAAATAAAAGTGTATGAAATAAATATCCTAGTTAATTCTGTCACAGGTAGTTTGTGGACCACACACTGAGAAGTGCTATTTTGGGGAATATTAGTAAGCACTGATGTTTCTCTTTCTTAAAAAAAAATAGCATTATGCTTCTATGTTATTATTTTTACACCTCAGAATAATAAAAGTCCAGATTATATAGCATAATGCACTTGTTAAGAATGAACACAATTTCATCTTATATATTAGAATAAGTGATATAAATTAGGATGTTCTTCAGAAGAAAAATAAAAATTAATGTGAATTGTAGTCTACTGTCCACTGTTGTTTCTTCATGTAACTCTTATATAAAAGACATTTACCTAATTAATTGGAAAGTAGGTCTTTGTGATTACAATATGTTAACTTTAAGGACCCTGCCTTGCAAAGGACTCTAATCTTTGGAAGCTGAGGAAAGTGACCTTAGGAGACACTAAACCTGGGAACCTGGTGCTCAACGTTGGGATTAGTTTTAAGCTCATGCTGACAAATGTCTATGGGAATGCATTCCATCCACAAGGCTAACGGGCTGATTTTTCCAAGATTATATACAAGGAAAATAATGTAGACAATTAAGAGTGCTGGTGCTGGTTTTTTCATATCTTATCTGGTTTCAGTAATAGATAGAACAAAGACATTCTTTCTTATTTTAGCTTCTTTGTTTTGGTGATTTCTAAACTCCAAGTCAATATTTTTTCCCCCAAGACTTAAAGGAAAGCCAGGCAAGTAAACATTATGTTTTATTTTCCAGGACCATTTAAATTGCTGGAAATCTATACTGCTGTTAATTATCCAAAGAAATTTCTTAAGGGTGTGATTTCCCCCTGTAATGTATTAATACATTATTGATTAAACACAAGGTCTATTTTGTATTAGTCAACATTTTCACATGGTATTGTTGATCCCAAAGTCTCCATGTTCTGGTAGGTTGCGCAGTCTTTGCTAGGTTGGCTCCTGTTGTTTAAATTTTCCTCCAAATTGGAAATATTTTAGGCAATATTTTCTAAGTTTCTCTACTTAGAACTTTTTTTCAGCAAAACCTAACAATTACTATCTGCTTTTTATTGCAAATGTTTACTAGGTAGTCAATTGGATCAACTTGTCCAAATGGTTTGTGGCATTTTGACTCTAGAGATTAAAGGCCGCTGTTATTGTAAGGAGACTTGTAATGGCTTTTGAGTCCTAGTTTTATCTGTTTGCACTTTGAGTCTAGTAAGCTCTCTCACTGATAGTAGTAACTCATGTTTATATAGCTCATTACAGAGTTCATATTGACTTCACATACATTTTAAAATTCGGTTTTCTCAAAAGTTGTATGCAGTATACAGGACAGGTAATTATAAATCTCATTATTCAGATCAGGAAACTGTGGTTCGGAGTTTTTGGTGGCCTGTGCTGATAAGTCTGCAAGTGCTAGAATTGTTTCTCGAATACAGATCTTTTGACCAACAGCGACCTTTTCACTTTATCAAAGCCATCTCTTATTAGAACAGACCAAACCAGGCAAAAGAATATAAAAGGATGGTGGGAGGGTGGCTGTTACCAGGGAAACTCTTTAATTTTTCAAGTATTGATCAGAAAGGAAGGAGAAGAAAGGACACTTTTATCACAGGTAGAAAAAGAAAACACATAATCAAGTAAAGATCTGAAAAGAAGCTGATGGGAAAACTGTCATGAAGAAAAGTCACACAGCAGCATGATCGTGTGCAACACCCTCATCCCAGCTTTCTTCTGTTTCTGGGAGGGAGTAGTATGAACGCGGCAGAGTGTTCTGCGGTTCCAGCTACAGGGCTGCAATGTAAATGCCATGGAGTGGACCTCCGCAGGGAAGAAGATGAGAGGGAAATACGGAATGAACAGAGAACTTGTATCCTTTAGAGCTGAGGGGTGGTGCAGAAGGGGTCAAAGAAAAAGTGGGCGCAGGCTGTAGGCGGACATGATGTTGGCAGTGACAAATGCTGTTTGCTTTCCCTCAATCACTGAAACAGCATAGACAGAGTGAATATACTATTTGTGGATAGGATGGAAAAATTACCTAACTTAATAGAGGCTTTAAAAAAAATCAGAAAGTGGCTTTATTTTTAGCCCTGTGGCTGTGTTTCGTGTTTAAACTACTGGAAATGGAAGGCCGAAGGTAGTAAAGTCAGGGGAGACCACCAGGGTCAGATTAATTAATGATTAATGCTCAGGGTAACATTGAATAACTATACCTAATTACTTAGAGTTTAATCAGTGGCTCTAACTTTACGGTGAATCCAAATCACTGTTAAAACAGGTTGTGGGGCCCCAGCCCAGAGTTTCTGATTCCATAGAAGTGGGGTGGCACCTGAGGATTTATTTTCTCACCAGTTCCCTGCTAGTGTTTCTAACAAGGTGCTGCTACTGTTGCTGGTTCAAAGACCGCACGTTGCAAACTACTGGCTTTAACATTGCTTTGATTACTCTGGTTTTCCAGGGGTAATGGATATTGGTTAAAAGGGAACACAGCCATTCACTGTGAAGTTCTTTTAAACTCCCATCAAGAAAACAGACACGGGTCAGACAGGGAGAGGCTACCAGGACTGGAGCAGCCTGCATTCCCCCTCCTGGCTTCCCCCAGTTCCTTGTTCCTGAGGGGCACACTGTGGCCGTCAACCCGGCCCTCCAGAGCACCGTACTCCCAGATCCTGGAAATAAGAGCAGCGTTTTGCATGCACCGCAAATCTTTTAAATCACCATGATGAAAACAGTTCACTTATAATCTGAGTTCCCTTTGAAAGGATATGAATGGCAGGCACTCCCGGTTTCTGAAGCCCATCGGCATCAGCCGCGGACACCCGCGCTGAGGAAGGGCTCACACGACCCGCAGCTGTGCCTGCTCAGTCTCAGGCTCCATCTCTCCATCTTCTTAAAAAACCGGTTTCCCTGTAATTACATGTTCAATTCAGCATAGTGATTAATAGCCTGATTAAAATTGATGTTTATCTGTTTTAGAGTTGTGTGTGTGTGTCTGTGTGTGTGTTTTATGGAATTCAGTTAACCACCCCAATGGTTCTTTTGACCACAAGCTGTGCCCAAGAGGCTATTTTTCACCTGATGACAACATAGAATAATTATGAGAAAAGTACGTAGAAAGATCATTTAAAGGCTATGCTTTTGAACACAGTCCTGTGAACTGGCAGTAGACATTACAAGTCAGTTTCTCCTGCAGAGTTTCTAAACAAGCAGAAAAAAGAATTCCTCTACTTCGATTCTGTACTTAAATCAAATGTCTGCAGAACTCAATGTGTGAGCCACCACCTCGAGCTGGCTGCCTCCCTAGTTACAGCAGGACTTTTAAAAAGGGGTTTGGGAAAGTTCTTTCTTCTGAAACAGTAAAGACACTATGAATATTAAACATTAAGTAAATATTAAATGTTTATTAAATATTAAAACATGAATATAGTGTAGAAGGTAAAAAGATAATAACTAGAAGGTCTGTGATACAAATGCAAGTGAAAGTAAATATAGACAAAGAAATTCGGTAGCAAGTGAAGATACTCCATTATCTAAACTTGACATCTCAAATTCTTTTTTCTTAAAGTTAGAAGGTAGTAGTGTAGTATTCTTAAGAACTTTGTGCTATGCGTGAATAGATCTCTCTTGGTCTCTGTCTCTCTCTTTAGTGTAACAACTGCATGAACAAGATGTACAAATCATTATTACTCAGACACATACTTTGGGTAGAGGTAACATTCCACCTTTATAAGCTGGTAACTTCAGGACATGCCTTGCTTCCAGCAGATGCTTGTGCTCCACTTAGAGCACAGGCACTTTCATTTGTCAGATGTACCCTAGTGGTCCTAAAGAGTTAATGAGAACCTCAAACTTCCTGCTTACTCCCCCCCAGGAAAGGCATCTGACTCACTGTTTGTAGTCTGCAAAGCAGTTGGTACCTGCTGATACTCATGTCAAGTCATTCTTCTCAGAGCCCCAGATTCTCACCTGTCGAGTCCCCAGCCGCTCCTGCCTTCCTGCCTGCATCTCCACATTCTGGGGTGTCGCTGCTGCCTGCCCCATTTCCCTTCACCCGTTTGGACTCTGGGCCATTCCTACCATATGTTCCTCCCGCCATTAGTGCAGCTCCTGGCTCCAGAGGTGGTCTCTGACTTGGCAGATGTCTTTGTACTTTCCGGTTGTCTTGGCAGAACATCTGAAAACGTAGCTGATTCACTTCTAGAACTTATAACCATAATCTTTAATGAAAAAGGGGCACTATTTTAAATAAAATACTGATACAATGGTTGAATACATCGGCTAATACAACTACATGAAAAAAATGCTAATGTAAAACCAAATATAGAACACAATTAAAAATGTAGGCGTGAATAGGTATATATAATCTATCGCTATCTATGAAGCCACATAAAGGTAGATTTCTCTCTTACAAAGTAGGGTATCTCCATATTTATTAGATGAAAATAAATTTCAGTGCATACTTTGATTATACCAGTAATGTGCATTTTTTGTTTGTTTTATAAAAAGTTAGAATATCATTATAATATCTTTAATGATCTGCTCCTTCAAATACTAGTTTTGGAAATAAATTTTAAAAAATAGTGAATTTAATACTTTGAACTTCTGGTTAGAAAAATTCGGTTAGTGAATCACCTCTTCGAATAAATCAAAAGAGAGCCTTTGTCTTCTCCCTTTCCACAGAAATTGATCTCAGAGTCTGTATGACACAACCAATATGGCAAACCTTCTCTAGAAAGATGCTGTATTGGAAATGTAAATGACCAGAGCAACAGAAGGCAACTCACACTTTCTATTCCACTAAAATAAAACCATTTCAGCAAGTCATGGTATCAGATGATAGCCACATATTTTAGAGAGAGTATTTTTCATCTTTCTTTAGGCCTGTCATTTGTCAAAAGCAAAAAGCTACTTTCTCCTTATTTTTTTTTGTTTTAGTTATTTATGTTTTAAACCTGTGTTATTTGTCAAGCTCTATGAGGTTTTAACATAAAAAAATAGCTTCTGTGGAACATTAACCTGTACATCTGGTCTGGATGCTGGTTTTGATGAAGGGAGCAGCCGCCTAAGAGCTGTGGAGTCCCCATCGTCTGTCAGGGCAGTGAAGATGCAAAGCCTGAAGGTACCATAAATTCATACCATGGGAGCTGACGAGGAATTTCTTGCTGTTTCTTTATGTGTTGCCTTGTTGCAGGGCCATAATTATAAACTGATTACAGCTAGGGGAAAACTGCTTCAATTGTTCTCCCCACTGAATAGTAATTACTCTGTTTTGTTTCATTGCCATTTTTTTTCTTAGTGTTGTTAGTCTTTTGAACATTATTAGGCTATCTTAAGTTTCAGGATGGCTCTTGGAAACCAGGAAATGCAAGATAATTCTAATATGTGTAAGATGTTTATAGTGATTATCTTATTGTATGCTATAAATCTTATTGTAGAGAAACTAAGTATACTCATAGAGTAGAAACAGAATATTGTTTTCCTATATGTGTAATTCACACCATTTTTTATGCTATTCCTCTTTGCTCTTTGTTCTGTTTCTCTTCTCCCTTGATCATGTAGGCAGTTCAGAAAAGCTCTGGACAATACGAAATCTATTTCTATGTGAAAAATGGCTTACATTTCATTAAGGCTTCTTTACATCAGCTGAAAAGCAAAATGGTTAACTTTTTTTTGTTTTTGTCTTTGAGTTGATTTATTTTCTTTGTTTGAAATGGACTCAATCGACCTGATGGCTGTCTCACAGTCATAATCTGTGAACTCATCTCCTAGAGTCAAGGCCTAATTAGTCTAAATGCTTTCTTGGTCTGCTACTAATTGTATGTTTAACTGCATTGTTATGATAAAGCTCATTTGAAGAGTAAAATAGAAGTCATCCTTCATGTTCTTTAATCTAATTGTCATTATTATTGTGGTAGGTGGGGAAAATAAATTTTTCCCACATTCTAGTGCATAGAGGATATTTGAATGGCTCTGAAATAAGAGAAATATTTAGAAGGATATAATATGAGTAGAAAGGGGAATGTTAAAAAGTATGTATAGGCATCCCACAGAAATGTTGTTGGATTCAAAACACCACAACAAAGAAAATTTTACAATAAAGTGAGTCACATGAACTTTTTGGTTTCCCAGTGTATATATAAGTTATCATTCTAATATGCTGTAGTCTATTAAGTGTGTAATAGCATTATGTCTGAAAAAAATCAATGTACATACCTTAATTAACAATACTTTATTGCTAAAAAATGCTAACAATCATCTGAACCTTCAGCAAGTTCCAATTTTTGCTGGTGAAGGGTCTTGCCTCAATGTTGATGGCTGCTGACTGATCAGGCTGGTGTTTGCTAAAGGCAGGTAACTATGGCAGTTTCTTGAAGACAGTGATGGCATTTGTTGCACTGATTGACTCTTCCTTTTGAAAACAGTTTTCTCTGTATCATACAATGCCATGTGATAGCATTTTACCCGCAGAAGTTCTTTTAAAATTGGAGTCAATACTCTCAAACTCTGCTGCTGCTTTATTACCTAAGTTTATGTAATTTTCTAAGTCCTTTGTTTCATTTCATCCATCTTCACAGCATCTTCACAGCATTTTCACCAGTAGAGTCCATCTCAAGAAACGATTTTCTTTGATCATCCGTCAGAAGCAACTCCTTACATGCTAAAGTTTTACCATGAGGTTGCAGCAGTTCAGTCACACTTCTAAGTTGAGTTCTCTTGTTATTTCCACCACATCTGCACTTACTTCCTTTACCAAAGTCTTGAATCCATCAAGGTTATTCATGAGAGTTGGAGTAAGTTTCTAAGAACCTCCCGTTAATGTTGATGTTCTTGACCTCTTCCCATGAATCATGAATATTCTGATAGCATCCAGAATGGTGAAACCTTTACAGAATTTTTCTTTCACATTGACCAGATCCATGAGAGGAATCACTGACACCTATAGCTTTACAAAATGTGTTTCTTAAATAATAAGATGTGAAAGTTGAAATTAGCCCTTGACTCATGGGCCACTGGATATTGTGAAAGCAGGGACAAAAAACAACATTAATTTTGTTGTACATCTTCATCAGAGCTCTTGGATGACCAAGTGCATTGTCACAGAGCAGTGATATTTTGAACTGAATCTTTTTTACTGAGAAGTTGTCTCAGTAGTGGGTTTAAAATATTTAGTAAACCATGTTGTAAACAAATGTGCTGTCATCCAGGCTTTGTTGTTCCATGTATTGAGCATGGGCAGCATAGATTTAGCATAATTCTTAACGGTCTTAGGATTTGCAAAATGGCAAATGAGCATCAGCTTTAACTTAAAGCCACCAGCTGCATTATCCCATAACAAAAAAGTCAGCCTGTCCTTTGAAGCTTTGAAATCAGGGAGTGACTTATTCTCTCTAGCAATGAAAGCATACATGGCATCTTTTTCCATTATAAAGTTGTTTCGTATACATTGAAAATTGGTTGTTCAATGTAGCCATCTTCATTAATTATCTTAGCTAGATCTTGTGGATAACTTTTGACAGCTTCCACATCAGCACTTGCTATTTTACCTTGCACTTTTATGTTATGGAGATGGCTTCTTTCCTTAAGCCTTATGGACCAAGCTCTGCTAGCTTCAAACTTTTCTTCTGAAGCTTCTTCACTCCCTCAGCCTTCAGAGAATTGAAAAGAGTTAGGGCCTTGCTATAAATTAGATTTTGACTTAAAGCAGTGTTATGGCTGATTTGATGTTCTATCCAGACCACTAAAACTTTCTCCATATCACCAACAAGACAGTTTTGCTATCTTAAGTGTTCACAGGAGTAGGAGTTTTAATATCAGTCAAGACCTTTCTTTTTTCTTTCATTTACAGCTTGGCTGTTTGGCACAAGAGGCCTAGTTTTTTGCCTATTTCAGCTTTTGCCTTGTCTTCTTCACTAAACTTAATTATTTCTAGGTTTTGGTTTAAAGTGAGAGATGTGAGACTCTTCTTTTCACTAGAACACTTAGAGAACATGGTGGGGTTATTAATTGGCCTAATTTTAGTACTGTGTCTCAGGGAGTAGGGAAGCCCAAATAGAGGGAGAGAGATGGGAGGATAATGAATTAAAACTGTCAGAACACATACTATTTATCAGTTAAGTTTGTTGTCTTATATGGTCATATTTTGTGGTGCCCCAAAACAATTATAAGAGCATCAAAGATCACTGATCACAGATCAGCATAACAAATATAATAATCTTAAAAACTTTTTGAAATGTTGAGAGAATTACCAAAATGTGACACCGAGATAAGAAGTGAGCAAATACTGTTGGGAAAATGATGCCAATAGACTTGCTTGATGGAGGGTTGCCACAAACTTTAAATTTTTAAGAAACACGATATATGCAAAATATAGTAAAATGAGCAAAGCACAGTAAAATGAGGTATGCCTATCAATTTTGGAAACAAGGAATAAAATAAATGTAAAGGATATCTGAAATAAACTTTTGAAAGATAGAATAACATATTTCAGATGACTTTTGCTGTTTTTGTTGGATTCAATGAAAGAGTCACTGAAAAAGTAAATGGGCCAAGGGTATTTTCTAATCTGAAACTTTCAAATAGAATGAATTATGTGGAGATTTTCCCATCATCTTTAGTCATTTGTATTTGATTTTCAGCTGACACTTTTTGTTCAAAAGAATGAAATTAATCACAACATAAAAGTTTTAGGAATGTCTCTGAAAATTACTGAAGCTACTAAAATTCATATTTCTGAAGGATGTACCTTATTTGAAGAAGTTGTGTTATTAGAGTGTGATGATTTACAAACATATAGACGAGGAGATCAAATATCCAAAAAATAGAACTAAAAGGCCTACCAAGTTACTAAAGCACACAAGTATATGCTGCAGCAAGTAAAAGCTAGGGTGATTATGGGGAAGTTAAAAAAGAGCATTTTCCTTGTTTATAAGCAGCAATTGATTTATTTGAAGAAAACCAGAATGCTCATTAATTTGGTGAGTAGGTAAAACTAGAAAAGGGCTACTTGGGCTGGTAAGTATTTTAAAGTAAAAGGCATAAAATCTCTAATCCATCAATTTTGACTTGAATCCAGTCAAAAAGGACATAAGATCCTGTAGTTTTCACTTGATTGACTACAACTCGTGACAACATTTTGATTTAGGAGGTCATTTTCCCCTCATTCACTGATGAAGATACTGAGACCAAGAGAGGTTATTTGCCATAGATAACAGAGCAAGTAAGTAAAAGAATTTCTATTATAAATTTTATATTTTTTCCTGCTATTCCATGCTACCTTATAAAGACTGGTACAATTGAGAGTTGAAATGTGGTGAGTGGATTAGTCACAAAGAGATCATAGTTGTATATGATTTAGGATTCTGTCCAGGTATAATTAACAGAGAGGGCAAACAACACTTGCTTAAACAAGATAGGGGTTTATTTTTCTATCTGATAAAATCCAGAGGAGGCAGTTCAGGAATGGTGCTATTGTTCTGCTTTACTTGGGCTTTGGGAACTTACACTTCTAGTTTATTACTCTGCCATCTCTAGGGTCAACTCCAATTCTTCCTGGTTCCAGATGGCAGGTAGAGCTCCAGTTGTCACATTTACCTCTTAAAGGGAGAATGGAGGGAAGAATGAAAAATGGTAGAGACAAAAGCCACATGCCTACATCTTTTGAGAACAGTTCCTAAAAGCTGCCAGCCAATGTGTTTGCTTACATACTATTAGCAGTTATATTTAGACTATATTTAGACTATAACTATAGTTATAGTTAATTTTCCAACAAAGAAAGTTGGAAAATTAATTGTCTTTATTTTGGTTAGCTATGTGCCCTGCTAAAAATCATAAGTTCTAATACTATGGAAAAGGCAGTAAATTAGTTCTGCCTAGATTGCCTAGATGTGTGGTTCAAATAGAAGTCAAATTGTAGGAGGCAAGATGCAAATATCAATGAGAAGTGGAAGCATAAATGCTCTTCTAAGAAACTTGCCTTGAAAGAGAGGGTGGTTTACCAGATGACTCCCATACCTGAGTCTGTCTCATTCCTACAAACATTTGTTTGAAAGACTATTAGAAAACTCACATATTAAAAATGCTACCTCACACAGAAACTGAACACACAGGATTGTCATAAAAGGTCAATGACCAAATGTTTAGCAGGAGGTTAAAGTAGTATTGTTAAATGAGATCAGCCTATCCAAGGACTTGGTAACAGGTTTGTATCTTAAATCTAGATCCATCGTGCTGTATCTGGGCACGTGCTTTATTGTTTAGAGCTGAATTGTAATTAAAAATGCAACACAGTTTGAATAGCAGATATAGCTTAGAGTATTGGCTTTTCAGCTTAGTAATTCTTTGATAACGGGCAGGTTATTTAAACTGAGACTCACTTTTCTCATCTAAAAAGTGGGAATAATAAAACTTGCCTCATAGAGTTATTGCAAGGTTTATGTAAGAACATATCCTGTTTGTCGAGCGTGGTAGTTGCCTCATAATAAATCCCAATTAATGTAAAATCTCTTCCTCTTAGCTTCTAAAAAGAAGGCGGTTTATGAACATTTGTACACTTGAGCCATTATGTCTAAATGTTTCCTTTATTATATCTCCCTGTTTTGTATCCACATCCTTGATGCTAGTAACATAATCTGGGGAGTAAAAATAAACCACTGAGAACAGAATCCAAAAAGCAGATTTGTTAGAAATAAATTTAAAGTGCATCTCAGGCTACGATTTTCACATTGGTTCTAAATATATCAAATTTCTATTTATAATTTTTCTCACAAAATGTGTTTTGATATTTCGAGCATGTGATGAAAGTTTAAATACGAAAATATTTTCAATTCTCTTGCATTTGCATGCATTGGAAGTTTTAAAATGAAAATATTTTCCATTTCTATTGCATTTGCATACAAGGGTAATAATTAGAGATTCCAGTGGGTCATTGTCATGAGTGTATGTTCGTGATGTAGTCTTTCCTCTAAGTCAACCTGGCAACTGCTCAGCTGGCTGCCTGCTGAGCAGCCTGGCACCAAGGAATAGACAAGAGTCACACAAGGTAATTATTCTATTCACTCAGCTTCTATTGAATACAGGTTCACTCAAAGTAGAACATCAACATACATTAATATCCTACTCACACTCTAACAACCTAAGAGAAACACACACACACACACACACACACACACACACACACACACACACAGCAATCAATGAGGGATAACAAACCCAAGTCCCAGAGTCTCAGTATGCAGATCTGAGAGACAGCACAGTGAACAAGGAAATTTTCAGCATTTTCCAGCAAGGAAAGGATCTCTGGACCCAGGTGGGCAGCAGGGCAGGCGAAGTCCTCAGGCCAGAAGGGCAGAACCTCTGGCGGCCGATGCCAAGAGAGATCAGCGCAGCGGGGAGCAGCATCTTGGTGTGTGGAGCTCTGCTGTCTCAGCAGTGGCATGAAGCCTGCCTCAGTGATACTTTGAAAGTGGTGCACTCTGCCCTTCTGGGTCTTTTGATAAGTGTCTTGGCCCCCCTGATGCCAAGCGTGGAATTTGCCCAGGAGCCTATGGGTGGTACATGGCTGTTCTGCTTGACACCCCTGCTGACAAGAGTGGAACTGCCCCAGAAGCCTCTCTATGGGTGGTCTCACTCTGCAGATCTTGCTGTTCTGATCACATGTGCAGAAATCTCAGGTGTCCCTGCCAGGTGTGTCTGTTCTGACCAAGTGTGTCTCCTTGCCAGATGTGTCTGCTCTGACTTAGGTAGTTTTCCTCTTGTACCAGGATGTCATGGCTGACTGACAGTCATTTTGGTTGACATGAATGACTCCACTTTGTTTTATATACTTTATGCTACCTTGATCGGACCAATGCTATTTTATTGGACCTGCTCTCCACAATCATGCTCCATCTCTCAAGATGAAAG
This sequence comes from Pteronotus mesoamericanus, assembly GCF_021234165.1. NCBI lineage: Eukaryota > Metazoa > Chordata > Mammalia > Chiroptera > Mormoopidae > Pteronotus > Pteronotus mesoamericanus. The sequence continues at coordinate 63,851,678 of NW_026555329.1, read as the reverse complement.
CAAGGTTTGTTGCCAGAACAGTCTGTGAGTGGTTAAATTAGTCCTTCCAGGGCCAGAATCCAACTTTTGTCTTGGAAAGTTTTCTAGGTCCTGATAGGACTCACACTAAATCATGAACTATAGTTTAGTTTATAAGTAACCTTGAAGGACATTACAGTTTATATTAGTTAGATGTAAAAAAATCAAACAAATCTACTCCTTTTCCATTGTAAGGTATGTTCTTAGTCAAAAGCTACAATTTTTGATCTTCGGCAACCGTGTGTATGAGTTCTGCTTAATGAGTACTGATGTCTTATGATTGTTTAGGAAGTTATAAACTGATTTATGAGGGGTTTGAAAGGAGCACTTACCTCATCTTGGATCCAATGTTTCAACACTATCTAATACAGTTAGTCTTAGATGTTCTATTTTTTCTGTTATGGAAACTATCCTACTGGTCCATATGGAGAGAAATGAAACAAAAAACACCCCTACTAACTCTATCTTTTATGTACATTTATTTAAACATAAAAGTAGGAGGTGTGGCTTTAGTTTATTTGACAAAATTTTTCTCATCTGTACTTTATCTTATAATAGTTTCCTAGAGTGGAATTTCATAGAATATTAAAGCAATAGGGATGGAGTCTTTATGCCCAGACGATTGGAATTATCTTATTGATATGTCCTTCTTTAGAAAGAAATTCAGTTCCAGCTGGTTGAACAAACATTGATATTAACCTAAGCTGTATTTGGGCACCAGATGAGACCCTGTGGATATTCAGAGGAGGCAGACCAATCCTTGCCTTTTGTGAGGTTGCAGATTATTAGGAGACAAAATAATATTTAGAAACAAGCTGTAAATCACGGCTGAAAGATGAATCCTGCTTATTCATTAAACGCGGTCTGCAGCCTGTGTGTTTACTGATTCCTGGTGAGGACTTGGAATGAGTGGATGGCTTGCATCCCTGAAGATGTCTGATAGAAGCAGAGGCTGACTGAATTAATTGGAAGGCAACAAGAGAGGTCATCTTGTCTGGTCCCTGTCCCTTTGAAAGATGGCAAAGAAACTCTGCCAGACAGATTGCAACTTGCTTTAATCAGCCACTGGCATTATACTGGCACCTGGGCTGTGACCCCTAAAGTTGGGAAGAAAAGAGAAAGGCCCAGTCAGTCACCCAGAGGGTTGACCGAGTTGTACAGAGGCTATGCTTGTTTTCCCTTTTCATCTAGGTGGTCCAGTACTGCACACTGATATCCTAAAATTTTCATTTAAAAAGATGCACATTTTATACTTAAGGTATTTCTGCTTTTCTCTTTTAAGTGTAAGCTTCTGTTATAAAATCCTTTGTTTTTATATCTTTTGGCAGTTTTAACCAAAAACCAAACCAAACCCAACCCAGGGTTCTTAGAATGTTGTTGGTTTCCACTGATAGGCCTTTTAAGTGTGCAAGGGAGAGAACTCACACTTTCTTGTTATTCATCTCTCCCCATACTTCATTTAATTGATTCTTTCAAGACTTTTCATTCCTCATGGGCAAACTCATTTAGTGATTCCCTTAAGTTTTCTTATCCCCAGTGGAACTTAATTACAAAAGGAGGGAAAGTCAGCTGAAAAGAAGCAATGTGATGTAAAGTGAAGAGTCTGAGAATTAGGTACTTAGGGTTCTATTCCTGTCTCAACCTTTTTGTGACCTGTTAGCCCTGGAAATCATTTCATGTTCCTTTACCTCAGTTTCACCATTTGTCAAATAAGAAGATTGGACTGGGTCGATGAGTTTAAAAATTTTTTTTTGCCTGCACTCCAGATTAATAATTTGTTGTATATGACAACCCAGTACAAACATACCTTGCACCTGAAAAAGTTTTAGGAAACAATACTTCCTGTTATTATATGGGATGCAGTTAATTTCTGTTTTATTTAAAAAATATTCTGTTTGTGACCCATTTCATTGATTTTAAGAACCATTATTAAGTTATGCCATGAAGTTTAAAAATGCAGATAGGATGATTTTAAGGTTGTTTTAGCATGAGCATTCCTATTTTATTAATTATAAGTTCTAGAATCTTATGTGTTCTCATAGTAACATTACTTCATTGTTGACAAAAGCCTTAAAACAAAAAAGTGAGAAAGCAAAGGAGAAGGAAGGTGGAACTAGGGAGAGTGGAAAGGGGAAAAGTTTTATTTCCTATGTGTGTGCTTTATGCAGGCTGTCATATTCGCTGTTCAGCTTTGTTCAAAAGAGAATAACTGAGAGAAAACTATTAATAACTTTCCAGCAGAGTGACTGAAGTGAGTTGAATGATGCTGTAGTCTTGGAAACAATTCCTGTGCCATCTCTCTCCCCAGTTTCTGGGTTGTCATTTACAACCTAGGGAGTTTGTAATTAATAGTAAAAATACAAACCCAGTGATGAGACCTTGATGTGCCACAAATCAGGCAGGACACATTTCCATACTGCCAAGTGAGCAGACAGTTTCCAGAACGTACAGATTCGGGGCATTTCCTTAGCCCATCTTAAACAAACACACTATCATGATCACTCATTAGGCAAATATGCAGTTATCTGATGGGACCATGCATTTCTGGCCTAGATGGCGGCTCATCACATTGAGCAGCACGGTCTGCCCACATACAAAAGCCAGGAACCTGGAATTCACTCCTGGCAGCACCCTTTGCTGCAGTTCCGTCAAATCCTGTCAATTTTATTTCCTAACATATCTCAAGTGCGTTTATATTTCCCCATTTTCATTGCCACCTTAGCCCATACCATCATATGCCCTCATCAAATTATAAAATAACTTCCCATCTAGTCTTCCCCATCCATGTTTTCTTCCTTCCCATCTGTTTCTCTGACCCGAGCTCTTTTTGAACAGAAAACCTGATTTCACCTTTCAATGGCTTCCCACTGCCCTTGGAAGGAGACAAATTCACTCCAGGTTGCTGCAAAGTCTCATAGTCTGGCCTGACCCACCTCTCAGGACTCACCTGTGCCAAACACCTGCAGGCTTCAGCTTCCCTGGCCTTATTTCAGCTCTTTCAGAAGAGTAAGAGTAAGACCTCATACTCTTCTACCTCTTCTATCCCTGAGTATTCGCTGTCACTTTGCCTTTGTGTTTCCTCCTCACTACTTTCCTGTCTCACCTAATTCACTCCCATGTACCCTTTAGATCTTAGTCCCAGTGTTACTCTATGACATCCAGGACTAGGCAGGTGTTAGTTTAGCTCATGATAACTATCCAGCACAGCACTTAATACAAGCTCTGTCCAAAAAAAGTCCAATCATTATTAATATAATGAGAATGGTTTGTGCAACATTGATATAACCTTGCAGCCAAGGAGAGTAGACTGGAATATTCATGCATGAACAATGACGACTTCACTGTACTAGTCAGTGAAGGTGGTAGATGCTGCTGAGTAAGCATGTGTACTCTGTCGCCATCTCATTCAAAATGACTGTGCAAGTAGAGCAACAAATCTGCATCAAATTTTGCATTAAGCTTGAACATTCCTTTGTGGAAGCCATTTGGATGACTCAGAAGGCTGCAGCTATGGGCAACTGATGATTAGTAGCTTCATCACAACGCATGCCCACTCTTCCATCATGTCTTGTGCAGAGTTTTTTTTGCAAAACATCAAATCATCCAGGTGACTCAATCTCTCTACAGTCCAGATTTGGCACCCTGTGACTTCTGGTTTTTCTCAAAACTAAAATCACCTTTGAAAGGGAAGAGATTTCAGACTGTTGATGAGATTTGGGAAAATATGACAGGGCATTTGATGGTGATTGGGAGAACTGTGTAGGGTCTCAAGGTGACTACATTGAAGGGGACTGAGGTGTTATTGTCCTGTGTATAATGTTGCCTGTATCTTTTACCTTCTTCAAAAATGTCTTTATTTTTCATAGTATGTGGCTGGATACTTCATGGATAGACCTAGTTGTATAGCACAAAAGCTTAATGACTGGTGCTAATAAGAATCCCCTTTTATAGTACTTACTATTTTCAGTATACCTTCAGGCTGCCTTATTTATCTTAACTCATTTAATTATGACAAGAACCCGATGGACAGATACTATTACTATTTCCATTTTACAGATAGGAAAATTGGGTCATGAGACTTTATGAGACTTAAAGTCTCATAACTAGTAAATGGTGGTATTGAGATTCAAACCCAGGCAGATGGGCTGCAGGGTGGTTGTTCCTAATCATTGAATGTAAATTGCCTTTATCATGTTTATTGAATGAGTATATGAATATATATATATATATATATATATATATGGTTTATATTTTTATTTCCTTGTGCAGTTGAAAAAGTGTTGCACAGTATAGAAAGTTAAATATTTTCTAGCCCATGTGACAAGTAATGTCATTTATTCACTAAATAATGTGCCAGATGACCTATGCTTCATCCTTATGACAACTGTGAACAGAGGTATAAATCCCCATCTTATAGGTAAAGAACAAGACATTCAGAGGCAGGGGCTCAAACCTTGATCTGTCTGATCTCAGAGTCCATGTTCTTTTGTAGGTTTATTTTGTTTTTGTTGTGCAAAAGACATAGGACTTAATCTGCAACTAATTTTAAAAAATAAAAGTAATGCTAGAATGTGCATGAACAGATGGTAAAACTTATTATAAAACTACGACAATTTTAAAATGTGTCATATTGACATATTAAGAGACAAGAGGCCTAGAGCAGAAATTTCAAATATATATAAGAATATATAAGAGTTTGATATGTTAAAAGTGATTTCATGTAAATTAATGGGAAAAAGAATATTTATTTAGTTAATAGTCTAGAAGAACTGGTTAACTGTCTGGAAAACATGTTAGATTCCAACCTTGTACCAGATATCACATTGAGTACCAGGAAAGAATTAAATGTAAAAGCTTGAGTCCATTAAATAAACTATAATTCAAGCATAAAAACCATGCTTTCCTGCAATATAGGTAAATTGTCACTATAGGTAAAATAAATACAGCATATTTTTAAAAGTATACACAGAAACATTTTAATTTAAGCATTGTCTCATACACCAAAAATGTCTTGGGTTTGATTCTCAGTCAGGGTCTATGCCTAGGTTGTGATTTGATCCCTGGTTGGGATACATATTTGAGGCAACTGATCAATGTTTCTCTCTCAGATAGATGTTCCCCTCCCCTCCCCTCCCCTCCCCTTCCCTCCCCTCCCCTTCCCTCTCCTTCCCTTCCCTTCCCTTCCCTTCCCTTCCCTTCCCTTCCCTTCCCTTCCCTTCCCTTCCCTTCCCTTCCCTTTCTCTCTCTAAAATCAATGAATATAGAGAAGAACAAAATGCTATAAGGCAACAGACAGTATGCAAATAGTAGTTAATCTGGCTGGCTAATAAATATTCTTTATTTTCTTCTTTATCCTTTGCCTTCACATTTCTAAGACTGTGTGTTAATTTTGTAATTAGAAAAATAAATGTATTTTTTAAAAGGCAAATCCTAACCCATGCCATAACCATTACAATAACTAAAATATTTTGGGGTTAGGGCATTAGAAGTCTTTTCTGCTGAGGTGGGAATTATGAAGGGAAATTTTGAATTATTTTATGGGGGAGATTTAATAGGCTTTGTAGAGGGTCCAACCTTTTGGTGTCTCTGTGTCACATTGGAAGAAGAAGAGTTGTCTTGGGCCACGCATTAAATACACTGCAACACATAATCACAAAAAAAATCTCACAGTGTTTTAAGTGAATTTACAGTTTTGTGTTGGGCTGCATTCACAGCCATCCTGGGCTGCATGCGGCTTGTGGGCCGCAGGTTAGACACCTGTGAAAGAGAGAAACTCTATGATCAACTATTGAGTTTTCTATCAACAGTTGTATATACTATTTTGAATCAAAATTTGTCTTTAATATGCATGATCTAAGATAATTATGTGAGAAATGCAACTGTTTGAATTTAATCAAATGCCTTTTTTGTTTTTGAGGGGACTTGGGGATATATCTATGAAATAACTTCCTCTTCTGAATGGCTTTTTTTAAAAAAATGGGTTTGGGTTGTTTTGCCTAAAGATACATTCTTAAGCTTATTTGCGTCTCCATGTAGGATACTCAGTGCTTCAAGAACCCTAGGGCATTGCATGGAAAATTTAACACCTGAAGGGGACATCTGGCACCTGCCTGAGGCATTTTCTGTTTATTGCCAGGCACAAAGGAGGGAAGTTACTGAGGGGGCTCTCTTCAGTGCTTAATTTACAAGTGTCGCCTGTTGTGTTCTCCTGCCTCTAATAGCCCTCAGCTCTTGGGAGGACATTTAAATTACAGAGGAAGATATAGAGCAGGTGATTTTCAGCAGCGGACCCTTATCTTCTCATTTTCTCTGCCCTTTGTAAATAGATAAGCCTGAGGCTCAAGTTAGTCCATAGTTCAATACCTGTGTTTATACATGCCCTTGACAAAGCCTACTGTAGAATCCACAAAGCAGAACCTTAGGTGTGAAGTTTTTTTTTGAACTTGATGTTATTTATCTAGGGACATTTTATAGATTTATGAATACCTACACACACATACAGTCTTACCTTCCAAAGCTAAAATACTCTATTAATTTTTATAAATATAAATTTATATGCCTTATTAGCTTTGGCTTTCACCACAAATATCCAATGATCATTTTTAGTCAGTGTTTCTGTAAAAAAGTTATTATTTTATAATATTTTTTAATTCCTGCTCCACTGCTTTTTATAAACTCACACACATGCACACACAGAGAATCTCTATTTACTAATTGACTCAGGAGACAAGCCAATCATGTGTCCAGTGGCTGAAAGTTAAACAGGAGTTCAAAGAAATTAAAATTAAGCCTGAGTTGAAAGAATTGAAGAACACTTCACAGAGGAGGGTAGTAGTAGTGGCAGAGGTTTTGAGTCAGACCTGACTTTACCATTTACTGCCATAACTATGTAATCTTAGGTAAATTATTCAAATTTTTGAGTCTTAGATGTTTTATGTGTAAAAAAAAAAGGAGTAACAATAATTTAGGAACAAAGAGATGCCGTTTGTAAAGTATTCTACTCATTTTAATTGTTTGCATCCTTTTTCCCTTTAACTTCTGTGATCTTCATTTCTTTTCTTTTTAAAATGTATTTATTTTTAGAGATAGAGGAAGGGAGGGAAGAAGAGAGGGAGAGAAACATCCATGTGTAAGGGAAACATCAGTCCATTGCTTCTCGCATGCCCCCAACCGGACACCTGGCCTGCAACCCAGGCATGTGCCCTGGCTGGGAATCGAACAGGCAGCAGTTGGGCTCGCAGGCCAGTCCACTGGGCCACCCTAGCCAGGGCTCTGGTCTTATTTTCTGTACAGTTTTTTTTCTTTAACCATTTGATCAAAATAAAATGAGAACTGAAAACTTTTCTCCTTGGTGAGGAATCAGATCTGACATATAGCTCAAGTCTAAGAATAATGAAAATATGGTCATACAGTTACTCAGGGTGCAGGACAAAAAACAGGCTGATATTTGACTTTTTTTTTTTTTTGCAAAATTTCCAGGTTAACAGTAGCTCCATTACTGGATATTCTAAACTTTTTTGGAGCATTGAGCTTAGTGGTATTTGTTCAGTTACACCTTATGTAATTTTCAAGTGATCTTAGAGAGTAAAAAGAGGAAACAGAATTAAGACAACATGCCTTAGAATCCAGAAATTTACTCTGAAGGGATCCTAATTAATCATCTTGTTCAATCCTCTAATTCTTTTTGAGAGGTAGGCAGTTGCCAATGAAATCCTGAACTGACCGAGGACAAAGTCAGTTGTTCGTGGTGTAAGAACTAGAACACAGGTTTTTGACCTCGGGCCATTGGCCTTAAGACAGCACTGCATAAAGTGGCTTAAATCACTGCAATGTTATAAATAAATAATAAGCCATATAACTGTTACATGTTTACTCTAAATATTTAGACCTTTTATTCTTTAAACAATTCAACAATTATATAAAATTTATTCTATGGTAGAAGATATAATAAATGCCAAAGAATATTAAAAATTAGTCATTTTAGCAGGTGTTGATGCAGTTGGTGAACTGTCATAAACTGAACCTTCTTATTCACCTGATTTTCCAAATTTTGCTAATGATGCCAATAATCTACTACCTAGTCTGAAGAGCTCTTACTCCCATATTTGTTTATTGCCTCCAACCCTTACTTTCAGATGTAATCAAGTAGCCAAATACCATAAATTTGACATCCGAAGTATACTTTGTCTCACTTTTCTTTTCCACTCTTTCAGCCTGTTTCTGCCCTTTACCTACCCTGCCTTCCAACTTTCATCTCTACATTTGACCTATGTTTCCTTCAATCTACTTTTCACATCAATCCCAGAAATAATTTTAAAAACCAGTCTTGGCGCTCCATTTCCAACTGAACAATATTCAGTATTTGAACCCAGCATTTATGATGGTATTTGATCTGATGTGGGCTGAAAATAAATCATTAAATATCACTAAGGATCCCAAAACACCAGTTTGAAAGAATATATGCATCCTTATATATTCATAGCAATGTTATTTACAGTAGCCAAGGTATGAAAACAGCCCAAGTGGCTGGTGTATCTCTCCACACCATGCCTCTCTCCTTTCTTGGAGAGGGGATGAAAACTTTACTCTCTACCAAAAAAGAAAAAAAACAGCCCAAGTGTCCATCAGTAGATGAGTAGATAAAAAAGTAATGGGACATTTACAAAATGGAGTATTACATCCATAAAAAGAAGGAAATCTCACCTTTTGTGGCAGCATGGATGGACCTGGAGATTATTATGCTAAATGAAATAAGCCAGTCAGAGAAAGACAAATGCCATATGATCTCACTTATATGTCGAATCTAATGAACAAAATAGAAACAGAAGCAAGGACACATGGAACAGACTGACAACTGTCAGAGGTGAGGAAGGAGGGGAGGAATGGATGAAAGAAAGTGAAGGGATTAGTCAAATAACATATATGTATAACCTATGAACACCGATAAGTGTGGTGATGGCCAGCGGGAAAGGGAGGGTGGGGAGGAGTGGAGGGGACAACGGAGGGGAAATGGGGACATCTGCAATAGTGTCAACAATAAAAATAAAGAAAAAATTTATTATGAATGATCGAAATTAAACAAACAAACCAATAAACAATCACTGCTCCTGCTGACCCGAGTTGACGTGTTACCTGAAGCCGGGAGGCTGAGGGGGCATTTGGGAAGGAGTGAAGAAGGTTGCAGAGTGAACATGTAAGGGGAGTCCTGTGGTTGGAGAGCTCATGTTATATGCAAGGACCTAAAGTGGAGCACAGGGAGGTGGGGGCGGGGGGCGCAGATCTGGCTAGAGCCATGGGGCCCCGTCCCAGAGGTCCCTTTGGACAGGTTTCCTAGTTGAATGCTGAGACTTCGTGAGGTTCATTCAGGACAGTGTCCAAGGCCTTACAAGCTGTGCATCTGGGCCCTGACCGCAGGTCGGCCTTGCCAGCCAGCACTCTCCCCTGGGGCCAGCTGCCTCCGTCAGTCTGTCTGTCTGTCTGCCTGCCTGCCTCACTGCAGAGCCCATGCTGTCACCCCTCTGCAGCTGGGGAGGTGAGCACATTTCACCTGGGCATCCTAGCACTTAGGAGACACTCCGGTATAACTGAACATGCTCATGTTTCTTTCCCATCCTCCCCCTATTGTGTCCTTGGAATCCAAATCAGTTTTAAGTTCAGTATTCGATGACTTATGTTTACTTTAAGTGTGCGGTGCAGTTCCTGGCATGTTTCTCAATTATTTCAAAGTCACCCACTACGTACATGTGAGATATCGGGGAAGATTTGGTCCTATATGCATAAATGTATTTGTTCATAGCAGCTCGCAAATTCTTTCTTTGTTTTTTTTACCAATCTCTGCACAGCAACCGGAGGGGAATCATTTGATTGTTTAAAACAGTAGCTGCATACTTAAGAAAAAGTTAGGGAGAAGATAGACAAAGAAATATTTTTAACATACAAATTTAGAGGGGTGGATTATTTCCACTACATGCTAAAGCTATAATAAAAAGCCAGCCATTGAATGTTTGCTTTCCTGGGAATAAAAGGACTGATAGGACTTTCCTTTTTCTCCCACACTGACTTGGTCAGCTGTTTATTAGATCATCACTGCATTAACACTGGAAGCATTATGTGCATAATCTCAGAAAAAAGAAGATAGCCTCTATCATCTCAATTTACAAAACTAAAGTATATCCTAAGAAATGGGAAATTCTTAGAAAGCAAAGGTCAACAACTGTGTGTCAGTCAAAGAATTTACAATTTATGTCAGGCTTATTTTAAGAACTCACATTGTCATGGGTACAGGACTTTGCAAACTTGAGCAGATTTGCCTTTTTAGTCAGAGGAAACAAAAAACCAAGGACATACATGGGATGTGTGAATGACCTTAGCTAAAGTGCCTATGTCATTGCTTGGACCAGTGAGAGTTTACTGTGTCTCCAGGAACATGAGATACTGTTAGAAGTTTTAGATTTCATTAATGAAAACATAAAACAATCTGGCAATAAAATTTATGAGGCTGACTTCATCCACCACGACACAAATACTTTGTTACATGTTGTTAATTTTAAGCTATACACTAAGAACACATTACAACTTTACAATTAGTGTTTTAAATGGATGACTGACATACAGCCTTTGACAATATTTAGCACTTTATAGCAACACATTAATGCTAACTTTAGAAACTATAGCATAATGAAATTTTACAGCCAATTAAGTTGATGAGTCACTGTCAGTTTCCTAAGTTCCTCTTTTAGATGAAAGAGACAAATGGATATAGAAAGTGAATAGCAAACTAATTCCTATAAAATCTTAAGTATCATCATGAGATCAAACTGTTAAGGAATAGGAAAAAATACATTGCCTAAACAGCTAAAAAGAAACCAAATAATTTATTTTTAAATTTAGAAATGATAATGGTGTTCAGTCTTTTAATTTGTTACCATGTGTTTATATTGGCTTAGAAAAAAAGACATAGTATCTATTGACTCATGTGACAATTGTCATTAGACAATCTTCTGACCTTTACTTAAAAAAAAAAAAAGTGCAAAGTTGAATATATTCAGTCTTCCCTCAAAATAATTGGAGTTTATAACTAGTAAAGGAAATAAAAGTTTGGTGAAAATTTAAATAGTTCCCTTTAATAAGATGGTGTGGTATTTGAGAATTAATATAAATCAGTTATATATGAAATTGGTTTTTATGCTTTAGGAAAATCTAAGGAAGAGTATATGTATTAAGTTGGAGCATCGCTATTAAAATTTATCAGGAAAATGTTGTATATAACTTTATTCCAATTATTGAATGCTCAGAAATATCCTTATAGATTGATACGAAGTTTATAGTAGCATTGCAATAAAATCATAATATATTAAATATAGAACATTTTTGGATAAAGTTAAAACACATAATATATTCATACATGTCTAGCTTTTACAGACATTCCATGGATTGTGATAAATTTCCAAATTTTTAATTGTTTGAATAAGTTTGGCTTGGGCATTCTATGCCTGCTGACCACACTCCACACTATTGTAATGGAGGCATGGAAACCCTCTCTCTGCCTTTAAAGTCCATAAAAAGAAACAAAATTATATAAACAAATAATGTTCACAGAAGAGATGTGCCTGCATGTGCATGTGTGAGTGTCCATGTGTGTCTGCAGCAGGGAGGCTTGCCGAGTAGCGGTGCAAATGGCATAATCTGGAATGTTAGTGCTATGAAGAGAATGTTTGTGTTTCCCCATATTAATATGCTGAAATCCCACCCCCCTAATATGATGGTTGATATTAGGAGGCAAGGCCTTTGGGAAATAATTAGGATTAGATTTAGGCATGAGGGTGGAGCCTCCTGAATGGGATTAGTGCCCTTAGCTTGCTTCTTCTCCACTCTCTGCCTTGTGAGGTTACAATAAGAAAACAGCCAGAACACAGCCTTCATGAGAACCCAGCTATGCTGGATCCCAGTTTCGTCTTCTAGCCTTAAGAACTGTGAGAAATAGATTCCTGTTGTTTATAAGCCACCCAGTCTATGGTACTTTGTTATAGCTGCACGACCTGATTAAGACAAGTAGATTTCTGTGTTTTGAAATTACAGATTTGTCATGTCCCTCGCTGGGAGATCTGGTTCAAAAAACTTGGAGTGAGCTGACAAATCTTGAGAACATAACCAAGAATGGGAACAACTGCTCTGGGATGTGGAATCTTCATTTTCAGTTATCAGTTTCAGTAATGCAAACCAATGGGACACAGGGATCTCCATATATACCTAGGGAGTCTACCCTGAAAGGAGTTATTTGAGTCTTATCTCAATAAATGCTCTTGTCACTTGCCTCTTTTGTGCAGAAATAACCATGCTGATCTGACCAGGACTGTCCAGGTTTTGGTCTTATAATCGTGAGAAACTCTTCAGTCCTGGTCTAGCCAGAGTGCCTGATTACCAAACAAGATCTTTTAAGAAATCACTGAATTGTTTTTGGCTTCTGTGACCATTCTTTAGTGTTTATATATCAATTGTCTATTTTGTGGTTAAAACTGTGCGTGAGAAACTTTAGGCAGAAGCTGAAAAGGCTGTTTCAACAGGTCACTTGATGGCATTGTGGACATAAGTAATACTGTCCTGGGACCCAGGTGACAAAGTGTCGCACAGCGTTAGGGAGAGGATGGTGCCCCGACGTCTGCATGGATCTTAGCTTAGATCATGAAGCTAAGGCAGGTTGAAGGGGGCAGTGTGCTTTTTGGCACCCTGAAGATGTCTGTTGGTAGACCTGCCCCATCTGTCTGTGCTCTAAAACCTGCAAAACCCTCAATGCGAGGGTTTAGGGAAATAATGATATAATTCCCTACAATGATAGCCTGGTTTTAGATCTAATTTGACATAGAAACAGATGACATAAAGTTACAGTAGGAAATTGGAAATGTGGGCTGGAAGTTAAATGACAGGAAGTCCTAAAATACTAATTTTCCAGAAAGCTAGATTCCAAATGAGTTAAAGTGATTTGGACCATGTAACCAACATTTTTGACTCGCACTTATATTTCTAAACCATAGAAAAAAATAATAGGTGAAGATGTTGAGAATGAATGGATTTTGAGGTTGGAGAAAAAACAAGGACTCAATCTTGGGGAATGGAAAGTTGAGCCATCAAAAAAAAAAATCACAAAGACGTGTGGAAAAAGAAGCAGACTTTGGCATCATGACAGACTGCAGGAACAGAGAGTCAACCCACAGCATTTATAGGATCAGAGTGTAGCAAGTGACAGAGGCCAGAAGAAGGTGTTCAATGACTGCATGAATAAAAATGAGTGAAATGGCCACTACATTTGTCTGGAAGAGAGTCACTGGTTTTATCAGAGTGTAAAAAACCAAGTATAAACAACCATTTTAATTCAACTCTCTAAATTTGGAAGATATATATATTAGTGTGAAGAAAAGAAGCATTTGTTGAACTTAAAGACTATTAAAGGTAGCTAACTGGCATCCATGAGAAGGTTTAAAGTGCTTGCTTTTGGTCTCTCCAAGTGTTATGGGATATGTAAAGTTGAGGGGATGTGGAGGTGACAAAAGAGCCTTTTGGGACCCTTAGTAAGCCCTCAATGTTCTTTCTTTAATTTTTTTCTTGAGTGCCCAACATTTTTGTCATCTGAATTTTTCTGGGCATTGAGCAAATATCAATGCCCAGATAATTTATGGGGATCTAATGTATGGTGTAGTGACTATAGTTAAACAGTATTGTATACTAGAAATTTACTAAGAGATTAGATCTTAAAAGTTCTTGCCACAAGAAAAAAAGTGGCAACTCTGTGAGGTGATGGATGTGTTCATTAACCTTATTGAGGTAGCCATTTCACATTATATATATATGTCAAATCATTGTGGTATACCTAAACTTACACAATGTTATATGTCCATTATGTCTCAATAAAGTTGGAAAATATAAAAAATAAAATAAAATAGATATATAAGTCCAAGAAGAAAATACATTAAATGAGTCATCTAAAGATAAACAGGGAATACTCGCATTTAATATTTACACAAATGGCTCCCAAATAGAACACAGGCAAACAAGAGCAGGCCTGGTTGGGGGAGAGGCCTTAGTTTGGGTCACTAATTAAATGATGCATCTGAAGCTGAGGGGAGAAAAAAACAAGTCTGTTCATTTTACTCAAACGATCAAATCACTACCAAAATGTTATGTAATTACCAGAACATACAATATAATAAAGACTCAATAAGGTGGAATTAGGATAATGAAACTATATGTGTTTTATTTAATTTATATATTTTTGTTGCTATTGAAATAGTTTCTGTTCTTTCCAAATAAAAATTTAATACCCAGTTTACAAACATTGATTATAATCAGAAGTAAAATTAACTAGTTTTATCTCATTGAATGTGCCTCAAATGATGGAAATCTTAGCCCTAATGCCGTCTTTCAGTGAAATCTAACTGCCAATTGATGATTTCCCTTTTTCTTTCACAGGGCTGGAGCGAATTGCACGGGATTCCTCTTACGAACAGGAAGGAAAGGTTCAGTTTGTAATTGATGCGGTGTATTCCATGGCTTATGCCCTGCACAACATGCACAAAGATCTCTGTCCTGGATACATTGGCCTTTGCCCACGAATGAGTACCATTGATGGGAAAGAGCTACTTGGCTATATTCGGGCTGTAAATTTTAATGGTAAGTTATTACTTATTTTTTTCTCTAAATACTTCAGAAGAGACAAGGTATGTTTTACCCCCTATGTATAGAAGATACTGAAGCGGAGGAGAAAGCAAAGGATTAGAAGAAGTTCCTTTTTTAATCAAGTGTGAATTTTTCCACCTGCTTTTAAATCCCAAACATATTTTTTGCTACCATTAATCTGCTCCTGAAAGAAGCAGAATTTAAAAATAAGTGTCCCTCAATCAAAATATTCTTCTTAAATATCACTATTTCAGAAGTTCCTTAAGAGGCTCCTTTGGAACCATTGACAAGAGATTAGATTTTTTGAAGCTGTTTTATGTTTTTATTAGAGAAGAAATTGTGGACATTTTGTTTTGGAGCTGATTTTAGGCTTTTTAAACAATATGTTGATGTAAGGGAAGTGAATGATTTGGAGTTGCTCTATATTTACATTCTAAGAGTGCTGTGTGAAGCTTCTGTATCTTCTTTTTCCTGGTATTTCTTTCAATGATTTGGTCAATTTGAAACAATGGGCTGCATCATGGAAGAGAGAATTACAAGCAATGCAGTGGAGGTGGGATTTGCAGAAGCAGAAATGCTGCTTCTGTGAGTGTCACAAGAAACTGATATAGAATATGCTGGATCCATAGTATTTGGCTGAGAACAGTCAAACTGCCTGTCTGAAGTGATGGAATTATTGAATGCTGTTCTTTCATGAAAGTTGTAATGGTTGCTGCCCATGACTTTGACAATTATTTTCAAATGAAATGATAGAATGCTCTGAGCTGTCTAATTCTTTGTGTTTGGCTGTAATCCACACAATGGACATGCCTCCCAGCCACGCACAGCGCTACACTGTCCATCATAATACACTCCAGTGACCTCAGCTGCCAGCCTTTCTCAGAAAAGCACAAGGTCATCTTCAATTTAGAATTCAAGTACTTCTTTTGCTTTGTTCATGGAACATGAAAAAAAATTTGGTTTACATTCCACACAGCATTTTTGTTTTCAGCAGAATTTTCAAAAAACATTACAGAGCTTTAATATTTTTGTTAAAAATATCATAAAAATTCAAAAAAGAATACCAGTATTAAGGGGGATTTGAAAATAATTTTCTTGCAATTATCAAATTGAGCAAAAGAAGAGTGGTGCAATGCAAATTTATTTATTCTAATGTGAGATTAGGGAATATTTCATTTGTCCAAATTGTTAGAAGGTGGAAAGAAAAATGCACATGAATATACTTTCTCAATAGTCACCGAAGCTAACCTCTAGAAAATAAGGAAATATTTCAAAGAAACACTGGGCTAAAGTATTTTAAAGGTGAGTTACCAATTTCTCTTTTATTTTAACCATAGATAAAAACCCAACCCTTCCTTGATGACCTCAATTACTTTACCACACTGTAATACAATGATGCTATTAAAGACTATTAAAAATGCCTTAATGCCTAACGATTATTAAGAAAATTTGTCTCTGGACTCCAATCATTTCTGAGTTCTCCTGTCCACTTTGTATAGTTTTTTGCCCTTCTACATGATCAGAATGATGTTGCTGTGTGTGTGCGCATTTTAAGGCTGATTCTTTCCATAATTTGCTTCTTTTAATCCGTTATAGACAAGAAAAGCACATTTTATTAATTCAGTCAAGAGATATTTGTTGAACACATAGAATGTGTAAAGCTTTGTGATAGGTACTAACGATAGATTACTGGTAAAAACAGTCAAAACAGACATGGGATTTAAAGTTTCTTGGGAAACAGATATGAATCATATGAGGTACAACTGTATAATCTATACTGAGCGCTGCATGCAGAGATGTGCTGGGCTGAGAGCTCATAAGAGGGGAAGCGTCCCTACTCTGGGGCATTAGGGACAGGTGAAATCTGAAGGAGATACGTGGGTGAAGCAGAAAGCCGGCCAGATAGATCATGAGAGGTCATATAGGTCATTCTCAAGATTTGTTCTTCATCTTGCGAGCAACAGGAACCCACTGAAGCATGATAGAACTGTGTCTAATACAAAACTAAGTATACTTCATATGAGAGTCATGGAAAGTACATGAATTTTTGTGTATGAACTAAAAAAGGAATCTCTTTGAGCTCCTTGGAGATTTATTTTGATAATGCCTTGAAATCTGGCTATGTTCCAGTAGCTGACAATACAGAGTATGAGACCTGAATATATAAACAAATTATTGTGCAATATATAATTCTCTTGATTTTTAGTAATTTTTAGGATGTTCATCATTTTTAAAATTTCATTATTGCTTCTATAGTAGTGTTCACTTATCATTAATCCCTTGCTGTTTATGATAAGAAGGCACATAAAGCTGTTCAAATAGATGTAAACATCAAAACCACTGAAGGAGAAGAAACAAATAAGGTAGCCAGAATGAAGAATTACACTAAGTTCTGAGCTTTCTAAGCAGCCAGAATGTACAGGGACATTCCATGGGATACATATGTTTCTTTATATGATAGAAACAAACTTAACTATTTTTCAGGAGAGAATTAATTTTCTTGGAAATTATTTCTAAAAGAAATGTATCATATGGGACTTTGACAGCCTAATAAGCACCACTACTTAAAATTTTACAGCAAAAGCATAAGCCTTCTCTTTGGCTCTTGTGCATGTGTACCCGCAGTCAAAGCTAAGAACATTATGCTTGTACCATGGAAGGATATTTTATTAAAAGAGCTTTCAAGGAGGGGGAGATAATCTCACTTGATCTAGATTTACAGCTCTTTTCAGCTCTGACGATATAAGGATTACCATACTCTTATTAAGAATAAATGGAGAGCGTCTTCCTTATACTCTGCTTTTCAAACTCTATCTTCAAGAGACTCCTTCTCAGACACCTAACATTTCAGTCAGTTAAAATAAGAACTTATGGGCTGAATGTGTGGCCATTGCGTTGGACACTCTATTTCACCTAGTGCTGTTTGCTGATCCTGGAGGTACCTTGAAAGGTCCCAATAGCTATATAGGGCACACATCAAATCCACAGATTTAAATATTCATGCTCTCTCAGGGTTTTCATAGAAACTGAAAGTAGACACCCAGAATTTGTGTTCTCTGTTGGGAACCTCGCTAACTGCTATTACATGTTGTTAATTGCATGCCCGGTGGGCGGGTTGTGTTGGTGATGGTCAGTGTTCTTGCAGTGAGAAAGCCAATCCGCTTCCCAAAGACTGGAATTGCAAGGGGGTCATTGGTCAAACCACAGTTTCCTTAGGAGCAGTTTTGAATCTCCTGAAGAGTTGAGAATGTACTTGACTAGACCCATAGCTGTTTGCTATACATGACAACAAAAAATTATTGCATATTAAGTTTTCTTGGCCTCTTACCAGCTGTCAAGGAATGAGCTTGGTAACACAACCATCAATTTTCTCTGTAGCCTTCCAGATTGTCTTTCAGGATCAATGAGCTACAAAATGCATTCTCAAGTAATTAAAAAATTGACCCATTGGATGGAACTATTTACTAATACCCATTTAAATATTGTATGTGTCTGCCCTAAAGTGTCATTTCTGTGTAGAAGAAATTTTTGTTAAACTGATTCTTTCTGACATTAATGAGATATCAAAGAAAATCGCTTTCTGGGGTCCTTTTTTGACTGGGGTAGTAAAACTGTGTCATTGGTGTAGAGAGAGATGCCGTAATAGCAGGAGGTTAGCAGCCAGAGCAGCTGCACAGACCGTTGGCAGCAAGTTAAAGAGAACCGTTTAAAACTCAATCTTGCTGAAACTGTAACCCGGTGTGGGTATGCCTAATTAAGCAATAGTTTAAAGATACTTGGTTTCAAAGGTCATGCTTCTTCCAGTTTACTCTTTGATTGACAACATGAAGATCATATTCGAATTTAGAAGATGAATGATTAGTATTTCAGGCCAGAATTAATCTTTGACAAAACAATTAAAGGTAAAACACTTAGTCAAATGATTGAACTACAACGTATTGTTTGTTGTCGTAGACGTAAACAACAATGGTGCTTCGACTGAATCTAATCACTCAAACTGATATTTTCTCATGAGTGGAAAAATTTACCTGAAGCATAAACACGTTCTGAGTCATAGCATATCAGCATTATTCATGTGTTTCTCACAACTTTTCTCAGCTTCTCATCTCTATTCAGGGAAACAGAGGGAAACAAAGACCTGTCTTTTAAGATTACTTTTGTTACTACCATTGGAACAAAATGCTCTTTCTATAAATTTTTAAATCCAAAGATTTATCAAAAGAAAAACATAAAATGAAGAAGAGGAGTTTAGATTTTTCAGGAACTTAAACAACGATGTCAGTTCTTTACTCTGGTCTGGCTATTGGCAATAAAATATTAATATTGCACATCTTGTATGAAATCAAAGATTTTTCTGTTGTCATGAGAAAAAAAAGAAAAAGTGTTAAATAGAATTCCAGAGAATTCACTCCTTTCCTCAAGAGTTGAGCTCGTGTCAGGGGCAGAGCCGGATACTAATCAGGATTGTTTGATTGCAGATAACAGAAATCAACTTTAACTAACTTAAGCTAAAAGGAAGAATTTATGAGGGTGTGTCAAGAATCATCATGGGAGAATATAAAAGAGTCTAAGAAAATAACTGGTTATAAGGACCAAAAACCTGTCAGAAATCCAAACCTCTCTGTCTATCTGTTTTGTTTTGTTTATATTGGTTTACAGGGTAGGTAGAAGCAGGCCAGTTACAATAGTTAGGTGCTATTGGTTCAGGAAACCTACTAATTAATGTGTGTGTGTGCACGTGTGCGTGCATGCGTGCGTGCGTGTGTGTGTGTGTGTGTGTGTGTTTAAGTCCCAGTTCCAATTTCTTAGAAACCTGAATCTCATTAGCCAAACACTTAAGTTGGATGTCAGACCACATCCAATTTTTTTGTGGCAAGGAGCAAGCAGTCCAAACTTAGCAGTCATGGGGCATTCCCAGTGGATGAAAGGGACATTTTGGAAGTTTCTATAAGTGATTTATAGGGAAAGTTCTAAAAAATTAGTAGAGAGGTAACAACATGAGAGAGGGGTGATGCTGTGGTCTCAGAATCTCGTTGCTTCACTAGTTTGGTAACTTTTTGTTAGGCCAGAGGAGACACAATTAAGAATCACATAGAATCTGTGAGAATCTGACAGAGAGGTCAACTTTGGAATTGTTTAATGCAAGCCTTCATGTTGCGATTGGATTGTCTGACCCCAAGAGGACTGAAGCGGCTTTTCTAAGCTCAGTGGTGAGGGTGGGGTCTAATCATCCCAGTGCTCAGTCTTCTAAGGAAAATATAAACAATGCCTGATCAGAGAGACTGGTATAGAGATGGAATTTATCAGCATCTTCTTTTTTAAAAAACTATATTGATTTCAGGGACTTACTGCAAAATTTCCAAATATATAGTTCTCAGAGTCTCTGAACACTGTTTGATTTTGAAGTAATTTTTTTGCATAAAGTATCTTTAAGAAGTCAGTGTGCCTTAATATGTTACTAGGAAATTTACTACAAACAGATTACTAGGTCAAATAAAACAGTGATAAATTTCTCATAAGATTCTGTAAAGCCATTTGATTAAAAATATAACTCTCATTTCTGTTACAAGCACAAAAACAAACAAACCACAAATGGAGCAAATGTTTAACATGATAAAGCACATCTCTTTCAGTCTATAACCAATTATATATTTATAGTTATTCCTATTAAAGAGATGGGTTAATCCTGTTACTATTGTTAATACTCTATAAATTTAATCGGTGTGATAAAATATGAAACAAAAATAACAGAAATTACTACTAAAAATGAAGTAATACTATGGTTATTTTCAAGTGATTCGATCTCAAGATAATAAATTGAAAAATATATTAGAAGTACTTATTTTAGGAAAATGATCAAATATCAAATTAATATGTAAACATTAAGAGCTTTTCTACCTACTAGTAAGAAATCATTAACTAATAAGTGGTAAATAAAACTGTTTTCTTTTAAAAAATATTTAATACATCTTGGAATAAATTGAACAAAAATATGAAAGACCTATATAAAGACAAGTTTATCAAGAGACATTTCTTTTTCATAGACAGAAAAAATGATCATAGGAAAAATGTTAATCTTTTCTGAATAAACCTGTATTCAGATTTAATATAATTTAGTATAATTTCAACCAGAATGACAAAGGAGTATTTTCTGGAATGTGAAATAATATTTAAAATTTTAATTGTGAAAATAAATGAGTAAAAATCACTAAAATGGTTTTGAAGAAAAAATTACTCCTATGCAACATTTAACATTTAAGCATAATGTTAAGCTACAATAATCAATATAGTATGGAACTAGTATCAAAATAAACTTATGGTAAATAGAAACTGATAGGAAAAGCCAGAAATATATAATGATAATAAATAAATCAGTTAGTACATGTATACATACATACAAACATATATACATATGAACTGATGATGTGATAAAGATGGAGTTAGGGCTCAGTGGAAAAGGACATTTTATTAATTTTCTATTTACAGTAAAATCAAGGGAGGTGATTCCTCCATGTAAGAGAGTAGTCTCCATTTGAAATTTATTTTGGAGTTAAGTAAAAATGAAGGAGCAAAAGAAAAATACAAGAAAATCTAGAAGATGGTTCATCAGATTTGAATTGGGAAGTTTCATATAAGTAAAACATTATAATAGGAAAATAAATGTTTGATTTAGTAAAATTTAACACTTTTGAATATTAAAATGATCATAAACAGTTTTTAAACAGAATGTAAAGGAGGGAATAAATTTGGGTTGCTGTGTCAAAGGATGATATCTAAAATGTAAAAAGAGCCAGCTAAATTGATATAAATTAAGACATCTCCAAAGATAAATAAGCAAAGCTTGTCAGTGTGAATAAAAGTTTGAAAATAAAAGGTTAAGCCTCAATAATCATAAAAAAAGTCTACTTAATCAACAATGAAAGATTGCTTTTCGCCTACAAAATTTACAAAAACTTAAAAATTATAGGTAGTAACTTTTAAAAGGTAATTGTTTTGGTTCTTCCAAAAATTCTTGGTGAGAGTGGATATTGGTATAATTTTTTTTGGAGAATATTTGCTCAGTACGTATACTTTAGGGATCCAGTCTAAGGAAATTCTTGGAAACAAATGTATTTACAAAAATACTGAAAAAAACAAGAAAGGAAAATTGTGGTTTGTTCTGTTTTTAATCAAAACCCATCAGCAGTATGCAGCATCGTGGCATGACCTGACCTGTTCTGGAATCCTACACTTTTATTCTAACTCTGCTGCATTTTCCTCTGTGTTCTGAATCTTCTTGACTTCACAGCATCATCTTTTAAATGGAAGGATTATACTAAAGTGATCTGATCTGTGAGGTTCTCTTCCAGCTATTCTTTACACATTCTTTTAAAGGCACATTTTAAAAACATAAGTCCCTGCCTAGGTCCCAGTGTTCTTACCGTTTTTTTTAATTGTTTATATTTCATTTTTATCTTTTATGAATCATTCATTTATCTCATATACGTTTTATTTGGAATCTTACAGAGTACCTACTAAACAACTCTGTGCTAGGCATCAGAAATGCAAAGATCCAAAGAATGGAGTTCTGTGAGTTGTCAAAGACCATAGCTTAAGAGAGGAAGGATACAGCCTGTTATGAATTTGTTAAGTGATGTGGTAGACGTGGTGACATGTACAAACACAAAAAAAGGCTGAGATGAGGAAACTGCAAAAGGAGGTGCTCAGAGAATACAGCAGGGAACAAATAGGTGACATCTGATTTGTTACAATTGGAAAGTGACATTTCCTCAGGTAGACAAGATAAGAAAAAAGATATTCATGGCAGACAAAGCCGTTTAATGGCAGCTGAAAAACAGGAAAGAGCATGCTTTCTAAGAAAGCGGAGCAGCCAGTGAGTGACCTTGGAGCAGCCAGATGAGAATGGCCAAAGAAGCTCGGTCCTGGTTAGAAATTGCTGCCAAACTCTGATGTTTGAATGTGTCGCAGCAGGCAGCAGGGAATTGAGGCTTTCTGAGCAGGACAGTGAAGCGCTCAGATTTCCCTTTCAGAAAAATAACGATGGCAGCAATTTGCAGACTTGGAGGGAGTGAGATTAAAGGCAAGGATGACAAGTTAAGAGACAGTTCCAATAGTCCCCCAGGAGAGAATAATACCTGAAATGGGAACATGAAAGTACAAATGGAATGGAAATAAAGAGGGAGAAAGGGAACACAGAATCATTTTAATGCTGGCTCTGTTCTGGTTGTAGTGCTTTGACTAGAAACCAAGAGGTTCTGAGAAATATCTTAACTTGTGCAAATGATCTTTCTTTGTAACTTTTTATGACAACTCCATTAGTAAAGCTAATTCAGTATGTTTGTTCATATTCTATTGATGAAATTGGCTTGACACTATGTTTTAAATGCTTGCATAAATAGAAAATGAGATATAACATGTCAAAATATGGGAAAACTGACATCAAATGTCATTTCTGGAAGTTATGATGCATAATTTCCTTGTGATTAAATAGTACTTATTTAATAAATAGATATCAAGCAAAGTCAAATGTGACAAAGTGGTTATCTGTTAATTTAAAATATAAATATCCTTTTTGATAGTTACCGCATTTGAAATAAAATTGAGAAAAACATTATTAATAATTCAAAAGTACATTATATTATTTATTCTTGAAGCTAAAGATCTGCAGTTAGTAAAGTAATTCCTGGAAACAGTTATACATTTTTTAAAAAGTGAATGGCATATACAGTGACATTGAATATGTATAGATAAATAAACAGATTGATTTGAAATTAGGTAATTTTTTAGTTTCTGATTAAGGAAACTTTAAGCTGGTTATAAAATAATCTTACAAATTAAGTTATCATGGAATTTAGCAACATAACTGTACCTGCCTCTCTTTCTACTTCATGAGGTGATGAACTGTGGGATTTTTAAATGCTGATTGCTTTTATAGTCAATTCATATTTTCAAAGGGGGCAGGAGCATAAAATGGAGTAAAAATAGCCTCTTCAACAAATGGTTGGGAGAACTAGAATGGTACATGCAAAAAAAATGACACTAGACCACCAATTTACACCATGCACCAGAATAAATTAAAAATGGATAAAAGACTTAAACATGAGGCATGACCCTATAAAGGTTCTTGGGGAAAACATAGGCAGGAAAATATCAGATATCCCGTGCATCAATATTTTTGATGATATGTCCTCTAGGGCAAGAGAAATGAAGAAAAGAATAAACAAATTGGATTACATCAAATTAAAAAGCTTCTGCGTGGCTGAATAAATCATCATCAAAATGAAAAGAGAACCAACTGTATGGGAAAACATATTTGCCAACAATACCTCAGGAAAAGGTTTGATCTCCAAAAAATATTAAAAAAACTCACAGCTCCACTCTAAGAAGACAAACAATCCAATCAAAATTGGGCAAAAGACCTGAACAGACACTTCTCCAAGTAGATCATACAGAGGGCCCATAGGCATAAGAAAGGATGCTCAACATCATTAACCATCAGAGAGCATAAATTAAAACTACAATTAGATACTTCACACCATTTAGAGTGGTCATCATTAACCAATCAACAAACAAGTGTTGGTGAGGATGTGGAGGAAAGGGAACCCTAGTGCACTGTTGGTGGGAATACAGACTGGTGCATCCACCTTGGAAAACAGTATGGAATTCCCTGAAAAAACTAAAAATGGAACTGCCTTTTGACCCAGCAATTCCACTGCTGGGATTATACCCTAAGAATCCTGAAACACCAACTCAAAAGAATCTATGCTCCCCTGTGTTCATAGTAGCATTATTTGCAATAGCCAAGTGCTGGAAACAGCCTAAGTGCCCATCAGTAAATGAGTGGATCAAAAAACTATGGTACATTTACACAATGGAATGCTATGCAGCAGAAAGAAAGAAGTAACTGCTATTATTTGCAACAGCATGGATGGAACTGGAGAGCATTATGTTAAGTGGAATAAGCCAGGTGGTGAAAGACAAATACCTTATGATCTCACTTATAACAAGAACCTAATGAACAAATCAAACGAATGAGCAAAATAGAACCAGAAGCATGGAGACAAGGTACAGACTGACAGCAACCAGAGGGAAAGGGGGTGGGGGATAAGGAGGTTAAGAAAGGGAAGGGTCTCATCAACAAACATGCATGAATGACCCATGGACATGGATAATAGGGTGGCGATTGCCTGTGGGATTCAGGGTTGGGCAGGGCGTGGCAGAGCAACAGGGGAACATTGAGACAACTGTTACAGAACAACAATTTTAATTTATTTTTGTTAAAAAAATTTTTTTATTGTTTAAATATACTTACCTCCATTTTCCCACCACCACTTTCCCCTGCCCGACCCCCATGCCCCACGTCCCACCCTCAATCCTTCCCCACTTTGGTTTTGTCCCTGGGCCCTTTGTGTATGTTCCTTGATTTGACCTTTCCCCTTCCTTTCCTTGTTACCCCCTCAACCATTCCCTCCTTCGTTACTGTTGGTTTGTTTTTTCTTTCAATGTTGCTGATTATATTTTCCTTGCTTGTTTGTTTTATTGATTAGCTTCCCCTTATAGGTGAGATCATATGGTATTTATCTTTCACCTGATGGCTTATTTTGCTTAGCATAATGCTCTCTGGTTCTATCCATGCTGTCGTGAAGGGTAGTAGCTTTTTCTTTCTGTTGTGTAGTATTCCGTTGTGTAAATGTACCATAGTTTTTTGATCCACTCATTTACTGATGGGCACTTAGGTTGCTTCCAGCACTTGACTATTGTAAATTGTGCTGCTATGAACATTGGGTTGCATAACAATCCAATTAAAAAATGGGCAAAGAACCTGAACAGACACTTCTCCAAGGAGGACATAAACAGGGCCCAGAGACATATGAAAGGATGGTCATCATCACTAGCCATCAGAGAAATGCAAAGGAAAACCACAATGAGATACCACTTCATACCAGTCAGAATGACCATCATGAATAAACCAACAAACAAGTGCTGGTGAGGTTGTGGAGAAAAGGGACCCTCATACACTGTTGGTGGGAATGCAGACTGGTGCAGCCACTGTGGAAAACAGTTTGGAATTTCCTCAAAAAACTAAAAATGGAACTGCCTTTTGACCCAGCGATTCCACTGCTGGGATTATACCTTAGGAACCCTAGGAAAACAACTTTTTTAAAAAGCCTGTGATGAAAAATGTTGTGGTATAATATTTAAATTAAAAGGCAGGTAAAAAATAAGCATATATAATTTGATGCAAAAAAAGGTGTCTGTATAAGACTTGATGAATAAGCAGGGGTGTTGTCATGATGAAGCTCCTAATCACCAGTTGCCCATAGCTCTGGCCTTCTGTATCATCTGAATAGTTTCCATGATGGAATTTTCAAGCTTAAAACAAAGTTTGATTCAGATTCCTTGCTCTACTCACTCAGTCATTGTGAATCCACAACCACACAGTACACGTGCTTGCTCAAGGGTGACTACCACCTCCACTACCTAATACAGTGAAGTCGACGTTATTCATGCATTTGAATTCTGGTCGACTCTCCTTGGCTTCCAGGTTACATCAGTGTTGTACAAATCATTCTCATTATTTTAACAATGGCTGGACTTTTTCTGGATAGACCTTGTATTTTTTAGCGTGGCTGTGAAATCTAAAAGTAAGGTGATAATACATAGAAAGTGCTTAATAAAGAGGTGGGCATACTGTATTACATATGGAGAATATTTTATCAATAGGGGAGTAATGAAATTTGTACTTGGATCATCTTAAGAAGATGGGATGGGTAGGCTGGGATTCAGCACATGGTACTCCAGAAAAACACAGATTTCAAAAGCACCATATACAAGGATCACTAGCGGGAATGAAAACACAGGAGTTGGAGTGTAGGCTTCTGCCTTGGCATGAAGCAACAATGTTTCCCAGCGGTCAGCTTCTTAGAGGCACAGAAATGTGAGTATTCCTGCAACATTCTCAGAGTAGATGGGAAAGTACATTACTGCCAATAGGGGCATCTGATGAGTCTAGAGGAGATATAGGGAGGCTCATTCTCTCATTATTTCTACTACTTCTTTCAAATTATGTACTTTTTAAAAAAATGAAGAAAAGCATTTAATGGAATAGCTCCCATGTTATTAGCGGTAATTATTTTCTGGTGTTATTCGCTTCAGAAAGACTCTACCTGAAAATTGTAATGAAAACTTGATTATTTTTCTCTTTAAGGTTATTAACTCTTATAATTACACTACAGTTTAATCAAGAACATACTTTGAAAGTGTGGGATATGAATGAGAAAATTCTTTTAATTCAGGTGCCTAATTATTACACTTGAGATTTTGATTTTCTTGTGAACGTGTTAAAAAATCATATGTCTAAAATAACTTTTCTTTTGAGCCATATCAATACTTTTGTCTGTAGCTAAGCTAAGGGAACAGTAATAAAATTTTCATTTTTTAAAAAGAGTTAGGGAGTGTGTATTATGGCGTTTATTTGTGTATGTTATACATATTCATTTAAAAAACCCTTATTGAATGTCTATTATGTTCTTAACTGTGATATTTATATTTTGCCTTGTCTTCTATTTCATATGCCTTTTCCTTCATCTTTCCTTATATCTTAAAATTATTTTCCTTTTCTTTTGTCCTCTTTCTTGCCAAATATTTCTCTACTTGCTCTTGTGATCATTCACAAGATACTAGTAAGTGGCTAAGAACATGAAATTTAATGTTGAGATAGAGATGAACTAAAATTCTAGCTTTTTACTTAGGTTGTGAGACCTTGGATAAGTCACTCAAATTTCATAACTCACTTCATTTTTATCTTTGGATGGGAGTATTAAACATATCTATCTTGTAATGTTATTTTGAGCACTTAATGAGATAATTCATGCTTAAAGGCTTAGCAAAATGCCATGCACATTGTGAATAATCAGTATATGGTAACTCACTATTTTTTTTGCTCCTGGACAAGTATAAAGCCTCTATATACACTTACTAAATTTCAAACATACACTCATAAACACCCCTGCATACATAGCCATTCCCATACATTCTCCTATACACCTTACATCTCTAAGCATCTGATAAATCTCTTTTAATCAGTAATACTTTTGTCTAAAATTAATTTGTTTTTTATTTTTTCAAGGCATAATTCATTTCCTCTTGAAGTTGATTAGGCTCTTTAAGTTCAACTTTCCTATCTTTTGCAGTCATTTTCTGAACCCTTTATTTCTTAACATCTTGAAGTGAGATGTGGAAATAAGGGGACATAAAGCCCATACTCATCTGTTTTGTTTCCGGTAAAATGACCTGCTAGGTGAGGAGGTAGAGGCTGTTGCTGGAAATAGTGTTCAGAGAATGTGTGCTAGCATACACCTACTGTTTTAAGAAACTCTTTGGTAACCTGACATATGGCCTGTGAAAAGAATTTAGCTGGAGGTCATAGGTCCCACCTAACTCAACTGGAGAAAACTGTTGTGTCTGAGCGTGACCCGTGAAGTTATTGTGCCCACAGAACAGACGAAAGTGGGCTCCATGTCACAGAATTAGTTAAAAGTCATAAACCCTGTTCATTTTACAAAGTAGAGTAATTCAAATACAAATGGAAGTACACAATTGGGCAGATAAAAGGATGTAATACAAGTCTCTCAGAAAGATATTTATTAATTTTTAATTTACTCTTAATCCTGTCTAAGATAGTTCTAACTTCCTGTATATCTTATGTTTTCCTTTGCTAGACATGTAGTTTGTACAGATGTCCTTACGATTTATATTAGCTCTTGGTTATACCGAGAAATGCTGACCTGCTTAACAATACATCCGAAAGGCCCTTTCCTTTAAGCTCTCTTAACTTTCCTCCGTTCTTCTCTATCCTTATAGAAATGTATATACTCGTGTCTTTGTCCCCTCTTTGCTTCAGTCAAAATTTAATGGAGAACCATGTTTACTCTATTGTTTTGACTTTTAAACAAGTATAACATACATACAGAAAACTATAAAAAATCTACAGCTTCACAACTGTTCACAAACTGAAACATCCACACCAGTATTGAGAAAGCCACCCAAATCCCCAAATCTTCAAATGGCACCTGAGAACCTCCCTGTGCTCCCTTCTAGTCATTACACTTACCTCTGGGAGTCACCTCCTCGCCTTCCAACAGCAAGGAGGAGGGCTGCCTGCTTTAGTGCTCATGTAAACGAGGTGACATAATCTGTGCTCTTATATGTCTGGCTTCATTTCACTGCAGTTTTGACAGAGAAAGTAAGGCTCATTCCTATCATTAGATCCCTCTATCAACACTAGATTCAGCTATCTAAATTTACGTTGTAAGATATTCAGTATTTAATTTTTAATTTAAGAGTTATTTTATAAAATAGCATTTAATTCATTTTAATGAGCTTAAAAATAAATGAAATATTACATTTTTAACACAATACCTACAATTTCTTAGAAAGTGGTAAAGAAAATATTGCTGTCAAGAATTTTCTCATCTTGGTCATGTTCTCATCATTTAAAAAAATAATACACTTTATTTTTAGAGAAGTTTCAGGTTCACAGGAAAATTAAGTAGGAAGTACAGACAGTTCCCATTTATCTTCTGCTCTCACCCACACATAGCCTCTCCCACTAACCCACCGTGGTGGGTGCATTTGTTACAATCAATGAACATTCCTTGACACATTATTATCACTGGAAGTCCATGGGGTTCACTCTTGATGTGCGTTCTATGGGTTTGGAGACATGTATCCACCGATACCATATCACACACAATAGTTCCACCGCTTTAAAAATCCTCTGTAATCTGCCCATTCGTTCTTCCCTCTGTCCTAATCGATGGCCACTACTGATCCTTTTACTGTCTCCAGTGTTCTACCTTTTCCAGAATGTCATGTAGTTGGAATTTTACAGTATAGAGACTTTTCTGCTTGATTTTTTTCACTTAGTAATATGCACTTTAGCTTACTCCTAGTCTTTTTATCACTCGATAACTTGTTTCTTTTAAGCACTGAATAGTATTTCATTTTCTATGCATACTACAGTATACTGTAGTATGTATACTACGAAATACTTTTGATTATTTATTAACTTACTGAAGGCCCTCTTGGATGCTTTCAAGTTTTGGAAGTTTTAAATAGAGCTGCCTTCTTACCGGCAATGAATGGGAGTTCTTGTTGCGCTACATTCTCGCCAGCATTTGGTGTTGTAGTGTTTTGGATTCTGACTATTCTTTCTTTTTTTAAATTTAATTAATTGATTTATTTTTTCAAATACATTTGTCTCTGCCTACCCCCCACCACTTTCCCTTGCCCCCTCCCTCCC
Organism: Pteronotus mesoamericanus; assembly: GCF_021234165.1. Taxonomy (NCBI): domain Eukaryota; kingdom Metazoa; phylum Chordata; class Mammalia; order Chiroptera; family Mormoopidae; genus Pteronotus; species Pteronotus mesoamericanus. Next base: position 63,821,686 of record NW_026555329.1, on the reverse strand, counting down.
TCCCTCCCTCAACTCTTCTCCTTTGGTTTTGTCCATGAGTCCTTGCTATATGTTCCTTGACTTTCCCCTTCCCTTCCTTTTCCCCCGCCCCCCCTCCCTCCTTCCCTCTTGTCTCTGTTGATTTCTTTTCCTTTCAGTGTTGCTGGTCTTATTTTCCTTGCATCTTTGTATTGTTGTTTAGGTTCCACTTATAGGTGAGCTCACATGGTATTTGTCTTTCGCCCCCTGGCTTATTTTGCTTAGCATAATGCTCTCCAGTTCCATCCATGCTGTCGCAAAGTTTAGTAGTTCTTTTTTTTTTCTGCTGCATAGTATTCTATTGTGTAAATGTACCATAATTTTTTGATCCAATCAAGTAGGAGGGATCACAATACCAGACATCAAACTCTACTACAAAGCCACTATACTCAAAACAATCTGGTACTGGCACAAGAACAGATCCATAGACCAGTGGAACAGAATAGAAAGCCCAGAAATAGCCCAGGTCTATATGGGCATCTAATATTTGACAAAGGGGGCAGAAGCATAAAATGGAGCAATAATAGCCTCTTCAACAAATGGTGTTGGGAGAGCTGGACGGCTACATGCAAAAAATTGAAATTGGATCATCAGCTGACACCATACACAAAAATAAACTCAAGATGGATAAAAGACTTAAATAGAAGTCACAACACCATCAAAGTCCTCGAGGAGAACATTGGCAGGAAACTCTCAGATATCCCACGCAGCAATTTTTTCACTGATATGTCTCCTAAAGCAAGGGACATAAAGGAAAGAATAAACAAGTGGGACCTCATCAAAATAAGAAGCTTCTGCACAGCTAAAGAAAACATCAGCAAAATGAAAAGGGAGCCAACCCTATGGGAAAATATATTCGCTAATGATACATCAGATAGAGGTTTGATCTCCAAGATATATAAAGAACTCACTGGACTCCACTCCAAGAAGACAAACGATCCAATCAAAAAATGGGCAAAGGACCTGGGCAGACACTTTTCCAAGGAGGAGATACAGAGGGCCCAGAGGCATTTGAAAGGAAGCTCAGCATCACTAGCCATCAGAGAAATGCAGATCAAAACCACCGTGCGGTACCACCTCACACCGGTCAGAATGGCCATCATAAACAGACCAACAAACAACAGGTGCTGGCGAGGCTGTGGAGAAAAGGGAACCCTAGTCCACTGTTGGCGGGAATGCAGACTGGTGCAGCCATTGTGGAAAGCAGTGTGGAATTTCCTCAAAAAGCTGAAAATGGAACTACCTTTTGATCCAGATTCCCCTGCTGGGACTATACCCTAAGAATCCCAAAATGCCAATACAAAAGAACCTATGCACCCCAATGTTCATAGCAGCACAATTTACAATAGCCAAGTGTGGGAAGCAACCTAAATGCCCATCAGTAGATGGATTCTGACTATTCTAATAGGCAACACTGAGGCCCTAGAAAATTATTTTCCTTAGAAAATGGTTATAGAAAACAGTTTCAAGTAATTTCTCAAGGACTTTTGATTATACTCAATTATTTAACTATCATTAGAAGTAAATTCAAACATCCTTTGTAGCCAGAATATCATTGTTGTGGTTATTTTTGTGATTGTTGGGGCTGGAGGGGCATACATATTTTAAAATTATGAAAGAAATAAAATTAATAAGGTTGAATTGAAAAATTACCTAATGAAAATGTTGCTACATAGGACTTCTATACTGGCCAGATGTTTGGCACTTGATTAATGCACATAAACATTAGATATGGCTGCTATAGTATACTTTATCTTCCAAGGAACATTGTTTTAGTGGCTGTTTCAGTTTTAATCAGCATGTTGAAACAATACTGCTTAATTGCCTAATTCCGTCAGTCTCTGTCCTGAACACTGAAGAGAAAGAAATTATATTCTTCAGTTTATTCTCCAGGATAATTTCAAAATACTAAAACAAAAGTGTAAAACTTAGAAAATTTTATTTTTGTCTTTAGGATGTATTTTTTTTTATTCTGCCAAGGGTGAGAACACATTTGGTTTGTGTGACTTAGTTACTAATGACAATATGTCATAGTAGTCACAAACTCTATAGTCAATAACTTCGAGAGCACTTACAGGCATTTGACAAAACTGATGGGGTTCTTGATTGCACCTTGTACCCATTTCCAAAAATAAGTGCTCTCTGATTTGTCTATCCCCATGTTTTACCTTTTGAAGTGATACTAGGCCTCTGTAAAAAAGCTTCTGACTGACATTTCAGGAATTTTTTTCCCTGGTCATATTTAAATAATAATTAGATGGGTGTATCTTTCTGAGGCTACTCAATATAGTTCAACCAAAACCAAAAAGAAAACTGACACTTTTTATACACAGAAATTGATTTGAGTGAAGGAGGGGAATGGCATTTTACCACTGCGAAAGCCTACAATTAACTAGTAGATTTGAGTGAGAAAGTTTTTCTTCTCAGCGTTGGCTATCTGCATAGGCATGAGCTGTTAGATACTGTGTTAAAAATGAGATTTTTATTGCAATGTTTACATAGTATTTTCTTTTTATACCTTTACAGGTTGTATACTTTGTCATTTTGAACTATCTGGGCTTTTAAAGTGGGCTGCAAATGCAAAATTTAAATGATACCACTTTGGACAATTACATGCTAATATAGGAATGAACAAGTACCATTTCATGCTGGAATTTTTTTTAGCATTATTTGAAGACATCGTTTGGCTTTTAAGCATCATAGCAATGTTCTTCACTAGCACTGACGTGGAAAATAACCAATCCATAAATTTTCTAGCAAACTCCACACACAAACTATTTATGAAATATAAAATAACACATTTAGCAAAGTCAAGGATGATTTTAACTGAGTAGATTTAAGTTCTTCCATACATCTAACTAGAAAGTAAATTTCTAATACCAAGGGATTTTAAGTTTACAGTGAAGTGTGTGTGTATCTGTATGCACACCCCTCCCTTTATATAGAAATAAAGTGTATTTAAAATAATAAAATCACATGATAGAAAGAAAGGATGTGTTTCCTTCCCAGTGTCAAGATAAATTTTTTAACTTCACAGAGACTGGGTAAGAGTAGAAGTTTTGAATTGCTTTATGTCTTTGAACAGGTACTAGGGTAAACCAAATGATATTTGAGCTTGTGTTATCTTTAGCTGGGATTTACAGAAAATGTTTCCAAAGCCAGTTTACTACCTATATTATTATTATTTTTAAATCATAATAATTGAAAGCAGCAAGAATCAGAAATGTTCAGAGTATTATGATCAATATGTATGTTATTTACTGTATTTTCAGGGCATCACATTTTAGGTGTGATGTGGTTGTAGATTAATGTACTGCACTGTTTTAAAATGTTGGCGATCTGCCACAGCTTTTAGATTCTTCATTCTGAATGCCCATATGCGAGTTTAGGTGATCTATTGTCCCATGTGACAGAAAAGGTATCATGATTAGATTTTCAGCCTAACATAAAAAATTAATCCTGTGCATTTCCAGAGTTCTTTGAAATAATAACACCTGATTAGTTTGTCCATCTCTTTCATTTGGTTTGAATTAGAAAGAAACTGTTAAATGCCAACTCATTATCCTGTGATAGTCCCTAAGATTTTAAATACTTCCCTTTGTAGAAAGGGAATATTATTACTTAATCACTGTGGTTAAAAAGACTTTTCAGGGTTTCCTGACAAAGACAGTGATGTCACAGGTACAAATACTTCTAGTGTGAGTTCAGATCACTTGAAATGTAGAATAAGAGGGGCCAAGTAAAATTAGCTTTATGGTACTTGTGAAAAAAGAATTTGATTGCTTAAAACTTTTGCATGTTGTTTTTTGTCCCCATGATAGGCTTTGAACTGTTAAAATTCAATTAGTATTGGAGGTGAAAAATAATCTTGTTATTTGGGATTCATATTCAAACAAATGTATGTGTAAAATCATTCCTCAGGTTTTCTTATTTTGTGTCTCAATGAAAGATTTCTTTTGATGACAAAATTTAAATTTATTCATAGTAAGTCTTTTTAGTATTAATTACCTAGAATTTCTTCATATTACAGTAATAATCCCAGGCATCATTATGTTTTTCATAGACACGCACACATCTACATATATTCTGTCATTAGCCCTCACAGTCCTACATGGAAGGGGAAGTAAATGGGTCTATTATGCCATTTGACAACAAAGATGTATAAAATTCAAGTATAGTATGATGTACTGACATAGATAAATCTAGAAAACAGGAGTGATATAAATTAGAAGCAAAATAGTATAACATGACAAAATAAAATATTATAAAATATAATATATAAACATTAATACATACTATATATTTTTACATACAAACATGTATATACAATAAATAAAAAACATACATAGAAATGATAAAAACCTAAAATACTGGTTATCTCTGGGAATCACAGGGGAGGGAAAGGGTTATACTGGGAAAAATTCACACTGCTTCAATCATAGTTGTATGGTTTTATTACATAAAACAAAATTGGAGGAAAAAGACAAGAATAGGTAGTATTTACACAAGTGGAAAAATAGGAAGAATTTCAGGGGTCTTTGATTAGTGTCATGAGAATTGTAAGCATAAAAAGTCTAAAATGAATACTATAAATATTTTTGTGAAAGTAATGAGAAATAAGGTTTCTTAATAAGTTGATGTCAGAATATTGATATTAATTGAAAACTAAATAGAATTATTTAAGATTTGATAGTGTAGGCCAAAGAGAGTCATTGTAGTTTCTTGTTGGGTTACTAGGCCTGTATTTCTAGTAAATTGCCATCAAATGGATTATTTGATCTTGATTATAAAATCTTTATCCAGAGAATTTGATCTTCTAAAAGGGACTAGTCAAACAAGTGACACAAATGTGTAAACCTGGCAGGATATAAGTTCACAAAACAATCTAGGGCTAGTAAAAGTAAAAGTTCTATATTATAGTAAAAAGTAGATATGAAAAGATTTGATATTTTAAAATTCAAATGTAAATGCTTTGTTGACCTCACTAAACATTCCTGCAGATGCAGTTATAAAGAGGGAAAGCAATAACAGCCAATTACAGACAAATCTGTCTCTGAAAAAGTCACACTAATACAATGACTATTCTCTTTTAACTAAGTATTTCTAGATAAATCAGAGTGTGATTTGACAATTAATTGTATTGAATGTATACTATATGAAAAATAGTAAATAAGGCGTTGGGAGGCATCAAAGATATAACTTGACTAAATTATTTCCCTATAAAAATTTTTATTTCATATAGGAGTTAAAATACATGCATTAAAATATAACAAGGTAAACAAAAGAGTATGAAAATAATAACACTGATAGCCCAGTAACTCCCCAATGGTTTACTCTGTGTTCTATGTATCTTGTATAGTTTGTTATTTAAAAATATGTAAGAATATGGCTCTGGCTGGTGTGGCTCAGTGGACTGAGTACTGGCCTGTGAACCAAAGGGTTGCCAGTTCGATTCCCAGTCAGGGCACATGCTTGGGTTGTGGGCCAGGTCCCCACTAGGGGGCATGTGAGAGGCAACCACACATTGATGTTTCTCTCTCTTTCTCCCTCCTTTCTCATCTCTCTGAAAATAAATAAATAAAATCTTTAAAATAAAAAAGAAACAACAGAAATTTTTTCTCTAAAAAATATGTAAGAATGTGAAAATGCCAATTCAAAAGAACCTATGCACCCCAGTGTTCATAGCAGCATAATTTACAATAGCCAAGTGCTGGAAGCAACCTAATGCCCATCAGTAGATGATTGGATCAAAAAGTTATGGTACATTTAAACAATGGAATACTACACAGCAGAAAGAAAAAAAAAAAACTACTACACTTCATGACAGCATGGATGGAACTAGAGGACATTATGCTAAACGAAATAAGCCAGGGGGTGAAAGACAAATACCGTATGATCTCACCTATAAATGGAACCTAAACAACAAAAAAAAGATGCAAGGAAAATATGACCAGCAACATTGAAAGAAAAAAGAAACCAACAGAGTCAAGAGGGAAGGGAGGGCAGGGAAAGGAAAGGCAAGGACCAAGTCAAGGAATGTATATCAAGGACAAAGCCAAAGTGGGGAAGGACTGAGGGAGGGAGTTGCGGGAGCGGGGCGGGGGACAGTGGTGGCGGGAAGGCAGAGACAAATGTATTTGAACAAAAATAAATAAATTAATTTAAAAAATTATTAAAAAAAGAAAAAAGAATATGAAACTGAAAAATAGAAGCACAATTTAGATTGCATTTGCCTTGTATAAAAGATAACTGTTTATCAATATATTTAATGTTTTTTGAGTAATTTTAAATGTCAAAAATTTTAATTTAGCTTTCTGTTACTTATTATAAAATTTTTAACTTTTAGGACAGTAGTTATGGTGGTGGTCCCAATAATAATTTCTAAATCAGAAAATTTTATTTTCTCTGTTCCAGACAACTGTGGATGGATTTTCTTGATATTGATAAAACTACAACCTTACATTGTGAAAATTTATAATTTTTGGTAGCACTCAATACCTCTAAATTTATTAATGTAATATTAGTAATATGGATGCTATAACATGAAAGTATGTATTTCTATGGGTATGATCATTCTTTGAAGCTAAATTTTTACTTTTTTTGTATAATTCACAGGGAGTGTGATATTTAAAAAAGTGTACCTAAATTCTTCTAAATCTTCCTTTGTTCTTTTCCACAGGGAGTTTAAAAACGTGTGTACCTCATCTATTTTAAATAACCACATTGAAAACTCTGTATTATAATATTTTAAGAAAAGGGCCTCTTTGCTACTTTCATAAACAGTACTCCCTTAGCTTTCTTCAGAGAAATGAATGTATGAAAATCAATAAGAGAATTTCCAGAAGTTGTAAATTTACTGTTTCTGAGTTGCTAATGAATTACAACAAAGTATTAAATAGAATATTTGGAAGGAGAGAAACACTGGATCAAATGAACAATCTTGTAAAGATTCAGTGTACAGAAAGAAATTCAATAATCTTGAGTTAGGGAGAAAATGTATATAAACAGAGGTTGTACCATGGAATAGAATAAAAAAGAATGAAATTTCATAGCTATGATTTGCCATCACAAAAGTAAAAGAAAATATAACCATAGTTTATGCATAGTGTTGAAGCATAAAGAGGGTAATGATCATTAATTGAGCATATGCAATTTAGTGAATGTGAGCTTTCAGTTTTGAAACTATCAGAGCTCTCTGTGGAACATCCAAGGAAAGATATTTAGGAGGCACCTGGGCACGCACACGCACAGATGCAATCACAGGTTTCGGTGCACAGCGGGGAGGGCAATAAGTGCATGGACACATCATTATATGGATGATGATGGAAAGTGCGCGTGCTCTGATGATGGGACCCTGGTGTTACGTGTTTGGATCCCGCATTGTACCTGCCTGGGACAGGGACTGGGCAATGGTTGCTAAATAAATGACACATAAATTGTTTGAATCTATGTAGAAAGATTCCCAGCTCAACAAAATGAAAAATAGTGCTAGCAGAAATTTTTTTCTATCAAATTACATAGATTCCTAATATATATTTTCTAGCACACGAGTTCTCAAACATTTTGATCCCAGTGCCCCTTTACACTAAACGTTATTGAGGAGCCAAAAAAAGGTTTCGTTTGTGTATAATGTGTGTGCATTATATCTACTGATCATCCACATCAGAAGTAAAAAGTGATAAAAATTTAAAATATTTATTGACTAACTCATTTAAAAAGGGGACCCCCAGAGGTCTGTGGGCTACACTGAGAATCACCCTTCTAAATAATATCTCTCCATAAGGACTATTTTATGAAGAGTGAAAAAAATACTATTGTAAAAACATGTAGGCAAACTATACTGTTAGATGAATAGCTCAAATATTATTTCATTTGAAAGTTTGGTATAATTTCTTTAAGAAATACCAAGATTGAGAAAATTTTATGTTTCTCTATGGCTTGATTTCCTCTCCATTTTTTTCTTTTGTATATTTCTATAAGATTATGATTAAAATTGAATTTATTATAGTTTTAAAAACTTGTCAGAAGAGTCACTATAGGGTGTGATATGAAAAATAGATAATTTCAATAGCACCTGCACTAAAAATAAATTTCCCTGTGGTCTTTGATATTTAAAAATGAAAATGGTGGACCCTGGCCAGGTGCTCCATTGGTTAGCATCGATCCAATAATATACCAAGGTGTTGGGTTCAATCCCTGGTCAGGGAACATACAAGAATCAACCCATGAGTGCCTAAATAAATGGAACAACAAATCTCAATCTTTCTCTCTCAAATCAATAAATTAAAAAAAAATAAAAGTGAAAATGGTATAGCTTTTATTGGATGTGCATTACAGTACAATAAACTATAATATTTTTATATCGGATAATGACTTTTCATACTGCCAATTAGATGCATCCTTTCATACCAAAATCTTCCCCCATATGCTTCAGGCTTAGTTTTGCTCTAGTCCATTTTTCAGATGCTAAAGACTTTAAGGTTTATTTTTCAGAACACACTTTCATTTAGTGTCTGCCATATGCTGAGTTAAAGGCATTATGGCAGGCACCACATGACCAAGATGAGTTCTGCTTTAGATTCCATTCGTGGCAATAGCAGTCTGCAGTGCATGCATGCTATTTCGACAAATTTGAGTTGAATGCCTGTATTATGCAAGACAGCAGGTCAGCCTCTCTGAGAAACAATGAAGATATATGAGATAATCCTCTTCTATCAGGAAATTGAAATCGAGTGGAAAGCCATGTCCTTTGATTTGTCAATTAGTAAGATATATCAGAATGAATTGGTGATTAGAATTAATAATGGAAGTATACACAAATAATTGTTCCATTGGACAGAATGATGCATTCTAATGGGAAACTTAAAAAAGAAGAAAAGGCATTTGGTCAGGTCTTTTTGGTAATAAATTAGATTTTTCTTGGTGATGATGTGGTTTATGAATTCCATTCCAGTCAGAAGAAAGGAAGGAAGTGCACTGAAGAGCAAAATACTGCACTTGACATGTTTAAATAATGGCAAGTTGGCAGTGGGCCAGAGTGGGAGAGGTAGCTGGGGGGGGTGGTCTTTTAAGAGATGACATGAGTGGTTATAATAATAAGCAGAGGTTAATCTTTGGAATGTCTGCCCTACGTCTCCCCGCCCCTCCCCAAGATTTATTGAGATATACTTATATAGGTTTAAGGTGTATGATGTAATATATATATTTTTATATATATTTATATATATATATATAAATAAAATGACCACAATAAGGTGAGTTAACATTTCTATCACTTCAAATAGTTTGTGTGTGTGTGTGTGTTGAGCACTTTTGAGATTACTCTCTTAACAACTTTCAAATATATAGAACAGTAATGTAAACTATAGTGACTTTAAATTCCTCAAAATTTATTCATCTTGTAAATGGAAGTTGGGACCCTTTGACTACCTTCCCCGATCCCCCCTAGTTCCCTGCTGGCAACTGCCAGTCTACTCTCTGTTCTTATGTTTTTTTAATTCTACATATAAATAAGATCATACAATCTTTGTCTTTTTCTCTCTGGCTTATTTCACTTAGCATTGAGTTTCATCCATGTTGTTGTATACAGCAGATCCTTTTTGAAGCCTGAATAATATTTCATTATGTATATAGACCACATTTTCTCTATTCTGTCAGTGGACATTTAGGTTGTTTCCACATCTTGGCTACTGTAATATTGTAAATAATGCTGTAATGAACATGAGGGTGCAAGTATCTCTTCAAGATAGTTTTTCATTTTCTTCAGATATACACTCCAAAGTGGAATTGCTGGATCATATGGTAGTTCTATTTTTAATTTTTTGAGGAACTTCAGTACTGCTTTCTACCAGGTCTTTTTAAACTCCTAAATTAAGGGAAACCAAAGGGTACAAATTTAGGACTACTTTACAGTCTGGGGACATGTCTTCAGAAGGCTCTCTTTCCTTGCTATTTCTGTGTCTTTGATGGCATACGGTTTCTGAGCACATCCAGTGTGGATGGTCTCGGCTGACATTCTTTGTGGAGATAAGGTTTAAAAATGAGGAAGTGATGTTTAAAAATCTTTTATCGGGCCAGTTTCATTTACAAAGGTTTAATTTAATCATTGCAGCATTACTAATATGAATAGTAATAATGCATGTATTTTTCTCATTTATTCATCCTAATACTCTCTGGGGTTGAAGCTCTTGGAATCCCCATTCTACAGATGAGGAATTAGCCTTAGAGAAGTAGGTGGCAGAGTTGGGATTTGAACTCACTTCAGCCACCATGCTGTACAGCCTCCCGCAGTCTTGTGGAAAGGGCTCCTAGTATTATATCTCTTATTTATAAATAAGGAAACTAGGGCACATGGAGATTAAATAATTTGCCTCTATTTGTCTACTTTAACAAATAGCAAAACTAGGATTTTAGCTTCTCTCTGCTGCGCTCGCAAAGCTTTTCTTCTTTTCATGACATCATGCTGGTAGCTTGTGTTGGACTAGTTTTACTTCCTGAGGACATTTCAGTTCTCCCACATTGGGGACTGGAATCACAGGAAAAAATCCTGGCATACCATTGTGTAGTGGTGCTACACACTTGTGTGCCCTTGTGGGCGTAAGTGCATGTCTGGATGAAGCAAAGCTATTGTATGACAGTCCTTGCAACAGAAAACCAAATTCTTGGACATTAATTTTTTCCATTTGCAAATACAGATGATTTCTCTTTTTTGCAGGTGGTCTAGTTTAGTGATTTCCATCCATTGGAAGCAGCCCCGTTAGAATAATCTTGGGAGCATTGAACATACACACAGAGACACACAGATATGTTCCTGGGATTCTGATTCAATAAGTACCAGGTGGTGCTCAGTAATCTGTTTTCTAAAAGCTTCTTGGTTGAGGCAGTCTAGTGCAATGGCAAAAAGCTGGGTCTCTGGAGTCAGATCTCATTGTTTTTCTTCGGAGCTATATAGCTTTGGCAAGTTAGGTGGCTTCTTTGTACCTCCATTAATCGTATATATTTGAGTTCCCCATCTACTGTGGTTATTTTTTAATTGATTTTAGAGAAAGAGAAAGGGAGAGAGAGAGAGGCATCAATCTGTTACCTGCTGTATATGCCCTGATTGGGAATCAAACCTACAACCTTTTGGTGTTTAGAACAATGCTCAAGCCAACTTAGCCACCTGGCCAGAGCTATGCTGTGGTTATTATATACAGTCTGGTTTGAGAAACATTGGTCTAGGACACTAGTTTTCAACTGGTGTGCCACAAGAATTTTTAAAACTTGCAATATCTGACTATTTAGGCAGGGGAATGGACCTCTTTTCCTTAGACTGTCAATAAAAAAATGACAACAGTCCACACAACAGCCATTCATGTGAATGAATCAAAATACAATATTTTGTCATGTATACTGTGCTCCCATGTACAGTGCACACCCATGTTTGTGGCCCAAACTTTCAGGAAAAAAAATCTTTCACTTTAATTTTTTAATTCAGTTTTTAATTTATTTATATTTAGAAACAAAACCAATGATCATATTCCAGGTATTATTTTTCATGTGGATATCATTACTGTTTTCTAGAGTTACACTTTTCATGCATAAACATAAATAAAAGAATTAAAAACATTTATATAGATACATAATTGATACTACCCATGTATAATGCACATCCTTATTTTTCCCTAAAAAATTTGGTCAAAAAGTGTGAATTATACATGGCAAAATATGGTATAGCTATTTTTTTGTCAGCTTGGCAAAAATATATATTTTTGATGTGTTGCAGGATTTTTGTGATTTGTTTATGTATGCCATGAGATGAAAAATGTTGAAAATCCTGGTCTAGAAGATATGATAACTTAAAAAGATATTGAGAGATGGGTAAGAAAGTCTGTGAACCTGAGGCACTGTTTCCTTAGGTATGTGAAGAGAAGGATAACTACGGTGAATAAACCCAGGACCATTCTATTGTGGACCCTTCAGTGAACAATGAACAATGTGCATTGTTCAAATATTAAGTAAAGCAGCATTAAGTGTAGACCTAGAAAATTAAAATCAGGATGATTTGTACATAGAATTATCTGAATTTCATTATTAAAATGATTACAGCACAAGTGCTTAGCAAGCACATTAATATTGTAATCCCATTGCACGAGGGGTGTTTGATCTAATTAAATGAAAAACAACAGCTCTTAATTACCATGCAGCATTTACTTGTACGCAATTACACACAACTTATCCTGGCAGTGAATCTTTTAAGCAATAATGTTAAAGACTACTAGGACCTTGGAGCTTGTGAAACCCTGACAAGATGTTCATTTTTACAGATGAAGAAACTGAATGCCAGAGAAGTTAAGGTGACTGTCTAAAAACCTTACAACTGGGTAGTTGCCAAATCAAAGCTAGGAGTCAGACTTTTACATTTTTAGTTCTAATCAAAACAATAGTAAAACTCATTTTCATTCAAGTAGTTCCAAGAATTCAGAACATTAACTCTGCCAGGCTGGCTGGGAGATGCTGTGTTGTAAAAGGAAGAAAATGGTCTTTGGCGTTTTCAGACCTCAGTTGAAAGGCTCTCTCATTTCCTGGATTTGTGGCTGAAGTACATTACTTAGCTTTACTAAGCTTCGGTGTTTTCTTTTCAGTAAATATAGATTACAATAAAGTTGACCCTTGTCATTCATGAGTCTAGCTTTCATGTTTCTATATTTGAAGTGGCTTCCAAGTTCCATGATGTTTAGCAAACTATATACTTCCATAAGTGAATTTCTTAGCTAATGAGTGAGCTTAATCAACTATGCAGATTTTCTCTTTAAAATATAAAAATCTCTATTTCTTTTTTAAAGCATATTTTATTGATTATGCTGTTACAGTTGTCCCAATTTTTTTCCCTTTGTCCCCCTCCATCCGGTACCCCACTTTCCTCCAGCAATTCCACCCCCCTTAGTTCATGTTCATGGGTCATGAGTGTTAAGATGTTTGGCTTCTCCTTTTCCTATACTGTTCTTAACATCTCCCTCTTTTGTTCCTACCAGTTATGCTTCTTGGGCCCTTCACTGTTTCTCCCTTTCTCCCCCTTCTCCCTCCGAGGTGATAACCCTCCAGATGATCCCCATACCTATGATTCTGTTCCTGTTCTAGCTGGTTGCTTAGTTTGCCTTTGTTTTTATTTTTTAGATCCAGTGGTTGATAGTTGTGAATTTGTTGTTATTTTAATGTTCATAGTTTTGATCTTCTTTTTCTTAAATAAGTCCCTTTAGCATTTCGTGTAATAATGGCTTGGTAATGATGAATTCCTTTAGCTTTACCTTGTCTGGGAAGCACTTTATCTGCCCTTCCATTCTAAATATAGCTTTGTTAAATAGAGTAATCTAGGTTGTATGTCCTTGCTTTTCATCACTTTGAATACTTCTTGCCAGCTCCTTCTTGCCTACAAAGTTTCTTTTGAGAAATCAGCTGACAGTCTTATGGGAATTCCTTTGTAGGTAACACTCCACTTTTTGCTTGATGCTTGTAAGATTTTCTCTATCTTTAACCCTTGGTATTTTTATTATTATGTGTATTGGTGTAGTCCTTTTTAGGTCCAACTTATTTAGGACTCTCTGTGCTTCCTGGACTTGCATGTCTATTTCCTTTGCCAAATTAGGAAGTTGTCTTTCATTCTTTTTTCAAATAGATTTCAATTTCTTGCTCTTTCTCTTTTCCTCCCAGCACCCCTATAATACAAATGTTTGACCTCTTGAGGTTGTCCCAGATGCTGCTTATAATACTTTCTCTCTCTCTCTTTTTTGGATTCTTTTTTCTTCTTCTTGTTCTGATTGGTTATTTTTTGCTTTCTTATATTCCAAATCATTGATTTGATTCTTGGCTCCATCCACTCTACTGCAGTTTCCCTGTAAATTTTTCTTTATTTCAATTAGTGAATCCTTCATTTCTGACTAGATTTTTTTTATGCTCCTGAGGTCCTCACGAAGTTCCTTGAGCATCCTTATAACTAGTGTTTTGACCTCTGCATCTGACAGGTTGCTTATCTCCATTTTGTTTAGTTTTTTTCTGGTGTTTTGATCTGTTCTTTTATTTGGGTCATGTTTCTTTGTCTCCTCATTTTGGCAGCCTCCTGTGTTAGTTTCTATGTATTAGGTAGAGCTGCTTTGACTCCATGTCTTGGTAGTGTGGCCTAATGTTGTAGGTGTCCTGAAGGGTCCAGTGGCACAGCCTCCCCTGTCACCCAAGCTGGGTACTTAAGGTGTGCCTTTTATGTGGGCTGAGTACATCCTTCTTTTGTAGTTGAGCCTTGGTTGCTGTTGGCAAGTCAATGGGAGAGGTTTACCCAGGCCAGTCAGCTTCAAGGATTGGCTTTGACCACTTACCACCAACTTCCGCCCTTTGTGGAGTATCGGCTGTGCAGGGGCAGGGTGATAGTACTCCGAAGTGGTCTATAGCTGTCCACTGGGTGGGCTGGCCCTGGGGCTTCCCAGATAGTGCCGGCCAAGGTCAGCCCCTACCTATGTTTTGCCCAGGGCCACCCTTCCTGAGCTACAAAGCAATCTGAGAAGGCCACTACTTGTGCTGTGCTTGGAGGTTCCCAGGTGAAGTCAAGCCATGAGACTAATCTGGTGCTGCTAGTGGTGGGCCTGGAGCTCACTGAGCTCCAACTGTTGCTTGTTTGATAGGATTTAGGAAGCTATGAAGCATGCGCCAAGACCAGTTTTTCATATGGAAAAGCAGCTTGGATGGGCCTATATATTGGGTGGGGCAGATTCTCTGTGGATATCCAAGGCAGGTCAAATGATATTAGCCAGGTTGATGGAGTATCGACTATGACACCAGCCTTCCAACTCCATGGCTCTGTGGAGGGGAGGGCTCAGAAAAATGACAATGGCCTCTGCTTGCCCCTATGCCAGACACTTCAGCCTCTCCCAGTATGCCACTGGTGCCCTTCAAGCTGCCACCCTAGTGCTGGAGCTCAGAGGGAGTGACACTGAGTAGGTGAATCTGTATGTGGGTTCTTTAAGAGGAACTGCTTGGGGCTCCAGAAGTTTCTTCCACTGACCCAATCACCACTGGTTTTTGCAGCCAGAAGTTATGGGGACTTATCTTCCGGCACTGGCACCCTGGGGGTCCTAGTGCGGGGCTGGGACTCCTCGCTCCTGAAATATCCCTCCCAGTTTTTATCCACCACACATGGGTGAGAAACCAGGCCATTCCATATCTGTGCCCCTCCTACCAACCATGATGGGTGTGGTTTATTTAATTCCATAGTTGTCAGACTCTCATTCAACTAAATTTCTGATGTTTCTGTTGGTTGTTCTATATTTTAATTGCAATTTTAGATGACTGTTCTATAATTTAGTTGGTATGGTTGTGTGAAGAGGTGAGCCATGTCTGCCTAAGTCGCCATCTTGACCAGAAGCCCCTCTATTTCTTTATAAAAAACTGAGCTTGAAAAGAAAGTCAACTATTGGTGATGATGATGATGGAAAAGAAAATAAATGAGAGGAAATCTAATAAAATGGTGTCTCTTAGCAGGTAGAGGCTTGGGATATATTAAAAAGTAGAATGTCAAATTCTATACTCGTTCAGACCCAAGATACAAGTAGTTCTGCCATAACTTCAAGATGCAGGCTAGTGAAGGTGATTCCTGAAATTGTTTCAATAAATGCTGTCACCTTTGCAGAACAACTCAAAGAAAATCAAGCTTTAGCACATAAAGAAATGTTTGTGGAAATATGCTCAGGAAACAATTTAACCTATACAAATAAGTTTTTACCATCTAGGCAAAGTACAAGTTTTATACTGATAGCCATTTTTTATATGAAGGATTTATCAATTGCCCTTATTGGTTTTACTTATCACTAACTTCTAAGTTCCCCTGCATTCAACATCTCAGTTGAACAGTAATAATTATTAAGATTTTATGTGCTTTACTTCAGAAAGATGTTTATCAGGGCAATAAATGTTTAGCCTTGGTATTTTCTTGAAATTTTAATTCATCACCTACTATACCTGGTTGACATACATGCACGAGGCTTCAGAACAAGACACTTCTGCAAAAATTACCTGTAGCTAGAAGAGTCTTTAAACACACTTTCACAACCTTTGAAATCAAGGATTGCTGAGTTCTCATTTCCAAACAATGTGAAACTACTAGATTTCTAATAATTCTGATCTACATATTTATATACTCAGAAACATAAATATGTATGTTAACACACATATAGTATGTTAAAATTCTACCTGTATAGTTTTAAATTTTCTTTGGTGAGAAATTTTTTTTATTAGTTACCTAAATAAGAATAATACATATTCATGACAAGTCAAATAGAACAGAAGAATAAGAAGGGCATCAGTAAAAATGAAAAGTATGGGGACCCAGGTGCCCCTGTTTACCTGGGGCTGACCCAGTTAAAACTAAAAGTCCCATGTTCTGATGACCCTTTTTTCATGGACAAATCAGGTCAGTTGGTCACCAGACAGCTCTCAGTTCCCCATTCCCTTTCCCCAGAGATGACCACTGTTAACAGTATGCATGCACTTCCAGAAGTTTTCACTGAATATGTAAAAATATAAGATATACTCATATATTTAAATAATTCTAAATTTCTTTCAAGGATGGTTTAGGGGACAAGGAACATACCATTAGAGGCTAATCTAGTTCTAAGAGATATTTTACAAACATGAAACTAAAATGTGCATAGTGAAGAATTCAAATAGTATGGAAAGTATAAAACTAAAAGAGTTCTCCATCCTCCTGATATACCAACAGCTTTAACACCATCGGAATAACGATATACATATTAGTATGCCCCCTGTGTTTTTAACCTAATATGTTGGAGTTTTCCATTTCAGCATGTTTATCAACCTTATTCTTTCAAATGACTGCACTTCCTCTTAACTTTAATTTTGTTATTGACACTATTAATGGCTGTCCCCCTTCCTTCCTCCCCCTCCTTGCTCACCTTCATCCGCTCCAGCCCCCCTTCCCTCTGGCCTTCACCACATTGTTGTCTGTGTCTCTGAGTTATGATCTTTGGCTAATCCCTTCACCATCTTTCATCAAACCCTCCCTCCACTTCTCTGACAGCTGTCATTCTGTTCCATGTGTCCATGCCTCTGTTTCTATTTTGTGAGTTTATTTAAACAACTGCACTTTTTCATTCAAGGTCTGTATGTGCTATCATTTAATCAGTACTCTAATAATGAACATTTGTGTTGCTTACATCTTTTTGCTTCTGCAAAATAGCTGGAATGAATAACTTTGTACACCTTAGTGTGCTTGTAGAGCTGTTGTAGGGTAAATTCCTACATGGAGTTGTAACATCAAAGATCATGCGTGTGTAGCATTTGCCAGTTCTTGCCAAACTGTCTTCCCAAAGCACTGTGCCAATTTACTGTATCAATAATGTATGTAAGTAACTGTTCCCTAATCTCAACAATAGTGGGAATTACTGACATTTTTACTATTTACCCAGTTGAGGAGAAAGGGGCACCTCATAGTTTTGATTTGCATTTTCTTAAGAGTAAAGCCGACAACCCCTGTGTTTATATTTTTCTGTGAACTACCTTTTCATACCCTAGTGGATGAATGTTAAATATTCTACTAGCTTTTTATAAATCAAGAAAATTCATTTGTCATAAGTATCACAAATATACTGTCCCAGTTTAAACAAAATTGCTGAGTTTAAGTGAGATATAATAGAGTTTTTCTTCCAAACCTATGAAAACAAGGTAGTGTAAGTAAATGGTTTATTCAAAGTCATGGAGGAGGTGCTATTTGAGTAGATTTGTGACTTGGAAGCCACCTTTTGTGTCAGCTGGAAGCACAGAGTTCCCTGATCAGCAGTAAAATCTTAGTTTTAGAGAGATTTTTTTTAATGTATGCATTAAGTACCTGCATTTTATTCAAGCATTTTTAAACAACCATTGATCTTTTTGGCAAAACTAATTCACTTTCACTTGATAGGAGTTATATTCTAGTGAATAAAAAATGACCCATTTTAATAGAGATGACTCAGATTGTGGCATGGTGCTCAATGGAGCATCTCCTGCGATTGACATGAGTCTCATGAAATGTCTTTACTGTTCTGGAGCTGGGTAAACAGCATGTTCATTGTGTGATGGGTCGTTTTTGTAACATTGCCTAGCATTTATGTATGTGAGCAGTCTAGAGTTTGAAAAGTTGCTTTGGGAGCTCTCAAGGTGAATGATGCTATATAAATGTAAGTCACCATGATTATTAAAAATTTATAGCTGATATTAAATTGGAAACAAACATCAGTAAGAACTAAAAATAATTACACAAAGGAGTGGTAGGAGAATTGCCAGTCTGAAAAAGGAATAATGAGAGGAGATTTCACCAGGAAAATTGGTTTAAATCTCCTGGGAAGAATGAATCTAAAACACTAGTGTCAAATATTAGGTGGCTAAACAGAAGACCATGATATTAAACAAACTATAAGTACAATAAAATGAATATTACATATCTTTTTACATTCTAATAGGATAAATGTTGTTTTATGTGAATGGCATGTATGTGTACAAACACAATTTTGAGTAATTTTGGAAAGAAATTTCAAGCAGGTATACTGTGCTCCCCAACCACTGCTCCTGCTTTTCCTTTTTTATTATAACTTTTGGCATCAGATACAAAGGGGGGAAAAAGTTTATCTTCTATTCAGTGAAGGCTGTTTCCAAGAGATTTTATTTCTATGTGAAAAGGATCATGCCAACACTTGCATTGCGGAAGAATTAGATATGCTAATAATTAGTTACTTGAACATTAATGGTTGATAAAGAGTGTCTGTATTCTCCTTTCCTTCGTTGCTCCACACCATTTGTTTTCCTCTTTAGCCTTTTGGAATCTGAACATTTCTCCCTCCCTTTCTCCTCTTACTGCTTTCCTTCAGATCTGATTTCCACATTGCTAAAAACTCTAAACATTTGTCCTGTTCATCCTAAATGATCTCTTTGAAACATCTGGAACACTTTACCTTCTTGAAGTTATGTTTCATCTACCTCTCTCTTCTCCTTCTCTTCCTCCTTCTCCTCTAGCAATTAAGTATTTGTAGTCTGCTTACCAGTCTCCCTGATTTTAGAATTTCTCAGGTTTCTATGCTTGTATCTCTGTTCTTTCTGCAAGACATCTCCCACAGCCTCTCATAACCTTGACCATTCCCATGGCTCAATTACCTTATCTATAGAGTTAAATCCCATACTTCTAATCCAGACCTTTCATTTATCCAACTCTATTGTGCGTGAATCGACTTGGATCATGACCACATTAAGTTCAAAATTAAATTTATCATCTCTCACTCCAAACCTCTTCCTTCCCTTGAATTTCTCATCTTAGGAAGTTAAACAGCATCACCTAATCCTTGGAAATCAGAAATCTAAATCCTCCAAATCAGAAGTCTAAAATCAGTTTAGGCTCCTTTCCCTATATATAGTATTTCACTAGTACTGAATAAAATACATTATAAATCTGTCCTCTCCCCTAGATCTCTCCTACTTTAATTGAAGCTGTTATAATTTCTTGCCTGGATCATTGTCCTTATTCCCTCTCTATAGTTGGCACTCCTTTCAGTGTATCCTACAGAGCAGCCAGGGGCTTGTTTTCAAAACATTTATCTCATCATAGAAAGTCATGAAATGGCTCCCTGCAGCGTTTGGCATCATGTCCCAAATTCTTGGCTAAGAACATCACATTCTTCCTTAACAGGTTTTTATTTTTATTCACTTTTTCTACCACATGTGCCCTTTACTCTGGCTATGCTGGACTTGTGATTCTGTACGAATCTTGATATGTCACATTTTTGTGATAACTCATATGTTGTTCCCTTTCTTTGGAGAATTCTCCCTTCTGTCTTTGACATGTCACCTTTTTGTCCTTGTATTTTCAAAATCTGTTTGCCTCTAGAAAGCCTTCCTGACTTGAGTCCAGCCATCCTCATTAGCCATAGGCTGATTTCAAAGCTCCTCCTCCATGCCCTTTAATCCATTTGTAACACTCACTATACTGTAATTGAAATGGTAATTTCCTTGTCTATTTCTGCCTAAATAATGATTTTCTTAAAGGCAAGAGTCATGTCTTATTTGACTTTATGTTTTCATGACTTGGTTCAGTTTTTAGCTAAGTGCCACTCAATAAATATTTCCTGAAAGATGAAATTAATGAGTATTGGAAATGTCTCTTTTGTAAGTCTGGCCGTTGGTCAAGAAGGGAATGGAAAAATTAAATGCTACTGACGATTCAGTCGAGTGTTAACTGCAGGGAAAATGAAAAAGACTAAATTTTATTGAAATGGTAGTAAGGACCTACTTTAAAACCT
Organism: Pteronotus mesoamericanus; assembly: GCF_021234165.1. Classification (NCBI taxonomy): domain Eukaryota; kingdom Metazoa; phylum Chordata; class Mammalia; order Chiroptera; family Mormoopidae; genus Pteronotus; species Pteronotus mesoamericanus. Next base: position 63,801,362 of record NW_026555329.1, on the reverse strand, counting down.
TTAAGAAACTTGACAATACTGCTCTAATGACAATATTTTCCAATCAGACAGATCTTTAAATATTTAGAAATATGAGCATATTTGGTTCCTCATGGAAAATCTATTTAGAGTATTGACAGACTGCACTTTTTTCATTTCTATTAAAATATTTTGGCATCATGTAGTCTCAGATATAAACAGTAGCAAAGGTTAGAAATATTTAAGGCACTTTGTCTCCTAAACATAATGAGAAGGAATCAAAAACACTCAACTACAGAATCATAACACTGACACACAATTAATGAATGACCTCGTCCAAGTTACGGCATGGACTGAATGTTTCAAACACAGCAAATGGAAATGTTTTTGCTTGGTTCAACAGGTTATGTTTACAAAGTCTTGTACATTTCTGATCCCTGTTTTAGGGGGTTATGTTTACACATAGTTTAAGGAATTGAAAATGAGCTCTCATTTCAATAGGTGCATAGTTTCAAAGGTGTTGCACATTTCCAATTAGTGAGAAGAGACCATACATGCACACATGTTGTATATTAGGTTAAGTTTCCGATTTAGCACAACACATTTTGAGGAGAACTTTCTGGCCCCTGGTTCCCAAATAGATCACAGAACTGCTGTTGATATGGCCCATATTAAGTAGAGTAGTGCTCGATGTGTGAAAATGTTCAATTTGTGCTGAGCTGCAAGTCTTTTGTTCCCAGAGCTTACATCAGCCTTCTGGAAGATCTTAACATTAACAATCTGTGCACTTCTGTTAAAGGTATTGTATATAAATATTGAGCTCTTCTGGTTCTTGAATCGAATTTAGCATTACCAAGGCTTCATTCTCGTCCAGGGAAAGAAAGATAGTTAGTGCCCAGGTGTCCTTGTTTCTGCCTCCAGCTTTTTAGTGTCCCAGAGAACCCATTTCCCTGCAGGTGCACAAATGGAACTCACATTGTCTCCATCTGTCTCTTTTATTTTGTCTCTCTCTTTGTTCTTGTGATTAGAGCTTTTGAATTATGGGTGCCATCTGAAAAAGAATCTGTTTTCTTGATTTGACTATACTGTGAGGACAGGGTCTTTACAATACTAAACAGCTTTTCATTCTGAAAAATAAATAATTCATCAGAATCTTGGTAATGATTTGGTATCCTTTGTAGATGAAGATGATAACAATCTATTTACTTTTTCAATTATTTTCTTAGGAAAAATTCTTAGATGTGTAGTTTCCTGCTTTAATATTCTTGATAGATACAAAATTGCCCTTCATAGTTATACACACAGTCATAGTAGATAAGTTTATCTTCCTATATATTTACCAAAATTAGCTATTATTATTGTTTCTCACCATTATCAATAACAGAGGTGAAACTCACTTTATTATTTCAGTTTGTGTATCTTTAATTCCTAATGAGCTTGAAAGTTTTTCTATGTTATTTAGCCAAATTATTATTCTTTTGCAAATTGCTTGTTCCATTACTTTGCCTGTCTTTTTTTTTTAAGGGGGAGGAGAGGGGATAATCCCTATTTCCTATTGATTTGTAAGAATCTCTTTTAGACTAAATACATTAACCCTTTGCCAAGCATGGTTTATACTACTTTATTTTGGTAGTTCATTCTTTCATATATGGTTTTACTTGCCCTACAGCAATGTAAACAAATTATGAGTCATATCCATCAAGATTTTTCTTTGCACTCTGTTATTGTGTTATGTCTAGAAACATATGTTGTCAGTCTCATGGAAAATCTCCTGTGAAAGGCCTGCATTCTTCAAAAAATATTTCCATTTATTGAGATTTTCTTTTTATTTTTTGATAGTCAGCCCTTGTCTTTTCATCTAATTTTGCTTTGATCTACCCTGATTCCATATTATGCAAGTCTTTGGTTTTTTTTTTCCTTTTGCATACCAATGCTTTTATTTTTTTTATTGTTGTTCAATTACAGTTGCCCCAATTTTTCCCGCCTTGCTCTCTCTGGCCTCCTCAGCCCCTATTCCCACAGTAAGTCCCCACCCTGTTGTCCACTTCCATGGGTCCTTGACTAGTCCCTTCCTCCTCTTTCCCTTGTTATCCCCTTCCCCTCTGGTCCCTGTCAGTTTTGTTTTTAATTGTTCCAATATATTTGCCTCCATTTACCCACCACCTTTCTCCCCTCCACCCTCCACCCTCACCTCCCCACATCAATCCTTCCCCACCTTGGCTTCCTCCATGTGTCCTTCACTCCTGTTCCTTGATCTGACCCTTCCCCTTTCAATCCCCCCTACCCGCCTCCCTCCCTCCTGTCCCTGTCAGTTTCTTCTTTCTTTTAGTGTTGCTGGTCATATTTTCCTTGCCTGCTTGCTTTGCTGATTAGGTTCCACTTATAAATGAGAATTCTTTTTGCACTCCAGACTCTCAACTAAATTATTTGGAATCTGAGTGCCTCAAGTTATAAGTCAACTGAAGCAAATTTATTGTAGTACAATAGTTTGAATTAAGATGAATGCTTTATTTGTTGTAATTCAAACAATAATGTAATTTGATTTTAGTGAAGCAATTTCAGAGGATTGTGAGTCACTCATGAATGTTTGGTAACTTCTAGAAGGCGTGGTTACTCCAAGTTAACTCCAGGAGGTGGGAAAACAGTCCTCTGCTCTTCTCTCTGGGACAAACAGAAACACGCCAGCACACCAGCACGCCAGCATGCGTGCATGGATCTGATCCCCGCCATCTCTATTCTGGGATGCTGCTTCTGTCTGGTCTAGTGAGACGGACCTAGCCTTTCTCTTAGATAGATGTGCAACTAATATAGTGGTGCCTGCTTCCATGCCATTCCTGTTTTTTCCATATTCTCCAGCTCGTGTACAGCAATCACTGCCCTGAAGCTGAACTCCAAAAATCCTTCTCTTTCCTGGTGTTGGAGACCCTCGCCTTTTCTTAGCGCTGCCTCTAGTCTAGAGGTGTGGCTGTCAATAAACCCACCTTTGTTTCACCTGTATCTGATGAAATTATGTTCTCCAGCATCTTGTTCACACTGAGGTCTTTCAACCAGGAAATTAGTTTTAAACTACACTAAAACAAATATACTTTGTTTTCAGAATTACTAAAATACATACATATATTTTCTGTCTATATCAAACAAGTTTCATACATTGGAAATATTAACAAGAAAAGTATTACTTTGAGAACATTATTCATATAATTATAAAATAAGAGCTTTGTAAAAATATATTTTCTTGTAGATACTCTATGCTTTCATTCTTTTACAATAAAGTATTAAATTTATTTTCATTTTATATTGTAAGATATGAGGTACACATCTAACTTTTTAATTTATGTATAGCCAGAATCCAACATTATTTATAGAAAAAGCCATTTTTTCAGTGATTTGAAATGTCATTTTAATCATATACTACATTATTCCATTTTTCTGGATCTGTTTATGAATTTTCTGTTCCACTGATTTGGCTATTCATTTTAGAGCTAATACATCACTGTTTTTAAATATCATAGTTGTGTAATATGTTAATATCTGGTAGAATAAGTTGCTACCATTAGTATGTTTTTCAAAATATTTTTTGCTTTATTTTTGTGCATTTAAGTACATATTATAAAATAACTTCCAAAAACTGAATTGACATTTTCTCTTTAAATAGGTTAAATTGACACATCAACTTAGAAAGTATATTGCATCTCTACTGGTCAGTAATCTAAAATCTTTTATTCAACTTATATGTGGCTCTTAGTAATATATTTTTAATGTAGTTCTGGAAAATTCTCATTAAATTTACTTAGGGACATTTTATCCTTTTGTTATTATTAATGGAATCTTTTTTCATAATAGTTAAAGGTGATTATTGTGGGTATATTGGAAAGTTATTAATGTTTTTAAATTAAAATTAGAATTTTGTAAGCAGTGCTTTTATTTTTTATCTAATTGCTTATAATGGAATTTTAGATTAATTAATTATTCTTTTCAGGTAAACATTCGAGTCAAGATAATTAGGTCTTTCCTTTCCACATATTTATCTCTTATTACTTTCACTTGTCTTATTGCATTGGTTAGGACATCCAGAATGACATGCAGTACTCATTGCAGTACTCATTATACTACCAGGCATCCTTGTTTGGGCTCTGACATGAGAGTCAAATCTGTAAATCACTGATAGTTACTGCTGATTGTGCTCAAAACTATTTCTAATTCAAACTTCTTGAAAAAACATGATCCAATATGAATTTTGTCAAATGTCCTTTTGGTCACCTTTAATTTATTAAGTTATTAATGAATTTATTAGAGTAATTGTTTCTTAAAGTCTAACCATGCTTTTATCTGTATAATTGGATATAGTTTATTGTTTTATTTAATATAATGCTAGATGTAATATCATTTAATATTTAGCATTTTATTGAGGATATTTTGTATTCCTATTATAAATGAAGTTTAGCTGTAAGACTTTATTTTTTTTTAAATCTTTTTCCTAGCAAGTCAATTTTTTAATTAGGAAGAACAAAACATTGCTCATTGCCAAATATATAGCCTAATGTCATCATATTATGATGTCAATTTCATATATATTACATAGACAAAGAAAATACTTTAATAAAGTAAAAGCAAGAAAACTCTGCACTATACTAATCTTTCTTTTATTAAAACTTTTATTAGGACAAATCATGAGTGTAAAAGTGTTCTTTAATAATTCCAATGATTTTATTTCAATTTATTTATGAGAGGAAACATAATCCTTTATAGGTAAGTTAGTGAAAAAGAAAAAAATAGACAATCACTAAGACGTATTAGACTTTTGGCCAAGAAGGAGGCATAAGTAAATACACTTTGCCTCCTTGTACAAACAAAAGAAGGACAACAACAAATTTAAAAACAAAAAATAACCATAACTGCCAGAAAATAAAACTGTATGGAAGTCCAACAACCAAGGAGTTAAGAAAGAAACATTCACCTAGACCAGTAGGAGGGGCGGAGACTGGCAGCCAGGACGGAGAGGACACACAGCAAGGTGGCAGCTGGCAGACCAGGCGGTCCCACATTTGCATGTGGATAAACCAGAGGAGCACCTGGGGAGTGAGACAGATTGTGCAACCCATGGTTCCAGTGAAAGAAAAGAAAGCCTCAAAACCTTTGGAGGTAAAAACCTAGGGGGGTTGCAATGGCAGGAGAAAATCCCAGACTCACAGGAATGTCTGTTGGAAAGACCCACGGGGTCCTAGAATGTGCGCAAACCCACCCACCTGAGAATCAGCACCCAAAGGGCCAATTTGCTTGTGGGTAGCGGGGGAAGTGACTAAAAGCTGGCGAGAGCCAAGCAAGGGGCATTGTTCCCTCATGAACCCCTCCCCCACAGACAGTGTCACAACTCAGTGACCTGGGTTGCCCCACCCTGGCGAATACCTAAGGCTCTGTCCTTTCCAACATAACAGGAGCACTGAGACAAAGAAATATGGCCCAAATGAAAGAACAGATCAAAGCTCCAAAAATAGAACTAAGCAATGAACAGATAGCTAACCTATCAGATGCACAGTTCAAAACACTGGAAATCAGAATGCTCACAGAATTGGTTGAGTATGGTCCCAATATGGAAGAAAAAGTGAAGGCTATACAAAGTGAAATAAAGAAAAACATACAGGGAACCAACAGTAAAGGGAAGGAAACTAGGACTCAAATCAATGATTTGGAGTAGAAGGAAGAGATAAACATTCAACCAGAACAGAATGAAGAAACAAGAATTCAAAAAAATGAGGAGAGACTTAGAAACTTCCGGGATAACTTTAAACAATCCAACATCTGAATCACAGGGGTGCCAGAAGGAGAAGAGGAAGAGCAAGAAATTGAAAACTCATTTGAAAAAAATAATGAAGGGGAACTTCCCCAATCTGGCCACGGAAATAGACTTCCAGAAAGTCCAGGAAGCTCAGAGAGTCCCAAAGAAGTTGGGCCCAAGGAAGCACACACCAAAACACATCATAATTAAGTTACTCTAAATTAAAGATAAGGAGAGGATCTTAAAAGCAGCAAGAGAAAAAGAGACAGTTATCTACAAAGGGGTTCCCATAAGACTATTAGCTGATTTCTCTAAAGAAACCTTACAGACAAGAAGGGGCTGGCAAGAAGTATTTGACGTCATTAAAGGCAAGGACTTATAGCCAAGATTACTCTATCCAGAAAAGCTATCATTTAGAATGGAAGAGCAGATAAAGTGCTTCTCAGGCAAGATTAAGCCAAAGGAATTCATGATCACCAAGCCATTATTACATGAAATGTTAAAGGGACTTATCTAAGAAAAAGAAGGTCAAAAACTATGAACGGTAAAACAGAGAGGAGGGAGAGAGGAGGAATGGGGAAAAAGGTACAGGGAATAAGCAGCATAAATAGCAGGTACAAAAGAGGCAGGGGGAGGTTAAGAATAGTATAGGAAATGGAGAAGCCAAAGAACTTATATGTACAACCCATGGACATGAACTTAGGGTGGGGGGAATGATGTGGGGTGGGGCGGTGTAGGGTGGAGGGGAATAAAGGGGAGAAAAAGATGGGACAACTGTAATAACGTAATCAATAAAATATATATTTAAAAAAGATGTTTTAAACATGATTGATTTATCCTGAGTATGCTTTTAAAATAAACAAAATTTATTCTTGACTCTAACTATTTTTGGTATTCAGTGGGAAGTAGAAAGCTGCTGTGTAAAAAGACAATAATTCGTCATGAAAAAATTAACAATTATAAAACAAAAAAGGTACTTTCCTTATGCCATTGTTTTTCATGTGTAGATATGCTGTAACATATTACATCAGACTTTCAACTAAGCAAAAATTAACTGCACAAAGTAGGATGGGTGAATTTTTATAATATATTTTATAAAGTTCTTTACCTGCTATATTAATATTTTTGATTAAGTAGAAAAATTTTTTCTTTCATAATTTGTGTTATTGTAGCTAGCTAGAGAGGGTGACTTCAGTAATGTATGTTATTTTTAATTAGGATATGTGTAGATTTGACTACTAAATCTCAAAGTAAAACTTATAAGATGCAAAATTCAGGAGAATAAAATAATTTGTTCATTGGAGACACTGAATTTCTTTTAGATGACTTAGAGATAGGTGCTGAGTACATACAGAAGACTTAATTACACAATTTCTTAGATTTCTTAATGGGTTTTTTAATTACATAATTTCTTAGATTTCTTAATGGGTTTTTCAATTTTTACAACAGATGTTCTTTTACAATGTTTTTTTTAATCATCCTTAATAACCTGCCTGCAGTTTTTCAGTTACATTTTCAATTAGTTTATTTTAAATTATATTAAACATCTAACATGGTGAAAAAACATATGATGGTATTTGTTTTGGTTACAGACTAAATTTAGTTAATGACTGCTTAAAAGGACTAACTGCTGACACCTTTAACTAATTACAGTTTAAGAGGTGCTTTTATTCTGAGGGATAGTCATTATGGTAGCTTCCTAGATTATCTATCCCATGGCAATTCAACTAATATTGAGTGAAGTTAGGTACCAGATAGGAAATGTATATTATTTCTTACTTAGAGGAAGTCTTTACAGCTCTATGAACATTTTCTACTTCCTGTAAAGACTTCCTCTAAATAAGGTATTGGACCTAATCAAATGTGATCTGAATGTAGTTAATCAATACTAATCAATATTAATTAGTATTAAGCCTTACCATCAGGACATTAAGAGAAACAAGGTTAAAGAATGATAAATTTATTTTTTTTCACATGTTTCTTTCCAATTGACAAATTAGGTTTAATACGAGAAATTAATCTAAAACCTCCATTTGTGAGATATCTGTAAGCAAATAATTATATTTTAAAAATTCTTTAAAAATTGGTCCATAATTAAATTATAACTTTAAAATATTGAAAAAATCGTAGTGTTTATCAAATTATATTCAAGATAAGAAACGTTATACATATTATCAAAAGGTGAATTTAATAACTAAATCAACTAGTTATTGCCCCCAAAAGTATATAATTAATGGATAACATCATTTCTTGTGTTCTCCATACCAAAAATACCTATTTCTTACCACTTTAATTAACCTCAAAATTATACTAACTTTGATAGTTTATTATATCGTTCTTCATATTGAGCTTCACATTTAAGCCATTACCAATTACTGTTTCTTTCATCATAATATTTCTTACATTATCCCTTATCTTCTTTTAAAACTATTATTGCAACAGTGGAAAATTATAATGGTAGGAAGCTGTAACCCACCCCACCATTCTTTTGACATTGTCTCTGTTAAGTGCTGGCTCTGACCAGTATGGAGCTTGTAGATAAAAAGCATGTTTGTATAACAATCCTAGGAACTACAAAAGATACAGATCCTGACCTTCAGGCATCCCTGCTCCAGGAGATTTGCTGACCTTCAACTGTGGAGCTAGGATGATGGGAGGCTGAGAAGATGTGAAGCAAGAATGACTAAACCAGGATGGTGCCCACTGGGCCATCACTTGCCTTATTGGAATGGGCTTTGCTCATCTGCACAACTTTTCAACCCCCTCCCTTGATCTCTTTGTTCTCTTCCCTTTCCTTCCTTATAAAAACCTCTGCCTCCACTGAGAGGTGGAGATGGGCTTTGTGACATGAGTCCCCCATTTTCAAAGGAGATGGGCTTTAAGATGTGAGTACCCCATCTTCCACGTGGCGGGCATCTGAAAATAAACCACTTTTCTTTATATCAGCACCTGCCTCTTGAGTATTGACTTCTGCATTGGAGGGCAGCTGGACCTACAGTTTTTGGTGGCTCCAGATCAGACCATGTGGACCCTGATAATGCCAGGAAGACCCAGGCTTGGGCTCCCAGCTATGTGGGAACCACATGGCAGAGATGGCAGGAATTTCCCATTTCTTTATTTTACAGACTTTCCCTCTCAAGGCACCAGCTGCCTTTAAATGTTTTGCTGGTGAAAGGAAACAGCTCTCTGGGGAGTTGATGGACTCCAATTTTAATAGTTGTGGTTCTGATTTGGAATATTATTGTTCGGAGAAATTTGCATGGGAATCCTACTGCTTTTTAATTATCTGTTAGTTTTGTTTCTATGTTCATCCATGGGAGGAAGTCAGTTTCTGTTTGAGAGCTCTCCTCTATCTTCGTTACGGTTCTGCTTTGCTTGCTTTCTTATCTTTTGGGGACTCGGTTTGATCTTTGCTGTTTTGTATACACTGGGAATCTTTTGTCTCTGCTATTTGGACTTTGTTTCATTTGGACCTTGGCCGGGTCATTTGTGGTACCGGTTGGTATGAGGTAAGATTCTAAGGTTAGCCCAAGTCCCTCCTTACAATTTTATCTTTGCTTTAGATTTAGTTTTTGTTTCTGTTTTAGAAAAGAATGGCTAAGTTGATATCAAATTATTTTGCCAAAGGTCTGGTAAATTGAATAAGATATCTAATGTGCAAACTATCGTGTTGTTACATGGTAAGGAGTCTACTCAGAAAGGATTTAAATTGATAGGTTGGGGGGGGGCATGGAGCTCTCATTCCCCTCTCAGGCAGTAAAACTCAGAAAGAAGGAAAAATGAGAAAATGAGTTTTTGTAAACACTCCTTCTTGTGGAGGCCCAGAAGCTAAGGTCCTGGGATTAAGCTCTGCCAAGCCAAAAGCTCCCCACCACATCTCCAGCTTCCTTAATGTTGCCCAGGTTGCTATATAATGGAACAGTCCACTTTTGAGTGCACTAAAGGAATGCAGAAATTGTCAAGAATCCAAATGAGTAGTTTGTTTGAAAGTTGTTAACATAAAGTATATTTGTTTTTGCCTGGGTTTACAAAAAAGTTCATGTAATCTCTGTTATGTCTCTTAAAAATGTGAGTATATTTGCCAATGCAGAGAAAAAAACTATTTCTAAAAGTTATAAAATGTGTTCATAAATTCATCAAATTAAAGAATGCTAATTACTTTTAGTTGTCACTAAAAATTGAATATTCTAATTAAGTGGGGAAATATGTATAGTTTTGGTAAGAAAAGGTATAAATTCTGATGAATATATTTTGAAGGAAATTAGAATTGAAAGTGGGTTGGTTATTTCTGGGTAAGTTATAAAAGGCAAACTAAAGGACTAGGAAAGTTTCAGAGGGTCTCTGTAAATCATAGAGAGTTCATGTAAATTGAAATGGGTCTGTATAAGTTGAAGATGGATTGCATAGAGGGAAGGAGTGAAAACAGAAGGAATTGAGGAAGTGAAAAAAGGTGAGAAAGAGTAAAGGAAAGAAATATACATATTATAGGAAGGAAAGACCATTTGGAGTAGGAAACTCAAGAAGGGAAGTTGAAACAGGGAAAAAAGACATAAGAAAGGAAAAGAAAGGCATACATAGGTGATAAAGCAGTGATAATTTTAATGACAAATAAAAAAGCCAGAGGCTTCCTTTGATTTTCCAAAACCAATTGCTATTTCGCAGCCAAAACCCCAGGTACAATTAATAGTGGGAAATAAAGTAATTGATTTCATGGTCTGATATACTTTCATTTGTGATTCTGATTGTTATCTTAAAATATTGGTACAAAAAAAGCTAATCCCTTAGTCAATTGAATGGTAATCTGATCTATAACCATGTCATTTTAAGCATTTTTTTGTCACTTAGATATAGTCATTGTTTCATTCTATTGCATTTGCAAAAATATTACATCTTTAGAAGGATCCATGGAAAGAACTCTGACTTATTCTAAAATATAAGTTTCTCAGAATAAATTTTCAGATCATACCTTTGAAATAGATGGGGATTTTTAGAGCTCTGGAAAGTGACTGAATTCATAGAAATACTGGCAAATAATCAAGATAAACAAGAATTGATTATGGGGTTGAATGAATTGAAAATAATTATTATTCTTGTGACTTTGTTCAAAATATTTCTGATTTTTAAAAACTGTTTTCTTAGAGCAGTTTGGTAAATTATAATAATGTTGAAGCATTTATATTTTTGTCCCTACTTGATCTCTTCAGATTGGAATACAATTATAATTCATGATATAATATGAATATAATTTTCATAGCAATATGTTTATATGTGTCCAATAGGTCTAGTTTCTTCCAGTTTCCAATCATGGGTTTATTAATCAAGACTTTGACTGGAGTGTCATGTCTGAAAGAGATGTGCTTGGACTCTGGATGTCAGTAAAAAGCTTTAAGGAGTAAAGATTGAATTTGGAGCCAATAAAAGCCCCTTGGAAAAATAGCCTGGTACCTTGCTTATTCATATGGTTCATGGCAGTCTTCTCAGGCAAGGAAGAAAGGTTGCTTTCCTGGAGATGGCAAGGCAGAACCTCAAGACATTTTGGGGACCTCAAGAACTTGAGTAGGTATTGCAGGCAAAGCCTGATGGAAACTGTGTGGCTTGGCTTCCCCACCCTGAGAGGCTAAAGTTCTATCTAAAATTCCTTGTAACATTCCAGCGAAGTAGATTTAAGAAAGCCTATGTGGTCACTTGCTATTTGTGCTGTGCTCATGGAAATAATCAGGCCAAATTGAAACTGGACTTAATGCAGTAAAGGAATTAGTCTTGATTCGGCTCTTTGATAAAAATGAGGGTGATTTTGGGAGGAAAATTATCATTCAATAGAATCTATTATACACAATTATAAACATTAAACTCTAATTCAGTGAATTGTCTATAAAATTTTATGTTTTACTTATAAACTAGACAGGATCCTGAATTTTTATAATTTTATTAAGTGTTTTGTCTTTAACCTTCCAGCTTCCATAGAAATGGAAGAAAAATTGACAGTGGGGATTTGTAGCAGTAGCAAATTGTAATGGTGGGAAATTGTAACCTACCCCACCACTCTTTGACATTGTTTTTGTTAAGTGCTCATTCTGACTAATATGTAAATAAACAGCATGTTTGTAGATAAACAGCATGTTTGTAGATAAACAGCATGTTTGTATAAGAATCCTAGGAACTAACTTCAAAAAAATACAGGCTCAGGCCTTCAAACATCCTAGCTCCAGGACATATGCCCACCTTCATCCATGGAGCCAGGATTATGTGAAGCTGAGATGATGTGAAGCCAGGATGACTAAATCAGTATGATGTCCACTGGATCATCGCTTGCCTTATCAGAATGGACTATGCTAGTCTGCATGTAGAGAACATTTGAACCCTCTCCTTTGATCTCTTTGTTCTGTTCCCCTCTGCCTCCTTATAAAACCTTTGCCTCTACTGAGAGGTGGAGATGGGCTTTGAGATGTGAATCCCCCATCTTCCCAGGAGATGGGCTTTGAGACATGAGTCTCCCACCTTCTCAGGAGATGGGCTTTGTGATGTGAGCCTCCCATCTTCCACGTGCCAGCACCTGAAAATAAACCATTTTCCTTTACATCAGCACCTGCCTTGCTCTTGCATAGATGTACAGGTTAATGCCCCTTAGGTGCTCTATTTTTGATGGTTGAAACTTTTCAACACCTCTTCATTATTTACAAAAAGACTTATAAATTTCATGTATTGACATGATATACCAAAAATTCACTTTTCCAAATTTACTTTCTAATATCCCTAAAGTGATTCTCACATTTCCAATACAAGTGATATATTTACTGTTGCACAAATTGACTTTATACATTTCCTACTTTGGACCTTTGCTCAGACATTTCCAGCTTCAACAATGTTCTTATTTTATATTCTATAGCCAAACACATCTGGGTCTTTTCTTTTTTACAAATCTCTGCTTCAGCTACATAGCCTTATTATGATCCCAAATTCTTCGTGCTTCTAAATTAGTGCATTGTTGCCATTATCATTTTTTTGACATATATTTGTGGATCTCTTGCTAATCTCAACTAGTTCCATAGGCCTTAGATCATGATCTGAACTCAATTGAAGAGACTCAAACATTACTTTCACATTCCTACTTCCTTATTTGCAAGTCTTTACTTTTAATTCAGCTCTCACTTGGCCTATATGTTTTCTTTTGTTTTGTTTTACAAACTAAACTTTATCAGTAGAAAGATGGTCTTACATATCTGAGACAGTATTTCTGTTCCCATAGCTTTGCTGGATAGAAACCCTTTGGTCTTATAGTTTTGCTCCCAAACTGTTTAGATTTGTTACATTGCCTTCTGACATTTAATGTACTATAACTATTTTGGAATGGTTTGATTTTCTTAACCTTAACTCTTTAATTAAGATCTTCTGTTTTACTTTAAAGCTTATTTAATTCCTTATCCTTGTAATTCCAAAAATAATTGCTGAATGTTTAGGTGTGAGTTGTTAAGGGTTCAGTGGGATTTCAAGGCTTGAAGTTTTTTCTCTGAGATCTTGTATGAGGAACAAACACAAGAAACAAGGTAATCCTGTGCAAAGTGATGTATCACATTATTTAGAGCTGTTTCAGCACTCAGCATTTCCCAAGTGGGTGATCTATCAACTGGAAAACACAACTTCTATGGGGCTTAGTGAAGTTATCTGCTTACTAAAGCCCATATATCCAGCTATGCACAAATGATGGCAACCTCCCCAAGGGCCCGGGCTCCGGGTGTCTCCTACTACATGGAAGTGGGAAATGAACATTTGGACAGGCTCCTTCTCTATTAAGGCACAAGAACCAACCATCTTCTCCCGATAGTAAAGTGGGCCAAAGAATATCTTGGGCTGCATTCAAACAGATGAGGGTTTGCTTTTTTATGGGGAGCTATGAGGTGGATAAAGAAAGTGGAAATGCCTTTCCATACTCATGCTCCCCTCCTCCTCTGCTTTAAAAAAATTTTGAGCCTATTCTTTCATTGGTTATTATTACCATTTCTAAAGAGAACTTATAATTTCTTCCTTAAGAACTCTTATAATTTGTACCTTTGATTTTTGTTCTTTGTCCTTCATATTCATCATATTCATTCTAGTCACAGCCACCTCTTCGTCTCCTTTTTTCGTATCTGGAATAGCTTCTCAAGTCTGTTTCTATATTCCTAACATGATTATTCTTCACACCATTTCAGGCCCTTACTATCCTTTAATTTGAATTATAATCAAGCTGCTACATTTTTTTTTCTCCTTATGGTTCCTTATTCCTTGCATCTCCCTTTTCTCTCCTACTATTATCCTTTTATCCACTTTTAATTCATTTCTCAAAGTATTCATTTGGCATGTACCTTTTACTAGGCATTGCTCTAGACACTTAGATAATAATGAATAATAAAATTAATACTAGATATTAGTATGCTTACATCAACTTATTTAATCTATCCAGTTACCCTATAATGTAGGTTTCATAAGCTGTGTTTTATCAGAGGCAAACCCTGAAACTAGCATTTGAATGCAAAAAGTTTAAGTGTGAAGGGATGTTGGGAAGGCCTGGTAAGGAAGTGGAGAACTGGGCTGTGGGCAGCTGGGACTCAGTGCAGCTGCAGACCCCTGGGATAGAGCTGGTTTCCAATACTCCACCCAAGGACTGAGGAAGCTGAGGTATTTCCCTTCAGACTTTTGTTCATCATAGTGATGTTCAAACTATGTCAAACCAGTTCCCTAGAGTTTTAACTCCTTGGTACTTCTTACCTGCCACACACATAGTGTGAGGATGCTCACTGGGCCAGAGGATGTTTTCTGGCTGAAGACTGTAGGAGCTTCGTGTGAAGCCATTCTGGGGGCATAAGTGTGGTGAGTGCCAGGGGAGTGGGCCACCAATAAAGTTGTCTACAGTTAGTATCAAATGAGAAAAATGAAGCACAGGGAACATAAGTAACTTGCTTAATGTCACTCAGCCAGGAAGTGGTCAATCTAGGATTTGAACTCAGGCTCTTAATCACAATGATAGGCTGCCTTTGTGCTCAAGTGCTATGAAGACTGTTCCTACTTTGAAGGAGGGCAAGACAATAAAGAATGAAGGGAGCTTCTGTTCAGTGGGAAAAGCCTTTTTGAAAAGTGCACCTGTGAGCAGAGTGAAGTGAGGAGGTGAGCCTAAGGATAATCTTGAGCAAGAACCTTGCAGATTGGGGAGTGTCTGGCCTGCTTAAGGTGCAGCAAGGAGACCAGGGTGGCTGGAGCAGGGTGAGTCAGAGGAGAATAACAGGCAGCCACACGCCATCTGACGTAGGGCCCAGAAGCCCTTGCAAGACTTCCTGTGTTTTAGGATCTGACATCATTAATGTCATGCCTTCAGCTCCTGCTGAGTATTGATTTTCTAAGGTGTTCCTATAGTTCTTCTACTGAAATGTTTTCAAAGGTCTTCTCTCCCTATGACTTAAGAATCAAGTTCTTTTTCTTTGTTTTGGAGTGTTTTCAAGAGACACCATGCATTTTTATTTTCTCCTTTGTGCATTTGTGTAACAGGGGCAATGTCTTCAGAATCAGTGACGGTGTGTTGCTTCTCTCTGGTTCTTTTACTCCTTTGTCTGGTCTTTCACAGACTGAGAAGAATGCACAAAGCTCCAAGCCCAGTGCCTAGTATCTGGGAGGGTTTCCTTTCCCACAACATCAGTGCTCCACAGTGAGGTCTTTTCTTCCACTCCCACTGTGAGTCAGCCAGCTGGGGTCCATATTTCTTCAGGAAGCAAATGGAAACGAGTGGTTATGCACAGACACATCCTGAGCAGTTCTGCAGGCAAGGGCAGCCCAGAAGCTCTGTGGCAAGGGCATTGGATTTGTGACAGGAGCTCTTGCTGCCTCAAAAAGCAGGGGCTGTGCAATAGACAGCTTCTAACAATTATTTTCTTCCTGGCAGTTCTTTAATGATGTTCACATATGGAACCCACTTCCCTGTGTGCCTGCAGGGGTTTGCGCAATTCTTAATGTGCTTAATTCCTTCTGAATTAGTAAAGCATATCAGAATGCAAATACAAATATAATCTTAAATATAATTGTGTTCAAGTGTCTGCACAATGATATTAGTAAGAAAGTACTTGCTACACACCTCAGAGCTGGCTTCAATGTTTAGCTATTCATTTTTCAGGTTGTGAAAAATCTGACATTTGTTACAGGTTGCGTATGTATGTGTGTGCCGGAGGAAGGGGGCTGAGGAGGTGAATATGGGGTCTAGGAGGGCAAATGGCAGAGGGAGGGTCTATGGATTTTGGCATCCTTTCAGGTGAGTAGGTGTTCTCTCTTCTGGGCACTACACCAGGTATACTTTTAAATCCACTTTAAGCCACTTAAAATTCTCCCGGAGGTTGGAACTAGGCTTACTTTTAGTACTTTCTTTAGATGTTATATTTGTTTTTCATTTTTTCTTTGTGTTTAAAGTTATTTTAGTAGGAAATTGGAAAAGTCTGTATCTGAGGCATCTACCTAGACAACAATTTATTTTACTGAGTTTTAAAAAACTTGTATGAATTCAATAAAGCTAGATTTTTTCATTTAAATTGCTTTAGATTCAAAACTATATTTAAAAATATATTATTCCAAAACAGTAAAATTCTAAATCAGATATTATTTTTATATTTATAGAGCTTGTATATAATTCATGACTATCAAGGCTTAGGTCAGAGATCTTTTTAAAAGTGTGTCTTCAGGTACTCACATACCTCATACTGAAACCCACATAAATGTATAGAATATTTTAAATACTGTTATTGAACTTATATGTTGATATTTATTAATATATAAATATATTTTACATATAAGATAATATATTTAAATATTTTACTTGAATGTATTGACACTAACTAAAATTATTTGACTTTTTGTGATTTAATAATTATATGTATGTATATTTTTATATACTTATACTATTAAATATAATACTTATATTTAAATATATATGCTTACAAATGATCTATATAACACTTGAAATATTGTTTTATACATCTTATACAGTAATTGAAACATAACTGATTAAACTCTGATATCCTTTGGGGAAAACTTGTTTTGTTAAAGAGGAAAAAAGATGTATGGGGAACTTTCACATTTATATTCTTAAGTGCTTGACAATGTTTTTTATGAGAGGTAACTCATTTCTCATGCAGATCAGAAAGTAGCTTATTCTTAGCCTTCTTGGAGTAAATCTCGGGTGGCCAGTCTTGGTTTCATCAGAATTTCCTTCCAGTGGGGGGTCTGCCTAGTGTACAAGCACAAGTTTTTAAAAATTTTTTATCTTTGCGTTGCTCTACAATGGCATACTCCAACTTTCATAAAAACCTGAGGATTCTTCTGGGAGGTGGAAGCAGATACTTTCTAACTCCTTCGTGTTCTGAATTAGAGTGGACCCAGAACCAGTGGCAGGGAAGGGCCATCAATTCCTGAAAGGGAGTTACAGGAAGGTCAGCAACCAGGATAATAGGAGCAGGTGCATGCCTTATCCTGGCCAGAAGGGAGAGTGAGTAACAGAGAGAGCTGGCTCTGTGGGGACCTTGAGCACCCAGTTTGCGTAAAGCCCTGTAGCGGCCAGGGAAGGAACTACTCATCTACACAGGCACAGAGATGCACCACGCGCTTCTGCGCAGCCTGCATCTACGTGCCTGGGAAAGGGTCTGGGTCGTGGTATCAAAGCACGGCTGACTCCGAGTAGTGTCGTGACCGCTCTGGCAGGAAGCCACTGAAGCGAGAGCCTGACTGCCCCCAAAGAATCACATGGTGAGATCTGGGATTGCCGTCGAAATCAGGGACTGGCCTAGCCCTTGCTTTTGTTTTTGTTTTGACATGATCTACTGATGACGATGATGATTATATCAGTTGGTAAAAGAGCTTAATATGCATTGATACTATATTACTTTTTATAAAAATGCTATGAGAAAATATTATAGGTCGGGGCAAAAGTAGGTTTACAGTTGGTTGTATGGAAAATAATACAGCAATTAACAAGTAACACTGGAAGAATAAATTTCATTTCACATACTCACAACTGTAAACCTTCTTTTGCCTCACCCTGTGTTATCTCAATTTAACAGATGAAGAAAGTGGCACATAGAAAGAGGTACATTTAGATGTGTAGCATGGTAATTGGATGAACCTGCCTTCTGACTTATCTCACCTCCCTGAGCTTCTAGGTCATTCCCTGTCTCTATTCAGAAGCTAGTGGATCCTTGGCTGCAGTCAGTGCTTCAAACTATGAGTAAAACATATTGGACTCTTTTGTTGCCCACACTCCTGGATATATTATTAAGCAACATAAGGATTGTGGGCCTTTAATGGGGTGGGGTAAGTCCTAGAAGAGACAGCCAGTGCCTTCTGCTGCTAATTGTTATGTCCTGAGTACCACACTTAGAAGCTGACTCTTGCATGTGCTCTGCAGCCCAGACTGTAAAGAGAATTGCCCTGGATTAAAATATGCATGCTTCCTATGTATTTATGCATGTGTTTATTTACAATCTAAGTTAAAGGTGGCACAGATCACTTTCTTTCGTTGCTGAATGCAATGAGATTACTCTTGGAGAGACCTACTTTTTGGAGATGCAAAATCTAAAGGTTTGTGACTAGCTACAATCTGCCTGGCTGTTGATAACTTATAGACTGTGTGCTTTGATGCTTTCAGAAAATCGCCAGTTGTCTTGAGCAAACATCTGCTCTTGTCATTTCCTTTGCAATTCTTTTTCACAGCATGTACTTCATCTGAGAGAACTCACAGACTATAAAGGCTGACATGAGGTACTACTCATTTCAAGCTCCACGTAAGAATATGTATCAATTTAAATAACTTCAGATATCTTTTTATTTTATTTCCTTCTTTTCCCCAATTCATATTATAAGCTCCCAATGACTTCATTTCTTTTTAGAGTGCTGCTTAAAATCAGTCTTAAAGACAATTTCAGGAGACTTGTATTAAAACAATAAAAAAATCCCAAATAATTGTTTTTCTAAAATTGAAACTTATTATGCATAAATGTGTATTTTCAGCTTCCTCTTTTCAGGCACATATTTTAAAATGTGCTTTAAGCAAACTTGTCTTTAAGTTATACACATTCACAACCACAAAGGAGGCAACCTAAGTATATCATCCTGATAGATACACTAAGATACACGTATTTGTCAGGATGACCAATTATAGTAATAAGCAATGCCAGAATCTCAATACATTAAGGCTCATTTCTTCATAAATGTCATAGTCCAATGCAGGTTAGTGAGGCTGAAGGAAGGCACTTCCCTTTGCTCCATGCTTTTTCCAAGGACTCAGATTCCTTCACATAGTGGCTTTGCCATCCCCTAGGCCTCCTTGTGCCCTACCGGGCCTTTGCCCCTGGCCAGTCAACAAGGGAAGAGAGAAAGCCTGGAAGACCCAGCTTTCAGAGCAGGCCTGGAAGGGTCGTGCAATACTTCTCGCATTCATTGACCAGGGCTCAGTCATGGCACACCTAATTGCAAAGGTTGCTGGGAAATATAGCTGCTGGCCCAGGAGGAAAGGAGCTCCAGTTTGGTGAATAATAAGCTGGTCTGATATGTCTTATTAAAAAAAACTCACTCTAGTGTCTGTGTTGCTTCCCATCCTCCAATCAACCCCTAAGAGTAGGTCTGAATTGAATGAAGGCTATCTCCACGCAGAGGAAACATAGAACATACTTACTTAATCACCTCTTCTAGATACCCGTTTAAACATATATTCCTGCCGTGGAAATGTGAACTCCCAGAGGCTAGGGTAGTATTTTATCCCCAGGCTTTTCCTTCAGGAAAATTAATGCTTATTTTTTTTTCTTCTCATCATCATTTCCTGTCACTCTATTTTCTACCCCAGTTTCTTCATTGCTCTTACTTTTCACCTGCTGCCTAGGGTGACCGAACTTCAGTAGATGTTAGCAGAAAAGCAGTTTGGTTGGATGAGTCACACTAAGATATAGTTAACTGCAAAATTCTCTTAAACTCTCAAATGTCAAATCCCCCTGACACTCACATACTTTCTCCTCATTCAGACGTGTTTAAAGAACATCCACAGGCCAGTGTTTTCATTGTAACTGAACCCTTGGGGGCCCACACCTGAGTCCAAAGATGCCCAAAGTGTGGCTATTAACACAAACACTGATTCCCTTGAACTTTTGACCTGTTAGTATTCTCTTGGCTAGAGTAAAACTTTTGGGTTACATCTGATCATTAATAACTACAAATTTCTGAGCCATTGTTCTGATTCTGTGGCTTTCTGATTTTTAGTATCCATGGGCCTCTATAATGCTTGACTTACTCATTCTTTAACCCAGATGCATTCTGCGGGCTCCATTTCCTATCCCTGGCCTATGTTACTGGCTGCCAGTCCAGACTTGGAGAACTTTTTTGCTGAAGCCAACAGTTAACAGTAGAAGGGAATCATCAGTTGACAGAATTTTTGGAAGCTTGTGAAATAAAGACCTGAAAATAAAGGAGGTTTCATGAAGGAGGCATAATTATGCTGATCTTTCCCACACTCCTTCATACCATATCCTTGACTGCCACGAACTGTGTTAGATCTTCTTTCATACACCACTTATCTAAGCCCTAGAAAGGTGATTAGGGAAAGGGGAGTTCTTACAATCAGCCCTTCAATCTGCCTCTTACTGAGAAAACAAGGTACAGGTATTTTAATAAGGGGGCAAATACATTCAAATAAGGGCCTGCAAGATGGGTAGCCTGACCTACCTTCACTCATCCATATATCATCCCAACTTCTGTTTCCACACCCAGGGAAAGTATTCTCATGAAAAAGGAGACCTGACTCTTCACACAATCAGGTTGCCTTTTACTGGCAAATAGAGAAAATCCTGCCCCTAAATGCTCTGAGGGTCTTCAGGTAAATGTCAGAGATTCTTCCAGAAACTAATTTCAGAAACTCCTTCCTTGTTATTTATTTAGAACCTTATGTCTCCCCAGTAGTCCCAGTAACTGACCTATTTTTTTTTTCATGCTATGAGGAAGTGTCAGGGGCTACTAGCTGTCTACCAATTTATTCTTTCTTCTTTGTGGGAAAAGGCTAACCTCTATTCCCCAGCCTCTCTGTCAGAAAGTGTGCCCATGAGCCAAGGTCCCCTTCTTTGGAAGTGGGTATATGCCACCTGAAGTCCAGCCTAAAAACCTCTCCTACCACTTCATGCTTTTCCTCTTTCTGGCTGATGGACATACCGAACGCCAGGATGACCTTGGAGCCACACATTGAACAAGGCAAAGAATCATTGTTTGGGTCCCCAAATGACTATGTGGAGGAGAACTGCCCCATTTCCCTGAACACTAGCCTAAATTGTTACATGAAGAAAAATACCTTTGTTCTTTAAGACAAAGGTATTTGGAGGGTCAATTTTTTCTTCAGTCTAGCTTATTTTAACTAATCCAGAGGGATTGGACTAGGTTTCATAAGGTGGTTTTGATATCTGGAAACATTAGTTATAGTTCTTTCTTGTAGAACTAACCAGTAAAGGCAACTTTGGTTCAATCTTGTCGTGGGTGGGCTTCAGTTCTGTAACGGATTTTCTCCTCAGAAGTTGAAATGAATAAATGGACAGATAACTTGTGATGCATTGTTATGCCATTATTTATTCTTTCACTGTATTGTTCTGTCTTCTTTATTTGTTCCTTATGCAGTATGGCTGTCTACTTACAGCTTTAAAAAAAATCATTATGAAATGTATTTAAGCATTTCCACTCTTAGATTCTCTATATATCTTATCTATCATGTCTTATGCCTTATGTGAATGTGAAATTTACAAAATGAGCAAACATAAAGAAAATGTTATCTATACAAAATATATAGTAGTTGCATATATTTACAGTATATTAATATTTACTAATTAATAATATTATCAATATATTATTTTCTGAATCAATGGGGTAGTTGAATAAGTACTATGTTTGTTCTCTATGGCTTCTGTAACTAATTACCACACTCTTAGTGGCTAAAACAACATTATTCTATAATTCCTGGGGTCTGAAGTTCAAAATGAACCACACTGAACTAATGACAAGGTTTTGATAAAGCTGCATTACTTTCAGGAGGCTCTAGGAAAAATTCCATTTTCTTGCCTTTTACACAGCTCTTGGAAGCCACTCACATTTCTTGGCTCAAGACCCTCTCTCTCAGTCCCCACAATCAGCAACAATGGTGCACCTTTCACATGAATAACGCTGACCTTTTCTTCTTCCTTCCTCTTCCATATTTTAAGTACCCTGTGATTACATTGGGTCCACCTCAATAATCCAAGGTAATCCCTCTATTTTAGATCAGCTGAATAGCAACCTTAATTCCATCTGATACCTTAATTGCCATTTGCCATTTGATGTGATGCATTTACTGTTTCTGGGGATTAGAACCTGGATATCTTTGGAAGGTAGCATTACTCTGCCTGCCACAAACGCTATACCAGAAGTTGGGTGATAGTCCTGACCCTAAGGATTGTATAGTCCACTCAAGAGAACATTTATGAGATGGCAATACTATGATAAAGACATCACAAAGTATTATTGTGATGTACATCAGAAGACTGCTCAAAACAGTGAGGACAAGAAGAGAGAAGATACTGTTTTGGATGCATTCTCAGTTGAGCTTGGTTAATTTAGTGAGAACAGGGTATGACTAGCTAAATATAAGCGATGGCAAAGAGTTTGAAAATTACGTCAGAGTCAGTAGAGGCAACAGAGACTTTTTATATTTTAAGTAACAGGAATAGTTTGACTTTTAGAAAGATCATTCTCATAGCCCCATGGAGGATTGATTGGAGCAAGATAAGCCTGAACATAAGAAGACCTAAACTGCTACGACAGACACTCAGGGATTGGGGATGACAACAGGAGCAGTAACGACAGAGTCCGGGGCATGTTAAGAACTATGTACAAGACAGATTTTATGGCACTTGGTAATGACTGGCTAGAGGGAGAAGAAACAAAATAGGGCCTAGGAGAGCTCAGCTTTTCTTTTCTTTTTTTTTTTTTTTTAGGTGATGGAAATTTTATAATTAAAATAAATGTAGGAGAAAGAGCAGGTCTGTAAAGAAAAAATTTGTTTAATTTTGAATATGTTGAATTCCCCATAGGGCATTCAGGTAGAGGTCCAGTTGGAATAAAATAACAAGCATCATACTCAGGAGCTAAGTGAAGAAAGTATAGTTTAAGTGCAGATTTGGAGGTCTGATGCCTTCTGATAGTTCATGATACCCAGTCAAGGGTATGATGTTATTGGATGTATGTGTGTCAGTTGGCCACCTCTCGTAGTGCCTGAGGAGTCCACTGGTACAACTCAGTTTTTCAAATCTAGGATGATAGAGGTTCCGGTCTATCCCATTATTCAAAAATGCAAACGGCAATAACAAAAACATCAAAACAACAGTGGGGTCTACAAAATGAGATAAGGATTAAGCCTGGAAAAGAAAAGAGGCTCTATTACCAGTACTTTCTCTTAAAAGTTGGTGAATGGGGTGGAGGGAGAAAGAGGAAGTATTTGATAGTGTAGTTTAACACAGGTCTGGGGATGCCCTGTTCACAGATATGGCTTATCTCTAAATGAATGGTTATTCAATGAAAGGGAATCAATGGGCAAGGACTGAAGGAGAGGACAAGTTCGAGTAGAGAGCCACTGAAAAAGAAAATGAGAAGAAGAAATAATATTAGGCCAACTGAATGTCCTGTGGAAAAAAATTGATGATGTTGATTCTCTGATGGACCTAGGAAACTATCTTTTAAATCAGTCCCAAAGAAGAATTCCAAAATAAGTGTTCGTGTAATGGCAACAGCAAAAGAAAAGTGTTTAAACTTCCAAGGGATCACAAAAGGATATGTTTCTTTCACATGCGTTATAGTGCAATTGGTACAAGAAATCAGTTTCATTTCTTTATAACCTCATTATGTTCATTTTTTAAAAAGCTTAAAGAAGAATGGAGTGCTTTAGTAATGGCTGCACGTCACTATTGTGAGACAAAGTACAGAGTTTGAGTCAGAACTGAAAAGAGTTTTGATTGTGCACATTCAGGATCAGACCCCAAATTGTGTGCCTTTGAGTTTGATCACCATTCAAGCCTAGCTCTGAGGCTTTTGACATTGTGAAGAGATAGTGACAGATCAAAGGATAAAAAGAAAAATCACTGCAGATAAAATTCAGTTCACACATTTTAAAGGCAGGCATATCCTATATATCATTGGGGTATAAGGTCAAGCTGTTAGTGCTGATGAGATGGCAGCTCAAGAGAGCAGAGAACACTTTGTGTTTTGATGACAGTAGAATGACCAACACACTGATCTTTAGTCCCCATGTTTGCCAGAGGGAAAAAGTGAAGGAAGGCAGCACAAACATTCACACAGCAGTTTACCGAAAAGCCAACTGTAAGCTCTGAGTCTCTTCGAACTTCTCAGAGATGCCAATGAAAATGCCACTGCTGTCCAGGGAAAGTGTTTTTTTCCCTCTTTTGTAAAAATAAGGCAAGAGTGATAAAGAAATACCGTTGTT
Source organism: Pteronotus mesoamericanus (assembly GCF_021234165.1). Taxonomy (NCBI): domain Eukaryota; kingdom Metazoa; phylum Chordata; class Mammalia; order Chiroptera; family Mormoopidae; genus Pteronotus; species Pteronotus mesoamericanus. Next base: position 63,777,120 of record NW_026555329.1, on the reverse strand, counting down.
CAAGGCAGTAGTACTATTTTATATTAAATTCAGTTTTATATAAGGGGTGCATAATGTTTTCATAATTTTTTAATAACCATTAAAAGTTTTATAGTTTATCAATATATTCCTTAGAATGATAAAATCTTGGAATTTTAAAGATAGTAGAGGGTCTTAGAAGTCATTTAGTTATTCTTTCTACATCTTCCCTTTCAAGTAATTTTATAGCAACCATCTTGCAGAAAAATCAAATTTATGTTCACATAATAGAAGTGCCCTTGTCAGGAAGGTAATTTGTCACAAGAATGACAATTGTTCTAATATCTACCTACTATTTCAGAAATAACTTTTGAGGATCAAATGAGTTAAATAGATGGAAGAAAAGGAAGAAAGAAGAAAAGAAGGAAAGAAGGGAGGGAGGGAAAAGAGGAAGGGCAGACAATGAAAGGAGGTATATTTTTATGATGTATGGACAGAAATACTCCTTTCCTAGGGGCATTATAAATTAGGGAGATGTAAAAGCTACAAACGTTGCTTTAAAAATAAAACATTGAAATTTAGAAAGAAGTAAAGGAAGAGAAAAATAGAACTTGCTATAGAAATCAGTAAACACCTTGTGTTTCTTGATTTCTTTTTTAAAGAATGAAGATTGCCTTTTATCCTAACAGCTGCTGCTTTGAAGGGGAGAAAAAAAATCCACCCACTCCTCAAGTCTCTATTTGTAATTCCCCAGCTCCCTGGAGGCCTGATGAATTGTGTAGCATTTTTTTTCCAGAGAAAATTGCCCGCCTAAGAACTGTAGTGGCTTGCAGCCCGGGTAAACTTCAGCTATCACAAGGCTTTCTAATAATACACCTCTGTAAGGTATCTCAGTGGTTCCAAGGCCCTGTATTGTCATCTTTGACACACGCTGGCTGTCACAGGCTACAATAACGTACTTTCATGGGAATGGACTGAAGCCTTGACAAAATCATTTACCACCTACATTATGACTCCTTTGAGTATAATACCTGAACTATGCCTCCCGGGTTCCTGGTATTTGGTTGCAGCAGAATCGCTACGGGTTTAAAATTGTTTATACTGATGAACACTTTATTGAGTAAACATGACAACGTTCACCCATTTTCTTAATAAAGTTTAGAAAATAAATCTATGTTTACTTTATGTTTAACGCAGTTAATTTCAGAATATGCCTCTGTATTACAGGGACTCAACAAGTTAAAATGGATAATGCATACTGCGAATTATACAAAATGCTTAATATATTATCTCATTTATTGATTTATTGTTGATGATAGTTTTGTAAAGAACATATTACCCATTTTATGGGTAAAAAAAATCTGAGGTTCACAGATGTTTAATAACTTTCCTAAAGCCTCCTAACCTCTAAGTGGCTAATCTAGGTATTGAACTCACATCTATTTGATTCCAAAAGACAAGTATTTCCATTTTCTCACAGTGTATAATATTGATTACACATTAATTTTCTTTTGAGGTGGAGAAAAGTAAATACATGAAAGATGGTCCCAGAGAGCCCACCTGTATCCCTTAAAGATCATTGGCTTGGGAAGTGCAGCGCATTATGAAAAAGACTTAAAGCCACTTTCATGAGAAATATCTTTGGGCATCTTTAAGAAGTTAATCACTGCAGCAATGACTCAAATGAAAGTAGGCAGCACAAGTGTATGGTGGTGTACAAACTGTAACTCTGGAGCTCCCGGGACACTCTGGGCAGGGAAGAGGTAGGAAGCATGAACAATGAAGCTGACCCCAGGTGCAAATAATTCCAGAGCCTGGACATTGAAAACAAGTGGAAAGACTGAAGTCCGCATCTTGTTATGTCTACCTCTTCTTGATTCTCACTTGGCCATGAGGCCCTTGTAAAGTAGCAAGTGTGGGCACTAGCCTGTCAGTCCTGGCCTCCACCTCACACCCTCAAAGGAGCTCTCACCAGCATGAAGGCAAATTCTCTTACCTGACTCATCCCAGGCTCTGGAATGTCTGAATGAAAAACTAAAACCTCTGTGAATCAAATCTTTTCTCCATAACCTGATCCTGAAATAGTCAGGTATAAGTACACGTGGTCTCTGAAGAATGCATTTTTTTAAAAACTCCCCAATAGTGGAGCAAGCTTAACCTTCCCTTTGGGAAAATGAGAAAATAGAAGAAACCCACTGAAATTCTGAAAGGCATCACTATTCAAATTAAGGGATCCACTCAACTGTGTTCTTATGAAGGAGTTACTTCTAGAAAAAAGAAAATAGTTTAGATAATCTGGATTTATAGTTTCAGTATGAGTTCTAAGTAAATTGATTTTTTTCCATAAAATTAATCAGGTACCAACCAAAAAAACTGGTAACTTAAGCTCTATAATAAGTTTGAATAAATTATTTGCCATACAAGTTTTATTTTTTACAAATATGTAAATTGGTAATATATAGGATAGGGAAACATGTACTTTTGAATGCCAGTTGTCACAATCCTTTCAAGTGGAAATAAAGGCTATATTGAAAACTATAACTCTTGTCCTGACCAGTGTGGCTCACTTGGTTGGGCATGGTTGCACAAACTGAAAGGTCACTGGTTCGATTCCCAGTTAGGGCATATGCCTGGATTGCAGGTTAAGTCCTCAGTTAGGAAGCTTAAGAAATGCAACTGATCGATGTTTCTCTCCCTCTCTTTTTCCCTCTCTTCCCCTGTCTTTAAAAATAAATAAATAAAATCTTAAAAGAAAAAAGAAAATTCTAAGTCCTGAATTTGTATGCGAGAAAGCATGGCTATTGACCTGCTTTATTTTTTGTAATTGTCTCCTTTTAGGGCAACTTGTCCATAGTCGTATATCTCAGTCAAGTTGGACCTGCTCTCCTAGCATAAAGAATGGCAGCGGAAGGCTGGTCTGCTGAGCACGGTCACTCCTGTCTCTCTTGTACTTGGGTGGTTCACAGGCCAGTTACTGCAGACCCTGCAGGCTCCTGTTTTCCCTTCCATTTTCCCAGTCGCTCCCATTTCTTCAGTCTCTCCCTCCCTGTTCACTGACGATTTATCTCCTGCCTACAAACAGTTCAAATATTCTCTCAATGCACAGGAGTAGAGTGATCCTTAAAAACACCCTCAGGGATAAGGAAGGATCTTGAGTCTTGAAGTTTCTGGGCACAGGTTCAGATGGAATCGGAGATGTAGTAGGAGATTTGGATTAAAAAAGAGTGTGTGGCCGAAGGGCGGAGGTGAGAACTGACTACCATAGGAACATTAGGAAAGGATTCCTGGAATGTTGGACATGCTGCATCCTGAAGTCATGCCTCTAGCAGCGCCCATCTTTGGTGCTCTGGGAAAATGCGGTAACAGATGCCACAGGGTAGCAAAGGGTGTTATAGAAAAATAGTAGCTATTGTAATCCTATCTGATCTCTTTTTAAATTTCAGTGCATTTTGTAGAGAAATAAGCTGTCAAATACACTTTTCTGAATAACTGCTTCATAACTCCAGATAGTTATAGAAAACGTTGCTGCCAACGTGATTTTTAAATTAGGCAACTTATATGGAAAAGTCAGGGAGGCTATATATAAGGAAGGAAAAAAAAACTATTTTGAAAAAGAAATCAGGCTAATGTTTTAGAGAAATCAATATATTTATTAAATTGTCATGCTTAAATTTAAATGTTTTCTAATCCATTTATTTGATAATAGTATCAAATAGGAAATTATTAAACACCTACTATGTGTCTAGCTATCTGAGAGAATGCAAATATATTCACGACAAAGTTATATAAAATCTCTTTCAGGTGATAGGATTCATGCATGTGAAAAATTTAGAAAGCAAAGTGGAAATATAACCAACTGAAAATATGTGGTCTGTTTAGTAACCTGTAAATGTGGTCAGAAAAGAGAAAACCAGTGTTGACCGGAATTATCTGTAAAGGAAATGGAATAGAAACGCCAGTGGATGGGCTAGAAGGAGTATTAGAAAAGGGGCAAACTAGTGTGTCTCAGCCTGAGAGCAAACTTCTAGCTGTGGGAGCATGCGCAGGAGCCTGACCTAGTTAAATTTGAATACTGGTTTTGGGGAGATAAGGATGGAGACAAACAAATACTTAAAACAGAGGGTGTTACCCTTTTTTTGAAGTCACTTCTGGGTTTCCTTTCCTTTGGGCTCTCAGACACTTCTGGGCAAACCTTTCTTTAGTATATTTCACAGTAGAATTTCAGGGGCAAAAGCATGGGCTCTGGGGTCAGACTCTCTGGAGTTCAAAGCCTTGTTACACCATTTTGTCAGTTACTTTGAGAAAACTATTCAACTTTTCTGTTTATTAGGTTTATTTTGTTTGTAAAATGGAGATTATGAGAGAACCTATCGGATAGGGATTTTGTGAAAATTATGACTTCATACATGTTAAATGCAGAGCACAATGTCTGGAACAAAGTTAGCATTCTCTAAGTGGATACTCTTCTTATTGAATTACTTTCTGCTAGTTTCTGAGCTCCGTGAGGTCTGAATTTTTGCCTTCAATTTTTTGAAACTCTGATACCCAGCATAGACTTAGGGCATAGGAGAAACTAAGTAAATGTTTGATGAAGGAAATAAAGACTACTGAAATGAAGTGTTCCCTGATGATGCATTCCCCTCTGCTACCCTCTGCTACACATGCATGTGATGGTTGACAATTTGCTTTGTTTTTTTCTGTTTTTTAAATCCTCACCCAAGGATATGTTTTTTATTGATTTTAGAGAGAGAAGGAGAGGGAGACAGACAGAGAGAGAGAGAGAGAGAGAGTCATTGATGTGAGAGAGAAACACGAATCGGTTGCCTCCTGTATGCGCCCCTGACAGGTGTTCAAACCTACGACCTAGATATGTTCCTTGACTGGGGATCAAACTTACAGCCCTTTGGTGCATGGGATGATGCTCCAACCAACTGTGCCACCCTGCCAAGGCTGACAATTTGCTTTGAGTGCACACCCTATGTGCCATTAGAGAACGTACCTTGTTTCCAGTTTGCTCACGGTTCAGATGGCTCTATGAAATTCTAAAGAGTGAGTATAGGGACTTTAACTCTTAATTAAAATAAAATGTCTAATACATAATAATGGCCATTGCCTCTTTGTAGGGGTGAAAGTTAATCTGCCTTTGCTGCTCTGGTGAGCCATTGTAGGTTCTTGATTAAGGGAAGGTTATGGTGATAGCAGTGTTTGGGGAAGATTTATCTAGTAATTATGTATAAACTTTTGTTATGAAGAGTGATTGGTGATAGGGCTCCCAGGTAGGCACGAAGTAACAAGGACAAAGGTCTAAGTGAACACTTTGTCCACTGTTGCAGTAGGCATGGCAGGTATTGGGTTTATTTTAAGCATATTGAATAATGGGGGTCATTAGAAATAAGGCTATCAGGAGAATGCACGTAATACTTTTTAAACCAGAGTTAGAGTAGTTTATAATCTATGGCAGTGACTATTCACATTCGTTTTTTTCTTAAGTATGAAGTTTAACTAAAGACAAATGACCCTCTCTCCTGACAGAATGCTGGCCTACTGTGATGGTCAGTTTTATGTGTTGACTGGACAGAGAGGTGCGTAAATATTTGGTCAAATATTATTCTGTTTCCCATGAGGGTGTTTTTAGATGGCGTTAACATTGAATCAGCAGACTGAGTAAAGTGGTTGCCCTTCCCAGTATCTGTGGGCCTCACCCAACCAGTTGAAGGCCTATGTGGAAAAAAAGGCTGAATTTCCCGAGTAAAAGAGGATTTCTCCTGCCTGGCTGCCTTTGAACTAGGACACTGGTGTTTTTCTCCTTCAGATTTGAACTGAAATACTGACTTCCTGTGTCTGGAGCCTGCGTGCCAGCCTTTGGACTGGAACTACACCATTGGCTCCACGGCTCTGGGCTCTCTGGCGTGCTGACTCAACCTGCAGATCTTGGGACTTGTCAGCCTCCTGAAACCCATGATCTAATTCCTTATAATAAATCTCTTTATAGAAATATATACATCTTATTGGCTCTATTTCCCTGGAAAGCCCTCACTAAAATGCCTACTTTATACATTATTCCAATGTAATAGATAATTTCTCAGGTTCATATGTATATTAAAACAAAAAGAAAATACAGGTGTTACTTGCATACATCTCCTTCCTACTAAATATACTGTCAGTGGCATTAATCTTAGTATCAATCCTTGCAATTATATGTTCTCTCCTATCTTAAAATAATGCAATTTTTATCTAAAATTTATTTCCTTGTATATTTATATTTAATATTTATGTGGGTCTTCTTTACTTGCATTAGGTTTTAACAAACCAGACAATAATTAAAATAATAAGTAGCTTGAAGTTAATATAATGACAATTTCTAAGAAAATAGTCCCTTGATTACTTGATTTACTATCATTTTTTAGTAAATATGCCATAATATTTACTTTTCTATATTTTTTGTTTTTTAATGGTGAATAATGTCATCTTAAAAGTTGAATGTTTAAACATTTTAAGGCTCTCCAATATTTTCAGATAGTGAAATCTTAAAAGTGTTATGTTTCAGTGGATATGAAATCAAATAACACATTCATGACAAAATGTTAGTTTAACATTTAAATATATATACACACATATACATTTGTTTAGGCATGTGCATAAGTATTTATACAGGTACATGTAAATATACAGATAAGTATGTCAACACATATATCCATGTATATTCTCTCGATTAAGATTTCAGGCACACAAATATATTTAGGTAGAGATAAAGTTCAAAGAATGACTTACAATAGCCAGTTTTCAATCTATAGCAATCATAAAAACAATTCTCATTACAATGGTGTTGATGATGCTGATGGTTAAACTTACATATAGGATGGGCTTGGCAATTTAACACACCAACAAGGAGATTGGCTTTGTGGTACTGGTGTCTAGTGATGTTGTCAATGTCTTTATAAAGAAGAGCAAGTATGCTCCTCTAGGTATAGCACAGTGAGAGGACTCATAGTTATGGTCTCAGGACTATGGGTTTGGGTTGGAAGTATGAAGTAAACATACAATAAGGGGCTTTTAGATGACCAGTCTTATTTAGTTACTTTTCAGTGGTAGCTAGACAAGAGAGCTCCAGACCTGACTGGACCTGAGGAAGTGTTGATGAATTTGGGGGAAAATACAGGGACTGCGGTTGTAGTGTTAGTATAGCGGAACTACCAATAGTCTTTGATAATAGCCAACATAAAAAATAGGTGCTTTGGTGCACTATACTGAGAGTATTTTTTTCTGACCCTTGAGCTAAAACAATTTGACCTGATTCAGATGAAGTCTCTAGATGGAAGACTGTTCTTTTATAGATTTATTTACAACCTCTTCTGGACATAATCCCTGGATGTGCAGTTAGCATCTGTTTTCCACTATGTCTCGTCCTTCCCATTTCCACTGTTTTACTCTGCTCCAGCGGCAATTACCGTTTTCATTCCTTGAAGAAGCCATGCTCTTTTCCACCTCACTCCCCTTTGCACCTGCTGTTTTCTCTGCCTAAAATTCCCTTTTTCTGACTTGTTACATGGCTTCTTTTCAATCTTTAGGCCCTTAAAAAAAGATTGTATTTATTTCCTTATTTTTAGAGAGAGGAGAAGAGAGGGAGTAAGAGAGGGAGAGAAACATTGATAGGTTGCCTCTCACATGCCCCCACCAGGGACCTGGCCTGCAACCCAGGGGTGTGCCATGATCAGAACTGAGCCAGGCTGCGGGACAACGTTCAACCAACCGAGCCACATCAGGCAGGGCTCAGTCTTTAGGTCTTTATCATTTAGCACTCTTTGACAGACAACAAAATCACTCCATTTTTAGCAGAAAGCATTTGAACTTTCTTAAAATTACTGCTTACAATTGTTTTGGAAGGACTTGGAAATAGCTCTAGGTTGGGCCTAAAAGAGAGACTCCAAGGACGTCACCCAAAAGCTGGTCTACCACATGTGCCTGATCAGGAAGCTGGGGGATCAGGAAGCCATTGTCCCAACTGCTGGCTTCAGCGTGCCACCACTGTAACCATGAGCAGGGACTGGGGAATGGGACTGTCCAGTCAAATCAAGGCATACAGTCAGCCTAGTTACCATAATCACAAATCTCTGATGGACTCATCCTCTTAGGTTGCCTCAGAGGGGTCCAGATGCCTCTACCCTGACCTGCTCTGTTTGCTTCTGTCATCTTCCAGTTTCTGGGTAGGGGTCTTGGTTACATGGACTATGATAGCAATTTTCTAATACAGGTGATATTCTATGACTAAATAATTTCTCACAAAATTGGACTCTTTGGACTCAATTCTTAATCTTGTAATAATAAAAATTGAAAGCAGGGGTATTGTCTAAGGTTTTCCAATACCATTTTGAATGGCTTCTCAGCAATCACCAAGAGATTTTACTAGAAACACAGTTTTGTTTTGTTTTTTAACTTCCTTCCTGGAAATACTGATTTTCTTGGTGAAGCTCAAGAACCCATTCCTTACAAAAACAACCAGTGCATGATTAGATTTGGGAACGATGACACTAGAAGTTTCTGAGGTCTCTTCCATATTTGAAACAAGGTTAATAAGTACCTTTTACATATATAATTACTAGCATTAATTAAATAAGAGCTATAAATGAGCCAGTTGTGTGAGCTGACAGGCCACTGTGTTTCTACATGTGTGCATTGCATGTGGTTGCAATACAGGGAAGCCAAGCCCAACATCTAGGGCTTTGGATCAATGGAGTCATTCATTGCTTCCTATTTTTCTTATTGTACTTTAACATGTTTGCAGTGGAGAACCTAGTACACTAGCCAGTGCATTGTGTTTGCTAATTACTAGTTACATATACATGTTTATTGAAAGGGAGGACAGAGGGAGGGATAGGAAGGAGAGAAGAAGGGACCAAGAAATGAGATATTTTGGGAAATATAGCACAGAAACAAATCTCACTGTTCTTAGGTTAGGATTCAGTTTTGACTTAGAAACATAAACATTTAAGTCTTTTGGAAGAAAGACTTTATGTCCTCTACTGGTCAAAAAATTAAATTTTGTCAAACTGGTGTTTAGGCATCTGCGAGTTTAGGTAGCTGCTTTTATGACTGAACACAACATAAAAGTCAATGTAATAGACATTTAAATTTCATCCAGTAATGTAACAGCCCAATGTGCGAATGGCCTTGGGCAGGGCGAGCAAAATGGGGATTCAAGTTCTAGAGAAGCCTTTACCACCCTTTATAAAATTATGTCACTTATTTCTCTCAACTTTTCAAAGTCTATAATGTAGATTATAACTATTTTATTATAGGGTTAAGAGAATCAAATAAACTAATAAATGAGAAAATGCTAAACATATTTAAATTTTCAGTTCTGTTCCAGTCTTCAGCCTTATTTTCATTAAGTTGAATTCTTGATTCATTTAAGTCCTGTTTCTTTTAGATACTGGCACATAAAACACCTTTTTATGTTCATTAGTGGTCTAGAAATTGTGAAATTCTAGTTGTTCTGTCTGTTCTACATGAACATCCCATATAATACAATCCCGCATAACGCAGTACTGTTTAAAAGTTAAGCAGATCATTAAAATAACGCTATTAACTCTTTGAACAATGTGTGGCTTGGTTCTGACGTTCTTCTCTCTCATCGTGGGCCCTCTACCAGTTCAACTAGCATCCTTTGTCCCCCTGTTCAGCAATGCTTGCTTACCCTGAACAGATGTCATCGTGCCTGGAAAAAAAAATCAGCTTTTCAATAGACCTAGGTCTTACATGGCTGAGAAACACTTTCCATCACTCTCCTTTGAGTCAGTGTTTATCATCGCCCTGAAAACTATGCATTGCAGCCAGAAAAGGATAGCCAGCTCAGGCAAGCAAGCCTCCGGTGGGCTTAGGGCATTTCTGGGGCACTCTGGTTCTTTATCTGGAGCCTGTAAATAATTGTTTGACATACACCGAAAAGAGACCCCCATCAGACACTGAAATGGCACCCTGGAGCCTAAAAAAGTCCTTCCAATTGCTTCAGGAGTGGAAAAACGCAAAGATGCCGAAACATAAAAATCAAATGCAAAATGTAATAGAAAAATGAAAAAGGAAATAGAAGATGAAGAAGGTGATAAAAAGAAATGTATGGATTGCTTTTTTTATTTAGCAGTCTTACCAAAATCATAGGGGGTGTGTTTTGTCTATCTGAGCTCACAGTCCTTGGGCATCTAATGAAAACATCATGAATTTTCAAAGTGCTTTACATTTTACATTTTTGAAAGCAAGGGGATTTACATTTGGCATCAATCCAGCAGATACAAAATAGCACTACAGAGCTCTTATAAGCTTATTTTTATTGAATTCAATCCTCATAAAAGCAGTACAGTTACAATTGAGGGAAAGTATGGAAAATGGCTTCACCATGAATTTTGATAGCATTGTTGAATCTTTAAATCTACTGTCATCCCAGTCATTTCATCATTAGTCTTTTCTTCTCAAGTCCTTTGATGGCAATCGTGTTACAGATGAATCCATTAATTTCCTGAAATTTAAGTGATTGTCTCTGCTTGGCAGGCAGATGTGAGGTTAAGATTAAATGAAAGTCCCTCAGCTTCTGGTTAATGCTGACCCTTGAGGACAGCAACCCGCCTGATTATTAAGCCAGACATCGGACATTATCCAGGAGTTGCTCCCACCATATTGCAAAAGAAAGTTAATTTCCCTTTACAGAAAAAGTGCCTATGGACATTTTAAAGATCAGGAAGCTAGAAACATATCCTCTCCTTCTCAAAAGCCAAAATATAATTTAGAGAGAATTACTTGTAGTAAATATATATGTATTTCTATCTGTGCCACACACATGTAACTAACAGTTAAGTAAGTGTTTATTTGACCTGCTAATGTTTCAGACACTATAATAGGCTTTATTGGGGTTACAAAGATATGTGCCTAATAGAATATGCCCACATTGACCAATTAATTAATTGCTTCATTGTTTTATTCATTGACTTGCAGCAGTCAATAACTATTTGTTAAATTAATAAGAAAAATAGCTTGATTAGGAAAGGTTTAAAGTAAGTAGCATTGGATGGAGGAAGTATTAAAAGACAGATATGTCTGCGAATTTCCAGGTACAATAAATAACATGATACTCTTCCTCCCAAATAAATCCCAGAGGCAGAAAGTCATAGAATATGTTGAGTAGCATAAACTGTACTGGATATGTCTGGAGTGTTTTGTGACATGCATGCAACTGAAAAATAATCTTAATATAATTTTAAAAAATGTTTCCTATTGTTTAGATACATTTGTCTCCATTTTCCCACCACCACTTTCCCCTGCTCCACCCACCGCCACTTCTCATTCTCTATCCTTCCCCACTTTGGCTTTGTCCCTGGGTCCTTTATACAGGTTCCTTGGTTTGACCTTTCCTCTTCTTTTTCCGTTACACCCTCCCTCTCTCCCTCTCATTACTGTCGGTTTCTTTTTTCTTTCAATGTTGCTGGTTAGATTTTCCTTGCTTGTTTGTTTTGTTGATTAGGTTCCACTTATAGGTGAGATCATATGGTATTTGTATTTCACCCCCTGGCTTATTTCGCTTGGCATAATGCTCTCCAGTTCCATCCATGCTGTTGCGAAGAGTAGTAGCTCACACTTTTCTTTCCCTTTCTTCCTCCCTCCCTCCCTTCCTCCCTTCCTTCCTTTTGCATAGTATTCCATTGTGTAAATCTACCATAGTTTTTTGATCCACTCATTTAGTGATGGGCACTTAGGTTGCTTCCAGCACTTGGCTATTGTAAATTGTGCTGCTATGAAATTGGGGTGCATAGGTTCTTCTGAGATGGTGTTTCCGGATTCTTAGGGTACAATCCCAGCAGTGGGATTGTTGGGTCAAAAGGCCGTTCCATTTTTATCTTTTTGAGGAAACTCCAAACTGTTTCCCACAGTGGTTGCACCAGTCTGCATTCCCACCAACAGTGCACTAGGGTTCCCTTTTCTCCACAACCTCACTGTTGCTTGTTGATTTGTTTATGATGGCCATTCTGACCGGTTGAAATGGTATCTCATTGTGGTTTTAATACTGAAAAAACACATTATAAAAGGTAAACATTTCTTACATTAATTTTTCTGTAATTTTATGTTTGTGTGCTTAGTTTTCCTTAAATGGGAGGAAATAAAACAGTTTTATTTCAATCCTAATACACTCCTCTAAATAAAATTATAACAAAGAGCAAGGCATTATATACACTTTTAAAATGTTCCTTTCATTTACTGTAGGAGAAAAACAGCTCTTAAGATTAACTGTGAGGTTTGTCACCAGAGTATTGCCCAATCAAGAATGACCAGAGACGTGCCAGCCCTGGAGACTCCTTTAATCTGGCAGCCTGGCTACTTGGCATGTTTGAGAAGTTCTGCCATCATGTCTGGGGTTCTGTGAACTACTCCATTGGTATAAACCTCTGGAACTTAACTCTAACAATAGCAGGGCACAAAGGAATAACTTGCTTCCCCAAATAACAACCATTTATTGCATTTCCTTGCATTGCTTTTCACCTTTTTTGGTAGATGTTTTATTCCTAAAAGATCTGTTTTCTGGAAAAATTGCGTTGGTGCAGACTGTGGTGAACTTGGGGATCTGGCCATCGCAACCTTGAATGTAATTTCCACCTGTGGGTTGGCGAGGAGCATTTTTGAAGCAATGTGAGCCGCATTTAAGCACCACTTTCTATTATTTTCTTCAAACAGTGTTTTTAATGCTTCTTTGTTCTTGCCTTATTAAATATTCCCATTAGTAACTGCTTATTAGTAGTCATAAGAGAGGGGGATTATAGGAAATAAGTACTGCATGCTAATTCCTCTAAATTTGGGGGTAAGGAGAAATGCACAGAGATATTAGTAAATGTTTTAAACAACATCTCAAAAGAAAAAAAGGAATGACTTGCAGAGGGGAGATAGGCTGATGTGTTACTCAGGCAATAAAAGTATTTTCCTTCACTTTCAGTTCCTAAGTGGAAACTCCCTTAGTTCTGAACCTTTACTCAGTAATTTATGTACATCTGTCCCAGTCTCCATCTCCTTCTCCCCACTCCCTTCTCTCCCTGAGCGTCTCCAACATTTTGCTCCCAACACCCTTCCTCCATAGGCCGCCATTTTTAACCTCAGAAAATAAACATGCTCACCTTTCTTCTCCCATAAAAGAAAAGGAAAAAAAAGTACAGAAAAGCGCCTTTTTCTGATGTGTTAATTAACTAAATGGGAGGGGTCCTTCCACAGTGCATAGGTATATCAAATCATAATGATGTACAGTTTTTATACTCATATCTTATAATTTTATTTCTGAATTATACCTCAGTGAAGCTGAAAAAAACCCACCAAAATAAAACAAAACAAAACACCCCAGCCTCCTTTAAACCTCTGGCCTAGCTGGTACTATCTGATGTCTCGTCACAGGGTTCTTTAAGGCATGACGATTGTCCAGCTATCGCCACTGCGCTATGTACCAGAATAGGCATCTCCAGTTTCCCACTAGCTCTAATGTGAATTGATATGATGGCATGGCCTTTATTAAACATTTTTATATTTTGGTCATGGTTTTTTGCCTCAATTCTCATTTATAAATTTTTTTTTCATTAAAGTAATATTTATCCTGGTTACTGAGGTTTTTTGCCCCCTAAAACTTGCATCCAACTGAGTGCCTTGCTCCCCTCCCTCACCTCCCCCTAGGTGGCAAGTTCACTTGCACAATGCATCTGGTAGGTAACTCAAGCTGATTGCATCTACTCTCAATCAAATCTCCTCTCACACGCTGACTTCCTATTCTTGTGAACGTCATCACATTTTATCTGGTTACCCCGGCTAGAAACCCGGGACATCCCTGACACGCCTTATCCCTATCTCCTCAACCGTAAAACCAACAATCGTGTTTCGCTTCCTTTAGCTCTTCAGTATCTTTCTTCAGCATGAGTTAACCCTCGTAATTTTTTCCGGAATTGCAGGAATTGTCCTCTGTCCTTTTTGTGCCAGTGTGTCCTCTCACCCTGCCTCAATCACACAGCTCTTACCAGAGAAAGTTTTCTAAAATGCAAATAGATCATACCGCCTGACTCCTTAAAATCCTTCAATGTCTCCCCATTGGCTTAGAATAGAATCCAAAACCTTTAGCGAGACACATAAGCACCTTAATCATTTGGCCCTCTTTAGCCCTTCATTTTCATCACTTGCCACTGACCAGTTAAGACCTTTGCTTGGATACTTTCAGGGCCCCAAATGGGCTATTTTCTCACAGCTTTGAGTCTTCTAATGTGCTATTTCCTCTTGAAATTCTTTTTCTTTAAAATTCAGTTCATAGGTTATGTTCTCTAGGAATTCTTCCAGGTGTTTACAGCCTGAACTGGGCACCCATTCCCTCTGCCCCCTATCATGTTTCTCTCCTGCTGCTCTTCACTGTTTCCTAGTCAGTCTGCTCACCGTGCTGTGGCTGCCAGGGCGCAGGGACTATGTAGATCTTTTAACCCTTTGTCTCTAGTGAATAATATAGTTCTTAGCACAAAGTAGGTATTTCTAAAATTGTAGGAGATATCAGTCTGGATATAATTTTTCTTCTTTCTACTTATGATAAAAACAAAATTAAAAACATTTTCATATATTATTAATCTAGTATTTTGATAGATCATGATATTCCAGTTTGCCTAGAAATTATCATTTTTGAATGTAGACATCTCAGTCCCTCTCCTCTATACTCTATTCCACCTGCTCCCAGAAAAGTCCCCCCATCCAGGTAGTCCTGGTCGGAACAGAGACAAAGCCTTAAAAACCATGGCATTTTCTGTAGGAGATCCATGGGGCAAGACCAGGGAGGCAGGCAAAGGCTAGGATTTGATATTAGACATGGCAACACAAATTCTGTTTCTCCATTCTTAAGCTTATACAACACTTACAAGATATATAACATTATCAAGGCAAGAGACTCTTGTTGGCCAGATTAACTGCCTCTGACTGGATGGTGAAACAGGACAAGAATTGCATGGACATCAAGAGGGCAAATATATGTCATTGGTCTGATTGACTCAGACTAATGTAATTTAATTGTAAATACCTGAAAACATCAATAAATCTAACTAAGCAGAGCCCAGATGAGAAATAAAGATCTAAAATAAGACAGTATATTTCAAAACTCAAGAAACATTTCAAGTGTTTCTTGATCATTCTAAGTCATGCTAAGAATTTTCCATAAGTAGGACAGTTGTGAGGCAATTTAATGGAATACTTTGCAAATCAATTACAAAAAAAAAAGAATAAAAGAAACTGAGTAAAAAAAAGCTGAAGTAAAAAAATGAAACTGCTATAAATATAGATAATAGCATCCATTAAAAGTGTCTTCCAACATTGGAAAGTTTAATCACAGTTACACTCAAATCATTTGGTTATACTCTATTTCACAGTTATCCAGCTTGGGAAAAATCTATGCACCATTAAACATGATAGGTTCAATGTTTTTTATAATATTTGGTCAGCAGTGGAAAATTTTGTTAGCTAATTTCATGAACAAGCTTCAGTTTCATTTAATTTTAACAATAACAGTTAAAAAGCAAGTTCTTTTTAAACCTGTTAGATACACTAAAAATAAAATCAAGCTGGTTTACTCAGAAGTCAATCCTGGAATATACTAGAATTGAATTTCTGGGAAAAAAATGTATCACTAATTAGGGAGTGAAAAAAATGCATTTTACTATTTGAAAATGACTCAGATTTAACTCTCACATCAAACGATAGGCCAATATAATTCCATTGGGATCAGATTGGGGTATTATGTGCAATGAGAAAGTGTAAGTCAATTATTTTTAAAAAGTATATAGTAAATATGTAATCTGTAATTTTTCTAAACTTAAAAACTGGAAAATTATATAGGGGAAATAAAAATAGATTTAACTAAATAAAAAGTTAAAACACTATGAACAAAGTTAAGAAAAATATCTAGGAGAAATACTTGGTTCAAATACAAGAGAAAAATTAATGTATTGAATATTTACAATGGTCACACATATTTTTAACAATCTCCCTCAAAATCCTAAAATATCAGTCAACTAAGAACATATTCCAACAGTTCACAAAATAAATTACACTTGGCTGTTTATGAAAACTATTAAGCTTTTGAGGTAATCGATGAAATCTTATAGTTTGAAACATCATTTTTCACTTGTTGAATTAGAAAATACATTCAGAAGAAATATTTTGGATTGATGAGAGTGCTCTTTTATGTGGCTGGCAAAAGATTAAATAGGTTATAAAATAAAGAAAACTTTCTGGAAAATAACTTGTCAGTTAATTTCTTCTTACCCTTTGATTCCTACACACTGCTTCCAGGAATATTACTGTAACAATAATCTGAAATTAAAAAGTTTCTGTGCATAAAGATTTTCATTAAAGCTTTTTATATTAAAAAAGGGACACAGATATGTCGATGATATAGAATTATAGGCTTTAAGATTATAATTCAATAAAAGAGAACATCCTTATAAGTATAAAATACAAAGCATTATATGGTAGTTAACACATACCCAAAGACTGAAAGAAGAATGTTGATGCATTAAGTACATATGCATGGTTGGTAACTTTACTGTTAATTATTATTGTTTGTGTGTATTTTTCTCTATGTCCTTGTTTTCCCATAAGGGGCATTTATTACTTTCAAATCAAGAAAATATACATTGTTAATGAAGGATTGGGTTGAAAATGGATCACAAAGGAATAATGTTAATATAACACTTCGTATTATCCACCAACCTCCTTAATAAATTAGCAGACTCTTTGTACCCATGTTGACAATTTGGTTTCC
Organism: Pteronotus mesoamericanus; assembly: GCF_021234165.1. Lineage (NCBI taxonomy): Eukaryota > Metazoa > Chordata > Mammalia > Chiroptera > Mormoopidae > Pteronotus > Pteronotus mesoamericanus. The sequence continues at coordinate 63,760,358 of NW_026555329.1, read as the reverse complement.
TGTCTTATCATTTGTTATTTTAGTAAACGACTACTGTCATGTTAAGGGGAGGTGGTATATCTAATTAACCTTAGTGAACTTTGAGGCAATTATTAAGTTATTTACTTTTCCAGCCAACTCTTCTCTGTTGAGGGTTATAGTGGTCAAGCAGGAAAGGGAAACGCCATTCTTCATGCTAAAAGAATTTAATGAGGACAGATAAACAGAGTTAGCTGTGAAAAAAATTTACCAATAGAGTATGTCCTACTAATTTTCTCATCTTACACCTGTTTTACAAGATTGATATTTGGAAGGTGATTATTTTACTCTTTTAGGATTTGACATTTGTTTGGAATCAACTCCTGAAGGAAAAACTCAGTTAAAGTAATAATAGGTAAATTTCAAAGTTAGTAAGGAATTCTTCCATGGTGAGGAAGACAGAAAATTCAAGTGTTCCTCCTCCCACAAATAAGACAGCATAAACAAGGTGAACTTCTCTATTCTGCAGTTTGGAGAAGCGATGTTGGGGATTGGAAGATTTCAGGATCTCAAAGACTGCACCCAACAGTCTCAGCTTACTGCTCAGTGAGCGTATCTTCCCATTGTGTGCTGCTGGAAGCGTTGGGTTTTCCCAGGGAGGCGTATTGAACACAGCTTCCCAGTGGAGAGTAATGCTCTGCCCTTTTCAACACCTGTAACACACGTCACCTAATGTTGAGAGCAAGGACATAGAGAGTGGCCTTAGCAGTCACTATGCTTGGTGGGTGACAAAGCTAGAGGTCTCTGGGACTCAACAGTAAGGCATTTTCTCACCATTCTTTTGATTTCTCATTCTACAGTCTGCATATCTGTCATTCCAGAGTTTAACTCAATTACAGCAGAACTTCAATGATGGCAACCTAAAAATGAAAATTCTGGTATTCAGGAGTGTGCCTTTAATTTTAGTGATGCAGAGGAGGTCTGACTGCTGTTAAGAAAGTGTTTGTTAGGCCTCCCACTCCTGCAGCCAGGTCCTCCTCCCGGGAAAAGCCTGACTCCACCCCGGACTGGGCAGCACTGTCCTCCCCATCCTCAGTGCCAGCTCCTCCCAGCCAACGGCTCCCTCCCTCAGAACTCCAGAGCTCTGCTCCTCTCTCTCCATCCTACCCGCAACCGCCGTGGAGAAAGAGCTGTGTACAGTCCTTTCACTTGGACCTAAATAGCATTGATTAAAGAAAAGATTTTTAGTACTCTTGGTTTCATTCACATTTAAAAGGCCCGACAGGCCTGAGTAGTCTACAGGATTAAATCCTGATTAAGTAGAATGCTATGAGCTGTCAAATCTACAGGGAGTATTGTGGGGCTTAGTGCCTCTTCTTTCTACCCAGCCAGCTCTGTTCTTGAAGCAGAAGTTGATCTGCTCCACGCTTAGTTCCCTGCTGGCTGCTCACCTTCTCTTTCCCGTGTCACCCTTCCAGACACACAGGCGGTATCTCTGTGGGCCCAGGTGGAGTCCCAATTACTCCAAGGTGTCTTAACCCCTCTCTGAAGTTTTCGTTCTTCTGGCCAGTCCTGGTAGCATCAGCAGTAAATTCAGAAGCAGCTCCAGCACTGGAAGTTGAGGCCTAGAATTTGATTTTGATTTGACTGCTTTATTTACACAGTCAGAGTTCATCTTTCATGTTTTCCTTAGTCCATCTTCCTTATAATAATCTGCTCTATGGAGAATCTCCCACCTCACAGCTTTCTGTCCATGTCATCTTAAACAGAGGAAAACACCCCACCCTAAATGGTTTTTAATTAATCCAACAATTTTTATAGATAAATACATCCTCTCAGAGTTGTCACAGCAACAGATTTACCCATCATCATTTAAAGACTTTGACTCATATAATTGACATATGCATAAATAGTATATATATATACACACAAACATAAGGAAAGTGGCTATTCAGTCATTATTATAAGTGAAAATGCAATCTACAATTGTTAGTGGGAGAAATGTGCAGAAGTAACTCTACTTCTGTCCAGCCTCTTTGCCTTTCTTTCTCTCTTAGAGAGAGAGAGAGAGAGAGAGAGAGGAAGAAGAAAGAGAGGGAGAGAAACACATTGATGTGAGCGAGAAACATTGATTGGTTGCCTCTAGCTTGAACCCCAACCAAGGACCAAACCCACAACCCAGGCATGTGCCTTGACAAGGAATTGAACCAGTGTTCACTGGTTTTGCTTTTCAGGATGATGCCCAACCAACCGAACCACACTAGTCACCCAGCCCTAATACCCCCCACCCTCCGACAGCCATCGGTCCATTCTCTGGATCTATGAGTCTGTTTCTATTTTGTTTGTTAGTTTATTTTGTTTATTAGATTCCACATATAAGTGAAATTATATAGTATTTGTTTTTCTTTGACTGGCTTATTTCATTTAGCTTAATATTCTCCAGGTCCACCCCTGCTGACACAAGTGGTAAGATTTCCTTCTTTTTTTTATGGTCAAGTAGTATTCTATTATGTAAATGTAACGCAGCTTTTTTATCCACTCATTTACTAAAAGGCAATTGAGCTGCTTCAGAATTTTGGCTATTGTAAATAATGCTGCAATGAACATAGGGGTGATCATATAGTCTTTTGAGTTAGTGGTTCAGGTCTCTTTGAATAAATTGCCAGAAATGGTATCATCAGAATGGCTATCATCAATAAATCAACAAACAACACGTGGTGGGGAGGATGTGGAGAAAAGGGAACACTCGAACTTTTAGTGGGAATGCAGATTGGTGTGGGTGTTGTGGAAATCAGTATGGAGTTACCTCATAAAACTAAAAATGCAACTGTCTTATGACCCAGTCCCTCTCATTTTGTAAATACCCTTTCCTTTCACCCTTCCCCGAGTCAACCCCCCCCCGCCCCCTGCCCACTCTTTGTTCAACCCTCTAAATTTTGTTGAGGTCTGAACCGTGGCATTATCATTTAATTGGGAAATTTGGGCTATTTTGTTTTAATTAATTTAGCCATAACTAAATTTCATCCTATTAGTGTTGTAAAATAGGTCCTGTGTTGAGCATCTTAAACATGTTATCTTGCTTATTAGCTCATTATTTTAGTTGGCATGACTCCTATTTTACAGATGAGGATCCAAAGCTAAGGATGGTTGTTACCTGTCTCAGCTCGCTGTTGTGCAGCAGGCCTGAAGATGGATTCTACAGAATCACATGGTCAAGGAACAGGCTTTACAGGGAAATCTTACAGGCTGATGTGGGTAAGAGAGGAACACGTTCCTGGAGCCTCTCAACATCCCACTGAAGTGAAACAGGGCCAGCCCCCTGCTGCATGCATAGCGGGTTTGTATTCCAGTGGAGGACGCTGCTCCTAACTGCTCTTTCTTAGGATAAGCAAGCTGCTAAGACAGGACAAGCAGGGGTTTTTTGGATTACAAGGAGCCTGCATTCAGTTGTCAGCCGTTTTTGTAGCTTACAAGGAAGCCAGCTGCTCTCTTCTGGGGATGGGGAGGACACTGTAACCCCACCCCTTGAAAACAGTAAGGTCTCTCAACTCTAGCTATTTTATTGTTCAGACGACTGAGAGCATTTAGAGTCACTTTTTGAAAATTCTGCTTCACACACCATAGTCACATTGCGGGTGGGTGGGTGTGTGTGTGTGTGTGTGTGTGTGTGTGTGTGTGTGTGTGTGTGTGTATGTGTGGTGGGGCAAGGAGGAAGAAGCACAGAATTTAAACCCAGATCTCTGACTCCCAACCTGACTGTCTATAATCCCTGTCAAATTTCTATTTTTGTCTTTTCTATCCATGACCTCTAAACTCACTTTCCTTGCCATCCAGCTGAGCTGTATTTCACTGCAAGGCAACCACACTTCTGTACTTAAAACTTTTCTTAAAACAGGGAATATTTAAGTGAAAATATGGTTCTAAACCTTAGAGACTTCTTTTGCCTTATTAAAATTATACCTGGGGTTCTATTGATCACTGAATACATGATAAATATAACTTTCTTGAAAACTTTCTTCAACAAAGCATACTGTTCACTTGGCTGCATTAACAGGACGAGAGAGAAAAGTAATACTATTTGCTTGCATTGAGACCGCTGTTCCATCACCATGTAATAATTATTCTTCTTTAAAAGTCTGTGCAATCTTTTCATTTTATTTAGTTTTTTCCATCACCGTTTATCCCTCGCATACCCTCTTCTACCTCCAACCACACTGCCTCCCTGCAGTCACCATACTCTTGTCCATGTCCATGAGTTTTTTTTCATATAATTTATTGATTATGCTATTACAGTTGTCCCGACTTCCCCCTTTGCCCCCCTCCACCTGGTACCCCCTTTCCCTCCAGCAATCCCCTTACCCCTCCTTAGTTCACATCCATGGGTTATGCATATATGTTCTTAGACTTCTCCATTTCCTATGCTATTAATACCCCCCCTGTCTATTTTGTACTTACCAATTATGCTTCTTAATCCCTGTATCTTTTTCCCCATTCTCAACCTTCCTCCTCCCAGCTAATAACCCCCCACATATCTCTCTCTGTGATTCTCTTCCTGTTCTGGTTATTTGCTTAGTTTGTTGTTTAGATTCAGTTGTTGATAGTTGTAAATTGGTTGCCATTTTAATTTCTTAGTTTTCATCTTCTTTTTCTTAGATAATTGCCTTTAACATTTCATGTAATAATGGCTTGGTAATCATGAACTCCTTTCGCTTAATCTTGTCTGGGAAGCATTTTATCTGCCCTTCCATTCTAAATGATAGCTTTGTTGGATAGATTAATCTAGGTTGTTGGTCCTTGCTTTTCATCACTTTGAATACTTGTTTCTAGTCCTTTCTTGCTTGCAAAGTTTCTTTTGAGAAATCAGCTGACAGTCTTACATCCTTAAATCCTTAGTTGTCAGACTTCCACACAGCTCAATTTTCTGATGGTTATGGGTGTTATTTGTTTAGAGGTCCAGTTGTAATTTTTCTGTGGCTGTGTGAAGGGGCAAAGCATGTTTACCTATGCCCCCTTCTTGACTGGAAGTCTCTCTCTTTTCTTTTCCCTCCCATCTTTATGGACCATTCTCCCCCAATTCTTGTTGGAATCATTTTTGTCACTTAGAATGCTTATTTTCCTCAAAAACTTTAATGCTAAGCGCATGATTTCTTCAGTTATCTTTATTGGTTTTGAAATTAATCCAAGCATCATATTGCCTCAATTTTCTGAATTCCAATAACCTTTGTTTCTACACTTTTCAACAACCTATTTCCATGGGTATATTTAGGATCTCCAGATTATCTGATGTATTTGTCAGGATTCTTCACAGAAACAGAACCAATACAATGTATAGATGTGTAGAGAGATTTATTTGAAGGTATTGGCTCACATGGTTTTAGGGACTAGCAAATCCAAGATCTGTAGGTCAGGTCACCGAGCAGGAGACCTGGTGGGCTGGGAAGAATTGTGGTCTGGATTCCAAAGCCACCCTGGAAGCAGAATTCCTTCCTTCTCTGGGAATCTCTGTCCTTCCTCTTAAGGACTTCAGCTGATTGGAGGAGGCCCACCCAATTATGAGGCGTAATCTGCTTTACTCAAAATCTACTAATTTACCTGTTAATTACAACTGAAACTGGATGCTATGAGCTAGCCAAGTTGACACATAGAATTGAACATCACATTTGGTATGGTTCTGCTACTGAACTTGTTAATAACAACCACTTGACCTGAATTCCTTCCTACTTCAGGGACCACTCTTCAAATTTCTTGGCACTTTTTTTGTTTTGTTTGTTTGTTTGTTTGTTTTGACAGCCTCTCTAAGTATGGCTATCAAGTTTTAATCCTTTTTTTTCCTATTACCCAATATTCTTTTATAATCTCATTTACTCCCAAAATATCACCCATGAAGCTTTGTGTCCTCTTTAGTTTTGCTGTCATTTCTCTCTATTCAAGAAAGCTCTCAATTTTCTGGAAACTATAAATGTATGTTTTCAAGATTTACCTTCATCTGAACTTGTTCGAGTTCCCATTTCGCCTAGATTTAATTGACAATTCCTGCGTATACAACATTACTCTAAATATATGTCTATCAGAGAAACTTCCACAAAAACCTCTATCTCCTAATATCTCCTATTGGATTTAGGGCATTCAGAGAGTGAAAAGGCCATTGAAGGGGGCGGAATATTTGAGATATCTATCTACCTATCAATTATCTATCTATCATCTATCTATCTATCTATCTATCTATCTATCTATCTATCTATCTATCTATCTATCTATCTATCTATCTATCTTTACGTCTATCTCTATCGAGTGTTAGTATGTATCCTGGAATACCTATTAAGAGAAAAATCCCATGAGTCAATGAGGAAAAGGTAGATAGCCCAATAGAAAAAAAAGAAAAAGAATGTGTAATTTGATTATGCACTTCACAAATAAAAGAAGAGTAGTTAAAATTATTTTAAATCCAATTAATTATCTAGGAAATTAAAGATAAAACCACAATAAGATAGCAATATCTATTTATAAGAATGTCTAAATTTAAGTAAAACAGAATATCAAGTACTGGCAAAAAGCTGTAAGTACAGGACTCCCATTCACTGCTGACAGGAGTGTAATTGGCACAACCACTCTATAAATCCAGACAGACATGTTAATTCCATTCTTAGTTAAATATACAATGGAAATACACATCCATTTGTAGCAGGAAATATATGAAATAATGTTTTTAGTAATAATTTGCATAACAACCAAACTAGAAATAACTCGTATTTTCATCAATAATAGAATAGATATGCAAATATAGTATGTCCATATAATTGAATACTATTCAGCAGCGAAAATATTTGCAGATAACCATAAAAGTGAAGGTTATGCTCGCAAGCAAAATCAAAAGTAGCCAAACAGATGAACTGATTCCATTATATAAAGTTCAAATAGGAAAAGGAAAAGTTTGACTTTATTTCCATAAAGATAAAAAACCCGGCAAACTAAACTGAAAATTTTAGGGATGCACATTTAGGTGGAAATGATAAATATTAAGTCAAGGAAAATACTGTCTTAAAAGTCAGAGTGGTTATCTTTAGACAAGAGGAGATGTCTGTGATATGTGCTCTGTCACCCGCCCCATGTGGGAGTTACACAGATGTTTGTTTCATAATTTATTAAGGTGCATGATTCAATTGTTTTCAGTTTCCTGTACATCTGTTACATTTTTTATTTTAACAAATTATTAAAAAATGAAAACAAGTGGAGGTGCAGTGCTACAATTGCTGGATGATCAGCATCCTGGTAGGGACAAAACAGGCCAGTGATTTCTGGCTTGTTTGTCATGTGTGTTTGGGCTGAAGGAAATTAGTCCAGATGTTGGTGCGCTGTTTTCCACTGAGATCACATGGTAGAAAGACAACCATGGGTGACATGAATGGGGGAAGCTTTTAGACTTCAACAACCCGTGACTAACACAGTAGTGCTAAAAACATCCACAGAGCACAAGGTAAGTGAGCTCCCATTTCTCAAAAGTGTAGAAAATCCAGGTGCTACCCAGAGCCTCTCTATCCATATAATCCTGAGAATCTGCAGTACTGGACACAATTTACCATGAATCCACCCCTGTTGCCATGGATCTATTTCCATGTGTTGGAAAGCAGCAGGACCCCTTAAGGCCAGACTCTCAGATGCTGCCCCTGGACAGGCCATGGAGTGGTTTTTGCTGCCCTTATGGAATCCCAGTGCTTTAAAGTCTGGCAGACCTGCAGCTTTGGGGGACAACCAAGCCACCTTCCCCTGATAACTTCAACGGGTTGCATTAGGACACCTCTGCCCCAAGTGCAGAGTTCTGTGACTCTCCCTAACACTTCATCCATCATAGTGTGAAAGAGGACATTTTCTTCTAAAATGTTATGTTGGAAAGAATCCAGTCACAGTAAAAGTCGCTGGGAGCCAAGTGTGATGATAAGCAAAGTGGGCCATTTCCTCAAGCCAATTCCATGAAACTGGGAGGGATTCCAAGCTTTTCCCTCTGAGGGTAGGTGCTGGGTTCAGAATATCTGCCTAGACCATCCACTCCCATTATGGTGAGCGACCCCAACTCTTTTGTTTTCTCTCTGAACTTCTATTTCTTGTTCTCTTCTCCATTTATTTTCCCATAGCCCGTGCTTTCTCCTTCCCTTAATCCTGTTCATCTTCGCTTCATTCACAAATATTTATATGCCAGGCTTTGTGCTAAGCAATGTAAAATACATTAGTAAAAAAACGGTTGTAAGGATGTTTTTGTGGTATAGTCTTTCCTGTAAGTCAGCCAGACAATTGCTCGGCTGGCTGCCTGCTGAACAGCCCAGCACCGAGGAACAGACAGGAGTCACACAAGGTAAATATGCTATTCACCCATCTTTTATTGAATGCATGTTCACTCAAAGTAGAACACCAACATATATTAATGTTCTATACACTAACAATCTAAGAGAAACATAACACATACAGCAATCAGTGGGGACTAATGAACCAGAGTCTCAGTAGCAGGTTTGGGAGACAGCATAGTGGGCAAGGGAGTTGGCAGCATCTTGCAAGGAAGGCTCTCCAGAGCCCGGTGGGCAGCAGGGTGGATGACGTCCTCAGGCAACAGCACAGAGCCTCCAGCGGCCGATGCCAAGGGAGATCAGCATGGTATGGAGCAGCCCTCTGGTATGTGGAGCTTGGCTGTCTCAGCAGTGGTCTGGAGCCTGCCTCAGTTATAGCTTGAAACTGAGTGGTGCACTCAGTTATGTCTTCTGGGTCTCTTGATAAGCGTCTTGGCACCCCTCATAACAAGTGGGGAATTTCCCCAGGAGCCTATCTCTGGGTGGTCCAGCTCTGCAGACACGGTTGTTCTGATCATGTGTGCAGATATCCATATAATCCTGAGAATCTGCAGTATTGGACACAATTTACCATGAATCCACCCCTGTTGCCATGGATCTATTTCCATGTGTTGGAAAGCAGCAGGACCCCTTAAGGCCAGACTCTCAGATGCTGCCCCTGGACAGGCCATGCAGTGGTTTTTGCTGCCCTTATGGAATCCCAGTGCTTTAAAGTCTGTCTCCTTGCCAGATATGTTTAGCATGACTTAGGTAGTTTTCCTCTTGAACCAGTGTCATGGGTGACTGGTATCCATCTTGCTTGATGTGAGTGACTCCACGTTGTTTCATACTGTATGCTCTCTTGACTGGACCAATGCCGTTTTGGTCCACAAACACATTTCTTCTTTCATGGAGGTCACAACTTCCTGCCATCTGGCCTTATTTTGGGTTACTAAGGATCTCAGGAATGGTTTAATGACTATCTTACAGAAAAGGACATCCAGTCCAAATTTGTTTTTTTTCCAGGGGGACTTTACTATTGACTCATCATTTATGGATGAAAAGAAGAGTGGTAGAAAAGGATCTACTTGCCCATTGTCCAAAGACTGTAGGTCCTTCCAACAAAAGCAATCAATTTTCAGGCCCTTGCCTGTGGGCCTTGTCTGTGTAACATCACATGTAACTTATTTAAGTGTCTATTTTAATATTAAGAAAGGAGCATTGACTTTCATTTAACACAGTAAATACTTGACACTGTATGTTCTATACACTAACAGTTAAGTCGGGTGAACAGGGATATGAAGGGAGGAGCTGAAGATGTAGGGAAGGGAGAAAGCGATAGGAGAAAAGAAAAGCTTACTCAATTCTGAAATATTTTCACAGTTTACATTAAGAGCTGAAGAACGTCATTACCTTATCTCTGCCCTTTGAAAGTCTAATTAATTGCTTAGCAAGAGCTTTAGCTCTCTAGCTGCTCTCATCTTGAAACACCAGAGGCTCCACGGGGAAGGAGTGAGTCACTGCACTGAATGGGGTGAAACTGAGAACAGGGAGCAAGCAGCACAGACAAGACCAGCGCTAACCTAGTGCTGGTTGGATTTCATCTAGGGCCTTGCCAGGGTGTTTTTTAGTCCCGCACTAACCCATTTGCATTAGAGTGGAGAGCAGGAGGAAGTTGTGGAGTTGGCAAATAAGGAAAACAAGGCTTTCACTGGGGCAGGGATCCCCCTTCCCTTTCACAATTCCTCTCACCCCTGGTCTGCTTCTTCTGTATATCTTAGGGCAGGGATCACACCGTTTTTTTTTGTAAAGGACAAGATAATAAATATTTGTCTTTCATGCTAGGCAGTTTCCATTATGACTACTCAACTTTTTCATCCTAGCTCCAAAGCATCCAGAGACAATATAGAAAGGAATGGGCAAGGCTGTTGCTACAATAATTGATTTGCTAAAACAATGGCAGGCAAAAGGAGTACAGACCAATACTGTGCTGACCTCTGTTGCAGAGAATAAGAGTACAGGCTTTTAAAATAGCCTTGTTCAAAGTAAAGCTATCATTCATGAGATCTGTAACCTTTGCCAACTCACTTAATCTCTCTAATCAATTGTTTTCTCATCTGAAAATTGGGGATAATAGTGCCTGCTTTATAGTATCATGAGAATTAAATTGGATCATTTAGAAAAATTGTCCAATATGGTGCCTGATTTGTATCATGTCTTCACTAAAGGGAAGCTGTGATTATCAGTCACTCACTGATTCACTCATTTGACAGACATTGAGTTCCTATTATGAATCAGGCACTTGGTAGAGTTGGGATACAGAAATACGTAATGTGTGACTTAAAGAATTAGATAGTATAGAAGAGAAAATGAACAGATGTACAAGTATTTATAAGGTAAGAAAATCAGTTTTCAGAAAGATGCCGTAATTCAAAGATGCTTTGGGAACTAGTAAGGGTATATTCAGTTTAGTAGTGAAATTTCCTGGGTTTGTATAATGTTTTTTTTATACTTAGAATAATTGCAAATTTATTTCTATATATGGGGTTGGGATAGCTCATAAAATCCAAGTAAAACATATTCATAAAATGAAGGAAGATTATCCATGAGAATTGACTAAAAATAATGAATACAGTGAATAAAGGGGAAAGGAAAATAATAATCTCCTGAGTCTTTTTTATGTCTGTCTTTGTGGAATACCTGCCTGGATACACAATCATTTTCAATTAGAAATATGGATTTGGAGAAGAGGTGATCATTCAAGCTAATGTGCCCCTGAACTTACCATCTGTGAGAGATCTTCCTATATTTGCTTCTGAAGATAGGTATCTAGCAATTGAAAGTAAGTGCAAGTCAGCATGATGCCTGGAACTCTGTAGAGTTAGAAACGTGACAAGGTTCCTGCTCTGTCACAGGTGATTGGTTTAGTTTGGAGAGAACTCAAATCTCCAAATCTCTGAGTTTCATCTTAGCTCTTCTTTTCCCTGGTAAGGAATAAGTGCTAGGACAAAACACGTGCATACTACTTTCTCTCTAGCTTGCAATCTCATGCTAACTTGTCATTGTCGGGGGCAGCGCCTATAGCTTGGGGATGATCAGGAGAGCACTCGTGGTAGAGCCAGCTCTCATGGTGGGCAGGATAACTGGAAGCGGTGAGCAGCACGCAGGGTCGTGTGGATATAGAGGAATATAGAGGGTGAGTGGCTCTCCAAAGAAGGCAGAGCAGCTGCCACAGAGAGAGCAACTTTTGTGAAATAATGAGATGCCTGTTGGGGAATCAATCCTAAAATAAGGAGAGGCATTTGTTGGGGGCTGCCTGTTCTGCACAAGAATCTGCTGAAGACAAAGCCTAATAAACACAGGGATTGAGGAGTCAAAGAACAGACTGCCTCACCTGCTCACTGCTCCTTCAAAAAATTCTAAAGTACTTATTTATAAGCTCCAAATCCACTTCTCATTAAATTCTAAAGTAAGTTTTCTTCTTATCTTAGGCAACCAGGCAGGGGAAAGAGGGAAAAGATTGGTGGTGTAACTGAGATGTGTACACGCGTGTGTGTTTCTGTGTCTGTCTCTGTGTGTGTTTTTGTAGGAATTAATAAGGATTAATTGACATTATAAAGAGGAACAAATATTCCAGGTGTCAGATGACTGGAATCCTCTGAAAAGTGTTGAGGGATTGCTCATTACCACGAATGGTACCTGACTTTTGCCAGAAAATTGGAGGTAACAAATATTTCTGGGTGAACAGCACGAAATTGGTTAACCTGGCATCCTCCTAAGCAAAGCACACTACCAATAAAGCCAGTCAGCAGTACACTAGGGCAGGCAGACAATGATAAAATGGGTATATTAAGGATAAATAGGTTACTTACAAGAATTAAAAATCTAAAACTCTTCCTTTCTTTGCATTATTCAATGGATTGTATTAAATAGCAGAGAGAGACAAGACCTCAGTATCAGAAAGAAAGAAATGGAAAAATACACACACAAATATTTAATGTATGTGTATATATTGCATTTCCTTAATTCTATTATCATCTATTACAAAATAAATTTGATTTAATAATTTTTGGACTTAAAAGGCATTATGGGTACATAACTCAAAAACCAGTTCTGGTTATTTAGAAATTTCAGCATGTGGCAATAAATGCTTCTTGATCAAAGTGTGGGTTATATATATTGTCTGCACTCTTGTGGAAGGATGAACAGGCTGCTCAGGCAGGACCTGAGGTGAGTTAATATACTAAGGAGACAATCCTCTACTGACACACTTACTGTCAGTGCACAATAAATAACCACCAGTAGGGCACTTGCCAATTAATAGCAGATGATATGACACTTGTGCCTTAAGAAGCTTTGGTTCCAATTGCAGTTGTGCATCTCATTAGCTATGCAACCTGGGGTGAGCCTTCTACTCTTTAAGTCCCATCTGCAGTGATACCCTCTGAGAGAAATAACCCCTGAATGCACAGATTGGGTTACACCCCCAGTTTTGTACTCTTTCAGAGTCTTCTATTTCTCACTTCTAGCAATTATTATGAGTATAATTAAATTATTTGTGTAATTATTTATTTCAGAGTCAAGCAGTGTCGATCTCATTCATCATTGTATTTACAGCTTGTACTTCAGTGCCTGGCATATGGGTGATGCTCTAATTATATTCATTGAGCAAATAAAACTATTTCACTCTCTAGGCACCGGGTTTTCTATCAGTAAGACAAGAACATTACACTAAAAGATCTTGACAGAGCCCTCCAGCCCTACGATTCTGTAATTTTAATTTTAATGTAGCTTCATTTAACATTTTAAATCAGAGGAAATTCTAGGTTTTACTTATAAATTTGTCCATGAACCCACAAATAATAATGGGTAGAACATCAGCTTGGGAAAGATTTCTTGTAATATGCACATTTTATATGATAATTTTGGAGGTACAAAATTAGCTATTGAAGTTATAAGAAAAATGGGCTAGTAGAGTGATCTTCATTGGATGAGAAGTCCCTTGAGGGGAGGAACCATGCCTTACTCATCTTTTTAATTCTAGTTCCTACTTTAGTGAGAGGTTGAGTGAATAAAAGTGTAAGGGAGTGGAAAGAAACAAAGTAATGAAGAGCTTTGTAGGCACAAGCCTCAGAAATTTGAAGGAACAACAGGGTTAGAAAGAGGTACTGAGACAAGAAGCTTTAGAAAGAATGAGTCACAGAGTTTCAGGTAAAGACATTTCAGAATTTAAAAAGAGTTTTGAAATTGTTAGTTACAATAGTATTTTTTTTAGCATCTAAATTTAAAACAAATGGAGGAGACTTGGTGCTTGATTGGAAGCCTACCCCACTCCCCGACTATGAGTCAATTTTGAAAAACTCTTCCTGAAATTGAAATGTATGTAACTATAGCCACAACCTGGGTGTCAGTCAAAAAGGCAGCAGCAAGCACACTGAAAATGCGAAGTTTTCCAGGTAGCTGAGTACCTCTTAAAGGAAGATTGTTTACAAAATAAAAAGGTTTTTGTTGTTTTTTTTTTTTTTGATAGGATATTTCTAAGGAGTGCTCTTAGTTTATTAGAGAGAGGAGAACCACTTCTTTAAAAGTGCTTTAAGAAGACCAGATGAAGATATTTTCCTTTCGCAATGTTGTTATTTTCCTTTTTTCCCCCAGAGAATCTTTCAGAGCCAATGTATTTTTCTCCCAACTTCACACAAATGTAACACTTGATGGCTCTTTACGTATGAAGAGCTTGATCTACTCAACGGTTGAGATGGGACCAAAGTTACTTCAAAATCAGATTCCTCCATAGTATTATTTTATGATTTTCTCTGAATTCAGGAAAATGGCCTATATCTACTCCTTAACTATTAACTTATAACTTGTATGTCTTGAATATAAAAAGCAAAATATAAAAAAGAAGTGTTTTTTAGATGTATGTACACCCTAACGCCAGGAGCAATTTTCAAAGAGAGATGACCAAACCACAGTGTTAAATGGCAAATCTTAGTGTGGCTCATGTTTGGATTTAATCAATGCTGCTGCTTTATACTGATATCTTTATTAAGGAGAAAATAAATCAATGAATCAACTGACCAGTTTAATGGTAATCATTTCTAAACTTCTGTGGCTTTTCCCTCCAGTGCTTCCCACTTCCCAGTCTCATATTACAGCACACACAGAAAATCATGTGTACATGGCTCGCTGGGATAAAGAGAAGAGGCTGTGTGGGACTCAGGAGAACGGCCTGCAAGTTCCTTCACATCTCCCGATACCGCCAGCCTGAAGGCCTGACGCACATCAATCCATACCTTTATGGTGCACAGTACACTTTAGATCTCTGCCTAGGAATGTGACCAAAACTCTGATTCACTTATTTGTTTCTTCTTGATTATTTTTCCTGCCCCAGGTTTTGTGCTTAGGTATGTACAAACCTAATAGCTATTGCTAGATAACTTCCACTGGCTAAGGACCAGCAGCTGTTCTTGCTGCCGTAACAACCTGCTCAGAACAAATAATGTTTCCTCATGTTCGTGGGCCCCATGATCATCTTGGGCTGGCCAATGGCATCTCTCTTCTTTATTATACTTATTACATTAAGTTATAGCTATTTTTAGTTTTCATATTGTGAGTTCTTGCAGGACATGGAGTACATCTAACTATTTCTCCTGGTGTCCAACACAATGTATAGCACCTGGTAGATTTTCTAGAAATCTAAGTTTGACCCACTCAGCAGCCTGAATTAACATAGGTAATGTGAAGCTGGCACCAGTTAAGATACTTTGAATATAGACACAAAAATGCTTAGTAAGCATTTTTATAGATATGAATTTGGGGGCGTTAAGTACCCACTGAAGGAAGACAATGTACCCTCATATTTAAGGGAGAAAGAACGCCACATAGTTCACAGAAAACATTATCGCCTGAGTTTAAGGATTATGACTAGGGAGAAGTATACTACCTTTTATAGCCCTCAGTAGCTATGACACAGACAACTATAAATCTAGTCTGTTGCTATTTGGGGATTATCATAGCTCTGGAAAGCAGCACAGTAGAGGTGGAATAGGATTTTGTTGAGTCTGAAGCATGTGTAGGGGAAGGAAGTAAATGGGGAGAGGCTGGCAGGCTGAAAGATGGAATAAGAATCAGAAGAGATTGAATTGTAGTGTTTGAGTTAGGTAGAAATGATGTTCAACCGCATGCAGTTTATATTGTACTGAATCAGTTAATAGAATTGAGGACAAAGGTCTATATTGATACATTTAAGTTCTCTATTCACTGTGCAGTATCAGTGAAGAAGGCTAATAGAATGCCAACTAAGATTAGGAGAAATATTAATAATATGCAATACTTCTCGAGAGCATCTCATAAAACCAAAGACACTCTGAGATAGAAAGTATCTTAGAGGTCATATACTCTGCTTTTCCCACCAATGTCTCTCTAAACTTTTATCTTCAAGACACAATTCTGAATGCAGGACTTTGGAGCAGCATATTCGGAGGGACTTAAAATAACAACTAATAAGTTAGCAATTATTAAAACTCAGTATCTACCATGACAAATTTGACAAGCATGAGCTTGACCTTTAAAAGGAAAAAAGAAATACAACAAGCCGCACTGTGTTCAACAGCTCATTCAGTCCTCACACACCTGTCTGTAAAGACAGTGGGAGGATGGCAAGGCTGTTTATTCTCTTTTTGCTGAGCCCAAATTTTGTAAGTTTCCCCTTTCCCTGGTAAAGCCTACTCCTTGTGTGACGTCACATAATTTGTCTGAAACCCGGGTGCATGTTATGGCAACCTCAAAGGGACCATTTTGCAAAATATCTTGGTACGCCGTGTACGCCAGTTATCTCCCACCTGAGGTCTTTTCCCTAAATTGTCCAAGTACATTGAGGAAGCACTCAGTTCACAGAAGGCATGATTTTGCTTGCAGTGGGCAAAAAGGAAGACAGAAATCTGACAGTCTACTTTTGCTGCCTTTCATGGCCGCAGGCTGCTCTTTGGTTCTGACCTCTGCCATGGTGACACCCTTGTTGATCTGGATGCTGTGACCCTGGAGGGGCACAAAGTGCTTTTGTAAAAAAATCCTCACCCAAGGATGTGTTCATTGATTTTATTTTTTAAATTTTTATTTTTTTTCAAATACATTTGTCTCCACCTTCCTGCCACCACTTTCCCCTCCCCGCTCCCCCACCGCCCTCCCTCAATCCTTCCCCACTTTGGCTTTGTCCATGGGTCCTTTATATACGTTCCTTGACTTGCCCCTTCCCTTCCCTTTCCCCACCCACCCCTCCGTCCTTTCCTCTTGACTCTGTTGGCTTCTTTTTTCTTTCAAAGTTGCTGGTTATATTTTCCTTGCTTATTTGTTTTGTTGGTTAGCTTCCTCTTATAGGTGAGATCATATGGTATTTGTCCTTCGCCCCCTGGCTTATTTCACTTAGCATAATGCTCTCCAGTTCCATCCATGCTGTCGTGAAGGGTAGTAGCTCTTTCTTTCTTTCTGCTGTGTAGTATTCCATTGTGTAAATGTACCATAGTTTTTTGATTCACTAATTTACTGATGGGCACTTAGGTGGCTTCCAGCACTTGGCTATGGTAAATTGTGCTGTTGTGAACACTGGGGTGCATAGGTTCTTCTGAATTGGTGTTTTGGGATTCTTACGGTATAGTTCCAGCAGGGGAATCACACTGGGTCAAAAGGCAGTTCCATTTTCAGCTTTTTGAGGAAATTCCAAACTGTTTTCCACAGTGGCTGCACCAGTCTGCGTTACCACCAACAGTGCACTAGGGTTCCCTTGTCTCCGCAGCCTCACCAGCACCAGTTGTTTGTTGATCTGTTTATGATGGTCATTCTGACTGGTGTGAGGTAGTATCTCATTGTAGTTTTAATTTGTATTTCTCTGCTGAGCATCCTTTCAAATGTCTCTGGGCCCTCTGTATCTCTTCCATGGAGAAATGTCTGCCCAGGTCCTTTGACCATTTTTTAATTGGATTGCTTATCTTCTAGGAGTGGAGTCATGTGAGTTCTTTATATATTTTGGAGAGAGGAAAGGTGGTGGGGGGAGGGGGGAGAGAGAGAGAGAGAGAAACATTAATGTGAGAGAGAAACATGGATTGGTTGCCTCCTGTAACTGAGATCCCAACTGAGGATCGAAAATGCAGTCTAGGTATGTGCCCTGACAGGGGATCGAACTCATAACCTTTTTGGTGTACAGGATGACACTCCGACCAGCTGAGCAACCTGGTAAGGGCCACTTGCTATTGTATTTGCTATTATTGTTAAAAAATGGTTACAATTTACTATCCTATTTATTCTTTGCATGGTTCCCAGTTTTCTACTATCTTGCTTTAGCTCGAGGTTCCCAGGGTGGAGCATGTTATTTTGGGTGCTACATGCTGGGCTCAGAGTAGAATTGGTATATCTCCCCCTTGCTACTGATATTAATGCTTTTTTGGTCAAGTCACCACATTATGATTTTTAGTCAACAAAATGTTTATTTTGTTTCATATGTGCTGCTATATAATATGTTCTGTTACTGTTTTTGTACAATTGGTTTTCGGAAAATAAATTTCTCCCTCTGAAATTGTTTCTGCCCATGAAATTTAATTTTTAAGTCTGCTCGTTTTCCCAGTCTGATGAGATAATTTTGGATGCTGACTCTGTCATCTCAGTATCTGCTATTGCCACACGTCAGATGTAACTTTGATCAGCATGTCTTAATCCAATTTGGTGAGAAAAATATTGAAAAGGACGGTGCCAAGGGCAGAGGTAATGTTGCTCGTTAGTGAACATTAGTCAACACTATTTGGAATAGTCATTCAACCAATTATGATCAATCCAACTGTATGACAATTCATATTTCTATCCTTGTCTCTAAGAATATCAAGAGGATCTTTGTCTGAGGTCTTGTTAAAACCCACATTGAATCTGTCTACAGAAATCCCATGATATGTACTACAGTAGCCTGAATAAAGAAGGAATTAAAGTATATCTCGGCTAATCTAGTCTTAGAAAACCATGTTTCCTCTTAGTGGTTGCTTTCTCTCTCTCTCAAAATCATAACAAATATCTGCATGATAATCTGTCCCTCAGATTATCAAGTCTATATTCTCTAGTCTAGATATAATAATATATTCCTTCTTTCTACTTTTGAAAATTAGAACATCTGCTCATCTCAACTTTCACAGTACCACTTCTGTTCTCTATAGGTTCTCACAGATTATTAAATGTGAACATATAATTTCATAGATTCTCAAAGACCATTAAAAACAAATATGAAATATCCTTGGTATACAATATATGTTAAAGATGACCATACCATTTATTACCCAAATAGGGATAGGTTTAAAAGAGAAAGATCTATTAATAAATATGCCAGAAAAGCAGTCATAAACTGGGACTTCCTCAGGCAAGCCTGGACATATGGTCACCCATAAGTCAACATGGCCGAGAGTCTTCAATTCATTAATAATTAGAAAGTGTCTTTTACAATTCCCTCACCTGGTTAGCTCCATGCTGTTACTGGAGAGAGAACCAATCAGGAATGGGCCTGCCTGAGGCAGGCCTGTAGTGTGTGAGTTCTTGACTTTGTGTAGGAAAGATTTCCAATATGATCCTAGGTGACTTTAATAGTATGTTTATTAGCCCTGGCTGGTGTGGCTCAGTGGGTTGAGTGCCAGACTGCAAACCAAAGGGTCACTGGTTCGATTCCCATCGGGGCACATTCATGGGTTGTGGACCAGGTCCCCAGTAGGGCGTGCTCAAGAAGCAACCACACATTAATGGTTCTCTTCCTCTCTTCTCCCTCCCTTCCCCTCTCTAAAAAAAATAAGTAAAATCTTTAAGAGACTTAATGATAGATTACGAAAATAATTTTTTAAGAATAATATGTTTATTAAAGCTGGGAACAATGAAACAAAGGAAGGACTTCTGTAGAAGAAACAACAGAAGAGTAACAGGAGAGAGCCTAGGTGGTGCTCTGCTTTGGCTCCCTAGAAACAGGATAGGAAAGGAGTGGGCCAAGGTGGGGCTGCTGCCAGCTCACTGGGAAGTCAGAGAAAGAGGGAGCCTTGGAGAGAGGATCAGGGGTAAGCCTGGGAGCGGCTGCTGCTGCCCACTTCTCCCCTGGCTGAAGGTCTCACGGGGACCCTTAGAGTTTATGGGGAAGTAAAAAGTTCATGCCTGGGAAGGGACATGGGTATGCTTTCGAGTGAGCCCATACTGCTATCCTTTATTTTGAGGGGTTTGTCTCTCTTCTGCATGTGAGAATCTTACAGGAGGGTTTCAGCAGAATATCCATCAGCTTTCCAGGGGCATTTTAAATATGCTCAAGCATCAGAATGAGTATATGGGGTGGGAGTGGGAGTTATTCTTTGTCTGCTTTTCTGTTTTACTTTTATCTTGGGTCTGCCTGGCTTTTAATGGGGTTTTTGTTATTTGTTCCCCTGACTTCAACTGTTCCTTGCGTTTAGGGGGCACAAATGACATTATTTGGGTCTCTGTTCTTTATTTTCCCTGACCAGGGTGATTTAAGCTATGTATTCTTTGGTTAGGGAGGAGAGGCATAAACCATTTTCTCTCAGGTGTCCTTGGTTGGGGGAGAAAAGTTCTTGTGATTCACCCGTTGGCTGTAAGTTGCTCAAACTGTTTGGCCTTGTTTAATTTTGTCTCAGTTTCCCCATTCCACTTGCCCAGGAATATTCCTAGCTTTTTACTATCATGTCATAATAGTATCAATGTTGGCCCTAACAATCTTTAATTGACAGTTGTTCACCACTACAGAAGAGAGTGAGAAGTAGAGCAGGACCCCACTCTCCACCCCCAAACATTCCTTAATTATTCTGAGAGGAAAAAAAAGACATTTGCTTTTTTGGCCCTTCCTGAATTGAATGGCACTTTAAAAAAGAGAAGGAGGGAGATAAAAAGAATGTATTTCCTGCTATATATAAAATATGCTGTGTAAATATATGTGTGTGTGTGTGTGTGTGTGTGTGTATAGCTAAATATAGGTATAGATATATGTTCTTTCAAGCCTTACCTTATTATGTGCTTAGCTTTCCTAACTTTATATTTGGCAAATATTTTCCTTTTTGCTTTGTCCTTCTATCATGAAATTTGAGGTCATCACAGGCAGATTCCTGTTGCTCTCTTTAGATATGCTTCTCACCATTTTCTTTGCTTTCTGAATTATTTGCAGAAGAAAAACTGAAATATCTTCCTGAATAGCCTGATAAACTTTGTGAGTTTTCCTCCATGCCAAAATCTTAGCTGTGGTTTCTTCCGTCCCTCAATCAGAACTTTTTGAAAGTTCCCTTCCTAATTTCCTATACATCTTAACAGTCCTTTCAGTAGCTCACTGAGTCTTAAGATGTCACACATTTTCTTATGTTTTATGTCTTTTTCACACTCCCAATTACTTGATGGTCAGACATAATTTGAAAAATAGCAGTTTTCCTCATTGCTTATTTTATCTTCAGCATAATTTACACATTTCTATTAAGAGATCCCTTTTCAGTTTAATTTTCCTTTAAGCCTCCCAGAAAGTAAAAGAACACAAAGGACCTATTATAACATGTAAATTTAGAGTTATTTGGAAAGTCTTAAGGTATTATGAAATAAAAGCCAAGGAGAGTAGAAATGTAGAAGTGATATTTTAACAGTGAATGGCAACATCTATCCAGTGATCTACCAAAACGCTTTGCACAAAATCTGCAGAATCATTAAATAGGAGATAGGACAGAAATGAGGCCACTGTGAAGATAGGGGAACTTTCTCTCATTAAAATGGCATATATTGGTTTGAAACCAGTAGCTAAGGAAATTCCTTTTTAAAAATATTTTTATGAGGGGGTTTAAAATCTCCTCTCTTGGAAGTAGTGGTATTGCCCTAACACTTTTGATGTTTTTGTCTCCCTACTATCATTAGCATCCTACTCACTGGGAATGGTGACTGACTAAATGAATAAGACTGGTAAGGAGCCCTCAGCCCAGGGCAGCGATACCAAAAGTGAGAGTTGGGCCTTGAACGACCCATTCTTAGGCTCTGCAAGTGTGTGTTTTTTTCCTCTTTGTAGAAATGAAGAGATGCTTGGGCTGGCTGACCACCATCCTGTGATGAGTCAGGCTCCTGTGGGTTCCTGGGGCTAAGTTTGAGAAATGATTTGGGGAGGATC
Organism: Pteronotus mesoamericanus; assembly: GCF_021234165.1. NCBI lineage: Eukaryota > Metazoa > Chordata > Mammalia > Chiroptera > Mormoopidae > Pteronotus > Pteronotus mesoamericanus. Next base: position 63,738,929 of record NW_026555329.1, on the reverse strand, counting down.
AGTGTATTTTTCAATCTGGCCTTTGCAAAGAAGGTTTAAAAACCTGATTTTTTTGATACTTGGTGTTGACCTTTGTACACTTATCCTCTACTAAACAGAACCTAGGAAGTGGTTAGGGTTAAGTAGAATGTAGAGAGAAAAGTTCACTTTGGACTTTCTCTACAGATATTTACAGGGAGCATGTGGAGTGCTCTTTAGGAAAATAGCATTTTCATATTCTTTAGGTAATTTCCTCTTGAAACTTTAACCAGGAGTTTTGGTAGTCTGATCGATTAGTCAAGGGTATTTTCTGAAAAAAAGAAGAAGAAGAATTTTCGGGGGTTAATTGCACTAAAAGTAATGAAAACATTATTCACTACACTGATTTTAATATAGTAGCAATGTTGTATTACTAGCTAGGCAGGTCAGTGGACTTCAGTAAAAAGTCTAGAAACATATCCAAACACCTGCAGTCATTCAGCATATAATAGCGGTGGTATTTCAAATTTGTGGGACATAATATGTGTTATTCAAAATGAAGTGTCCAGCAAATTTGGAAAATTTTAAATTTATGTTCAATTTAATCATATTCTACAAAATAATGTTGATTTGTAGTAGGGAATTAAATAATCTCTAGGGTTTACTGAGTGTTTGTTATATTCCAGGCTCTATGCCATGTATTGTATATGGATTATCCATTTTATTATCTTTAACTATAGAGGTAGGTACTGATATTAATCCTATTTTATGGTGAGGAAATTAAAATGCAGGTCAGATTAACCCTCAGAGTAGTGGAGGTAGAATAGTACCCAAGTTAAGGTGAGGGTTAAGAATGGCTTCTAATCTCTAGCTTCAAATTCATCGTTCCTTTAAAAACTAGGCTATTGGTGAATCTGTATGTGTGGTTGCAGTATATATAATATTGTTTAAAATGTTATAATGAAAAACAAAATCCATGAAGGAAAATATTTAACTACATAAAAATTTAAAGCCTCCTATATATAAGAAAATACCATAAATGAAATAAGATGAATCAATGATATTTTAAATATGTACAACAGAGGATGGATTAATATACTTAAAATATAGAGAGAACTCTTTTAAAAAGCTTAATATATCAGGAGAAAAATGACAGTAGACTTGCAAGCAATACACAAAAAAATGCAAACAGCCCAAAACATGAAAAATGATCAGTCTTGCCAGTAACCAAATAAATGCAAGTAAAACCAAGGAAATTAATCTACAACTTTATTTGAAATAGTAGTAATTTAAAAGCCTCACTTTTTAACTTCAGGGAATTTATTAAAAGTAATAGAATTCCACGTAGCCTGTGAAATAATGCTTTAAGATTATAATGAAATAGCAATATACATAATGTATTGGCAAATAAAAAATAGTATTAGGGTCTCAATGTTATTTTACTGAGGCATAGATGTACATATGAATAATGACTGGTTTCTAATGCACCGAAGTGCTAATAGTCATCGTGTCTAAGTAGAAGGTTTAAGGATGAATATTCTTTCTTTGTTTAAAAAAAATCTTATCCCCTATTGTCCAAATATTTTACAACATATATCTGCCACATTACTATTTAGGGAAAAAAATACATACACATGCACACATACTTTGTGAAAGAAGGACTTAATCTAGGGATACCTCAACCTCAGAACATTATTTCTGTTTGCTAGTTATTTTTAGCTTACAAAACTTAATGACATACATGTCCTCACTTAACAGGAACACTACTCCAGGATGTTCCCACTGCCATTGTAATAGCTTAATTTTCTATTCCATGATTTTGGGAATAAAATAACTCTTTTCCAAAGAGCCCATTATTGGGATTTCTGGCCAAGATGGAAGCATAGGTAGATATGCTTTGCTTCCTCATACGACCAAAGAAGGACAACAACAAATTTAAAAAAAAAACAACAAACCAGAACTGCCAGAAAATCAAACTGTATGGAAGTCAGATAAGCAAGGAGTTAAAGAAGAAACATGCATCCAGATGGGTAGGAGGGGTGGAGATGGGCAGCCTGAGTGGTAAAGAACGCATGGCAGGGCAGCAGCTGAAGGACAAGGTCCTACATTTGCGTGTGGATAAACTGGGAGGAACAACTGGGGAGCAAGACAGGAGGAGCAACCCATGGTTCCAGGGCAGGAAACTAAAGCCTCAAAACCTCTGGCTGTAAAATCCTTGGGAACTATGGATTTTAATCCATAAAACTATGAAGCAGTGGGAGAAACTCCCAACCTCACAGGAGACTTCATTGGAGAGACCCATGGAGTCCTAGAACATATACACACCCACCTACCTGGGAATCAGCCCCAGAAGGGCCCAGTTCACTTGTGGGTAGCGGGGGAAGTGACTGAAAAGGGGATGCGAGAGCCAAGCAAGAGGCATTATTCCCTCTCTGACACTGCCCCCACACACAGCACCACAACGCAGTGAAGTGGGTTGCCTCACCCTGACAAATACCTAAGCCTCCACCTTTACAATGTAACATGTGCGCCGAGACAAAAATATGGCCCAAATGAAAGAGCAGATCAAAACTCCAGAAAAAGAACCAAGCTATGAGGAGATAGCCAACATATCAGATGCAGAACTCAAAACGCTGGTAATCAGGATACTCAGAAATGTTTGAATACAGTTGCGAAATAGAGGAAAAAGTGAAGGCTCTGCGATGTGAAATAAAGACTAATGTGCAAGGAATCAACAATGAGGAGAAGGAAATGGACTCAAATCAGCAATTTGTAACAGAAGGAAGAAATAAACATTCAACTGAAACAGAATGAAGAAATAAGAATTCAAAAAAAATGAGGAGAGCCTTAGGAAACTCTGGGACAATGTTAAATGTTCCAACATCTGAATCATAGGAGTGCCAGAAGGAGAAGAGGGAGAGCAAGAAATTGAAAACTTATTTGAACAAACAATGAAGGAGAGCTTCCCCAATCTGGTAAAGGAAATAGACTTCCAGGAAGTCCAGGAAGCTCAGAGAGTCCAAAAGAAATTGGATTTAGGAGGAACACATCAAAACACCTCATAATTAAGTCACCCAAGATTAAAGATAAGGAGAGAATCTTAAAAGCAGTAAGAGAAAAGGAGAGTTACCTACAAAGGAGTTCCCATGACTATCAGCTGATTTCTCAAAAGAAACCTTACAAGCAAGAAGGGGCTGGCAAGAAGCATTCAAAGTCATGAAAGACAAGGACCTACATCCAAGATTACTCTATCCAGGAAAGATATTATTTAAAATGGAATGACAAATAAAGTGTTTCCCAGATAAAGCAGAGTCAAAGGAGTTCATCATCATCCCACCTTTATTATATGAAATGTTAAAGGGACTTATCTAAGAAAAAGAAGAAGATCAAAACTATGAACATTAAAATGACAACAAACTCACAACTATCAACAACTGAACCTAAAAAACAAAAACAAAAACAAAAACAAATTAAGCAAACAACTAGAAAAGGAACGTAGTCAGAGAAATGGAGATCACATGAAGGGTTATTAGTGGGGAGGGGGACAGGGAGAATGGAGAAAAGGTACAGGGATAAAGAAGCATAATTAGTAGGTACAAAATAGACAGGGAGGAAGTTAAAAATAGTATAGGAAATGGAGAAGCCAAAGAACTTATATTAGGACTCATGGACATGAACTGAGGGAGGGGAATGCTGGTGGGAGGGACAGTGCAGGGAGGAGGGGAATAAAGGGGAGAAAAAAATGGGACAACTATAATAGCATAATTAATAAAATATACTTTAAAAAAACAAAGAGCCCATTCCTGGAATTTCTAGTCTTCCTCCTTTATTTAAAATGTATTCCTCCCTTCCAATTCATTAGAGCACATCATCCATGGTTCCTCTTTTGTAAAGAACCAAAATATTTTATTACAATTGATCTAGAAGGTGGCCTTTGGACAAAATAGCAGAATAACCCAGTGCCAAGATATTAACATAGCCCAGGCTTGAGGCCCTGAATAGGCTGTGGACAGATTAGGGATGATACGTGTGCCTCAAGTGTATCACCCTGAAACTTGGATGAGATGATGCTCAGGTCCCTCCCAAGTCTGACAGTTTCAGATGCTGCTGTGTGCTCATCCAGGCACTAGTTCCTGTCCTTGTAATTCATTTTACCTTCTCCCTTGAGTCTAAGGCCAGGTCATCCTTCTTATATTCTCTTTGGTCCCTGGGGAGGCCTGGCCTTATCTGTCCTGGAATCCGGATTCACCACACTTAGTTTCCATTGAAGATTACCTCTATGACTCGGTGAGTCATAGCTCAGCCCATGACTCTTGAACTGCACTGAGAGATTGTGCGGTCTCAGCACACATTATCAGGCCGTCAGACCCACAGAGCTGACTTACCTGTTTTCCTGCCTGCTTCTCTTTATTTCATCCTCTTTTTCCCCTTTTGAATTCATTTGCTGCTAAAAAGCCCTAATTTTCAGAGGCAAGTCTATCCTCCAGATCATCAGCTTTGGGCTATTATTTCTTCTTAAAAATTAATATACTCATTAGCCTTTCTTTACTCAATTTTAGTTCCTTATTTCTTGCCTGAGAGAGGACAGACTATAAGGAGGATCAGGGAGGAGTTTTTGCCCATGGGCCACAGGTCTTCTTTCCTGCACCCTCTCCCTCACCCTGTGGAGGTGCCTGTTAAATGGGCTCCCTCGTCCCTCCATCTCACCCCACCCTAGACTGCATGGTTCACTGAGTAAATGGCTGAATTCAAGGGTTCTGATACCTCCCTAGTGCAGACACTGGCATTATGTTTACACACATGTATCGATTTTACTGAATTTTTAATTTTTCACTGTCAGGTTAAACAAACATTTCCCCTCCATAGCCAGTGGTCCTACAGTCTGTTGAGTTCAGGAGCTGTGAAATTCACAGATGCTGAAGGTGTTAGAAGCCTGGAACTCTCATTTATGCTCTCTGATTTTAAATGTTGTATTCATAGAACGTTAATTGTCTTAATAATTAGTAAATATTTAAGATTTCTACTAATACCACTTAGTTGTTATCTTGTTTATAAGTTGGAATTGTATATGACATTTTTCTAAAAAAAAAGGTAGGATTTTACTGCTAGGAAATGTTTCAATACTACTGGTTTATTTAATGTCAAGCAAATATTTTAGGATCATTTTTATTTTCCAAAAGACTGGGGTGTGTGTGTGTGTGTGTGTGTGTGTGTGTGTGTGTGTGTGTAGATACAGCTTGACTCAGCCTCTGTGATACCATGTTAACTATCGAATGCTTAACTTCTCTCACCTATAAAATGGAGACAATACCACATGGCTCTATCTTGAAGAATAAATAATGGAAACCATTGTAGCACTCATTAACTATAAATTTCTGTGTGAACACTATTAAATTATAGCTGTTTTACTGTGTGCATAAGTGCTTTTCTTTTGGGTCTTTGCTAATGCATTACTCTATTGTCAAAGGTTAGATCCTTAAACCGATGTCCAAGGTGGATGCCTTCGATTCCCTATGTACACACTGTCTTCTAAGGCAATAACTACTGATGAAAGAATGCACACTTTTATTTATTTGTTTGTTTATTTTTTAACAGTAAACACAGCTTGTCTACAACAGCCAGCAGCTTGAACAACCAAAGATATCCCCATTCAGTCATGGCTCTTAAGTGTAACCCTTGTCATGGCTGCTCTTCTGCCTGGTTGTCTTGCTTCCAGTGTGCTGACCCGAGAAAACATCATAGTTATTAGATTCCTCATCACTGACTAGTCAATAGATGCCCCAGAAGATTAAGGTTGGCCTTTGACTATCTTTATCCTTCATTGTTTTAACTACTAGAAGACAACAAGGTTATGCGGGCACAGTCCCTTAGCAGCTCACTCTATCATCACCATCACTAGTCCTTATATCTCTCTCCAAATTCTGAAAATGTTGGCATTTAATGCCCCTTTATATTATTTTATGCTTATCATTTCTAGTTTATATTTCATAACCCCTACCTCCTCTTTAAAAAGAGCACCAATACTAAAATTTGTGATCAATTCACTGATTTAAAAAAAATTTACATTACAGTTGATGTACAATATTATATTAGTTTTGAGTGTAAAAATCCCATAATTAGACATTTATGTGACTTATGAAGTGATCACTCCAATAAATCTAGTTCCCATCTGACACCATATATAGCTATATTATAATATATGTAATATTATTGACTACATTTCCAGTGCTGTACTTTACAGCCCCTTGACTATTCTGTAGCTACCAATGTGTACTTCTAAATCCCTTTAGCTTTGTCACTCATTCCCCAAACTGCCTTTCCCTCTGACAACCATCAGAAAGTTCTCTGTATCTATAAGTCTGTTTCTGTCCCATTTATTTGCTTATTTTGTTTTTTAGATTCCACATAAAAGTGAAATCATCTGGCATTTGTCTTGCTCTGATTTACTTCACTCACACAGTACCCTCTAGGTCCATCCATGTTGTTACAGATGGCAGGATTTCTTTTCTATATGGCTGAATCATATTCCGTTGTATATATGTACCACTTATTTATTCACTTATCTATTGATGGACACTTGGATTGGTTATTGTAAATAATGCTGCAATAACCATATAAATGGTTATGTCTTTTCAATTTAGTATTTTGAGCTTCTTCAAATAAATACCCAGAAGTGGAATTGCTAGGTCCTTCTCTGTCCGTTGTTATAGCTTTTGTTTTAAAGTCTATTTTGTCTGGTATAAGTATTGCTCCCCCAGATTTTGTTTGTTTGTTTATTCATTTCCAATTTCATAAACTATCTTTTTCCATTACTTTATGTCCAGTCTATGTGTGTGTCTTTTGATCTGAAGTGAGTGAGTCTCTTGTAGACAACATATGTAAGGGTCTTTTTTTGTTATCCATTCAACCACTACATGTCTTTTGATTAAAGCATTTAATCCATTCACATTTAAGATAATTGTCGATAAGCATTTCTTGACATTTTATTCTTTATATTTTTGATTTTTAAAAAAATTCTTCTTAAAGAAGACTATTGAACACTTCTTGTAATATTGGCTTACTGCTGGTGAACTTTAGCTTTTTCTTGTCTGGAAGCTCTTTACCGATTATGTATGATAGCTTTTCTGGGTAGACTAATCTTGGTTGTAAGTCCTTGCTTTTAATCATTTAAAAAATTTTATGCCTATCCTTTCTGAGAGGGCATACAAATTTTCTGTTGAGAAATCAACCGATAGTCTTGTGGGAGCTCTCTTATAGGTAGCTCACTGATTCTTCATCTTTAACCTTTGGCATTTTAATTATGATGTGTCTTGGTATGGACCTCTTTGGGTTCATCTTTTTTGGGACTTTTTGTGCTTACTGGGCTTGTATGTCTATTTCCTTCACCAGGTTAGGGAAGTTTTCCATCATTATTTTTCAAATAGGTTTTCAATTTCTTGCTCTCTTTCTTCTCCTTCCAGCAGCCCCATGATGCAGATGCTGGTACACTTGAAGTCGTCCCAGAGACTACTTACACTATCCTCATACTTTTGGATTTTTTTTCTTTTTGCTGTTCTGATTGGATATTTTCCACTTTCTTATATTCCAAATCACTGATATGACTCCCCATTTTATCTACTGTTGACTCCCTGCAATGTATTATTTTTTATTATATTTTATTGATTATGATATTACAGTTGTCCTAATTTTCCTTCCTTTGACCCCTTCCACTCAGCTCGCCCCTACTCCCTTGGGCAATTCCCACAACGTTGTCCATGCCCATGGATCATGCTATTGTGTTTTTTGGCTACTGTATATCCTATGCTGTACTTTACATCCCCACGACTATTCTGTATCTATCAATTTGTACTTCTTTATCTCTTCACCATTTTCACTCTTTCCTCCAACAACTCTCCCATCAAGCAACCATCAAAATGTTCTTCGTATCTATGATTCTGTTTCTGTTCTGCTTGTTTGTTTATTTTGATTTTTTGATTCAATTGTTGATAGATATGTATTTGTTGACATTTTAGTGTTCATATTTTTTATCTTCTTCTTCTTAAGGAAGACCCATTAACATTTCATATAATGCTGGTCTGATGGTGATGTACTCCTTTAACTTTTTCTTGTCTGGGAAGCTCCTTATCTGTCCTTCAATTCTAAATGATAGCTTTGCTGGGTAGAGTAATCTTGGTTGTAGGTCCTTACTTTTCCTTACTCTATTTCTTGCTAGTCCCTTCTAGCCTGAAAAGTTTCTTTTGAGAAATCAGCTGACAGTCTTATGGGGGCTTCCTTGTAGGTAACTAACTTCTTTTCTCTTGCTGCTTTTAAGATTCTCTCTTTGTCTTTAAACTTTGGCATTTTAATTATGATTTGTCTTGGGTGGGCATTTTTGGATTCATCTTGTTTGGGATTCTCTGTGCTTCCTGGACTTGTATGTCTATTTCCTTCACCAAGTTAGGGAAGTTTTCCAGTATTATTTTTTCAAATAGGTTTCTTGTTGTCTCTCTTCTCCTTCTGGCACCCCTATTATGTGAATGTTGGTATGCATGAAGTTGTACCAGAGGCTCCTTTCACTATCCTCATTTTTTAGATTCTTTTTTCTTTTTGTTCTGATTTTTTTTTCTCTCATATTCCAAATTGCTGATTTGAATCCCAGGTTCATCCACTCTACTGTTGATTCCCTGAAAATTGTTCTTTATTTCAATTAGTGTATCCTTCATTTCTGACTGGTTCTTTTTTATGGTTTCCATGCCCTTTTTTATGCTGTTGAGGTTCTCACTAAGTTCACTGAGCATCCTTGTAACCACTGTTTTTTAACTATGCATCTAGTAGCTTGTTTGTCTTCATTTTGTTTAGTTTAGTTCTTTTTCTGGAGTTTTTTCTCTTCTTAAATTTGATCCATGTTTATTTGTCTCCTCATTTTGGCAGATACCCTGCGTTTGCTTCTATGTATTAGGAGGGACTGCTACGCCTTCCAAACTCAATACAGTGGCCTACTCTAGTAGGTGTCCTGTAGGGTCCAGTGGCATAACTTCCCCTATTACCCAACCTGGGTACTTGAGGTGCACCCATTCTTATAGTTGAGCCTTATTTGCTATTGGAATGTCCAAGGTCAGCCACTGCCTGTGTTCTGTCTGGGGTCACACATAGTAAGCTACAAAGCAATCTGCAGATGGTTGCTACTTGTGCTGGGCTAGGAGGTGCTCAGGTGAGACCAAGCTGTGAACCATGGCTGGCTGCTGCTAGTGCCAAGCCTGGGACAATTTAGCAAGAGGTACAGAGCACATTGAGGCCAGATGTTGCTCGTTTGAAATAATTTAGGAAAATCTGAAATATAGGCCAAGACAAGTCCTTTGTATGGAAAAGCCACTGGAAACAGCTTGGGTTGTCCCAAAGTTAGATGGGGTGGAGCCTCGGGCAATTACCAAGGTGGGAAAAACAGTGTGAGCCAGGTTGATGGAGTCTCATTTATGACACCTGCCTGCCATCTCTGTGGCTCTGTGGTGGGAAGGCTCAGAAAAGGAACAGTGGCCTCTTCCAGCATTTCTGTCTAGGGGAAAGTTGCCCCCCAGCTCTTGCCCTGATGCCAGGCAATTCAGTTTCTCCCCATATGTCTCTTAGGCCTTTCAGTCTGCTGTCCCCATGCTGGATCTCAGAGTGAGTGAGTCTGAGTCTGTCCTTGGGCTCTTTCAGAGGAACTGCCAGGGAATCCAGCAGTTTCTGTTTTCGACAGTCTAAATTCCTACTGGTTTTTACAGCCCAAAGTTTTGATGTCTTCTTGTCCTGGCAGTGGAACCCTGGGCTGAGAGGCCAGTGTGGGGCTGGGACCCTTTGCTCGTTAGGTGTCCCTCCCAGTTTTTATCTGCCACACATGCAACCCATTCTGCATCTCCACCCCTTCTACCAGTTACACTGTAATTGTAGGACTTCCATTCAGTTTGATTTCTGACAGTTCTGAATGATGGTTGTTCTAGAGTATAGTTGTAATTTTGATGTGGTTGTGCAAGGAGGTGAGTTGTGTTTAAGAGCACCACCATCTTCCCAAAACTCCCCTGTAATGTATTCTTCATTTCAGTTACTGTAGTCTTCACTTCTGACTGGTTCTTTTTTCTGTTTTCTACCTCCATTTTTATGTTTCCTATCTCTTTACTGAAGTTCTCATTAAGTTCCTCTTCTCTTTCCTAAGTTTATGGAGCATCCTTATAATCAGTGTTTTGAACTCTGCATCTGGTAGATTAATTCTCTCCATTTTATTGAGTTATTTTTCCAGAGTTTTATTTTGTTATTTTATTTGGGATTTGTTTTTTTACCTACACATTTTGGTTGCCTTCCTGTGTTTGTTTCTATATATTAGGTAGAGCTGCTAAATTTCCTGGTTGTGGTAGAGTGGCTTTATGTAGTAGATGTTCTGTAAGGTCCAGTGACACAGCCTCCCCAGTCACCAAAGCCTAGGTATGCCTCCCATGTATGTTGTGTACCCTCCTATTGTAGTTGAGCCCCGGTTGCTGTGAGCATGTCAGTGGGAGGGATTTACCCCCAGGCCATCAGCTCCAAGGACTGGCCGTACCACCACAGAGGATCAGCTGTGTTGGGGCCCACTTCACAGAGCAGGACTTCCCTCAGCTGGGCTCAGGTGTTTGCCAAGTACACCCCTTGAATGTGTTGCTTATGGAGGTGACTGGGTGGTACTTTAGTGTGGTCTGAAGCCGGTCATTGGGTGCACTGGCTTTGGGATTTTGTGGGAGGTGCAGACCAAGGTCAGCCGCTTGTCTTCATTTTGTTGAGATTTATTTATTTATTTATTTACTCTCTCAAACCAACCACACATGAGCTCATTGAATCCCAAGAATGATATATTTCCAAAGCATGGCACATGGGAGAAATGCAGCATTATAATCACTTACAGGAAATAAACATTGTGTTCAGGTATTTCTTTGATGCTTCCTGGCATGAGCTACAAAGTGACCTGCAGATGGCTCCTACTTGTGTTGGGCTTGGAGGTGCCCCAGAGAGACCAAGCTACAAACCAAGGCCAGCTGCTGCTAGTGCCAGGCCTGGGGCCACTTAGCAAGAGGTATGGTATATAAAGAGTCCAGATGCTGCTTGTTTGAGAGATTATAGGAAAGCCATCAGCTTGAGCCAATACAGGCTGTTTGTATGGAAAAGCCACTGGAAAATGCTTGGGTAGGCCTGAAAGTTTGGTGGGGTGGGGTCTCAAAGAATCACCAGGGTGGAGGGAACAGTGGGAGCCAGGTGGATGGAGACGGAGTTATGGCACCTGCCTGCTGGCTCTATCAGGGGAGAGATCAGCAAAGGAACTATGGCTTCTGCCATCACTCCTTTATGGGAGAAAGCTGTGCCTCCAGCTCTCACACTCATGCCAGACAATTCAGTTTCTCCAATAGGTCTCTACTGCTCCAGTGCTGGAGCTGAGTGAATGAGTTCAAGTAAATGCATGAATGGGCCCTTTAAGAGAAATTCCTGAGACTCCAGGAGCCCTCTGTCTCCTGCAGCCCAATTCCCTGATGCTTTCCACAGCCAGAAGTTATGGGGACTTTGCTCCTGGCACCCTAACCCTGGACGGGGAAGCCTGGTGTGGGGCTGGGACCACTTGCTCCTCAGAGGTAAGTAACCTCTGCAGCTCGGATATCCCTCCTGATTTTTATCCACACACATGGGTGTGGGACTGGCCCATTCTGCATTTTCATTCCTTCTACCAGTCTCAATGTGGCTTTCTCTTTATGTCCTTAGTTGTAGGACCTCTGTTCAGCTAGATTTCAGGTGTTTCGGGATGATGGTTGTTCTGTAGTTTAGTTGCAGTTTTAATGTGGTTGTGGGAGGTTCCCGTACTGCAATGACAATGACCTATGCTGCCATGTTGACCGAAAAGCTCTTGACTTTGATAACTGGTAAACTAGTTAAGATAGCTTTTTATTATTTGTTACATTGCCAACTATGAAGAAATTCCCAAACACAATATTTATTTCCTTTAAGTGATTCAAATGATGTATTTCTGCTATGTGCCATGCTTTGGAAATACATTGTCCTTTGAAATCAGTTAACTCACATATGGTTGTTTCGAAGGAGCAAAAATAAATAAATAAATAAATAAATGCAAACACCTGTATATATTTGGACTAGCTATTTAGTTTATATTATGTATACACTTTGGGTGTTATTAAATAAATTAAAACAACACCGTTGATTTAAATGCCAAATACAGGTTTACAATGAAATATTCCAGAAAATGTTACACTATGTGTTCATTTATAGATAGCATCAGTCAGGAATAAACCTGACTCATGATGAGTAACCAGTAACTGAGACCAAGAAGGATGAATTGTTTTAAATTTTACATTTTATTTTAGAGGATATATGCAATTGGGATTGATTTTCATAGTATAGATGTGTAGTGAATTTAGTGGTACAAAACTCAACCAGATGTTCTGATAGACTGAGCTTTGGATATAATGTTGAATGAATGAGTGAATGAATATGAAGAGCTGAGAATTTTTTATTGTATTTTTGATAATATAAAAGTTAGGAAAAGCACATTTCAGCAGAATCAATATTCTGCCTGAAAAATAAAATCTATATTGCACCCTTCATTTCACATATCTTCCTTACTTTTCATTTTCTTCTCACATTTCCCCTTCTGTTTCTTCAGGTCAGTTCCTGCATTTGCCAAAGCCAGTTTTCCCAATCATTGATAATTAGCCTCAGCTCTCTGTAGCTCTTCCTGGATTTTTTTCAACCGAATACTAATTTTTCTTTAAACATTTCCTGTTTAATTTTCACCCCTGTTTTAAATTCTTCATTAACTTTAATGAAGTTTTCCCAAGGCTTACATACCTGTAAAATTTTAAACTTGATCATTTGATTTGCCTGCACAGCTTTTCATCTTGCCTTGTTTTAAGACTGTTAAACTTAAAATTGTGTCTTGGAGATGGTGTGATCACAGAGAGGAGAAGAATTGATGGCATTGTTAGTAGGAGTTCAGTGAAAAGGTTTGCTGGAAAAAAATCTCATGCTTCAGTGTTCTTTGTGTTGCATGCTGATAAGCAGCTTATAATTCTAAACGCCTTCACTTTCGGTTTAATTTATTAAAAATACTTACAGTTTTTAAGTCCACATAGTACAAATTCACCCACTCTAGAAGACAATGAACCTTACATTGTCCTTTGCAAGTTTTGTTGCTTACCTCAGCAAGTCTTTTTAGTTCTATAGGCCATTAATTATTTTCTTAAACCTGCCATAATTTTTCTAATGAAGAATTTGAAAGTATTATCTGATCTGAAGAAAGAAATATTTCATTTCTCTTCAGTTTATAGAAATGTAAGCCAGGAGAGATTAAGTTTGAAGAGCTGGATAGTAGCAAATTCAGACCAGAATCCAGGGATTTGGCTGTTTAGGAGGGTCTGTCCACACACTGGTCACCAGGGACATTCACTATACCCATAATATAGTCATGCCAATTGGTCTGAAAAATCATCCTTGTCACCTCACACCAACTCAAGCAGATGTAGAGGAAACATACATATCCAGTTCCTTAGAGCTCTTGTTATTTCTACAAATGGTTATAGAGAGAGCTCACTTTAATTCTAATGGATGATATTTTCTCTTGACTCTAGGAAAAGCTGTAACCCTTGTACAATCTTGCTATATGAACTCTAGGACTATGCCACTGTGACTTTTAAATTTAGCAGTTTTTATAGACTGTGTTAAACTGAGAATTATAAAAGGATGTGTTTTGTATCATCTAAGGTAGCCCTGAGTCCAATTATTTCCCCCTCATCCCCACATTGGATATTACCAACATAAGCTCTGTTCCTACTTCTGTGGAAGATAAATAGAAATACAGATTGCTCTTTGATTAGAAAGCAAACAACCCTATTGAACTGAACTATATTAAAATAAATGCCAAGAGTATTTCAGGGTGTTCTTCTTTCAGGTTATTTCCCTTGTACAAATTTTTATTTAGCTTTGTGGTTTCCATATGTAACATAATCTTTTTTTATTATAAGCCATAGAGGGCAGCTGAAAAGTAAATCACTTAGTACTTATATTCTATGGTATGATGCCATGCTTTTAGGTACTGGAATTCTTATCTGTATATTCATGTAATTGTCCCTTTATTTCTGTTGGAATTACCTTATTTTTATATAATTTGAGGCAAAAGTTATGCCAATACAATTGGAAAAGAGTTTTATTCAGTATCTTCTTATTTGACAAGGCAAATTATTTGGTCATTTTAGTCTAATAAGTGATTTGAATGACTTTCACCCTATTGGAATTACCTGTTTTGGTGGGGTTCAGCCCCCCACCGCCCATATATGCTCACCTCAAAAGTGATTGCAAGGGGTTGCTGTAGAGAGATATGTAATAAAACTACTTTAATAACCCTGACTGGTGTGTCTCAGTTGATTGGGCATCATTCCACAAAACAAAAGGTCGCCGGTTTGATTGCTGGTCAGGATATACACCTGGATTGCAGGCTCAGTCCCTGGTTGGCATGCCTATAATAGGCAACCAATCTATGTTTCTCTCTCATAGCGATGTTTCTCACCCTCTCTTTCTCCCTCCCTTCCCTTCTCTCTAAAAATAAATAAATAAAATAAATACTACATCGGCATCACTTCTCTCTTGACCACTTTTGAACCCTTTAGATCATTACACATTTTAGAGAATTCTTCCTAAAGTGCACAACTCTCTGTTCCTCAGAAAGTCCTATTGTCCTTCAGGATCTCCAGTGCATGGGAGGTAAAGTCAGTGTTTTTGTGACTAATCATTAACTGATATGTATGTCACTGAGGAAAACTCTTCTTCAACTAAAGTGCTTTTTGACCTCGGGAAGAGGGAGATACATGGAATTGATCTTAAGCCTGTAGAATAAAGCATGTAAGCCCTCTTAAGTGGCTCTCCCTCCTTTTTCTCTGTCATCACATCTAGATATTGACACTTGGGATCAATTTTTATATGTAGATAAACATAGTATGATTCGCTTAAATAAAAAATGCATAAAGCTAAACATGGCTTTAAAAAAGCCCGAGTGTTATCACCCTGAGGCTGTTATCTAACAACCATTTTGTAAGTAACTTGCAAATGAAGTCCCCAACCATTCTGTCATCAGAGGGAGAACACAGGAATAAAGATGCTACTCCAGCAACTACGGTGGGGATGCAGCGTTTCCCTGTATTTTCCTTTAAAGGGTTAGTTACATGCTAAGAATCAGGTTTTGAACACCACAGTCATTGTTCAGCATTTGCTAACTTAAAGATATTGATTAAATCATATTTCTTTTCTGTTTGAGACATTATTTGTATGTTGTGATACTGGTTTCAAAATACCCAACTTGGTATCTAGCAAACAAATTCATCCCTGATCCAGAAGCAAAACTGCATCTAGTCATCTGAGAAAATAGCTGGACTGGGCTTTGAGTTTGGGGTATTTAACTATTGAATCTGTCCTATCAGACAGTCCTATCACTTCTACTCTTTGATGTAAAGCTATGACAGGAACCCATAAAGGAAGCACCGCCAGCTGCAGAGCAATCGAGCGTATGACCATGAGAAATGAATCACTTAAACGTTGGACAGATCAGTCTGAACAGCAACTCTGTATGTCTGGCCCTGTACTAGGCATTGAAGTATTACAGGTAAACAAAAGAGACCAGTTATGATTCTTATGAAAATGAGACAAACTGAGAAGACAGAGAATAAACAAATCAAGAAATAGGCAATTCCCAAGTACGATAGTGCTGTGAAGGAAAGAGTAGAGCAGGACTCAAGCAAGTATAGTAAGAGCACTTCACTGATATTGGCACGCTAAGCAGGTCTCTCTGAAGTTTGTCATGAGGTCAGATCTGTCCAAGTAAAGGAAACAATATATGTAAAGATCCTGAAACTGAAAAGCCTATTTGTTTTGAAGAGACAAAATAATTCAGGGAGATAAGATCTTGGTGAAATAAATAGCAGAGGAGGTATATGATACAGCTAAAGAAGTAGCCAGAACCCAACTTGTTAAGGACTTTGGGAGTGATGGTAAGGATTTTGAATATTTTTCCATGGGCAAGCAATGAGACATCATTGAGAAATAAGGGGATAGCATCGTGTTTGTTTTGAGAAATTTGCTTTGCTATGAGAATGCATTGGAAGAGACCCAAGTGAGCAAAGGGTGAATAATTTAAGAATGAGATATTTTGGTTCATTTGTGAGATAACGGTGACTTAATTTAGAGTGGTAACAAATGGTGATAGAAATGAGTGGAGAAATTCAAAACATAGGTTTTAGGCAAAACTGACTGCTTGGAAAATGCAGAAGATAACAAAGAGAATGTTCCGTGATATCTTCCAGGTTCTTGATGTGAGCAGCTGTGGATGGCGTCGCCATATGCTACGGGGCAGCAGTTTGGGATAGGGAGAAGGGAGGTCACTAGTTCATTTCTGCATGTGTTACAGCTGAGATGGCTGAGTTAGAAGTTTGGCTAGTTTATCAGGATTTTTAGTTGAAGCAATATAAGCCAAAATGGCTAATATACCCTAAAAGAGATTTATTAAAGCATATGAGGAAGTTCACAGACTGTACAGAAGTACCCAGTTGGAGCAAGCCCCAGAATGACCCCAAAGGAGTCAGGACGCTCCCCGCTGTGGGCCAAGTCCTGGTGGCTTACTGTAAAGGTAACACCAGCCCTGCATGCAGGGCACCAAGCAACTCTGTTCCCCTGGAGGGTGTTGTTATGTGACATGTAAGACAAGAGAATGATTGAGGAATATTTAGAACCAATAATATAACCAATTATAAAAAACCAACAACTATAGAATTCTTGCAGTGTGACAGAGGCCAGGGAAATCCACTAAGTGTCTCAATTCATGACCTTTGAAAGGGAAGTTTCAATACCAATGGAAAGAGAAAACTACAGAGGGCTAAAGAGTAAAGGAAAATAGGGGTGAGTGGGGAGAGCCTTTTTAGGTAACTTTCAAGTACTTTGGCTTAGAAGAGACATGGAAAAATAAGGTCGTAGCTAACGAAGGATCAGAGTATCGAAGCAAGATCCCTCCCTCCCTCCCTCCCTCCCTTCCTTCCTTCATCTCCCCACTCCTATCACCTCTTCCTTCGCCCAGTCATAAAATGATGTCCATTTGAATGCTAATAGGTCAGCTATGGAAATGAAGAGGGTAAAGAACTGGTAAGGGACGTGACAACCTATGAAGAGAGGCTCCTGAGCATGTGGAGGAGGAAGTGAGCAGAGCAGGTGGAGTGGGGCTGACCTTGAATGGAACAGACACTTCCTTTACTTTAGGTAGAGAAGCAGGGAGGGAAGAGGTGGGTAAAAGGCCTTGAAAATTCAGTTGTAGAATAAAAGTATGATTATGACCATGACTATGCTTTATGACTTCTATTTCTTTCCAGTGAAATATAAGATCATCAGCTGAGGCACAAGGAAGGTGGGGATAGTCGGAGATTTAGTACAGGGTTGAGCACAGACAAGAGAGTGCCAGCCAACAGAGAAATATAGTGAGACTTCCCGGCAGTGTTGAAGTTTTTTAAACAATGATCATGAAATTAATGTAATACTAATCAGAAAAGTTGACTTATCCTTTTTACCCCTAGAAAGACATTTTAAAACTACAGTGCTGAGTAGGGTGTGGAGATTGGACTGGGGAATGAACAAGGCTCATAGAAGAGAGACATTAATGTCCTCACAAGGAGTAAGTCTTCCCTTTGGGAAAAAGGTTATTTATCATGACATTGTTGGGTGTGATCCTATGGGCCCTGGTTGTAACTATCACTGTACAGAATGTAGGGTTCAGGCAAGATAGATGCTCCCAGTTAAATGACCAAAAAAACCCAAAAACCCAAAAACCAAAAAACAACCCGAAGAAACAAAAACACAAAACCCCCCACAAAACTTGCACAGGTAATTACAGTGAAATAAATAGAATGTGTCTCACTAGAAAGAGCTGGGCGAGCTCGCTTTCTGAAGTTCCCCCCTCATCTACTTCATCTATCTAATGACATACACCCATTAGCCAATCAGCCAGGTTAGTTCCCTTATGGTTATGAGGAATTTGTTTATAGAGGTATATATTTTAAAGAGACATTAAATACTGGGTACTCAATATAATGTGAACATATATTTAAACAAATAGTGCCAGCTAATATCCTAAGAAGAGACAGAATAAGAAAAAAGAAAAATAAGTAAACATTTCTATTATCTTATTTTCCTTTTCCTGAGGATAATTAAGCAAGACATTTTGCCTCACTTTAAGTGTTCAGTATCAGAAAATAATACTTTAAAAATACCTGAGAAACTGCAAATATTTGTACTATCTGTTCACACTTTCATTTGCTAACGATCATCATCAGTACATAATGCTTACCTTTAACAATCAGAAGTTTGTCTTGAGAACCGAATGTTAAACTAAAATAATTCACTGCATTACCAAGTTTTCTTCCCCCACTGTGACAAGGCATCTGGATATTGACTGTAATATATATGCAGTTATATACAACACTGCATATACGATATATAGGGGAGATTTAGGCAACAGTTTGCTCCAAGTGAAGTGTGGGCCATACTAAGAAAACCAATTGTTTCCATGAGACTTTGATCGAATAGACTAATTTGAAAAGGGAGAAGAATTATCTCCTTTTGCAGCGTGACTTAGGTGCTTGGGGATATAAATTTCTGTCCATGGGAAATGCTGCCATATGGCCATGGCCCCAGACATTTTTAATCCTTGAAAATTAGATTGTGAAGTAGAAAAGCCAAAGGGTGAGGTGAGTTTTCACACTTTGTCTACTACATTCCTTCCGAAACCTCAACCAGATTATGACTTAAAAAAAGAAATGTGTTAGTGATAAATGAAGTTGTTGCTGTTGATATCATTGGAGTGATTTATGATTAAGCTTTTTAAATTTATGACATAAAGTACATATTAATATTGAACTTGATTTTTAAAATGACGTTCAGACTGCTTTATTCATAGTTAACCCTCAAGGACAGATTTTGAAATTATAACATCATTGCAAGATACTATCTCATGTAAGATTCATGAATGACTCAATAAGTATATTTCTGGAAAAGAAGGAATGCTACATTAAATGTACTGCATACTTTTTAACCCATCTCATTTCTCTATACATTCTTTAAAATAACTTCATTTTACTTGATTTTTCTATATCACAATCAACATTTGAGTCTAAGCCTTTATCATGTTCACAGTCTGCATATTCTGCACGACTTTTGACCCTTGGCAACATGGTGCCTGGCTGCTTTCCACAGCCCTTACTTATCTTGACCTCTTACTTGCCTTATGATTGACAGAATAATTCTGAAGAATATTTAAGAATGTCAGGTTTTGTCTGCATTTCCTATTTGGTTGATTTCACAGTTTCATATTTTCTATAATAGAAGTATGTGTTGCTGGATATTATGCAGTCTCTCTTGAATATCAACTGGAAGCTTTTGATAGTTGCTGTGTTTTAGTCTCTAATGGAACTCTGCAAGTACCTGGAATTCCTCTTAGTGTTTTAAAGCCTATGATATATTCTAAGATATTTGACAATTTTTATTGTCTTTATCCTTTCTTATATGTATTAAGTGATTTCTTTATTTGAATAAACATACATACATATATACATATATACCTATATACCTATACATATATACACAGTTTTGATTACATGTGTATAACTTTTATCTTAGAAATTAGAAAGCACTTGATTTTGGACTTAAAAGATTTTATGAGACTGCATTTATTCTCCTACAGTGATTCACTGTTTCAAACATTAGGAATAATGATAGCACGTTTATGGAGCCCTGCTTATGGATGAGGCATAATCCTTAGCCGTCTAATGAACATTAAGTCATTAATCCTCACACTAAACTTCTTCTTACCCCTACTTTACAGGTGAGCAACAGGAGATAAAATAAGTCCCCAAGATCACACCTCAACTAACCAGTGGAACCAGAACAAACTTCTGATTCCAACTCCTGTTTTCTGACCCCTGTAATTCTGCCTTTTAAAAAAATTTAGTTCCTTTAACTCTGCTGCAATCTTTTGTAGTGAAACAGTCCTTTGTGTGAATGCTATATCATGGCATCATCTTTTTATTGATATTTTAAATCAAAATTAGAGATAAAAATTTAAATTAAAGTTCACTCATCTGTGGCGCTACCAGTGAAAACCGTTCACTGTGACACATGAATAAGCATCAAATGTCTTTGACATAAAGCCAAGTCATGCAAGTTTCTCCTAATGCCAATTGTAGAACTGCTACTACATATGAAATGTGTCCCTTAGACTCAACAAAACATAATAATGATAATAATAATAATAATAAAAAGCTACCATTTATTCAGTGTTTTTTATGTGTGGCAGATAATGCTAGTGCCTACCCACTATCAACTATCACATCCATTTCTAAGCAGTTCAGTTCCCTTTGAAGCAGCAATGTTCCCACTGAAACTTTAGCTAAAGATGATCCTGTGACAGTTCTGCCCAATGAGGTACAAATGGGAGTAAGAGGATTAGTGTCTGGAAAGACTTTTTCCCCACGTAAAAAAGTACAATTTTGTCACAAGAGACATACTGGGTTGGCCAAAAAATTGGTTTAGTTTTTTTTTTTGTAAAATAAAGGACACATTTTTCATTTTCACCAATAGTTTTATTGATTTGGATATTTTTAGTATGTTGGCTATCTCCCTGCAGTATAATATTGATTGTTCTCAGTTAAGTCTCAATATTATGGCTATCAACTTCAACTGGTCTACCTGACTGGGGAGCATCATCCAGTGAGAAATCTACAGCACAAAACTTGGCAAGCCACTTTGACACATTGGATCAGTCACAGCGCCGCTTCTGCACACTGCACAAATCCTTTTTTTTTTTTTTTTTTTTTTGCATTTCAATTGCATTTTTACCTTTCTTGAAATAATAAATCATAATATACCAGAAATGTTGTCTATTATTTTCCATCTTCAATATTAAAATGGCTACACAAAATTCACCAACTTTAGTTAGTTTTAGTTCTTTTTTTAAATGAATGCTGGATGACAGATGTCACAATACAATCTAACAAAATTGCTTCAAGTGAAGTTAAAGACAACTAAGTGCTACTAGAGCCATGTTACGGAAAAAAAAAACCTTTTTGGCCAACCCAATATATTCTAGTTTCTTAAACATGGCTTGTATTCTCTTGCCTTTATGATTCAGCTCATTCTGTATATTCATTCACTTCACCTCCCCAAACCCCACCTACCTTTCAAGCTCAGCTACAAATCTCAGGTGGTGGTGCAAAGAGGCCTGGTGAAAAAATGACTATGAGTGGGTTTTTTTGTTCTTTTTTTTTTACCAAATCAGTTAATCTTGCTAACCTTTCTTAGCTTTATTTTTTTTCCTCACTAGTGAAATAGAGATCAAAGCTACCTACCCACCTACTTGTCAGGGATGCAAAGAATAAATGGACTAATACATGAAGGCTGCCCCACATGGTATCTGGCACAAAAGTAGCAGCTTAGCAAAGAAGCTTTCCTGTGTACTTGGCAGAAATGACCTTTTTTCTCCCTGGGGTCTACTCTGTATCATGCTTACTCCATGTCTCTTATTATATTTTCTTCATTTTAATTAATAGTGTCTTTATCCTCTTTACCAAATAAAGGATGTTTCTTGAAACCCCAGGCCCTTGCTCATAGTATTTATGGGGCTTTTTTTGGACTAAACGTATTGTGAAATGTTGTGAGACTTCCAGTTTCCAGTTCCACAAAGAAGGACCTTCGAAGTCAGGTCTCTGCCCTAACAGCAAGTAGGAAGCTGAACAGACTAAAACATCTACAGTGCCTCTATAATCCATAAAGAGGGGGAGGCAGAGGGAAACTGAGACTCCCAAGACTGGAGAGACACACAGGAAAATATTGAGTGTCATGGTTTACAGAAGCGGAGACTCAGGAGTGGAAACCATTATAAGAACCAGTGCCAGGGAAAGACCTGAACAGAATTGATGAATTGCTGGAGGCTCAGTGTAGAAAACTCTAAGTTAAAATTCCAGGGGGAGCCAGACGTAGAGGAAACCCCACGATTTTGTGAGATTTACCTCCAGAAGCTCAATGAGCTTTCCATAGTAAATGTCAGAGAAAAATTCTCTGTACTTCCAGTACAGGGAGGGGAGAGGAACCATCTTGAAATACTACCTGGGGAGCCTACCTGATCTGGGGAACACAACTCAAGCTGCTGGAGCCACCCTGTCCCACTAAAGGGAGGAAAGGAAAAGAAAGCAACTGAGAAACACTTGCAAAATTCTCAGTCCAGAGCCATAGGCTCACTAAAAGTCTGAGACCTAATCACAGGACCATGAAACTCTTCCCTGATTCCCACATGTCACCACCACATTACTAAAGGCCTATTTAGGGCAGTTTTTGTTTTTCTTTCCACAAATATGGTATCCAGCTATCAAGAGAAAATTGCAAGCTATAGTAAAAGACAAAAAACAATTTGAAGAGACAGAGCAAGTATCAGAACCAGACACGGCAGGGATGTTGAAATTATCAGACAGGGAATTTAAAATGACTCTGATTAATATGCTAAGGGCTCTAATGGATAATGTGAACAGCATGCAAGAACAGATGGAAAATGTATAAGAAGTCTGAACAAATAACCAAAAGGAAATGCTAGAAATAAAAAAAACACTGTAACAAAAATGAATAATGCTTTTGATGGATGAATTAGTTGACTAGAGACAGTGGAGGAAAGAATCTTGGCATAAATGCTATATCCATATAAACATTCCGAACTGAAAAGCAAAGAAAACAAACACTGATGAAAATAGAACAGAATATTTAAGGTCTGTGAGGTAACTACAAAAGGTATAACATATGCATAATGGGAATACTAGAGGGAGATAAAAAGGAAAAAAAAACCCAGAAGAAGTACTTACATCAATAATGATGGAGAATTTCCCTAAATTGTCAGACTCTAAACCACAGATCTAGAAAGCTCATTGAAAACCAAGCAGGACAAAGGCAAAAACAAAAACAAAAAACAAAGAAAACCCCTACTCTTAAGGCATATCATTTTCAAAGTACAGAAAATTTAAGATACAGAAAATAATCCTGAAAGAGACAGAGGAAAGAAATCTTATGTGTGGAGGACCAAAGATAAGAATTGTATCTAACTTCTCAGAAATTATGCAAGTAAGAAGAGAAAGGAGTGAAATATTTATTTTGGGGAGGGGGTGGTTTGTTTTTTTCTCATAGAAAAGGTTTTATTCTTTTTTTTCCATTGTTGTTAAAGTACAGTTGTCTCCATTTCCCCCCACTACTCCCTGCCTCGCCGTCCACCCCTACCTCCCATTCCTGATCCTATCCCCCTTTGGCTTTGTCCGTGGGTCCTTTATACATGGTCCTTGATGAGCCTCCCCTTCTTTCGTTCATTATTCCTCTCCCCTCTGGTCACTGTCAGTCTGTTCTTTATTTCCATGTCTCTGGTTCTATTTTGCTCACTTGTTTGTTTTGTTGATTAGGTTCCATTTATAGGTGAGATCATGTGGTATTTGTCTTTCACCACCTGGTTTATTTCACTTAGCATAATGCTCTCCAGTTCCATCCATGCTGTCATGAAGGGTAGGAGCCCCTTCTTTCTTTCTGCTGCGTAGTATTCCATTGTGTAAATGTACCACAGTGGAATATTTAAAATATTGAGAGGAAAAATAAAGTGTCTGCCCCCTAACCTGGAATTCTGTACTCTCAAAAATTATCCTTCAAAAGTGAAGGAGAAATAGACTTTCTCAAACAAACAAAAATTAAGGGAAGATGTTACCAGTAGAGCAGCCAAGCAAAGAAGGTTAAAAGAAGTTCTTTAGAACGAAGAAAAATAATATAGGTCAGAAACTATCTGCATAAAGAAAGGATGAGCACTGAAGGAGTAAAGGATGGCCAAATAATTTCTCTTTTTTTATTCTTAATTGATCTAAGTGATAAAATTTGTTCAAAGTAGTAACAGTGGCAATATATTCAATTTTGTATGTGTATATATACATAAGCATACATAATCAAATATATATGTAGTTACATGTCATTTATGTATGAAATATATATTTTATTAAATATATGTAAATACATATTTTTAGAGCTTAAGCCAACCTGAATTTATTTCACAGATTGGTAAATTTGCCAACCTTTTTTTTTGTTTGGGATTCAGAACAGTTTTCTTTGGGTGGTCAGTTTTATTGAATATGCACAGATCATTGCACTAGAGACAAAGAGAGCAAGCAGACAGATTTAGGCTAGAGAAACTGATAAGAAAGAACTGTAAGAATATGATTCAAAATTAAATATAAATTGGTGTTGACTATAAAGTCTTTTTGCAATGACAAAAGTAATAAGAAATAAAGCAGCCGATAAGACATTTTATGGTGCATTTAGACCAATTTTCGTTTAAAATTGCTAAAAATAATAATAATGGGATATACTGATTCATACCAGAGAATAAAAATACCCTCTTGGTTAGATGTAATTAAACTTTGTGATGACACATTCCCCAACATTATATTCTTCTAGTTATTGCAAGGTTGGTATGGTAAGATGGGAACTAAAACAACTCAAGGTCTCTCTTTTCCGCTCCTATATACACCTGAGATAAGGATGGTGGGAACAGGAGAGAGTGAGAAGGAAAAAAAAGGGAGGAAGGTGCGTAGGCAGGTTGTTTCATAACATCTCCCCAGTTTCAAAAGACGGCAGCGGGGTAAGGAGAGTGAAAAGATGGGGGGGGCCACATTGGGGGGAAGTCAGGTAAGAGAGTTTACTACCGATTTCCTCTATGATCAAAAACTACACAAAATATACATGGGCACATATTAATATATGTTATTATGTGTCCACACTGAGAGAGACAGACACACCATATAAAAACACAACTTATACATAAACCAATATACATAGATATTAGAACAGTTCTTTTCCTCTCAGGCATCAATCCATTCCATCATGTGATTCTAGAAGACAGACTAGTTTGGTTTTATCCTAGTTTGATACAATATTTTCTTTTTAGTTATCCTGGTTAATTCTCACAAAACACGTTTTCCCTTATGGGAGATGGAATCCAATGCCAGTTATAAATATCTTTACCTCTCATCCTTACCATCCTAGAAAGTAGAATCTTAGCCATTGCTCAAAAGCTTATCTTAGGTTCTGGTTAATTTCATTGATATGTTTTTAAATTCTTTAAAAGTTTTTGTGTGTGTCTAAGAAGCACGCTCCTGATGAGTACTTAGTCTCCAACTA
This sequence comes from Pteronotus mesoamericanus, assembly GCF_021234165.1. Lineage (NCBI taxonomy): Eukaryota > Metazoa > Chordata > Mammalia > Chiroptera > Mormoopidae > Pteronotus > Pteronotus mesoamericanus. The sequence goes on along the minus strand of NW_026555329.1, from coordinate 63,713,711 downwards.
AGGCCGCTGGGAAGGTTTCATATGCTGCATTCTTTCAACTGCTCCTGTGCTGTGCTTATGTGTTAATAGTTTTCTGACATCCGAAATCATGGCCCCATCTGAGCCACATGGAACATTTTTATCTTAGAGGAGGGACTCAGACTTAAATACAGATGAGCTTGTCAGCATGGTCTAGATGACATTTTTATAACCTGTAATGTTCTTCAGCAAGATGTGGTTAATGATCCTTCAAGTTCTCCAACCAGAGAATGCTGGATTCCTGGTGGAAGGTTGTATTCACACCACAGCTTCTGAGCTTCCTACAAAGTTATTATTGTAGGGATTGGCTGATGAAAATTTAAGTGTTGTTGCATTTTTCATTTTATCATGATCAGTATTAATATTGTCATCTCCTTTTTGTGCCCTTGTCATGCTACTTTAATTTAGACTAGTTTTACCTTTTGCTTTTGGAATGCCATTCTTCATAAGCTTGGAGGGAAAGGAATGCCCTCTTTCAGTGCCTGCTTTTTGCTTGGCTTTAACTCCAAAATGAGTTAGTCCTTCTGGAGACTGACTTCCAGAAAGTTTATGGACCCCCTACTAATGTAATGAGATTATTCAGAAAACTATTGCAATGTGGCTGAGAGATAAGACTACAGACTACCTGTGCTCTTTGTCCCTAAGTCCCTTCTATTTGCCCCTTAACTCTTTCCAGATTAGTTTTCTCTGGGCCTTTGGACCCTCCACTGCTGGAAATGAGTTCAGTAAATGGCTATTAAGCATCTGCTTCGTGTAATACACTATGCTGCATGATGAGGGGATCTATCCTTACTTCGAACAGTTCACAGAGTGTGAGACAGTAGATGCACTACATGCTCAGTAGAGGTACTTCCACATAAAATAAAACTGGCGCAATACAGAAAGATGCAAACAAAATGCTCACGTTATTTCCAAATGACAGGAAAAAAGGAAGCATTGAGGAGGTGGCATTTGGACAGGACTTGAAAGAAGATTAGAAGTTTGATAGAAGAAAAAAAAGACAGACATGCATTTCAGGCTGTTTGAAGAGCATGAGCAATTTTGAGAGAGTGGAGGCTGTGCTTGGGGAGTCTGTGTGTAGCTTGAGTGGACAGCGTGGCACAAGTGGATTGTGAGGTGAGATTGAGGGGCAAGTGAGGAGGAAATGTCAGAGGCCAAACTAGAGTACCGAGGTGGGTGGGAGGTCCTTACAAGGGCAACCAAACAAAACTGACCTTTTTCCTTTAGGCAGTCGGGAGGAGTCAGAGATTTCTGAGCAAAATGATTAGACTAGTGTTTCAGAACCATAATTCTGGTTGATGGAGGACCAAGGAGATCAGTTAGAAAGCTTATCCTCTAGATCAGGTTTCAAGGACTGTCGGTATGGGATTGGAAAGACATATGGCAGAATTTTCACAAGTTGAAGTTCATACTTGGTAAAGAAACTCAGATGAATATTCAGAGGAAGAGTGAGAACAACTCCAGAGTGTTTAGCCTGGGATGTTGCTGACGTATTCTGTAGTAGACTAATATCTATAAACACAGCAAAGAAGCAAATTAGAATAAGTCATGAAGCAGGTAAATGTCATCTTAGGTGCGTGCTAGTGGTCAATACTTGACAATTGCTTTTGGATCCTCCCGCTGGCACTATATATGACTTTCCATTTTGTTCTCTAGGGCAGTCTCACTGTCCATCTGTACTTGTCCACAAAGGCTTCCCTTCCAACTCTCCGAACTACCTTTTTCTAAAGAATCCTACTTGCTCATATACGCCATGACAGAATCTTACACTGAGCTAATTAACAGATAAAATTGTCCGTGCATATATAGTAATAAGTTAGTGGTTTAACCTCCCAGGCCAATCCTGTTGCATTTTACATATAACTTTCTGTTTAATCTGAATAGTTATGCTAATAGTGGTAAATTCTTTGCCTTATGTTGGAGCAGTGGGAAGATATCTGGAAGTATATAAGGTACATCTCTTGTGCTTGTGAATGTAGTTGGCTCTTAATAGAGGCATAATGGGGGATGAATGGGGAAGGAAAGTATTATTAAAATCAAGCAATGATATTTGAGCAATTTAAGATTTCAAAACACAAAATATATTTTAGTACCTGATGTGTGTTTTCGAAATATAAATGTATCATTTCTTTAAAATATGATACTAAACACTTCTTATTTTTTAGAGAGAGAGGAAGGGAAAGAGAGAGAGAAGGAGAGAAACATTCTTATGAGAGAGAAATAGCAATCAGTTGTCTCATGCACACCACCAAATGGGTGCCCAGCCTGTAATCCAGGCATATGCCTTGACTGGGAGTTGAACTGGTGACCTTTCTGTTTGCAGACCAGTGCTCAACGCACTGAGCAACATTAGCCAGGGCTAAACACACTTATGGTCATAAAAAAATGTCGTATAAAATGCTTTCATTTTATTTTTTCAAAGTATACTTCCATCATGAAAAGGTGTTGAACCAAACTTCAGGAGATAAGAGGAACAGGGTGCTAATATTGTAACTGCTATCAATGACCTGTCTTGGAAGGTTTTCTATTTCTTTCATAGGTGCTTCCAGGTAGATTTGCATCATCAACCTTCAAGGGAATAATTGTTCACCTTGGGCATGTCTGTAATATGGGAATCATGTCCTCTCCTGCTGAAGTGCAGCCACCTTAAAGGCACATGGTAATGGCCACTTCAAAGAGCGAAGGCTTCTCTGTAAACAGATTAAGAAGTGACAAGGATTATAAGAGACTTTAGGGGACTTCGAGGCAGCTAGAACATAATTACCCAAATTAAATTTGGCCTAAACAACAGACTAATGCTTATTTCCTAGCCACATGTTTCAGGGAGACAATTGTCTATGTTGCAATTTTCTGTATAAGGAAAAACAGGCATTTTTGAACAAAGCAACAGTTTCTAAGACATTTTGTATTTGCTTTTTGGTTGTTGGTACTTGGAAATGTCCAGAGTCCTTATTTACTTATTTTTAAAATTCATTTATTTATTTGTTTGCTTATGTATTTATTTGTTTAAAACTGTGATAAAATGTACATAAGAAAATTTAACAAAGTTTAAAATTTTAATCAGCGTAAGTGAACATTGGTATTAAGCACATTTGCATAGTTGTGCAACCAGCACTGCCCTCCATCTCCAAAGAGTCCTTATTTTTGTTTTGTAGTTACTTTTATGATTATGTGCACTTAAAGAACAAGGATTTTTATTTTCCTTTCTTCTTTTTTTTTTAAGTTATCACAGTATTTTTCCCAAAAAAGCTTATGACTGTTTCAAAAAGGGGCTTTCGGTTCAAAGTATGTGTTTCCCTTAGGAAGATATGTTGTACATTCAACTATTCTCGATAGAACTAACATCCTAACTTCAAAAACACAGTAACGCCGGACCTCTCCGGGACTGCGTTGCTAATGCTTTAACTACGAGTCAGTTAAACTATGGCGATCTCTGGTGAACAGTATTGAGTTGGCATCTGCCTGCGTCACAGCAGCTTCAGAGGGGACTGCTTTAAGAGCAGTTTTAATTCTTCCGCATGTTCAAAAGATTACTTTATTCCCTAAGCCAGTAAATACTTATCATTAGATTACCCGTGTTGTGCCACACATATGCCTAGGAGCAATACGGTATGTAGTGAGCGTGGTCGAGTGCACTGAGTCAACTACGATGATGTTCCTTTGGGAAAGGCATTTTGGAAAATGGTCCTGGTGCTTAGATGGGAAAATGGAGTGCAAGTTGGTTAGTCTTTCTGTTCATTCCATAAAGTACAACAAAATGTGTTCAACAAGCCTTTTGGTGTCATGACTCTTCTGAGTTTGGTGGTAAAATACTTGTTCTCTCCAGAATGCACCCCCACATTCATGCTGTTTATTCACCATTACAGGTGCTGTAAAAATTTCCTAAGGCTTATTCATAGACCTTTCAGGAATCCATGATGTGTAGATTAACTTTCAGTGATGTGCAAATCTGGAGGTGAAAACTTTCCTGACTGATTGTATAACACCACATTGTTGGACCTGTGGCTTTTGTTACTCAAAGCGTGGTCTCCTGATCAGCAAAATTGTCATCAGGTGGGAGCTTGTTAGAAATGCAGGCAGTGACTCCACCCCAGACCCACTGAGTTTCAACCTGCCTTTTTAAAACATCCGAAGGGCTTTGTGTGCACATAAAGGACTGCACATAAATAGGCCCTAGAACAAAGTGTGTGTGTGTGTTTCCATATTGGAATAGTTCTTAAGACTTTTTTGGGGTTATATAAATATTACTAGTTATTCATAAACACTGCTATTTGGACGGAAAACTCCTTAAAGGATGTTATTTGCATCAGAGTTTGAAATATTTGTGCATTTTGACACAGGAATTCCAGGAGAAGACATTTTAATAAACATACTGTAATCCAAAGAAATCAGCATGAGATTCTTTTGGCAATATTATTATGTGACCAAATAATTGACAATGACATAAATATTCACTTCTTGAGATTGTTAAGTAAATTATGGAACATATATAAACAGAATAAATGTAGAGCCAATAGTTATATTAGTGATCTATATTAGTGACAGTTTTCCATAATTAGTGTTAATTGAAAATGAAGGATTTAAAATTGCATAGATAGTATTAGTTTATTGTTTTTTAACATAGACAGCTGTAGATATAATGAGAAAAAATGTAGTTCAAATGAGAATGATGGTTGTCAGTAAATGGTAATAAGATGGTAGACAAATATTCTCTTTTCTCTTTAATTTCCTCTCCCTTTTTATCTTTTGCTCATCTATACTTTCAGTTTTTCTTTATAATAAATTTAAATGTCTCTAATAAATGTTTTAAGTGAAGAAAATCAGCATTGTTCTATAAAACTAATATTCACATGGTTTCACCTGATATTTGATGATAGTCTGCTTTCTCTTATTTTTGATGATAAAGATGTACAATTACTTGAGTCTGGTTTTAAAAGGGCAATAAATAGATGCAGTATATCTTTTTCGGCATTGACTCTAGAATATAATTTCCTTCTGTTGATATACAACAACTTGGACTATAGGCCAAGAAAATGCGAGCATTAATTTTTCTTTTCCCTCAAAGAGATGATCTGATTATTGGTTATTGCGGGGTAATATTGTAACCTGTTCTTTAGGTTGATATAACTGCCCACTTACTGTGTCACGACGCAGTGACCCAGGTTGCCTCGCCCTGGCAAATACCTAAGCTTCCACCCCATCCAAAGTAACAGGTGTGCTGAGACAAAGAAATATGGCCCAAATGAAAGAACAGATCAAAGCTCCAATAATAGAACTAAGTGAAGAAGAGATAGCCAACCTATCAGATACATAGTTCAAAACACTGGTAATCAGGATGCTCACAGAATTGGTTAAGTATGGTCTTGAAATGGAGGAAAAAAATGAAGGCTATGCAAAGTGAAATAAAGAAAAACATACAGGGAACCAACAGTAAAAGAAAGGAAACTGGGACTCAAATCAATGATTTGGAGCAGAAAGAAGAGATAAACATTCAACCAGAACAGAATGAAGAAACAAGAATTCAAAAAAAATGAGGAGAGGCTTAGGAACCTCTGGGACAACTTTAGATCTTCCAACATTCAAATCATAAGGGTGCCAGAAGGAGAAGAGGAAGAGCAAGAAATTGAAAACTTATTTAAAAAAATAATAAAGGTGAACTTCCCCAATCTGGCAAAGGAAATAGACTTCCCGGAGAGGGAGTCCCAAAGAAGTTGGACCCAAAGAAGCACACACCAAGACACATCATAATTAAATTACCAGGGATTAAAGATAAGGAGAGAATCTTAAAAGCAGCAAGAAAAAAGGGGACAGCTACCTACAAAGGAGTGCCCATTAGACTATCAGCTGATTTCACAAAAGAAACCTTGCAGGAAAGAAGAGACTGGAAAGAAGTATTCAAAGTCATGAAAGGCAAGGACCTACATCCAAGATTACTCTATGCAGCAAAGTTATCATTTAGAATGGAAGGGCAGAGGAATCACTGGGTCAAAAGGCCGTTCCATTTTTAGCTTTTTGAGGAAATTCCGTACTCTTTTCCACAGTGGCTGCACCAGTCTGCATTCCCATGAACAGTGTACTGGGGTTCCCTTTTTTCCACAATCTTGCTAGCACCTATTGTTTGTTGATTTATTTATGATCACCATTCTGACTGGTGTGAAGTGGTATCTCACTGTGGTTTTCTTTTGCATTTTTCTCATGGCTAGTCCCCTAAGAATCCCAAAACACCAATTCAAAAGAACCTATGCACCCCAATGTTCATAGCAGCACAATTTACAATAGCCAAGTGCTGGAAGCAACCCAAGTGCCCATCAATAAATGAATGGATCAAAAAACTATGGTACATTTACACAATGGAACACTATGCAGCAGAAAGAATGAACTACTACCCTTCGCCACAGCATGGATGGAACTGGAGATCATTATGCTAAGTGAAATAAGCCAAGCAGTGAAAGACAAATACCATATGGCCTCACCTATAAGTGGAACCTAATAATCAAAACAAGCAGGCAAAGAAAATTTGACAAGAAACATTGAAAGAAAGAAAAAACAGACAGGGATGGGAGGGAGGAGGGGGATTGGGGAGGGGAAGAGGAAGGATCAGATCAAGGAACAGGAGTGAAGGACACATAGATGAAGCCAAGGTGGAGAAGAATTGAGAGGGAGAGGCAGGGGTGGGTGGTGCAGGGGAGAGTGATGGCAGGTAAATGGAGACAAATGTATTGGAACAATAAAAAAATAAAAATAAAAATAAAAAAAGAATGGAAGGGCAGAAAAAGTGCTTTCCAGGTAAGGTCAAGTTAATGGAGTTCATCATCACCAAGCCCTTATTATATGAAATGTTAAAGGACTTATCTAAGAAAAAGAAGATCAAAAACTATGAACAGTAAAATGACAACAAACTCACAACTATCAACAACTGAACCTAAAAAAAAACCAACAAAAACAAAGCAAACAACTAGAACAGGAACAGAATCACAGAAATGGAGATCAGAGGGGAAGGGTAGAGGGGAGAGAATGGGATAAAAAGTACAGGGAATAAGAAGCATAAATAGTAGGTACAAAATAGAAAGGGGTAGGTTAAGAATAGTGTAAGAAATGGACAAGCTAAAGATCTTAAATGTATGACCCATGGACATGAACTAAGGAGGGGAATCCTGGTGGGAGGGGCAGTGCAGAGAAAGGGGGAATAAATGGGAGAAAGAAAATGGGACAACTGTAATAGCATTATCTATCTATCTATCTATCTATCTATCTATCTATCTATCTATCTATCTATCTAGTATAACTTTCCATAATGTTGTTTAACATTGAGATGGTGAGGAACCGTAGAAATTAGTGTGACAAAAGTTAAATGTAAAGGAACATGAATGGAAAGATATATAGTTGTAAAAATTACGTGTTGTTGAAAGATAAGCTGTGAGATCCCCAATTCTTTAAAGCTACCTTCAGTTATTGCGATTTTGTTATTTTTTCTAACTTTCCATTTATTATTTGAATTCAATTAGGGTACAATAACAAATTAGTTTACTATGAGGTAACTAACAGATATAGATAGAATTTCTACAAACTTTCAAATTACAGAAAAAGCAGGATTTTGCTATCTAGTATATATGGTACAGGGTCTTCTTCTACTCCAGTCTCGGGATTTAAAAATACAAAATATATATTTTACATAAATTACTGAGAGATTTTTAGTCATGAAGTTAAGTGCTTCTATCAACTTCCAAAAGCTTAATTTCAGAAGACATTTAAATCAGAAAGCATAAAACATTTAGCAGTTTCAAAAGAAGAAAAGCATAGCTTCATAAAACTCCCAAATAATATTTTTGTTCTTATTCTTAGCAGATATTTCTTTTTTATATATGGAACTTTGCCTTGTGAGTTAAAATTTTTTTTTGGAGTGTCTTCACCATCAACCTTGGATATCAGCTCCCTAAGGGAAATATTTCTGGTTTCTGTAGTGAGTTTCTTAAAACCACTTTATAAAAGGTGTACATATTTGAGGTATACGACTAGATGAGTTTGGAGTAAGTATACACTAGTGAAACCATCACCATTTTTAAGGCCATAAATTTATCAATTACCTCCAGAAATTTCCTTCTGACTCTCTTATTTATTTTCTTAAATATACATGTATACATATACATATATATGTTATTTTTTTTGTGGTAAGAGCACTTATAAGATCTACCCTGTTAAGAGAATTTTAAGTGTACAATGCAGCATTCTGAACGATTGACCTAGTGTTTTATAGTAGATCTCTGGAACTTATCTTACATAACTGAAACTTGGTACTCTGACCAAAACCTCCCCATTCTCCCTCCTTTCACCCCTTAATAACAACCATTCAATTCTCTGATTTTATGAGTTTGTGGTATGTAAATGTTTGTATGTATTTAGGAAATCCAATATTATTGTGCTAAAGCAGAAAATTAATTATTTCATCATATTATTACAGTGAGTGAACAACTCATGATTGAACCAAATGACATTAGTCTAGTCCTGTAACAGGTGCATCCATATCCCAGTATCAGCCAGTCCAATGCAAGGGGTCAAGTTTCCTCTCTGCATTAGTGATGAACAGATACCTGACACATACTGTGTCTTTGGAGATACTACTTTACTTTCTGTTCTCATCCTAGTTAATATGCCAGAGTTCTTAGGTAGAAGGTATTTTTAAAATGTGAGATTTATAACAAGAAATATAAAGAGAAACTCCTCAGAGTTTATCTGGCATAAAAATTTTTTCTGTTTCTGAAAGAATATATTCTGTAATGTACTGGAATTTTAGTTTTATTCATAGGAACAAATAATTGCATTAAACCTCTATCAAACTTGGGCCTCACAAGGCAATAAAGCTCAAAGTAAAGGGTCAGGTGGGTTTAATGCTTTTGATTATTTAATTTTCTTAAATTTGATAGGCTTCAACAGATCAATTTCTCAATTAGCTAGAGTGAATACAGAAATTTGGTATTAATGATCAAGATGAACATAAATAGCTATAAGGCATTAGCTCTTTTCAAATGGGAATTCATGTTGACAAAAATGAAATGTCAGCTTGGTAATTTTTTTTACATTTTTAATTAAATCAGTTTAAAAAGTTTCTTTTGTTAATTAGTTATTTGGCTGAACAAAATTATTAATTTATTTTTACCTTCATACACATGGCACTGACCTATGGGGACTGAACAATTATTAACAACATAACTATGCTTTTTGAAATGTTTCTCATTTTAACCCTCCAGTCAGTTTATCATGTAGTGATATTCACCTCATTCAGAAGAAGGAACAACCACAGCGACAGTTTTCCAGGGATCTGATAGCTATGGCAGGTTTGATTCTAAAACTTTGCTCATTCTATCACTAAACTCTTCTTCTTTTGGATAGATGTCTGGTCATGAACTTCATGTTCATCATTTAAGATTCCATCATTGAAAGTCAACTTGAACTCCACTGCTTTAAAGATAACCTCACTAAGATCTCATAGATCATCTTAAGTAAAGGACCGCCTAATGTTTGTGCATATCCACAATGTCTAGCAAAACGATAAGGGCTTAGTACTGGTCTGATAACACTGGTGATGATGTCAATGGAGATGATGATAATGTATAACCTCCCTGCAAGGAAAGGAAGGTCAAGGTTGACAGAGGCAGGTTTACAGAAGACTAGGCTAGGGTAGAAAGCACTCTGCTACACTAATGTTTGCTTGTAGTCAGCAGCAAATATGAGAGGCAGATCCCTATAGGGGTTTAAGTCAACACTGAGATTAAATAGTTTGGAGGTGAGTTTTGAAATGCAAAGAAAACAGGGAAATGGGAAACCAAGATTCATAGCTTGTGGGATTAGTAAACCCATTAAGTTGATGAATGGGAAGGATAAAATAGGCAGAGCCCAGAGAAATTCCCAAAGTGGGCTCAGATATTCCTCATGACTTATTTTTTGAGCTGCTGTTGACGTGGATATGGGAATGCTAGGAGCAGTTCAAAAGTCGTGGCTGATTATTGCCTGGGCATAGGACTGACTTTTTATTTTCACAGACATGTTTAGAACCAGTTGAAAACACTTCTACTTGCTTTTAATTCCTTAATTAGTTTTTTGATCCTATGTGTTTCCATAAAAATGAACTTTAAAGTGGCAACAGGTGATTTCTCTAATAATCATGAATAATGCACCCCCTTCTCTTTTTTTACAAAAATTTATTTACTGACTTTAGAGAGAGAGAGAGGAAGGGAGAAAGAGAGAGAGAAACATCAATTTGTTGTTCCACTTATTTATTTATTCATTGGGTGATTCTTGTATGGGCCTTGACCAGGGATCAAACCTGTTATCTTGGCATATCGGTGTGATTCTCCATTGAACTGAGCTACCCAGCCAGGACCCACTGACTTCTCTTGTCAAATGAACCCAAGACATTTATTTCTAATTAAAACTAATTTCTATATTGCATTACAGTAAAAAGCTATCCTAAATAATATGCTGGGGAAAACCTCTGTAAATGTAGATTTAAAACATACATCTCCATCTTAAAATAAATGTATTCATTCCTATACTTGTGATAAACATAATAGGAAACATTAGATGTAGTCCCATTTCTTATTTTTTTTCCTTTTTTTCCCCTAGTCTGGGAGATATATCCAATAAAATATTGTTACTAGCAATGTCTGAGATTTGCTGCCTATGTTTTCTTCTATGATTTTTTTTATGGTTTTGGATCTAACATTTAAGTCTTTAACCCAATTTAAATTTAATTTTGGGTGTGGTGTAAGAAGGTGGTTTAATTTCATTTTTCTGCACATATGTGTCCAATTTTCCCAACACTATTTATTGATTAACTATCTTTAGCTCATTGTATGTACTTGCTTCCTATGTTGAATATTAATTGACTATAAAAATGTGGGTTTATGTCTGGGCTCACTTTTCTGTTCCCTTGATCTATATGTCTGTTTTTATACTAGTACCATGCTTATAGTATAGTTTCACATTAGGTAACATGGTTCCTCCAACTTTGTTCTCCTTTCTCAGGTTTACTATTGCTCTGCAGGGCCTTCTGAAGTTCCATATAACTTTTTGAAATATTTTTTCTAGTTCTGTGAAATATGTCATTGGAATCTTAGTAGGAATTGCATTGAATCTATAGATTGCTTTGGGTAGTATGGTCATTTTAATGATGTGTAATTCTTCCTATCCATGATCATGGTATGTGCTTCTACTTATTTGTATCTTCAGTTTCTTTCTTCAGTGTCTTGTAATTTCCTGAGTATAGGTCTTTTACATCCTTGGTTAGATTTATTCCTAAGTATTTTATTCTTTTTGAGATAATTGTGACTAGGATTGTTTTCTTAAGTTCCCATAATGTTAGTTCATTATTGGCATATAAAAATGCAACTTATTTCTGGATATTAATTTTGTATTCCTCTACTTTGATGAATTCATTTATCAGATCTAGTAGTTTCTTGGTGGAATATTTGAGGTTCCCTATGTGCAGTATCATGTCATCTGTAAATAGAGTTTTACCTCTTCTTTTCCAATGTAGATATCTTTTATTTCTTCTTGTCTGATTGCTGTGGCTAGGACTTCTAGTACTATGTTGAATAAGAAAGGTGAAAGTGAACATCCCTGTCTTGTCCCCAATCTTAAAGGGAATGCTTGTAGTTTTTTCCTGTTGAGTATAATACTGGCAGTGGGTTTATCACATATGGCCTTTATTATGGTTAGCTATGCTCCTTCTATTCCCAGCTTGATGAGAGTTTTCATCATAAATGTGTGCTGATTTTATTAAATGTTTTTTCTGCATCAAACTAAAAAGTTTTTGCACAGCAAAGGTAAACATCAACAAAATAAAGGACTACCCACACAATGGAAGAACATATTTGCCAATACAACTAATCATCTAGTAAGGGGTAAATACCCAAAATTTATAAAGAACTTAAAGAACTGAACACCAAAAAAACAAACAATCCAATTTAAAAAAATGGGCAAAGGCCCTGAACAGACACTTCTCCAAAGAAGACATACAGATGGCCTATAGACATATGAAAAGATGCTCAACTTCATTAGTCATCAGAGAAATGCAAATTAAAAACCACAATGAGATATCATCTCACACTTATAAGAATGGCTATCAACAATAAAGCAACAAACGATGGCTGGCAAGGATGTGGAGACAGGGGAACTACTTGCACTGTTGGTGAGAATGCACGTTAGTGCAGCCGTTGTGGAAAGCAGTATGGAGATACCTTAAAAAATTAAAAATGGGTCTGCCTTTTGACCCAGTGAGTCCACATCTGGGAATATATCTGAAGGACCCCAAAACACTAATTTGAAAGAATATAAGCACCCCTGTATTCATTACAGCATTATTTGCAATCACTAAGATAGAGAAGTAGCCCAACTATCCCTCAGTAGAAGAGTGGATAAAACAACTATGGGACATTTACACAATGGAATACTACTCAACCATGAAAAAGAAGAAAATTTTACCCTTTGCAAGAATTCCAGGGATGTCCTACCTTTTGTCGTCTATGCACCACACTGGAAGGAAAAGAGTTGTCTTGGGCCACACATTAAATACATTGTGACATGTAATCACAAAAAAATTCATGTTTTAAGTAAATTTATGATTTTTGTGTTGGGCCACATTCACAGACATCCTGGGCTGCATGTGGCCTGAGGGTCACAGGCTGGACACTCCTGACTGGATGGGAGAACATCATGCTAAGTGAAATAAGCCAGTCAGAGAGAGACAAAAAACCATATGACTTCACCCATATGTGGAATCTGATGAACAAACTGAACTAATAAGGAAAATAGAGACAGACTCATAGATAGAGTACAGGATGACAGCTAAGGTGGGGGTGAGGTTAGCAGGTAAAGGAATTGAGCAAAAAGATAAAAGGACTCATGGACATGGACATGGACAACAGTGTGGTGATTGTGGGGGAGGGCATTGTGAGGGGACTAAATGGTCATGGAAAAAATATAATAAAAAAGAAAAAAGAAAAACATGAGAAATTGATTGTTCTTTCATAATTGACACTAGAGCAAACTGATCTAATTGGGAAATGGAGATAAATTCCTGGTTAATATTGATACTTAATATTTTACCATATCGTTATTAAAAGAATGAGGTTATTTTAATATCCATTATTTTTGGATATAAAACTTAAGAATTCCTTATGCTATTTGAAAAATGTTTTTAGCTATATAAAGGTCTTCAGTACTTAAGATTAAATAAAACAAGAATATCAGTATTGAGAATACTATCTTAACCATTTGTTTTAGCACAAAAGTTATTTTTATTTTAATCAAAAAAGACTGTAATTTATGTTCTGCAAGTTGCTTATATTTGTAGACCCAAGTCCAGAGCATATATCATGGTCTTTAGGAATGTCAGTGCTAGCTATTATTAATTATTGGACATAGATCTCCTTGTTTTTTTCAGGTGCTAGGATTGTTTAAAGACGGAAGAATACTAGTGGGGGTCTTCTTAAAGATAAGCTATCTGTCTCACTTGAGCTATACTCATTTGTGAATGAAAATTTCTTATTTTTTAACAGAACCAGAGTAATTAAACAAGACTGTCCTATATTTTTTTCTCAGATTTATAGGGGAGAACATTGCTGTCAGCAGGCTCTGAGAGCCACTTATCTCTGCCTGCTAATATCTGTGTGTATTAGCCATGGATATGAACTGTAGTATTTACCAATACACACAGCCCTTGCTTTTCTCCAGGTCTTGTATCTCCTATATTTTAAAGAAAACACATTTTTGTTTGTTTATTTATTTTCAGTAAAAAAATAGACATTTATTGCAGGAAACAAAATAATAAAAAAGAAAATGTAGATCATTTTTCATTTCACTGACCAAAGATAACTATTTTGGATGCTTATCTTTCCAAATATGTATGTATATGTTATTCCTTTTTTCTCTTATCCATCTATCTATGTATCTCTCTGTCATCTATGTACCTATCATCTATTTATCCTCTGTTCATCATCTGTCAATCTATTTACCCATATGACACATATATAATATAGAATTAAATGTTTAAATTTTTATTGAGACAATTCAAGAACCATATAATTTGCCATTTTAAACTATACAATTTAGAGGTTTTTATAATTGTTTGTCCATAGGTTTTTGTACTTATCATCACTATCTAATACCATAATATTTTTTATCACACACAAAAGAAACTCCAAGCCTACTAATAGACCTGCCCTATTCTCCTCTCCCACACCCTTTAGTCACTAACAAATCTACTTTCTGATTCTAGGGATTTACCTATAGTGGGTATTTCATATAAATGGAATCATACACTGTTTGGTCTCTTGTGACAGGTTTCTTCACTTAACATGATTTCAAAGTTTATGTATGTCATAGCCTGTATCATTCTTTTCATAGCTGAATAGTGTATGGATAGGTCACATTTCTTTATCCACTCACCATTTAATGTCCATGTTGGTTGTTTCTACTCTATTATGAATAATGCTGATATAAACATGTGTGTACAAGTATTTGTGTGAATAAATGTTTCCAGTTCTCTTGGGTATATACCTAGGAGTGGAATTGCTAGATCATATGGTAACTTCTTGTTTAACTTTTTAAGAAATCATCAAAGCTTTTTTCACAGTGGCCATACCACTTTACATTCTCACCAACAATGTATAAAGATTCCAATTTCTCCACATCCTCGGAGGCCTGGGATATCCTGTGGCATCCGTCTTCTGGGATCTGTGCATGGAGGATTTTCTGCAGAGGCCTAAGCCTGAGTATGAAGGAAGAAAGGTCTCCCTGGACTCTAGAGGTCTACTGTGCTTCCCCACAGCCAGCAGGGCCCCTTCCCTGATCAGCCTGCCTCTCTAGGACTATGGGGTGTTTTCCTGCTCAGCCATCTCCTTCCTGCTTGCTACGCTGGCTCTCCAATAGCAACACCTGAAGACTGAGGTAAAGATCCCCAGGGAAAAGCATGTAGTCTGTGGGATCCTGAAACACAGCCTCCAGGACACTGGGGCATGGCTCCATGGCTAAATAGGCAGATACTTTCCAGATGGCCTTGGAATAGATGGAGCATAGGGACAAGAGGGTGCCATCATCAGACCAACAGAAAATGGTGAGCATGGAAACCAGATGAATGAATGAAACTTCTGGACCTAATCCCAAGACTATATGTTAGAGCAATTTTCAGTGGTGAAGAATCTTTTCAAAACTAATTGCCAATGTGTTACAGATCTTTTGTAAAGTAAAATAAAAATGAATTACTAGAGAGATGGTGGAGGGGTAAGTGGAAGCTACACTAACTTTCTCCTGACCAATCTGGAATTACATCTAAATTGTAGAGAAATCATCCTGAATAACCAACTGAACACTAGCTGGAGAGAAGCTTTATAGCCATGGACAGACAGAAGAAACCACTTCACCACAAAGAGACTAGTCCAACAGAGGGAGTCACATGCTGTGGATTGCTGATAGCGCCAAACAGGTTGCCCAGGGCCAGTCACAAGAAGTGTCTGACAAAGGCTTGCATGAGAGTCTTTGCAGAACTACCTGATACATGGAAACAAATACAAAGAAGGAGCCAAGATGGGAAGACAAAGAAACACATTCTCACCAATACTTGTTATTTTTCATTTTTAAAACATAGTTATCATAAGTGGGTATAATTTTTTTAAAGTAATAATATATCCTGAAGTCTCTCCATATTAATAATGTTATATTTATGTTATAATTTTAATTGCTACATTGTATTCCATTGTATGGATGTGTTATTTTTTAACCATTCCCTGACTTGATATGTTTGTATTGATTCTATTTTTCTTATACTGTAATAAAGAACACTGAACTAAAGATTCATATATCTGTGTCCATTTAGATTGTCAACTTTTCCCCATTATCTTAATACAGAAACAATAGTACAGTTCACATGTTTATACATATGTCTTTGTACAGTCATCTGCCCATTTTTATACCATAAAGCTCTACTATTGGATCTAAGAATAAAGGTGTTTTAAATATTGAAAATGTGCTGCCAGAATGGTTGTATCAATTTAAATTTTTATTTGCACAGCATGAAAGTGTTTATACTTCACCTTAACCTATAATATTTATTCTTGAATCAAATGTGAACATTCATATCTCATGGATTTTTTACTATTAGCTAGATGTAATATTGCACATATGCTTACTGTAATTGTTTATATTCTATTTTCAGAGTCTTCTGTTTATTTTCCTGAGTTTTGCAAGTTTTTCTTATTATATGCAAGAAATCCTTGCATATTAAGAATATTAATCCCTTGTTACATTTCTATAGGTTGATTCTCTACAATTTATTAAATTATCATTTAAAATTGAAAAATTGTAATTTTTATGTTGTTAAAACAATCATGGACAAAACCAAAGGGGAAGAGCTGAGGGAGGGAAGGTGGGAGGGGGCAAGGGAAAGTGGTGGAGGGGAGGCACAGAGAAATGTATTTAAAAAGTAAATAAATTTAAAAAAAATAAATAAAAATAAATAAATAAAAAACAATCACTTATTTTCTTAATATTTTTACTTTGTGTCATGCTTAAGCCTTTTATCATTTCAAGATTATGAACATATTTTTCTATAACTATATATAGGACTGTATAACAATAAAAACTTTTATCCTCTAAATTTCTCTCTGAAGTCATATCCTTTGGGCATTTCCCCCTTGGCCATATACATTGGTTGTGAAATACATCATTATCTGTTAAGTTAGTATTCTATAATTTTAATTTTAGTTTTATCTTTGACTCAAATATTAATTAACAAGAGTGCTTAATGGTTTTTCTAAATCATTAAGTGGTTTTGGTATTTTTTATCTATGTGTTGTTTTAACTCTCAATCTTATAAAATCTTTCATTAAAAATTACAAGTTTATTAAATATCAGTCAAAGAATATAATATCAAGATTTTTACTTTATGATAATTATTGCTTTTAACAGAAAATAATTTTTTACAAATGTTTCATATGTTTGAAAATAAAATATATTACTTAATAATTATTGTTTTCATCTGTGTGATAGTTCGGCTACTAAGTGTTATGTGAGAGTTAGACTGTAATTTTATTTTTTAATTTTTAGCAGTATTTTTACTTATATATTTCACTGTTTCTTTTAATTATGCTCCAAGTTGTTTTGTACTTAATACAGAATGGAAACACCTCAAATCACCGTGGTAACACAGACAGTTCCCATTTATCTTAATGATCTAATATACATTGATAGTTTGTGTAATTATAGAAAATTAGGTCCATTGTAAATAAATTATTTGATATCCTTTTCTAATTTCAGTATATTAATTATGCCTAAAATGAGTAGACCTCTCCTAATTTGACATTGTATCAATTTTTTTAGATACTGTGGTATCTGTTTCTCTCTGTATTTGGTTGGCTCACCATAATTCTACAAATAGTAATAAAATATTAATTCTGAAATACATTGAAAAACTGTACCTTATGATATTTTAAACAATGAATCATTACAAAGACATGCATACCCAAGAGCAAAGAACAATTTGACATTCAGCAAGAAATGATGGCTCAACTTGTAAGAAGTGAATTTTAGCCTTATTTTTCTCTTCAGAAAAAAAATTTCATAATGAAAAAGTGAATTAAGCTTTTTGGCTTACAAACATAATATGATTCTAATTCCAGAGAGTTATATTTAATAAACTGGGAATTGTGACAGAAGGTTGACTAATAAAATCTAAAAATATACAGAAAAGCTGCTTTAGAGAATTGGGTGAAGTGAATTCTGTATGTGACCTATTTTATTTAGGTTCATAGACCTACATGGAGGATTCATATTCTCCAAGGGCATAATATCAAGACTAAGTATAGCATTCAGATAATTCACAGAATTGCACAACAATCTATCTTTAAATGTACCCTTCATTTTGGTAGTTTTTACTGTGGCTCTCTTTCCCTTTCTCTTCTTCTTTTCTCCACTAGTTCATTCTGCTCTCTTACTCCCCTTATCCCTTCCTCTTGCCCTTCTCTCTTTGTCTTTTTTGTTTCTTTCTTCCTTTTGGCTACTTGGCTTATGACACATTGTCATCATTAATCTATGCAAAGGCCACTTCTATCTATCTAGCTAGCTAGCTATCTATATCATCTATCTATTATCTATCTATCATCTATCTATTTAATTAATTATTTAATGTAAAGAGTGTAATAAACACCTATTAAAATACTTCTCTGGCCCCCAAAACTAAGATTTTGATAAAAAACTATATTCAAACATCTACAGATATACCTTGTTTTATTGCATTTTGCTTTGGGGATATGTGTGTGTGTGTCTGTGTTTTTCACAATTGAAAGTTCAGGCAATCCTGTATTGAACAAGCCTATCAGAGCCATTTCTCTAATAGGCTCAGATAATGGTTAGCATTTTTCAGCAATGAAGTATTTTTTATTTTTTTAATTAATTTATTTATTTTTATTGTTCAAATACATTTGTTTCCACCTTCCCACCACCACTTTCCCCTGCCCCCCTGTCCCACCTCCCTCCCTCAATCCTTTCCCACTTTGGCTTTATCCATGGGTCCTCCACACATGTTCCTTGACATGACACTTCCTTTCCCTTTCCCCGCCTCCGGCCCATTCTTCCCTCTTGATTCTGTTGGTTTCTTTTTTCTTTCAATGTTGCTGGCTATATTTTCCTTCCTTGTTTGTTTTGTTGGTTAGGTTCCACTTATAGGTGAGATCATATGGTATTTGTCCTTCGCTCCTAGGCTTATTTCACTTAGCATAATGCTCTCCAGTTCCATCCATGCTGTCGCAAAGGGTAGTAGCTCTTTCTTTCTTTCTGCTGTGTAGTATTCCATTGTGTAAATGTACCATAGTTTTTTGATTCACTAATTTACTGATGGGCACTTAGGTTGCTTCCAGCACTTGGCTATTGTAAATTGTGCTGCTATGAACATTGGGGTGCATAGGTTCTTCTGAATTGGTGTTTTGGGATTCTGAGGGTATAATCCCAGCAGTGAAATCACTGGGTCAAAAGGCAGTTACATTTTTAGCTTTTTGAGGAAAGTCCAAACAGTTTTCCACCGTGGCTGCACCAGTCTGCATTCCCACCAACAGTGCACTAGGGTTCCCTTGTCTCCACAGCCTCACCCGCACCAGTTGTTTGTTGATCTGTTTATGATGGCCATTCTGACCGGTGTGAAGTGGTACCTCATTGTGGTTTTCATCTGCATTTCTCTGATGGCTAGTGATGCTGAGCATCCTCTCATATGTCTCTGGGCCCTCGGTATCTTCCTTGGAGAAGTGTCTGCCCAGGTCCTTTGCCATTTTTTTAATTGGATTGTTTGTCTTCTTGCAGTGGAGTCATGTGAGTTCTTTATGTATTTTGGAGATCAAACCCCTGTCTGATGTATCATTGGCAAATATATTTTTCCCATACAGTTAGTTCTCTTTTCATTTTGCTGATGTTTTCTTTAGCCGTGCAGAAGTTTCTTATTTTGATGAGGTCCCACTTGTTTATTCTTTCCTTTACATCTCTTGCTTTAGGGGACATATTGGTGAAAGTATTGCTGCGTGGGATATCTGAGAGTTTCCTGCCTATGTTCTCCTCTAGGACTTTGTGGTGTTGTGACTTGTATTTAACAAAATATTGGCAAACCTCATCCAGCAATACATTAAAAAGATCATCTACCATTCAAGTGGGGTTCATCCCCAGGATGCAAGGATGTTTCAATATTTGCAAATCAATAAAAGTAACATATAGAAACCACATGATCATCTCAATAGATGTGGAAAAAACATTTGATGAGGTACAGCACTCATTTATGATAAAAGCATTCAGCAAAATGGGAATAAAGGGAACATAATAAAGGCCATATGTGAAAAACCTACAGGCAACATGATACTCAATGGGCAAAAACTAAAAGCTTTCCCACTAAGATTGGGAACAAGACAAGGTTGTCCGTTTTCACCACTTCTATTCAACATAGTTTAAGAAGTCCTAGCCACAACGGTCAGACAAGAAGAAGAAATAAAAGGCATACAAATTGGAAAGGAGGAAGTAAAACTATCATTGTTTGCAGATGACATGATAGTGTACATAGAAAATGCTATAGACTCCACCAAAAAACTACTTGACCTAATAAGTGAATTTGGCAAAACAGAAGGATACAAAGGCAATATTCAGAAATTGAAGGCATTTTTGTACACCAACAATGAAATATCAGAAGCAAAAATCAGGGGGAAAAATACCATTTGCTATAGCAACAAGAAAAATAAAGTACCTAGGAATAAATTTAACCAAGGAGGTAAAAGACCTGTATGCAGAAAACTATACAACACTGAAGAAGGAAATTAAGGAAGACACAAATAAATGGAAGCATATACTGTGTTCATGGATTGGAAGAATTAACATCATCAAAATGTCCATACTACCCTAAGGAATTTATAGATTCAACGCCATCCCTATGAAAATACCAATGCGGTATTTCACAGCCATTGAACAGATATTTCAAAAATTTATATGGAACCATAAATGATCCCAAATAGCCGCAGCAATTTTGAGAAAGAAAATCAAAGCAGGAGGGATCACAATACTGGACATCAAACTATATTACAAGGCCACAGTAATCAAAACAGTCTGGTACTGGCACAAGCACAGACACATAGATCAGTGGAACAAAATAGAGAGCCCAGAAATAAACCCATATCTCTATGGTCAATTAATATTTGTAAAATAGGGCAGAAGCATAAATTTGAGTAAAAATAGCCTCTTCAACAAATGGTATTGGGAGAGCTAGACAGTTACATGCAAAAAATTGAAATTTGATAATGAACTGACACCATAAGCAATAAAATATTTTTTAAATTAAGGTGTATACATTGTTTTTTAAAACACAATGCTTTTGAACACTTAAAAGACAACACTATAGTCAAACATAACTTTTATATGCACTGGGAATCCAAAAAATTCTTGTGACTCACTTTATTGCGATATTCATTTTATTGTGGTGGTCTGGAACCCAGCCCAGAATATCTCTAAGGTATGACTGTATTCTATTCCTATAACCAACCTATCGCCCATCCCTCCTGGTCAATCAATATTCCTATCTTTTAAAATACCTTTTTTTGCATATGTCTTATGAAAACACAAACATATTTAAATTTTAATCATTTATATAAAATGGATTTTTGGCACTTTTTCCACTTAATATTATATTGCTAAGATTCATACATATTTATGGCTGTCTTTGTAGTCACATACTTTTACTGCAGTGTTCTATATGCCACAGTTGACTTATTCATTCTCTTGAGGGTGTCTGGGATGATTTCAGGTCAATTCTATAAAACTTTCCAGGAAGATATTATCACAGTTTTATACAAAATCTTGGAGAGAATGGAAAAAGAGGGGAGATTTCCTAATTTACTCTCTGTGACCAGTATAACCCTGAAACCAGTATAAAAGGATATTATAAGAAAGAAAAATTATAGGTCCATCTCACTTGTGAGTATGAATATAAAGATTCTAAATAAAATATGAGCTGATTGAATCCAACCATGCAAAAGAAACTGATCCATCCCATGCTTCCATGACATACTTGAAATGTACACATATAATTCATTAGAGTAACCAGTTAAATGAAAAAAATTATATCAAAAAATGCATAAATGGCATTGCTAACATTAAACCTGTAGTCATGATAAAATATTAGTACATTAGAATGAAAGGTGCTTTCTTAAACTGGTAAGAAGAACCTATAAAATGCCTAAATCAAACATAATCTTAAGTGGACATTGTGGTTAATATTCTTTGAAAGTTAAGAGAAGTATAAGGATGTCCACTATCATTATTTCATGTCAAAATTTTATTGAAGGTCTTAGTGCAATCGAAAAAGGAGAAAAAGGATTAAAGTCTTAAAATTGTTAAGAGGAAAATGAAGTTATACTTATTTTCAGATAATATGATTCTTTACATAAAATTAAAACATGTAGAGACAAATGCTTAAGTATAATAAGCAAGTTTGCAAGGGTTTTTTCAACCTCAAAACTATTGACATTTTGAACTGCATAATTCTTTACTGTAGGTGGCTGTTCTGTGCCTGTAGGATGTTTACTAGCACCGCTGGCCTCTTCCACCAGTCACCAGAGGCATCACTTCTCCAGCTGCAACACCAAAAATGTTCAGACATTGCCAAATATCCCCTGTGGGACAGGATCATCTCTAGTGAGAACCCATGGGCTAGATATAAGACTAATACAGAAAAAAAATTAATTGCATTCTGTACACTAGCAGTAAAGTAGTAGAAAATAAAGACACAATTTACAATAGAACCAGAGCATATTAATTGCCTAGCGGTAAGTCTACAAAAGTGGTAAAGTGCTGGGAAAAAATTATAAATCTATATTAAAACTTAGAAAAGAAGATTTAAACAACTGAGAGACAACTCATGCTCATGGAGAGAAATATATAAAGATATCAAATCTCCCCTAATAATTCATAGATTCCATATATTTTCCTATCATAATCTACACAGGATTGTTCATTGAATTTAACAGGATGGTTATAAATTGTATATGAAAGAGTATAAAGCAAAGAGAAGTCAGAATACTTCTGTGAAAGAAGAATGGGGAGAGGGGACTTACCCTACAAGTACATCTTATTGTGAAACATTGGTAATTTATATAGCATGATATTGGTTCAAAAAGAGACAAATGAATTAATGGAAAAAATGTAAAGTCTAGAAAAAGACCTAAATCACTATGTAATTGAGAAAAAAAAGGGGGCCATAGTCCAGTCATTTGGAACAAATGGGGAGAAGGTATTGTTGGGAAAATGGTTACCAATACAGAAAAAAAGTCAAACTGTATTTCAACCTCACACCATACCTCAACCACAGGTGGATTAAAAATGCAAATGTAAAAAGCAAAACTTAACAACTTTTAGTAGTCACTCATTATAAAAACTGAAAAATTTGATGATTTTAAATCCAGATGGCAAGAGCATTTTTGCAGGGCAACATATTGGGCTAGTCAGAGACCTCTTTCTAGAACAGCAAATCTGAAAAAGCATGAATATATGAACACACACTTGTACACACAACTCTTTCATAAATGTACTCATCACTGTTAGATACTCAATTATTAATAAAACACCATTAGAGATAAAATTACTAATAATTTGAAATGGAAGTCTCATATATACATATATATGATATTAAATACCCCACAAAAGAAACAATAAAGAAGTTGCTAAAGAAAGAGATTTTCTGTTAGGGAATAAAAATGTACTGAGTATTTCAACATGCTTTTTTTTACCCCCAAATTTCCCCTAAGATGTATTACTTAATCTTTTCTAATTATTACTTATTCTTGTCCATTCTTTCCTTTAACTGAACATTTGATATTTTAAGAGTCTTACTGGTTACTCTTCTAATAGGATATTTTTTTTAACTTTCTAATTTTTCTGCTACATTGAGATATGTATTATTAAGTAATGATCTTTATTTTAAAGTTCAATCAGCTGATTTGAGTATAGTAGCTTCCCCTTATGTGTGGTTTCACTTTCTGCAGTTTCCATTACCGGTTGTCAACCATGGTCTGAAAATATTAAATGGAGAATTCCAGAAATAAACAATTCATAAGTTTTAAATTATGCACCATTCTGATTATCATGATGAATTCCCCTATTGTCGTGATCTGTCTCACCCAGAATGTGAATCATTCCTTTGCCCAGAGGGTCTGTGGTATATGCTCCCTGCCCACTAGTCACTTAGTAGCCACCTCAACTTTCATGGTGTCCCAGTGCTTGCATTCCAGTGGCCCTTATGTTACCCAATAATGACCCCAATGCTCAAGAGTAGTGATGCTGGTGATACGAATGTGCCAAAGAGAAGCCATTAAGTACATCCTTTAAGTGAAAAGGTGAAAGTTCTAAACTTAATAAGAAAAAAATCATATGCTGAGGTTGCTAAGATGTGTAGTAAGAATAGGTCTTTTGTCTGTGAAATTGAAAAGACAGGAAAATAAATTTATGCTAGTTTTTCCATTGTAGCTTAAACTACAAAAGTTATGGCCACAGTGTGTGAGAAGTGCTTAATTAAGATGGATAAGGTTATGCTTGCACCTGAAACTAATACAAAATAATGAAAACTGTAACTGAAAACTAAAATTAAAAGTAGAAAATCGGAAGGAAGAAAAATACACTTTTAAAACAAGGAAAGAAAAGACATTAAATTTGTGGGTGGAAAGCATGAACAAAAAATGTGTTATGGTGGACAGAAATATGTTTTTACCAGTGAATACTAAGCCTCCAGAAACACTTTAGCAATGATTCCCCAAAATGAGTGATACCACGAGTGCAAGTAAAGGATAGATACACAGATCCAGGAATAGGTTTGAACTGAAAAATATAAAAATTACTGGAAAGGTTTAGTCTGCCATTGAGGAAGTCACTGCCACACTGATTCAGGAAAAAGGATACCACCCAAAGCAAGTCTTCAACTGCAATGAAACTGGGCTTTTCTGGAAGAAGATGCTCAATAGAACCTGCATTCATAAAAGTGTGAAGAAGGCACCATGGTATAAAACATTGAAGGGCAGATTAACTCTGGTACTATGTGGCAACATTGCAGGGCATATGATAAAGCCAGACACAGAGTATGGAGAGAACAACCCTTGGGTTCTCAGAAACAAAAATTATCTTCCCATTTGCTGGCAACACAATCAGAAAGTGTGAGTGACAGCCAACTTATTTATGGAACAGTTCCACCTATGCTTCATTCCAGAAGTATAGAAATACTGGCAAGAGAGAGGGTTAGAATTTAAAGTCCTATGAATAATAGACAATGCATCTGGCCATCCTGAATCTGTTTGCTATGAAGAAGAAAATGTTGAGGTGGTATTTTTACCTCCAAATGCCACCTCAGTGCTTCAACCCCTTGACCGAGACATCATTTGGTTTGTCAAAGTCACAGACATCCGCTTGGCATTTGATCACATTTAATCAATATTTGATGCAGGCCTTAATCTGGAAATCATGTAGTGCTGAAAATCATTCACTATTTCTGACACAGTAACATTCATAAAATCTGCAATTAGTGAATTAAAAGCAGTAACTGTAAATGCCTGCCAGAAGAACTTATGGAATAAAGTTGTGAATGATTTTAAAGGCTTCCCAGGGATCAATGGGAAAGTTAGGAAAATCATTCATGTAGCAAGAAAAGTTGGTGGAGCAGTATTGTCCAACATATTTGATAAAGAAGTTGAACAACATATTGAATTGAAGAATTGGAATAACTTGCTGAGTCATTTACAGAGGAAGAAGAAGAGGAAGAAGAAACTGAAGCAGAATTCGCAATGTGGACATTACTGAAATTTGCTGAAGGGTTTCAGACTGACATTTGAATGGACAGATATTTAAGAACAAAAGTATGGGATACAATCCTTGAATGGAACATAGCATTAATCAAATGGGTGTGTGATCACCAAAGGTTTACAATCTCTGCAGCAATCCTTTGGTAAATTAAAAGGAGACAACTTCCAATTACACCATTCTTCCAAAAGGTTTTGGCAAAAAACCGTTCAACTATAGATGATACCCAACCATCAATATCCTCTGCTCCTCACATCCACCCATCAATATCGTCATGGCTCTATGATTTAGGATCACCAAAGCAGATGATCCTCCTTCTCACATATCAGAAGGTCAATAATATCCTGACACTAATGTCACTATACCTACATCATTCCCCTCATGTCATCTCATCACATAGATACTTTATCATCTCACGTCATTGCAAGAGGAAAGGTGAATACAAGACAATAAGATATTGTGAGAGAACGAGAGGGAAAAGAGGAGTCACAGTCACATAACTTTTATTACAGTGTATCATTTTACTTGTTCTTATTTATTATTTATTGTTGTTCATCTCTTACTGTGCCTAACTGATAAATCAAATTTTATTGTAGGAATGCAAATATAGAAATACACATAGTATATATAGTGTTCATTACAATTCATGGTTTCAGGGGTCCACTAGGGGTCATGGAATATATCCCCCAGGGATAAGGGGGAACTCCTGTACTATCAGTGCAATTATAGGTTGCATTTCAACTTCTCAACCAGTGTTGTTCATTAATGGTAATGACAGTTTGCATTCTTTTTAATTTATTTTTTATATTTTTACTGGCTTTTTTATTATTCAAATACATTTGTCTTCATTTTCCCACCACCACTCTCCCCTGCCCCACCCACCTCCACCTCCCTCCCTCAATCCTTCCCCACTTTGCTTTGTCTCTGGATCCTTTGTACATGTTCCTTGATTTGACCCTTCCCCTTCTTAAAGAACCTTAAATGCAAGGATCAGAAAGACATTTCTACAAGAGAAAATACTATTGTCAGTTCAGTTTCATGATGGAAAATTAATAAGGAGGGTTGTCTGAAAGAATTAGAAATGCCATTTGACTACATTTCTTATTTATTTCATACACAGAAATAATCAGTTAAAGGAAAGCATTTTCAAACCAAATTTCTTAAAAGTAGACATATTTTTAACACTTTTATATTTAGTTTTTATGAAAACATCCAGTTGAGTGAGCAATTTAGCCAAGGTAAATGAGCATGGAGAATGTACCGTGAGATTCTGGAGTGTGGTTACACATTCTGGATTCTACTTTTATATTCCATGCATCCACATTGTAATCATCACTACTGACTCTTAAGGAGAATTTTAAAGAGGTTAGTTGATCCATACTAATGTCTTTGATACTCAGTTCTAAAACTCTGTATTATTCTTAAAGCTTTATATTGTGATATGAAGTAAGGCATTAATTTCCACATTTAAAACAGTTTTATTTATTTAATAAGTATTCATTGATAACCTACTTTTCTAGATACTAGTGTTAACCTACTTTTGTAGATACTGGTATATTTTTGATTGTCTACTATAAACACCACACTAACAACCTACAAAAGATTAAAAAGGCGAGAAGTTTGTTTTTGACTCAGATAACAGCATGAACGGGTGAACAGGTTACTAACGAAGACCTCCTCTTGTAACTGAATGCAGGTCCAGCTACCTGCCACTACAAAAATCAATACTAGAGAGGCAGGTGCTGATGTAAAAGAATGTGATTTATATTCAGGTGCCAGCCACCTGGAAGATGGGGGACTCATGTCACAAAGCCCATCTCCACTTCTCAGTGGAGGCAGAGGTTTTTATAAGGAGAGAGAAGGAAATAAATCAAACATCAAGGGAGGAGGTTGCAAAGTTCTCTACATGCAGACGAGCACAGTCCATTCCAATAAGGCAAGCGATGGCCCAGTGGGCATCATCCTGGTTTAGTTATTCTTGCTCCACAACATCTCAGCTTCACATCACCCTGGCTCCACAGTTGAAGGTCAGCAAATCTCCCAGAGCTGGGATACCTGAAGGTCAGGGTCTGTGTCTTTTGAAGTTAGTTCCTAGGAGTCTTATACAACATGCTGTCCATCTACAAACTACATATTAGTCAGAGTCAGCACTTACAGAAACAATGTCAAAAGAATGGTGGGGTGGGTTACTGCCCCGCCATTATACTCAGAGCACTCACACAGGAATTCAGGCTGATGCAAGCTCTCCCATCTTTAATGTGTAGCCCTCCAGATGCCCAGCATGTTGTTTTCATTCTAGTTGGCCAGAAGAGAAAAGATCATAGAAGATCCCTTAAGAAGATTTTAATGACTAAGTCCCAGAGTAGTACATATCTCTTCTGTTCACATTTTGTTGGCTAGAGCTAACCATTTGGTTGCACAACCAACTACAGGGAGATTAGAATTGTAGCCTAGCTATGTGTCCAGGAAAAAGAGAACATGGATTTGAGTGCTCACACAGTGGTCTTTGCTGCACATGTAGTGCTGAACATAGTGAAAAATGCTATATAGTCATGGAGCTGAGAATCTAACTATACACAGCAACTAGTTAAATAAGCCATGTATTTTGGATACTTGTGTTACTGGAAAAGGGACCTGGCCCTTAGCAGGTCTGCTGAGGACCGCCCTGTCATGTGTGGGTTTTTTACTTAATGTAGAAAAGATTTCATAGCACGAGTCCAGGTGACTATGAGGATATGTTTATTAAAGCTGGGGCAGTGAACCAAGGAAGGGCTCAGGGTATTGGAAGCAGCAGGAGAGCCTAAGCATAGCTGCCTTGGCTCTCTGGAAATGTTCTAGGGAAACAATGAGCCTCGGCTGGGCTACCTTAGCCCCCTTGGAAGACAGAGAAAAGGGGAACTTGAGGACAGCTTCAGGCCCATTACTGCTCCAGGTTACAAGCCTCATGGGCTCCCGTAGAGTTTCAGAGAGTCAATAGTGTGGGAGAAGAAGGGTGGGGAGGAGGAGGGGAAGGTCACCGATGTGCTCCTGGGAGGGAGAGGGAGAGCTTGCCAAGGGTCCTTGTCCTAAAAGCTTTTAAAGGTGGAGATCTTATGGGAGTCCCAGGGGAGGATCTCAGTAGCATATTCATCAGCTTTCCAGGTGTGTCCTCTCAGGGTTGTGGCCGCCAGTGATTAGTCAGCACCAGGGCAGGGGGTCATTATTCAAAGTGGTTGGTCCCAAGGTCAGCCATCGCATCCCTTTGTCTGGTTTTGCTGCTTCTCTGGGCCTGGAGCTGAAATACAACTGAGGCCTAGATGTTCTCTCTAGGGAGGAAAGGTCGAGGGGAAAGATTACCCCGGTGGCAAGGTTCTTGTTTTCCCAGTGTTGCCCCCTGCTAGGCACCCTGGCCATCTGCCCCTGGTGACCCTCTGTACCTGGTTGTAAGTTGCTCAGCCTTTTTTTTTTTCCAGCTATTTGTCTGTTTCCCTCTTCTACTTTCCAAGGACTTTTCCTAGCTTTTTACTAATATTTCTCATTTGTAAGTGCCATGAAGGAAATAAATAATGTGTGTAAGGGTAAGTGTTAGAGAAATGGGCTAATTTAGGTATGGGGATTTGACAAAACCTCTCTGTCTCTGATAGTTGAACTGGGATGTAAATGATGAGAAGGAGCCAGTCATGTTAAGAACCAAGTGAGCAAATGAAAGAGAGAGAGAGAGAGAGAGAGAGAGAGAGAGAGAGATCCTGAAATATAACAAACTCATGTAGAGCAAACTCATGTGTTTGCAGAATAGGAAGAACCCAGAGTGTACAGAGTATAGAAATGAATAAGACTGAACAGAAAACAAGATCTTAAAAGCCGTAATGAACATTTTGTGTTATATTATATTCTAAGTGAAATGGGAAGCCACTACATGGTTTTAAGGAAAAGAGCCATATGATTTGATTTGTGTTTCAAAGTATCGTTCCAGCTGCAGAACAGAGAGTGGGGTGTCATTGCTCAGTGTGAATACAGGGCAATGGAGTTCTAGGAGTTCAGGGAGAGAACACAGTAGCTTGGACCAGCATAGAAGAAGGGGAAATAGAGAAAATGGGAAAAGTCTAGATATGTTTTAGAGGTAGAGACTGTTAATGCCTTGAAGGTGGGCTTTGTTTGTTTCTAACACTGGAGCAGTTTGCATTTAATTTTAGGGTCTTATTTCCATATCTGGCATCCACAGAGCCCCAGGTCTGACACCTCTTTAAGGGAGAAACTAATGAAAGGGGTTCAGTCCAATTGAAGTGGAGGCTGAATCCAAAAGGCAAAGCAGTGGACTTCTTCCCCAAGGAATGAAATGTTGGAGTCATGACTGCTGAAATGATTTGTCTTTTAGTCTTGTGATGTTTAATATGGATTGCTACTGAGCATTTGAAATATGGCTAGCCAGAATAGCAATGATCTTTAAGAATAAAATGTACAAAGCATTTTGAAGACTTGGTATGTGAAGAAAAAGTGTAAAATATCTCATTAATATTTTTATATTGGTTATATTTTGACCTCATAATATTTTGCATATATTGGGTTACACAAAATGTATTACTAGAAATAATTTCATCTTTTTTCCTTTACTGTTTTTGGAATTCTTTAAAAAATAACATGTTTACAGAAAAAGTTGATCAATAGTACACACAGTTCCCATATTTCACCCCCCTGACACACACAGTTTCCCCAATTATTAATATTTTGTATTAGTGTAGTACATTTGTTACAATTAATGAGCTAAAGTTCATGGTTTAAATTCATTCTTAGTGTTTTACAGTTAGATTTGGGGTTTTAGCTTAGATTTTGACTTGATTGAATGGATGGACAGTCCTCAGCTGCTTACTGAGAGGAAAAAGACTGAGGAAAGTATTTGGAAATGAAAAAGAATCACGTTGTGTCTGATGTATAATATATAAGATATCAAACAACCAAGTGGAGATACAGATAATTGGTTAAGTCTGCACTCAGGGCTGATGCAAAATTTGAGACTCATCAGTGGATGTATGAGATGAAATTTCAAATTCAAATGGTGTGAAGAGTTAATGGAAAATTAGAAAATGGAGAGAGTGAAGACAGCTCACTAAAAAGTTTTTTTTTTTTGTTTTTTTTTTTTTTACTCTTGAGAATGCATAAATGAGGCAACATGGTTAGTAAAGGTATTTACAGGCTAGACTTTTTAAAAGATAAGAGCTATTAGAACTCATTTGTAAACTGAAGAGAATACCTCAGACAGTCTTAAGTTTTTTGATGTAAAATGAAAGTTAATGGTGGAACTACAATTGTGTGGAGAGTGAGAGTAAATGAGGTCCTAGCACTAGAGGAGGAGCGTGTCTTTGATTGGATCAGGGACAGGCGTCAACAGGAGGAAGAGATACTATGATAGTGTAGATGCAGATAGATTGTACATTTTGTGTGATGAGGGAGTTTTTGTCTTATTGTTTTTTTCCTCAATGAAAAAGTATGAGACAAACTGAAGTGACAGGTGAAGGAAGATGCTTGACATGCAAGGCCAGAAATAGTGAGTCATCTAAAGGCGGGAAAGTGTAGCAGAACTGAGGAGCAATGTTGGCTAAACATATGAAATCTGGAGTTACGATTTTAAAGTGAGACCAGGCAGCAGGGTCAGGACTAAATGAAACAGGCAAGGCACATAACTTGCAGAATTTAGGAGGTGTTCACTCTTGGATTCGTGCCTGAGGCACCTCCTGTGTCTAAGTCTAGTACTGGCCTTGCCACACAGTAAAGTTTTGTGATTTTCTCAAACAACATTGAGCTACTTGAATGTAGGCAAAGAGTATGTTTATCATGATTGTGATTTGGCAGAGGAATAAAACTGGACAGAGGGAGACGTGCAAGAGGACAGAGGGTATTTGCAGGGAAGGTCATAGAACCTATACAAGAATAGGAGGGAAGAGAAACTACATGGGGATGAAGTCTAATGACAAATTGGGCGGATAAATTAATCAGTACATGTAGGGACTTAGAATCACTGCAGAGTTGGGGGTGGAAGTTGGTACCAAAGAGATGATGTAGTTCCTGGACAGGACAGCTTTCAGAGGGTGATCGCCATGGTGGCTGATGGGATGCATGAGAGGAATGAGCACTGGACGAGGAAGTCAGCTAATGGTGAGGCTGGGACGCTGTGTCACCCAGGTGGGTGATGAGGCCACCAGAAGTGACAACTGGAATGGGGATGGAGATGGATACAATGTGTCAAATGCTCAAGTCTTCAATGAACAAAGGCTAAGTAACTGATATATATGAATAATTTGACTGATTTCTAAATAATTACACTGTAATATGATTCTAATTCACATATATTTCTGTTTATCGAGTGTAATAAATACTTGCTAAAATAAACTGGATAAAAGGAAGAGCATGAATAATTGAGATTCTGTTGGAAATTGCTATTTTTTATGGCATTGTGGTCAATGACTTGAATTTCATACATTCATTTTTCTTTTAAGGGCACTAAAAATTGCTAAATTAACTGGTTTCATTTTTAGCGTTCTTATTTTTTTTTTCCTGCTTACCCAATAGTGTAGGCGGTTATGAGAAGGAAAATAGATAATGTTTTGTAGCAAGAGGGAGGAAGGTAAGTAATAAACATGACAATAAACTGAGTGACTTATAAATATATTTATAATATTTGCACAGAAAGGTGAATGAATTATTCTCCCCTTGGTTTTGTGTTGTG
Source organism: Pteronotus mesoamericanus (assembly GCF_021234165.1). Taxonomy (NCBI): domain Eukaryota; kingdom Metazoa; phylum Chordata; class Mammalia; order Chiroptera; family Mormoopidae; genus Pteronotus; species Pteronotus mesoamericanus. The sequence goes on along the minus strand of NW_026555329.1, from coordinate 63,681,637 downwards.
GGAACAACAAAATGTAGATCAAGGCAGCATAGTGTAGGCAAGGGAAGGGGTAATGACGATGACAGTTTCCTCTACTGCACAGCTGCCATGTGCCAGTCACCCCCAAGTGCCTTACCCTATAATAGCCCCCGGATGCGGGGGTTATTATGCTCTCTGACAGCAAAGTAAACAGTCTACTGAGGGTGATGTGCCCAATCACACAGGTGATTGGCAGAGCCAGAAATCAAACTCCAGTCTCTGAATCCCAAGGCCACACACTCTGTTCCCCAGAACAAGGTTGAAAAGAGCCAACATTTTCACATAGAATCTTCATTGAATGTATCATTTTTCCTACAAAAGCACATTGAAGTGTTTGATGTGCCTAGTAATAAAAATATAGTTTTTCCCCACATTTCTTATTGAACGGAAAATATTCAAGGAGATGTATAGACTCTGAGAGCAGAAACTGACTAGTGAAAGCTGCCTCCCAGCTCCACGTTCCTGTTTCCATTTCTCCTCCAGTGCACATTGACTAAAAAGTAGTATTTAAAAATTAATTGACTTCAGAGTTCCTGAGGTAACTAAACTCTAGGATGGAAAGAAAAATAAGAAAATTTGCTAAAGCACTGGTGTGTGTGTGTGTGTGTGTGCGTGTGTGTATTAGCCTAACCAAATACAGTTGTTTTACATTTTACTTGTGTTGTTAGTAAATCCTAATAAAATGATGGATATATTGAGACATTTGTCATTCGGAATTTTTTTCTGGACAAAATGCCACTTAATTCTGTTTTTCAAAGTGGCCAGATTCAATAAAAGGATGATCTTTCAAATTTCTATTTGTAGAAATAAGTAAAAAGCCTGACCTCTCATGGCTATTCAAGGGTGTTCTTTGTTACACAGACCACAGAACCACAAGGCAATCCTTTGTGAAGAGCCAATATGCCGATGGGGTCAGTTTTCTGTGTGAAAGGTTTAAAATAAGTCAACTACTGCTTTGGCCTGTGTAGCTTAATTGGTTGAAGCATCGTCCAGTAGTCAAAAGGTTGCAGGTTTGATTCTGTTGGGACACATGGCTGGTTGCAGGTTTGATCCTTGGTCCAGGTGCATTACCGGGAGGCAACCAATCAATGCTTCTTTCTCATATTGATGTTTTTTTCTCTCTCCCTCCCTCTCTTCCTTTCTCTCTCTCAAAGCAATTTTTAAAGGTCCTCAGGTGAGGATAAAAATAAATTAATAATAAATAAATAATAATTCAACTGCAAGCTTAGCTCAGGATCTGAAATTAGATTAGTAAAACAACTTCTAAGAGTGGTTTCTAGCATCACACTGATAACAGTGTGAACAGGACTGATTTAGCTCCCTCATTATTGAATGTAAAAGGTGAAATGTGATTATAAATGAAGTCCATAATACTCTATAGAGGGTATGTATGAATTTCCTTTAGATCATTAGGGTGTGTGTCTTTCATGTTTTACTGCAATTAATTAATTGCTCACTCAGTATGGAACAGTCTTTGGTGCAGTGCCTACAAAGAAGAGATGCACTCTGCCTTATTAGGGAGATCATAGTTTTGTGAGAGAGGCCACAGGTCCACCCAGTGTTGAGCAAATAATAGGTTCTCAATAAATAACCATTGAATGAATGTTTTGACTAGGTATAGAGATGTATAGTAAAAGTGTGCAGGGTGTAGCAAGTACTGTGATGGAGCCAAATGAAGAATCACTTGGCTTCCTGTTCAAGTTTTCTGTAAGTGTGACATTTGAACCACATTTTAAAGAAATTATATAGAGAAGAAAGGTTAGGAGGTAGGAGTAAGGGAACTTACAAAATATAACATGTGCAGAGACATGATGAAGAGCGTGATGAGTTTAGAGAAGTGGATTGTTGGTATGCGTAGCATTGTGTTCAAGGAGGAAAACAGATTAGTAAGGGTAACTTCAGGAGAGCAATATATGCTCACTGAGAAATTATGTTCCTACATAGACACTGGAACTAAAACACAGCACTGTCTTAAAACAGTAGAGAAAATAATAGTTCATACTTACTAAAGGCTTACTATACCCTAAATGTTTTACATATATTAATTCTTTTAATCCTCATATATCCTTCTGAGATGGGAACTACTATTAGCCCATTTTAAGAACGAGACAGGTGAAATAGAGTGAAATTAAGTAACTTACTTGAGATCGTACCTCTGTGACAGAGCTGGGATTTAAACCCAATGATCTGGTTCCAAAACTTACAGTCCTACCACTTTAGTATTAATATATTGCCTCTTAAGACAATGACAAATTTCATGTAACTTGCTGTTAATAATGATATTTGAAGTATCTAAGTCAGCCATCCCCGACCTTTTTGGCACCAGGGACTGGCTTCGTGGAAGACAATTTTTCCATGGACAGGTGCGGGTTGGCGGGGAGACAGGAGACAGAGCTCAGGCGGTAATGGGAGAGGCAGCTCCAGACCGGGAGGAGTGAGGTTGGCAACCACTGATCTAAGTTGTACAATTATTATTTTTGGGGTAATATATCTCTCCTTCACTTGCTTTCCAATGTACTTTCTCAAGTTCGAGAAAAGAGGTGTAGAAACAGGGTACACTAGGAATTCCATATAATTCAGGGTACACGTATGAGAATGTGTTACCCAAGTAGCATTCTTCCATATTGGGTACCATTAGCGTGAAAAAAAATTGGGACTGCTGTCGCAGGAGATAGTCATTCAGTGAAGACTGTGACAACATTGGGGACTTTAGTTAGAGAAAATAAAATGTTTCTTTATTCATGGAGAATATGGCATCAGGATTTTTTGAAGTAGCATATAAATGTCAGGAATTGGTGATGTTAATGTGAAATTCATAACCGATAGGTATTTTTCCATTCAGGAACACCTTTCCATTTGAATTTCCATAACCTTTGTCTAGATATCACTTAAAGAAATTCCACCATCCTACTACTCTGCATTGGTGTGTACTGAAAATACATAAGGAGTGAATATTAATCATATCTAAATATACCATATATTGCTCAATGTACTTGATAAGCACTTGTTTATTTCATTCTCATACCAACCCTAAAGACAAGTGTCTAAAGTGTCTTTATTACCTCAATTTTACAGATAAGAAAATTGAGGATTTAAAGGTTAACTTGCTTGAGGCTACTATGAGTTAAAAACTGTTTTGGTCAGGTATGGCAAATGGGTTTCCACTTGAGTATTTAAGGAGTAGCTAAGATAGTACTGATTGCTTGCAGGGCTCCTGTTGCACTCTCAAATTCCTCGTTTCTTTCTGGATTTATATATAAAGTAATTTCCCATGTGAACTATTAATAAGAATAATTTAAATGCATACAGCTCCTTTAGGACTTCCAAATGTGTTCATATTCATTGTTAAGTCCTTATGTGACAAGTGAAAAAAAAACCCAAACAAATATGCACAAGTTGTGAAAATAAATGGGGAAGTGGAATTAACACCAGCCTCCCATTCTTGACTCTCAGACCAGTGCTCTCTCTTCAGTTCGATGTCATATTTTGTAGCCTTGGAAGTTTTGCCAGTACCAGTTACCATGGTCTCATCAGAGACTTCACACTATTTAAAATTAGGAATATTCCAGAGAACACAGGATATTGACATCTCTTCATTAAACACCAGGAAAGTACCCTAAATGCTGGTGTATGGCTCTGATTGTATTTATTTAAAAGTTACTGTCTTAAGTCATCCATTTTGTTTGACAAGTTAAATGTTATAGAATTTCATGATTATTTGTTTTAGTTAAATGCTCTAGGATAAGAAAAACCAGGTAGAATAAGGAACTCATTCTAAGATAGAAATACATAGAATTGGCGTACACAACAATTAGTATACATTGTTTGAGAATACAATATGGAAAAGAAATAACAAGAAGGGGACACTTTCTAGTACAGTATAGAACTTAAATCCAATATGCTGTGAGAAGAAATTCGGGGAATAGGGCCTGTGGAGAGAAGATAGACACGAAGAAAAGGGAATGGGGTTAGGTGAATTTGTCCAGATAGCAAAGAGTAATCCAAGAAGACAAGGTCGGGGAGGGTCTCTGAAGACTTGAAGAAAAGGAAGGTTTATGTGCACAGTGAGGCTCCATGGAAGACGAAAGCATTGGGGACAGTGATCCCTTTCTACTCTTAAAACCTGTGATTATATAAAAATTAATGAGAGGGGAGGCAAAAATGAGCAGAAGATATCAGAGAAAAGATGAAAGCTTTCGAGAGAAATGGGAGTTTAGAAAAGACTGCTTTTCTTGCATCCTGCTGCCCTTCCACTATTAACACTTGTCACAGTGAACTAGGGGCACTTTTATGATCTGACTAGTGTGGAGACTTCCCAACTATCACTTCCTCACCCACTGAGAGGTTCCCATCAGCAGCCCACATTGATATACTCTTGGGCAAAGGTAGCAGAAGCAAAGGTTTAGAAGAGAAATTGAATAGGGCAACTGCTTCAGAACAGAGCTCAAATCAGATTACTGTAAAACACCAAAGAATCTGGCTGGGTCTCCCTCTTGCCACATTTGAGTTGCTGTTTGTAGTTCCTATTGTACAATAGCTGTTATGCTTCAAGACATTTACACTCTTCTCTATTAACTGTCATTCTCTGTAACCAGTATTGAATATTCAGCCCATCAACTTTTATTTATTTAACTGTTATGCCTAACTTGGATACTCATCATTTACTTTATAATGAGTACAATAAAGCATGTCTTCCTCCTGTACGTACATCTGGGCCTCCTTTCATGTAAAAGATATTATGCTATCAAGAATGACCTTGTATGGATTACAATCTTCATATCTCTTACCATGCACAATATATTTTTATCTACGGTTCTTTCTTAGAGAAAAATAAGCCCAATGGGCTATCTTGCTGAGATTTTATTAACATTGTTTTCTAAATGTTTATAGGTAGTGCTGGAACACCCGTCACTTTTAATGAAAATGGAGATGCTCCTGGGCGCTATGATATCTTCCAGTATCAAATAACCAACAAAAGCACAGAATACAAAATCATTGGGCATTGGACCAATCAGCTCCATCTAAAAGCAAGTATCAATATAAATGTACACCAATAGATACTGTTGTCAAAGAGGGACACTTTATTTTTAAGTATATAACTTTTGTTAGAATACATTTTCTTGCATTTTTCAAAAATGTATGGTTTAATCCTACCTTCAACCTTCAACTTTGAAAAGTTATAGAAAGGCGTAAATGTCTGTATAGAAACCTGATATTTATAGGGATCTAATGCAAATTTCTTTCTTTCAATGGACTATAGATGCACTTAAGGAAATTTTGCCCTTTTTGGGAAGACTCACTTGTTCAAGCCTTTGCATACTCTGTGTGTGTGTGTGCATGTGTGTCTGTGTGTGTGTGTGTGTGTGTGTTTGGGGAGTGGGTCACAGAGTTGGCATGTGCAGACAGGCCAGCCTGAAGCAGGGTCCTAGGTCCTGGGGGTGGTGCCAAACACAGCTGGGCATTTGCCTGCCCAGGTGCCATGCTGCCCCGAGACTCTGTCTTCTCCCGCTGGGGCCTGGTGGGGACCAGGTGAGGGTGGCATGTGGAAGGGTGGAGAACAGAGGAACCTCTTCAGATGTGCCTGGTTGGTGGGCAGCCCTCCAAGGGGCTCTTCTAGGGAAGGGGTCTTTGGGGGCTCTGGGGAGAGCTGCTTCTGGCTTCACACATCAATCAGAAGGAGCCCTGGGGCAGAAAGCCAGTCCTGGGCTTGATGGATAAGGGAGGCCCAGGAAGTCACAGGGCACTGGGCTGGCAGTGGCAGCGTGGCGGAGGGAGGGGTGGTTGGAGCAATATCTGTTTACCACTGGGTGAGGAATTATTTCATATTTGAACAGCCCTTGGCACCATAGCAGTGCTCAGTGTCTTCTTTAGGTATAAAGTAAGAGGGCTGCTCTGCAGTCTCAGCTAAGGATGGGCATTCTTTCACTCATTGTCTCTTCTACATCTATTATATAGGACTATTTTCAGAAACTGAGTGGCTGAGGAATTGTTACAGCAGCAGTATTTCCTCTATAGGCAATAAGATGATTTTAAAATACTTCAAATGAACTAGAAACATGTTCTTCTACTGTTCTATTGTTTGAATTTGTATTCCACTCTTTCCTTCAATGAAAGTATCTCCTCCTCTTGATTCTCAAAGCTACCATAACTCTGTGAGAGTTGAGTTCATTTCCTAAATCAATAATGAAGTTCATTTCCTAGCTACAGCTTATCCTAGTAAAAGGGAAAAGCTGACGATATACATGAGGGCAGGAGAGAGATCATTCTTGTCACTATGCGTAACATGTACACATGTGCTTTCATGGTTTTGAACTCACTCAAAAGACATCAATTTAGTATTTCAATGCATTTTCACTTCCTTATGTCCAAATATAGCCCCTGCAGTGGTATGTTTATGCAGCTTCAGTCACCAAAGTTCTCAGAAAAGAAAGAAACAGATGATAATAACAAAACTAAGGTATTTATGATTTATTGTTGCCTAAACGACTTCCTCATAATTAGCACAGTTCTGCATTGAATAAGGTGCAAAGGTATTTATTTCCACTATTGTTATATGATGTATGACCATATGTCTACAGTTTACTACTTGTAGCAGCCTCATGAAATCTTATCCATTGTTTTGTAATTCAAATTGACATTTATCCACACATATCTTTAATAACTCTACAGGTTATTGATACTAATCTGAAAACCAATAGCTTTTTATCAAAAGCCCTTTTATAAGTGGAACTATGTGAAATAGACTAAACATGACAAAGAAAATGTGATAAGGACTAAAATGGGAAGCTACTTTTTATCTGACTTTTATTAATGCCAAACTGCCTATTATAGTCTTACGATTAGGGATTTGCATAACAAAACTAAATGGTTGAAAAATATGTGTACTAATATGTAATACCATGATACTTAAAATAATTATACACTCAAGTACACACACACCTCTCTCTATATATGCATGATATATTTAATATAAAACTTTATATTGGATCACAAGATGATCTTTTATGTACATTTAATGGTGCGTGACAATTTTATGTTTATTATTGTGTTATTGTTCATAAAACACATCAAACTGTTTATAAGAATTATATCTCAAGCATGATTATGATTATTCATAACTGGATAGCAGTGATTATTCTACTGAAACAGGGAGAAAGAATCTCTGAGAAGAAAAGAACAAATAGACTGTGGGGAGAGGTTATGTTCATTCTGTTACATTCTGGAATTTATCAGGATGAACTAAATGACTGTTTTTTCCTGGGTGTTGGATCAGTCACCTGCTTGAAGGTGAAGTAGCGGGTGCTTGCAAAATTACTGATGCATTAAAATTCTGCTTACAACTTGAGTAAGGCACCAACAAATTGTAGGCCTCCATTTCATCATATGTCAAATGGAAACATTAGTAGCACTTACTTTATTTGGTAGTAATAGGAATTAAATGAAGTAATAACACTAAGCATTTCACCCAGTGCCTAGCACACATGAAATCCATAAATATTATCTATTATTAATTCAGTATCTCATGATTCTGGGTGACCACTAAGAGGTGTGATAATGTGTGTTGTGAGTACAGAAGTGAATGAAGGTCTTTATTAGAAGAGGCTCCTGCTTTTAGAAAGTTTGCTATTAGAAAGTTGAAGTAAATCTTCACATTTCAAATGCTGACCATTTGTTTCACAGCTCATTGTTTCTGCCCATCTTTAATATTGCCCATAATGCTTGAGAAAAATCTATCTGCATTTACAAAGTAAACTTTATGTAAGATAAATATATAGTATTTTATACTGGCACGTGGCTACTTATTGTCACCTAGGTGGTTAATTTAGAATGGATTTGATAAATTCCTTCTGTGCACACATTCTGTACCATTTTGTGACTAAATAAGTGGTCCCTGCTCTCAGGGAGCTCACACCAATAATTCTAGCACAATGAGGCAGTTGCACATACGTACATGGATTTTCAAGGGCAGCGTAGAGGGAGGTTGCTGATCTGGCCTGACTGCTGGTGGGGGCTGTTGAGGGACAGGGAAGGATACACCCCCCCCATATACTCCACCTCTTCTTATTTTATTAAACCAGATTAATGACAGATTTCACACTCTCAATGACAAACATTTATCAGCCAATTATTGAACTAAGTTCTACTTATTTTCAAAGAGCCAGTTTTCCTGGCTGAATTCAACCAGAAGATAATTTTGTACACAGAGTGTATAATTAATCATATATTAGTGCAACAAATTTGCCCCGAATATATCTTAGTAGAGTGAAGAAATTTTTAAAACAAGTAGGTTATTCTCTTCTTTTATGAGGTGCTTTAGTTTTCAAAAGCATTGTCTTTACTATTTCAAATACTAGTTTCTTTTTCTTTTTTTATGGAGCTAATATATGTTCTTCTTTTAGCAATTACCATCAGTTAATATAAATTGTTTATATTGATTTAAGGTTTTTATTCAGTAATCTCAGTCCATGCATGAAAGGCGTATTGTCTGCCTGAGAGTAAATTTGAACAATTAGGTCTCTCCATTTTATTAGGCTGACTTTCTCAAGAGACAGGTGGTCCTTATTAGTGATTATAAAACATATTGTGATCGAGAGGTTCAGAGTGAACATCAAAGGCTGATCTGAGAAGGAACAGCCATATGCTGCTTCAGGTCCACAGGGAGAGGGTGTATCGAGGTTACTGGATGGGTCTGAAATAGCTCAGGACTCACATATTTATTCTTCCAACCAGATCCGCTTTTTTTTTTTTTTGCCTTACTATAGGAATGAGATATATGTTTTGTTTTCCTATCTTCTTATTCAAGTAAGTAATTTGAAGATACATAAAAATATTAAAGAACACTGACTTCATGAGTGCAACCATAATTAAGACTGGCAGTGTGAATTGCAAAGGTTGTTTTGAAGAAGGGCTTCATTGACCCTGATTTAATTTTGCAGTGGGCCATTCCATAGACTAGTGTAACTGTTGATAAGGTACTGAATTCTGAGCCTCATTTTTCTCACCTGTTAAATGGGGATAATGAATGGACTTACTTTGAAGATTAAATGCATTGTAACATAGTGGTCAAGAACAAGACCTCAAAGTCAGAAAGATGATCTTTGAATACCAAATTCCTATTTATGAATCTTATAGCCTTGGACACATTATTTTTACCTCTCTTGGTCTCAGGTTCTTCATCTACATGGAAACAATCATAACTACTTCATAGAGTTTTGGGGAAAATAAGAAAATACATATATAAATATTACAGAACATTGACTGACACATGTTTAGTATTAAATGTATGTGTAATAATAGTGTTAATAGTTTAGTTTTGTTTTGCCAGTATAATCAGGTTACTACAGAGTAATGTATAATGGGCATTTTTTTTCTTGAAACAGAGAACAGACTGACAGCTGTTTAAGGGGTGGGGGTTGGAGACTAGGTGAGAAGGGTGAAAGGGAAAGAAGAAAGAGAGAGAGAGAGAGAGAGAGAGAGAGAGAGAGAGAGAGAAAGGAAGGAAGGAAGGAAGGAAGGAAGGAAGGAAGGAAGGAAGGAAGGAAGGAAGGAAGAAGAAAGACTAGACTCATGAGCACTGAAAAGAGTATGGAGATTGCAAGAAGGAAGGGGTGAGGGGAGGTAGAAGAGAGTAAAGGGGGGATAAATGGTGATGGAAGCAGACTTGACTTGGGAGTGGTGAACACATAGTACAATATACTGATGATGTACTGTGAAATTGTATACCTGAAACATATGTAATATTATTAACCATTGTTACCACCATAAATTCAATAAAATAAAATGGGTATTTCAATCTGAAATACTATATATGTGAAATATTTTTATGCATTTATCTTGATGTTCTGAGTAGGGAATAACTGTAAAAAGGTATACATACCTGAATATACCATGACAACTTGTTTGCATATATACAGTAAGCTCCAAATGTTTCTTTTGATATGAAAAGACAATTAACTTCGTAATTCCAGTTCTTTGGAGACAATGAATAAAATTTCTGGTGGAATTTAGCCCCATCAAATCTGTCTTTTCTGTGTACTTGTAGTATAGTTTTTATAACTTGACATTTTAATTGAATATATTCATTTGCCAGTCAAATTCATGCTATATTGGAGTTTCCTCAACTTGCTTGGAACACAAAAAGGGAGAATTTCTGAGTTTCCTCATTTGCATCATGTGTTTATGATTTTGGATAAACATCAAAAGTTCTTAAACATAATAATTAGATTCATTAATTTAATAGAGGAACAGTTTTTCTATAGTGAAGAATAGTGAAATGAATTGAAAGGAGTCAAAACAGTGCTTGAAGGGTGACTTGACCTTTTATTTGCTTTGACTCTTAGGAATTATACGTTTTCTCTTTGCCTCTCTTTCTCCATTTGCAAAGTTGGCTGCATTTGAAAATTCTCTTTCATATTAACATCAGTGCATATAAGATAGTCAACCGTATGATACAAGCATTATGTACGGGGCTCCCTTCCCCACAAAATGTGAATGTGAAGTCAATTCCCTGAGACTTTGTACTACATTCCAATAGAACTTGAAATGCCACTATAAATGACTTAATACTCTATTCTATATTTCCTTTCATAATTACAAGATGATTCATTGTCCAAACTATATATTTGTTTATTATATAGAAATTTATTGTTTTCAAAAATGTTAGTTTTGATTAGTATTGTTATCAATGTTTATGAGAAAACAAGCATTTAGAAAATTCATATTTTTGACATATTGAGCAAATGTCAAAGTGATTAACTTTTACTACATTCTTGCCAAGCCAAGAGTAGGTGTTCAGTAAATATTTGTTGAATATGTGATTAATATTACTCTAGTTTTTATATGCTGACTAAATATGGAGCAATAATCCAAGGTTATTGATTAGAAAGTGGACTACTTGTGTGCAGATTACTTATTCCGTGACTGCTCACTGCCAAGCAGGATTTTGAGGAGTACAAAGTTCAATAAAATATACTTCCAGACATCATAGGGCTTACAGTCTACTAAAGACAATGCTATACTTGATTTTATCTACAATAGAAGCATAATTAGACAGGTACAGACTAAAGAATAAACTCTAAATTCAGAAGATGTAATGGGTATCTTCAATTTGGGGGACTGGACAAAGTTTCTTGAGAGGTGAAATTCAAGCTGGATTTTAAGTTACTTTGGTGGCCAGAAATAGTTGGAAGAGTATATAGGTCATGGAAAAAGCATCTGTTCAAACTATCTATCTGTTTATTCCAGAGGAAAGTGCCTCCAATGGGCCATTGCTGTGCTAGGTGCTGGAATGGTTAAGATAAATTTCAGATTCAGTCCCTAGTGCTGAATTAGTAGTGCTATTCAGGAGCAAAATCCCATACTCCTTTTCCGAACCCTTAATTCATCTGTCTACATCCCTTTATTCTTGTTAATCTTAAATCCACATTCTTATTAGCAGAGTAGGATCTGTGTCTCCAAGGAAGCATATTCTATCTTGGTCTGAGGCTGGAGAATTAAGGAACTAGTCTGATATCTCTTTCATTATCCCCAAAGAGATAGGTTGGGAAGACCCTAATATTTGAATGGCCTTATAAAAGAAGCCTGACATTCAGAAGTCCTGTACTGTTCATATTCTTGACCGTGTCATTTGTAGAGCTTCCTACCCTCTGTAGGACTTCATAAGTGCCAAGGGGTTTCTGATACCTTCCTTTGAGGAGGAATATCCATTGGGTGAGTTGGCCAACCCTGCTTACACAAGGATTTCATAATGCAAGTTGGAAGAGCATTGATGAAGATGAGGACTGTTACCTATATTTTCATAGGGAGACAGAAAAGGATAGTTAATTTGTGGGATGAGTGTGATCCTGAGCAGCCAGAACAAAGGACAATCTAAGCAGAGGACATCGTGGGGAATGCAGAAAGATGGCTTGAAGCTCAATTTTATAGGGTCTCAAATACTAAGAGATCACATGTTGGTACTCTTTAGGCTACAGTGAGCTTTCCAGTGGAGATATGTTCAGCTAAATGTAGACTGGTTGGAGAAGAGATTGTTCCTTTACTTAGTAGAGGCCCTAATTAAGAATTAATTTCTTTCCTATGTTATCTAATTGTCTGACAGATTCTCTCTGCCTGATCTATTCATCTCCTTGGTTTGTGCCTTATTTCCATAAGATATTTAAAAGGACTTACTAAGATACATTCATCATAGTAAGATAACCAACCAAACAAAAAAACAGTTGAGGGAATTAGGAAGGAGGAATAGAGTTAATTAATTTTAGTTAGTAGTCAAGTATTATTTTATCATCAGTAATTATAGCCAATAAATTCCTCTAGGCTGTTCAGTAGAGTAAGAAATGATAATACTATTATTTTAAGAACATACAAAACTATGCCACATAAAATATGATTTAATCTGATTAAGAACTGAGAGGGCACATTTAGTCAACTGGATCTATTCCAGCATAGGCTCTTTGGGTAATTTAAAGCATCCAGGGAACCTAGTAGAGCATTAGTATTAGGGAAAATATAAATAAGGCATTGAAAATAAGAAATGTCACAAGCTTAATTAATTATTTTAATAAAAATAATGAAAACAACAGAAAAGGAAAAGAAAGATAAAAATAAAGGTTAAATTAGAAAAGACAAATCAAAGAATATGATGTAACTTAAAGGAGACCATAACATAAAGTAGAAAATGCCTCTTTATACCCATACCAAAGAGTGGCAAAGGAAGATGGAGACTCTAGACTCTTGTGGGGATAATAAAGTCATAAAAGTTATAACAAATGATATAGTAATTCTTATTTTAACTTCAGGAGGAGTAAAGTAAGTACAATTTTAACATGACGAGTAGAATAAGTAAGCTTAAAGTAAGGTTATAAACAGAAGATTATAACCTAGAATAGAAAAATACTATAACTTGTAAAAACTTATTTCCTTATGGTTGGTATACTAACATTTATGCTAGAGTACTTTTAAAAATATCAATGGAGCCCTGGCTGGTGTGGCTTAGTCGATTGAGTGCTGCCCTATGAAGCAAAAAAAAAAAAAAAAAAAAAAAAAAAATCACCAGTTCGATTACCAGTTAGGACACATGCCCAGGTTGCAGCAACCAATTGATGTTTCTCTCCCTCTCTTTCTCCCTCTCTTCCCATCTGTCTTAAAGTAAATAAATAAATAAAATATTTCAAAATATTTTTTAAAAAGATCAATGGACACATCAACATTATGTAAAATCTACCATGGAAAAGAGAATGACAAAAAAGATTGAAAAGTATTATATGCAAATATAACAGGTAGCCCCCTGCTATAGATAGAGGTTAGTACCTGATAAGAGCATGAAACTAAAATAAAGTTAATATGTCTGTTGACTGAATCAAAGTTGAACATGCCATCTTTCCTCAAAGCTTTCACTATTTAAGAGAACAAAGAGGAGAGTCAGAAGCAGGAATTTTTCCCAAGTCCTTTTACCATTTAACTGAAGTTATGTATCTTTATCTCCAAGTGAAGTTGCAGAAATGCAAATTGTGTATAAACTCAGCAATTGAGCCATAAAATAATGTTCTTTCTTTAAACTCATAAATAAATGATAGAGGGATATAACAATGTCACAATGACACAACAAGGGCACAGGAAAGTACTAAATTTTACTAGTATTCCTTTGGGTTTACTTGTTCTAAAATCATATTGAATCAAATTTACTATTTTGAGATAGTTATAGACTCACACGCAGTTATAAAAAATAATAAAGAACCCATGTTCCCTTTACTCAATTTCCCCCTAGGAATAACTTCTTTAAAAACTAAATAGACACTTTTCCAAGGAGGACATACAGATGGCTAACGGATATATGAAAAGATTTTCAAGATCACTAATTATAAGGGAAATGAAAACCAAAATCACAGTAGGATACTGTGTCACATCTGTTGGAGCAGCTATTATCAATAAGACAAGAAATAACAAGTGCCAGGGAGAAATTTAAGTGGGTGCAGGCACTATGAAAAACAGTACGGAGGTTACTCAAAGAATTAAGAATAGAGTTACCATATGACCCAGCAATCCCTCTTCTGGGTATCGATCCAAAAATTTGAAAACATTTATCCATAAAGATATATGTAGCTCTATGTTCATTGCAACATTATTTACAATAACCAAGTGTCCTTCAACAGATGATTGGATAAAGAAGATGTGGCCCAGATATACAATGGAATACTTCTCAGCCACCAAAAAGATGAAATATTGCTATTTGTGACAACTTGGATGCATGATAAAAAGTATCATGCTAAGTGAAATAAGTCAAATGGAAAAGGACAAGATCATATGCTTCGCATATATGTGGGATGTAAAACATAAGACAATAAATGAACAAACAAAACAAGCAAACAAAAACAAAGTCATAGATACAGACAACAGAATGGTGGTTACCAGCAGGGAAGGGGGTTGGGAGGAGGAAGAAGAGAACATATGGAGTCAAACATGTAGTGATGGAATGAGATGAGGCTTGGGGTGGTGTGCACACAATAGAGTGTACAAATGTTGTATTATAAATTTGTACACCTGAAATTTATAAATTATTAAACAATGTGAGCTCCATAATTTAATTGTTAAAAATGAGAAAAATAAAATAGAAAAAGAATCTATAGTGCATTGTGCTATCACAGCCAGGAAACTGACATTTATACATTCTACCAATGTTATTCAGATCTCCCCAGTTTTGTTTTAACTCATTTATGTGTGTGTGTTTGTGTGTATTTAGTTCTACTCACTTTTTCCCTGTGCACATTCCAGTATAGTCAAGTTGAGCATTCCTATTACCACAAGGGCCCCTCATGTTGCCCTTATATAGCCACATTCCCTTCCCTTCTCTATGCCTCCCTGCCCCCCAGTGTCTGGCAACAACTACTAATATGTTCTCTATTTCAATAAATTTGTCATTTCAAGAACGTTATGTAAATATAATCATACTGTATGTAAAACTTTGGGTTTTGCTTTTTTCACTCAGCACGATTCCCTCAAAATTTATCAAAGTTGTTGTCTTCCTTTTACTTGCCAAGTGTTATTCTATGGTATAACCATTTACCCTTTGAAAGACACCTGCAAAATAATTATGAAGATATCTTCTATGAGTACATATATTTGTTGCGTACATATAGGTAGCCAAAAAAAAAAAACAAGGAAGAGTGTTTCAAAAATCATTTTTATATAACAGTTTTAAAAGTTATATTTAACCTCCTAATATAGAATATTGTTAAAAAATTAGAGGGAAACTTTATTGCTATGGTATATATCTTGATCCCTCATCACCTCACATAGTAACCCCTGGGCTGTGGTACACTTAATACAGTTGGAGCAAAGGTACCCAAGTGAAAAAGTTCCCATTTGAAAATAATACCACCTGGGTCTAGGTCCTTTTAACATTACAGGCTATGAAAATAGACCTACATTCTTTCCTTTTGTGCTTCGCCTTTCTATCTTTTCCATCAATATTACACTACAATTGCTGTCTGCGACACTAAAACCAAACTCTTACTGTGTTTCCAGGACTTCCTAAATGTTGTCCCTGATCTATAATTAAGTTGTTCACTCTGCTAGGCTTTTCTGTAACTAGTTCTCATTTGACTTAGTTTTATAGCTGTCAGTTCTGTTGGTGTACCTTTTTTTTTTTTTTGCACTCAGGCCATTTCTTTAGATTCCAAAATTTAGATATGATTTCTAGGTGAAGTCATTATATAATTTTTTAGACAAATGATCTAACTTCTTTGTAAATTTTTCCTATTAGAAAACCTAAAGGGACACTGAGGTGGGCATATGCTTTATACATCTTAGTAAGAACACAGTTTAAACTTGGCAACTATGAATTAATTTCCCTGTACTTGGGCAACTAGTTATTCTATCCTTCAGTTTAATTTGTCAAAGAGTCAAATGATTTTAAAAAATAGTCTCTTAAAATATTTGATAGGCTGTGATTTCATGCTACTAAAGGAACAAAACAACTTGAAGAACAGACCTTAGGAAGTTCTGTGATGATTTAAAGTATAAAAGAAAGTTAGGCTTTGTCCATGAGTCCTTGCTATATGTTCCTTGACTTTCCCCTTCCCTTCCCTTTCCCTGCCCCCCGCTTCCCTGCCCCATGGACAAAGCCAGGGGGGAAGAGCTGAGGGAGGGAAGGTGGGAGGGGGCAAGGGAAAGAGGGGGGGAAGGCAGAGACAAATGTATTTAAAAAGTAAATAAATTAATTTAAAAAAAAATAAAAGTATTATCTGTTAGTGGTACATACTGAAGTATTTACAGGTGAAATAGCTGAAATTTGTTTTTAGCTTCAGAAGAGAATGTGTAAGTATGTTTGTGGAGAAGGGGTAGATAAAACAATTATGCAGTTCAGTTGATGGTTGTTGAAATCAGATGCAGGGGGATTCCTCATACTAGCCTCTCTAGTTTTGTGTAAACTTGAAACTTCCTTAATAAAGTGGTTTTTAAAAGCCAAAAAAAAAAAAAAAAAAGAAAAAGAAAGTTAGGGTTTAGCCTGATTTTAGCCTGAGCTCTCACTAATCCTCAGATTTGTGTTTTATTACTTAATATTTGTGGCTTCAATTTCCATATTTATGAAATTAGGAATTTAATAAAGTTAGTCACTAGAATTTCTTCCAGATCTGTTATTATCTAACTGGATCCTTCAGGTAGTAAATTATGTTAAAATGTGTTTTAATGTTTGCTTACTTATTGTTTTTTATTTTATTTATATATATTTTTCTTGTATTTTTCCATTACCACTTATTTCCTTTATACCCTCTTCTACCTCCACCAAACCCCTCACTCCTGCAATCATTACACATTGTCTGTGTCCATGTGTCCTTTTTCTTTTTTTTCTTGATCTCTCTATCCCTTAACCCCACCCACAGAGCTGTCAGCTTGGTCTTTATCTGTCAGTCTCTCTCTGTTGTGCTTGTTAGTTCAGCTTGCTCAGTAGATTCCACATATGGGTGAAGTCATATGGTATTTATGTTTCTATGACTGGTTTATATCACTTGGCATAATGTTCTCCAGATCCATCCATGCTGTTGCAAAGGGTGAAAATTTCTTCTTTTTTACAGCTGTGTAGTATTCCATTGTGCAAATGTACCATAGTTGTTTTTTCCGCTCCTCTACCAATGGATACTTGGGCTGCTTCCAAATCTTAGCAATTATAAATAATTCTGCAATGAACACAGGGGTGCTTATATTCTTTTCAATTAGTGTTTTGGGTTTCTTTGGATAAATTCCTAAAGTGGAATCACTGAGTCATAAAGCAGTCTATAGATTCAATGCAATTTCTATCAAGATACCATATTTTGACATATTTTACAGAACTAGAACAACTATTTCAAAAATGTATATGGAAACACAAAAGAACCCAAATATCCTCAACAATCTTGAGAAAGAAGAACAAATTTGGGGGAATCATGCTACCTGCTATCAAACTATACTTCAAATCTGTAGTAATCAAAACAACATGGTACCAGCATAAAAATAGACATATAGATCAATCAACAGAGTAGAGAGGCCAGAAACAAACCCATGCGTTCATAGTCCATTATTATTTGACAAAAGAAGCAAGTATCTACAATAAGCTAACGATGGTTTATTCAATAAATGGTGGTGGGAGAATTATACAGATATGCGTAGAAAAATGAAACTAGACCACCTTCTTACACTACACACAAAAAATAAATTCAAAATGGGTTAAGGACTTAAATGTTAGATATAAAACCATAAAAACTCAGAATAAACCATAGCCAGTAAAATCTTGGCCATTGCTCATAGCAATGTTTTCTCTGAAATATATTGTTAGGTGAGGGAAATAGAAAAAAGAAACAAATGGTACTACATCAAACTAAAACATTTTTGCACAGCAAAGGAAACCATGAACAAAATAAAAGGACAACCCATGGAATGGGAGAACATATTCGGTGATATATCTGATAAGGGGTTAATAAAATTCAGCTAAGCAGGGCGGGTAAGGGGTGGAGGGCTTGAGCAACAATGAAAAAGGGCTCATGGACATGGACCACAATGTGGAGATTGCTGGGGGAGAGGAGAATAAGGGACTAAATGGTAATGGAAAAAACACACAGTAAAGATTAAATTTTAAAAAAGAACTTATAAACTCAACACCAAAAATAATCCAATTGAAAAATGGACAAAAGATCTGAATAGGCACTTCACCAAAGAGGGTATACAGATGGCCAATGTAAATATGAAAAGATGCTCAATGTCACCTGTCATCAGAGAAATGCAAATTATAACCACAACAAGTATCACCTCACATGGGTCAGAATGGCTATCACCAATAAGTGAACAAACAAGTGCTAGTGCGGATGTGGAGAAAAGGGCGCCCTGGTGCACTGTTGGTGGGAATGCAGCCTGGGGCTGCCACTGTGGAAAGCAGAATGGAGTTACCTCAAAAAATTAAAAATGATACTTATTTTTTTAGATTTAATAGATAGTTTAATAAGTTTAGGGCCTCAGTCATTCATCTATACTGAGGTGATAGTGCAAGTAAACCTCACTGGTGTTTAAAAAATCAGAAATCTTTCCTATGTGATTAATAATGCATCTTATTTTTTATTATTTTATTTTATTGTTGTTCTATTATAGTTGTCCCAATTTTTCCCCTGTTGTTCTCCACTGCCCCACCTGCCCCTGCTTCCACAGTCAACCCCTACCCTGTTGTCCGTACCCATAGATCATTTATACATGTTCCTTGACTAGACCCTTCACTTTCTTTTTCCCTTCTTTCCCTCTCCCTCCCCTTGGATCACTGTCAGTCTGTTCCTTGTTTCCATGCCTCTAGTCCTATTTTTCCCATGTGTTTTTGTTCCTCTTTTCAGTTCCTCTTATAGGTGAGATCATATGGTATTTGTCTTTTCCCATCTGGCTTATTTCACTTAGTATAATACTCTCCAGTTCCATCCATGCTGTCACAAAAGGTAGGAGTTCCTTCTTTCTTTCTGCTGTTTAGTATTCCATTGTGTAAATGTACCACATTTTTTTTTGATCCATTCTTATCGATGGGCACTTAGGCTGTTTCCAGTACTTGACTATTGCAAATAATGCTCCTATGTACATTGAGGTGCATAGGTTCTTTTGAATTGGTGTTTCAGGATTCTTAGGGTATAACCCTAGCAGTGGAATCACTGGGTCAAAAAGCAGTTCTATTTTTAGTTTTTTGAGGAAATTCCAGACTGTTTTCTACAGTGGCTGCACCAGTCTGCATTCCTACCAACAGTGCACTAGGGTTCCCTTTTCTCCACATCCTCACCGGCACTTGTTAGTTGATTTGTTAATGATGACCATTCTGACTGGCGTGAGGTGGTATCTCATTGTGGTTTTAATTTGCATCTCTCTGGTGGCTAGTGATGTTGAGCATACTTTCATATGTCTATGGGCCCTTTGTATGTCTTCCTTGGAGAAGTGTCTGTTCAGGTCCTTTGCCCAATTTTAATTGGATTGTTTGTCTTCCTGGTGTTGAATAGTATGAGGTCTTTATATATTTTAGAAATCAAACCCTTTTCTGAGATATTGTTAGCAAATATATTTTCCTTCATGGTTGGTTCCCTTTTCATTTTGATGATGGTTTCTTTAGCCAGGGAGAAGCTTTTTACTTTGATGTAGTCCCATTTGTTTATTTTTTTCCTTTATTTCCCATGGCCTAGGAGATATATTGGCGAAAATATTGATGTATGGGATACCTGTAATTTTACTGCCTATGTTTTCCTCCAGGACTTTTATGGTGTCATGGCTTACATTTAAGTCTTTTATCCACCTTGAGTTTATTCTGGTGTATGGTGTAAGTTGGTGGTTTAGTTTTGTTTTGTTTTGTTTTGTTTTTTTTGCATGTCTCTGTCCAGATCTCCCAACACCATTTATTGAGGAGGTTATTTTAACTCCATTTTATGCTTCTGCCCCCTTTGTCAAATATTAACTGACCTGGGTTTATTTCTGGACTCTCCATTCTGTTCCATTGTTCTATATGTCTTTTCTTATGCCAGTGCCAGACTTTTGATTACAGTGCCCTTGTAATATAGTTTGATAATCAGGTATTTTGACACCTCTTACTTTGCTCTTCTGTCTCAAGCTTGCTGATGCTCCTTGGAGTTGTTTTGCTTCCATATAAATTTTTGAAATATTTGTTCAAATCTGTGAAATATGTCATTGGTGGTTTAATATGTCATTGTGATTGTGTTGAATCTATAGATTGCTTTAAGTAGTATAGATATGTTAATGATGTTAATTTTTCCAATCCATGAATGTGATATATGCTTCCATTTATTTGTGTCTTCCTTAATTTGCTTCTTCAGTGTTCTGTAGTTTTCTGAGTATAGGTCTTTTACCCTTTTGGTTAAATTTAGTCATGAGTACTTTATTTTTCTTGTTACTTTTTCTTGTTACATAGCAAATGGTATTTTTTTTCTGATTTTTACTTCCAATATTTCATTGTTGATATACAAAGATGCCTTTGATTTCTGAATATTGGCTTTGTAACCTGCTATTTTTCCAAATTAACTTATTGGGTTAAGTTGAGTAGGTTTTTAGTGGAGTCTATAGAGTTTTTCTGTGTACACTAGGGGTATTCATCCTTTTGGCATATCTCAGTCACACTGGAGGAAGAAGAGTTGTCCTGGTCCACACACAATAAATATGCAAACACTAATGAATACTGACATGCAAAAAAAAAGATTTTAATTAAATTGGGGACTTCTGGACAAGATGGATATGTAGGTAAATATACTTTGCCTCCTTGTACACACAAAAGAAGGAGAACAACAAATTTAAAAACAAAAAATAACCATACTGCCAGAAAATCAAATGGAAGTCCAACAACCAAGAATCTAAAGAAGAAACATTCATCCAGACTAGTAGGAAGGGTGTAGACGGGCAGCTGGGGCAGAGAGGATGTGCAGCAAGGAGGCGGCTGAAGGACCTGGTGGTCCCACATTTGTGAGTGGATAAACTGTGAGGAACACCTGGAGAGCGAGACAGATCATGTAATCCAGGATTTCAGTGCAGGAAGAGAAAGCCTCAAAACCTCTGGAAAAACCTGTGGGGGTTGAGGTGGCAGGAGAAACTCCCAGTCTCATGGAAGAGTCCACTGGAGAGACCCATGGGGTCCTAGAACATTCACAAACCCACCCACCTGGGAATAAGCACCAGAAGGGCCCAATTTGCTTGTGGGTAGTGGGGAAAGTGATGGAAAGCCTACTGAGAGCCAAGAAAGTGGCATTGTTCCCTCTCAGACACCTCCCCCACAAACAGCATCACAACACAGCAACCTGGGTTGCTCTGCCCTGGTGAATACCTAAGACTCCACCACTTCCAACTTAACAGGTGTGCTGAAACAAAGAAACATGGCCCCAATGAAAGAACAGACCAAAGCTCTAATAATAGAACTAAGCAATGAAGAGATAGTCAACCTATCAGATGCACAGTTCAAGACACTAGTAATCAGGATGTTCACTGAATTGTTTGAGTATGGTCACAAAATGGAAGAAAAAGTGAAGGCTATGTAAAGAGAAATGAAGAAAAATATACAGGGAACCAACAGTGAAGGGAAGGAAACTGGGACTCAAATCAACGATTTGGAGCAGAAAGAAGAGAGAAATATTCAACCAGAACAGAATGAAGAAACAGAATTCAAAAACATGAGGAAAGGCTTAGGAACCTCCAGGACAACTTTAAACATTCTAACATCCGAATCATATAGGTGCCAGAAGGAGAAGAGGAAGAGCAAGAAATTGAAAACTTATTTGAAAAAATAATGAAGGAGAACTTCCCCAGTCTGGCCAAGGAAATAGGCTTCCAGGAGATCCAGGAAGCTCAGAGAGTCCCGAAGAAGTTGGACCCAAGGAAGCATGCACCAAGGCACATCATTATTACATTACCCAAGATTAAAGATGATGAGAGAATCTTAAAAGCAGCAAGAGAAAAAGGGACAGTTACCTACAAAGGAGTTCCCATAAGACTATCAGCTGATTCTGAAAAGAAACTTTACAGGCAAGAAGAGGTAGGCAAGAAGTATTCAAAATCATGAAAGACAAGGACCTACATCCAAGATTATTCTATCCAGCAAAGCTGTCATTTAGAATGGAAGGGGGATAAAGTGCTTCCCAGACAAGGTCAAGTTAAAGGAATTCATCATCACCAAGCCCTTATTATATGAAATGTTAAAGGGACTTGTCTAAGAAAGAGAAGATTAAAAACTATGAAAAGTAAAATGACAACCAACTCATAACTATCAACCACTGAACCTAAAAATAAACAAAAACAAAATAATCAGACAACAAGAACAGGAACAGAATCATAGAAATGGAGATCAGAAGGGAGAGGGAGGGGAAATAATGGGGGGAAAGGTAACAGGGAATAAGCAGCATAAATAGTAGATACAAAATAGATAGGAGGAGGTTAAGAATAGCATAGATGTGAAGCCAGAGAACTTATATGTAGGACCCATAGACATGAACTAAGGGTGGGGCGTGCTGAGGGAAGCGGCAGTGCAGGGTGGAGAGGAATAAAAGGGAGAAAAAAATGGGACAACTGTAATAGCACAATCAATAAAATATATATTTTTTAAAAAGTAAGTATACAATTTTGTGTTGGGCTGCATTCACAGCCTTCCTGGGCCGCATGCAGTCCTCGCGCCATGGGTTGGACACCCCTACACTATCAGGTTATCTGAAAATAATGTCAGTTTTATTTCCTCCCTTCCAATTTGGATGTTTTTTATTTCTTTTTCTTGTATGGTAACTGTGGCTAGAACTTCCAATGCTATGTTGAATAGATGTGGTGAAAACGGACACCCTTTTCTTGTTCCTGATCTTAGGGGGAAAGCTTTTAGTTTTTGCCCATTTGTATGATGTTGGCTGTAGGTTTCTCAAATATGGCCTTTATTATATTGAGGTATGCTTCCTTTACTCCCACTCTGCTGAGCGATTTTATTATAAATGGGTACTTACATTATCAAATGCATTTTTCAGCCTCTATTGTTATGATCATGGGATTTCTGTCTTTCATTTTGCTTATGTGGTGTATTATGTTTATTGATTTGCAAATATTATACCATCCTTGCATCCATGGAATGAATACCAGTTGATCGTGGTATATGATCTTCTTAATGTATTGCTGGATTTGGATTGCCAATATTTTTTTTTTTGAGGATTTTCACATCTATGCTCATCGGAGATATTGGCTTGTAGTTTTCTTTCTTTGTTGTGCCTTTTCCTGGTTTGGGAATTTGGATAATACTGGCCTGACAAAAAAGAGTTCTGGAGTCTTCCGTGTTCTTGAATTTTTTTTTTTTGAATAGTTTGAGGAGAACAGGAGTTAGTTCTTCCCTAAATACTTGGTAAAATTTGCCTGTGAAGCCATCTAGTCCAGGGCTTTTGTGTGCAGGGAGTTTTTATTATTATTACTTTAATCTCATTAGTTATTAGTCTATTCAGGATTTCTGCTTCTCCTTGATTCAGTTTTGGAAGATTATATGTTTCTAGAAATCTGTCTATTTCATCCAGGTTGTCAAATTTTGGGGCATAGAGTTGTTCATAGTAATTTCTTATAATCCTTTGTATTTCTGTGGTATTGGTTACAATTTCTCCTCTTTCATTTCTAATATTATTTATTTGTGTCCTCTCCTTTTTTTTTTTTTTTGATGAGTCTTGTCAATTTTGGGCATATTTTCAAAAAATAGCTCTTGGATTTATTGATCCTTTGAATTGTTCTTTTAGTCTCTATGTCATTTAATTGTGCTCTGATCTTTATTATTTCCTTTCTTCTGCTTGTTCTGGGCTTTGTTTGTTGTTCCTCTTGTAGTTCTTGTAGATGTAGGGTTAGGTTGTTTATTTGAAATGTTTCTCTCTTTTTGAGGTAGGCCTGTATTGCTGTGAACTTCTCTCTCAGTATTGCCTTCACTGTCTCCTATAGGTTTGGGGCTGTTGTGTACTCATTTCAATTTGTTTCCAGAAACTTTTTTACTTCTTCCTTGATCTCATTGTTAACCCATTCATTAGCATGCTCATTCACTCTTCATGTATTTGAGTGTCTTTGAAGTGTTTTTTTTTTCCCTTGAGGTTGGTTTCTAGTTTTAAGCCTTTGTGGTTCGAGAAAATGCTTGTTATGATTTCAATGTTATTGAATTTTGGGGGGCCTGTTTTGTGTCCTGTCATGTGGTCTATCTTTGAAAATATTCCAGGTGCATTTGAAAAACATGTATATTTTTCTTCTTTGGGGTGAAAGTTTATATATATATCAAATATATATATATATATATATAAATACATATATTTATATATATTTAATCAAATGCATCATTCAGTTCCACAATATCCTTGCTGATTCTTTGCTTGGGAGATCTATCCATTGTTGACAATGGGGTGTTAAAGTGACCTATGATGAGTGTGTTGCTGTGGTTATCTTTCTTGAAGTCCTCCAAGGTTTTCCTAATGTACTTGAGTGCTCCAATATTGGGTGCATATATGCTTACAAGGGTTATATCTTCTTGATAGATTATTTCCTTAAGTATTATGAAGTGTCCTTCTGGGTATCTTTTTATAACTTTTGTGTTTAAATCTACTTTGTCTGATATAAGTGTTGCTACCCCAGTTTTTTTTCCTGTCCATTTGCTTAGAATATTGTTTTTACCATCACTTCTTTTTCAGTCCATGTAGATTTTTTGTTCTGAGGTAGGTCTCCTGGAGGCAGCACATGTGTGAATAATGTTTTCTTATCCATTCAGCTACTCTATGTCTTTTGATTTGGGCAGTTAATGCATTTGCCTTTAGGGTTATTGTTGATAGGTACTTATTCTTTGCCATTTTTTCCCTTTGTACCTATGCTCCTGTCTCTCTCTCTCTCTCTCTTTCTTCATTTTCTTAAAGCAGTACCTTTAGCATCTCTTGTAATGCTGGTTTGGTGGAAATATACTTTTAGCCTTTTTTTAAGTCTGGGAAATTCCTTATTTTGCCTTCCATTTTAAATGAGAGTCTTGTTTGGTAGAGAAATCTTGGTTGGAGGCCTTTGATTTTAATTATTTGAAATATTTCTTACCATTCCCTTCTGGCTTGTAGTGTTTCTGGTGAGTTGGCTAACAGCCTTATTGGATCGCTCTCATATGTAAACAGCTGTTTCTCTCTTGCTGCCTTTAAGATTCTCTCTTTGTCTTTAAATTTTGCCATTTAAATTATGATGTGTCTTGGAGTGATACTCTTTGGGTTCATCTTGTTTGGGACATTCTGTGTTTCCTGGACTTGCATGATTTTTTTTTCTCATCAAGTTAAGAAAGTTTTCTGTCATAAAAATATTGAACACTTCATGAATTTGCATGTCAACCTTGCACAGCAACCACACTAATCTCTGTATCATTCCAATTTTAGTATATGTGCTTCCAAAGCAAACACACATCTTACTTTTAATTTAGGGTATTAATTTGGGGTATTTATATTAAAATAAATTTGAATGTTTATGTTTATAGCCTATGAAAAATAGAACCGAAATTGGGGAGATCAATAATGACAAGTTATTTTGCTTACTTTTGTTTTAAGAAAACTGTGAACATTGTTCAGAAAATGACCATGATAGTAGTTTTTGCTCTCACAGCATCATCTTTTTATAGGAAAGCTAAGTTTATTCTGTTTAATAAACTGACTGCAAACATGGATAAGTAGAAATGACTAATTTGATTTGAGAAATGCTAATTTATTTGGAAAGCACTTTTTGATGACTATGTTTGTGAAGAATTAAGGATGTCATTGTAGAGAAGAACATGCCAATATGAGCAAAAAAAATGTGAGCTATACTGATTTTTACTCCCATTAAAAGAGAAAAATAAAATGATTGTAAAGTTCCTACTGTGACATCTAAAATTTGGTGGCCTTCAGTTCGGGACATTGAGACAATTGCTCCACACACCATTATTGCCCTTTACCTCATAATGACAAAGAGTTTGCTTTTGAAAGTGGATGTATTGGAGCTCACAGGCAGTGACCACACCTCCATCCTACCTCCACCACAGGCAGGGGCCTATCCATTTCCTGAGTCTCCTCTGAGTTCTTCCCGCTCTTTATCAGATTTTCACATATTATGTTAAACTTTTCTCCTGGGATGAAGTTTCACATCTGCTGCTATCTGGATAAGCAATTACTGGGCATCACATGAAAAATAGAAATTTTTCATATACTTTAAGAGATTTTTAAAAAAATAATTGGCCTTGGAACATTAATACCATGTTACTACCCTTCTCGCACAGCCTTCCACTGGACAAGGTGGTTCATTTTTCTGAGAGAGTGTGATGTCTCTGAACATTAGGAGGTAGTCTCTTTTACAAATTTTTTTTTAAACTGTTAGAAACCTGAGGCTGAAATAACTTCTAAAATGATAACTGGTTCTTGTCCAAGTCAGCATTTTCTCAAATGCCTTCCTTAGAACACTGTATCTGCAGGATTTTAAATAGCTCCTATGCACACAAAGGTTCTCTGGTGAAGTCCATGCAGAGAATGTTAAGTCAACTTTTTGTTTTGTTTTGTTTTCTTACAAGAATTTGTAGAGTCTTCAATATTTTAATGTACATCATGGCTGACTGAAAAGTTAGCATTGGATATTCTGTTTAATAAACTAATCTAACCATGAATCTCTTTTGATTAAAGAATATTTTGTGGAATTAAAAATTTCTTGAAAATCCCTTTAAGAAATATTGCCTAAGTTGAATTTTCTGCTTAAGGTGAATTTTACATTTATTAACTCATTTATTTCATCTTTATTATCATAATCCTGTGAGTTAGTTGTAGAATGGTCATTTTATAGAAGAAAAACTGAGATTAAAAGTAAGTTTCTTATTTAAGTTCACTCAGCTAGTGGAAACAGATGAAATTCTTGGGCATATATATTTGACACCAGTGGGCATATTTTCAGGAACGCCAAAGAAAGTGAATCAAGAAGAAGCTGGTAAATGGTTGAATAAGGAGAACTAGATTTTAGGGGAAAGATTGTTATAGGAGAAAGCTTCTTGTGTGTTTTGGACAAGAGACATAAAAGCAGAGCATACTGAGCAGGGAGTGAACTGCACAGGGTCAGGTAAAAAGTCCTGGAATTTTCATGAAGCACAGAGGAAATAGGAAGGGAATCATAGAAGGTTTATTTAAAAAGTAAATGTTTGAATTTGGATCTCAGCTTTGAGAGTGAATATCATCCCATGATTAG
Source organism: Pteronotus mesoamericanus (assembly GCF_021234165.1). NCBI lineage: Eukaryota > Metazoa > Chordata > Mammalia > Chiroptera > Mormoopidae > Pteronotus > Pteronotus mesoamericanus. The sequence continues at coordinate 63,654,418 of NW_026555329.1, read as the reverse complement.
TGTCAGAAATGACCTGATGACAACCAGACATTAGGAAGATTAACTACAATTAGTCTATAAAAAAGATGGCTTTCAAAGACATAATTTAGCCGTGCTACCTGACCATTTAAATTGTTAATTAATAGGCATGGCTTTTACTAAAAAAACATGATTCTTTATCCTAACTACAAGTTTTTCTTAGTCTTTCAATTGGGAGAAGGAATTTTTCTTTTTATAAATCACCTCAGCATATTCTGTAGTGTTTTTGAACTTAATATTAACCTGATCTCATTTTAAGAAATTTAGGGACCTTTGAGTGAGGGATAACAGCGAGTCAATTTTATTTAATAACCATTTGTATAACGCTGGTTAATAACAGAATAATATGTATCTTATAGTTTAAATTAACTTTTACTAATTTATTTCTTCCACTTAATCATTTTTCATTTACAGTTGACATACAACATTATATTAGTTTCAGGTGTACATCATAATTATGAGACAGTGTATAACTTTCTAAGTGATCATCTGATAAATCTTATGCCCATCTGACATCATTCATAGTTACTAGAATATTATTGACTGTATTCCCCATTCTGTACTTTACATCCCCATGACTATTCTGTAACTACCAAATTGTACTTTTTAATCCCTTCACTTTTTGCCACCCCTCTTCCCATCCTCCCTCCACCTGGCAACAGTCAAAATGTTCCTAGTGTCTATGTATTTATTTCTTCTTATTAGTTTATTTTGTTTTTTTAGATTCAATTGTTGATAGATATGTATTTATTGGCATTTTACTGTTGATATTTTTTATCTTTTTTTTTCTTCTTAAAGAAGACCCGTTATCATTTCATATATTGTTTGGTGGTGATGAATTCTTTTAGCTTTTTCTTGTCTGAGAAACTCTCTATATGTCCTTTGACTCCAAATTATAGCTTTGCTGGCTAGGGCAATTTTTATTGTAGGTTTTTTATTTTCATCACTTTAAATATTTCTTGCCACTCCCTTCTGGTCTGAAAAGAGAAAACAGCTGACAGTGTTATGGGAGCACCCTTGTAGGCAAATAACTGCTTTTCTCTTGCTGCTTTTAATATTTTTTTTTTGGCCTTTAAGCTTTTGCATTTTAATTATCATGTGTTTTGGTGTGGGCCAATGTAAGTTCATCTTGTTTGGTATTCTCTGTTCTTTCTGGACTTATATGTCTGTTTCCTTCACCAGGTTACGGAAATTTTCTGGTATTATTTTTCCAAATACATTTTCAGTTTCTGGATCTATTGCTCTCCTTGTGGCACTCCCATGGTGCAAATATTGGTACACCTGTGGCTATCCCAGAAGCTTTTCACACTATCTTCAATTTCTTGGATTCCTTTTCCTTTTTGCAATTCTGATTGGGTGTTTTATGTTTCTGTATATTACAAATCACTGATTTTATTCTTGGCTTCATCTACTCTACTGCTGATTCTCTGTAAATTATTCTTCATTTCAGTTAGTGTATCCTTCATTTCTGACTGGTTCTTTTTTATGGTTGGCTTCTATGTTTTTTTCATGCTGTTAAAATTCTCGCTCATTTTCTTGAGCATTCTTACAACCATTGTTCAAAACTCTGTATCTGGTAGTTTGCTCACCTCCATTTCATTTAGATCTTTTCTGGAGGTTTTTCCTGTTCTTTCATTTGGGACCTGTTTGTCTCTGCATTTTGACTGCTTTCCTAGGTTTGTTTCTGTGTATTAGGCAGAGCGGCTACGTCTCCTGACTTCGTAGAGTAACCTTGTATAGTAGGTATCCTGTAGGACCCAGTGGTGCAGCCTTCCTTGTTACCTGAGCTGGGAATTCCTGGTGCACCTCTGTGTGGGCTGTGTGCACTGTCCTGTTGTAGTCAAGCCTTATTACTGTTGGCATCACTCGAGGAAATGCCCTCCAGGCTGATTAGCTATGAGGACTGGCTGCAACTACAGTAGAGAAGTTGCTGTGTATAAGTTGACCCTAATGAGCAGGGCTTGCCTCAGTGGGGTTTTGGTGCTCACCAAGTCTGTCCCTTTAGTGTGTCACTCATATAATCTGGCACGGAAAACTCTCCATCGGGTGCACTGGCTCTGGGGTGTCCCAGGAGATGCAAAATCAGTTACTGACTTTGCCTTACCTGGGGCCACCTGGCACAACCTGCAGAGTGATCTGCAGATGGCTACTACTTGTGCTGGGCTTGGAGGTGGCCAGGAGATATCAAGCTGCACACCAAGGCCAGCTGCTGCTAGTGCCAGGCCTGGGACCAGTTTGCGAGCAGTACATGGCATGCCAAGGCCCAATGCTTCTTGTTTGCCATTTGTGAACCTTTAAAAGATTTTAAGAAAGTCTAATCAAGAACCAATATAGGCAGTTTGTATGGAAAAGCCACTGGAACTGCCTTGGGGGGACAAAATTGGGGTAGAGCAACGTCTCAGAGAATCACTGGAATGGGTATGATGAGGGTTGGTGGAGACTCAGATACTACATCCACCTGCTGGTTCTATGGTGGGGGTGTCTCAGAAAAGGAACGATGGCCTCTGCCAGCACTTCTGTCTGGCAAAAACTTGCCCCCTAAGCTCTTGCCCTGATGCCAGATAATTCAGTTCCTCCCTCTATGTCCCTGGTGCCTTTTGAGCTGCTGCCACAGTGTTGGAGCTCAGAGGGTAAGTCCATGTGAATCTGTGTACAGACCCTTTAAGAGGAACTGCCTAGGACTCCAGAAAGCTCTGTCCCACTTAGCCACATGCCCGGCTGGTTTTTACAGCCAGAAGTTATGGAGACTTCTTTTCCTAGCTTTGGAACCCTGGGCGGGAGGGCCTGGTGTGGGGATGGATCCCCTCACTCCTCATGGGGCCCTCCACAACTGAGATATCCCTCCCAATTTTCATCTGGCACACTAGGGTGTGGGACTAGACCATTCCACATCTCCATCCCTCCTACCGGACTTGATGTGGCTTCTTCTTTAAATCTCTAGATGCAGGACTTGCATTCAGCTGACTTTCAGGATGTTCTGAATGATGGGTGTTCGGTACTTTAGTTGTAATTTTGATGTCTGATCTTTGCTAATCTCTTAAGTGTCACAATTTTGCATGTGATTTGGTGAACAAACTCATGAGACATCCATGCTGAGCTTTAGTACAATCGACTATGGACCCTCTTGGTGCTCCTTAGAAATCAGGAAAGTGAAATTTCTTTTCCTGGGATACAAACTGCTTTTGCCTTTTTCATAAAATTCCATAAAACTAGTTGGCCAATGAAACATGTTCTACCAGAATCAGAACAAGGCCTCGCTGCCATATCCCTTGCCTGACATAGGCTTATTAAAATGTTGCTGCTCCAGGACTGGGGCCAGCTCCAGTCAGCACACTACAGCTCTGAAGCCTTTTCTCATCCAGGAACTGGATACTCCTAATATGGAAGGGCTCTTATTTTATAGGGCCTTCTTTATGATCAAGAGTTTTGCATATAAAAAAATACTTTGTAAACTTCAAAACACCACGGAGTTGTTTGCTATTATTTGAGAGGGTCATAATCATTTTGTATAAAGAGTAACAGCTACACAAAGTCACATTTAAAAAAAAAAAAACCTCACCTTTGGGAGAGTTTTTGGCATATTTTGAGGTAAGTATGAATTTAGTCAGAATTAAATTTTCATACATTTCAACAGGACTAAATTTCTAATATTCATTTGTTTTCTCTGATTTTTGTTCCTGTGCATGCGCATGTGAAGTGAAATCTTTTCCCTTTACGTAGGGTACGAATTTTGTATACATACCTCACATAAGATAATGACTGGAAAATTCTTGTACTATAATTGGCACACAGAGTAGGTGCTCAGTCAATATGAGTTGAAGCTGAGAATTTCCCTTATAGGTTTGTTACATGACCATTTTTCTCTAACTTCATGTGGGTAATGCCAGATGGGAAGAGAATATACATTTTTAAAAGTTTTTTTCTTGAATTAGTTGCCATATAGCTGATATATTTTAAAAAGTACTACTAAAATTAGAGAACCAAATAAAGACTGAATTCAAAAATGCTAATTTTCCATGAGTGTGCCATTTTGCAGTCTTTTAGGAGATTATATTTATTGGCATGTAAAAGAGAGCTGCTTTTTTTGTGACAGAAGCCACACACACCTCCGGAGCACAGCGCCATCTGCTGCTGCTCCCCAGTGGTGGTCCCCAAATTGCCCAGATCCTCTCAGTGTTGAGTGGAAGGAGCAGCTGTTTGGGAGCTTTGTGGCTGCCTCTGCCCTCCTCACCGCCTGGCAAATGTACAGCTGGGCTCATGGAGCAGCAGACACACTAAGCCACTGTATTCCTCTCCACACCAGTTGCTCATTCCTCACAGAAACCTCTAATCCTTTCCCTGGCATTGTTTACCTGTCTCTTTTCTCTATTCTTGTTCTTTCTCCAGAATGCAGAATGCTAAGGGAAGATGGGATAGGGAGACTGAGAAGCTGTTTCCAGAAGGGTTCAGGACTCTGGCCGAACTGTATCCTGCTTTCCATATCATTATTTTTCATTTCCTTAACCGCAGATTCTTAAAAACCTATGTCAGGAATGTATGTAACTATATCATTTCATTTGGCTTCAAATCAACCCTCTATGAGGTTATTACTGTTTATATGGCAGGAATGATGTGAATATAAGACGACCAAGAGTTTTTCCACTCTGGGCTTCTTTTGGGGGAGAAACATCTTTGCTGTCCATGATCAAGTCAATGAATGAGTGGAGAATCAGGAATCATTGAAATGAGCTTGATTGTTTTACACTGAAAAGTTCAGAGAAAGAAACAAATATATCTAGTAGTTGTGAGGGAGAGGAATACAGAAAAGAGTGAACTGCTTTGGTGGGAGATTTTGAGAGTTAAGGAAGAAGAAAGAAATAGTCTTACAGAGAAAGAGAAAGAGAGAGAGAGAGAGAGGTGGGGGGAGGGGGAGAGAGAGAGAGAGAAGGAGAGGAGAGAAGGAGAAAATGCTTGGGATCAGGCAACCTTCCTCCCTTCCAGATCAGGAAGAAAGCATGTTCAAGAAAGATGCAAAATGATTTTAAGACATTGTGCTTGGTTTTCCTTGGCCGGTGTGGCTCACTTGGTTAGAGTGTTGTCCTGTAAACCAAATGGTCGTGGGTTCAATTTCTGATCAGGGCACATGCCTAGGTTGTGGGTTTGGTTCCAAGTGAGGGCACATACAAGAGATTCCCGGGCTGGGTGTGTATCAGAGGCAACTGACAAATGTTTCCTTCTCACATCAATATTTCTCTCTCCCTCTCTCTCTTTTTCCTTTCCCCTCTCTCTCAAATCAGGAAGTGTGTCCTCAGATGAGAGTTAAAAAGACAAACAAACTTTGTGACACATTAGATGTGTCACATACAGATTCATATTTTTTTTAACTTCTGAGAAACTTCAGTGGATATTAAAGTTGCTTCCAAATTATCTTTTGGGTATTTAGACACTATGCTCTAGTGTCTTGGTATAAATCTTCGTCTAGACCATAGATTAGAGTAAAATATCTTTGTTTTACAGCTTTCAAAATTCACAGAAATTTTCAGATGTGTAGATGTTACCTGTGGTTGTCCTGAGAACTCTACACCAAAGCTGGAGGGAACTTTACTATTCTGAGATTAAAATAATGCTTCAGGGTGACAATCTACTATTTGGCACTGGATTACTGTATGGATTACTTTTTAAAAATTTAGTATTGAATGAATTGGGATAGCCCAGGATGTTCCCTTAAGTAACTGCAGGTTGGAAATTAGCTTTTAAGTCTTATATTCTAAGATATCAAGTATCTTAACAAGTAAGAAACTATTCAGAGCAGAGGAAGGCAGTGTGGTGCCCACACCTGCGCTGGTTTATGGCTTAAAGCCCTCTTCCACCAATGGAGACTCGATGCCAAGGTGTTAGATTTGGAAGCCAACAGTGATACTAGGCATTTAAGGAACTGATGGCCAAAACCAGAAAAAAAAATAGATCTGGGAATTATAAAGAGGGTTTTCTACTGAAATAGGACAGCTATGATAAGCCTTGAAGGCCATGGGTCAGTGACTGCCGGATTTGACTCGAGGATGCTTTCCTGGATTCAAAGGCTGCACAAGCTGTGCTTCTGAAGAAGACAGCCTCACTGACCTAGAAAGGGACGGCAGAGTTGATGGAGGCTGGGAGTGCAAGTTTATCTACAATTAGGATTCGATAATAAGGAACGAGGTATCTGCTATGTATTCAGATTAAAGGAAATTTATACCCTAGGCCTGTGAGGTTAGAATCTTCAATGAGCTTTTGGAGTAGAAAATGAATATATCAGAAAGATGAGAGGAGAGAAAAAGAGACAAGAAACAGTGTGAGCTGATTTTAGAGGAATTTCTGTAGAGTTTTAAAAGAAGGAAGAGACCTGGAGACAGTTGCAAGTATTAGAGACATTAAAAGATGAGGAAAGATGACTTTTCATAAATTTTTCTCTGTCCTATGAATTGCATCCTCCCTTGGTATTTGTGAGTGACATCAATAAATGTTCAAATCATTTTTCAAAATTTTAATGGCAATTAAGTTTTTAAATATTACATAACACTGGGCCCAATTACATGGTGTATTGACTTTGCAAACATTAAGCATAATTACAATGAGAAAACCAAGATTCAGAAAATAGAAATGGTTTACCCATGACTATCCAGCCATAGCACTTGAATAAGGTTCAAGCTACTTGCATTATACAGTGGTTGCCTCAATTGACCTCCATCGTGTTTCTTACTATTAACCACTCTGGGAGGAAAGTGGGTGGAGGCCGGGCACTGGGGGACTAATAATGGAGTGATGAGAGAAATGCATTTGGGTACAAGACCTAAAATCCCACTTGGAATTTTAGTGCCAGGGTAAGAGAGGCTCAAACACAAGAAAAAAAAAAGTAAAACTTATAATAGTGCCTTAGGTCATAGAAAGTTCTTTGAAAAGGGTTGGTGCCTCATAAATGTAGGAGTATCATAGTCTTACAAAGTCATAAAATATGGTTTATGTAAACAAATATTATGTTACTGAGACCCACTTTGACATCTGTTTATTCAATTATGGTAGTTTGGTTAATATTTTATTTTTAAATTCACGACTGAAGACAAGACTTGTGGGCCAAGTAGCAGATTTTATTTCACTCCCTAAAAGATCTGTTGTCTACCCTTATAGTGGATGGTAGCTCAGCGCTAACTGGGGAAAAAAGAAACACCAAATAATTTAAGTGGCTAGCAAGTAAGCTGTTGAGACAGAGCCTGGAATTCAATAAGGTTGATAGAAGACTGTGAGTCCTGTTATGTTACCCTTGCCTAATAGAGTACGTATTCATCAGGGAACCTCTGCACAGGAAGTGCCGATTCCGTGCCTTAATAGCCAAGTCAATTGATAGCATCAGACAATAGCTGTTGTCTCTGGGCCAGTCTGCAAAGGAGTCCAATTTAAAAAAAAAAAAAAAAAAAAAAAAAAAAGGAAGGTTGTTTCTTAAAAAAATAGTTCACTGCACTTTGTGAGTGTCTAATTAAACACAAATTAGAAAAGAAAGTGAAAAAGAAATAGGACTCTAGTTGCCTTGGGGAATTTTAGATTATAAAGCACTTAAAAACTTTGTAGAAAAAAATGCAAAGTAAAAACAGAGCTGGGGAAGGACATCTGGAGATTCAAGCAGTTAAGATTTCAAACAAAGGCCAGTCCTAGAGATGTTGCTTTATTATTGGCTATATGATGGGTGAGGAAATCCTTCCTTCCAAAGAAAAGATAGTTTTATATTTAGCATCAGAATGTGTTTATGATGAAATTAGGTTTTTCAAATTCATTATGTCTTTTTCTTATATGCCCTCAGTCTATGCTCAGATTACTTGACTTCTTGTTGTCATCACTCAGTCATGATAAATTCCTCTGTTTCATCCTCCTTACTCTTTATTCCTTGCAGTATAGTCTTCATTTCAGGTACTGTATTCTTCATTTCTAACTTGTCCTTTATGGTTTCTATGTCCTGTTTCATGCTGTTGAGCATTCTTACAATCATTATTTTGAACTCTATATTTAATAAATTGCTTGCCTCCATTTAATCTAGTTATTTTTCTGGAAAATTCTTCCATTCTTTCATTTGGGGGTCTGTTTCTTTGTCTCATTTTGGCTGCCTCTCTGTGTTTATTTCTATGTATTAGATAGATCTGCCATGACCCCCAGTCTTTGTCAGGTAGCCTTATATAGTAGGTGTCCTGTGGGGTCTGGTGGTACAGTCTCCTGGATCACCAGAGCTAGGTGCTCCAGGAATGTCCCCATGTGGGTTATGTTGGCCCTACTACTGTAACTGAGTCTTTATTGCTATTGGCTTGTTTGGCGTGGGATCAACTCTCAGGCTGGTTGACTGAAGCTGAACCCTGGCCACAGCACGCAAGCTGCTGTGCTGGTGCTGACCACACAAAGCAGAATTCGCCTCAGCAAGGTTTGGTGCCTGCTGAGATCTCCCTTTGGATATGCTGCTTGTGAAGCTTACTAGATTCTGCTCTGTTGTTGTCTGAAGCTGGCCACTATATTGATTCTGGGACTCTCAGGAGGGACTCTGGTGCAGACAGATATAATACACTGCTTGTGACTGGTCCTAGGCAACCTGTTTGGAGCTATCAGTGTTACTTAATGTGGACCCATTGAGGGGGGATCCCAGTACCATTACTGGAACAACACCCCGCTTCCCCTGGGTCCCTCTGTTCTAGGTTCTTTGTCCACTCTCAATGGAAATTACGGCTCTCAGAGGCAGAGTTTGGAGAAAAGGAAAGGAACTATTTATTCGAAAGTTATATAGGTTTTGAGAAATGGCTAAATATCACTGTTAATCTTAAAATCCCTTTAAAACACCCACCAACACACACAGTCCTGCCTTTCCTCCTTTTGCCCAGCCAGGCCAGTCAGGCAGGCCAGTCAGGGGTACTGTCCTTCAAAAGAAAAAGAACAAAAGTCCATAGCTTGTCTAGGCAGGCCTCTCGCGGTCCTAGCACCATCATCTGTGTCACCGTGGTCTCCAGTTCTTAATCCAAAACCCACATGGCACCTTCTCATGGCCCAGTAGCACGAGTCCTTTCTCCTATTTCCTTCCCTCATGATCTTCGTATTGATCCCTTGTGACATGGAGCCAACCTTCTCTGAGTTCTCATGCACATGTGCTGTAACTGGAGGAGCCGCCTGCATGGCTGCTACATCTAGCTTTCCTGCTTCCTAAGCCCTGTGGTCAAGGGAGCCCCAACTCTGCTCCCAAGACCACGTGGTCAAAAGTCTCTAGTATGGCTGCTGTGCCTGGGTTTAAATCCTGGTGTGAATCTTCCCCCATAACTACGACTCCTTCTGCAGGCACTGTAACAGGGGAGCTCCCTACTAGTTACATCCTGGGATAAAGTTATGCAAACCTTTCTGGTTAGCTTTGTTGATATGCAAAATAACTGTCTTTGCATATGAGGTATGAATTCCTGCTGTTATTGACATGAAAAATGACTCTCAATGGCCCTACTCCAAGTCTCCCATCCCCCATGGCAGCCCACCTTGTTGGGAGCATGGGAGAATATCCTGTATTTTTTCTTGGACACCCCAAGTTCTGGACCCTGTTACAACAGCAATCCATCGTTGATGACTGCCTCTGCTGGGCTTGGGTGCACAGGAAGGACCAACCTGTGTACCAAGGCTGGCTGTAACCAGCACTGGACTCAGGGTCAGGTTAGCAAAACCCAAGGAACCCCCACAATATTCACCTCCACCTACTGGCTGCCTATTAGGTTTAGTCACTGAGGGAGCCTCTGGCTGTACTCCAAAAGCAAGGTGTAAGCACCACAGGGTGGGGCATGAGGGAGTCCAGATATTGGGGCTATTGCTTTTCCCCAGGCTGATACCACATGGAAAGGGACGTTCCACCCAAGAAAGATGGTGTCTGTGGTATGGGAGGATGACTCAGCACAGAAATCCTGGCAACTGACCCTTCAGCTTTATCCCCAGATCCACAAAACTCAGACTTTCCTTATGTAACTTTAGATTGCTCTATCCTCCCTCTGCTAGAGCCCAGGGTGAGTGGCTGCAAATGAAATTTTGTCCTTTGGACCTTTAAAAGGGTGCCTATGTCTCTAGCACTCTCCTTTCTCTCTTTGGCAGACAGAAACCCTGCTACTTTTCATAGTCAGATGTTATGTGCATGCTTCTCCCCGGTTCTGGCACTCTGGCCTGGGGAGCCAGCTTTGGGGTTTAGACCCTGTGCTTCTCAGGGGGAACAATCCCCCCTTCCCCACCATAGCTGAGATATGTCTTTGGAATGTCAGACACCACCTATGGGTGTGGCCCAATGCTGTTTGCATCTCCACTCTTCCTACCAGTCTCAATGTGGCTTCTTCTATAAATCCTTAACTTCTCTTCAGCTACTCTTTAGGTGGTTATTCAAGATTATTCTTCCTTAATTTAGTTGTAATTCCAATTTGGTTCTGGGAGAAGATAAGTGTAGCTTCTACCTACTCTGCTGCCATCTTGGATACTACTTACAATTTTAAACTTCCTTTTCATTCTGTAGAATATCTCAGTTTTCTCCAATATCAGAGTGTTGTAGTTTACCTGCTGTTTTCTCTTTCCCTTTCTTGCTGTTTGGTGGTACTTGGTTTAAGAAATCCTTGGATAATTGAAATGGATTCCCTCTGCTGCTATGAAAGATAACTGACTTTTCCCCCTGGATCTCTGGTATGTAGCAAAGGTCATAGCAGGATCTCTGTGGAGGTATAAGGAGGATGGGGCACCTCTGTTAGAAGGTGAGGAGAATTTTTTTCCCCAAGAAAGGTCAGCATATACACTAGCACTCTTAGTATCTCCAGGTTTTTTCAGTGTCTTTAGAAGAGCCTTCTGGTTTCTTGACTAGAGGTAAATGCCAGTTGAGTTGTATGGATGTCCAGTCCTGTTTGTGTAATGTACAAAATCAGTTATCCTGCATATAGACTATTTTCAGCACAACATTTCAATATCACTTAATCTCATGATATTCAAGTTACTTGCTGTCTCTGGGCCTTGTATATTTAAGGGGTTCTCCTTTGGCAAATTGGTTTCCTTTGAAGCTCCCTTGGTGAAAAAGGAAACCAATTTGGTTTCCTGTGTTTTGGAAGGTGAAAAATTCTCTTCACCTTCTAAAACATACATGCTAGCAGTATGTTTTAGGTTAGGAATTTTCCACTTTTATCTATCAACACACAAGCATCCACATGCTATATTTCTGACATTTCTGACATTTATTAAAATCTCTGTTGGTGACAACTCCCTTTACATTATGTACAATTACATTGTCCTTAATGACTTTATTGCCTCTTGCACACCTAGACTTTTACTGCAGAGGGGTTCTGCAATGATGGACAGCCAGCAAATTCATGATCCCCCTCTCCATTCACTGTCAATGTAATATTGAACATAACCTCACAAAATGTTTTCTTACTTGTAAATAGGGTAGTATCCTATCAATTGTGTAGATTATTAGATGTAAAAAAAGAAGTGAGAGACAGCAAAGGAATGATATTTGAATGTGGTCATAATGTAGGGTGCTGGCATTCTGAACATATGTTCTTATATGTTGGAATATTTATGAATGCAAATGTGAATTATATGGACATCTATTTTCCAGAAAGAGTTCTGGATTGCATTTTTGCTCTTTCACATGTCTGGTTTTCCTGGGATGAGGTAACTAGAAGATATGTTTTTCTGGTAACTCTTATGGATGGGGATGTTGAGAATGTCAGAGAATGTCCTTAACATTTTTAACAGTTTTATAATTTAGCACCAGTGACATTCAGGTAAAGGTAGGTGTTTTTCAAGGACTTTTGAACCTTCCGATAAGTAGAAATAGTGCTAAACTATATTATTGTTACCACTTATAAAAATTTCTTTAGATACTTCTAGTCCTTGACAGCAGGCAGATTGCTTTCTAGGAGTAAAGGAGGTATTTTGAATTTCTAATTTCTAGTGTATTTTATATTCATACAATGAAGTTGGCTATTGCAGCTGGAGTGGCTTAATGCTTTGAACCCTAAAGTTCTAATTTAAGGACTGTTTTCCCTGACAGATGTCTAGGACCCATATCCCACTCCATGCTCAGTGATGCAAGGATTTTTCATCCAACTCTATTCTATACTATCTCCCAGTGGGGGAGTTTGGGTGAACCAAAATCAAATATAATATGACTGAAGGCCAGAAAATATGAATACGTGATGTAGGGCATGGGCATGTGGCACAATACTGATTGAGAAGAAATGACTTGAGAAAGAGGAAGCTAGAGGGCAAAAAAGCCAATAGAAATCAAAAGAAAAAATCAAGTTAACTTTAGGAATCAAGGAGATTGAAAAGGTGATAAAGCCTGGAGCCAGGGAAAGATAATGAGGAAAATCAGCATATTCTGGTTATGGAATCCAAGTGAATAAGCAATAAATTCACATTTCAGGTGACTGTAGAGAGAGAAACTTTTTCTTATGCGATAAGTTGTTCTTGGAGCCCTGATGGAAAACTATAAGAAATTTTAAGGATTGGAATTCAAAAAAGTATAACTTCTAAAATTAATATTGTTTAGATCTGAAAAACTGGGAGACCTGGGATTGACTTGGGTGCCTGTAATTTGCTGTTCTGCATTCAGCTTAGACTCCTAACATTTTGCAGCCAATAATAGAATATATATTTTTTCTAAAAGGATGAGGCTGTGTTTTGGATAACATATGTTATCAGAGGGGGCAGGAGAAGACCCATTTTACCTCACCTTACTTGGAGAAACCACCTGGCCCACTTCATCATCGTGCCAAACCTGACAGGCACTGACTAAGGAGGGCTTCTTCCTCAAGACTTCTCCACCTGGCTCCATTCAAATTTTAGTGACAACTCATTAACACTGCCTGAGAAATACTGGTCTGTCAGTATTTGACTGGCAGCTCTGATTGGAATACAAAGTGTTCCTTTCTTTTTGTGGTAGAATAAAATTAAAAATAAAATTCAGTCTCAGCATTTTTGTCTCTTTTTGAAAAAGTTCAGCATACCTTGGGAGAACAAAATTTTTGTTACATGGAGCCTGTCACAATTTGTTAAATCCCCAAGTTGGAAAGTAGTTCTTTGAAAACAACAGTTACTTGGTATTTTTGCCAGTTTGATTATAGGAATCAAATTAGAGAAACATTGGCTTGTGACTACATTATGTAAAACACAAAACAAAACTAGATTATGAAACTACTCAGTCTTTAAATGGCCCAATGTTTTGAGAAAAGAAACAATTACTTTAATTGATACTTGTGAATTTTTTCTGCATTTATTTAGAGAAGTTAACCTTTGAGGCATAAATTTAAAAAGAATAATTTTAAGAGATATGACAGAGTCGAATTTTGAAGAATCATGAGTATGAGGCTGAATCGTTGCTGTTTAGGAGTTAATTTGCAGAGGTATTGTTCTTCCCTGTTTTATTTTCAGGGATTGCATCTTGATTTGCTCTTACTTGTTGACTTCTCTTCTAATGTTATCAGCCTTGACAGTGATTTGCTTAGGTATTTTATCCTTGCTAGATCCAAATTCCTTTGTAATAATTTCTGATTAAAGAGTTACAAACAAATGCCATAATAATGAAGCCACTAGGTAGGGTCTAACATCACCCTTTTTAAAATTTAATTGCAATGTAATAAAAATCCTATGGAAGAATAGTTTCCTTTATATTTTTAACCCAATTGATATTTCTAACTTTATTATAAGCATTATTAACTGAAATTAGGGAAAGCATTGCACATTTTTATAATATTTTCAGCAGACAACAGATTAATGATCAGGTTATAAATTTAGGATAGTAGTTCTTAACTCCAAAGTCAGTCATTTAAAAAATCTTGAAAAATTTGCAATTATATGAATTTAAAATAATAGTCCACAGAGAGATAAGAAACAGAGAGAGAGAGCCATGGAGTTTTTGTGGAGAAATGTAAACCAAGATGGCAGAGTAACAAGTGGAAGCTACACTGATGTCCCAGGACAAAACCGGAATTACAACTAAATTAAAGAAAAACCATTCTGAATAACTGTTGGGAAACGCCCCATCTGGCTTCAGGAACTGTAGCCCCACTGACAGATGAGAGGGCCCCAAGACTGGAGTTAAGCAAGGAGGCCTTGGGAAAACAGACCACTGAGGAGACAAAACCTGTCCCTCTGGCAAGGGCGTAGCCCCTGCCTCCCTCATATAACCCTGCTTCGCCCTGGAGGATGGCTGGTTAGTCAATGATGGCTAAGACCCATCGATGGCAAGGGCAACCTAAGACAAGCACAGCCGCAATGGGCATAAGGGAAAAACTTGGGGGATACAAGGAAAGGGCAAAAAGACCCTTATCCCTTGGCTTTGATGTGGCCAGGGTCCTCATTCTATCTGAAAGAAGTCTCCTTATTTCCTGGCTGCCTTGCCCTCCCCGCTCCTGGCTCAGGTTTGACACTATGCTGTAGACAACCCTAAACTGGATTGGGTGGTTCCTAGGAGAAATCAGGCCTAGAAGTAAATTCCTTGAAGCATGCTTTGTTTTCCCCTCAAAAGCTATGATAAACAACTCATGCTGGGAAGGAAATGTACATCATTCACAGATCCTGATCCTAAACCTTTTGGTGCCCTTATGTTTACACTCTCATGTTTACTCATCTCCTCTGGACCCATGTAAATTGGTGTGTTCCTGTCACTTGTTTTCTTCAAAATATCATCTATTCTCTGTAAACATTAACATACTAATGTAATGAGATCATTTGTACGTTCCTACTACCTAGGTCTATTGATAACCCTTTCAATAAAAGCCTTTGGACACAGGGGCTTGGGGCTTTCTCCACTAGAGGGAAGAGCCATTCCTCTCTCTTGCAGACAGAGAAGTGTCTGGAACGACTCATTTTATTTCCCCCCATCCATGACAACCCCCGGGACGGGCTCTGTGAGATCAGAGTTCACGCTCCCACAGCTGATGCCTGAACAGGGACCTAAAGAATCCGTCCCTCAAATAACCAACTGAACATTAGCTGGAGAGAAGCCTTATAACCAAGGATGGATGAGAGAAACCACATCAGAACAATGATACTGATAGGGAGTGTGGACGAGGTGCAAGAGGGCTTGCTGAGCTCCCATGGGTGGCAGCTGAAGTTCCGGAGGGATATTTCAGTGGCTGGGGGGTTCCCTCAGAAATGTGGGGTCTAAACCACAATCTGGGCTCAGCAATCCATTGTTCCCAGACTACAGCACCAGAACTGGGAAATAAACCCAAATAACATCCAGCTATGAAAAGCAGCAGTTTCTCTCTGCCCGGGAAAGACAGCTAAAGATATAGAGAGCCCCTTAAATGGCCAATGCACAACACCTTGCTTGCAGCCACTTACCCTAAGCGCTGGAAGAAGGAGGACAGAGTGGACTGGAGATGCGTGAGCAGAGTCTGGGGATGATGGCTCTGAGGAGAGAACTGAAAGAACAGCCTTAATGATTCCTATGTTGAGTCGTTCCCTATAATGCAGAAGCAATCTTTCTAGGGCAGAGCACTCTTCTTTCTCCAAATGACATCAGCTGGGGAAAGCAAAAGCCCCCCCGCACCCCACCCTGACAGGAATCACTCTTGATACACCCTGTGAAGCTTAGACCAGGCTGCTCAATACTGATGAAGGTTATATCATAGATTAAGTTTAACAACTGAGGTGATTCTCTATGAGCACTGAGACTTTAGTTCATTCTCCACCAGGCCCAATGCTAGTAAAAGCTGGCCTTGGTGTACAGCTTAGTTCTTTCTGCACACACTGAGATCCAGCAAAAGGAGACACAAGCTGTAGAATTCTGATAGCTCCAAACAGGTTACCCAGGGCTGGTCACAGGCAGCATCTGACATTGGACTGCACTAGAATCTTTGCATGTCTACCTAATATGTACAAACAAATACAAAGTGGTGACCAAAAAGGGAAGACAAAGAAACAGGTCCTAGAGGAAAGAACAAGAGAATTCTTTGGAAGAAGAACTAAATGAAATGGAAAGAAGCAATTAGTCAGATATAGAGTTTAGAGTAATGATTATAAGGATACTCAATGGCATGGAAGAAGATATAGAAACAATTAAAAAGGACCAGTCAGAAATAAAGAATGCAATATCTGAAATAAATAATACACTGGAAAGAATAAACAGTAGGTTAGATGAAGTAGAGGATTGAATCAGTGATTTGGAAGGCTAGGTAGAATGAAACACCCAAGTGGAGCAACAAAAAGAAAAAAAAATTAAAAAAATGAGGAGAGCTTAAGAAACCTTTGGGACAACAAGAAGCGTAACAACATCCACGCCATGGGAATACCAGAAGGGGTAGAGGGTGAGGAAGGGCTCAAGAACATATGTGAAAAAATAATGACCAAAAACTTGCTTAGTCTGGTGAAGGAAAAAGAAAAGTCCAGGAAGCTCAGAGAGTCCCAAACAGGTTGGACCCAACAAAGCCTATACCAACATACATTACAATTAAAATGTTAAAACTTAAAAAAAGGGAAGAAATCCTAAAACCACAAGAGAAAAGCAGGTAGTTACTTGCAAGAGAGCCTCCAATTAGACTGTCATCTAATTTCTAAACAGAAACATGTCAGGCCAGAAGAGATTTTCATGAAATATTAAAGGTGATGAAAAGCAATGACCTACAACCAAGGCTACTTTACCCAGCAAGGCTCTCATTTAAAATTGAGGGAGAAATAAAGAGCTTCTCAGAAAAGAAAAATCTAAAGGAGTTTGTTAACACCAAACCAGTGATGTGATGAATGTAAAGGACTTGCTTTATGAAGGAGAGAAAAAGAAGAGGAAAATAGTTTCAAAATAAAATGACAATAAATATGTATCCATCAATAATCACCTTAAATGCAAATGGCTTAAACGTGCCAACCAAAAGTCACAGGGTAGCTGAATGGATAAGAAAACAAGACCCATATATACTGTCTCCAAGAGACCACACTCATGGACATAGACAACAGTATGGTGACTGCAGGGGTGGAGGGGAGTAGAAGGGGATTAAATGATAATGGAAAAAGTCCAATAAACTTTTGTTTTTAAAAATGTAGACCAGAGAACCATATGATTTTATGTTTTCAGTGCTAATCAGGTAGCAGCTGTTTGGTTTTTAAGATTGGCACCAACTCTGAGTCACCTGTGATAATAGGAAAGAATTTTAAAGTTAAGGAAATGAATTATTTAGAAATATGTTTTTTGGTATATATCTCTTTTCTGTTACTTTCAATGTAAATGTGAGCATATTTGGTGTCATAACAATTTACAAAACTTTAAACAGAGTAATGAATTCATGTTGGAAAGATCTAAGACAAGAAGAGAGAGAGAGTTTTGAAGCTGCCCTCCTTTTCTGCCTTCTCACCCTATTCTGTTTTTCATTCCAATTTTGAGACCCTCAGACTGATATAAAACAGCAGCCAAATATCGTTATTGTTATTCATAACTGACACATTAAATAATTTTGATTATTGGTGGTATAAATAAAACACTGTTTATTTTTCTTTTCCTGTCCTTTAGAACAGATGAGTGCAGATTCCATTGCTTTCTGATCAATTTTGACTATCAAAATGAGTTCAGCATCATTAGGACATAGCAATCTCATGTCCTAGTCAAAGCCCTACCGCTTACACCCCATTTTAGGCTAGAGCTGTTATTTTGGCCAACCGAAGTGTGAGTATGGGGTTGTGGTCAGAGATAGTGAGGGGTTGAGGGAGATTGGTTTCCAGGGTTTGTATTCTCTTTTTAAACACCTACTATCCTCTCCCTACAGCTGGTTGGGGACAAGGAAGAGCAATAGGTGACATAGCTCATCTTATCTACCTGGAGGTTTGTGGTAGTGGGGTTTGTCTTTGACCTCACTCTGATTCAGCCTGGTTCCATCAGCTGCTGACCATGCTGACACGTAGTTTCCAAATGAGTATGTGTGATTTGAGTTCAGCTTCAACTCTTCATCTTCTTTGATGAGAAACCCTTCAGAAAACAGTAAAAGTTTCACCCCGAATGTACCCATATAAAACTTTGAACTGTAAGACACTTTACCTCTCTCAACCTTAGTTCAATTCTTTTAATAACCCATCCACTTCTAACTTTGATTTTTGTCATCTCTAACTTTTTTCTACATAACCTCCAGGCCATATCGTCAAAATTTGGGGGCATTGAGAAATATCTCCTTGTAAGGCTAAGTCAATTAGATATGTTATTTTAAAGAGTCAATGAATATGCCTTACACATCACACACCCATTTTAAAGAACAATGAAAGAAAATTTATGCTTCGATGAGGGAGACTCTATAGACCAGATATTTTGTTGATTAGAACATTGTATTATCATTTTGGTAATAATACAGTATAGCATCCTGAATTGTTTTTGTTTTGTAATTTTTTCTAAGGGAGTACAAGGTAGAAGTTGTTGATAGTAGTAATTATAGTGGACCAGGTGAAATAATGGAATACATTCCAGTGTGTGGACAGCTGGTAAGATTAGGAGATCATGTAGTGAGCCAGTCACAGAGAGGAAGAGTTGATTGACAATAAGCTCACATTATGGACAGAACTTGGGGAAGCTGACGTGTTATGATAGGTCACAATAATAATTAAATTGAACATAAGATTGTCATTATTGGTATAGTTTATTAACATTCTTATTTAGTCACCTTAGTCAATATACATCTGATACATCTTCATTGAATAACATCACTATCCTCATCCTATTCTTAAATGTCATCAATGCCAGAATTGTTTCTGTCTTCAATAATGGAATGCTAATACTTTAAAATTGTACTTATAGAATCATTGCAGCACTTATTGAAAGCATTTTTGTCTCCTTGAAGAAACCTGTTATATAAATTAAAATATTTTCTATATAAGACCAAACTATTCATTCTATGCTCTCATCCAAAAAGGACATATTTTGACCAGTAAATCTTATATGTAGCTTTGCTTTTAGCATTGTACTTTTTGGTATTTTTCTGGACATTTCATCTTTATGCAGAGATTTCCACTTATTGACTCATAAGTCGTGATGGAAGGCTGACTAAATGCACTTGCCAGATAGCTGTTTGAAATATCAACATATAAACATATTTCTAAAATTTATGAAGCAAGACTACAATCATTTTTATGTTTTTCTTTATTTCTTCCTATCATTCTATTAAATAGACCAGTGTTTATTTTTGGATTGTTTAAACCAGATGGAATATTAGCAATTCACTATAATTAGAAGCCTTGCTACTAACTTGGCTTCTAGTTAAAAATTAATGACTTATATAATCACTAATATAGAGCAAAAATTATATGAGTTTGAAAACTTCACTGCCTAACATTTGTATGTTCTTTCATCTGAAACAGACGTTCAGTCATGCCTTTAAAAAGTGAAGCAAATGCAGCATGAGGTGTTCGTTTTGTTGCTGATATATAAGCACAGGTTAGCCCGCCTTTCTGACAATGTAGCTTTCTCTCTTTGGCTTAGATTTCAAGTGACAGTGCATTGTTGCTCTAGCTTTCTCAGATTATAAAATCATGTCTGTTGATACAATTATGGATGAAGCTATTCAAGACTGGAGAGTGATTGAAGAGAATATCAAAGAGAAAATATAATATATCCAGTTGCCAAAGGAGGCACATGTCACTTTCAGATGCATTAAGCTCACTGCTCTTAAACTGAGATTACATAACAGAAAAAAATAAAATTGAAATTTTCAGTTCCAATTTAAAATAATGGTTTACACCCATATCATGTGGCACCTTGAAAGTTCCAATTTATCCTGAAACATTCCTATACAGTTGCGAGAATTCACCAAATCAATTGAGCATTATTTTTTAGTTCTTATTCTAAATACATTTTCCCCCACTCTTGTCTCATTATAAATTGTTAAGCCATTTAAATGGTATTTTAGAGGGAACTGAAATGGCATTGAGGCACAACAAGGCAATTTGATCTATTCAAGAATTATCCAGCATGACAGTAATTGAGATGGGGTTTCAAGCTTGTTAAAGTTGAAACTCTTCAACTGGTGTTGAAATTACTAGTAGTTGACACTTCCTTCAAGATCAGTGATCAGCACTGGACTGATTTTGTCTGCTGTCTGCAGCCCATTTCCCTGTGCACATTATTCATACCACTTACACATCCTCATTTGCTCTGGCAAATGCACGTAAGGGCGCCTTGCGTCAGCACCAGTCCCTCTTCACTGAGGTGACAACAGGGCATCTGAGCCTGGGTTTGTCACATGTGAGTGTTAGATTTTTGATATATTTACCATCCTGGTGGCACCAGATCATGACCATTGCCCAGTCTCACCCAGTACAACTGTCTTGGCTCTATTTTAAAATTTCAAAGTTTTCTTCTTAAAAATGTCCTAATGAGGAAGAAATTACCAGTGAGGACTGCTGAGGTCTCCTGTGCTCGCCAGTCTGTCAGGAAACTGCTCCAGTGAAGTCACAGAAGATCCCTGATCCCTTTAGGGAGCAGGCGCCCTTCAGGCAGCTCATTTATCAGGGCTCTAGTTTGTCTTTTTCTTTATATTTCTTCCTTATGCTGTCCTCTAACCCTTCTCTTCAAAAATACTTGTGGTTCTATCCATATTTTTTTCATGTATCTTTATGGATTCTAAATAAACTCAAGATGCCAATGAAGAAGACTTGACATGTATACTTGATTAGAACAAAAAACTAAGGATAATGCAATGGAACTAACACTCTCTTTAGAGGCAAAACGTATTTTTTGGAAAAAACATTATATTTAGAGTCTTTTCTTTGTATCTTTATTTTTAATAGTCTCAACTATGATTGATGTTTGCAAGGCTGGAGGTTTGCTATGAAAACGAGGAAAGGTTTTTAACTAAAATTTATAAAAGCAGGTACTTTTAAAAAAACAGGACTCCTTCTCCATTGTAACTCTAGCTGCATTGTCATCCTGGGCCCCATTTTGAAGCTTGACAATAGAGGTGCCTGTCTAAAAACCATACAACAATAACTTTGTTTTTAACCACTTGCTTTTCTTTGAGGACTAAAATTATTCAAACATGCATCTGCTCTCATGAGTAATTTTATTTCATGGATACAAAGTGCTTTATCTCTCATTCAACTAATTTTAACAAAGGGGTTTATTTTTCCAACTCCATGTATCTAACCCCCAAATAATTCATTATTTGGGGAACTAATGGAAAGAAGGCTCTCTCTCTTTCTCTCTCTCTCTCTCTCTCTGTCATTGGCATTGTTTTTTCATGGCATTACCAAATTTTAAGTGAAGAGGACTAAAATTTAGTGTTCAAACTAGAATCTGTTCTGAAAGCTTATATCCCACCCTTGTTTTACTCTAGGGGAAATAAAGTATTTGGGCATTTGCAGGTAGGTATAAAAGTAAACAAACACCAAACATAAAAACAAAATAAAGGTATAAAAGCTGAACAGGAGTAACAAAATGCTAGTAGGATCTTCATCTAAAAATCTGAAGTGTCAAATATCAGAAACGCTCAGAATAAAATGTTTGCCTTCAACTTAATGTAATTATCAATTATAATAATAATTAGAAAAACAATTATTATAAACAATTAATAAATTGGTAATTTGAACAACTGACAAGAGTATAGAAATAGCAAATATAGTCAATGCTGGTGTTTGTAATAATTGTATAGTTCCCATAATTAATGGATATAGCCCTAAAGCGTGGTTTATGTGTGACAAGGCTGGGATTCTGGTTCATAGTTATTTCCAGGATTGCATTAGGTTAATCTAGCCAGACCCTGTTATATTCTGCCTAGCTCTCAACCCAGGCTATGAAGATAGTCTCATGATTTGAGCAATTCATCTGAAACTCCTTTCCTTACTTGTATACTTTGTTTCTTCACATCTAGTTATGGATACCCTGTTTGCAACAGTGTCAGGGAATAGGCTGTAAATTGTACCTCGGTCTGTGCTATTCACATAGGCCAGATTAAATTTCCCATTAATCTATTAAGAAGATAAGTTGCATCTGTTTTGTTCTATTTGTGTTTCTGTTATAAATAATTTTATTTATGTTTTCTGTATTAGTTTTGTTTTTAAGTGTTTCCTTGAGTTGTGTGAGTCATAATTTATTCTAACTGTTCTCTCCCTCTCATTTTGAGTAAGAGGCAACACATTTTTCATTTCCATGATGCTCTTCTAAAACTGAGTCATCTATGTCCACAAATATTTTTCTTGCATTTATTTTATTATTCCTCAAAAAAGAAATAGAGAATTATTTAAGGGTGTCAAATATTAACATGTGATGTTCTGAAAGTTTGCAAAGTTATACAATGCAGTGCCTTAGAAAATAAGGCATATAAGAATAAAGAGAAAAGCTGAAAAGAAGAAAAGAAACAAATACAAGACTACTTCTAAAGACCTATAAAGTAACTTTAATTAACTATATTTTCTATTCTTATTTCCTCTTAAAAGCAGAAAACTATTTCTTGCTTAGGTTATACTAATGTACTTTGCTTATTTTCTTGTTCTCTCCTCCCATGGCACTCCTTTTTAAAATTTATTCTTTGGATTCTTTGGTGATTTCTCCAAACATAAATTTATGTATTGATTTTAAACTATGAAATTTTTGATATTCTCATGTCTGCATCCATACATTTACTGATTACAAAAATGCAGCTCTCTATTCCTTCAAACTTAAACCAAAAACTTAAACACTGATAGAAAGCTCTACTTATTTCAACTCATTTTAAATTTTATTTATTTGAGAAAATATTTGATATATAGTGTGCTTCTAAAAATATAAAAGTGATAAATCACATGCAGAAGATAGGCTTTGAAATTGGAAAAAAAATCAATAACAAAATAGTATCATGAGATTTGGAAGCAGGGAGGTAAAGCTTATTTTACATCATGTGTGCTTTGGTGAGTAATGATACTAACTGCCCTGCCATTCGCAATCAAAAATGCGTTCAGGATAGATCCAAGATGGAGGAATAAGTAGAAGCTACACTAACTTCTCCCAGGACCAATCTGGAATTACAACTAAATTGTAGAGAAATCATCCAGAATAGCCAACTGAGCAATTGTTGGAGAGAAGCCTTATAACCACAGACAGAAGAGACGACTTCACCACAACATGACTGGTAGGAGTGCAGAGGAGACACCAGAGGGCTGGCTGGGCTCCCATGGGCAGCAGCTGAAGTGCCAGAAGGATATTTCAGTGGCGGGGGGAGGGGGAAGAGGGAGTTCCCCCTGAGAAGTGTAGGGTCTAAACCCCAAGCTGGACTTCCCAGCCTGAAGCACCAGAGCTGGAAAGAAACCCAGATAACATCCAGCTGTGAAAAGCAGCAGGGTCTCTGTCTGCAAGCGAGAGACAGCTGGAGATTCAGAGAACCTCTTAAAGGGCCAAAGCACAAAATTATGTTACAGGCACTTACCCTGAGTGCCAGGAAAGGAAGGGCAGCGTGGATTAGAGATACTTGAGGAGAGTCTGGGGTTGCTGGCTCTGGGGCGAAAACTGAAGGAATAGCTGCGAGGATCTCTGTGCTGAGTAATTGACAAACTGCAGGAGTCTTTACTCTCAAGCAGAGCACTGTTCCCTGAATAGCTTCAGCCTGAAGGAAAGCAATACAACACCTTTGGGAATTACTCTGCCCCACCATGTGGTGCTTAAGCTTGATTAGATTAACAACTTATCAGTTTAATGGTTGACTAGTTTAACAGCTAAGACAGAAAATACAAATCAGTGAAAATGGAAGGCAAAGAAACAGACACCAAATGGAAGAACAAATGAATCTTCCAGAAGAGCTAGATGAAATAGAGGCAAGCAATTTATCAGATAGAGTTTAGAGTAATGATTAGAAGGATACTCAACAGCATGAAAAAGGTATAGAAACCATAAAAAAGAACCAGTCAGAAACAAAGAATGCAATATCTGAGATAAATAATACACTGGAAGGAATAAACAGTAGGATAGATGAAGCAGAGGAAGCAGTGTTTTGGAAGACAAGGTATGAGAAAACACCCAGGCAAAGCAGCAAAAGGAAAAAAGATTAAAAAATGATGATAACTTAAGAAACATTTTAGACATGAAGCATGACAACATTTGCATTATGGGAATAGCAGAAGGAGAAGAGAGCAAGCAAGGGATCAAGAACCTATTGAAAGTAATAATGAATGAAAATGTCCCTACTCTGATGAAGGAAAAAGTCACACAAGTCCAGGGAGCTCAGAGAGTCCCAAACAAGTTAGACCCCAAGAGGTCTACACCAAGACATATCATAATTGAAATGACAAGGCTTAAAGACAAGGAGACAATCCTAAAAGCTGCAAGAGAAAAGCAGGGAGTTACCTACAAGGGAGCACTAATTAGACTGGCATCTGATAACAGAAACATTTCGGGCTAGAAGGGAATGGTGTGAAATATTCAAGGTGACGAAAAACGAGGACCTACAACCAAGGCTACTTTACCTAGCAAGATTATTATTTAAAATTGAGGGAGAAATAAGGAGCTTCCCAGGCAAGAAAAAGCTAAAGGAGTTTGTTAACACCAAACCAGTGTTGCAACAAATTATAAAGGATTTGCTTGAAGAAGAAGAAAAAGAGGAAGTAAAAAAAAAAAAACAGAGGAAAACAGTCTATCAATAAAATGGCACCACATATCTATCTACCAATAATCACTTTAAAAGTAAATGGATTAAGTGTTCTGACCAAGAGATAAAAGGTAGCTGAATGGAAAAGAAAAGAAGACCCATTGTATATGCTGTCTCCAAAAGACCCATCTCAGATCAAAAGATACATACAGACTAAAAGCAAAGAGCTGGAAAAAGATATTTCATGCCAATGGGAAAGAAAAAAAAACTGGGGTAGCAGTACTTATATCCAACAAAATAGACTTTAAAACCAAGGCTATAGTATTAGACAAAGAAGTACACTACATAATGATAAAGGGAGCAACCAGCAAGAGGATATAACCCTAGCAAACATTTACACATCCAATATAGGAACACTTAAATATGTGAAGCAAATCTTGATGGGCATAAAGGGAGAAATCAACAGAAACACAGACATAGTAGTGGATTTTAATACCCCATTGACTTCAATGGATAGATCTTTCAGGCAGAAAATCAACAAGGAGATTGCAGCCTTAAATGACATACTAAATCAAATGGATTTAATACATATCTACAGAGCATTTCACCCCATACCACAGGATATATGTATTTTTCAAGTACACATGGAACGTTTTCTAGACCACATGATAAGACACAAAATAAGTCTCAATAAATTTAAGAAGATTGAAATCATGTCAAACATCTTCTCTGACCACAATGCTATGACACTAAAAGTCAGTCAATCACGAGACAGTGAAAAACATGCAACGACATGGAAGCTAAATAACATGCTATTAAACAATGAATAGGTTAACAATGAGATTAAGGAAGAAATCAAGAGATACCTTGAAACAACTGAGATTTAGAAGCAGGGAGGTAACCATCCCAAATCTGTGGGACACTGGAAAAGCAATCCTACGAGGGAAATTTGTAGCATTATAGGTCTACCTCAAAAAAAAAAAAAAAAACCCAAGAAAAACCTCAAACAAATTATCTAACTTCACACTGAAAGGAACTTGATAAAAAACAATAGAGCCCAAAGTGAGTACAAGGAAGTAAATAATAAAGATTAGAGCAGAAATATATGAAATACAGTTTAAAGATAAACAGAGCTGGTTCTTTGAAAAGATCAACAAGATTGATAAAACTTTAACCAGATTGTTAGAAAAAAAGAGAAAGAAACCAAATAAATAAAAACAGAAATGAAAGATGAGAAATAACAACTGACACCAAAGAAATACAAAGGATTGTAAGAAACTATTATGAACTATATGCCAATAAACTGGACAACGTGGATGTAATGGATAAATTCCTAGTAATATGCTATCTCCCAAAAATAAATCAGGAAGAATCAGAGTCTCTGAATAGACAGACTACATGTAATGAAATTGGAGCAGTAAACAAAAAACTCCCAACAAACAAAAGCCCTGGACAAGATGGCTTAACAGCTGAATTTTACCAAACAATCAGAGAAGAACTAACATCTCTCCTTCTCAAAGTATTTCATAAAATTCAAAATGAGGGAAGGCTCACAAAGTCATTTTTTAAGGCCAGCATCATCCTAATTCCAAAACCAGATAAAGACACTACAAAGAAAGAAAATTTGTAGGCCAATATCCCTGATGAACATAGATGCTAACATCCCTAACAAAATATTAGCAAAATGAATACAACAATACATCAAAAAGATCATACACCATGATCAAGTGAGATGGATTCTGGCAATGCAACATTGGTGCAATGTACACAAATCAATAAATGTGATTCACCACATAAACGATATGAAGGATAAAACCACATGATCGTAGCAATAGATGCAGAAAAAGCTTTTGATAAAATCCAGCATCCATTTATGACCAAAACTCTCAGCAAAGTGGGAATAGAGGGAACATACCTAAACATAATAAAAGACAAATGTGAAAAACCCATGGCCAGCATCATACTCAATGAGCAAAAACTATAAGCATTCCCTTTAAGATTAGGAACAAGTCAGAAATGTCCACTTTCTCTTCTCTTAGTCAACGTAGTACTGGAAGTTCGAGACACAGCAATAAGAAAAGAAGAAGAAATAATTAGCATCCAAATTAGAAGGGAAGAAATAAAACTGTCTTTATTTGCAGAAGATATGATACTGTACATAGAGAATCCCAAAGATTCCACCAAGAGACTTCTAGATCTGATAAACGAATTCAGCAAAGTAGCAGGATACAAAATTAATATCCAGAAATCAGTTGCATTTTTATATGAAACTAATGAACTAACAGAAAGTGAAATAAAGAAAACAATCGCATTCACAATTGTCTCAAAAAGAATAAAATAGCTAGGAATAAACCTAACCAAGGAGGTAAAAGACTTGTACTTGGAAAATTATGACACTAAAGAAAGAAACTGAAGAAGACAAAAATAAGTGGAAGCACATAATGTGTTCATGGATAGGAAGAATTAATGTTATTAAAATGTCCATACTTCCCAAAGCAGTCTATAGATTCAATGCAATTCCTGTCAAGATACCAATAACGTATTTCACAGAACTAGAACAAGTATTTAAAAAATTTATGTGAACCCACAAAAGGCTCACCATAGCAATAGTGATCCTGAAAAAGAACAAAGTTGGAATAATAATGTTAGCTAATATCAAACTATACTACAAGCCCATAGTAATCAAAAGAGCCTGGTACTGGCATAAAAACAGACACATCAATCAATGAAACAGAGTAGAGAGCACAGAAATAAACCCACACATTTACATTCAATTAATATTTGACAGAAGAAGCAAACACATACAATATGCTAAAGATTGTTTATTCAATAAATGATGTTTGGAAAATTGGAAAGATACATGCAGAAAAATCAAACTAGATCCCCTTTTTATACCACACAAGAATAAATTAAAAATGGATCAAAGACTTAAATGATAGACCAGAAAAATTCTAGAAGTAAACATAGATAACAAAATCTCACACATTGCTCATAGAAATTTTGTATTGGATATATCTCCCCAGGCAATGGAAACAAAAGAAAAAATAAACAAATGGAACTACATCAAACTAAATAGTTTTCTCACAACAAACTCATCAACAAAATAAAAAGCCAGCCCACAGAATGGGAGAGCATATTTGCTGATACATCTGATAATGAATAGGTTAATCCAAAATTTATAAAGTACCTTCAAAACTCAACACCAAAAAACCCCCCAAAAACAAAAAACTCCAATTAAAAAATGGGCAAAGGGCCTGAATAGGCACTTCTCCAAAGAGGACATACAAGTAGCCAATAGACATATGAAAAGATGCTCAGCATCACTAATTGTCAGAGAAATGCAAATTAAAACCATAGTGAGATATCATCTCACACCTGTCAGATTGGCTATCATCAATAAATCAACAAGCAGCATGTGCTGGCAAGGGTATGGAGAAAGGGAAACCCTTTTATACTGTTGATGGAATGTGGACTGGTGCAGCCACTATGGAAAGCAGTATGGAGATACATCAAAAAATTAAAAATAGATCTGCCTTTTGACCCAACAATCCTACTTCTGGGAATATATCCAAAGGAACCCAAAGCACTAATTTGAAAGAACATAAGCAGCCCTATGTTCATTGCAGTGTTATTTACAATTGCCAAGACGTGGAGCAGTCCAAGTGCCCACCAAACGATGAGCGTATAAAACAAGTATGGGGCATATACATACTGGAATTCTACTCAGCTGTAAAAAAAAATGTTACCATTTGCAGCAATTGGTGGTCACGCAGAACATTATGCTAAGTGAAATAAGCCAGCCATAGACAAATACCATATGACTTCACTCATATGTGGAATCTAATGAACAAACTGAGCTAACAAGCAAAACAGAGACAGACTCATAGAAGGAGAACAGATGACTGCTGGTAGGGGAGAGGGTTAGTGGGTGGAGGGATTGAGCAAACAGGAAAAAGGACCATGGATGTGGACAACAGTGTGGCGATAACAGAAAAATACAATAAAGATTAAATAAAAATGCATTCAGCTTTTATCTTGACTTTGCATGTACTCTTATATTTTGATTGATAAACTGTCACTGATTTGCTTCCAGCTATATTTAAAGTTCCATGTGTGAAACTTCACTAACATTGTCACCTAACAAACTCCTGAAGATAGTAAGACAAGCTTGTGTCCTGAAATGCAATGAAGTCATATTTCATGTTATAATCAATACAACTGTGTTAATACCTGAGTTGAGTTCAGATTACTAGGTGGACTGGATGTATTAGAGTTAATGCCATACTTTGGGAGATAGAGACACATTCTAATCCATTTGAAAGCAAAGTACTTTATTGACATTCATTCATTCATATGATAAATTTACTTTTCAGAATTTTTTTGGTCAAAGAAAATAACTTGTCAGGGAACACAAAGTAACAGAACCAGCATTTTAATATTTTATATTCAGAATTGATATGACATATATATTTTTAGAGCTGCATCGTGAACTTAACAGGTGTACAGAGATCTCTGAATAATAGAAGTCATTTGACCTCAAGTAGAAGTATCATTGTGCTTGTTTAATTGATATCACCAATAAGAAAACAACACAGAATATGTTAATCCCGCATTAATGAGACCATAGAAATAATATACCAAAACTATACACTTTCTGGAATAAATTTTATACAAAGAATAGAGAATTTGAGGGGTTTTTCCAAAATAATTTGTTGCTCATTATAGTTATTTTAGATTAGGAAATGGAAAATAGACTATTTCATGCAAGGAGGAAGTAGGGGAGATGTCAAATGTATTTTGGGAAGAGGACTAACAGCGGTCACAGTGGCAGGCAGAGCACGTAGCTGCATGGTGGAGAGCAGGGTGGTGGTGGGTACTTGACGATGATGCTCACTGTGCCTATTAGACTTGTGTTCTAGTACTCTTTTATGAATGTATCCATTCAATCCTCAAAAAATCATTTGAAGTAAGATAGTAGTGTCCTATTTTCACAGATGGGGAAACTGAAGCTCAAAGAAATATTTTTAGTAAGTTACAAAGCAGATATTTAAATCCTGATCTAATTCCACATCCTAACTAATGTTGATTGAAAAATACAACTTTTCAAAATGCCCAAGTAAAATGTGACTTTTAAGCTATGATTTTGTTATTGGAAACTAGAAAATTTAATGACATAAAAACAAATGCATTTAGATATGTAAATGTAAACCAATCCAACAACATATATAACTTTAAAATGTTTATAATTGGCTAAAATGCTTTGAACAAAAACTGACAAATAGCAAATACTCAGTAATGTGGTCATTATACATTTTCTTTTACATTTCAGAGTGAGGTTAACTGGATACTCAAGCCTGGAGAGTTTGTAAGATGAATTGAAAGCCTACATAGGCTTCAATTTTTGGAGTAATGGTACATAAAGCATATTTGCTTTATTAAACTTATATTTTATTTCCTAATGCCTATAAAATTTGCAGTTAGATTATTTTGATTGTACATTTAAAGTATTACTGGTGCCCTATTTTATTTGGAATTGTGGGTTAAATAATGCAAAATGGTTCCAAGTATAAAGCGTATTTAAAGCAAGTGTTACACTATGTCCTGAAATAAAGGATATTAAAAACTAATGAGTCAACTATAATTTATGAGCATAATGAAATTATCATAGATGCATATAATATACATAAAATGCAACATACAACACTGTATGAATAAACAAAATATGTACAAATATAAACAAAATTATATGTGGTGAGAGAAGGAATAGGCGACTCATGGTTCAAGAGAATGGAGGAGGCGTTTGAAATCATTCTTTTTTATTCCAAATTTTATTTTTTTAATTGTTGTTCAAGTACACTTGTCTCCATTTTTCCCCCATCTTACCCATCCCTGCCTCGCACCCTCTGATCCTACCGCCTTCGGCTTTGTCCATGTGTCCTTAATACCTATCCCTTGACAACCCGTCCCCTATTTTCCCCTAATATCCCTCACTCCCCTTCCCTCTGATTACTGTTTGTTTGTTCTTTATTTCAATGTAGCTGGTTATATTTTGCTTGCTTGTTTGTTTTGTTGATTAGCTTCCACTTATAGGTGAAATCATATGGTGTTTGTCTTTTACCACCTGGCTTATTTCACTTAGTATAATGCCCTCCAGTTCCATCCACACTGTCGTGAAGGGTAGGTGCTCCTTTCTTTCTGCTGCGTAGTATTCCATTGTACAAATGTACCATAGTTTTTTGATCCAGTCATTTAACTGATGGGCACTTAAGTTGCTTCCAGCACTTGGCTATTATAAATTGTGCTTCTATGAATATTGGGGTCCATAGGTTCTTTTGAATTGATGTTTACATCATTCCTTAGGGAACAGTATTATTTTTAAAAGACATTTTAGAGGAGTTTTAGGTTCCACTGGAAAAAAAAAACAACAGAAACAGAGATTTCTCTAATACTCCCTAAGTCCCAGATGCATAGCCTCTGCCATTGTCAAAACCCCCACCAAAGTGGAACCCTTGTTACAATTGACTTTGCATGCACTCTTATATTTTGATTGATAAACTGTCTATCTGAGTTTGGACCAATGTATGACATATATTAACCACTGCAGTATCATACGGAGTATTTTCTCTGCCCTAAAAATCCTCTGTGCTCCTGCCCAACCCATGGCAACTGCTGATATTTTAGTGTCTGCGTAGTTTTGCCTTTTCCAGAATGCCCTATAGTTGTAATTACACAGTCTGTAGTCTTTTCGGATCGCCTTGTTTCACTTAGTAAAATGCATTTAAGTTCCTCTATGTCTTTTTGAAGGTTAATAGCTCATTTCTTTTTTATGTTGTGTAATAGTCCGTTGTCTGGATGTACCACAGTTTATTTATCCATTTAACTCCTTGGTTGCTTCTCGATTATAGCAGTTATAAAAATGCTGCTATAAAAATTTGCATGCAGGCTTCTGTGTACACATAAGTTTTCAGCTCCTTTGGGTAAATACCAAGGAGTGCAGTTGTTGGGTCATATGGTAAGAATATGTTTAGTTTTGTAAGAGATCTCCAGACTGTCTTCTAAAGTGGCTGCACCATTTTGCAGTCCCACCACTGTTGAATGAGAATTCCTGTTGCTCCACATCCTCAGCAGCATTTTCTGTCCTTAATAATCTAGAGTTTGACCATCCTAATAGGTGTGTAGTGGTATCTCATTGTTGTTTTAACTTGCATTTCCCTGGTGAGTTACAATATGGAGCATATTTTTATATACTTATTTACCCTGTGTATATCTTCTTTGATGAGGTATGCATTAAGGTCTCTGCAAATAACCAATTTTGTAATTGGGTTATTTGATTATTTATTGTTGAGTTTTAAGAGTTCTTTGTATGTTTTGAATAATAGTTCTATATCAGATGCGTCGTTTGCAAACATTTCCTCACAGTCTGTAGCTTATCTTTTCATGCGATTGATATTGTCTTTCACAGAGCAAAGGGTTTTAAAAGGTTTTCATGAAGTCTACCTTGTCCATTTTAGGAGTTTTATAATTTTGCATTTTACATTTAGGTCTATGACACATTTGAGTTTATTTTCTTGTGACGGGTCTAAGGCCTATGGCTAGATTCTTTGTTGGGAGGAGCATGTGGATGTCCAATTGTTTCAACCCTATTTTTTTAATCCTTATCTGAGGACATTTTTTTCACTGCTTTTAGAGAAAGAAGAAAGGACAGTTACAGGAAGAGAGACAGACAGAGGAACACCAACATGACAGAGAAACATCAGTTGGTTGCTTGTGTATATGCCCCAACCTGCAGGGAGGTGAAACCTGCAACCTAGACATGGGCCCTGAATAGGGATTGAGCCTGCAACCTTTTGGTTTATGGGATGACAGTCCGAACAGCTGACCACACAGACCAGAGCTCAAACCTATTTTTTGAAAAAACTATCTTTGTTCCATTGTGTTGCTTTTGCTCCTTTGTCAACAATTAGTTCACTGTATTTATGTGGCTCTATTTTTTAAGCTCTTACTCTATTCCGTTCATCTTTGCCTCTTCTTTCACCAATGCCACACTGTCTTGTTACTATAGCTTTATATTAAGTTTTGAGGTCTGGTGTTGTCAGTCTTTCAACTTTGTTCTCCTCCTTTAATACTGTGTTGGCTATTTGGAGCCTTTTGGTTAACATTTTGTTGAGAATTTTTGCATCTGTGTTAATGACAGATTGGTTTGTAGTTTTCTTGTAATGTCTTGTCTGGTTTTGGTATTAAAATAATTATTATCTCATAGAATGAGTTAAGAAATATTCTCTCTGCTTCTGTGCTCTGAAATAGAATCTTCCCGAAATGTGTTGTAGAATTTATAGTAAAATCATCTGGGACTGGCACTTTCTGTCTTGGGCAGTTATCAATAATTGATTCCATTTCTTTAATAGGTTTATTAAAAATAGGTCTGTTTCTTCTAGTGTATTATCTCATTGTCTTATCATGGAATTAAGAATTAATCCATTTAATCTAGGTTATCAAGTGGGTGGGCATAGAATTATTCATAATATTCCTTTAATATCCTTTTAATGTTCGGGGACTCTGTAGTGATGTCCCTCTTTGATTGCTGTTTGTGTTCCATCTCTCTCTTTTTTTGTAGTTAGCTTGGCTACGACTTTATAGACTTTATTGCTCTTTTTAAAGAGCCAACTTTTGAATTTATTGACTTTCTTTGTTGATTTCCTCTTCATTTTTATTGATTTCTATTCTAATTTTTATCATTGCTTTTCTTCTACTTATCTTGAATTTAATTTGATCCTTTGAATTTGAATTTAATTTTGATTTAAGTTTTTGGTTATTTTAATTAAATGTATTGGCATAACATTGGTTAGTAACATTACATAAACTTCAGTATACTTTATAATATAACATCTGTATACTTCATTGTGTGCTCGCCACCCAAATTCTGCTGTCCTTCTATCACCATATATTTGACTTTGTTTATCTTCTTTATCCCCTCTCAACTAAACTTCCCCTCTAGTACCCACCATTCTGTTGCATATCTCTGAGTTTGTTCATGGGTTGCTTTTTGTTTTGTATACTACATAATTATTTTTTCTAATTTTCTAAGATGTACATTTAGATAATTAATTTTAGATCTTCTGAAATATGCTAAAAATGTTCCCATAAGCACTATTTTTGCTGCACGCAACAAATTTTGATAACCTGTTATTCATTTCAAAATATTATTTAATTTTTCTTGATATTTCTTTATTTACCTATATGTTATTTAGAAGCCTGTTATTTAATACCCATGCATTTTAGGATTTTACAGTTATCTCTTTGTTATTGACTTCTAGTTTAATTCCATGGTGGTCTGAAAGTAGATATTGTATGGGGTCTATTCTTTTAAGTTTGTTAAGATGTACTTATTGTCCAGAATGTGGTCTGTCTTTGTCAATGTTACATGTGAACCTGACAAAACTGAGTATTCTTTTAATGTTGGATGAAATAGTCTATAGATCTCTACTATATCCAGTTGATTCATGGTGTCATTGAGTTCAACTATGTCCTTACTAATTTTCTGCCTACTGGATCTGTCCATTTCTAATAGCGGGTTGCTAAAGTCTCCAATCATGATAGTGGATTTATCTATTTCTCCTTGCAGTTCTATCGTTTCTGCCTCACATAGTTTTATGCTCTGTTGTTAGTCTCAAACACATTAAGAATTGTTATGCCTTCTAGGAGAAATGGCCCCTTTATCATTATATAATTACTTTCCTTATTCCTGATAATTTTCCTTGCTTTGAAGTCTGCTACCTGAAATTATAGCTTACTCCTGGTTTTTTTTTTTGTTTGTTTTTTTTTCTGGTTAGTGTTAGTGTGACATATTTTTCTCCATCCTTTTACTTTTCACCTCTTTGTGTCTTTATATTTAAAGTAGGTCTCTTGTAGACAGTAAATAGATGGGTCTTATTTTTAATCCACTCTGAAAATTTCTGTACTTTATTTTATTTTTTAAATTAATTTATTTACTTTTTAAATACATTTGCCTCTGCCTTCCCCCCACCTCTTTCCCTTGCCCCCTCCCACCTTCCCTCCCTCAGCTCTTCCCCTTTGGTTTTGTCCATGAGTCCTTGCTATATGTTCCTTGACTTTCCCCTTCCCTTCCCTTTCCCTGCCCCCCCCTTCCCTCTTGTCTCTGTTGATTTCTTTTCCTTTCAGTGTTGCTGGTCATATTTTCCTTGCTTCTTTGCATTGTTGGTTAGGTTCCACTTATAGGTGAGATCATATGGTATTTGTCTTTCACCACCTGGCTTATTTCGCTTAGCATGATGCTCTCCAGTTCCATCCATGCTGTCGCAAAGTTTAGTACTTCTTTTTTCTTTCTGCTGCGTAGTATTCCATTGTGTATATGTACCATAATTTTTTGATCCAGTCATCTACTGATGGGCATTTAGGCTGCTTCCAACACTTGGCTATTGTCAATTGTGCTGCTATGAACATTGGGGTGCATAGGTTCTTTTGTATTGGCGTTTTGGTGTTCTCAGGGTATAGTCCCAGCAGGGGAATCGCTGTATCAAAAGGCAGTTCCATTTTCAGCTTTCTGAGGAAATTCCACACTGCTTTCCATAGTGGCTGCACCAGTCTGCATTCCCACCAACAGTGGACTAGGGTTCCCTTTTCTCCACAGCCTCGCCAGCACCTGTTGTTTGTGGATCTATTTATGATGGCCATTCTGACCGGTGTGAGGTGGTACCTCATGGTGGTTTTGATCTGCATTTCTCTGATGGCTAGTGATGCAGAGCATCCTTTCAAATGCCTCTGCGCCCTCTGTATCTCCTCCTTAGAAAAGCATCTGCCCAGGTCCTTTGCCCATTTTTTGATTGGATCGTTTGTCTTCTTGGAGTAAAGTCGAGTGAGGTCTTTGTATATGTTGGAGATCAAACCTCTATCTGACGTATCATTAGCAAATATATTTTCCCAAATGGTTGGCTCCCTTTTCATTTTGCTGATGTTTTCTTTAGCCGTGCAGAAGCTTCTTATTTTGATGAGGTCCCACTTGTTTATTCTTTCCTTTATGTCCCTTGCTTTAGGAGACATATCGGTGAAAAAATTGCTGCGTGGGATATCTGAGAGTTTCCTGCCAATGTTCTCCTCTAGGACTTTGATGGTGTTGCGACTTATATTTAAGTCTTTTATCCATCTTGAGTTTATTTTTGTGTATGG
Source organism: Pteronotus mesoamericanus (assembly GCF_021234165.1). Lineage (NCBI taxonomy): Eukaryota > Metazoa > Chordata > Mammalia > Chiroptera > Mormoopidae > Pteronotus > Pteronotus mesoamericanus. Next base: position 63,618,695 of record NW_026555329.1, on the reverse strand, counting down.
TGTCAGCTGATGATCCAATTTCAATTTTTTGCATGTAGCCATCCAGCTCTCCCAACACCATTTGTTGAAGAGGCTGTTATTGCTCTATTTTATGCTTCTGCCCCCTTTGTCGAATATTAGATGTCCATAGAGACCTGGGCTTATTTCTGGGCTTTCTATTCTGTTCCACTGGTCTATGGGTCTGTTCTTGTGCCAGTACCAGATTGTTTTGAGTATGGTGGCTTTGTAGTAGAGTTTGATGTCCGGTATTGTGATCCCTCCTACTTTGTGTTTCTTTTTCAAAATTGCTGCGGCTATTTGAGGTCGTTTATGGTTCCATATAAATTTTTGAAATGTCTGTTCTATTTCTGTGAAATACGTCATTGGTATCTTAATAGGGATTGCGTTGAATCTATAAATTGCTTTTGGTAGTATGGACATTTTAAGGATATTAATTCTTCCAATCCATGTGCACGGTATATGCTTCCATTTATTTGTGTCTTCCTTAATTTCTTTTTTCAATGTTGTATAGTTTTCTGTATACAGGTCTTTTGTGTCTTTGGTTAAATTTATCCCTAGGTACTTTATCTTTTTTCGTGCTATATCGAATGGTATATTTTTCCTGATTTCTTCTTCTATTGCATTGCTGGTGTACAAAAACGCCTTTGATTTCTGAATGTTGACTTTGTATCCTGCTGTTTTGCCAAATTCACTTATTAGGTTGAGGAGTTTTTTGGTAGAGTCTACAGGGTTCTCTATGTACACTATCATGTCATCAGCAAACAATGATAGTTTTACTTCCTCCTTTCCTATTTGGATGCCTTTTATCTCTTTCTCTTGTCTGACCGCTGTGGCTAGGACTTCCAATACGATGTTGAAAAGAAGCGGTGAGAGCGGACATCCTTGTCGTGTTCCCGATCTTAGTGGGAAAGCTTTCAGTTTTTGCCCGTTGAGTATGATATTGGCTGTAGGTTTTTCATATATGGCCTTTATTACGTTGAGGAATGCCCCATTTATTCCCATTTTGCTGAGTGTTTTGATCATAAATGGGTGCTGTACCTTGTCAAATGCTTTTTCTGCATCTATCGAGATGATCATGTGGTTTTTGTCTTTTCTTTGATTTATGTGGTGTATCACGTTTACTGATTTGCGTATATTGAACCATCCCTGCATCCCTGGGATGAATCCCACTTGATCGTGATGGATAATCTTTTGAATGTATTGCTGGATGCGGTTTGCCAATATTTTGTTGAGGATTTTAGCATCTATGTTCATCAGCGAAATTGGCCTGTAGTTTTCTTTCTTTGTAGGGTCTTTATCTGGTTTTGGGATCAGGGTGATGCTGGCCTCATAGAAAGGAGTCTGGGAGTCTTCCCTCCTCTTGGATTTTTTGGAATAGTCTGAGAAGGACAGGGGTTAGCTCTTCCTTAAATGTTTTGTAAAATTCTCCTGGGAAACCGTCTGGCCCTGGGTTTTTGTGTGCTGGGAGTTTCTTGATTACTGCTTCAATTTCCCCAGCTGTTATCGGTCTGTTCAAGCTTTCTGTTTCTTCCTCCTTCAGTGTTGGAAGATTATACTTTTCTAAAAATTTGTCCATTACATCAAGATTTTCCAATTTCTTGGCGTATAATTGTTCATAATAGTTTCTGATAATCATTTATATTTCTGTGGTATCAGTTGTTATTTCTCCTCTTTCATTTCTGATATTATTAATTTGGGTCCTCTCCCTTTTTTTCTTGATGAGTCTGCTTAAAGGCTTGTCCACTTTATGAATCTTTTCAAAGAACCAGCTTCTGGATTGGTTGATCCTCTGAATTGTTCTTTTTGTCTCTATGTCATTCAGTTCTGCTCTAATCTTGACTATTTCCTTCCTTCTACTTGCTCTGGGATTTATTTGTTGTTGTTTCTCCAGTTCTTGAAGTTGTAGTGTTAGGTCTTTTATTTGAAATGTTTCTATCTTTTTAAGGTAAGCCTGTATTGCTATGAACGTCCCTCTCAGGACCGCCTTTGCTGTGTCCCATAGGTTTTGGACAGTTGTCTGTTCATTTTCATTTGTTTCCAGAAATTTTTTGATTTCTTCTCTTATCTCATTATTGACCGATTCATTGTTTAATAGTGTACTGTTCAGTCTCCATGAGTTTGCAAGTTTTTGAAGTTTCTCTTTGAGGTTGATTTCGAGTTTCAAGGCCTTGTGGTCTGAGAAAAAGTTTGGTATTATTTCAATTTTCCTGAATTTACTGAGGCTTGCTTTGTGTCCTATCATGTGGTCTATCTTTGAAAAACTGCCATGAGCATTTGAAAAGAATGTGTATTTTTCTTCTTTGGGATGTAAGGTTCTATATATGTCAGTTAAGTCTCTTTGATTCAGTGTGTCATTCAGCGCCACGATATGTTTATTAATGTTTTGTTTGGAAGATCTGTCCATTTTTGACAGTGGGGTGTTGAAATCCCCTACTATCAGTGTGTTGCTGTCTATATCTTTTTTGAAGTCCTCCAACAATTCCCTTATGTACTTGGGGGCTCCTATATTGGGAGCATATACGTTTACAATGTTGATGTCTTCTTGATAGATTCTTCCTTTAAGTATGATAAAGTGCCCCTCTGGGTCTCTCTTTATGGCCTTTGCTTTGAAATCTACTTTGTCTGATACAAGTATGGCAATGCCAGCCTTTTTCTCATGTCCATTTGCTTGGAATATTATTTTCCATCCCTTTACTGTGTAAATCTGTGTAGGTCTTTTGCTCTGAGGTGGGTCTCTTGTAGGCAGCATATGTGTGGGTCATGTTTTCTTATCCATTCAGCTACCCTGTGTCTTTTGATTGGGGCATTTAGTCCATTCACATTGAGAGATATTACTGATAGAAACTTACTCATCTTTTCTCTTTGTACTTGTGTTCCTTTCTGTCTCATTCTTTTCCTTCATCTGCTTAAACCAGTCCCCTTAGCATATCTTGGAGTGCTGGTTTGATAGAGATGTATTCTTTTAGCTTTCTTTTGTCTGGGAAACTCCGTATTTCTCCTTCTATTTTAATGGAGAGCCTAGCTGGGTAGAGCAGCCTTGGCTGTAGGCCCTTGCTTTTCATGGCTTGGAATATTTGTTGCCATTCCCTTCTGGCTTGTAGTGTTTCTGTTGAGAAGTCAGCTGCTAGGCGTATCGGGGCCCCCTTGTATGTTACTTTCTCCTTCTCCCTTGCTGCCTTGAGGATTCTCTCTTTGTCTTTGACATTTGCCATTTTAATGATGATGTGTCTTGGAGTGGACCTCCTTGGGTCCTTCTTGAGTGGGGTCCTCTGTGCCTCCTGGATCCATGAGAGCCTTTCTCTCCTCAAATTAGGGAAATTGAAAATTTCTGTCCTTTAATTAGTGAATTTATACCATTGATATTTGAAGTGATAATTGATATTGTTGGATTAATATGTATTATAACTGTTACTTTCTATGTGTTGCCCTGCACTGCCCTGTTCCCATTTTTGTTTTCTACCCTTTTTCTGCCTTTTGTCATTGTAGCTGAGCATTTTATAAGATTCCATTTTCTCTCCTTTCTTACCTATCATTATCCTTCTATTTTTACTATTTTTAGTGGTTTTTCTAGAAGTCTTCAATGTACATTTACAACTAATCCAAGTCTGCTTTCAAATAACAATGCCACTTCAAAGGTAAGTGTGAGTAACTTATTTTTTAATTAAAGTAAATTCCTTGTTAATTCTTGATAGAATGCAATGGCATTGAGTTTAGAGAACAGTCAAGAGGCTAAAAAAATCAGTGTGATAAAAAGCTGTCATCAAAAACCTTAGAATCATGTGGAAGGCACATAACCAAAGACTGCATGAAGGGAGTAAGAGGTTTCTGCCTTAATCCAGAGACCTAAAGGCCAAGAGAAGAGAGCTGAGGGCAAGCCCTAGTGACTAATGTCTCCAGAACCCTGGAGGCTTCTTTGTCCAATCATTTACCAAATTTTAACTCTCACTCTTTTTCCTTAATGCCTGCAAAGAAGGGCATGATTTTAAGTCAGGATGCTTTGCAGTTTTGCTTCTTTGTTTTGTTACATTAACCATACAGGTATTTTTAAAAGCTTTATGTCAAGCTTTCAGGACCCCTGAACTATGATCACATGCTGTGCAATTAATTTACTGGAGTTTTTAAAAGACGTTAAGGCCCTAACAAAAGCAGATTGTCTGTTGTAAATGCCAAGAACCTTTGGATAGGCTACTACCATTCAAAATCACAACGTGCATGCTCAGATTAAAACCAGGGCCTAGGGATTGTCCCCCAACTCCAGGGCGATGGTGTTGCTCCCAACAGCATTCCTAGGAAACCACATGATGGCCACCAGCCACTGCAAAACACTGGACCAATCATGTCACATTCACAGACCTAAGAAGGATGCTGAACATTTAATAAAGGACCACGTATGTTATTTAGGAAAAACGTAAATTATTTAGAAAACCAAATAACTCCTCAGTAGCTTTTAAAATTGGTGCTTCTAGAAAAACAGTAAACCTCTGGTTACTACTAGAGATATGCTGCAACACATTAAATCTGTAAATTATTCAGTGTACCCCAGCTTTTTTTCTTTTGCATTTGCAAAAAATATTTTCCCCACCTCTTTATTTTCAGCCTGTGTACGTATTTCAGTCTTTATGTGTATTTTGATCTGAAATGGGTCTCTTGTATGCAGCATATGTATGAGTTTGTTTTCTTATCCATTCAGCCACCCAGTGTTTTTTGATGGGAACATTTAACCCATTCACATTTAAAGTAATTATTGATATACCTGTATTTGTTGTCATTTTATTATTCATATTTTTAATCTTTTTTCTTCTTCTTAAAAAAGACACTTTGCCATTTCTTGTAACACTGGACTAATGGTGATGAACTACTTTAGCTTTTTCTTGTTGGGGAAGTTCTTTATCTCTCCTTTGATTGTAAATGATAGCCTTGCTGAGTAGAGTAATCTTAGTTTTAAGTCCTTGCTTTTCATCATTTTGAATATTTCATGAGGACCTCTTTTGGCCTGCAAAGTTTCTGTTGAGAAATCAGATGACAGTCTTATAGAAGCTCCCCTGTCGGTAACTAAGGGCTTTTCTCTTGCTGCTTTTAAGAATTTGTCTTTGTTTTTAACATTTGGCATTTTAAGTATGATATGTCTTTGTGTGGGCCTCTTGGCTTTATTTTGTTTAGAACTCTCTGTGCTTTCTGGACTTGTATGGTTATTTCCTTCACTAGTTTAGGAAAGTTTTCAGTCATACATTTCAAATAGGTTTTTAATTCCTTGATCTCTCTCTTTTCCTTCTGGAACCCCTATGATGTGAATGTTACTATGCTTTATGTTGTCCCAGAGGTCCTTTAAACTATCTTTGTGTGCATATGTTATACTTTTTATAGCTGTGCCCTTGGATATTATGTTATGTTTTCTCAGCGTTTGTTCTCTTTGCTTTTCATATGCATAACGATATCCTTAAACTCAGTAATTTCCTCCTTAGTCATGTCAGCCTTTGAGTCCATCAAAAGTATTCTTCATTTCTGTTATAATGTTTTTCATCTCTAGCATGTTTTAGTTGCTTCTTAAGATTTCCCTCTCTCTGCTTACATTACCCATCTGTTCTTGCATGCTATCTTCTGTAATCATTAGATATCCCTTAGCATATTAATTAGGTTGTTTTAAATTCTCAGTCTGATAATTTCAACATCTCTGCCATGTCTGGTTCTGATGCTTGCTCTGTCTCTTCAAGTTTTGTTGTTGTTGTTTTTTGGGGTTTTTTTTTTTTTTTTGGTATGCCTGGTAATTTCTTCCTGATAGTTGGACAAGATGTGTTGGGTTAAAGGAACTCTTGTAAATTGGCCTTTAGTATTGTGGTGGTAAACTGTTGGAGGAAGAGAAACGTATAGTTCTGTGTTAGGTTTCAATCTTCTAATGAGCTGATGCCTCTGGACTATGAAATTCTTAAGTGTTTCTCAGTATTTTCTTCCCCCTTCAGTGGGACAAAATTGCTAGTATGGGCTGCAGTTGGGTATCCTTCATCCCTGGGACAATTAAGGCCTGATAATTCCGCAGCATGATAATTATTTTCCCTTTTGGGCAGGCCTTGTGAAAGGAGCAGAGTGACCTGGCATATATCAAATATGGTTCTTTTTCCTCTCCCCCGGCAGGAAGCATAAGATTTTTCTCTCCTATTTCCTATGAGAACCAAGTTGAGCTCCTGGAAATAAATCTTACAAAATTATGGAATCCCCTATGACTGAGTCCCCCTGGAGTTTTAGCTCAAAGTATCCACGCTGAGCCTCCAGCAATTACAGTTCAGGTTTCCCTACCCCAGCTCTGGTTCCCTAGGTGTTCCTGCTGGGGAGTCTCTGCTCCCCAGAGACTCCTGCTATTCTCCAATGTTGGGGACAATAGTATGCCTTGTGTCTTCAACTCTGGGTGGGTCTTAGAAACATTGTTGATTTATCAGTCTCTTCTGTTCTTTACTTGATGTAAGGATGGAGTGGCAACGTCTAAGCTCCTTAAATGAGAAACTGAGTAGTCATATTTTTATAACCAAAAATGAAAATATGGTATTGTAGGCATAGGTAAAACAGGAGTAAATAGAAAAAGAAAGTTAAAGTATATATTTTAGAATGATGAGTACAAAAACTGAGAGTGGCCCTGGGTGGTATGGCTCAGTTGGTGGAGTGTCATTTAGTAACCAAAGCATTGTGGGTTCAATTCCCAGCCGGGCACATACCTACGTTGTGGGTTTGGTCCCAGGTCAGACATGTATGATTCCAGTCCAGGCACATACAATCTCTGGTCCAAATGTGTTCTATCCCCAGTACAGGTGCATACAGGAGACAACCAACTGATTCTCTTATATTGGTATTTCTCTCTCTCCCTTTATTTCTCTCTAAAAAGCAACGAAAAAACAAAATTGATTGTGACATATAATTCCGGAATGGGCATTTTATGTACCACTCAAAAGGTAGATTGAAGCCAAGGGTTTGAGGGCTTAAATTCAGGTTACCTTCAGGTTTACTTTGTATCAATAAGAAGTCATTGTATTTTCTATCAAGGAAGGAAGCAATAAAATACATTTATAATATTTTTATCTGGTCTTAACTTATATGTGCAAGATGGATTCAAAAAGAAAGGACAGCCAGTTGCAAGCCCTTTATGGTGGTCAAGAATATGGCATTATGACAAATGACTTGAGTAGAGCTGGACAAAACAATGGATGGATAAAAGAAAAAAAATATGGAGTGGCTGAGGCTGGGCATGAAATCCAGTTGAACAGAGTTAGGTAAATCAAGAGGAAAACTCCTTAACCAATAATGAATACATTTTTTTAGACATGATGAGCTTTATTTCTCATAATATGGCTTTGTCTCTCAGTGTTTGGTCAGCAGGTTATTGGAAACATTGTACTAGTTGGCAAGTAACAAGAGCAGGATTGACGTAGAGCAATGATATTTGAAGCCCAGAAATAGGTGAGAGGCTTGATATGTAAAGATAAGTCAGAAAACATTAAGGATGGCATTGAGGGGACCAGAAAAAGCAGAGAACCAGCATTCAGGACAGTAGGAGAGAAACAGTAGTCATAGTGTTTCCTGATGTTAAGAAAGGAGTGCTTCAAAAAAAAGATGAATTAAGGAGAGGTCACTGGATTTGAAAGCTGATGCTTTTTTGTAGAATGTTTAAGATGAGTACATTGCAAGAGCCAGTTTGCATGGGGATGATGGTGCAGAGGACAGAAAGAGAAATAACAGAAGGAATATAGTAGCTAAGGAATATGGTAGCTATGTCACTGACTCTTGTCAAGGTTTGAGATATCAGGATATGTTTACAAGGCAATATATTCTATTACATTACATTACATCACATCACATCATATCACTTCACATCACATTATATTACATTATGGCATCATATAGGGTATATGTTTTATATTAAATATAGTTTTTCTAATTCCCTTCCCTTTTTTGTATCTGTGGTTACATCTGTAATCTCAGAGTAAAGGCTATATATTTGAGTTTCAACCATCCCAACAATTTAGACTTGTCATCTATCTGTAAATTGAATTGGCTATTCCATAAAAACTATTCTTGGACAATGTTTCTATTTAATTCACCACTATTCTGTCTTCTTAATATTTAATGTATGTCTTTGTTATTATTAATTCTTTCCTCTACTTTTCTTAGTTTTATGTTATATATTTGCTTAGCGTAAAGAGTTGACTAAAAAATTCATTTATTTTTATTAGTTCTTGTTTTATAATGAAAGCATTGAAATATATATCTGTTCTACAGAACACTGTATACAGTGTTCTCATTATTTTTTATTTCTGTATGGCACTAATTGCAATGTTGGTTTTACTTCTTACTGAGTTCATTGGGGTGACACTGATTAACAAAACTATAAGTGTTTCAGGTGCACAATTCCAGAACACGTCATCTGTGAATGGTATTGTTGTTACCCACCCCAAGCCAAGTCTCCTTCTATCACCATTTATCCCCATACCCTCCTGTCCATTCCCTACCCCATTCTCCCCCTGTAATCACAACAGTGTTGCCCCTGTCCATGAGATTTTTCTCTTTATTATTTTCTTTTTTGCTCAGTATTGGCCCCCACTCCTAGCCTCCCAACATCTTCCCTCACGATAGCTGTCAGCCAGCTCTCTGAGTGTCTGTTTTGTTAGTTCATTTTTTCATTATATTCCACATATAAGTGAAATCATATGGTACTTGTCTTTTGACTGATTTATTTCATTTAGAATGATGCTCTCCAGGTCCATCCATGCTGCTGCAAAAGGTTAAGATATCCTTTTTTAAGGCTGTGTCGTATTCCATTGTGTAAATGTACTACATCTTCTTTATCTTTATCTACTGATGGGCACATGGGCTGATTCTAAATATTGGCTGTTGTAAATAACACTGCAATGAACATAATGGTGCATATATTCTATCAAATTAGTGTTTCAGGTTTCTTCAGATATATTCTCAGGAATGGAATCACTGGTTCATAATTCAGTTCCATTGAGATAACTCCATACTGCTTTCCACAGTGGCTGCACCAATCTGCATTCCCACTAACACAGTGCATTCACTTTTCTCCACATCCTCTCCAACACTTGTTTTTTGTTGATTTATTGATGATGGCCATTCTGACAGGCGTGAGATGATATTTCATTGTGGTTTTAATATGCATTTCTCTGATGGTTAGTGATGTTAAGCATCTTTTCATGTATCCATTGGCCATCTGTATGTCCTCGTTGGAAAAGTGTCTATTCAGGTCCTTTGTTCATTTTTACTTGGATTAATTTTTTTTGGTGTTGAGTTTTATAAGTGTTTTAAAAATAAATTTTGGATATTAACCACTTATCACATGTATTGGCAGTTATGTTCTTCCATTCAGTGGCTTATCTTTTCATATTGGCGATGATTTCCCTTGCTGTGTAAAAACTTTTTTAGTTTGATGTAGTCTCATTTGTGTGTGTGTGTGTGTGTTTGTGTGTGTGTGTGTGTTTTGGTTTCCCTCTCCTGAGGAAATATATAAAAAAATATTGCCATGAGAAATATGTCAGAATTTACTGCCCATGTTTTCTTGTAGGATTTTTATGATTTCAAGTCTAATATTTGTTTTAATCCTTTTTAAAATTTTTTATTGTTCAAACACATTGGCTCCATTTTCCCACCACCACTTTCCCCTGCCCATCTCCCCTCTCCCTCCCTCAAACCTTCCCCACTTTGGCTTTGTCCATGGGTCCTTTATATATGTTCCTTGACTTGACCCTTTCCTTCCCTTTCCCTGTCCCCTGCTTCCCTCTTGATACTGTTGGTTTCTTTTTTCTGTCAATGTTGCTGGTTATATTTTCCTTGCTTGTTTGTTTCATTGATTAGGTTCTACTTATTCTTGTATATGGTGTAAGAAGGTGGTTTGGATTCACTTTTTTTGCATGTATCTGTCCAATTTTCCCAACAGCATTTATTGAATAGACAGTCCTTACCCTATTGTATGTTTTTGCTTCCTTTGTCAAATATTAATTGAACATGAAAGTGTGGGTTTATTTCCAGGCTTTCTACTCTGTTCCATTGATCTTTATTTCTGTTTTCATGCCAGTACTATGGTATTTTGATTACTATGGCCTTGACATATAGTATGATATCAGGTAGCTTTATTCCTTCAACTTTGTTCTTCTTTCTCAAGATTGTGGTGGCTATTTGGGTTTTTTGGTGGTTCCATATAAATTTTTGGAATATTTATTTCAGTTTTATGAATTACATTGTTGGTATCTTAATAGGAATTGCATTGAACCTATAGATTACTTTGTAGTATGGACCTTTTACTGATGTTAATTCTTTCTATCTGTGAACACAATATATGCTTCCACTTATTTATATCTTCTTCAATTTCTTTCTTCAGTGTTTTATAATTTTCCAAGAGCAGGTTTTTTTACATCCATGGTTAAATTTACTTCTAGGTATTATGTTCTCTTTAAAGCAATTGTGAATGGGATTGTTTTCTTACGTTTCCTTTCAGATAGTTCATTATTGCTGTGTAAAAATGCAAATGATTTCTGGATATTTATTTTGTTTCCTGTTACTTAAGGATTCATTTATCATTTCTAGTAGTTTTTGGGTGAAATCTTTAGAGTGTTCTATATACAATACCTGTCATCTGTAAATAATGACAGTTTTACTTCTTTTTTCCAATTTCAATACCTTTTATTTCTTCTTTTTGTCTGAGAGCTGTAGTGTGAACTTCCAGTACTACGTTGAACTGGTGAAAGCGGTTCACCAGTTCTGCTTATGTGGTGAAAATGGATATCCCTGTCTTGTTTCAGATCTTCAGGGAAACACTTGTACTTTTTGCCCATTGAGTATGATGTTGGCTGTGTGTTTGTCATATGTGGCCTTAATTATGTTGAAGGGTGTTTACTCTATTTCCACTTTGCTGAGAGTTTTTATCATAAATGAGTGCTAGATTTTATCAAATGCCTTTTTTTCTGCGTCTATAGATATGATTATATGATTTTTATCCTTCATTTCGTTTATGCGGTGTATCACATTTATTTTTTTGCAGATATTCTACCAACCATGTTTCTTTGGGAAAAAAATCACAATTGATCATGACATATGATCTTTTTAGTGCATTGTTGGATTCAGTTTGCTAATATTTTGTTGAAGGTTATAGCATCTATGTTCATCAGAGATATTGGCCTATTTTTTTCTTTGTAGTGTCTATTTGGTTTTGGAATTAGGATAAGCTTGCCTTGGAAAATGAGCTTTGGAGTCTTCCCTTTTCTTGATTTTTTTGGAATTGTTTGAACAGGATTGGCATTAGTTCTTTAAATATTTGGTAAAACTCACCTATAAAGTCATCCAGTCCAGGTATGTTGGGAGTTTTGCGATCACTGTTTCAGTTTCACAGGTGTAATCCATCTATTCAGATTCTCTTATTCTTCCTATATACTTTTGGAGGATTGTATATTTCTAGGAATTTATCCATTTCTTAGAGTGTCAAATTTATTGGCATATAATTGTTTGTAGTATTTCCTTACCATCCTGTGTATTTGGTGTCAGTTGATACTTCTATTTTCATTACTGATTTTATATATTTGGGTCTACTCTTTTTTTTTCTTGATGAATCAGATTTAAGGTTTGTCAATCTTGTTTATCTTTTCAAAGGATCATCTTTTGATTTCAGTGATCTTTTGGATTGGTTGTTTTAGTCTCTATTATGTTTATTTTTTATTCTATTTATTTTTAAAGTATGTTTTATTTATTATGCTATTACAGTTGTCCCATGTTTTTTCCCCTTTATTACCCTGCATCCCACCTCCCACCAGCATACCCCCGCGCCTTAACTCATGACCATGGGTCACACATATAAGTTCTTTGGCTTCTCCATTTCCTATATTATTCCCTGTGCATTTTCCCCCATTCTGCCCCCCACATCCTTGCCACTGATACCCCTCTATGTGATCTCCATTCTGTGTTTCTGTTCCCATTCTAGTTGTTTGCTTAGTTTGCTTTTGTTTTAGGTTCAGTTGTTGATAGTTGTGAGTTTCATTTTACTGTTGTCATTTTACTGTTCATAGTTTTGATCTTCTTTTTCTTAGATAAGTCCCTTTAACATTTCATATAATAAGGGCTTGGTGATGATGAACTTCTTTTACTTCACCTTGTTTTGGAAGCACTTTATCTGCCTTTCCATTCTAAATGATAGATAGCTTTGCTGGATATAGTAATCTTGGATATAGATCCTTGCCTTTCATGACTGAATACTCCTTTCCAGCCCCTTGTTGCCTGCAAGGTTTCTTTTAAGAAATCAGCTGAGAGTCTTATGAGAAATCCTCTGTAGGTAACTGTCTCCTTTTTTCTTGTGGTTTTTAGGACTCTTTCCTTATCTTTAATCTTGGGTAATGTAATTATAATGTGCCTTGGTGTGTGTTTCTTTGGGCCCAACTTCTTTGGGACTCTCTGGGCTTCCAGGACTTCCTGGACTTCTTGGAAGTGTATTTCCTTTGCCATATTAGAGAAGTTTCCCTTCATGATTTTTTCAGATAACTTTTCAATTTCTTGCTCTTCCTTTTCTCCTTCTGGCACCCCTATGATTTTAAAGTTGGAATATTTAAAGTTGTCCCAGAGGTTCCTAAGGCTCTCCTCCTGTTTTTAGAATTCTTGTTTCTTCATTCTGCATTGGTTGAATGTTTATTTCTTCCTTCTATTCCAAATATTGACTTGCGTCCCAGTTTCCTTCCCTTCACTGTTGGTTCTCTGTATATTTTTCTTTATTTCATTTTGCATAGCTTTCTCTTTCCCCTGTGACCATACTCAACCATTTCTGTGAGCATCCTGATTACCAGGGTTTTTGAGCTCTGCATCTGATATGTTGGCTATCTCTTCATCGCTTAGCTTTTTTTTCTGGAGTTTTGATCTGTTCTTTAATTTGGGCCATATTTCTTTGTCTCAGCGCACCTGTCATGTTGTAAGGGGAGGAGCCTTAGGTATTTTCCAGGGTGGAGCAACCCATTTGCTGGGTTGTGGTGCTGTATGTGGGGGAGGGGCTAGAGGGGGAACAATGCTGTTTGTTTGGCTCTCGCTCCAATTTCAGTCACTTTTCCTCCTACCCACAAGTAAATTGGGCCCTTCTGGTGCTGATTCCAGGGTGAGGGGGTTTGTATGTCATCTAGGGCCTTGTGGGTCTCTCCAATGGACTCTTCTGTGAGGCTGGGAGTTTCTTCCACAGCCAGAACCCCTGTAGGTTTTTACAGCCAAAGGTTTTGAAACTTTCTTTTCCTACACTGGAACCCTGGGTTGTGTGGTCTGCCTTGCTTCCCAGTTGTTCCTTCTTATTTATCTGCATGCAAATGTGGGACCACCAGCCACCCCCGCACCAACCCAATCTTCCAGCTTCCACCTTGCCTTGTGTCCTCTCCACACTGGCTACCTGTCTCCACCTCTCTTACCAGTCTGGATGCATGTTTTTTCTTTAATTCCTTGGTTGTCAGACTTACATGCAGTTTGATTTTCTGGCATTTCTGATTGTTTTTTTATTTTAAATTTGGTTTTGCCAGGAGGCAAAGTGTATCTACTTATGCCTCCATCTTGGCTGGAAGTTCCTCTGTTTTGTTTATTTCTGCTTGATTTTTATTCCCTTTCTTATACTTACTTTGGGCTTTACTGGCTCTTCTTTTTAATGTTTCATTTAGTGTACGGTTAGATTAGTTATTTGAAAGTCTTTTATATTTCTTGAGATAGGCCTATAACACTATAAATTTCCCTCTTGTGGCTGTTTTTGCTATGTCTCGTAGATTTTGAGTCCTTGTGTTTTCATATTCATTTGTTTCAAGTTATCTTCTGATTTCTTCCTTGATCTCATTGTTAACCCATTAATTTTTAGTAACATATTATTTAGCCTCCATTGTTTTGTGTGTGTTTCAATTTATATTTTCTCATAATTGATTTCTAGTTTCATATCATTATGGTCAGAGAAGCTTGATATGATTTTATTCTTCTTAAATTTATTGAAACTTGTTTCATGCCCTAATGTGTGGTCTATCCAAGGAAATGTTCCACATGCATATGAAAAGAATATGTATTCTACTGCTTTGGAGTGAAAGCTCTGTAGATATCAATTAAGTCCATTGAATCTGGTGTGTCATTTAAGGCCACCATTTCTTGATTTTCTGTCTGGAATATCTATCTATTGATGTTAGTGGAGTGTTAAAATTTCTTAGTATGACAGTATTACTGTCAATCGCTCCTTTAATGTACATCAAAATTTGCTTTACATATTTATGTGCACTTCTGTAGGGTACATAAATATTTACAAGGGTTATAACCTCTTTTTGAATTGTTCTTTTTAACATTATGTAGTCTCTTTCTCTGTCTCTTATTATAGCCTATTTTTTAAGTCCATTTTTTCAGGTATAAATATAGTTACCCAAGCTATTTTCCCTTCTATTTGCATGAAATATCTTTTTACATCCCTTTGCTTTTAGTCTGTGTGTATCTTTTGTTCTGAGGTTAGTCTCTCATAGACCACATATATACTGGTCTTGTTTTCTTATCAATTCAGCTACCCTATGTCTTTTCATTGCAGCATTTAAACCACTTACATTTAGAGTGATTATTGATAGGGACAAATTTATTGCCTTTTTCTTCTTTTAAATATGTTTCTCTGTTTTGAGTTTCTACTTCTTAAAGGAAGCCCTTTGACATTTCTTGTAATATGGCTTTGGTGGTAAAAAAAAAAAATTCCTTTAGATTTTATTGTCTGTGAAGCTCTTTATTTAACCTTCAGTTTTAAATGATAACATTTCTGGGTTAAATAGCCTTGTTTGTAGGTATTTGATTTTTATCCCTTTGAGTATTTCATGCCAATTTCTTCTGGACTTAAATGTTTCTGTTGAGAAATCAGATAGCAGCCTAACTAGGGCTCTCTTGTAGATAACTAACTGCTTTTCCCTTATGGCTTTTAAGATTCTCTCCTTGTCTTTAGGCTTTGCCATTTTAATGATTTATCTTTAATTATGATTTGTGTTTAATTATGATGTAGGCCTCTTTGGGTCCATCTTGTTTGGGACTCTCTGCACTTATTGGCCTTGTTGCCTTTTTTCTTCACTAGACTAGGGAAGTTTTCTGTCATAATTTCTTCACATATGTTTGTGACCTATTGTTCTTTCTCTTTTCCTTCTGGTACCTTTATGATGCAAATGTTTTTATGCTTAATGTTGTTCAAAAGGACCCTTAAACTCTCCTCATTAAATTTTTGCTTTCTTTTTTTATGCTCTGATCAAATGTCTTTTCCTACCTTTTCTTCCAAATCTCTGATTCAGTCCTCTGCTTCATCCAACCGATTGTTTATTCTTTCCAGTGTATTCATCATTTCAGATATTGTATTATATATTTACTTGTGTGTGTAGGAGGTGCAAATCTATTTCTTAGAATTTAAAAAAATGAAAGTTTAAGGAAGCTTTGGGAAATCATAAAGCATGACAAAATATGCATCATGGTAATAACATGTGAGTGAATATCAAGAATATATTTGAAGAAATAATGACCAAAAACTTCCCCAGTATGGGGAATAAAAAAAGATACCGAACTCCATGAAATGCAGAGAGTGCCAAAACAATGGATCCAAAGAGGACTATACCAGGACACATCATAATTACAATGGCAATGCTTCAAGACAGGGAGAGAATCTTAAAAGCCACAAGAGAAAAGCAGTTACTTACCTACAAGACGGCACCAGTTAGACTGTCATCTTATTTCTCAACCAAAACATTTCAGGCCAGAAGGAATTGGCATGAAATATTCAAAGGGAAGAGAAGCAAGGACCTGCAACTGAAGCTAGTTTACACAGCAAGGCTATCATTTAAAACTGAAGGAGAAATAAAGAGGTTCCCAGATAAGAAAAAGCAAGAGGTTTGTTAACACCAAACCAGTACTACACAAATCTTAAAGGGTTTCCTTGAGGAAGAATAAGAAACAAGAAGAAGAAAGAGGAGGAGAAGAAGAAGAAAAAGAAGAATAAACAGAGGAAATGTGTTTAAAAATGGCAATAAATACATATCTATCAATAATCACTCTAGATATAAATGGCTTAAGTGCTCTAATAAAAAGACATAGGGTAGTGGAGTGGGTAAGAAAACAAGACCCATCTATATACTGTCTCCAAGAGACTACATCAGATCAAAAGATAAATACATACCAAAAGTAAAAGATTGGAAAAAGATATTTCATGCATGTGGAAGGAAAAAAAAAGCTGGGGTAACAATGATTATATCCAACATAGTAGACTTTTAAAACCAAGACTATAGTAAAAGACAAAGTAGGACACTACATAATGATAAAGAGTATGATCTAACAGGAGGATATAATCCTAGTAAACATTTATGCACCCAACATGGGAACACCTAATATGTAAAACAAAACTTCTTGGACATAAAAGGAGAGATCAGCACAACTACAGTCATAGTAGGGGATTTAATACTCCACTGACTTCAATGACTAGAACTTCCAGACAGAAAATCAACAAGGAGACAGCGGCCTTAACAACACACTACACCAAGTGGATTTATTTCATATCTACAGAGCATTTCACCACAGAGCAGCAAAATATACACACTTTTCAAGTGCAAATGAAACTTTCTCTAGGATAGACCACATGTTAAAACACAAAACAAGTTTCAGTAAATTTAAGAAGATTGAAATCATATTGAGGATCCTTCTGACCACATGCTATAAAACTAGACATCATTCACAAATTTAAAAAAATGAAAAATACACAAAGGCATGGAAGCTAAATTACATGTTATTAAATAATTAATGGGACAACAAGATAAAGGAAAAATAAAAATAACTTGAAACAAATGAAAATGAGAACACAACAACAAAAAAATCTATGCTGTACATGGGAAGCAACCCTAAGAAGGGAATTCATAGCATTACAGACCTATCTCAAAAAATAAGAAAAAGATCAAATAAACATTCTACTTTCATACCTGAAGGAACTTAAAAAGGAACAACACACAAGGCCAAAGTGAGTAGAAGGAAAGACATAATAAAGAACAGAGCATAAGTAAATGAAAGAGAATCTAAAAAAATAAATGATAAAAAGATTAATGATTTCAAGAATTGTTTTTTATGAAATGATAAATAAGATTGCAAAGTTTTTAACCAGACTCATCAAGAATAAAGAGAGGGCCTAAATAAATAAAATCAGAAATGAAGGAGTTGTAATAACAACTGATATCAAAGAAATGCAAAAATTTGTAAGAAAATATTATGAAAACTCTATGCCAACAAATGCACAACCTGGATGAAATGGAGAAATTCCTAGAAACATACAATATTCCAAAACTAAATCAGGAAGAACCAGGAAATCTGAATAGACAGATTACACCTATTAAAACTGCAGAAATAATAAAAAACTCCCAACAAACAAAAGCCCTATGCCAGATGGCTTCACAGGTAAATTTTACCAAACATCCTAAGAAGAAATAGCACCTTATCAAACTACTCCAAAAAATTTAAGTGGAGAGAAGAGTCCCACATTTTTGAGGCCAGCATTATCCTAATTCCAAAACCAGATAAAGACACTACAATAAAAGAAAATTATAGGCCAATATCCCTGATGAACATAGACGCTACAATCTTTAACAAAATATCAGCAAAATGAATACAGCAATACATCAGAAAGATCATACACTGTGATCAAGTGTGATTTATTTAGAAAATCAAAGTTGGTACAACATTGACAAATCAATTAATGTTTTTCATGACATAAACAAAATGAAGAATTAAAAAACCACATGATTATACAAATTGATGCAGAAAAAGCATTTGATAAAATCCAGCACCCATTTATGATAAAAACTCTCAGCAAAGTGGGAATAAAGGGAACATACATAAACATAATAAAGGCCATATATGTCAAACCCACTGCTAACGTCATACTCAATGGGCATAAACTACAAGCGTCCCCCTTAATTTCAGGAACAGGACAGGGGTGTCTACTTTCACCTGTTTTATTCAACATAGTACTGGAAGTCATAGCCTTAGCAATCAGACAAGAAGAAATGAAAGATATCCAAATTGGGAAGGAAGAGGTAAACCTGTCTTTATTTGTTCATGACATCTTACTGTACCTAAAGAATCCTAAAAATTCCACCAAGTAATTACTAGAACTGAAAAATGAATTCAGTGATGTACCAGGATACAAAATTAATATCCAAAAACCAGTTGCATTTTTATATGCCAATAATGAATTATCGGAAAGGGAAATTAAGAAAATTATCCCATTCACAATTATTTCAAAAAGAATAGCATACCTAGGAATAAATCTAACCAAGGATGTTGTAAAAGACCTGTACTTGGAAAATTATAAGACTCAGAAGAAAAAAATTGAAAAGGATACAAATAAGTGGAAGCACATACCATGCACTAAAATAGACCCTGCATTTTTTTTCCCTCTTTTCATTTACTTTATTTTTTTCAGTACCATTTATCTCCCTGCAATCATCACACTGCTGTTCATGTCCATTGTCCTTTTACTTTTTGCTTGATCCCTGTACCTCCTAACTCCCCCTCATAGCTGTGATCCTGCTCTCTCTTGAAGAGTCTGTCTCTGTTTTGCTTGTTAGTTCAGTTTGTTCACTAGGTTCCACATAAAAGTGAAATTATGTGGCATTTGTCTTTCTCTGACTGGCTTATTTCACTGAGCAAAATGTTCTTCAGGTCCATCCATGTGTTGCAAAACATAAAATTTTCTTCTTTTTTACAGCTGTGTAGTATTTCATGGTGTAAATGTCCCATAGTTGTTTTATCTACCAATGGACACTTGGGCTGCTTCCATTATCTTGGTGGTCATAAATAATGTGGCAACAAACTTAGGGTTGTTTATGTTCTTTTGAATTAGTGTTTTGGGTTTCTTTGGATATATTCTCAGAATTGGGGTCACTGAGTCAAAAAACAGATCCCTTTTTAACTTTTTGAGGTATCTCCATACAGCTTTTCCCTAGTAGTATAATATTTGTAATCTGCATTCCCACCAACAGCGCAAAAGAGTTCACCTTTCTCCACATCCTTGCCAGCACTTATTCATTGATTTATTGATGATAGTCATTCTGACCAGTATGAGGTGATAACTCATTGTAGATTTAATTTGTATTTCTCTGATGATTATTGCTGTTGAACATATTTTCATATATTTATTAGCCATCTGTATGTCCTCCATGGAGAGGTGTTTATTCAGATCATTTGCCCATTTTTTAAATGTGATTGTTTGTTTGCTTGTTTGTTTTTTCGGTGTTGAGTTTTGTGAGTTCTTTATAAATTTTGGATATTAACCCCTTATCAGATGTATTAGCAAATATGTTCTCCCATGTAGTGGATGGTCTCTTTTTTTGTTGATGGTTTCTTTTGCTGGGCAAAATATTTTTAGTTTGATGTAGTCCCATTTGTTTACTTTTTTTCTTTTTTTCCTTACCTGATGAGATATATCAGATAAAATATTGCTACAAGCAGTGTCCAAGATATTACTGCTCATGTTCTCTTCTAGGATTTTTATGGTTTTGGGTGTAACATTAAAGTCTTTAGTCCATTTTTAAGTTGTGTGCTATCTAATGTGCTTAGATTACTTTTGATATTCTGGAAAATTTTTTGTTGTCCCTTTTGCTAATAATCATAATTTTAAAAATTGTTTGGTTGCTTAGCATTTTGTTTGTTTTTGTTTTGCTTTTACTTGATTGAAACAAATTCACTTCCAAACTTTTCAGCAGAAGATGCCTGGTTAGCTATACTATTTATGTTTTTAGAGACATCTTTCTGCCTTCTCCAATTTAAACTGATATGTCTCTAAGTAAAAGGTGTGGCATGCATCCCAGCACCTCTTTATACCATAATTCTGAGGATTTTCTTCACATTTATTTTGTGTTGTAGCTACTGTTTCCTAATTTCCCCTCTTCCTTCCATTATCCTCTTCTTTAGGTGCAGAATATCAACAAATAGCTTCCTGAGGCTGAAAATGGAAGATACATATTTTTTGAGAACTTGCATATATAAAACATTTTCATTTTAATGGTATACTTAAATAATAGGTTGCCAAGATCTAGGTAGGAAAATATTTCATTTTAAAATTTGAAGACTTGATGGCAGTACTTCATTGTTTCCTGGCTCTTGAGCCATTCTGATCCTCCATTCATTCTTTGTAATATTTTTTGGGTGGAGGGGTGTCTCAGAATGTCTGAGGATCTCCTATGTGTCTTCATTATCTGGAACCTCAACTGGATATAAATTTTAGACCATTTTCGCCACCACCCAGAATTCCTGTACACTTGAGTAGTCACTGTCTATTCCCTTCTGCTCTGAGCCCCTGGCAGTCACCAATCAATTGTCTGTTTATGGATTTACCTCTTCTGGACACTTCATGTAAGATAAAATCACACAATATATGTCTCCATGATTGATTTCTTTCACTTAGCATATTTTCACAGTTCATCAGTTATAGCATATATTAATACATATATTAATAGCACAACTTTCCATATGCATATTGGCCATTCATACATCTTCTTTGGAGAAATTTTCCTTCAATCCTTTTGTTCATTTTAATTGGATTATTTGTCTTTTAACTGTTTAATTCTAATTTTAAAAATGTATTCTGGATACAACTCTCTTATCAGATATGTAATTTGAAAATATTTCTGCCCTGTCAGTGGTTTTTTTCACTTTCCTAATGATACATGTTGAAAAACAAAAGTATTTAATATTGATGAATTTCAATTTTTCTCTTGGTATTTTGTTGCTTATGCTGTCATGTCTTGCCCTGGCAACATTTGTTGAATAGATTATTCTATCTCCATTGAATTTAATTGGCATCCTTATCACAAATCAATTGACTATACATGTAAGAGGTTATTTCTAGGCTCTCAATTTTATTTCATTAGTTTGCCTTTCTTTATGCCAGTATCATTCTGTCTTAATTACAGTAGCTTTGTAGTACATTTTAAAATCAGGAACAGTGAATCATTCAATCTTGTTCTTCACTTTTGAGTCTAATCTGGGTTCCTTCATTTTTGTATAAATTTTAGGATCAGCTTGTCAATTTCTGTAAAGAAGGCACATGGAATTTTCATAAGCTCTGTTAAATCTGTCAATCAGTTTAGGGAGTATTTCTATTTTAGCTATATTAAATTTTCTGATGCATGAACATAATGTTTCTTTACACTTATTTAGGTCTTTCATTTTTTTTAAATGACATTTGTAGTTTTTAGCAAAAAAAGTAAACTTGTATTTCCTGTGTAAAAAACTAAGTATTTTAGTTTTTGAGCTATTGTAAATAAATTTTCTCAATTTTGTTTGAAATTATCTTTTCAAATAGAAGTGTTTTTACTTTTAAGGGTTCTGTAGATCTGTAGTATCATGTAAAACCAGTTTGAGGGTAATCTCATACATATTAGATTTAAGTGAAATAAGCCACATAGTGAAAGGCATTTACCATATAGTTTCACCTGTAAGTGGACCTTAACAAAACAAACAAATGAGCAAAATAGAACCAGAAACATGGAAATAAAGAACCTGACAGTGACCAGAGGGGTGGGTGGAGGTGGGTAACGTAATGGGAGAAAGAAAGGGAAGGGGAAAGACAAAGAACCTGAATAGAGGACTCATGGGCATGGACAATAGGAGGGGCAATGGGGAAAAAGGCGGGGCAAGTGTAACTGAACAACAGTAAAAGGAAAAACTTCTTAATAAAAAAAATATTAACCTGCTTACCACTGTGAATAGGAGTGTAATGCTGTGTATGGCCCAAAGAAATTGGATGAATATTAAAGAAGCAATATACATATCAAGAAACTTTATTTTTGAGTTGCATTATTGAATTAACTGTGCAATATATACTCATTTATATGTGAATCATATGATTCACAAAATATGATACCCAATTTTGACATTTTAAATACTCAAACTAATTAAGTGCATTTGTTAAATCTAATGATTATATTGATGTTAATAGGTAAAGCTTTATAAAAATACACAGTCTCACTGCAAATGTTTGCATATACAATCTGCTATCACATAAGTCAGATGAAGAGTTGGGTTTTGAATACTGGAGTGGCAAACTAGTCACCAAAAATGGTTATTAATACTATGCTTATTTATAGAGTGACATGAAAAGAACTAATTAAGAATGATATGACTAGACATCAATATTTATTTAATAACAATAATATTTAACAATAATTTTAAAATTTCCCTACATGTATAGTAATCATATTAATGAATCACAATACTATGTGGGGGAAACACTGTAATAGCGGTATTATATTGAGTGAGAATTTTAAAATGAATATTGGAAATGAGTAATTATAATGGGGCCTTTAATTGGAAAATATTCTTGTAGTTCTTTTTTTCTGGAGTTATTAAAACTACATAGAAGAAAATTATTCTATAAAATATCTATTTAAAGCATCACTCTAGGTTGATTGGTCTGGAAAAAGTAAGGATCAAAAAATGTAAGCACACTCAGAAATGTTTTGTTTTGTAGTTATAATAATAACAATTTGACAGCCTACAGAATGAATCACTGTTGGTGAACATTGTCAGGATAGGAGCAGGCTATGCCTTTGTCCCTGGAAGATCTATTTATATAACAATCATCCATTTTTTAGACTATTTATTTTAAATTGAAAACATCCTAATCAGAATAATGTCAAAGGCTAGGATGACACATTTTAAACATTTTTTGATATTGTGAAAGTATTGTTAAAATTTTAAGTACTTATTTTTAGAGATACAAACTGATTTATGTGGGGATAAATTATATGATTGCTGTAACTTTCTTCAAAATAATACTAAAACAGATGAAACAAGATCAGTCATAAATTGGCAAATGTTGACATAGATGATGGGTACATGTAGGTTCATTGTATTATTTTTTCTGCATTTATGCATGTCTGAAATTTCCCATAACAAAATGTTTTAAAAATGCATGGATAAGGCTTCTCTTTGTACTCATTATGAAAGATGGTATTATTTCTACTTAGAAGTGTAAAAGCATTGAGTGATCCTTGTTTATGCTTTGCAGCAAAATTGTGAAAATTAGTTTAACTTACTCTCAAGTAGTATTTTAAATCAACATCTAGCAACATATGTAAAATAAATTATTTGTTTCAAATATTAATCTATTGACAAGATCCTGATTCAAATATGTGCTAACTTCCTTTTTGAGATGGATATAGACTGGTTATCAGACTTCGACTTTGACATCAAAATACAAGATAGTTATACGTAAATAGATTGCTTGGTGAAAATGGGGTTATAAAGAATTAGTATATATAATAAACATATTTACTAAAACATACTTAATGTTTCTCCATTATATTAAAAAAAGCCACATGTATTACTTGAACATATTGTTTTTTTACTTAAAGAAAATTGACAACAATTTAAAAATTGTGATATTTTCTATTATCTTATAACTTTATTTTTTATTTATAGAAATTAGTTTTCTTTAGCTTAGTACAAAGAAAATTGGTAAAGGAAAATTTAATTAGCTAATAATGATAAATATTCTATGTAATAAGGCTCACTTGGTCTAAGTATACTTACCTGTTAACAAGTTAACTGGAAAATAAAGTGTATAGAGAATTAAAGAATTAAACATGTAGTTAGATCAGCTTACCTTTAAGATCTCTACCAATCTTGAAGTTTAATATTTCTGAGGTATTTTTGCTGCCTTCTTTTACAGTAACATTATAAATCTAGAGAAGCCCCAAACAAAATGCAATTTTGGTTTTACAATAATTAGCTTTGAAACATAACCTTCAAAAAAGTATTTTATTATCTTATATGAGTCCATTATGGTGTAAAATCAATAATTTAGCTACTCAGTGGAGCATTTCATTTTTCTCAGTATTTTTGAGAGAAGCCACTATATGGTTCCATTTAACTTTTCTTTCCTACTGGGATCCTATAAGAAAATATAATAACTTTCTAAATCATTAAAACCTAACAGAAAATTAGGGTTATGATAGATTGCTTTTCCTCTGTGGTAACAGCCGGGGTAGATATAATGGTCCTGAGCTCCCTTAAGACACATGAAGTAGCATCTACTTTCTCAAGGGAAGATGTTTGAAATTAAATATATACGAATTCTCTAGTCCACCAAGGGGAGGTTTGACAGCCTTCTGCAAGTGTTGAGCTTGGGGACTATAATTCTCTGCCCTTAACCATTGACTTCACATTCAAGAAAGGAAAGCATTCTTGAGTAATAGGTATATCTATTCATGAGAACAATCTCAGTCACACAGTTCCCAAGGAAAGGCGATCTTTAGAGTGATGAAAGGATATTGCTGACACTAGACACTTTGGGGCATTATTTTGGTGTGTGATAGCTGTCACTGCGTGTGCCTGCTCAGTAAATTATAATAGCTTCCTAGGCTGGTAGTGGTCACAGAGTAAGTAAACTCGATTTGAACTCTATTCATTTTCTATTGCTGCATAACAAATAACTCCAAAATCTACAAATTGAAACATTAGAACTTTTTTTTTTAATCTGACACAGTTTCTGTAGATCAGAAATTCAGGAGCAGGTTAGCCGGGTTATTCTGGTTCGGGGTCCCTCATGACGTAGTTAAAGCATTAGCTGGGGCTGCAATCATCTAAAAGCTTGAATGAGGTCAGACAACTCACTCTTTAGGTGGCTTTCTCCTTTGCATGGCAAGTTGGTGCTGGTTGTTGGCAGGAGGCTCAGTTCCTTTCCATTGGGTTACTTGAGAGTTCTCATGGAGTGACGGATCTGAGAGAGCAAGTCAGAAACCAAAGTGTCTTTTATGACTTAGCATCAGAAATCATATACACGCTCTTCTGGGATATATTGCTGTTTACATTAGTCAGCAGTACTGAAGGTAGGAGAGGACTACATGGGTGTAGGAATTCTAGGAGGTGAGGTTACTGGGGTATGGCAATTCCTCTCTGGGGTATTAATAGAGGTGGTCTTGAGAAGACAAGCTGTTTTGTTGCTGCTCTTGTTGTTTTGTTTTTTTAAACAATCTTTCAGCTCCCAGTTTCTGTGCGTGTTTGTGCAACTGTCTATTTCCAGACCCCAGTACTTCCAAGGTGGCTCCTTATTCCTTAGGGTTTTGCTGGCACGACCTCCCTATCACAAATTCAACAAATATTTGGGGGCAAATTGCATGTCAGTCACTGTTTGTTCATCTCAGTGAAACAAAAAATCACTACTTTCATAGAGTTTACTTTTTCTAGTAGCTGCTTTTCTTAAGATATCTCTTACGATCCATAATTTCTATTTTGTCCTATTAGCATTCTGCCAAAATTACTATGTATCTGATAAAATGAATGTGATATTATGGTTTTTAATAAGAAATATATATTTCATTTTCAACCCTATTTCTGGCACAGAGCTCCTAAAACACTTGGGATTTTCTATGTTAAGAGCATTAAAGGTGTCTTTTGTTTTGTTAATAGGGGACTTTTGGAAAGTCTCTACGTAACTAAGGATGAGGGCTGGTTGCCAGGGGATCAAACCATATGATCAGAGGATTGGAATTCATAATCCTACCCAGACCTTCCTCCTCTCCCCAGGAAGGTGCGAGGGACTGGAGGTTGAATGAATCGCAGATGGCCAATGACTTAATGAATCATTAATCAATATGTAATGAAGCCTCCATAAATAGTGAGGTTGGGAGAGCTCCTGGTTGGTAAGCAGGCAGAGATTTGGGGAGAGTGGTATGCTCAGAGAGTGTGGCAGTTCCTTGCCCTTCCCGCATGCCTTGCCTTATTCATTGCTTCGATCAGGCTGTACCTGAGTTATATCTTTTTATAGTAAACCAGTGATCTTGTAAGTAGCAAGTTAAATGTTTCTCTGAGTTCTGTGAGTGACTCTAGCAAATTAATTGAACACAAGGTGGGGGTTGTTGGAAATCGAGTTTATAACAGGTTGGTCAGAAGTACAGGTGACAGCCTGGATTTATGACTATCCCCTGAAGTTGGAGGGATGTAATCTTACAGGACTGAGCCCTGAACCTGTGGGATCTGATGCTATTTCCAGGTAGATAATGGCAGAATTGAGCTGGCTTGTAAGACAAGAGGCTGGTATCCAAGAATTGCTTGGTGGTATGGGAAACTCCTGCTTCTGCCCCACAAAGGTTGGAATTGGGTCCAGAACCTTTAGTAAACAAATTCGATGTAAGAGGTCACTGAGTGGCAGAATCACCTAAAAATAGCATTTTAATTTTAATAGAGGTATTTTGTGATTTAATCCAAAAGAAGTCCTTAGACAGATACTAACACAAATGGGGGACCGTCTCATTTGCACCGGTTTCACTTCTTTATGTCACATATAAAGACTCCTCTTGTTCAGTGGAGGACATTACCATCCAGCTGTCTCATGCAGCGTGGTGTTTTTCACAGTAAATTTATATACATATATATAAATTCATACATATAAATATATAATATATATTATATATTTAAATAAATATATATATTTAACGCTTAAACAGAGGCAAAAATTAATATAGTTATTACCATAAGTACATGAGGAATGTCAGAGATTAAAGTAGCTCGTTTTGCCATTTCCTTTCAAAATTGATAGTGTGGTTTGAATTTCTGCAAATATAGTATAAAGACTTAGAATATATATGGGAATTTATATATTTTATGTATCTATAATCTCTTAAGCCAATGTTTGAGGGATCCTGGTATTTATACCTGTGATTAGCACTATAACGTCTTTCCTTCTCCCTCTCCCTCTCCCTCTCCCTCTCCCTCTCCCTCTCCCTCTCCCTCTCCCTCTCCCTCTCCCTCTCCCTCTCCCTCTCCCTCTCCCTCTCCCTCTCCCTCTCCCTCTCCTTCTCCCTCTCCCTCTTCTTCTTCTCCTTCTTCTTCTTCTTCTTCTTCTTCTTCTTCTTCTTCTTCTTCTTCTTCTTCTTCTTCTTCTTCTTCCTTTGAGCTTTAAAACTGTTTGGGCCAATAAATCTTCCTGTGAATGTCAGATTAGTCAACATGGAAGAAGTAAATGGAAACTAATGACACTCATCAAGTTGATGATGTGAATGATTTATTGGACCCAATCATTTAACAGTTTCATAAAGTCAGTATCAGGGAAAGAAAGTGGTCTCTTACTATCGTAAACTGCATTTGTACTGTCAACACTCAGTGATTTATTGCAAACCTGGAGCTAGGATTAGGATATTATAAATGGGGGGAAAATGGAAGGCTCATTAGTTTTTTATGCCCGCAGGTGGAAGACATGCAGTGGGCTCACGGAGAACATACTCCGCCGGCGTCCGTCTGCAGCCTGCCGTGCAAGCCCGGGGAGAGGAAGAAAACGGTGAAAGGAGTCCCTTGCTGCTGGCACTGTGAGCGCTGTGAAGGTTACAACTACCAGGTGGATGAGCTCTCCTGTGAACTGTGCCCGTTGGACCAGAGACCAAACATCAACCGCACAGGCTGCCAGCTTATCCCCATCATCAAACTCGAGTGGCATTCTCCGTGGGCTGTGGTGCCTGTGTTTGTTGCAATACTGGGGATCATCGCCACCACCTTTGTGATCGTGACCTTTGTCCGCTACAATGATACTCCTATTGTGAGGGCTTCAGGACGCGAACTTAGTTACGTGCTCCTAACAGGGATTTTCCTCTGTTATTCAATCACCTTTTTAATGATCGCAGCACCAGATACAATCATATGTTCCTTCCGACGGATCTTCCTAGGACTGGGCATGTGTTTCAGCTATGCAGCCCTTCTTACCAAAACAAACCGCATCCACCGAATATTTGAGCAGGGGAAGAAATCCGTGACGGCACCCAAGTTTATCAGCCCCGCATCCCAGCTGGTGATCACCTTCAGCCTCATCTCTATCCAGCTCCTGGGAGTGTGTGTCTGGTTTGCGGTGGACCCTCCGCACATCATCATTGACTACGGAGAACAGCGGACTCTGGACCCAGAGAACGCCAGGGGAGTGCTCAAGTGTGACATTTCTGACCTCTCGCTCATTTGTTCACTGGGGTACAGTATCCTCTTGATGGTCACTTGTACTGTTTACGCCATTAAAACAAGAGGCGTTCCAGAGACTTTCAACGAAGCCAAACCGATCGGATTTACCATGTACACCACCTGCATCATTTGGTTAGCCTTCATTCCCATCTTTTTTGGTACAGCCCAGTCGGCAGAAAAGGTAAGTGCCAGAAAAGTGTTTGTCAACCCTTTCCCAGGATTTAACTTTTTCTTCAAGTTGCTTTCCTGCCTTTCTTTTTGGTTCACTTATATTCTTTCAAGATGATTCAGTCTGTGTTATTCCTGTTTAGAAATACGTTGCCCGCCCCTGCCCCACACTAAATTCCGTCAGGGTCACTTTGTTTTGAATGTGTGTTGACTGAGGCTGATTTCCCAGGAAGAAACTTCCCTGTGTCCTCAGCGGGGCTGGCAATGGCCAGAGCTCACATCCCTTTCTGGGTCTCTCTTGCAAGCTCTCTTCCCTGCTAAAATAACTGTTCTTTTCCAAATGCTGATTAAAAGAAGAAGGAAGGAAGGAAGGGCAAACATGATTCACAGGTAGGAGCTGTCCCAGAGGTACTCCAGTTCCTGACAAATGCCTCTTTTTCTGGTTCCAATGTGATAGTTTTAGTCACAGAAGGAAGTTTTAGAGTAAAACAACAATAAAAAGAAACTGAAGCCCTCTTACTGTTTCTCCTCAACCTCCATTTTTATTGCTTTTCCACACGTGGAGGGTGATGGTGAGGTATTAAAGACAACGATGGACAATTATCCAAAGCAGTTCATAATTTTTTAGAAGATAAGGATCAATGAAATCTCCCCAAAGAATTCTCATTGGTCACTATTAACCTTTTCCACATAAACCACTGAGAGGAAAGAACGTTTCCATGTGAAAGGCAGTGTGGATGGAAATGGACGTGTGTGGCTCTACGCCCAGGGAAGCAGAGAACCAATGTTAACCGTGAATCCCAGGGGCTGGACAGTGTGCTCAGGAAAGGCTGGCTTGGGAAGCAAAAAAGCAAGGCCATCTTTCTACAGTGGATAGCCCTTCAGCTCGATGTGCATATGAGAAAGTTCTCTCCTCAGAAGGAAGACTTAAAGATTGTCCTATCTTCTTCCATCATCAAAATTATGAGGAAATCAAGCTTCCTGGGGGCAATTACATCCCCTCGTCTCTAACATTCCAAGTGAGGTTGTGCATGACTCTTAAAGCCCCAACTAATTCAGAGGAAAAAGTATTCAATAAGGGCATGGAAGGCTCATTAGTATGAGCATCCATCCCTTGCTAGATCGATGTGGCCTGCAACCATGTTTGGATGAAAATGTACTTCAGCAAACTGGTTGCTGAGTAGAGAGAACTCCTGTGGGCTCCAGCCCTCTGACCTTTCCCAACTGGCACGGCCAACAGAGGTCCATGAATATTTGATGTAGGTCCAAGCATATGGCAGGAATAAAGTAAGATGGTTTGGGGCTCTAAACCTCAAAACCAGAAACCATTATATTTTGACATGTTCAGATGAGAATTTATTAGCATCAAATGTGTAAATTTAACTTAGGAAATAATGCGTGAGTTGGAAAATAAGTTTCTGAATGATTATTGGGTTGGTTTTGATATGGTTAATTGAGCTAGTCAAGGCAGAACAATATCTGTCTTATGTGACTGGTTATTAACCTAAACTTAAGTGATACTTGTGTTTGAATCTAGGACTGCCCCTTTTCTATATACTGTTTTATCTTGAGTGAGCCCCAAGTAGTTTATTTTGCTTTTGTGGACAAGAAATATTTAACCAAACAAAACCTTTTGAGTCCTGACATCTAACTTTCTTCTCTTTTTCTATCGATTTCTTTACATTTTAGAAATTACAGCCTACTCAGATTTTTCACATTGTGACTTCCAGTGTTATGGGGAGGTGCAGATACAATGCTAATAAGATTTTTTTCCTATTCATATAAGTCTTTCAGTGCCTAGATATTTAGAATAAATAAAATCATGGTCCTACATCAGACTACTGGAAAGCATCATCGTAGTTAAAACATGCATCATGCTACCAAGTTTTTTAAAGGTAATTGGAAACAAATAATGACCATTGTCTCTCAGAACAAAAACTCTGCAGAGTTGCCGCTGCCCCCGAGGAGCAGCAATAGAGAGAGTAAGAGTTTCAGGATGAAATGGACACATGAAGGTGCCAGGGGAGGAGGCTGCCCAGTCCTGCTGACCCTGCAGGAACGGTCCATCCTTCTTGAAACCTGAGTTCAATGTGTATATTCATAGCTGAAGGTGAATCTGTACCTATAGAGATGGACTGAATGCAGCTAGGCAAAATTACTTTTTGTTTCTTAGCCTTGTGGGATCAAAATAAACCAAAGAAGCACAGTATAAGACAAATTATAACATCTTAATTGGAATGCATTTTGTATTTATTATATGATTACACATGGAAAAGACTAAAGCAATCAATAAGAAACCCTAATTCTAGAAATTTTCAGAATATTATAGTCCTCAAATTGTTTAGCTAGTCTGGGAGTTGCTGAATTTTGAGCAGCTGCACATCAAGAGAGATTATAAGTAGCTAAGATTTTGCTACTGAAGTGCTTTATATAATACACCTATGTGTCATCCTAACACTTCATACTAAAATTTGCTACCTGCTATTCTCTGTCAAAGTATTATTTGTAACAATACACAAAATGTTTTAGAATGATTATTTTCTCACATTGCTAAAATTACACATATATTAAAAGTGAATAAAACTTTTATTCTGTAAAGGAGGGCTTTAAATAAGTTTCATTGACTTTGGAGGATGAAAGATTTGATCAGTCTTCCATTCTCACTTAGCCAATTAACCTCACCATTACCATCTTAAAGTGTTTGCAACAGCTAGGCAGCCCGCATGTATATTAATTCAGCAGATCCTTATTGAGCATTGTGTCCAACATTGTTCTAATTATCAAGCCCATGTCAGTCTGCTTTCCCTGAGACTTTCTTGTAAGGCCCAGTCTGGCTCCCAGCCGATGCAGCCTGATGTCTGCCAGCACCAGCAAGGTGCCAGCAACAAGGGCAAGAGAAGATAGTGAGGAGTCAGATCTGAGATGAAAAAGCAAAAATGAGAGCTATGCGTACTGTAACTATACATCAGTGGCATCAAATTTATAGCAAGGAAGACAGCAGAAGAGCAAAATTCCTTCTAGAATATATTTAATTATGCTTCTTAGAGGAATGTCTACAGAGGAAAACTTCTCTAACCACAAAGGTCTCACTGAAATTACAAGAGAACTGGGAATACAAAGTAAAATTAATTGAATAATTTTGACAGATGATTCAGAAAACCTCTGAGTAGAATCAAGGTATAAAGGGACATTAGTAATATTCACAAAGATAGACAGCTCTTTCTGTCTTCATTTAATGATAAAATTTTTTTAAATTGTTAAGAAAATTACAGATATTCCCCACCCCGCCTTTGCCCTCCTCCCTCCAGTCCCCACCCTCTCTCTTAACCACATTGTTCCTGTGTCCATGGGTTATGCACATATGCATATATGTTCTTTGGCTAATCCTTTCCAGACCACCTCCACCCACCTTCCTTCTGAGATCGGTCAACCTGTCCCATGTATCCATGCCTCTGGTTTTATTTATTTATTTTAAAGATTTTATTTATTTATTTTGAGAGAGAGGGAAAGGGAGGCAGAAAGAGAGGGGAACATCAATGTGTGGTTGCCTCTTGCACGCCCCCTACTGGGGACCTGGTGTGCAACCCAGGCATGTGCCCTGACTGGGAATTGAACCGGCAACCCTTTGGTTCATAGGCTGGTGCTCAATCCACTGAGTTACACCAGCCAGGGCTCTGGTTTTATTTTGTTCATCAGTTTGTTTTGCTCATTAAATTCCACATATGAGCGAGATCATATGATATTTATCTTTCTCTGACTGACTTATTTTTGCTTAGCATAATATTCTCCAGGCCCATCCATACTGTCACAAATGGTAAGAGTTCCTCCTTTTTTACAGCCATGTGGAATTCCACTGTGTAAATGTACCACAGCTTTTTTAACCACTCATCTACTGATGCACACTTGGGCTATTGTAAATAACACCGTCATGAACAGAAAGGTGCATATATTCTTTTGATTAGTGTTTCTAGAATCTTAGGATATATTCCCAGAAGTGGAATTGCTGAGTCATAAGGCAGTTCCATTCTTAATTTTTTGAGGACCCTCCATGCTGCTTCTCACAGTGGCTGCACCAGTCTGCATTCCCACCAACAGTGCACTAGGGTCCCCCTTTCTCCACGTTCTCGCCAGCACCTGTTTGCTGATTTATTGATGATAGCCATTCTGGCGGGTGTGAAGTGATATCTCATTGTAGTTTTAATTTGCATCTCTCTGATGGTTAGTGACGTTGAGCATTTTTTCTTATGTCTATTGATCATTTGTCTATATGTCCTCTTTGAAGAAATGTCTGTTCAGACCCTTTGGCCATTTTTAAATTAGATTGTTTTTAATTCCTGCATATTCCTTTTTTCCCCCCAGAATTTGAAATCAAGATGAATCATGTATATTTCAATAGACCTTAATGACATCATTAATTACCTCTTTGCTTACTGCTATATTCTACTAGGTCATCATATAAGTGCACTTTTTCTTTTCATGTAGAAAAATGGTGTGAAGGAAAGGTGAGCATCCTGAGGCATGGACATGGACTAACACTTGCATAATTGTGCTGAAAAGACAAAAGATTAAAATTTGATTAATGTAATAGGAAAAAAGTCATCAGGGATGGTTAGGGTCTTTTTGTGATGACAAAAAATATCCCTTAAATACATGTTTTACCATCTATAATTGGTCTCATAAAACCAAGCTTATCAGCCTAGGGTTATGACATAGCCAAGCTCCGATGAGCACGGTGCTTCAAACACAGTGTCAGATAGAAACGAAATAAAACACCTCAAAATGGAAAAGAAAATAAAACTT
Source organism: Pteronotus mesoamericanus (assembly GCF_021234165.1). Classification (NCBI taxonomy): domain Eukaryota; kingdom Metazoa; phylum Chordata; class Mammalia; order Chiroptera; family Mormoopidae; genus Pteronotus; species Pteronotus mesoamericanus. The sequence goes on along the minus strand of NW_026555329.1, from coordinate 63,585,743 downwards.
AACAATGTCAAAGCCCTGCTATGTCCCCAGCCAGCCTCTCCTTCACACCCTCTGGGTGAGCCATGCAGCACCTATCCAGCAGCTCAAGTCAGGAACCTGGGAGTCATCTTAGACTCCTCCCTCTACTCAGTCACACTGCTTTATTTCCTCCTCTAATCTTTACATGCAACCTTTTATAAATTCACAGTGGGTAAGCAGTGTCTGTCGGATGTACGAGTATATCTGAATTAACATGTCTCTTACTATAGAGTCCTTTATGTTACTACATCCTGAATAAATACGCATTGAATAAGTGAATGGAGTGCCTTGCACAATAATCATATACTAATAGAAATGCTTATTTATGATTTAAATTAAATTATGGCATAATGGGGAGTTTATATAGACATCTCATTGTGATCCTCATTACATTTTTTTCTGAAAAATGATATCTCATTTAAATAATGGGCCATGTACATTTATTTTTAAAATTTTGTCATCACTTATTCTGAAGTAGGGCTGCTAAATATTTAGGGAGAAGTGCAAAACAGAACTATTATAGTTGTCTTTAATTCTATCTAAAATACATAAAGCAAAGGAAAATTAATCTGGTTATCTAATTTTATAATATCCTCCCTCCCTTGTTCTTTCACTACATCTGACTATGGAAGGCCAGAAGGGTGTAGGAACACAGAAACGGAGGAGTGGAGTCAGGAGGAACATGGGCTCTAGAGTGGAAGGGCTTGGGATCAATGCTGGCTCTGCTAAACAAGCTGAGAAAAAGGAACCAATATAAAGCAATCACCTGTGATTGGCTCTCAGCCCTATTCTCAAGCTAGAGAGGATTGGAGTTCATATCATCTAGGAAAGGGCAGGAAGGTGATTGACTTCAAATTAAAAAACAAACAAACCAACAAATAAAACCCCCTCCTCATGTCTCATTATGTTGTATTTGTATAGTAGACCTCATGGTAATTTGGCATATCAGTCATGAGCCTGTTGAGAACACAATAAGCAATCGATAAATGTTGGCCATTTTTCCTGTAAGGCTATTTTTCATGAGGGCAGAGACCTTATTTCATTTGCTCACCATTTCATTTTTGGGACCTAGCATGAAACCAGACAGGAATACCTTCTCAAAAACACACTTGTTTAATGACTGAATTAAATTAAATTAATTTAAATTTAATTTTCAAATTTATCCACATAATTCCCTCAATTTATTCAGCCATTTAGACCATGTCCGTGCAGCATCCCACTGGAAGTGTAATTGCAAACAACGGGGCTTCTCTGAGGGTGTGGATCGTGCAGATTACAGCAGCTAAAGAGGGAGTCAGGGCTGTAGGAGTAGGAGAAAGAGAAAGAGAGTTCTTCCTAAATATATATATAGCTGCCTTCACATACTTAGCAGAAAATACTGGAAGAAGCAAAATGTGATCAGAAAGCAGTTGCTGAAATATTTCAGTTAACATTTTACAATCGAATAACTCTAACAAGTGTTGTAACAGAGATAGTTCTGAAAATAATAAAAAGAAAACTCCTGCTTTTTAAGTAATAGTCCAGATGAGAAAAGAACAGCCTGAGCGAACTGGAGTAAGAGTGTCAACATGACCTAGATAACAGTGGAAGTAATTTACAGAACAGATCAGACGAGAGGTGATTTCCAGCCACTCCTGCCTCCGAACATTTCTTTACTTCCTTAGAGTGGGGGTGGGTGGGTGGGGATAAAGATGATTATCAATAGCCGATTTGTGTGTTTGTAATTGTTGTAAACTGTATAGCATTTTCTTTCCTTGTCAGCTTATAGTCATTTGAAGCTGATCTTTTTGAAGGTTTCACAATGTCCCGTTATAGTTATAGAACTATTTTAGATATTGGGGTAGATAGGATCTGGGCAAGATTCATCATACCAGACTGTTGCAATCAACTCTAGAAGGGAAAGACCAAATTTAAAAAAGAAAAAATGACAGGAAAATAAAAAGAAATCTCATTTATGCACTCAGTTAAAATGACATGCTTGTGAAGATATAGAAGAAAAAAGTGAAACAAAAAGATTTTAGTGCACAGTGTAAGCAAGCGTGTTAATTAGCTCTCTTAGGGAATGTTGCCTTAGCTAAACTTATTATTTTGTTTCCAGTATATAGTGACATATATTACCACTATAGAAAATTACCAATTTACACATTTAGGGCAACTTTTTTTGGGATTGTCTATCTCCTTTGACAACACAAAGACATGTTTGCTCAGTAAGCTTTGCTTAGACTCCATGATCTTTCATTCTGGGACTCTGAGGAAACGGTGGGGCCTAGAAATACTTAAAGAGTTGGTTATTAGTGAGATTTGTGTGGTATTTTCACATTCATCTTTTTTTTTTTAAATTAAAATTGAGTTTAAAGAGTTTTAATGTTTTATGCCCAAATTACAATAATTTAATTACTAGACAATGAATCAACCTGGGCACTTAGTCCTAGGACTAATATATCATCAGAATGGTTTAACTTTCTTAATATGATTGAAAATGTTAAAATATTAGATTTGATTAAGATTAAAACATGAATATTTTGAGGGTCAGTAATGACCATGACTATTTTAATTTGTATAATCCCTGACTGTAGATTATACAGAATGATGTAGTGACTAATTTCCTTATGTAACTTCAGATTGCATTTTTCATTATTCAATAGATGCTTATATCTCATGCAACACACAGGGTGCCAGCAATAGCAGATTGCAAGTAAATAGTTTCTTTTGGCTGTTAACAAAACACATTTTTATGCTGGGAATTTAAAACAAAAAACTCACTGCTGTATTACATGGGTTAGTACCACCCACCCCAAAGTATAGAATAATATTTAACAAAAAATTAGTATAAATTCTAGTCTCTTTAAAACAAATGCAAGGCATATTTATTGGTATCATTAAAAAATATATATATAATGTGTGTGTGTGTGTGTGTATGTGTGTGTGTGTGTGTGTGTGTGAGAAACTTAGTCTGGATTCTGGTTCAAGATATGGGCTGGCTTAAGATACAGGCCAGCCCAATCATATATGTCCCTTCCCTCTAAGGTGACAATAAAATTTTTTAAAAAGAAGAAAAGAAAAAGAAGAAAATGGAAAGAAAGAAGGATGGAGATGTCAAGAAAGAAAGACAGTGAAAGATAGAGAAGCCATAATATTTTCAGAGCCAACATTAGGTAAAATAATTTGAGACAATCCCTAAAAATTAGTTGAATGGTTCTGCTTTATGGAGAAATTAAAAGTGGGGAGGTAATGCCCAAGAGATGTAAATGGTTCTTACATGGAAGTCCCAAATAATTTCTAAACCTAAAGCCAACATAAATACTTGAAGCAGGCATTGAGTGACAATCAAGAAAATTATTTAAAGATCTACATTTCAAAATAGCTGGCCAGTTAAGCACCTCACTTTTGCTCTCTGATCTGGCCTTACATATAGAAAGAGTACAGGTTAAAATTACAGGATTCTATTCTAAAGAAGAAGAATCATCTGATGGTAGAATTATCTTATACTTCTAGTGTGGGGATAAGTAAGGCACTGAGAGAAACAGAGAAGAATTTGAAGTAACTTTACTTTAGACAGGTACAGACAAGTGAGAAATAGAAAGTACAGATGCTATACAGGAGAGAAATATGGCGAATTTCTCAACTGTGAGAATAAGTTCCTACAGGGCTGGATACCCAGCCACTTGCTTGCTTGTGCCTATGCATCTTTAAGGGAAGCTGCTCAGGTAAGACAATCATTGACGTAACACAGACCCATCATCTTTCCTCCTGTCCAAGGAAAAGTCATAAGTAATCCTTATCACTACACTTGGTCCTTCAATTGTAATTATACATTAACAGCCAAAAATGTCATGATAACTGTAAAAAACCAATAACGTAATTTTTAAGATAAAAATTCCGCAAAAATCTAAACCAGAGGTAGTTCAGAAAACATAAGATCATTTTTTAAAAACAGAATTTTAATTATCAATTCAAGAAAGAATCAAGGTAATGTGGAACATACACACATGCACAGACTGCTATGAAAAACATTAAACAAAGAATAAGAAAAATGATCCTGGAAATTAAATGTATAAATGTGAAAATAAAAAGCTGAACAGATAGACTGAATCATAGGGTGGCTAGGGCTAAGAGCAGAGCCCTGAAGGGTAAATAAAAGGCAGAACCAAAAAAGAAAAGGAGAAAGAGAAAAATACAAGGAAAAGTTAGAACACATTGAGCATGGATGCAGAATCCAAATGTATATCTAATAAATATCTGAAAAGAAACAATAAAGGAAGAGGGAGAAAATATCTAAAAAAAAAAAAGATGATTTCACAAACTGAAGAAAGACAATTCTTACAACTAAAAGGGCCATACACCTCAGTAACATTTCACTAATTGAGAGAAAATTCTAAGGATTTTAGGGAGAAAAAGGAATGAAAATAACACCTGATAAGCAACACTGGATTTTAGAAAGCAAAGAGCAATACCTTTCTAAAAGAAAAGTATTTTAAACTTAAAATTGTGTAGCCAGCAAAACTATCAATCACTGTGAGATTAAAAATGTGTGTGACTCAGAAAAATCTGATGCATACATATCTTTTGTATGAATTATTCTAGATGAGTCCAACAACAACCCAAAAAGCATGTCTGCTGAGGTATGGGTAGATGTCAAATAGCCTCGTCCCAAATCCACATGGAGTGCATAAAAATTTGGGGAGATATTTTGGCAGTGAAGAGTCCCAGCTCCACACCAAGTCCCCCAGCCCAAGGTTCCCATGCCAGGAAGACAATCCCTATAACTTCTACCTCTAAAAACCAATGAGGATAGAGTTAGTGGAAGAAACTCCTGAAGTCCCATGCAGGTCTCCTTATAAAACCCTGACACAGACTTACTCAGACTCACTCCTTCTGAACTCCAGCACTGGGGTGGCAGCTTTAAAGGCACCAAAGGCATACAGCAAGGAACAGAAGTGTCCCGCACTGAGGCAGGAGTTGGGGGACAGCTTTCTCCCAAACAGAAAGGCAGATAGAGGCCATTGTCCCTTTTCTGAGCCCTCCCCCTCCAAAAGAACAGAGCTGGCAGGTGGGTGCCATATCTGAGGCTCTGTCAACCTGGCTAACACTTTCTCCCCTGTCCTGGAGATCCCTTAGACTCTGTCCCACCCAACTTACAGACCCACCCAAAATGTTAACCATGAATTTTCCATGTGGATGGCTGGTCTTGGTTCTTTCTTCACAACTCCCTAAACGCTATCAAACGAGCAACAACCAACCTCAGTAAACCCTCATACTCCCTTACCTTTTGCTAAGTGGCCCCAGGCCTGACACTAACAACAGCCAACCTAGATTCATAGCTTGGCTTCACCTGGGAACCTCCAAGCCCAGCACAAGTAGCAGCCATCTCCCAAGCTTAGCACAAGTAACAGCAATCTCAGATTGCTTTATAGCTCATGCAGGATGGCCCTGGGCAAAATACAAGAGGGGGCTGACATTGACCAGTACCACCCAGAAAACACCAGTGGACAACTACAGACCACATCAGGGCACTACTGCCCCACCCCTGCACAGCTGACCCTCCACGGAGGGCAGAGGTTCATGGTCAGTAGTCATATCAAGTCCTTGCAGCTGACAGGCCTGGGTAAATCCTTCCCATTGACCTGCCAACAGCAATCAAGTCTCAACTACAAGAGGAGGGAATACTCAGCCCACATGAGAGGCACACCTTGAGTACCCAGCTTGAGTGATAGGGAAAGCTGTGTCAACAAACACAGGAAGGCTACCAAAGTGAGGAGACAAAGAAACATGGCCGAATGAAAAAAACAGATCAAAACTCCAGAAAAGTAATTAAACAAAATGGAGATGAGTAATCTATCTGATGCAGAATTCAAAACACTGGTTATAAGAATGCTCAAGGAACTTAATGAGGACCTCAACAGCATATAAAAGATCCAGTTAGAAATGAAGGATACACTAACTGAAATGAAGGACAATTTACAGGGAAACAACAGTTGAGTGGATGAAGCCAAGAATCAAATCAATGATTTGGAACATAAGAAAGCAAAAAAAAAAAAAAAAAAAAACCAACCAGTCAAAACAACAATAAGAAAAAAGAATAAAAAATTAAAAACAAAAATGAGGATAGTGTAAGTAGTCTCTGGGACTACTAGTGCATTGTTAAGCCTTCCAACATTTGCATCACAGGGTTGCCAGAAGGAGAAGAGAAAGAACAAGAAATTAGAAATCTATCTGAAAAAATAATGAATGAAAACTTCCCTAATTTGATGGAGGAAATAGACATGCAACTTCAGGAAGCACAGAGAGTCCCACACAAGATGGATGCAAAGAGGCTCACTCTAAGATACATTCTAATTAAAATGACAAATATTAAAGATAAAGAGAGGATATTAAAAGGAGCAAGGGAAAGCAGTTAGTGACCTACTGGGGAGTTCCTGTAAGATTGAAAGCTGATTTCTCAAAAGAAACTTTGCAGGCTAGATGGGATTTGCAAGGAATATTCAAAATCATGAAAAGCAGGGACCTACAACCAAGATTACTACACCCAGCAAAGCTGTCATTTAGAATTGGAAGGCAGATAAAGAGCTCCCCAGACAAGAAAAAAACTAAAGGAGCTCATCTTCCCCAAACCATTATTATATGAAATGTTAAAGGGATTTATTTAAGAAAAATAAAATCAAAACTATGAAAAATAAAATGGCACTTACACATCTATCAACAATTGAATCTAAAAACAAACTAAGCAAAGAAGAACAGAGACAGAATCATTGATATGGAGAGTGTTTTGATGGTTGCCAAATGGGAGGATGCTGTATGGGAATGGGTGAATAGCTGAGGAGATTAAGAAGTGCAAATAGGTAATTACAGAATAACTATGAGGATATACAGTACAGTATAGGAAATGGAGTAGCCAAAGGACCAATACGCATGACCCATAGACATGAACTATGTTGTAGGGATTGCCTGAGGCCGTGGTAGGTTCTGGGAGTGGGAGGGAAAGGGAGATATATTGGGACAACTATAATAACATAATCAATAAAATATAATTAAAAAAAGTGGCAGTTACATTACTTAGAAGAAATGAAGAAATTTAAAAACAAGTTGTAAAAGAATGTAGTAGACCCTTGTGTCTAATCGCCCTTTAAAATGTAGTTTTAATAATTATATTTATTTCTTTGTGAGTCCATTAATGCTCATAGACAAATCTGAAGGGAATAGCATTTAGTAGCCATAATACAATTGCTTTTGTATTGGTCTTACATTGTTAGGAGAAATTTAGAAACAAAATACAGAAATGTTAATTTCACTACTGAAGTGAAAGTAAATATACTGTTAAATTAATAGTGATATAAAAAAATTAGGAGGTGCCTAAGATGGATTAATAGAGATAGGAGTTATGCAAACACACTAAAGCATTCACCTTTTACTGTAAGTAGTCAACAGATACAATCTGAAGTTGCTAACTCTTAGAGATATAAGTGTGCTAAAGAACAGCAAAAAGAAAACAAAACAAAATACCTGTTCAAACATGTTAATTCTATAGAACAGCATTGAGATATAGAGAATGGGTGATAGAGGGTTTTAATTTTATTTAATAAATACTTAGAGTTTATTTAATAAATAAATTGATAGAATAAAAATAGAAATCATTGCATGCAGAAAGGTTTAAGTGAAAGTTTCAAGAAAAAACTTTTCTCAGACAACATGAACATATATTTTCATATTAGGAACTTTTGGTGTATAATATATATTGGAGAAAATCTTTTAGACACAGAAATGGGTGAGTCATTTTGAATTTGTATAATGACTTAAGATCTTTGATCATCACAAGTGGTTTATGAACTTCCTTCTTTTTATGTTTAATGTCATTTCTAAGTAAATATTTTAAGGGTGAACAAATTAAGTATCAGCTTGTAACAGATGATAACATTTCATCAAAAGTATTTATTAAATGTTTGCCACGTGCAAGGAAGGATCTTTGTGTGATGTTTGGGGAAATACAATTATGAGTAAGAAGTTTGCTATCTAGTTGTTCAGGGTTAATTAGAGAGCCAAACCAATAACTGGCATAAGGTAGAGTAACAATAAGGAGGCAAAATGTACACTACTTGTTTTAGGTCTTGGGGTCAATGATGACAGAAAGAGGAATGTAGCACATCCTCTGAGGGATGAAGAAAGTCTCTATAAAGGAGGTGGGAATTAAACAGACTCTAAGGGTGGAGAGGAGCAGATGAAAGCAGGCATCCTCAGAGCATTGTGTCTAAAACTGCAGCTGAATAACTATTTTGAGTTTAGCATAGTCACAAGGAGAGCTGGGTGACCATATGTCCCAATTTCCCCTATTCTTGATGGCACTCCTTTTATCCTGGAAAAGTATTTCCTAGTATGGGCAATAAATTATAGGGTTGCCCACAAAATAAGGCTCGTCTGATAATTGACAGCCATTGTGTGGTATTATGCTAAGTTTGTACTTCATTTGCCAGGGACATAAGCATATTTGAATCTTTATGAGAATGGCTGTATTCTGAATACAATGACATTTTCTGAGATTTCTTTGCTGGTGGTGATTCAGATGAATTGTAGTGTACAAGGATAAGAAAAGACCATACCAAGACTATTGAAGAAATCCAGGCAAGAAATATTGGGGGCTTGACATGTGGCAGTGAAGGTGTGAAGAAGAAACTCATATCCAACTCGAACTGGGAACAAGAGAAGACAGAGTGGGAGGTGAGGTGCTTGCACTGTACGGGCTATGGCTGCGCGTGTGATTCTGAACCCTCTCTCTGGCTGTCGCAGGGACTGTAGCTAATTGGACTTCAAGAAAGCCTATAACTTTCCCCCTGATAGGAACTAAAGGGGAAAAAGAAAAAAAATTCACTTAATACATTTTTCCTCACTATATATCTCATTTTTGCATAACTTTAGGCCCCTCGTGTATAAAATATTAATCAGTTTTCAATCATACTATTGTTGTTGCTCTTTAAAACTACTTCTAAAAAAGTCACGTATTGAGTCCATAAAGTAACCTGCCAAGGTCTGCATTTTGTCAACGTCCTAAATGTTGTGCACATAAAGAGTAAACCAATCAAAACCCACAATACTAATTATAGGTTTTTTGTTTGTTTGTTTTTCTTCAAGAATGATATGTTTATCCTCATTTTGAAAAAAAGCCTTTTAGTTCAAAAGTTAGGATCAGTTGAATGCTTTCGTCAGCATTTTATATTTACTATTTGTTCAGTCACATGTATCTCTGGAAAAATACCAAGGAATGTAATGTTTTCTGCTGTCTGCTGGCCCAAATCCTGTAGAATATAGCTTTTTATAAAACCTTTGTGAGTATAAACAAACACATACATTTCACACGCACATATACATATAACTGCTGTTGATTTCATGTTCTCAGGCAAGATTAAATGTCATGTTTCTCCTGCCAGCTGTTTTCTCTGAAGTGCTCACACACACAAATTGAATGGAATTGGAACCAGCATTGGTAGGCTGTGAGCCTGTTATAGACCCATGCAGTGTTTACACCAGCAGGCAGCCTGTCACGGTAGCGCTGTCCTTTCTTCCACAACACACTTTCCTGGTGCTAAAATGTCCAATCAAAACACACCTTATTGAGCATTTGGTTGTTTTGCCTGCTATTGTTCAGAACTGACAATTACATACATTAAATAAATAATTACACTTGCAATGAAACATGCGTAGAAGGTTGCACAAAAACCAGCAATGAGGAGCAGTCAGTACCAGAGGATTATAAAGTACGTCTCCAAAGAAGGCCCTAAGCTTACTTTTCATCACTTATTATATATAGTATATTTTGTGTGCACAACATGCATACATTTGTGAATGCTAACGATAACACCCCATCTTATATTTTCCCCTCCCCTACATGCTGGGAAACCATACAGCTTTGAATCTCTTTGTGTCTCTGTCACCTTGAACTCATCTTCCTTCTGCTCAACTTCTCATCTCCCCGATTTTGGCCTTTCTCCCAGGCTCCATCCCCTGGAAGCCCTCATCATTCACACGGCTTCTGCTAAAAAGCTACACTCATGCTTTTTGAACTGATTTCTTAATCTCTGCTCCTTCACATGTACAAAAATGTGAAATTAAACAGTCCAAAACAAAAATATGAAAGGAATCTAAAACCCAAATTGTAAAATTAAGATATATAATACCCAAATTTATCATATTTGAAATACACACTATTTACTGAATACCTCTTATGTACCAAGAAAACAGACTAAGGTCTTCATGTCTAAACAATCTTCTCTCATTTTTAAGAGATGAATTTTACAGATGCACGAAGTCAAGTCAAGAATTTTTACATTCATACTCTTATGATGAAGGCTGAACCTATTCATTTGACTATAGGTCTCATGCTCTTAGCTGCTACTTTGTATTTTTCCATTATGTTTAATCTTTTAAAAAAGTCTCTGGAGAGCATTACGCTAAGTGAAGTAAGCCAGGAGGTGAAAGACAAATACCATATGATGTCACCTATAAGTGGAACCTAATCAACAAAACAAACAAGCAAGGAAAATATAACCAGCAACACTGAAAGAAAAAAGAAACCAACAGAATCAAGAGGGAAGCGGGGGCGGGAGAAGGGAAGGGAAGGGTCAAGTCAAAGAACATGTATAAAGGACCCACGGACAAAGCCAAAGTGGGAAAGGATTAAGGGAGGGGGGGGGCGGGGGACAGGGGGAACTGGTGGTGGGAAAATGGAAAAAAATGTATTTGAACAGTAAAATAAAAAAATAAATAATAAAAAAATAAAAAATTCTCCCTCTCTATCAGTTATCTCTATTTTTCAGAAGTACAAACTTGAGAGTTAATACAGACTTCCTCTTCCCTTTCTCCCCTATTTACATACTGTCAACAAATTATATTATTCATTTGAAACTTCTTTTAGATCTAACTTCCAAGCTTAAACCTCTTCCTGTTTCCAAGGTCAAATTCCTAGTCTTAACTCTAGGCTTCGGTGGTGACCTCCTAGAATTTTATCCTTGAGAATGACTTCCAGATTTCTGCCATAAAAGTTATCCCACACACTTTTTCTGTTTGTCACTTTAGGATTTATTTAACACTTTCACTCTGAATGATGCTGACAGCATTGATTGAGCTGGATGTGGCCTGCTTTCATGGAGCTTGAATTCTAGTAGAAGGGACTGATTTTAAACTGGGGGGGGGGGGGGGAAAAGGAAGGGAAGGGGAGTGTCAAGGACCATATAGCAAGGACTCATGGACAAAACCAAAGGGGAAGAACTGAGGGAGGGAAGGAGGGAAGGGGCAAGGGAAAGTGGTGGGGGGTAGGTAGAGACAAATGTATTTGAAAAAATAAATTAAAAAAATGAACTGATAATTCCAGAAAAAATTAAAAATTGTTATAGGTGTTATAAAAATAATATGAAGAGTTGTTAAACAAAAAATAATTGCTTATTGACTATTAACTCAAACCTAAATTTTTCAAATTTTGTTTTTCTATAGCCCTTCATTTTAATGAACTTAGTTTTCTTACCAAAATCAACTAACCCTTGAATTCTTCTCTAACTTATAAGACATTACAGATTCTGAATATATCTGGAAATTCATTACTTTACATTTCCAAATTTGTGTTTTGTGTTATTGGTGGGGCTTTTATGAGTCTGTGCCTCTATGGTTGTATGTATGGAAGGTTCTCCATTCAGAAACTCTTTAAGAAAAAAGAATAATCATAATTCTTTTGTGTCTTTCATTCTCACTTCTTACTAGTCCCACAATGCCTGTCAAAATACATTGCAAATAGTTTGCTAAACATTTTCAAGCCAAGTATGAGTCATCGTGTACTAGAAAATTAGTTAAAGACATAAGTAAAAATAATGGTTTTGTCTGAATGGTTCTTGTTTCATTATCATCCCTGTGCCTTGAGAAAACAAGTTGAACTCCTCTGAGTCCAGTTTCCTTACCTGTAAAACAAGACTCTACTGGGTAGTCTCTCTTCCAGCCTCTCTTGGAATATTAGAGCCTAGGGAATGTACTTGCCCCCAGAATGTTTGATTTCCTCACAATTCTGCCAGGCCCTCTTTACTTTTAAGATGTTCTTATTGTACAAATATTGCCAGTTACTTAGGAAATGGTCAACCACTCAGAGGCATCACTGATTTTTTAAGTAAAAGCACATGAAGATTATCATGCATGTGTAGTTAAGGATGCAAATGAATGCACAAAGCATTTTAGGAGATAAATGTGCTTGAGTCAGTCATTAGTCTCTTTAACCTTAATCAAGTGCATTCAGATCTACATAGCATGACACACACGTGTGATCCAGAGTCTGAATCACTTTTCCAAAAGCCCTGTGGGACATGAACTCACACTATGTTTCTTTCAGTTTTACTGAGGTATTTTAGGCAAGGAAATGAAAAAGACACTCAGTACTTTACATTAATTTATAATTTTTTTTTTTGCTCTCTGGTTGTAAAAACAAGCAAAGGTGGGCTATAAGTATAGCTGACAGTAGACATCTCCCAGTTCATCAGATTTAGGTAGTTTAGCATCACCTAGCTTTACTTTGGCACATTCTACTCATCGTTACTTCTGTTTATCATTGAAATCATTTATCCCTGCTAGAAAGACACAAGCACTGGCTGTAAGGCTTTGATGTGACTCCAGAGAAGTTAATGTGGAAAGTAATCTCTTGTTAGAGATTGATTTTGATTTCACCTCACATTAGTGAGTTTCTTATCCCCTTCTACCACATTTGCCTTGTACTTCCAGTTAATGCAGTATCATAAATCGTTCTGCCACAATGCCTTAGGAAGACAGAAGGGAATTACGTCTACCAAGTTGTGCTTTCATGACAAATTACAGAGTGTTGGTAGTAAGAACCAGTTAAGTTCCCTTGTATACCTTTGAATTTTTTCTCAGATGATTTTTTTTTCTATTTCACTTAACTTGTGGACCCTGAGAGAAAACAAAGCTGGTGTTTTAAAGTCCTTTTTTAATGGGAAAAGAGAAAAGCCATTGTGTTCTTGAATAGAAATTCATGATAGTTTGTCCATCAGGAATTTCTATTCAAGAAAAGAGATGAAGAAAAATATACAGGGAACCAAAAGTGAAGGGAAGGAGTCCAAGTTTCAAATAAACAATTTGGAACAAAAGGAATAAATAAACATTCACTCAGAACAGGAAGAGGAAACAAGAATTCAAAAAAAGTGAAGAGAGGCTTAGGTACCTTTGGGACAACTCTAAATGTAACATCTGAATCATAGGGGTGCCAGAAGGAGAAGAAGAGCAAGAAATTGAAAACTTATTTGGAAAAATAATGAAGGAAAACTTCCTCAATTTGGCAAAGAAAATAGAGACATATAAGTCCAGGAAGCACAAGCACAAGGAGTTCTAAACAAGTTGGACCCAAAGAGGGCCACACCAAGGCACATCATAGTTAAAATGATAAAGGTAAAAGATAAAGAGAGAATCTTAAAAGCATCAAGAGAAGAGAAGAAAGAGCTCCCATAAGACTATCAGCTGAATTCTCAAAAGAAACTTTGCAACCAAGAAGGGACTGGCAAGAAATATTGAAAGTGATGAAAAGCAAGGACTTACAACCAAGATGACTCCGACCAGCAAAGCTATTATTTAGAATTGAAGGACAGATAAAATGTTTCTTGGACAAGGTAAAACTAAAGGATTTCATCATCACCAAGCACTTCTTATATGAAATGTCAAAGGGGCTTATTTAGGAAAAAGAAAAAAATTGAAACTATTAACAGTAAAATGACAACAAACTCACAACTATCAACAACTGAACCTAAAAATCCCCACAAAACTTGGCAAACAACTAGAGCAGGAACAGAATCATAGACATGGAAATCACATGGAAAGTTATCAGTGGGGAAGGGGAAGGGAGAGAAAGGGGGGCAAGACATTGGGAGTAAGTAGCATAATTGATAGGTAGAGAAGAGACCGGGGATGTTAAGAATAGTGTAGGAAATGGAGGAGCAAAAGAACATATATGCATGACTCATGGACATGAAGTAAGAGGGGATTGCTAGAGGAAAGGGGGTACCAGTCAAGAGGGCAAAGGGGAAGAAAACTGGAAGAACTGAAATAGCATAATCAATAAAATACACACACATACAAAGAAATAAATTCCTGATGGTTTGACTTAATTCAAGCTTGGAACCCATGTAGGTGACAAGAGTTTTCTTCCTGTATATTGCAAACCTTATAGGGCTAACAGGAATACATATTTTTTTATTTGAAAAATAAAGCGCTTTTGAAATCTGTCCAGAAAAAATCCAGCCATTGTTAATATAATGAGAATGGTTTGCACAAAATCCATGTAACCTGGCAGCCAGGGAGAGTGGACTAGAATGCACATGCGTGAACAATGATGACTTCACTGTACTAGTCAGTGGGGGCAGTAGATGCCATTGAGTGAGCATGTTTATTGTGTGGCCTCACATTCAAGATGACTGAACAAGTAGAGCAATGAATCTGCATCATATTTTGCATTAAACTTGAACACTCCTCCACAGAAAACATTTGGATGATACACCAGGTTGCTCCTATGGGCAACTGGTGATTGGCAGATACATCACGACAACATGCCTACTCACACATCATGTCTTGTGCAGAGTTTTTTGAGAAACATCAAATCACCCAGTCGACTCACTCCCTCTACAGCCCAGACTTTGCACCCTGCAACTTCTGTGTTTCCCCAAAACTAAAATCACCTTTGAAAGGGAAGAGATTTCAACCTGTCAATGAGATTCAAGAAAATACAACACAGCAGCTGATGGTGACTGGGAGAACTGTGTGAGATCCCAAGGTGCCTACTTTTAAGGGGACTGTGGCGTCATTGTCTTATGTACAAGGTTTCTTGTATCTTCTATCTGTTTCAGTAAATGTCTCTATTTTTCATATTACATGACTGGATACCTGCTGCAACCCGCGCGGAGTGGAGGTCTCTGGGTGGGAGGAGGGGCGACGGGAGATTGAGAAAGAGACAACACAGTTTAAGAAAAAGTGGGGGCCAGATGGGGCATTGTCCTTGGATGGAGAGACAATGACCCTGAACACAGTCTCCACATTTGTATTACAGGGGTTGGTTATATAAAGCTCAAAGGAGTTTTGCAGACTTAAGGGAACGCTGCAGGCACAGATTGCTCTGTTCCCAGGCTATCTACATGATAAAGCTTTCTTCTGCAAAGGTTGCAGTGGCATCCAGCTGAAGCTTGTGTTTATTGTCTTCTCAACCCCTGCGGGTTCTGGCTGCCATCAGCTGCCAGCTTGCTCTGCCTTACAGATGCAAGCGGTCAAGAATGGCCTTGGCAAGCATTTAACCTGGCTTTTGACACCAGCCTTCACCATCCACAGATACCTTCTGTACAGACCTCATATCTCCAACACAAAATATTTTAAGGTCAATTCTAATTGATCACCACATGCAATAGTTATAAACTGTACATTATTTTAAATAACACCTTGAGCAATTAAATTTCATTCAGCCTGATTGCATGGAGGCATCATGGTTACCAGGCAGTTGTTAACAATTGGTGGTTACAAACATGGATATCGAGCCTGGCTGCCTGGATACAAACCTCGCTTCAGCCATGCATGGTGTGCCATGTGCTGCATGTGTTACAACTAAGCCTCAGCTCTCATCTGTAAAATGGGGATAACAACAATATTTAGCAGATAAGTGTGGTTAGAACATTAAATAAGGCTACTCTTTCTTGCTATTCCAGTGTTGGTGATGGTGATGATGGTGAGATAAGGAGCCTTCATCTCCCATGGCCAATGGCCAACTTACCTGAATAGTTTAGACATTTCCTAACTGCTTTATTCCCTACTTTTTGTGTTGATGCATTTGAGTAATTGAGACATTTTAAGTTTATATTCTTACTATTTAATCTGCCCTAAATATAGCTCCCCATTGTTTTAGTATAGCCCTAGCCTCAAATAAACACCAAATGTTTCACATTTTTCATCTGGTTGAATAGAGCAGAGCCTACTTATTTACTATAAATTATTACATGATTTTGTGTTGTAAAGTAACTTTTATAATTATTTTTATGACTGTAATATGACTCCAAATTGAAGAGGTGGCATTATAACTCTTCAACTTGCTTATAAGTTTTTTTCTCTGTTTCTCACACTCTATATATTTCCTCAGGAAATAATCTTCAAACTTGTGATTCTTAAAAGATTGCTATGTTTGCAATATATCATTTGAAACATAAACAATATATTTTCTATATGAAAAGTAGCCTCAATTTAATGCCAGTCAGATATACTTCTACATAGCAAAATTTGCTTTAAGATAATTTCTGCAACATATCTTAGGTAAAGTAAGGTATAGATAGATCACAATTTTTTTTTCAATTTGAACTGCTCATATTATAAATTCCTGAAGCACAGCTTCTTTTTTAAAATGCTTCACATATTCTCTTTCTCAGAATATTAAAATAATTGAAAGCTATTCTATATGATCTGGTATTCTCTTTTTTGAGACTCCACTACTAGTCTCATGCTCTATATGGTAAGTTTGGTCCCAGTTGCCAACACCATGCTTCCTTTTGAATCCTGTTAACCAAATGTCTATTTTTCAGACATTTAAAGATCTGAACAAACCTTAGTTTCTGTTTGAAACAGTTCCAAAATCATCAACTGCATTCATATTTGCTTTGGAGTTTTCCATAAGAGGTCTTACCAGATGATCCTACAAATTCTCCTTGAGTTCTCCAGAGGAACAATGTTGAGAGTTTCCTCTTTTAGTGCATGTTTTTATGAGGAGCAGCTTACAAATGGACTTGATTGCACATTTTCTCAGTAGCTTAAATCCTTCTTTTTCATATATTATTCCACAATTTCAGCATTTTACCTTTATTTTAGAATAATTGGTGCATTTCATAGAAGTCATCTCTTCTATTATTGAATGAAGTACTACATACATCATAATATCAAACAGAGTTATATAACTATTTTAACATCTAATTTTATCATAACCTCTTGAAATGTCAATGCCCTTGGGTAGTATAGCAAATTTGGAATTGTTAATATATGTAGAAGGGAAATAATTATTTATAATATTAAAGTATTCTATTTCTGTGTGGAGTACTGATAAACAACAAATATGTATCCATTTTATATCTCAACTCAGTATATATTAAGTATAATTTTCCAAACTAAGAAAAGTGATATTAGGTTAGGATTACTAGATTTATTAAATGAAAATAAAAATTTTCAGTTAAGTTTAAATTTCAGATAAACAATGAATGATTATTTTGTATAAAGATGTTCTATACAATAATTATGATATCCCTAAATATTAACTTTTCAATCCAAAGTTAAAATTTAAATAGGTTTCCTGTCTTTTTCAGGCAACTCTATACTAGGTTGATGAGACTAGATCTATAAGAGAGATATAAATATAAAATAAAAAGTTAAAATATTCAAAATATTTGCTGTAAGAATTTAATAAAATTTTATATTTAATGCATAAAAACATTAATTAACAATACAAATATAAATTTAAATTACAAAAAAAGATACATCAAAATAGATCAGTCTTCCTTGAATAGATAGCATAAAGTTTTACGGCTCATTGTTTTGGTAAGCAGAATGAAGCCCTCCCAAAGATCTGAACAAAGATCTGAAAGGGGAATTAAGGTAGCATATGGAATTCAGGTTGTTAATCAACTGGCCCTAAAATACCTAGATTATCCTGGATTATCTGTGTCAGTCCAATATAAATATAAGTGATCTTACAATGGGAGAGAGAGAGCATCACAGTAATGCAACCTTAGCAGGGAGACAGAATCACAAGAATGTGACATGAGAAAGATTCAACTGACCACTGCTGGATGGAAGGGGCCCTGAGAAAAGGCAGCCACTAAAAGCCGGAAAGTGCAAGGAAAGGGATGCTTCCCTAGGGCCTCGGAAGGAAAGCAACCCTGCCAACACTTTGATTTTAGGCCAGTAAGAAATGAATTTCCAACTTTTAATCTCCAGGACTGCACATAAGTATGTGTTGTTTTAAGCCGCCAAATTTGTGGTAATTTGTTAAAACATCAATAGGGAATTAATAAAGTAGGCAAATGCTATGTACATTATTGCTTTGGGGGATTCCTGGTGTAATCTTCTGCCATTTTCAGACATGGCATACCATTCCCTAAGACCAATTATCTTGTAATAATATTAATCATTGTATAAATGTTTAATATTAAAAACCTTTAAAACTATATGAATGCACAATTTAAAACAGTATGTTAAGATGATATGCTGTACATTAAACATTTTAACTTACATTTAATCACATGTACATAGTAAACAAAGTGGTTTCACTCATTCTATTTTTTCATATTTAAATATTTATTTAATATATACAAAATTGGCTATATTCTTTTCTGGGTAGTAAGGAAATACTAAACTTAAAAAATGTTTATTCAACACATTTATATAACAAAAAGAAAATTTTAATGAAATAGGAGCTGCCTTTCATAATCTCTATGTTCCTTAGTGTAATAATCTCCTTTTTAAAGTACATATTTTAATTATAAGTATAAAACACCAACATTGTAGAAAAATGGGGAAATAGAACAAGAAAAACAAAAGCACTTAAGATCCTACTCATTTAAGTACATGCTATAGCTTGGGAGAGCTTTCTTCCTTCTCAAATTGGGTTTCGTCCACTTTAAAAAAAAAAAAAAGATTAGGTTGCTTCCAACACTTGGCTATTGCAAATTGTGCTGCTATGAACATTGGGGTACATAGGTTCTTTTGAATTGACGTTTTGGGATTCTTAGGGTATAGTCCCAGCGGGGGAATCACTGGATCAAAAGGCAGTTCCATTTTCAACTTTTTGAGGCAATTCCACACTGCTTTCCACAATGGCTGCACCAGCCTGCATTCCCACCAACAGTGGACTAGGGTTCCCTTTTCTCCACAGCCTCGCCAGCACCTGTTGTTTGTGGATCTGTTTATGATGGCCATTCTGACCGGTGTGAGGTGGTACCTCATGGTGGTTTTGATCTGCATTTCTCTGATGGCTAGTGATGCGGAGCATCCTCTCAAATGTCTCTGGGCCCTCTGTATCTCCTCCTTTGAAAAGCGTCTGCCCAGGTCCTTTGCCCATTTTTTGATTGGATCGTTTGTCTTCTTAGAGTAGAGTCGAGTGAGTTCTTTATATATCTTGGAGATCAAACCTCTATCTGATGTATCATTAGCGAATATATTTTCCTATACGGTTGGCTTCCTTTTCATTTTGCTGATGTTTTCTTTTGCCGTGCAGAAGCTTCTTATTTTGATGAGGTCCCACTTGTTTATTCTTTCCTTTATGTCCCTTGCTTTAGGAGACATATCAGTGAAAAAATTGCTGTGTGGGATATCTGAGAGTTTCCTGCCAATGTTCTCCTCTAAACTTTTTATGATGTTGGGACTTATATTTAAGTCTTTTATCCATCTTGAGTTTATTTTTGTGTATGGTATCAGCGGATGATCCAATTTCAATTTTTTGCATGTAGCCATCCAGCTCTCCCAACACCATTTGTTGAAGAGGCTATTATTACTCCATTTTATGCTTCTGCCCCCTTTGTCAAATATTAGATGCCCATATAGATCTGGGTTTATTTCTGGGCTTTCTATTCTGTTCCACTGGTCTATGGGTCTGTTCTTGTGCCAGTACCAGATTGTTTTGAGTATAGTGGCTTTGTAGTAGAGTTTGATGTCCGGTATTGTGATCCCTCCTACTTTGTTTTTCTTTCTCAAAATTGCTGCAGCTATTTGGGGTCATTTATAGTTCCATATAAATTTTTGAAATATCTTTTCTATTTTTGTGAAATACATCATTGGTATCTTAATAAGGATTGCATTGAATCTATAAATTGCTTTGGGTTGTATGGACATTTTGATGATATTAATTCTTTCAATCCATGAGCACAGTATGTGTTTCCATTTATTTGTGTCTTCCTTAATTTCTTTCTTTAATATTGTATAGTTTTCTGTGTACAGGTCTTTTACCTCCTTGGTTAAATTTATTCCTAGGTACTTTATTTTTCTTGTTGCTATATCGACTGGGTTTTTTTTCCCCCTGATTTCTTCTTCTTCTATTGCATTGCTGGTGTACAAAAATGCCTTTGATTTCTGAATATTGACTTTGTATCCTGCTGTTTTGCCGAATTCACTTATTAGGTTGAGGAGTTTTTTGGTGGAGTCTACAGGGTTTTCTATGTACACTATCATGTCATCTGCAAACAATGATAGTTTTACTTCCTCCTTTCCTATCAGTAGATGATTGTCTCAAAAATTATGGTACATTTACACAATGGAATACTATGCAGAAGAAAGAAAAAAAGAACTACTAAATCGCAACAGCATGGATGAAACTAGAGAGCATTATGCTAAGCAAAATAAGCCAGGGGGTGAAAGACAAATACCATATGATCTCATCTATAAGCGGAACCTAACCAAGAATACAAAGATGCAACACTGAAAGAAAAAGAAACCAACAGAGACAAGAGGGAAGGAGGGAGGGATGGAGAGGGGAAAGGAAGGGAAGGGGAAAGTGAAGGAACATATAGCAAGATCTCATGGACAAAACCAAAGGGGAAGGATTGAGGAAAGAAGTGGGGGGGAGGGGGCAAGGGAAAGTTGTAGGGGGAAAGTCAGGGACAAAGGTATTTGAAAAAATAAATAAATTTAAAAAAAAAGAAAGAAGAACGCCACCCAAGAGACTTGCTGTTCACAACTTACAACCTTGAGTCCCCGTCCTTGTGTGGTCAGGAAGCAAGATGAAAAAACTGCTCAGCCATGGAAAGAGTTTACTGTCTCCAGAGCCAACCTCAGATGTGATCAAGGATAATAAAAATGAAAGGGACCTCTTGCAGGGCAAAGCCAAGGACCATAAAGAACTATGCTCTAGAGCATGTGCCAGAATATGAACTGTTACTGGTCTACAATAATGAGATAAACACCAAAATTTACTGTAAATGTTTAGAAGCTTTTATAGCAATTTCACACATTTGCAAATAAAATGCTAAGGGCAACAACAACAACAACAAAAAACAAAACAAAAAAACATTTATCTCTTCCCTTTTGCTGGTTCTGTCAGAGGAGAGATGGCAAAATTAGTCATGTGACATTTTGGACCTATGAGATAAACACAGCTCATTTCAACAAACACACTGAAAGGCACCTGCTCCCTTCTTTGTATTGTGAAGTGCATTCATGCCACCACAGGAAGAGACTTTTGGATCAGAATGTTGAAGAAAGAAAGGCAGAAAGAGGAAAAATGACATTAAAATTTTAATCCTAAATAAAGAGAAGGAACAGCAAAAAAAAAAATTAAAAAAAAGATTATATAGTATGTCATCTAGTGAGTGACAGTGATATACCAGGTGTACTTAAACATTTTCCTGATTTTAGGCATTGTTTCATTTTAATTTTCATTATTATAAATACATTGGAAATTAAGTCTTTATCCAGATATCATTTTGCACCATTTTTATTGTTATTTCAGGGTAACCTCCCTGTAATTCTTTGTAATTATGGAATCAAAAGTAAGAAATTTTTGTAGTGATAATACTCATTCTCAAAGTAATACTAATGCAAATTAGCATCAGCACTGTAGAAAATTCCAGTTTTAATACATTCTTATTAGCCTTTGGATATATATATATATATATTAGTATATAAGTATTATTAGTATATATTCTAATTCATATATATTAATATATATATGCTAATTTGTAGGTGAAAAAAATGCTACATGTAGACTGACTTTGGGTACTGAGAGGATGTTTACAAATATGATTTCAATTATTAAGCTACATAATTTTGAAGGGAAATTTCAAGCCAATTTTAATTATGATATATAGAGATACAAGATACAGTCATTGCAGAAACAAAATCCAATATATAGGTACAATGAGAGTTGAATGTAATATATATGTCACAGATACCTATAATGAATAATTGCAGAAAACTTTTAGAGACTTTCATATAATGATCATAAAAAATGAATAAAATTGATTAAAAGGGTTGTAATATTTGTTGCTAATACAGTCTAAATTAAATTTGCTTGTTGATTTCTAAACTCTATTTCACAAGAGATGCCTTATCAAACACTGCATTTCATGTAAAAAATTCTAACTTATTATAGAGCAATTCCACTTCTGGGGATATATCCGAAGACACCTGAAACACTAATTGAAAAGAGTATACATGCTCCTATGTTCATTTCAGAGTTACTTACAACAGCCAAGATTTGGAAGCAGCCCTTGAGCCCATCAGTAGATGAGTGAATGAAAAAAGCAGGGGTACATTTACACGATGGAATACTATGCGGTGGTAAAAAAGGGAAATCTTACCTCGTGTGACAGCATACACAGACCCAAAGAGCGTTATGCTAAGTGAAATAGGCCAGTTAGAGAAAGACAAGGACCATATGATTTCACTTATATTTGGAATCTAATGAGTGAAATTAACTCACAAATGAAATAGAAACAGACTCATGGATACAGAGAACAGACTGATATCTGTCAGAGGAGATGGGGGTTGGGGGGTTGGCTAAAAAGAGGTGAAAGGGTTAAGCAAAAAAAAAAAATTCCATAGACACAGATAACAATACGGTGGCTACCAAAGGGTAAAGTGGGGGATAAATGGGGGCTTGCCTTGGGGTGGTGAACAAACAGTGATGATGAAGTATAAGAACTGTCACCTGAGACCTATAATTTTATTAACCAATGTCACCCCCATAAATTCAATGAAAATAAAAATAAAAATTTTAATAAAAATATTTTTACTCTAGTGATGCAAAAATATAATCTGTCCTTCTCTAATAGTATTTAGAATTTTAATTAGTACAATGAAAATTTAGTGTACAGTGGCTAAAAATACAGATTTTTCTTTAAAATTTGTCGTCTAAATATCCTCAATTTCTTCAAATACATTTTGGTTTAATTTTATATTGATCTTTTTTCAGATCTAAAGATAACTTGACAGTCATAATCAATGTTTCTTTGACCATACATCATTTTCGTGCATTTATGATCTCATTTAACTTTGCATTCTCTATATTCAAAAAATTGAGTGGAAGTATAAAGTGGGAGAAGGAAAGTACTAATGTTTACTGAGTGCCTGCTATGCTGAGCCCAGGACTTACTGCTATACGTGCTTTAATTAATCACAGTTTTACAAAGGCCATCATCATAAATATTCCTGCATTTTACTATAGTAATACTTGGTTTCACAGAACCTTATTAATTGTAAAGCTAAGATTAAACCCAGATTTGGCTTTAAAGCCTAAAGTCTCCAAAGTCTGAATGTTAAACTATATTGCAGTCTTTCATTTTAAGCATTCAGTACACCTTTATTGAACTGGGCTATTATAAAACCACATAGAAATTGAAATGTACCTTATCCATATGGGATTAAATCTGATTGCTTGTTGGTATTCCAATTGTAACTCAACCAGAGAAACAAAAACAGATGGACCACAACTTCCACATCTGCTGCACTTGCTGGGACTAAGTTACTAGATATTGGACTGCTTTGGGGCTTTTCTTTGTCTATATTTTTCTTATATCCAGGACAGTACTTGACACATAATAGGTATGTAGGGAATTTTTATCGAAGGAGTGAACCCGCCCATGAGTGGATGAGCAGAGCCAGCTCTGTTCTCTCCACATTGTTCTTTTATAGAACCTGATGGTTGAAATTGTATTCTTGAAACACCCAAAGACAATGTTGAAAAAAACTGTATGGGAGCAGTATTAACTTATTTAAAAAGTTATTGCATGTTTTATAATATATACTTTTGACTGTGAAGAATTTGGGGTATTTAATATTAAATATTTAGGTTGAGAATTAATGTGAGCCAACAAGTCTCCAAGTCTTGCTTCTCAGTACGCATTTTCTCAGTGTTTCTACACTTTATCTTTATATCATAGCCTGAAAAACAGGTTTCACTTGAATTCAGATTCATTTACCTAAGGATAAAAGAAAGGAGAGGGAAGAGAGCTGATAATGAAGGAGAAAAGCAGGCTGTGACAACATGGTAGTAAGAATCAAAAGGGGAACTTGAAATGGAGAATGAGTGGACAGTTTGCTGACAGAGTTAGCGCAGGCTGGGAAGTGGCAATGTGTCCAAGTCACTGCTAGCTGCATGGTTCAGATTGGTTAGTGTCCAACTGAACTTTCATAAGAAGTACTAATTCAAGAAACACTAAAGCTACAATGAAGCAAGTAGAACCACAGGTGGAAGTGAAAGCTATTCAGTTTGGGTATCCTGAGGGGCACCCAGGCAGTGCCTTCTACCCTGGAAGACCCATGCGGTACCTTTTTACCCCTACACAGACTAGTGCTAGGGTTCTTCATACAGAAAACCACCAAAGCGTCAGGATGGGAACTGCACCATTCGTTCTAAACATTATAATCTTAATGTGAAAAATAGAGTTTTAAAGCATATGAATTCTAGAAATAGTTCCCCAAATCTTTTTCTAACTTAGAGGTCTATTTCTTTATTGACAGGCTTAGACTTGAGTACATCAAATTAGCCTAATTGTTGAAAACCTACAAAGAAGGAAAAAGAAGATAATTTCACTGTCAGAAATGCATGAGAATCCAGAAAACAGGTAATTACAGGTAGACTCTAGGCTTTTTATAAATGGCATTTTGTAACAAAGTAACATGAACTCTGCCATTTGTAGCTTTTGATGGTGTGGTCCATAAAATAATGGGTCTACTTTCAAACCTCGAAGTAACAGAATATAAGGTATAATTTGGCTTTTTAAAATGTATCTTATTTATTTCTTACTCAATTGATGGCAGCAACTATAGCACCCACCTCCTGGGAAGATTCCTTTTCGGTGTGATAGGCACTTTGGCGTGGAGGAAACTTCACATTTACACATCTCAGCCCTGTTTATAAATATTCCCAGTCAACTCTAAGTGCCTGGTTTAAATGACCGAGATGCATTTTTTTAATGTCTTTTATTTTCTACTTAAGAGAGCAAAGTCATCATGAAAATGACCCAGGATTCCTATACCTGTATTTCAGGTATGGACTATGGTATCTGTAGCAGCTGTGTTACAAGCCGTGGGCATCAGAGAGAACCACAACCTGATAGTCCAGAGAACGTATTGATTGGCTACCTTCTGCACAGTAGTGGGAATAAAGAATACAAGCAATAATAGAGAGGCCACAATGTGTCATGTGGTGAGGCCAACTGTTGAGAGATCGGGCATGGCCCAGATGGCAGATGGCACTTTGTCATGTTTTCTTACATTGTTGCCAGTGAGTAGTAGGTCTCATCTGAACTAACCTGTTAGGTGAATAATATGGAGGTCTGTACTGACCCTGTGCATTCACCTGCCAAAATAGCCCCCAGCCACAGATGAGAACAGAGTTGGCCAGAAGTATTTCATTCCAAGGCATGAGTTGCATATACTATGTGATCAGGCCAATCTTATTCTCTAACTTCCACTGGGGAAGGGTACAGTAGCTTAGAGACCATTATAACCCATTCTTTTCCATTCTGCTTTCAGAGAAGAGAAGCACATGAATCCTAATCTTTTGCTTCTCCCATCCTCCAGTACCAGTGATTAATCCACATGGGGAAAATCCCTTTCCTAACTTTCACTTCTGTGCTGTTACAAGATTCTTAATCAAGAGATTCACCTTCTTACACTGGCTAATTCTCTTTTCAGGACCTAAAATTTTTGTTTTAACTCAGTCTTCTAACCCAACTCCAAATACAATTTTGCCATTGATTTCTTTCAACTCATTTCTTCCTTGGCCTTTTTGTCATGCTTATGTGTTTTATAACCACAGCCAAAGCTGAGACATTTTATATTGTTTTAACATTTAAAATTTTATTAAATTAATTGAAGAATTGTTTCCAGTATTAGCCATCCACATTTTTCCAGTAGTTTTCTATATTCACAATGGTATGTTCCTTGGCCTTTGCCCCACGTTTTACTTCCTACGCATCCTACAGTTTGATTCTGTCAATACAGTTAACACCATTGTTCATTAAGGCACATACTATTCATCTTGATAGTCTTTGTGGTAGCCTTATGAGAACTTTCCTTCAACAATATGAAAGGCATAACCCACAGAGCTCTTCTCATCACAATCCACCATGAAGGGAAAAATGATTCTGAAAACACAAGAGGGGTTATGAAATTGCCTGATCCTATGGATTTATCCAGGGCATTTTCATTCTAAAATTCTCAAGGTAGCACCTACCTAGGACCACATAACTAAAGTCAACTTTCCTTTAGTCATGTTAAAATTTATCATATCCATCGCTATTGGAATTTAACACAAGTAGACTCCTGGAGGGGTGGGTTGGATCTGAATGGACAGCACGGCTCTGGAATACTGAGCTTTCCAATGAGCTTCATCTTAGTGACATCTGAGTCTCCCACATACATGGAGACAATGGGACAGTTGCTACGGGCAGTACTGATCTCCCTTCTCCTAACACCCTGAGTAAGGAGGGCTGCTTATGGGTGTCTTCATGGAAAGAAAGGGCAATTTTCTCAAAATATTGATGTGTATAAATTTTAAAAATATCTCCGTATAGCTTTTAAACTGTTTCCTTCACTAATACTTTTTGACCCTGCCCTGTAAAGAGGTTCAGGTGGCGAGAATGTGAAACTAATGAGTCCAAGGACCATGTTAAATCCCCATGTAGATTTTATGGAAATCTTCAAGCTATTTATGTCTAAAGACTGGTTTCAAACTTTAGTAAAAATTTTTCAAAAATATGTGTTAATGTGACAAGAAGGACTATAAAGGGGTGTGTATAAATCACAGTGTTCAGCATTGAGAGATATTTTAAAGGTCACTGAACCAATTGTCAATCAAGAACTGATGCTAAACCCTGGCTGGTGTGGCTTAGTGGATTGAGTGCTGGCCTGTGAACCAAAGGGTCACTGGTTCGATTCCCAGTCAGGGCACATGCCTGGATTATGGGTGGGCCAGGTCTCTGGTACAGGGCACTTGAGAGGCAACCACACTTTAATGTTTCTGTCCCTCTTTCCTCCTCCCTTCCCCTCTCTAAAAATGAATAAATGTATCAAACTTTTTTTTTCAAAGTCTCAAAAATATTTATTTTAGGGGTAGAAGTATAGGTGCTATTGATTTTATTTCCTAATTATTCCCAGTTATATTTGCTGGGCTATTTCTGCCCTCCTCCCCAGTGGTTGGGTAGAATCATGAGACTAGTTCTGCCCAATGAGATGTGAAGCGAAGTGGAGAGTGTCCGTTCAAGGTCAGAGCATTCAGTTGCTAGTATGAAATAACCCATGACTTTATTTTCCTTGTGCCAGAGGAAGTAGCGATACCCCAAAACGGTGACTGCTCCATCCCCTGAATCTGGGTGCGCGTCTGTAAGATGACATAAACAGAAACGTTTGCTAACCTGCAATAGGCATGAGATTTAATTAAGCAAGAACAAACTTTTGTTGTTTTAAACTACTGAGATTTGGGGGTTCTGTGTTACCAGAGTGTAACCTAACTATCTTGATAGAAAAATCGACAAAATTGAGACCTTTTTTTCCCCTACTTTGGCCACGAAATCACTTTTAACGTAGTGATAACTGTTGAAAGAAGGGATAAGCACAAAATGATTTAAGAAGAAAAAACAAAAAATGAAAAGCTAGGACCTCAGAGAACAGAAAAAAAGAAAGAAAGCTGACCCCTATTTAGGTGTATGGGCCATTCACTCACATGCTTCATGTGTGAGCTGCGTGGTTAAGAAGAATGGAGGCCACAGGATGAAATCATGTATAAATGGTGTGTTCATTTTTGGCTGAGAAGAGCTAACAATAGTAGTTAAAACTGTAAGCATAAAAGCAACAAAGCTTCAAAAAGGCAATGAGGCAGAAAGAAAGCCTAATAATAGACTGAAAAGGGTTTCTCTCCCCTTACAGTGGCTAGCTGGTATCTAACAAGACTGCATGCTAATGCTCTCTATAAATTCCAGCAAAACTGTATGTCTTTGTTTGTGGTCATTTATTTTCCCTGTAACATTTACATAAAATTCTGGGTGCTTTTGGAATGCTGGAATTTAACTGTCATTTTTAGGGCCTGAATTAACTAAATTTTAATTGGAGAATAATTCAAGATCTGACATTTTCAAATTTATATTTGCAAAAGTCCCACTGCTTGACACACTGCTATTGTTAAAATGGACTTTGCGCTGAGGCAAATGACTAAGTTCTTATGCAGTCTCTTAGGGCTGTATGTTTATTTCTAAGAATGCTTAATTTTTTTAAATTAATTAATTTATTTTTTCAAATACATTTGTCTCTGCCTTTCCCCCATTACTTTTCCCTGCCTCCCTCCCCCACCCTCCCTCAATCTTTCCCCACTTTGGCTTTGTCCATGAGTCCTTGCTATATGTTCCTTGACTTGTCAAATAAATCAAACTTTTAAAAAAAATTGATGCTAACCAGTAGATGTCCACAAGATGTCTTAACACCTCCAGTGACTAATAGCTCTTCATCTTTGAAACTAACTTAAAACATGCTTGTCAATGATGACTCCAAGCCTTTCCTTAGGTTGAGTTAAAATGTGTCCCTTTAACTTATACTGATGGGACTATAAAAAAAAAAAATCAAGGCTGACCCTCTATCTTTCACATGGCAATCAACCAATCCTTTACCTATTGAAAATAGCTACCATGGCTTTTTGAACCTTGCCTTTACTTTAACCATGTTTATTTAAGTCCTTTAAGTCCTTTAAGTCCTTTAAGTATTGTTTTTCTCATTTTAAATGTTTTATAAACTCCTTTTGATTTTTTTTGACAAGAATAAAGTAGAGGATGCCAAGAGAGATTGGAATAGCACAGGTCATTTCTATTAGGACACTAGATATGATAGATTTCTTAATCAATACTAAGATCGCATCACATTTCATTTGGAAGTCTTGAATCATATTGAGTTTATTTTCAGCTGAAACCTATGTATTTTTAAATGTGTTGTTGCTGACCCATGGATTGTATTCAATATCATTTATTCAGTCCTACACAAGCTTTAAAGTGCTGCTGTATGTCTTAGGAAAGAACTTAGAGGAGCCCTTGCGTCCTGCCCACTGAGTCGTGCAGCAATAGATGTGTGTGCTGCTGAGGCAGCTTTGTGATTGTGTCAGAAGCATCTTATCTATTTCCTTCTTCTGGCCAGGGGGACTTCGGTACTGCCACAGCTAAATGGAATCTGGATTTACAGAAGAGTCCCTCTTTCCTCTGTGTAGCCAACTGTGTGTGTGTATGCGCACTTAAAGCTTTCTATCCTGGTATGATAATTTTGACATATGATAAAAATGACAACAGGGAATAACTGACCCATTTTCCAAGTTTCATCTGCCCTTACAAATTTCAAATTCTTACCTGTATTATCATGACAATTTTATTATATTTATTACCTATATCCTATGTATAGATGTGTCTGAAGTCATTTAAGATGTTTTCTGCCAAATGTTTTCTTAAATGTCTCGGTACCATGGTGAGACAGTGTAGCATGATGGTTTATTGTATGAACTGTGGAGTTGGATGATCTCGATTTCAACCGCTATCTGCACCATTTGCTAGCTACAAGACTTGGCAAGTGACGTAAATCAATTAAGCCTCATTTAAAACAATTTGTGTATTGCAAGCAATAATTACCTACTCAAAGGAATACTGGAACATTGAATTAGATATCTTTCAAGTACCTGGGAAATAGTAAGCACTCAATGAATGGCAATAATACTTATTATTATTACTTGGTTATATTGTGGTTTCTACACTACATTTATCTTTATAGTGTGCTCAATTTGTAATTGTTGACAACTTAATGTGGGTTTTTATTTATCTCCCCCTCTATGTTCACTTTAAATTATTTATTATCATATTAACTGTCCTCTGGACAAACACATACTTTCTGAATCTCACAAAATGATGTACTTTGTCTCCTCAAGGTGTCTATCTTTCCGACACCATAAGCAACTTCCCAGAATTCAAAAATCCCATAATACTGCATTCCCTACACAGATAACCACCCTTATTCAGGAGTCACATATTTCAATATTTTAACCATAAATTAGAAGGAAAAATATGTAAAATAACTTTTAACCTCAAATATTCACTTTCCTTCTCTGTCTTCAGAGAACCAATGCACTTCTCAAATTTATTCTG
Source organism: Pteronotus mesoamericanus (assembly GCF_021234165.1). Classification (NCBI taxonomy): domain Eukaryota; kingdom Metazoa; phylum Chordata; class Mammalia; order Chiroptera; family Mormoopidae; genus Pteronotus; species Pteronotus mesoamericanus. Next base: position 63,555,573 of record NW_026555329.1, on the reverse strand, counting down.
GAATCATTATTTGTTGTCCTTTCCCCCACCCCTGCCTGAGGGTAATTAGGAATCAGTAGCAATTAGTGAACTTGTTAAGTCCCCACATCCATGTTTGTGTTCTGGAAACACAGCCATATGGAGATCTACTTGGTCAGGTCTGTGTAGTGCCATTTCCATAGGTGCTCTTCATTAATTATAATTTTGGTTCTTGCAAACACAATTATTGTCTTATCATTATTTACTAATGATCCTGATTTATTCAATGTGACAAAGTTTCATATAGTTCATGTTATCAAGGGTTGCAAAATTCTTTTAAACATGGGCTTATAAATGTCATCTCTTCTTTAAAACACATAAGATCATTTATTTGAGAGTCAACACATTTGACTTAACCAATTCATATCTCCACTCTTAGCTGATGGCAGCCTTAACAAATATCATTCTCTTATTTTTTAATTTTTTTATCCTTACCTGAGGACAAGTTTATTGATTTTAGAAAGAAAGGAAAAGGGAGAGAGAGGGAGAAACATCAATGTGAGAAACACTGATAGGTTGCCTCCAGTATGTGCCCCAAACTGGGATCAAATCCACAACCTAGGTGTGTGCCCTGACTGGGAATTGAATCCACAATCTTTTGATGTGTAGGAGAATGCTCCAATACACTGAGCAACCTGGTCAGGGTGCATTCACTTATAATACCAAAAGATATATAATACTCAAAGATATAATGAAACATAAAATGTAGCCCAAAAGCTCAAGTTGAGAATATAATTTTATTCCTCATTCATAATTAATTAATTCTCTAAGATGACGGTTTATTAAACATGCTCACACATTGCCATCCTATGTCAATACTGATAGTACATATACCTTTCAGTATACTGAGAGTAAAACAATGGCAACACAGGGAATTTCATAGGTGAGGGGTTAGGATGGGGAGAGGAAGAAACCGGAGCCCAGACAAGATATCTCAATTGATACGAGTGGATTATTGTTGAACAAATTGAAACCATGGAAAACTTGGAGTGGGTCATAGGAAGACAGGGCTGAAGAAGAAGAGGATTGTTATGCAGAACAATGTTTCTTGCAAAGAAGGGACATGCTCCTAAATGAAGGAACTGCAAATAAGAACAGATGCTTCATTTAGGGGCTTCCCATTATTCTGGACCCCAGTCAAAAGGAAGTTGGTACTTTAATACTGGTAAGAGTCAAGGCAAATACACACTAATTAGATTCCAGAAAATAGAATACAGAGTCTAGGCAGAAAAAGAACTATTAAGAAGCAGTTATTAAGTCTCTGCTGTTAGTATTTTGCCAACATAGAGAAGTTCTCCAAAGGAAACTATAATTTATTAAAGATTGTTATACCTATAATCTCTAATTGGAGAAGAGGAAAAATTATATATTGGTAGCCTAATATTAGTTATTTACTAAGTACAAGGCATTGATCTAATAGGATGTTCTAAATGTATTATCCCAATTCATCTTCACACTAATGTCATAAGACATGTGCTATTATCACTCTATTTTATAGATGAGATGGTTGGAGATATTGACATATAAAAAGGTAGGTGACTTGCCTTAAGTCACAAAAGTAGGCTGTCTGGCTTCAGAATCAATTTCTTAATCACAATGAACAGTGCTATGGGACAATTATTTAGGCAAAGTAGAAGGAGAAGCACTTATTTGACTGGGTAATTTGGAAGACTTTGTTGAGAACTTTTTAAGGTTGGATTAGCTCCCTTTCTCCTTGTTTCTATGATATATTTTGTAGGACATGCTCATGCAACTTTCTGCATAGTTTGCATAACACTTTGCATCTATCTTCACCGCTACATTGTTATTTCCTTGCAGGAGGGAAGGGGGTTTCATTTATGCATCCTTGTTTATTAGCAGAGACTACACAGAAAGGCATTCAGGAAAGTTTTTTGCATAAATGGATTTTAGAGAGGTGAGGCTTTAAATTATGAGTATGGTTTTCACAGTTGGAAATGGGATTACTGAGAGAGAAGAGTCAGTCCCTTCTGGGATTTTCTAGTCAAATAGGCAGAAGATCTGAAATCCCTATTGCCAAGGTGAAATCCCTATTGCAAAAGGTCTGTGGGGCCAGTCATGAAGTGGGTAGGGGATGCATAAAATGAAGAGACTGGTACTGAAGCTCTTTTTACTTAATTTTTCCTGGTTTTGCTTTGCTTGCATTCAACAATAAGCAGACACAGTTTGCAGAGCTGAGCAGTTGTCCCCTGCTTGCTCCATTTATTCTGGGGCACAGTGATTTTTATCCCAGACTTTGAGAGGTTCCCAAGCCACCCCTAGTGTAGACTGCCTTCATTGAATAAGAACCATCTTTAGATTGGAGGTGTGGGGGGAAAACATATCATTATATAAATTCTATTAGGAATCGCATGAAAGAACTGAAGTCTGAATGACTCTTCAAGAAGATACTAAAGGTATTGAATTGGGGCCACTCGAGTCAATGTTCATGTTAATTAGTGGTAAGATTAATTAATAAGCTTACGCAATTAAGACATTAGAGGAAATAGAGTTGACAAGATAAGGAAAGCAGAGGGTCATGGTCTTTATACATCTATAAGTCTGCTTATACAACAAATCAATTTTAGTCCTAGTAAGGGTTCACTCGCATCCATGAGTCGGAAACATAATTGGTGACAAGAGTTGCTTTTTCTGTTCCTTATTCCACTTTAGAAACTTGAAACTGAAAAATTACTCCAGCTGCACAAGATCTCCATAATTTGGCTCCACTACCAGTTATTATTTGCTAGTGGTGAATTTAATGTTTTGCACTATAGTTAGTAACAAAAACTTAGTTATTTGGAAATCAGGGGGCAAGAAGCTCTTTTCCGGCACGCTTGTGTAAAATTTCATGTACAAAGTCATGTCTCTTTTGTAAACACTGGTAAATATTTTATTGGAAAAATAGATTAGGAAGAGTCAATTGATGCCATAGATTAGTTTATTTTATTACACATATATGTGATTAAAGGAATAATTATAAAATAATTGGCAAAGTGATTGATGAAAAACATAATATTTTATGTCTATTGAGACATAAAAAATTAAAACAACCATGAGCTGTAAAATCATCAGTACACTGAACCTGTATATGTAGACCATCATTGTAAATGTAGTGAATGGAAAAAAGGGATCAATGGGAAAAAGCCCATCTTTCCAAAGAAGGAAAAATTTTGACTTACATTATCAAAAGATAACCTGAATTAATGTGAAAATGGAAAATATTTAGTGAATGTTAAAGTGTTTCATTTTCAATTTAATAAGGCTGCAGCTTGTGAAAATGTAATATGCATAGCTTGATCAGTAATTAATTATGAAACATTTGACAACTCTGAGCATCTATATGGTTCTTTGAAAATAGAAATTCCCATAAATCACATTTCCAAATAAGATTCAAAAAAAGTTTTACAGTACTCATGTAAAACTTTTTTGGATCTTATCATTTTTGGAACTGTCTTACTCAGATATTACTAAATTAACCCCCATGAGTGAAATGAAATGGGAAATGAAAAGGAAAACATTAGTGAGGATAAACTAAGTTATGGTGTGGTAACAAGATAGCTCCCAAATCTCAATGACTAAGCTGAACAGAAGTTTATTTTTCATTCATGCTAAGCCAGCCATCACTTAGTTGAGTCTCTCCCGCCACTGTTCTCCACCTGGTCACTCAGCAATGAAACACGCTTCCACCGGGTGTGATTTCTGTAATTGCTGTGGCAGAAGAAGGAGCGGCGGGTCAAGCACTGTTGGATTTTTTTCCCTCCATGGGGAAAAAGGTCCATTATTAGATGATTAATTTTTTTGAGGCTTTAGCATAAACTATGAGAAGACATTAGCCAAATCCAATCAGAGATTTTAAATCTTCAGGTGAGATGTGGTACATGCCACTTCTGGCCACATGTCATAGGTCTGACCTTGTCACATTCTCACGTCTACATAGAGCCTGCAAAGGGGGGAGGGCAAAATGCTAGTTGTAGCAGATACTAACTATCCCTTGTCATGGTGGTTAACTTCACAATAATTCTTAAATATATAGGGTTTTTTAAAAATGTAATCTATATATTTCTAAAGTATGTATCAAGCTAAAAGATTTTAAACTCTATTTTGTAAATATGCAAGGATTGGAATATTTGTTAATACCATCATATTTACTTGTTAAAAACAAGTCTTTTATTTTTAAAAAAATCATGATTTGGTCATTGTTTTCTTGCCAAATATTTCTAGCTTCCTAGTACTATGTCCTTGTCAACATTTAAAGTTCCCAAAATGTAAATAATTTGGTCAACATCATTTACTTTCTTAAACTTTTACTTATTATGGAAACCTTACGCTGATTATTTATATGAACAGTCTCATAGTTGGCCAGCTGGTCAGAACCATAGCTCATGTTCATCACGTGCTCTGACCCCCTTCCTCCATCCGGTCCCTCTCTCTGCTCTATTCCTGCTTTCTTTATTCATGTGGGTCTCATTCTCAGCTGTGGATGTGCCTCCTCTTTGTGAAAGTAGAAGATAAAGGCTAAGGTTTCAGATCATATCCTCTCAGCTTGACAATTCAGCAGAAAGAGATGTTCTTTCTCTGAGAATAATATATCAGTTCCTGGGAATCACTGAGAGTGGTCCTCATGAGTCTCACTCCCTAACTTTTAACCAATCCCACTTGTCAGAAGAATGAGGTTCTAATGAAAGACTTGGGACCCATGATCATTCCTGTGGTGGATGGCGGAGCAGGGAACTGTTCCCAAAGGAGTGGCTGGTTCCCTTCAACCTCTGTCCTCTGCACATATTTAATAATTGTATCTACTCTTCTAACTCTGTGTCTATGTTAGACACCCCAAACTACATATTAACAAAGCACACATTCAGTCAATAACATTTTTATTTCTATAATTTTTTAAATATATTAAGCATTAAGTTGGAAATAAGAGCATTCTCAAATTATTTACCAAGAATAACTCATAAAGGATAAGAATCTGACATTCCACCCCTAGCTGGGTGGCCCAGTTGGCTGGAGCATCAACCTGTACACCAAAAGAGTGAGGGTTTGATTCCCAGTCAGGGCACATGCCTAGGTTTCTGATTCGATCCCCGGTTGGGGTACATACAGGTGGACAACAGCCACGTTTCTCTCTCTCTCTCCTCCCTTTCTCTCTAAAATCAATAAAATAAAACATATCCTCAGGTGAGGATTAAAGAAGAATCTCTGACACTTTAAGTAGATAATTTTGGAAGCTTCCTTCCGCCCTGTCCTGCAGACAGAGCCTGTAGGAAGGCTTTTAAACCACACGCGGCCTGACAGCAGTGCCCTTTCACACCACGAAGGCAGGCTCTGCCTTTCACTGGTACAGCAGTAAAGGTCAGTCAGCTGTTTTCCATTTCCTCCCATTCCCCAGTGACTGCCAAATCATACATGAATTTAATTCTTTTATTCTTAGAATGAACATTTCCAGTCCTTGCTGCCCAAATAAGTGACGAAGTCATTTTTACAATGGCAGGTTCTTCATCATTAAGACAAAGAGTTTATCACTAATCACAACAGGTCATATGGTCCTTCCAAGTAACCCAGGCTTGATGCTGGCCTTGCCCTGAAAAGTAAACCAGTTCTGGTCATCAACCCTTGCAAACATTTTATGAGCATCGATACGTGCCTGGTGTTGGTCGCTCTTGGCACAGGCACTCTGCCACTGCACCCAAGTCCTCCTGGGTGATTAAAGTCCATGCTGCTGACAGTTGTCCTGCCCAGGGCTGCTGTCTGCTCTTCCTGGACCCTCTGACACTGCATTCTCCCTTTTTGTAACAGCTTTCATTGAATGTTACACTCTCTGACACTAACTTCCAGCCTGCTTGTACCTGCTTTCTGGCTTGGTATTGGATCTCCTGGTGAATTTACCAGGTCTCTAGAGCTTGTCCAACCTGATCTGATCTGGCCCAGACTCATCCAAACCTTGTGATGACAGTACTTGCTCTTTTATTTAATCTGTCCTTTACTCACTGTTGTTTCTAATAAATATGATCTCTGCCACTGCTGCTGACCTGTCAGCCTCCTTTTCTTCTTTTTATGGGCTGTTCTGGCTTTTTTCCCCCACTGACTGCCACTTGCCCAATGCTTCTTAGGCCCACACGGTTAACTAATCTGAGTGCTCCAAGTGTTACTTCTGGGGTCTTGGTCCTTCCTAGCTGCGATCCTATGGGTAGTCCCATATGTGATGGATACTTTTGTTTCCCTTACCAACTATTTCTTTCTTTTTTTTTTTAAAGATTTTATTTATTTATGTTTAGAGAAAGGTGGGGAGAAAGAGAGGGGGAGAAACATCAATGTGTAGTTGCCTCTCATGCATCTCTAACTGGGGACCTGGCCCACAACCCAGGCCTGTGCCCTGACTGGGAACTGAACCAGTGACCCTTTGGTTCACAGACTGATGCTGAATCCACTGAGCCACACCAGACGGGGCACCAGCTATTTCTTTGTCTGAAAATTATTGAAATTCTAGGGTTCATTTTTCACTGTAAATGTTTCAGTGTACCTCCATAATGAAGACATGTTCTCTCAACTTATCTATGAGTTTCAAAACATTGTTTTCCAGCTCCATACACACATAAAAATATATATGTTACATTGAAATACTAGCATATACTTTTCTATCTATTGTGGTTAAAAATAAATAATTCACGCAGGGCTTATGGAGATCCTTTTATAAAGTATGTGATGTGAATACAAAGTCTTATCATTGTTCAAATGAGTATATTATCACTAATTGGATGTAAACAGAATAGAAAGTGTTTAGGAAGAAATTATAAGAATAAAGGTCATTAGTAAAATTATTTATTTTTAAAAGGTCAGAAAAATTAAATATGGTTTTATAGACAAAAACTAAGAACATAACAAATGACAAATAACTTAATGGTTTATGAAATAAGCCAACATTCACATAATGTTTCTTTAATATAATGCAATTAAAAATAACTCTAATCCATTTTGGGTTAAGATAGTATCCTATAATTTAGATTTTAATACATTAAAAGATATACGCACACACATATATATTCATATAGATACACATATAGATATATAGATTTATGGAAGACCCTAGATAGCTAAGAAAAACTGAGCCTCTGGTGTATATCATCATGGCTAATGCTTATTCTCACCTACTACCATATGCAAACACTGTTCTGAGTATTCTTCATACATTAACTTACTATAATCTCCCCATAATCTCCCTAGAAAATAGTCACCATTAAACCACATTATCATGAGAAAACTAAGAGCATCTGGTCCAGAGTCACAGAATCATAAGGGGCAAAGAACAAAGTGAAACCCAGCTTATCTGTTGCTGGAATCCAAGTTCTTAATCACCCAGCCATACCGCCTCTTTTCCAACCTCTATGAATATTCCTTCTCTGTGACTTTTGCTGGCTCTCCTTTCTTTTCCTTAGCCTTAAATGTTGATGCTATCATTCTTAGTTCTCTACTTTTCTGACTCAGCATTCTTTCTTGGGTGAACTCCTTTATCCCCTTTCCTGATGGTGTTTCCCAGATACAGTGTTTTGCATCATGACCTTCCCTCAACGCCAGGCCTGCATCTCCAGTTGCTACTGAACAAACATATCAACTTGTATGTCTGAAAGGCATTTCAATAAAAGCAAAACAAAAATGAAAATCATTGTTGTTCTTTCGGTTTCAGATCTCTGCTAATGGCCCACTTCCTGATCCCAGGAATTCTTGCCTCCTCTGTCTCCTTCATCCCACAATTGGATTCTATCACCAAAATCTCTTGAGTTTCAAAATTCTCCAGAAATCTCTTAAATCTGGCATTTTTTTATTTTTAATCCTCACCCAGGGGTGTTTTTATTGATTTTAGAGAGAGGAAGGGAGAGAAACATCAATGTGAGAGAGAAATATCAATTGGATGCTTCCCATAGACACCTTGACAAGGGATGGAAGCCGCAACCTAGGCATGTGCCCTGACTGGGGAATGAACCGACGACCTTTCGGTGCACGGGATATTGTTCTAACTAACTGAGCCACCTGGGTAGGGCTGGACTCATTTCTTCATGAGGTCAGAAGTTTCATCTTTTTTATTTTGCACTTAAACTAACAAATATCTATCAATCTTCTAACCGTTAACTTTCTCTGCCCCTTAAAATCCCTACTCCACCCTGCATCCAGTGTTACTTTACTAAAAATAAAAGAAACAAGAATAAAGAAAACTTTCTGGATTAAAAACCTTCATGGGCTTTTTTGAGGTCCAGACTTTCTGGTACCATTTTTCCTCAACCCACATCTCACCTTATGCGCAGCCATTCTAGATTTTTACTGCTCCTGAATATGGTTTCTCTGACAGACATATTCTCTTTTCTTTTAGCCTGAAAAACATCAAACCTATTGACTCATAAATCCCTAATTTATTTCCTTCTTCTTCTCTTTACCAAACTTAATCTGTACCACCATATGTGTGTGTGTGTGTATGTGTATATATAATTTGCCTCTTGAGTATAGCTATATACAGGGCAAGGACCATTTCAGATTCATCTTTATACCCTTAAAATTTAACCTGGTGCTTGTCACAAAGGAGGAATTTTAAAAGTTATTCCTGAATAAAAGAATGGGTGAAATGTCATAGTTTCTTTCGATAACACATTTTGTGTACCTAAACACCGTGGCTGTAAGATATCAACGAAGATGTTTAACTTGTAGTAGGGAGGGAAGAACAGTCATATCAATTATAATTTTTTTTAATTTAAAATGGTCAAATGATTAGCCTTGTATTGACCCCACTTAAATATTTTGTGGTCTATCTTGGACATCAACATGAGTTTGTCCTCCTTTGTTCTATTCTTGTAAAGAGTCATCTGGTGTTGGGAGTTCTTATGAAATATGAAGGCTCTGGTTCTGAAAATGAGCCATGTCTTGACCAGGTGTGTACATATGGAAAATTAATTGAGCTGTAAATCTAAGACTAATGCTCTCTCTATATGTTTTGGTCTATATCTTATATATCAGTTAAAAAGTAACAAAAATAAAAGAAAGTTGAAGGCCCAGTGAGTTCCCAGGTACAAAGGAGCAGTTAAAATGGTAGCCTTAGTCCTGTGCCCAGTTTGTTTTAAGCAATAACAGACACAACAATGATGAAGCTGTTAAACACCGAATAGATCAAAATTGGTCATTTTTGACATTGCTTATCTAATTATCTTTCAGGGAGCTTTTTGTTACAGGCATACTGTGTTCAATGCAGGTCTACGCACGAAAGACAGACATGACACAAGGTATTACAACAAAGAAAATTTTTTTAAAGAGTTGGTTACAAAGATGTTGGGCAATAAAAAAGTTAAAGGAGAGCTGAAGTAATACAATGATAAGCTTATAAAGCAGCTACTGTAAGGGAAAAAAATACTAGAGTTCTCAGAAGCTGGGAGGTGGGGTCCTGCAGAGCAGGCGCCTCAGGACTCGGAGGAGGGGTCCTCCAGAGCTGCGATTCAGGCTTCTCAGGAGGGAGCCCTGCCCAGCTGCTGCTGGGCCTAGAGAAGAGTCTCCGGACCTAGAGCTCGTTTCTCTGAGGAGAGTGCTGCCCTGTGTGCTAGTTCTTATTAGGGAGAACCGGAGGCTCCTCTGCAAGTGATGACGGGAAGTGGAGCCAGAGCCAGATGCTGCCTTTAGGGTCGGGCTCATTGCTGAGCCCTCTCTAGAGGCAGAAGGGCCCTCCTTCTCACCTTGTCTTCCGTTCTCCCTCCCTTACATTGGCACAACAAAGCAGAAATTCAGACAACAGGAAGAAACAGTTTGCAAGGACCCTGCCCCAGTATCTCAAACCAGAGTAAACAGAAGAGTGCATTTGGAGCTGCAAGACACCAACTTTATAATCTGAAAAGATCATAAATCTGAATTTTGATTAATCTTTCATAAACATGTCCAAAAAAAGAGGATACATTTGTGTTCTTAGAGACTTAAAAATAAGATACACCTAATAACAAAATAAACATGCACTTATATTTATGTCATGATATTCTATTTTATGCCAACAGTAAATGTGGGAGAAATTCACTATAAGTCAATAACTTTGATTTCTTCTAATTAGCAAGTTACTTTCATCATTTAATATGAAATGAATACATATTAATTTATTACTATTAATCAAATTTCATATAATAAAAGGCCTAATTTGCCACCTTGGCCACATTATGTCCATTGGAACTTCTTTTTTACAGGTACTATCAAAGTGAAGCTTGTATGTATTTTTATAGAAAAAGTCAGAAATGGGGTGGAAAAGTGAAGAACTAAATCATGCCACAAAATACAGAATATTAATTGCCGATTTGCTAATCAGCCAACTCAACAAAACCAGCCAGCAGTGCCATTTTCTCCCACTTCCCTGGAGACACTACATCTCCTGTGTGGGTGAGTGTTTTCTGCAGAGCGGTTTTCAGTCGCGCGTGGTGGTGGGCCCGACCGGCGCTTCCCCAGATGGGGTCTAATGTAGTAGCCCCTGAAAACCGGCACTTCTGCTGGAAGCTGAATCTCTTAAGGCCCCACCAAAGCTTAGCCAGAATAGTGCTAATACCCTGCTTTTGTGGCCTTGACAAGGAGGTGAGGATTCTCTGGCCTCGGACACGATGTTTCTTTTACTTTGGCCAATGCAACTGGGCCTGCTTCAGTATGAAAAACTGGTCCTCCCTGTATACAGCTCTCCTGTGTCCTGTGGTAAATTCTGAAAATATTATGACTTCATAGCTCACTCCTTATCATGAAGTCCTCTACCACATGGAGACCGGTACATAAACTAACTCTTTTGAAGTTCCACAATCTATCTCCTGTCTTCTGTAGGGCACATTTCAGGGTCCAGGGATTTTTTTTGTCTTATCCTTTACTTCCTGGCCCTCATCTAGAAATGTATTACTTTGTACTCCCATCATTCCCTTGAACTTTGTGTTCCATTCATGAAACAGGAGGTCTCTCCCCCAAGTTCTTTTCACAGATATCTCCTTGAGGCTTCTCCTTCACAGCTGAACTGATTGCCGATTCCTCCCCCTCTTTTATAATAGGGCACTCTCAGCGCCATCGATTGCAGTTGCCTGTAATTTAAGACTCAGACGTACACTTCAGTAATGCAGCTTTAACTCCCATTCTGGTGGAAACTCTGAAGTTTCACATACGCCAATTATAGAAATAACCATGATTTCTTCAGAAGTAATAGAAAACATCCTGCCCACAATAATTTTAAGATATTAAGCAAACTTTTGAGTTGTCACAATGTTTGAAATGGGGCAAGGACATCAGCAAACCAAGAAGACTGTTCGGGTAGGGCAATTCCAACTGGGCTTGTCTAATGAAAATAGTGGGTTAATCTCTCTAAATGAATAAATTCAGACTGAGGCTTCTTTAAAAGTGACAAGTTATGTAGTGGCGTGCTAACAAATATACCTGGGTTTGAAAGGTAGCCTTTCTGTCCACGGTTTTACTATGGACAGCTCATTTATACTTGCTACACCCAAATTTTATCATCACTAAAGATTTTTATTTAAAGACTTCAATGTGAGGCATGAAGCCATGTACTCCTAGAAAAAAAAATATAGGGTAAGAGCATCAGTTTTGGCAATTTTTTTTGGGGGGGGTGGGGATTTGACATCAAAACAAAGGCAACAAAAGCAAAAACAAACAAGTGGAATTACAGCAAACCAAAAACTCTGTGCAGCAAAGGAAACCATCAACAAAATTAAAAGTCAATCTGCAGTTTGGGAGAAAATATTTGCAAATCATATGTTTTGTAGTGGTCAATATCTAAAATACATAAAGAACTCATACAATGCAGTAATAAAAATAAATGATCCAATTAAAAGTGGCAGATGAAATGGATAGAGTTTTTTTTTAAAAAAAGACATACAGTTGTCAACAGGTACATGGAAACATGCTCAATGTCACTAATCATCAGGAAATACAAATCAAAATCACAATGAGATATCACCTTACACCTGTTAGAGTGACTATTATTAAAAAATAATAGAAATCACAAGTGTTGGTGAGGCTGTGAAGAAAAGGGAAATCTCGTGCACTGTTAGTGGGAATGTAAATTAGTGCAGCCACTAAGAAAAACACTATGGAGACTCTTCAAAAATTCAAAAATAGAACCATCATATGGTCTAGCAATTCCTTATCTGGGTATTTATTTACAGGAAATAAAAACACTGACTCAAAAACATATATGGACCTGCATGTTCACTGCAACATTATTTACAATAGCCAAGATATGGAAACGACCTAAGTATGCATCAAAACGTGTATGTGTGGGGGGGGAGTGTGTTTCAACCACTTAGGACAACATGCATGGACCTAGGGGGCCTTATGCTAAGTAAATAAGTCAGTCAGAGAAAAACAAATGCCTTATGATCTTAATTATATGTGGTATCTTAGAAAAACAAAACAAAACAAACTTATAGACATGGGGAACAGATTGTTGGTTGTTAGAGGAAGTAGTAGTGGGTGGGCAAAATAAGTTAATAGAGAATTTTATATAAGGTTCTTATGAATATAAATGAAATAGCAAGTGTTAAGTTCAAAGTATGATAGCATGGTACACAGTTGTGTAATAATTAACATTGTCCACTTGTTGACGTGTGCCTTTGTACCTCTTTCTATTAGTGTGGCATTTCTCATTCGTTTGTTTGGGAAGGATGCTCATGCCAAGTTACTTTTAATTTCATCCTCATGCTGAAATTGGTCCATAATCTCTACTGTCATTACCTACTAAATTCCTTCTATGTTCCTGGTATTTAATAGTATCCTATTTCATGTATTTTTTCATCTTAAGTGATGAAAATTGGTTCTTGGGGCAACAGAAAAAAATTTATTTTATAAAGCACAAATATGCATTCAATACATAAAGAGATATATAATACATCTGATGTATTAAAATTTTATTATGGAGAGATTAGAAAAAATGTCAAAAAAAGCTTCTCAGGGCTGGCCACTTGAGAAAGCAGGTGAAAAATGCTGTTTTATCCAATTGCAGTATCCCAGTTTCTCCTACAACCACCCTGCTAAGTCTACAACAGAAAGCTTAGAAGCGAAATGACATATTCAAGGCCACAGAGTTAGTAAGTGAAATCACATAAATGAAACACATCTCTGGGTGATTTTACTTTTAGAGAGAGAGGCTACAAGATTAAAGATGTTAGAATAAAAAGCAATTGGAAGAAAATTGGCCCCACTAAACCTTTCCTAGTTCAGGAGTATCTGCTAGCATCCCAATGGAAATTGCAAGTGGGCCTTGTTTTTACAACAGTGGAACAGTTGAAACTTTTGTATGAAAAACTGAGAACTCTTCTCATAAAAATACAAATGAAGTCACCAATATTTCTCATTACTGAAGAATCAGGAGGCCCGGGATTAGTCCTATCTGTGTCAGGGATGCGTGAATTGTCTTTTATCCTTCCTAGCCCTTTCTCCGTCCCTTCCCTTCCTTTCTTTTAAAAAACATTTTTATTTATTTACTTTTAGAGAGAGAGGAAGGAAGGAGGAGAGGGAGAGAAACATTGATATATGAAAGAGACACCAATTGTTTGCCTCTCACACACCCCCAACTGGGGACCTGGCCCACAACCCAGGCCTGTGTCCTGTCTGGGAATCAAACCTGCAGCCTTTTGGTTTGCAGGCCAGCACTCAACCCACTGAGCCACACTAGACAGGGCTTTTTTCCTTTCCTTTCTTTTCCTTCCTTCCTTTCCTTCCTTTCTTCCTTCCTGTCTTCTTTCATTCCTTTTTCCCTTCTATTTTTGACAGCAAACTTCTTTTCACAAGTGAAATTTTTATAAGATAATCAAATATAAGGATGAGGAGGCAAGGCTCTTGCCACTGTGCCTCTCTAACTTACTATCCTCGCCCCCAGCAATCATTAAGGAGCTTAGAATTTTTTTAACCCTATAGAACCTAGTTAGAACAGTACCTTTCAATTTTGAAGTCTTTGACTTTGGACGTGAACTCTCAAGAGATAATTGAATAAGTTATTGTGCATACAAACAGTTTTGCCACTGTGCACATATGCCTAGTCAGAGATAGGATATTTTAGTCAATAGTCACGACAAGAGTCAGTTTTTATTGATACACACATATATACACACATGAATATTTAAGTACTATTAGTTTATGAAGCAGAAAGGTATGACTGCATTTGCTGATATTCACTAACAGGATATTTGTCAATAATTGTCACATAAATAGGCTGGACTTATCATCACATATTAGTTCTTCCATCATGATTTAAATGATTGTTGTTCTCTTTGCTAACAGCTTTTGGTATTTTGGGACCACTTCACGAAGAAGACGGAATGACACAATAACCTAAAATTTTTCTTACTCAGTGGTCTTGCCCATTCACTTCATCTTTTCTTCAATTTGGAGATATCAATTATTATTTTACTTTTACATTTCTGGATAGTTGATTTCTACCGCAAACATAGTCAATGATCGAAATTAGAATGAAAAATTATCAGGACTTTGTAATGCTTTTCGATGTGTCAAATCTATCCTAATTGATATACTATCATAACTGCAGTTTTAGTAGTATCCCTCTACTGGTAAAAAAAATTACCAGATTTTAAGCTACTACACACCTCACTTAGTGAGTATTTTTGTCAAATAGTTGTATCTTCTTTGTTTCTACTTTTATTTCTAGTTCTGGTTTCTTTGCCATTTAGGTATGAGCAAACTTTGACTTGCTCAGCTGGCTCCAGCCCAGGTTTCTGCTAAAACCCTCTGCTGTGGCGGCCACGTGTTTTCAGATGTTTCCCTGCTTCTGCTGTGGGACTATCATGTGCTCCCTTCTTTCCTGACGTTTGGCTAGAGCCACAGTCTGCCCAATGCTATAGCACAATTTGCAAATATTTTCATTACTTATTGGCCATAGTCACTTGAAACAATAAACAGTTGTACAATATATAAACGTTACATTTTCCTGTTTAATTGATCTTTAATTTTTATTATTGTAAAAAAGTCCATTAATAAATGCTCATAGAAAATTATGCTGTGAACTTAATTGAGCATATTTTTCATCAGCATATTTTAATCAAGTATATATTGTTTCCCATTTTTAAACATCACATTTTATGATTTTAGTAACCTATGCCAGCAGAGTAACAATATGTTTTGTTTTTTTTTAAAGTACAGTTTTAAACCGCATTTTCAATCAGTGGCAGTAACATTCAAATGTACAATTATATTTTGAATAATTTTGTTGTTTTGTTTTTCTCTTTTTTCCTTTTTCTTGTGGTGCATGAAAAAAATGCACCCAGAATTTATTGAAATAAAAGGAAAACAAAGTAGAGTATGCATTTACCTGTCTTCCCAAGCCTTTTCTTCAGGAGTACTTACCTAGCATTTGTAAACAATTTCTATATTCCTTCCCTATACTACTCTTTTATATTTTACTGCCTTTGTTTTATTTAAAGAAATACAAATACAAATTATGGACACAAAAATGAATATTTAGGATGTGGTAGACGGATGGAGCTATTAAAGTTGCCTTAAAAATCATTAGAATCAAGTGTATGACTGACAATTAAGCTGCATGTGATTGGCAGACATTCTCTGAGATTCTTGGAAATGGTGTTTAGTTTCCATAATACTAAGTCATGTGTCCATTTATTTGAGCTAATGGTTAGATTGCTTTTAAAAAAAAATAATAATGAGCTGTGGCTGGTGTGGCTCAGTTGGTTGGAGCATCATCCTGTAACTGAAAAGTTGCAGATTCCTGGGCAGGGCAGATACCTAGGTTGTGCATATGATCCCTGGTCGGGGCACATTTGGGAGACAACCAATCGACGTTCCTCTGTCACATCGATCTCTCTCTCTTTCTCTCTCCCTTCCTCCCTGCCTTCCTTTCTCTCCAAAAGCATTGAAAAACTGTTCTCAGGTGAGCATAAATAAATAAATAATGATACCTTACTCTTCTTGGCATTAAAGGACTTGTTTAGTGTTCTAGAATCACAATCATGCTCCTTTCTCTGAATTCTACACCCACGGCAAGATTCCTACAGTCATAAGTAAATAAGAAATGATCATATTCATTACTGGTAAATATGGGCTGGAAAATGCCACTTGGATGTGAGAGCTGAACGTGGGCTTCCTAACACCCCTCTTTCCCCAGTGGCCATCAAGTCTGCTTCTTGAGACTCATTATAAGAGAGCAAGTGTGTCCACAGAGCTGAGGCTTCTTCTGCCTGTCATGCCGTGGGAAGCCGTTCCTCATGATTGCAGCTGCCGAGAGAAGAATGTGCCTCCTATAACCAGCTGATTCCAGTAAGAGCCTGGGAGTAGCTGAGTTGTACATTCTTCATGCCTTTGCCTAATCGTACAGTTCTGATAAATCACTCCCCCTTTCAGAGGGAACTGATCCTAGGGAGGTGTCTGGGCCAGAGATAGATTAGGGAGACCTCCAGATAGAGTTGATAGTTGACAATACTAAGATGGCCATTATTATTCCAACTTAGAAAATGAGAAAGCAGCCTGATAGGAGATTGGGGATTCAGTCAAAGTTACAGGTCTAGTAGCTTGTGGAGCAAGCTTTAGATTTTTTACTCGGTGAGGCTGCCTTAGCCAAAAGCAGCACAGCTATGAACCTGTGCTCATGTCCATATCTTCCCATTTTTTTTTTCACACAGAGGCTGCCATGGGATTTTTTTTTCCCATCACTCAGACCCACCTTCTGCTACAATCTGTTCTTCAGGGAAAGATGATCATTAATCTCTTAGCATGTCATTATTAAGCTTATTGATCTTTGGTGCATACTACTTTCCTCTTTGACTAGGGGGACTCAAACTTCAGGGTCAGCCAGGGTCTCCTTAGTTTTATGGCCTCTGTCCTCTGCTCTGTCTTCCCCTCTGCCTCGGCCTCTCTCACTGTGTGGCTGACATTCTATGCTCTGTCCCTGGACATTGGTTCCCTGTCTCTCCTGCTGTTAGTCCTGCAGTTACATTTTGTAGCATAGCCCCTGGTTTCTTAAAGTCAGGTGCTTCTAACCTCCATTTTCTTCTTTAAATAGATTAAGATAGTTAATTTAAAAATATTGTATCCAGTCTACTCTCTAAATAAAAAAAAAAAACAAATAAACAGACTTCCCAATGCCCCCTTCTCTTCCTCGTACACACTGGTACCATTTATCCTAGCAAGAATATTTTTCTGGACTTTGAGAAGCATTCAGAATATGATTCAAATGGGTTTATCTCTAAAAAAAAATCATTTGTGATTTCTGCTAGGTGTTACTATTTTGATGAATAGATATTCAGAATTCTAGTTTGCATATCAGGTTTGCCAAGGCAAAAAGGACCACCTCACAGAGTTACTCAGTTTTGAGATATATGTATACAGAATACCTAAATGTATCTACATCTTGATCTATAAAATCAATGACTGTCATATAATAAAACTACCTAAGTTCAATATATTAGTTAAATCTATTTTTATGAAAATAATTCTATTTTGTGAATTTTACCATAAAGTTGCTAAAACCCAGTCATGGTAATAAAAATCTGGCATGAAATGAAGTAGCAGGAACAAGGCTTCAGTAGGCAGGAAACCAGATATGGAGGTGGCCATAAGATTCACTGTGTGACACTTGCTTTGTGCAAGTCAGTTACACCCTTTATGGCTCAAATTTCTTCATGTATAAAATGTGACTAATACATCCTGACTTATTGGTTGTGTTAGGATTACATTTTTAACAAAGATAATAAATGGAAAGTTCTTAAGATCATCTCTGGCACATAAAAGTGGCTTTATAAATGCTAATTATGTAATTATTGTATTTTTAAGGCTTGTGGGGATCCAGTATAATGAACTCTGTACATTAAAAGGAAGGATGAGTTGTTTTATTATTTCTCTCTGAAGTCAACTTTCCTATTTAGACATAATTCAAAAAAGACAAACAAGAAAGCAGGTCTTGTGGAAACACATAGAATCTGTATGAATAATTTAAATATTCTAAAATGCATGAAGGGTAGTCTGGAAGCAGTGAGAATCTTCCCACATCCACTGATTTATTACTTTCTTATATTCCTAAAGTTATTTCCAACCATTATCTTACTTTAGTGTTTGTGAAAGTTGTTATGTTCTATACATTTACATTTACATACTTACAAAATGCAAGCACTCTAAATTTGTGAGTAATTCTTTTCTTAAACTAAAGCTCCTTGAAGAAGCACATAAAATATTTATGAAAACTTAAATGACAAACAACAGTATCCATTTCCTTGTAGTTGCCTGTAAAATGGAGATAATAGAAACATACTATTTTAGAATTGTTTCTTTTTGAACATTTATAATAGTGCTGGATTAAGTTTCATTAAAATAAAATGAGATGGGCTACATTAAGAAAATTGTCTAGAGTTTATGGAGAGGGAAATTAAGTTTCTGTGAAATGGTACATAATTTCATGAAATCCATAAAATGGCACTAGTGCTTATGGAGCAATGCGTACTTTTGAAATCTCGAAATAAGTCAATCTGGTTAGAAACTTCCAGCCTCTGACTTCACAGAAGATAGGGTAAATACAGATTAAACAAACTTCCCTGATCCTTTGAACTATTATTCTTAACAGTACTGCATATAGGAATTATTCAGTTCATGTTTGTGATTATTGGCAAAATTGCCATAGTATAGAAGAAATAGTATAACTTTGGAGTTGAATGGTCCAAGGACATCCCAATTCTGTTATATATTAGCTATATGGCCTTAGGCATGTTACATAATCTCTCTAAATCACCATTTCCTTATCAGTAAAACAGGAACCTACCAGCACTATTCCAGGATTATAGATCCTCTATGGAGAGTCTAGAATGTAGTGCCTATTCCATAAAACATGATGATCGTCTGAGTTTGGGTTCCCCTGAAAGCAGAAGGCCAAGACAAAGACTTGAGTGCAAGCAGTTTATTGGGAGGAAATGCTGGGAAGTAAAAGTGAGGGAGTCTGTCATGGTTGAGACAGAAAAGGAAGCCATGTTAGATACGGGTATGTCTGGAGTCCATGAGGATCCCATTTCCACTAAGACCTCTGAGAATGTAAAACTGTCTCCTCTATTTATCCATCTGCATAACATGAGGAGTCAGAGCATTTGACCACTGGCATCATTCATATTCTGCAAAAATTGATTTTTTCCAACTTTATTTTAAGAAATGTCACCTTCTTATACTTTTTTCCTCCTCGAGATGCTGTAGTTCCTGACTGCACTAGCTCTCAGAGGCTTGATTTTCTACTGTCAAGTCCTCAGGATTTTATGTACAAGATGGAAGACTATCTTCAAGAACACTGGTACCATTGTCAAGAGAATGGTAGTGAAAACGCAGAGAAAATGCTCTTACCGGGGCCTGCCGGAAGTGAAGGGGGTGGGTACATTAGCGGAATTGCATAAGATGAGAAAACGGGATTGAACTGGACATAGCATGCTGGTAAGGGTAACTTTTGGCAATGAGGCTTGCAGAGGATGATGGTACAACTTTAAAGGGGGAAAGAAAAATCTGTTTTTATGAAACCTTTCTGTGTGGTGCTCTGTATAAATCTCTATCACCTCATTAGAGCCTTCTTATTCTTCAAGGCTTTCAAAGTTGGACTGCTAATACCGGACCATAAAACCTCTCAGTGTTGTCTGGGTTACATATGAGACGTGTACACACATAGTACTTAACCCATATTCAACCCAGCCTCTAAGTGGACTATTGCATACCCCAGCTGTTTTTGGATTGAATGTTCAAAGATGTCTCGTTTATGTGTCTTAAGCCCTCCTAAGTGTTGTGTGCATCTTGTCATCTTACACCCAATATTGGCTTGCAATCAATGTGCAAATCTTAGGGTAATAGTTACATGAAATATTGTATTTGAATACTGCTTTGGTAATAAAAAAACTTTCTCATAAAATTCTCATTTAAGTACCATAGTAAAAGGGAACATTTCACTGTTACAGACACTGGCACCCAAATCAGTTTTGTGGACTTTGCAAGTCCACATGGTTTTCTAAATTCATATTGTGTGATGACTTAAATCTGGATTTTGTATCTCCTAGTCCAATTCACTTTCCACTCCACATAGCTACATTAATATTTGTATGTTATAATTTGTGCATTGCTTAATAAATTGATATTCCATATTAATTAAGTATATCTTTGATATTTATCGATTGTCAAAATAGGCAATATTAGAAAAAAATTTATAATATTACAGTGTTTTCTATATAAAGACATTTATATATATAGAGGCACACGTGTGTTCGTGATCCACTCTGAAGTTCTGATTTACAAGATTCAAGATATTACTAATTTTATCATTATTATTTGTTCAACTCTGGGCAAAGTATTATAGTAAATTCCGAAAAACTGTAAGACTGTTCTCACCCATGGATATTTTATAATCTAGTTTGGGAGATAATTCTAATTTTCAAAGAAAAAATCATCAACAGTCTATGTATCAGTCAGGGTTACCCAGGGAAACGGAGCCAATAGGATATCTCTATCTATATCTCTGCATACACACACACACACAAACACACACACACACATACATGTATATGAAGACATTTATTATAGGAATTCACTAGCCTGATTATAGAGGCAGAGAAGTCCCATAATCTGCCATCTGCAAGCTGGAGAACCAGGAAGGTCAATGGTGATAATTCAGTTCCAGTCTAAAGGCCTACAACCCAAGGGAGTCAATGGGATAAGGCCTAACCTTCAGGCCCAAGAGCCAGAAGTACTGATGTTCAAATAGCAAGAACAGATACATGTCCCAACCCAAGCAAAGAGTAAAGTTCCTTCCTTCCCATTTTTGTTCTATTCAGCCCTAAATAGATTGGATGATGCCCGTGAGCATTAGTAAGGGGGAGTCATCTTTACTTGGTCTACTAATTCAAATGCTAATATCTTGCAGATACACACTCACAGGCTTATCTAGAAATAATGTTGTAACCATCAACCTGGACATCCCATAGCTAGTCAAGTTGGCACATAAAATTAACCATCACAGCATATAATCATTTGCCAATAATATAAAATTGTATTTGGAAATGTGGAATGGAAATTAATTAGGCTAGACCTTGAAAGATGAAAAGGTTTATACAAGATGAAGTCTGATAAAAGATATACAATTAAGAAGTAAAAAAAAAACAGGTTGATTTTCAAAAGTGGTAAAATTGGTTTAATTCAGTAGCAGATTGGAACCAGATTATATATGGGCGTTAGTTATGGCTTTAGGGTAGCATTTTTCCATGTGTGGCCTGAGGACACCTGAGAGTTCCCCCAACATTTTTGGGTGCCTTAAACGTAAAAACTGTTTTCATTTTAATGAAAAGCTGTTTTAGTTTCAAACAGTATATATTTGCTTTAGTTTCAAATATAAATATTGACACGTATAGCCTGCACAAATAAAATCACTTAGGTCTCCTTAAGATTTTAGAAAACTTTTTTTGCCTTTAGAAACATTTTTTATTGTTGTTCAATTACAGTTGTCCCCATTTTCCCCCCGTTACTCTCCCCTGCCCTACCCAACCCCCGTCTTCCACATTCAGTCCTCCCTCACCTGTTGTCTTTGTCCACAGGCCCTTTATACATGTTCCTTGACTTGACCCTTCCCCTTCTTTCTCCCACTATGCCCGCCCCCCTCTCCTCTGGTCACTGTCAGTTTGTTCTTTATTTCCATGTCTCGGGTTCTATTTTGCCCGCTTGTTTGTTTTGTGGATTAGCTTCTTCTTATAGGTAATATCATATGATATTTGTCTTTTCCCACGTGGCTTATTTCACTTAACATAATACTCTCCAGTTCCATATAAACTTTTAAGAGATCTTAGTATCTAAAAGGTTGAGAACTGCTACTTTGGCAGAAGGGCAGCCGCAAAAAACTTTGAGTCTTCTCATTTGTCTTCCTTACAACCTTTATACAGTTGGGTTGGACAAAAAGTTTGTTTCTTTTTCCTTAAAATATTCACTAATAACTTTATTTATTTGGATATTTTGAGTATGTCGTCTATCTCCTGTGTGTTATAACATTGACAGTTCTCAATTAATGTCTCAATTTGATCGCTGACAACTTCAACTGTTCTACCCAACTGTGGAGCATCGTCCAGACAGAAATCTCCAGCACAAAACCTCGCAAACCACTTTTGACATGTTTGATCAGTCCCAGCGCCTTCATACACTACACAAATCTTTTTTTGTATTTCAATTGCATCTTTACCTTTCTTGAAATAATAAAGCAAAATATGCCAAAAATATTTCATATTTTCTCCCATCTTCAATATTAAAATGGCTACACAAAATTTAACAATTTTGATGTTTTTTAAAAATGCATGCTAATATGACAGCTGTCACAATAGAATCTAAAAAAAATGCTTCAAATGAAGTTAAAGATAACTAAGCACTACTAGAGCCATCTTATGGAAAATAACAAACTAAACTTTTTGGCCAACCCAATACAATAGGGTGCCGAGGTTTCAATTCCTTTAACACTCTTCATGTCATAAAGGCCCCTATTTCATAGTTGTTTTTTAGTTGTTGTTGTAGTATTTTTACCCCAGACACTACTATGTCTCATGTTGTAATTATTATGGGGCCAAGGACACAACCAACCATGTTATTTTACACCCTCATTCCTTTTTCTGCTCTCCCCCTTTCCTGGAAAACTCTTCATGCTTATATTTTTTCTCCTATACCTGAATTGTCTATCCAGATCTAGATTGGCCATATCTTCCTCTGGAAATTGCAAATAAACTCCCAGTGTGGGTCATATGCTACTTGTCTGTCATCCTGTATCTTAATTTTGGCATTTTTATTTTTTTGTTCAACCCAATATTTGTTTTTCTTTTCATTTTTTAAATTTATTTACTTTTTAAATACATTTGTCTCTGCCTTCCCCCCACCTCTTTCCCTTGCCCCCTCCTTCCTTCCCTCCCTCAGCTCTTCCCCTTTGGTTTTGTCCATGAGTCCATGCTATATGTTCCCTGACTTTCCCCTTCCCTTCCCTTTCCCCCCCCCCTTCCCTCTTGTCTCTGTTGATTTCTTTTCCTTTCAGTGTTGCTGGTCATATTTTCCTTGCATCTTTGCATTGTTGGTTAGGTTCCACTTATAGGTGAGATCATATGGTATTTGTCTTTCGCCCCCTGGCTTATTTCGCTTAGCATGATGCTCTCCAGTTCCATCCATGTTGTCGCGAAGTTTAGTACTTCTTTTTTTTTTCTGCTGCATAGTATTCCATTGTGTATATGTACCATAATTTTTTGATCCAAAGAACTCACTCGACTCCACTCCAAGAAGACAAAAGATCCAACCAAAAAATGGGCAAAGGACCTGGGCAGATGCTTTTCCAAGGAGGAGATGCAGAGGGCCCAGAGGCATTTGAAAGGATGCTCAGCATCACTAGCCATCAGAGAAATGCAGATCAAAACCACCATGAGGTACCACCTCACACCAGTCAGAATGGCCATCATAAACAGATCCACAAACAACAGGAGCTGGCGAGGCTGTGGAGAAAAGGGACCCCTAGTACACTGTTGGTGGGAATGCAGACTGGTGCAGCCACTATGGAAAGCAGTGTGGAATTTCATCAGAAAGCTGAAAATGGAACTGCCTTTTGATCCAGCGATTCCCTTGCTGGGACTATACCCTGAGAACACCAAAACGCCAATACAAAAGAACCTATGCACCCCAATGTTCATAGCAGCACAATTTACAATAGCCAAGTGTTGGAAGCAACCTAAATGCCCATCAGTAGATGATTGGATCAAAAAAATTTTGGCATTTAGCATATTATTGTGACATTTCTTGCTTCTGTATTTGTTTTCTCTCCTGATTCCTAAGCTTCTTTAGGACAGAGTTCTTGTGACTAATAGAGGGTTATAACTTAAAAATGCTTGCTTTACTTAAAGTTGCTTGTTTAATAAATTATTATCAGTTATGGCTAAATATTATATAATAAAAAAGTAATTAGGAAAGTTGGTCTGGTATCTGCCTTCAAAGTGATTTCAAGTCAAAAAGACCAGCAGTATGACTTCACAATTCTGGTAAATAAATAAAAAGTACATAAACTAAACTCACTTTTTTATTGTTAGCATGAACATCAAGTGACAATAATGTTTTATAAAAAAAGTTTAACAGTAGATTCATACAAACACGACTTTACTCAGCTTTAAAAAAAAAGGGCAATAATTTAATATTTTTAATTGTGTACTTGTTTTATGAAGCCCAACCCTGACATTTTAAGGTAATTGTCACAATTTTGATTTCATGGAAATCTATGCAAGAGTTTTTAAGGTAGTAAAAATCGGATTGGTTTGGAATAGGGTTGCCATACTCTTTTTTAAATTACTATGCTTATATTAAAGTCATTAATAAATTTAATTTAATTTCTTGTTTGGATTGAATATGACTTTAAGTAGTAGTTACATTTAAAAATGAGGGAACTTTCTGAGGTGTCTCCACACTGCTTTCCACAGTGGCTGCACCAATCTGCATTCCCACCAACAGTGCAGAAGTGTTCCCCTTTCTCCACATCTTCACCAGCACTTGCTATTGATTTATTGATAGTAGCCGTTCTGATGGGTGTGAGATGGTATCTCATTGTTGTTTCAATTTGCAATTCTCTGATGATTAGTGATGTTGAGCATATTTTCATATTCTATTGGCCATCTGAATATCCTCCTTGGAGAAGTGTCTATGAAGAGCCTTTGCCCATTTTTTAATTGGGTTGTTTGTTTTTTGGTGTTGGGTTTTGTAAGTACTTTATAAATTTTGGGTATTAATCCCTTATCAGATGTATTGGTGAATATGTTCTCCCATTCTGTGGGTTGTATATTTATTTTGTTTGTTTTCCTTTGCTGTGCACAAATTTTTTGGCTTGATGTAGTCCCATTTGTCCTTTTTTTCTTTTGTTTCCCTTTCCTGGGGAGATATATCTGATAAAAAATTTCTAAAAGCAATGTCCGAGATTTTGCTGCCTATGTTTTCTTCTAGGAATTTTATGGTTTCAGGTCTAACATTTAGGTCTTTGGTCCATTTTGAATTTATTCTTGTGTGTGGTATAAGAAGGTAGTCTAGTTTTATTTTCTGCACATATCTGTCCAATTTTCTCCACAACATTTATTGAATAAACTATCTTTAGCACATTGTATGTGCTTGTTTCCTCTGTTGAATATTCACTGACTATAAAAGTTATGGGTTTATTTCTGGGCTCTCTATTCTGTTCCACTGATCCACATGTCTGTTTTTATGCCAGTACCATGCTGTTTCAAATACTATGGCCTTATAGTATAGTTTGATATTAGATAGTGTGAGTTCTCTAACTTTGTTCTTCTTTCTCAGGATTGCTGTTGCTATATGGGGCCTTTTTGTGGTTCCATATAAATTTTTGAAATATTTGTTCTAGTTTTGTGAAATATGTCATTGGTATCTCAATAAGAATTGCATTGAATCTATAGATTGCTTTGGATAGTATGGACATTTTAATGATGTTAATTCTTCCTATGTATGAACACATTATATGTTTCTATTTATTTGTATCTTCTTCAATTTCTTCCTTCATTGTCTTATAATTTTCCAAGTTTAGGTGTTTACATCTTTGGTTAGGTTTATTCTTAGGTGTTTTTTTAAACAACTTTGAATGGGATTGTTTTCTTAATTTGACTTTCTGTTAGTTTATTATTAGCATATAAAAATGCAACTGATTTCTGGATATTTATTTTGTATCCTGCTACTTTGCCAATTTCGTTTATCAGTACTATTAGTTTTGTGGTGGAATCTTTGGGGTTCCCTGTGTACACTATCATGTCACCTGCAAATAAAGGCAGTTTTACTTCTTCCTTTCTGATTTGGATGCATTTTACTTCTTCTTCCTGTCTGATTGCTGTGGCTAGAAATTCCAGTGCTATATTGAATAAGAGAGGTGAGAGCAGACATCCCTGTCTTGTTCCCCATCTTAAGGGGAGTGCTTGTAGTGTTTTCCCATTGAGTATGACACTGGCACTGGGTTTATCATATATGGTCTTTATTATATTTAGGTATGTTCCCTCTATTCTCACTTTGCTGAGAGTTTTTAATCATAACTAGGTGCTGGATTTTATTAAATTCATTTTCTGCATCTATTGATATGATCATGTGGTTTTTATCCTTCATTTTGCGTATGTGGTAAATCACATTTATTGATTTATGAATGTTGTACCGACCTTACATTCCCAGAATAAATCCCACTTGATGATGGCATATGAACTTTTTGAAGAACATAAGCACCCCTATGTTCAATGCAGTGTTGGATACAATCACAAAGATATGGAAGCAGCGCAGATGTCCATCAATAGAGGAGTGTATATAACAACTATGGGACATTTACACAATAGAATACTACTTGGCCATAGAAAAGAAGAAAATTGTACCCTCTTTGTGACAGTATGGACATTTTGCTAAATGGAATAAGCCAGTCAGAGAAGGACAAACACTATTTGATTTCACTCATATGTGGAATCTAATGAGCAAACTGAACCACAAGAAAAATGGGGACAGATTTATAGATGGAGAACAGGATGACAGCTAGTGAGGTGGAGAAAGGTTAGGGGATAGAGGGACTGAGCAAAAAAGGAAAAAGGACTCATGGACAACAGTGTTATGATTTCTGGGGGAGGAGGGTCAGGGGACTAAATGGTAAAGGGGAAAAAAAGACAATAAAGAGAGAAAGAAAGGAAGGAAGGAAGGAAGGAAGGAAGGAAGGAAGGAAGAAAGAAAGAAAGAAAGAAAGAAAGAAAGAAAGAAAGAAAGAAAGAAAGAAAAGAAAGAAAGAAAGAAAGAAAAAGAAAGAAAGAAAAAGACAGAAAGAAAGACAGAAAGGAAGAGAAAGAAAGAAAGAGAAAGAAAGAAAGAGAAAGAAAGAAAGACAGAAAGAAAGAGAAAGAAAGGAAAAAAGAAAGAGAGAGAGAAAGAAAGAAAAGAAAGCAGGCTCTTTCTAACAAATGTGCACATTGCCCTCCAATGACTAACTTTATTTAGACACAAAAAACACATTTGTCTACAGGAATGAGAGATAAGTACTTATTATTAATATTTCTATACATTAATACGATTGAAATTCATGCCAAGAGCTACAGGGACTTGTTTGATTGCCTTTCCATGTGTCCTTCCATTTCAGCTATTCCTTAGTCATAATGTAGATCTATTAGCTTTTTACATGGGTTGAGCTTGCACAGCTTTCTCCAAGAGCTGCCCTGCAGTTGCTTGATCACTGGGCAACTTACTTAAGGTCTCCGTCATTTCTTATGACAGAGTAACTTAATTATGTACTGCTTGGGAGATGTTAAATAAAATTTCTTCAAAACAAGTGCACTTTATTTAATATTTTTCTCCATCAAGTATCTGAACTGTGACATTTACATCATAAGCACTAACTAAATGCTTTAGAAATTGAGACCTTCTAATGCGCTAATTATTGTTGAGGCTGAGCACTGCTCTAAAGTCCCTGCGATAAAAAATGTGTTGGCTGATGCTTGTCTTTATAATAGAGTTTTGGAAGAATGAAAATTTGGTAAACGAATAATGAGTGTGGTTATATATGCTGTGGACCAAATTTTATGTTTCAAATTTTGTATAGGGTGTCATTAGTGGTGCTTGTAATTCCTTCATTTGATCAAAAAATCTCTTTATTGGATCATGAACAACATTGAAAGAGAGAGAAAGAATGTAAAAGAGTATGTAGGATGCTAAGGCTGTTCTGTTTTATGACATCCTGGGTCAAATATAAATATGTTTTTAACTGTGAGACCCTGCCAAAAAAGTTTGTAAAGCAAAGTCACGGGATTAATTGCTGTGCAAGCCTTTTATGTGAGTTACGAAAACCCTCTATTTGGAGACCTGCAGTTTCACAAATGTATGCCCCTTGGTCATGTTTTTTGCCCCATCATTTAAAAAATATTTTTTATTGTAATAAAGTACACATAACATAAAGTTTATCTTCTTAACCATTTTAAGAGTACAGTTCAGTGATATTAAGTGCATTCCTATTGTTGCGTTACCATCAACACCATTCGTATCAAGGATTCTTTTTATCCTGAGAGAGAGAAACTCCCCGTAAACACTAAATCCCCATCTCACGTTTCCCCAGGCCCTGGCAATCACCATTTCACTTTCTGTCTCAATTATTTTGACTCCTCTGAGCACTTCATATAAGTGGAATTATTATATTTATATTTTTGTGACTGGCTGATTTCAGTTAACATAATACCCCAAAGTTTTGTCTGTGTTGTAGCATATATCATAAATTCCTTCCTATTTAAGGCTGAATGATATTCCACTGTATGGATATATCATATTTTGCTATCCACTCATCTGTTGATGGACACAGTTGCTTCCACATTTTAGCTAACGGGAATGATGCTACTACAAACACGTTTGTACAAATACCGCTTTGAGACTTGCTTTCTGTTCTTTTGGATGTATAACCAGAAGTGGAATTGCTGGGCCATACGGTATTCCTATTTTCAATTTTTTGAGGAACTGCCACACCATTTTCTACAACAGCTATACTATTTTCGATTCCCACTAATAGTGCACAAGGATTTCAATTGCTCCACATCCTGGCCAACAATTATTTTCTGTTTTCTTGATAGGAATCCTGATAGGTGTGAGATTGTATCTCATTCTAGTTTTAATTTGCATTTTGCTAATAACTAGTGATGTTGAACATCTTTGCATGTTTTTATTGGTCATTTGTATATCTTCTTTTATATCTTCTTTAAGAAAATACTCAAATGTGCAGCCCATTTTTGAATCAGGTTATTTGGGCTCTTTTTAAAACTTTTTTTCCTTGAACTCTTTCATTTGAGATAATTTTATACTTTTAGAAAATTGTAAAAATAGTACAGAGAGTTCCCCTATGCCCTACCCCTAGCTTCTCCTAATGTGAAAATCTTACAAAACCATGGTAAAATTATAAAAATTAACATCGTAAGTAAACTACCAACTTTATTCAGATTTCAACAGTTTTACCATTAATACCTTTTTCCATGTGTCCAATATCTAATCCCAGATTCCACTTTGCCTTTATCTGTCATGTTTTCTTAGTCTCTTTCAATTTTTTGAGGCTTTCTTCCACTCTTGTGACCTTGAGAAGTTTGAATAATGCTTGTCAGTTATTATGTAAAAATGTCTCTCACTTTGCTCTTGATTACTTTGAGTTAATGCATTATTTGGAAAAACATTACAGAGGTAATATGCCCTTACCATTGCATCATATCTGGGAAATGATGTCTTATGTATTAATATGCAGTAATAGGTCTTTTCTTGGCGAGTTAACCATGATCAGTTGGTTAAAGTGGTTTCTTCCAGGTTTCTCCACTATAAAGTTATGATTTTTTTCTCATTGTAATTAATAAATATTTATTTGGGGGAGATAATTCTCTTAAACACAGTGTCTCCTCTAAATAAATATTTAGCATCCATAACAAAGCACCCATAACTGATGTGGCCTGTGGCAGTTATTGCTGTGATGTTTTAAAGGTGATTTTCTGTTTTCCCCATTTATTCTCCAATCATTAAGCAGAGTCCTCCATTTATCTATTTATTCAGAAATTTCTATCTATCCTCAGACTTTATTCTCTTTTCTACCACACCCTACAGGGTTTTCCTTGGGTGTTTCAGGGATTGATACCGTGACTGAAAAATACTTAAAATAAATGTAGCTCTTCCCCTGCCCTCCCCTAGTTTGTTTTTGGTGACTCATGGTTTTTGATGTGTCATAGGCCCAAAAGGAGTTAGATGAGAGTGAGGAGAGGTGATGGGCAGGAGAGGTTTTACTTGACTTACACTGTTAGAAGCTGCTCTCTGAGCTGACTCATTTTCCCACAGTGCGTTTATGTGGGAACTCCAGAGTTCCCCTTCCCTGGGAGTATCTCACCTGGAGCTTTGTCATGGGAGATGCCCTCTTCAGCTGACTACTATAACTCCCTTGCAGATCCCGTCAGTGAGTAAGCAACTTCTGTGTAGACACTCTCTCTTGAAGTCCAATTTTTTCCCTTGGCACCTCTTTTGAACAAAATACCTTTAAGGAGGCTTCAGAGATACTTTCTGTCTCTCTCCTATCTCTCACTTTTCTCGTTTTCTGCCCACATCTGGCTCATAGAAAATATAACCTCTTGATTCTTTTTGGTGGAGAATTTAATAACTTCTCTAAGTCATCTTCTTGACCTTTAGGTGTGAATCAGGCACAACTCTTCTGTATTCTGTATCTCCCAGCTTGCAAGAGAGACAAGACAATGTTCTGTGTAGTCTCTTATACTAGTCTTAAATGACGGGGGTGGAGGGTGGAATTCTCTCTTGCACTGCTAGGAGGGAAAAAACTATGTGAGTTCAGTAACTTCCTCTAAAAATCATCTCTATCCAAACTTTGGCCTATCGCTAGGCCTCTTTAAACTCCTTTTGAGGGTGAAGATTGATAGTTAGCTAAGGATTGAAAATATATACATTTTTTGGAACGCTTCCTTTGCAAAGCCTCTTTATTCGGAGGTCTACACTTTGCAATGTGGAAAATTGAATATTCCACATTGTACTAAGACAGTAGCTGAAACTGATTAGGTTGATTAAATGTGTCAAAAGTTGCTAAGAGATAAATCAAGATAAGGAATGAGAAATGGTCATTTGGATTTGGCAGCATAGAGTGAACCTGACAAAGAGCAATTTTCCTACAGCCTGATTGGAATGAGTTCTGCGAAGAATGAGAGGGAGGCAACTGGCTTCACCAAATAGAGGCAATGATTTCACCAGATTTTACTGTAAAGTGGTAAATATGGGTATTTTTTAATGTTTGAAAATTATGGAATACTGAGGGTTTTTTTAATAAGATGGATATGATAGTCTGTTTTTATCACAATGAGAATAATCCAGTAGAAGTGGAGAAACTGATAATGCGAATGAGAAAGGAACTCATAGGAAATGCACTCCTTTAACAGGTGAAAGAGATGGAATCCTGTACATCAGGGATGAGTTGGTCTTAGATAATAAAAAGGCAAGAGACAGAAATAATTATTACTGAAGTCAGTAGGTTACTAAAAGTGGTTAAATAGTGTGTGGAAGTTCTCTATTTGTCTCTTCTGATTTCTCAGGGAAATAAGAGCTAGTTGTCAGATAGATGTGAGGAGAAGAGTGATCATTTCAGTTATAAAGAATGAGATGTGAATTAGTCATGTTCTTGAAGAGTGGGATGGTGAATTGAAGAGAACTATCTAAGAGAATTGAGGGTTGACTGAAGTACAGTTGAGACTTATTATTTAAAATGAGACTAATTTCCAATAAGCTCACTTTTAGCTCTCCTCTTGGAAACGAATGGAAATAGCAATTTATACTGAAACAGGGTTAGAATTCTGTTTTTTTGGATACAAGAATGACAGGAAAGGGTATTTGCTTAGCAATATTTTTAATGATAGACAATGAAATCTAAGACAGATAAGGGGGAAATAGGAGGAGGCTTAAATATGGGTGTATTGGAGGAAATTGTCAGGTTGAAGAATTAAATAGTACAGAAGGAATATGCTTGAATAGTAGGGTGGTGGTCAGAGCTTGGGATTCTTGAAGAGACTATGGCATATATACAGTCGTTATTAAGACAAATGAGATAAAGAACAAGATTACTGCATGTAAGCAATGCAAGAAATTGTGAGGCCATGGAACAGAATCAATGTAGATATAGTTGTTGAGGCCATGGATTCAGATCAATGTAGATTTAGATAATGATATCAGTAACAGTACTGAAAGAAGTAATTAGCCTGATAAATCAACAGTGTTATATAAAAGGTGAATTATCCTCCTTGTTTTTCAGCATTTTAATTCTATTTTCAACAGTTGTCTCTCTGATTTTAGACAAGTGACAAAGGCAGATATTGAAATTTTTTGGTCAACACTGCACATTGAAAATGTCCTACAACCCTGTATGGTCTTGATGGTTTATGAGGCAATTAGAGATGGCATTGTTATAACAGTTTTGTAGATGAGAAAATAGAATTTTAATGATATTAAATATTAGATTATTTGCCAATGTTGATATGGCAGGAAATGACAGTATTTACTTGGGAATATATTCCACAAGGGTGTTTTGAGAATATTAAGTGGAAGAAATTTATTAAATATCAAGACCAAATATATTTACCTAATTCTTTGATGGTTTTATAAAAACTTTGTCTTTGCATGAACATTTCTATGCAATGGGAATTTAATACAAGAAAGTGTTTTATTTTTATATTCTAAAACAAATTTTAGTTTGATGTTAAAATACACTTTCTTTTTTTCTGTCTTATCTTTAATCACTAACTGTTTTATAAGAACATATAAAAATTATTAACGCGCCTTTGTTATTGTGGGACATATGATATTCAGAATGTACATGATATTTAAAAGGCGCTAGACTAATTATTCTTATAATTTATATGTTTCATATTTTTTTCATATATGTATTACATATATATGGTCTATCTGCCCAGGAGGTAACCAGCCAGGTAATATGAAAAATAGATACATTTATTGAAGAAGATACAAGAAATATTGTGCATAGGACAATGATGACTCAGTCCCCTTCAAAGTAGGCACCTTGGGACCTCACATAGTTTTCCCAGTCGCCATCAGCTGCCCCATCATATTTTCCAGAGGGTCACCGACAGTCTGAAGTCTCTTCCCTTTTAAAGGTGATTTTAGTTTTGGTAAAAGGCAGAAGTCACAGAGTGCCAAATTTAGGATGTAGGAGGGCTCAGTCACCTGGGTGATTTGCTGTTTTGCCAAAAACCTCTGGAGGGGATGTAATACATGAGTGAGCACGTTGTCACGATGAAGCTTTCAATCACCAGTTGCCCATAGCTGTGGCCTTCTGAATCATCCAAATAGTTTCAGTGGAGGAATGTTCAAGCTTAATGCACAATTTGATGCAGATTTGTTGCTCTTCTCTTTCAGTCATTTTGAATGCAATAGCCATACGGTATGCATGCCCATTCAGCATGTCTACTGCCTCCACTGACTAATACAGTGAAGCCTTCATTGTTCACGCATGCGCATTCCAGGCCACTCACCCTGCCTGCCAAGTTACATTGATATTGTGCAACCCATTCTTGTTTTATTAACAATGGCTGTACTTTCCCTAGACGGAAAATTATAAACAAACAAACAAATAAATAAATAAATAAAATACCAGGCAACAATTCAACAGAACAGTAGTACACTTACCAAATGAAAAGATATAAACATACCAGGGTATTTAATTAATTGGTCAAGTCATGAAAGCCTTAAGATCGTATCAATGGATTATGGAAATCCCATGAAATTTTCAATATCAGTTCTTTTTTAAAAGAAAATAATTGTGAAAAATAACAGAGGAATGCTTCTATTCTATAATGAAGCATATGTACCTTAAAGAATTAGCATCATTTATAATTATGAGATTTTAGACACATCCTTTACAGATCAGCAATGAAATAAGGTTTATTTGAATCAATTTAATTTACAATTTTTCCAGAAATTTAAGCTATTGCAATTAGACATGAAGCAGGATTGATTTCTAGTTCTTGACAAAAAAAAGAAGGAAAAATTTTTTTTCAAATATTATATCTCTAGAATAACAAAGGCATCAAATGAATACTTCTTACACTGTAAGAAATTTTAGGGCATAAAACAATGACCAAGTACATTATCAAAAGCAAAAGAAATGAACAACTTCCTTATATCCTACAAGTAATAAGTTAGAAAATGTAGTGAAATGAAAAACACCCTGTTTATAATGGACCATTTAAGAATAATCTGGACAAGAAAATATAGTACCTGTTTTAAGAAAACTAAAGGACTCCATTGAAGCATTAAAAACATGATTTGTATAAAGTATGTATTGTGTAAGCAAGAGGCTAAAAATGTGTAGAAATTCTAATTCTTAAATTAAGTTAAATTCATTGAAATCAATATTCATTTATAGCGTAAAACTCATTATCAAACTAAAAATAGAAAAAAACTTTTATAATCTAATAATGTGTAGTTCGAAAAATGCAAATAGAATAGTTAATGGTAAATTATTTAAAAGTTTTCCCCTGAATTTGAGGAAAAAAAAAGGCCATCCACTATCACTACTATTTAATGTTGTACTAGTGTTTCTATTAAGTTCAAGACAACAAGACAAATAAAAGGCATGAAGTTTACAAAGAAAAAAAACTAATCATTTACTGTTGACATTGAGTATATAGATATTCCAAAAGAACCTACAGTTGAGCTGTTAGAATTGATATGTAAACTTAATGAGGTCACAGGATATAAGGTCAATATATAAAATTAATTGTATTTCTATAGAGAAACAATACATAGAAAATAAAATTTTTAAAAGATACCATTTATAACATAAATACCAAATACTTAGAAATGAATCTGACAAAATAAATATATGACATCTACATTGAATCTGCAAAATAATACAGATATCTTATAAAGAGGACCTAAATAAATGGAAGTAAATAAAACATTCCTAGATAGAAAGACTCAATTTTTTAAAGACGTCAAATTCCCCAATTGATCTAAACAATAACATAACCCAAATCAAAATCACAAAAGGGGTATATGAGATATATGAAAACTGATATGGAATTGTAATGGACCTAGGATACCCAAGACTGTTTAATTATCTATTATCTATCTGTTATCTATCTATCTATCTATCTATCTATCTATCTATCATCTACCTATCTATCAGCTATCTATCATGAATCTATCTGTATCTTAGGAATTGTTTCTGCTTTTTTGGTTGAATCCTGACTGATACAATACATAAATATTTTTTGGCTAATACCTAGAGATAATCCTAAAGATATGTTACATTTGAAGTAAAAAATACTTGAGAAAAGATATCCATAAACATATGAAGGGAACGTAAGATACTTAACAAGCAAGAGCAAGAGAGGAGCTAAAATTTCAGGCTTTGAAGTGAGAATAGAGAGTGATACAGAGTATAATTTTAGGTAATATGACTCCAAATTAGAAACAAGAACCTAAATATATAGTATCAGGATATTGTCTTAACTATATTGTCAATAGGATTGAAATTATGCACCTCTTAATATTAGATTAATAAACACGGGAAATATCTATGAGGTAATTTTTTAAAGATTTTATTTATTTATTTTTAGACAGATGGAAAGGGAGGGAGAAAGAAAAGGAAGGAAACATCAGTGTGTGGTTGCCTCTAGCATGCCCCCACACTGGGAACCTGGCCTGCAACCCAGGCATGTGCCCTGACTGGGAATAAAACTGGCAACCCTTTGGTTCACAGGCCAGTGTTCAATCCACTGAACCACACCAGCCAGGGCTCTATGAGGTATTTATAAATGCCTATGGCCAAGTACTTAATATTTATACTATTTTAATTATGAAAAATATACATTTATTTTAAATATAAAATAATATTTATATAAAATGGAACACCTGAAAATTTTTGCTAAAGTAATTTTAGTTTTAAAAATGGAAATTGGTCTCATGAAAAGATTATGATTTACTAAAATAACAGGAAAATATATGGTAACAAATTGTATATTTTTGGCACACCAAAATGTACCAAAAATTCGTCATTATAGAAGTCTGAGCTCATAATTACTGCCTTGCCTTGCAGTAAATGTAAATAAGCATATAAAATAGGTCACAAACATATTAATGGACTGAATACATGTCCTGTAGAGAGTTGTCATGTAAAGAACTATTTACATATCAGGTAAAGAACTATTTCTTTTAAAGTAAGATATATTTTATTACAAAATTTTAATTGACCTTGTAAAAATATATTGATAAATGTGAAATAGCATTTAAAAGATTATAAAATTAACAATAAATAAATATATACTTATTCATAAATATAATTTGCAGAGTTATTCAATTATTATATTCCTTAGTGAAAAAAAAACTACAGGGTTAAAATTTGTATTACAATTCATTAGATACTCCCCCTGGTAAAGACAGCAGTAACTCTCCAAGAGGGCAATTAGCTTAATTCTTTGTCATGTTCAAAGGGTCACACAAATTCTACCACAGTATTTCCGTCAATCAGCTTGGTTAGTAAGGGATATTGAATGAATATGGCTTGTTCAGGGCACTTGTCTCTCTTTCTTGGTGGCAAGAAGGAGCTATTAAAAGGTGATCTCACTTATATCCATTTATTAGTTGTTTTTAATAAAACACTATATAAATACATTCACCTACAAAATGAAGAGTATATTCCCTTTGTTTAGGCTCTGCTTTTTCTTTTTTTTTTTTAAAGTAATTTATACTCATTGAAGAAAATTTCAGACCAGAAAAAGAACAGAAAAAGAAAAACCCAAGAAGGAATAAACCATTCATGTTTCCACCTTATATGAGCAGTCAGGGTTAATGCTTTGGG
Source organism: Pteronotus mesoamericanus (assembly GCF_021234165.1). Classification (NCBI taxonomy): domain Eukaryota; kingdom Metazoa; phylum Chordata; class Mammalia; order Chiroptera; family Mormoopidae; genus Pteronotus; species Pteronotus mesoamericanus. The sequence continues at coordinate 63,519,176 of NW_026555329.1, read as the reverse complement.
TTTTTTCCTTCTAATTTTGGTCTTAGAGACAAATACTTGTTTTGGAATCATAGCAGAGATACTGTCTCAAGATATATGTTTTAAAAATTATATTGTTTCTTATGGCTGTACCATTATTTATATGTTCATTCTTATTTTGGTAACTGAGTTATGCTGATTTTAATTTTTTATAAATAATTACTAATGAATATCTTTGTAAATAAATCTTTGTCCACTTATCAAATTTTTATATATTTTTAAATGTAAAATATTCCTAATGGGAAATTACTAGCTTGAATAACAATAAATAATCAGGTTAACATTTTTAATTTTCCTTTATATTTTAAGTATTGATGGCCATAAGTTTTCTTGGCAACGATGGATAGGTTTACCTTAATTTATCATCAATTTTCATTTATATCCTTCCTTTGAGTATAATGTTCTTTTCAGAATTTGTGAAACTTTGCTCCCTTTCTTGTCAAGAGCCATGGAATCAGGATCATCTGGTTAAAGGGAAATGCATAGACTCTGGAGCCAGATTTCCTAGGTTGGAATTGCCCTCTGCCACTCACTCGCCCTCTGACCTTGGCCTGGTGGCCTAACAATCTGTGCCTCAGTTCTTCATCTGCAAAGTGTGGATAAACATGGTACCTCCCTCAGAGGGTTGGATGAATTCATAGAAAGTGAGAATACCTGTAAAGAGCTTACAGAGCCTGGTACATAATAAACACTATTGTGAATATATTTTATTATCTTAGGTTTTTAGGAACTCTCTTCTATCCTAGTACTTAGTCTCTTTAGTTTTACAAAAAGATTCACTTTCCCCACCCTGACTAGGGTTTTTGGAGTTCCTGACTGGATTGTGATCTCAGCCAGATGACCTGATCTTTACCCCTAATTGCTTCTCGGCTTGGTTTGTTTGTTTCACTCTTCTTGCCCCTGATCAACACTTCATGAAAGCAAGATTTTTCTAAATCCCTTACATTTGACAGAGAAGCTAAAGTCAGAAGTTCTTCAGGGAAGATAGCGATACTGAATAATATTAACACCCAACAGTTGTATGCTATTTCAGTACTTTCAAAACAGTGTTTTTAATATGTTATTCATAATCAACCCTGTTATTTTATCAGGTCAGGGATAATTATTTCTGTTTTACATGTGAGAGAAAGACAGTCATAGAAGTTAATTTATTGGCCTGGGGTTACCGCATTCGGGGATGGCAAAGTCAAGCATTTAACTTTAGCTTTCTGACTCTTTGAATAGAATGGCCTTTCTTTGCTTTTCCTTTTTTCAAAGGTTTTATTTATTATTTTTAGCCAGAGGGGAGGGGAAGGAGAGAGGGAAAGAAACATCAATGTGTGATTGTCTCTCAAGCGCCCCCTCCTGGAGACCTGGCCCACAATTCAGGCAAGTGCTCCAACTGGGAATTGAACCAGCAACTATTTGGTTTGTGGGCAGTGCTCAATCCACTGAGCCACACCAGTCAGGGTAGAATGGCCTTTCAATTGCACCAAATTGAGACTTGAGAATATACTATGAATCAGCTTTTGCTAGTGTTTGCTGCTATAATAATCAGCAGTGATTTATTTCTTCCTCACATTACATGTCAGGGATCTCAGTTGCTATAGGTAAGCCTCCATCTGGAATACACCATTCTGTTGGCAGAGAGAAAAAGTAAGAGCCAACCACTGAATTAGATAAAGCTCCTGCGTCAGCATAGTGTACATGATTATCTGTTCACAACTCATTGTTTAAAATATATCACATGATGAACCTTGACATGAATGGAATGGAAAAGAAAGCTATTCCCTAGAGAGTGGTTCTGGAAATTATACAACAATGGGCAGATGTGTAATCATATTATAGAGAAGGGTGGAGTAAATAACTGAGGCCAGTAATATAACATGTCTAGAAATTCATGAATCAAAATAGATACAGGGGAAGGCTTTGCAGTAGAAACAGAGTATAAATATTCAAAGAAAAGGCATAAGTTATAGAACTTGGCAAAAGCTTACTCTGTGAGAAAAGACATCTCAATAATAATTTTGTTCCTTAATTGTTTAAAGAGTATTCAGAGATTGGTGGTTGTTTCCAGTGTCAAAGCAGTTGGTTAGATGCAGTATCGGATATGAACTGGCTAAGGGAAAGAAGTCAAAAGAGAGAGAGCTGTACATCAGGCACAAGTGCTAAGTTGCTGACTTTGATTTTTAGACTATACACTGACAGCCCAAGTTTCTTTTGTAAGTGCTGAGTTATACAGGTTTCCTTTCCTATAAACTCCCTCAGGTATTGAAGCCTATATAAAGTACCTGAAATGATTCTTTTTGAAAATTTAATAGAAAACCTAGTTTGGTTCTTTCTTTCCCTAACCAAAGACCAAGGTCACTGAACCTAGGAATAAATTGAATGGCTCCAGGTTATATTTGATAGACTAGACACTTTGTTAGAATGTGGTAATGATATGAACAAGGTCAACTGTTAGAATCTGAGGATATTGTAACTTTGTTTTCCGTGATAGCCATAGACCTTATCCTTCACCTTTCTCAACCATCACAATTAGCCTGAGAGACTAACCGGTTTTCCAATACAGATCTACCACCTGTAAAAAAATAAATAAATAAATAAATAACTCAAAGTTTATGGATTGAGTATACAATATTATTTCTCACTCACATAACAGTCTGAGACTGTTTCCGGTTGGCTGGCTCTCTCCTCCATGTAGAAATTCAGGAATCCCTATTTCTTCCATCCTGCGGTATTGCCATCCTCTACTACCTCATTATCATAAACACCCAGTCAGCAAAAAGGGCAGAGTATGTAGAGAAGTGCACACACTTCTTAGTTTCTTGTAATAACTTTTGTAAAATATTTTTATGACATTTGGGGGGGAGGATTTGTTCACATTATTTTGCTTGAAAACTAGTCAAATGGCCACACTAATTTTAGTCAGAGTGCTGCTGACTGGCCTCCCCAGAAATAATTCCGTAAAATGGAAAGAGAGGCACATATTTTGATACCTTTGCTTCACCCATTTTCTCAATTAAAAGTGTATTTCTTTCTCATAATTTTCTTTTTGGTAAGCTCTTATAGTTAGAACTTTGTACCTGAACTTGCTTGTTAGCAGTGATAAAAGAAAAAAAAAGTACAGAACTACTTTTCTCCATAAGATTAAAATAAAGAGTATTCAATGATATTTCCTCCATAGCAATTGAAGTTTCCTCTTGGATGTGATTATTATGAAGACTGAAGCATCCATAGTTTGAACACATTTGAAACTCACTCTATCAGATTTACCAATGGAATAATTTGTCTACATAATTCTCTACCTCTACTCCTAGGAACACAGTTTTAATAATAGCATCCAGATGGTCCTCCAACTTAAGAATAATTTATGTTCTAAAATTCTGTTTATAATTGATTTGTGGTCTTTGGGATATTATTTTACACATACAGTAGTACATATGGCATTTGTCTTTATGCCATCCATAAAAGCCTGTGTAAGCTATGATCTAAGATACAGTATCTTTGCAATAAAAATGTTGTAAATAATGTTGTTATGCTGGTAACTAACATACAAAACCTAGAAAGGAAAAGTCATTTTCTGAATATAAAATACTTAATTAGCCCTGGCTGGAGTGGCTCAGTTTGTTGGAGCTTAGTCACACAAACTGAAACATCGCGGATTTGATCTGAGGCAAAGCGCACGCCTGGTTTGCAGTTGCCACCGTGTCAGGGCGCATATAAGAGGCAACTGGTCGATGATTCTCTCACATGAATGTCCCTCCCCCTTTCTTTTTCCCCCTCTTCCCTCTAAAAATTAATAAGCATGTCCTTAGGTGAGGATAAACAATATTTAATTAAAAAGGTTGTAATATAATATATAATGGAGCTATTATAGCTATATATACTTTATTTGATAATAGCTGGGTTTACTTTTTATTACTTAGTGAAATACAAGTTATACTATTTAATATTTGTTTTCTCACACTTGGAAAAGTCCACGTTCTATCACAGTGAAGTATGGTCGAACTTAACAGCTCCAGTTTTAAAATACTTGCAACAAGTCATAACCAGTTTTATTACAAAAGATTCCTGTACACGTGTATGTTAATTCAAGCCATTTCCACACAGAAACACTCAGCATGAGAAATGGGAAATATCCATTCCTCTAGATATTAGGTACTTGTCACTCCTGGGCAATAATGCTCACATCAGTGAAGCCTATGAATATAACTCTATATTTATTCTAAGTGAAAAATTCAATAACTTAGGGAAAATACAAGATAATATAAAAAAATTGCTTACCAAAAATCAGTGTATTAAACCAAATTTTTTTACAGAGTTTATTACAAGAAACTAAAAAGAACATTTAAGATCCAGGCTGTAATCATGAATGTGAGGGGCTGAGATGGAGCACAGGACAACATCGTCAGAAAGGTGGACATGAAGGAAATGATAGGTTAGTGGGGGAGGTGAAATTATCATACAAATGGATGTAGCGTTTATCAGAAATAACCACATTGCTTGGGCAAGAGAGCAAGATTATGGGCTGGGCTTCATTCTCTGATGAAGAGGGGCAGCTGTAAGAACAAGGATGAAGGAGGACACATCATTGAATATTATGATAGTTTCTAAGGCAGAGTATTTGAGGAAAAGAATGAGTCTGTAATGATCCAGAAGCAACAAAGGGAAGTAAGGAATGCCCCGACTGTATCAACTTCCCTGTAAGATATGGATTAAGAGAATTAAGACAACCATTGCTTGAGATACTGGAGGAGAAATAATACCTTTAGGAAAAGAAAAGTTTTAGTTAAGACCACGGGGTAGAGGAGGAGATGAGGATGGGCACATGGAGGAGGTGGTTGTGGAACAGGAGTTACAAAGCACTCGAAAACCAGTTTACAGGTGAGGGAAGGGCAAAGAGCTGGGTGAGTTTTAAGAAAATTCAGAGTATTCTGCTTGGTGGTTCAGTAGAATATTTAATGTCAGTGCTGCATCACTTCGGAAGCTGACTGATGATTACAGCTGCAATCTGGTGACTTCAGCCTCCACACAGGGCCCCAGCAGGGGATGACTCAGTCAGATGCCATTTGGTCAGACCATTCACAGCCTAAGCAGGCAGTGGGGATGAAATGAGTCATCTGCATCCGGAATATCAATGAAGCCAATCATGGTGCTACGGTCTTTGGAAGGAGGGAAATCTGAGATGACCTTTGGGTTTATTATCCCAGGAGATTTAAATGCTTGGGATTTCTGATTGATTCTTGGCTCTAGAATATGCTTTACAAGTTTCTTGGTCCTAGCTCATTTCATAAGTCTCTCGTCCTGAGAACTCATATCCTGAGTAGAACTACCAGGAGGATGACATGAATGTCAATAAATGGCCCTGGTGGTTGGCTCAAACCATTAGGGAGCGGCTAGGGTTAGTTTCTCATGGAAGACTGTACAGGAGGCTCCTCTCCTTCATTCTCTGCATTCACCTCTTCAGGTGTCTGGTCATGGTCTACTTAAAGCACTGCTAGATGCTTCGCTCAGGGTATATGCCTCTGCTAAAGCTGGATGAGGTTTGTCAGGTTTAGGTGAGATTGCAGAACTACTAAGCTCTTTTTCACAGCATTGAGTTTATAGAGCAATGTAGAGGAAGACTTTTCGTGAAACCTAGACATGTGAGCCTGCTGAAAGTATTCTCCGTCTTTCACTGGTTGTTATTGGATACCCACAACTTCTTCAGGCTCTGATCGCTGGGTGTTTCAATGTCTTGGACCCATTTGAAACAATTCTGTCTTTTCCTGAGAGCTGTCATTGCCACAAAGGACTGAATCACCACATAAGATACCTAAGGCCAATTTGTGTGTTCAGTATACCCTATAGCAGATCACTGGTCTGACATTAGCAGCGTGCCTTTACCATGGGTAAGCATGATGTCTTGGGGAAGCCACCGTATGTACGGGTAAAGTTTACCCATACTTCAGCCATAGCTGGCATTCAGGCAGACCCATGTGTTATGTCAGACATGATTGGGGACAGTTACCAAAGTCGAAAACAATGCCAGGTCTGAGGTTTTTCCTCCACAGAAATCTGGCTGCCTTGACCATCTTCTATATCTTTTTTGGAATAAGATTCCTTACACCCCAAAATGTCCTTCTATAGGTTGTCTCAGAAATGGTAATGTGATGAGCCCAGGATTTCCAGGATCGAGGCATGTATGTGACAAGAGGTGGTAAAAATAGAGCTGAGGCAAGAGAGTCATGATCCCTGAGTTATCGAAGATACATTCATCAGGGCCTGGGGCACAGAGAGGGTTATGTGTCTTCGAGCCTGAGTTGGATGTGACGATGTCACCCTTTCAGATCGAGTTACATTATATCTCCCCCAACCATATTTTATTTTAGGGCTAATCTTAGTAAAGAAGCTAGTCTTAATATTGAGGCTCCCCAGAGATAGTCCATGAGATAAGGGTGAGTGAAGACCATTCACTGCAACTGTCAGTAGTCTTTTCAGCACGAGGTATCTGTGATTCCCAGTTTGCCTGCTTTCGGTATTGTCAGTAGCCTGTCTCTGGTGGCTGTATGGTGACAATTTATCTCCTGAATCAAGGGACTCCTCGTCCCTTGTGGTAGTCAGTGGCTCCTTCAGGTACTCCTCTGCTCTGGCAAATGCAAACTCAATGCTAAGCATCTTCATTTAAAAAAGATTACTTTATCCAGTTCTTTAGGTCCATATTTCTAGCCAGATGATTCTGTCAAGCTCAATAAGATATAGTTCTAAGAAAGTCAGAGATTCTTGAGGATTCACAATGAGGTTATTTATGAGGAAGACAGATGATAGATAAATAGCAGTTTTGAAAAAAACATCTGAATTCTCAGTTAAAAGTTAATTCAGATGCTTTAACTGAGTCTCAAATTTTTAATAAACATAACCAAACTCTATTAAGAAAAGTATGATTTTCTGATTTTGTGAGGATTGAAATCATATTATTCCTGTACTTTTACCTCTCTGTGTATCTGTGGGAGCCATGTGGTGTGTGCTAAGGGCATGGGCTTCCAAGTCACACAGACCTCAGTTTAAATCTTGGCTTTATTTTCATGAGTTGTATGACTTCGTAGATGTTATTTAAATTCCCCCAAACGGGCTCATTTCTAACATACAGGATTATTGTGAGAAAATATTGTGCATAAAATATTTGGCATATTGCAGATATATCATCCTCAATAACTGATGAATGTGGTTGTAATTTTTGGGCAATACATTACTTAACTTTACCTCTTTAATAAACATCAGAAAACTTCAATCAACATCCGAAAACTTGGAAGTGCTCTTGATATGTTTAAGCACAAACCAATGGCAAGCAGAGGACTTTAAAACTCTGTAAGTGGTATAAATGCTTTTTGTGTTAGCCTGCTAGGGCCGCCATAGCAGTGTGCCATAGAGTGAGTGGTTAAGCCTTCTAGATTTATTTTCTCATAGTTCTGGAGGCTTGAATTTCTAGATCAAGGGGCCAACAATATTGGTTTCCCCTGAGGCCTCCCCAGTGGCTGTCAGATGGCCGCTTCCTGGGTCCTCACATGGTCATTCCTCTGTGCACACACATCCCTGGTGTGACTGCGGGTCCTCATCTCTGTTTCATATAAGGACACCTGTCAAGTGGGGTTAGGGACAACCCTAAGGACCTCATTTTAACTTAATTACCTCTTTAAAAATACTGTGTCCAAATACGGTCACATTCTGAGGTTACTGAGCATTTGGACTTTTACATGTGAATGGAGGGGACATGCAATTCAGTTTATAACAACATTCCTCTTGCTTCTTCCTGTGTGAAGTCATATAACCAGGAAAATACAGTATTCCTATAATATTTTATGCCTTCACCAAAGTTTCTGCACTGAGGTATTGATCTAATTCTTTTGGCTTTAGAAAGGATTATGTAGGAAGTATGTAGTGGAGCAATGGTTTAGTACCTTTTACAAAATTATAATTAAAAGCATTTCCATGGTGTTACCAAATTTTATTCAATAATAGAACCTAAAAAATAAATTTCTCTTAAAATTTAACTTCCACTAAAATGTTTGTCTCCAGATAACCTTAGGACTCAAAATATTTTATTTTGCCCTGGCTGCTAAGACTATATATATTAGATTATATATGATTATATATTTCATAAAGTTGTTCTTACAGTAATTATTTCCCCTCCCTTGCTTCTTTCTACATTTTTAAAAAACTTTTGTTATTTGTTTTGTTCATGTAAATATTCTAATAAATACTATTTAAATCATCATAATTAAAGGTATCTTTATTACTCTTATTCTCAGCTCCCATCATACTGTGGCAAAATCACAAAGGACTAAAAGGCCAGACTGAAGCAGTAGTCTACAGAGGGAAACCTTGAGACAATTACCTGTAAAAGGGAAACCAATGAGGAGTTAGCAAGTAGAGGCCTCATATTCATTTGCATATGTCACAGTAGAAAATGCAACACCATTGCTGAGAAATTATTTTTATTGTGTTTCTATAAATAACACTTATGTAGAACAATTGCAAATTGAAAATTAAAGACCAAATTTTCTTTGATAATGCTCTACTTTAAAATATCTACTTCATAAAGTGTCTATCAGGCTTTAATAAAAATAAATTATTTACTCGTGTATGAATGAGTTGGCAAATATCAAATATCATGTATATTTAATTATAAGCACTCATTATAAGTCCAATATCTGTTCTTTCTTCTTTAGAGGACCTTGAATTTCCTGACTCTTGTCCATTCCTATCCTTAGCAAAGCTGATAGGCTACTTGTTGGTTGATACTTTATTATTCCCTGCACCTGGTTGCCACCATTCCCAGTAAGTCTAAGGTTAAGAATTCAGAACTCATATGTGAACCTACCCTGTTCTGCATCAGCCTTTGATTTGACCCTTCATTTTGTTAACATGTGTCCTGGCCAAAACGAGACATGATGAGAGGCTGCAAATGGATCAGAGCAAACTCCTCTTCATCTCCACTGATGAAAACACAATGCAAAGTCTCTGGATAGATAAGCAACACTATGATTTCTACCTGACAGGGGAAGCACAATGCTCACAATGGTGATTTTTCCCAGGATGAAATTTATTTATTTTTTAAAGATTTTATTTATTTATTTTTAGAGAGAGGGTAAGGAAGGGAGAGAGAGGGGCAGAAAAACATCAGTGTGCAATGTGTGAGAGAAACATTAATCTGTTGCCCCTTGCACATCTACCACCTGGCGCCTGGCCTGCAACCCAGGCTTGTGTCCTGACCGGGAATTGAACCGGCCATCTTTTGCTTTTTGAGACAATGCCCAACCCACTGAGCCACACCAGTCAAAGCTCTCGGAATGAAATTAGACTGTAATTCTTTGAATGTGATGACTCTAGAGTTTCTCATAAGCATAAAACATATTTACTCATGAATAAATGTTTTGTGTCTCAGTACATTTGCGTGTGTGCACTCCTAGAAAGGCTAAAACACTTGAAGCTTATTTTGAGAGAGCAGTATTGTTAAGTCTTTATTGTGTAAGAAAAAGAGGAGGATGACTAGAGAAACTTGATCAAGGTTAATTAATGACAATAGGTATTGTCTATTGATTACTATATGCCAGATACTTGCAAATATATTACATGCCTTGTCTTCTTAAATCCTTTGAGTTAAGTCTGTGGAAGCTCATAAAGTGTGTGAGTGTATTACCCTCAGTTATACTGCTCTTCCACGGGGGAGGGATCCAGGCTGAGCCAAGGGCTCTTATATTTCCAAAGTGGAGACCACTGAGTTTTAATTTATATTGTCTTTTGCTAAGCTGAGAACAAAATGGCCCATTTTTGTCATATTTACAGTTTAAAAGAGCATCATATTTATCTATCCACGAGTTTCTGTCCCAGACTAGATGTTGATTTGAAGGTTAATGGGCCCCTTAAATTTTCTATTTTCTAGCTTCAGAATCTGATTTATTGTTTTCCTCTTGAAACTACATGGGTTATTTTCTTTAAATGCCAAATTCAAAAAGTAAGTACCTATGCCGCCTCAAAGAATATAGGAAATTTATGTCATCCAGGCAGTGTTCTAGGTGTTAGGTTTATAGCAGTGAACAAAACTGGTAAAAATCCCTATACTCATGGAATTTTTATTTCAGTTAAAGGAAATAGCCAATACATAAATTATATTAGTAAAACATACGGACTTTCACAGTAGAAAATGTTAGATGCTAAGGAGTGAAATAAGGCCAGCTTTTACTGTAAAGCCCCAAAGCAAAAGCATGCTTGGCTACGTTCCAGGAGGCCACGGGAGGGGGAAGAGAAAGAATGCGGGAAAGAGTGAAGCCAGATCAGTTCCGAGGACGCATAGGCCATTCCTTATAGGGACACCATTGCAGGGAGTCATGGTGGCGGTTTGAGGTTAGGGGTGACCTAACAGGAATTATAAGTAATGGGATTGTTTTGGCTGACAGGTAAAGATCAAGCAATCAGACAAGAGAACAAGGGCAGAAGAGGAATCAGTGGGACAATTATAGGGATAATCCAAGTGAGAGATGATATTGGCAGAACTAATGCAGTGCTAGTGGGGGCAGTGGGAAATGGCCTGTCTGCAAAAATTCTGAAGGTAGAATCAACAGGATTTTTCATAGATAAAGAATGTAAGAGAAAAATTTCAAGATTTTTGTCTCTACAACTAGAAAGACGGAATTAACAAGATAGGTATGCCTACTACAAGAACAGCTTTAGGAATGAAGATGGGATTCAGGTGCTTCTTAATTTTAGGTTACACCAGAAATTCAAGGGGATTTACGAAGAAGGTAATTTAATTTCCTGAAGGAAGCCTGGAATTTGCCAGCATGTAAATAGTTTTTAAGGCAGGATTACATAATTTCTGGGGCCCAGTGAAATATAAAAGTTCAGGTCTACTTATTAACCAATTATTAAAAGAGTAGATCATTAAATGAAGTATGAGACCCTTCTGAGTGAAGGGACAAGTGTAATAGTAACACAACTAGGAAGAAAGTCCTGATTTAGGCCATGATTCCATATGTGACGATCAAGAGAGTAATGTGGATGGGTGGATGGATAGATAGGTAGATAGATAGATAGATGATAGATGCATGTGTAAGAACTGATGTCTGAGTGCTTCAATGTAAAAATATTACAGAGATGAGGAGGATTCCTTATAATTGACTGAGAAGGAGAAATAATGGCAAATCAAATATATAATATGGATTTGGACATGGCTCTTTAGGGCCCAGGCTCAGCCAAAAGAGTTAAGTTGTTGCCTCTAAAGTTTGCAATGCCCAACCTCCAGGAAACTTAGTTGAGTTTGAACTGTTGCATGGAGGGTTGATTTGGGGCTTTTCCTACCCATAAGGCAGCTTCAGATTTTCTCTATAAACTTCTGTATCTTTAAATGTTTATAAAATCACTTCCAGGAATTAATGAGAATTTGAAGTCCATTGGCAGAAGCCCTGCTGAAACGCAGAAGAAATCCATTTTTGGATGCAGGAGCCACTTTGGCGAACACACAGAGGAGGAAATACATACAGAAGCAGAGAAGGCAGCTCTAAGTGTGCATGTAGCTTTCTAAGTGGTCAGACTGTGTGCAAAGAAGCCAAATAGAACCTGGCTGACTGTAGCAAAAAGTGAGATTAAACCATCCAAGGCAAGGCAGAAATAATCAGGAATAAATAATAAATTTGTTTCTTATCCCATGGCACAAACCTGCATTGGGTGTTAGCTCTAATAATTGGTTACCTTAATACTGAAGCACTGAAAACTTAACATGTTGGATATCAGAGTCTATGGAATTCTATGTGCAGACAGCTGGTTGAAGTAGAAGTCTGATCTTTCTCCTTTAGTAATAACATCTCCCTCCTCACTCTTCCTAGAGTCTTTAATGATTCAGGCCATGACCTGCACTCAGTACACCCTGGACAGGCACAAATGACTCTTCAGAGAATGAAGAGGGAGCTGTAATAGGTCTCAGAATAGATGTCATGTTAATAGGCTCCTTTGTGCCAGCTCCTCCCTGGCTAAACCCGAGATCATTTAAATCTACTCAGTACATCTGGCTGCTTCAGGTTCAAAATGTCCATGGGCGTTGGAGGCAGAGGAAGTGACAGGCTATCAGTGGATATAATAGAAAAGATACTCCCCTTGCTCTAGGTATTAATATTTTGGAATGACATAAGGTGAAGCATTAAAAAAAAGATGGAAAGAAAGAAGGTTACATTAACATATCCGATGCCATTGTCGGCATCTTTCAATGGATTTATGTTGGTTATAGGGAGTTAATATAGTTCCCTCCCACATTCTGGTGAGTTATAATGTGATACAGAGAGCCAGTGTGTTATTCTAGCACAGACGGTGACTACCACCTTTGATGTAAGCAAATAAAGTTGACTTTGGGGCATAATTTTATTCTGCCTACTTTGATGTAAGATCACAAAAGCCCTTCCCTTGACATCATGTGGTTAGATCGTGGCTGCCAGCTATTCAGTAAACAAAAAGTGTCTGCTTTGGATACAAGCTCGCGGGCCCCTCTGTGGTCCTGCATACCTGGAAGAATGCTTTGTTAGCATCCTTTTAGATTCAAGGTCATAGGGCAAATAATCTTTGTTGTGTTACTACTATTTTATGCCTTTGAGACATTTTATAAAGATTGTCATTCCACCCTATAACCCTCTTATGAGAAAAGTATTACTTCCTCCATTTCATAGGGAAGAAATTAAAGGTCAGAGAGGGAAATAAAATCATACAGCTGTCCAGTTGCCAAGGAGGTTTTATTAGAGTTTGGATTGTCATCCAGTGGGTTGACATGGGGCTTTTATCACCTGCAAGGCAACTCCAGAATTTCTCTGTAATCTTATTTATCCTTAAAGGGGGAGGGGAAAAAAAGCTCTAAGTAGTGCTGTTCCTTTTTTACATGGCTCAGATAATTAGAATTTTCTATAGATGCACAAAACATCTATGAGTTTTTTGGAATTAAGTGCTCACTTTCAATCTTTTAATATAATCTTTCCATTTCTTCATAAATATGGAAGATAGTAAGACTCTTATAATCCATGATACTAAAGATTTATTTCTGTGGAGTGAGAGTAGGTGGTTTTTTTGTTTTGTTTTGGTTTTTTTTTTTGCTTGCTTTGCTGTTGTTGCTTTCATTGTGGTCATGATATAGATGACTTTTTCATTTCAGTAATTATCTAAAGATGGAGTTCAAAAGCTCCGTCTATCACAGGTGGGCACAGGTAACCAGGTTCTTGGTGATCGCGGACAATGAGAGAGTTTATAGCAGAGAAAGAGAGAACAGATTTATTAAGAGAGAGCAGAAAGTGGGAGCAGGTCAACTCTGAGCAGAGATTGACCCTTAGAGGCCAGAGGGCCTCTGTTCTTATAGGGTGGATATTTTCTGGCTAGTTTTAGCTGGCTTTTATTGTGCATGTTCAAGTGATCATATTACTTTTAAGCTACTGCTCATGTGATCTCCCATGATTTTCCTTGATTGCCCATCAGGGGAGAGGGGGCCCACAATGCTATTTTGTTATAATGCCATTATAATGGAGCAGGGGTCACGTAGCGTCTTCTGCACAGGTACAGTCATGATTCACCGCGATTCAGTGCTTTTCTAGAAAGTGGCGACAACCCGTCTTAGAATAGGGTCTCTGTCCTGTATCGATGCCCTTTGCCTTAGTCCTGGGGCACCTCCAGAGTTTCCTCACTCCTGACTGTCTCCTGCCTCAACTCTATGGGCAGCACGAGACCCTCCTACAAATGCTAGGCCACTGTAAGAGTTCAGATTTTAGGGCATGATTTTGGATAGATGCTTTTCCTGAATTAAATTCACATTAAAATTTTTCAGAAGCTCTTAAGAGAGCACACAAGTAAGATCAGCATTCTGTTGTAATTTGACAGCATAGTGTCTAATGGAGCGCTTGGAACACTAAGCACAGTACTGTTTAATCCTAATGTCTATGTTTATTATGCCTTCCTTTGGGTTGGTTTGCTGGAAGGATAGACTGCAGTAATATATTTAATGTGGAAACTAGCATTCCAGAATTTCTTCATGCCTAATATTTAGCAAGATTAAATTTACAGTAAATTACAGAAATGGTTCTGAATCATTTCTGCGTTGAATAATGGAAGAAAATTATCATTTATATTTATAGCAACAGAAAATTTACAAAATTTTCAAGATAGAATGGTATTTATGTGTTAATTGGACTTAGTGCTATATCTTTTAGCAAGACCAGTAGATTAAGACATAAAAATAATCCAGCTAATCAGTGTGGTGCTCCTGTCATTTTATAACAGTTTGACTTCTGGGGGTCTTTGGTGTTTGTTGTTTGTTTGGCTGTTTAAACTAAACCGACTTGCAGGGTCTTCCTGGGACAAAGCTGATCCTTGCTTATTTGAGTTGCTTTGGAATATTTACCGGTGTGATTTGCATTTGGCTACATCCTTTCCTTTACCTTTTGTCCTTTCCCTCCAGCCTATTTTCTGCATAGCAATGCTAGCTGAAGAATAGGTAGGAATTCAGAGAGGATTAACCAACACCGGAGAATTTCATGAGTATTCATATGATAATTTGCTTAAAAGTAGGTGGCAAAGCTTAGGGAGACTTAAGAGGTTTAAAGGCACATATCCACAGTTCATCAGAACCTTTTTAATTGTAGTAGATCTTTGTTTTTTTCAAATTTAACGTGGGGTTTCATTTATTGGAGGTAGCATGAGAGGTCAGGATATATAGTAATTTATTGCTTTACTGATAGATGTATTTGAATCATGTCTCTATTGAGGAAGGTATGCATGAGCCCAGTGTGCATGAGCTCAACTGAGAATCTGATTCACTTTGTGTTTCTTACTTAAAATGTCATCAGCCATGTGTCGTAGCCATTACTGATGTTCATTTGACAGAGTGGGATATTATGGAAAGCATATTCTGTACAATTGTGTAAATCAAATCTTGTATAAATCATATCTCCTTGAAGATATTCATATAACAAAAAATAATGAGAAGTCTGAGTTATTGTGTCTAGTACCTTGCATAGTTTCTTAGAGGTATATATGAAAAAAAAATAGGTTATAGGCTCTAAGGAAGTTTATACCCTGGTTGTATTTCATATAATTTACTACAAAGTTCATATACATGATAATAATTACATAGTTACACATTAGTAAGTACTCCATCATTTTCTTTTTTCAATGCATTAGTGATTTACAGTAAAATTGAAAACATTATAATTAAGATAAAATTTATCATTGATGTCTTCCTGGAGAAAGAAACTTGAAACAGAACAAATTTTCTATCACCTTGTTGAAGGGTATTCTCATATTCACTTTGAGGTCTTATGCAAAAAGACATTAGTGATAGATGAATTGAGCAGTACACTCAGTAACCTACATGGTATGATTTCACAAACAGGGGCAGCCTGCTCACTGGTGTCTGAAATTCTCCTCATGGTTTGGATAGTTCTTTACCTCAAGACTCTGCTGTCTGTTAAGAGAAATTATCCCCCCTAGGGAAAGGCAACCCCAAGGCTGATTTGGGTATTTATCATTGAACATAAATGTTTTTAGGTCCTTTATTAAAAAGGGCACAATTAGTTTGCGTTGGAGGATTGCCAGATACAATTTGACAACTTCACATTTTCAGAAGTATTATTACAGTGAACAGATGTTAATCAGGATCATAGATATGTTGTCTGTGTGTTGTAAGGAATTGGACTTCATAAACAACATGACCTTACCCACAGTTGCAAGTGGGGATAAACAGCACAAGTGCCCGTCAGTGGATGAGTGGATAAAAAAAGCTGTGGTACATTGACTACATGACAGTAAAAAAAGGAGGAAATCTTACCATTTGCAACAGCGTGGTTGAACCTGGAGATTATTATGTTACGTGAAATAAACCGGTCAGAGAAAGACAAATACTGTGTGATCTCACTGATATATGGAATCTAATGGACAAAAGAAAATGACAAACAAAATAGAAACAGAAGCATGGATACATTGAACAGACTGACAGCTGTCAGAGGGGTAGGAGAGGGGAGAACTGGATGAATGAAGGTGAAGGAATTAAACAAACAAAAAAATTCATAGACACAGACAATAGTGTCTTGATGGCCAGAGGGAAGTCGTGGGGTGGAGGCTGGCTGGAGGTTGGTGGAGGGGTAGGGGAAATGGGGACATCATTAATAGCCAATTATAAAAATAGAGGTAATAGTCAACAATAAAAATAGAGTTTAAAAAAACAAAAATCCTTGAGTATAATTAAGGGCATTTTCAATAAATACCTTCTCATGCAACCTTAGCGGAGAAGCTGGAATAATTTCAGGAAACGATTGTTATTTGCATTATCTTAGATCAGGTTTACCAACATTAATTTTTTTTTCCTCCCTTCAGATGTACATCCAAACAACAACACTTACTGTCTCCATGAGTTTAAGTGCTTCGGTGTCTCTGGGCATGCTCTACATGCCCAAAGTTTATATTATAATTTTTCATCCAGAGCAGAACGTTCAAAAACGCAAAAGAAGCTTCAAGGCTGTGGTGACAGCTGCCACCATGCAAAGCAAACTGATCCAAAAAGGAAATGACAGACCAAATGGCGAGGTGAAAAGTGAACTCTGTGAGAGTCTTGAAACCAACAGTAAGTCATCCGTAGACTTTCCGATGGTCAAGAGCGGGAGCACTTCCTAATAGATGTACGTTGAACATTCTTCTACTAGTCTTGGGGACTGTGCCACATGGTTCCAGGGGCATGATGGTACTTGCACACTCTGAGGCCATCATGGCTGTTAGAACCACCTGGTTAGAACCAAACGATTTCAAGATGCATGGCTCTCCTCCAGAGCATAAACATGCACCCACAATCTCTTTCCAAAATGTGACACTTAGGTCTCCTTTTGGGGCATTACAGGGCTTAAAACTTGAGACTGTCTTCCAAATATAAAATTATCTTTCAGTAATTAGGAACAATTCTTTAATCTTTGTTAGTTTGTTATGGGTTGCTTTTTATAGAATTGATAATTACCTAATATTTATAGAGCATACTATCAATGATCTTACACAAATAAATGTTATTTGGATATTTAGGGAAATAAGAAAACTGGTTAACTGACATATGACGTTAATACCTGTTTCCCCCGGGTGGTTCCCTTCTTTGGCTTCCTTTGATTCCCTTTCTTTAACATATTATGATAATTAGAACTCTTATCCAAAAGCCTCATGATGCTGAAAATAGGATCCTTTTCTACAACACCATTCCAATTTTCCCTTCCATATCTACCTTCCTCTTCCCTGTAGTCTACCCCCAAAGAAGCATGTTTAACAATACACGGATAACAAGCTAATCTAGGAGAGTTTAACTGATCTATTCAGTTTATCTTGTTATCTATGGAAGAGTAGCAAATAGATGAAGATTTTATTGTAAATAGCACCAGAAAGCTGAGTAGAGTTAAAAAAAACAAACAAAAATAACCAACACCACATCACTAGTTCTGCAGATGGATCAAAAATAAATAAAAACAAAGATACATGCAATGAGAGTGGCTTCCTATCTTCTAGCAATACGACATAGATATTTAATAATTAAGGCTAAAACCCTATGCAGAAACATCTCCTTCCTCTTAGATTCCTTCCGCAGGCTGTTTCCCCTATTCTCTATACTTTTGACATGAATTATAGGGAAGATTAAGAGTTGATTTTATCTGCCTTAATTACAATAACAGTTTATAGTCTTCACTAGATTTATAATCCTTCTTGAACATCAAGATTCTCAGGTGAACATTATTTACTCTAAATGCCCCACGTGCAGAAGTACCCTTAGAAGATAAGTATTGATTAATTAAACTTATTGGCTTCAATTACTATCAGACTTCTTGAAATTCTTGGCCAGATCCTCTAGGAAGATTACCTTCAACTCACTAATACCAAATTTATTCACTTGTAAAGAAAGAAGCTTTTTAAGAAATCTACAAATACTCCCTACATATTCACCTTTCTACAAACATGAAACCTAGAGAAACTGCAAGAGAAGTCCTGATAAGAATGGGTTATGTTAAAAAAAAAAAAAGAAAGAAAAAGTTATGGTCATCTCTGATTATAGGTTAGCAATTAACTAATAGTGAGCCTATTTAGGCTTCTAACAAAAGATGAACCGTAGCTACTCTCAAAGTCATTAGAGTAGAATGCTTATGATTTGAGGGCAGAATCTTCTCTGCTTTTCTGCCTTGAAAGCATCAGTACAGGAAGGTAAAACCTGTTGAAGGATGACCAGAAACCACTGTTAGTCAATGAGATGCTCTGAACAGTGACTCTGCTCAGTAGGACTCACCAGCATCTAGAATTGTACTTGTTTCTTAGCCTCAATACAGAAGGCTTTACATACTATGGTTCCCAACAGGAACAACCAAAGATACAATGAAATAAATACCAGTGATCCCAGACTCATCTCTGGACTGTGGTGAGAAAAAAATTCATCAACCTTTCCCACCCTTTTAAAAAATAAATAGGTTCCCTGAAGAGGAAAATTTTGAGTATTGCTAAAGAATAACCCCATATTATAGAACTAAGTCTCATACATTTTCTTTCTCCCTCCTATTATTTTATGTTGATGATGAAAATGAAAATGATACAGCATGTGTCCACTTCCCTGTTTTCTCTGAAATAAGAATGAGAAATTACAATTGCGAGGCCTGAAGGAGTCCCACGCTCACTTTTGGAATATAAAGAAAGTTAAAAAGGTGAATCAAGATCAAGTCAATTACCACCTAAAAGGAGGTTAAATTATACTTTAGAGATTTATTGTATTCATCTTTTATAGGCATAGTTTGGATTTGAATAAATTGTGCCCAGATAAAGTGATTATAGTTTGCACATTCAGGAGAGATAGCGCATGAAATCTTCACATATTCTTGAACAATCCCACTCCAGTAAACATTGTTAACTTTTGTTCGCTTGCATGGCTACTATCATGGACCCCAGTGTTCCTGTTATCTTTACTACATGTACCAGTGGTTTTAATGGAGTCAAAAATCTTCTGAAAGCGTAAACCCTCTAAAAGTTCCAATAACTTGAATAGCTTAAATGCAATATGTGTCTTCTAAAAGTGCATCATGTCTTTAGAAGTATAACTAAATACTGGGAAAACCTTTGCCATTTACTCTCTGTTACTAACCCCATACCTCCGCAGATTTTAAACACCTCCCCTTGCAGTGCGTGGAGTCTATTCTCAATACGTCCAGGGCTGATGAATGCGCTGGAGCAGTCTCCTGTGGCTGCATTCCCATACTGTCCTACCAGACTTTTGATAAGTCACCATTACTACAATAAAGTGAAAGTGCCATACAGGAAAAAAGTGTTTTGTGAATTCTAAATCACTGAATAAAGGCAAATATAACATTGTTGCCATGAAAATATAGATTTGCCTGTGGTTAATAGAAAATAAAAGACTTAAATTCAAAAACTGTTGCTTTAGAATCCCTCTTTTTTTTCTTTTTAAAAATATGTTGAGGATTTTGATAATTATGACTATGGTTCTATTGTTGGGATTTCTCCGACCAATTAGCTGTATATTGTTGGTATATGTGCAATCGGCGATGTTTTCCCTTCATGACCATGGAGCAGCTCCTCTAGCCCATCATATATAGAAACTTCATCTTAACGATGACTTGTTAATGCCAGAAATTCTGGTCACATATTTAAGATTTTAAAGCTTCAAAAGCTACACAGAAAAAAATACAAGTAATGTGAAGCTGGAAGGGAGACCAACAGGTCCATGTTAATTACTGAATTTGCAGAATAGTACATTTCAAACAAACCAACAAAAAGGTTGTGTTGTTTCAGGAAAGGGCAGGATGGAGTTAGAAACAAAGTTGATACATATGAATTTTATCACCTGCACCAGATTAACAAATAACTGTGACATGGTATTCCCTAGCTATGCTCATGAATAATTCATGAAAACAGCTACCACTAGAAGTAGATCTGCTTTCTCTAGCTTATGAGCACAGTGTAGTGTACACAGGAAATTCGTTGTGGCTGTATTCTAAAACTAATTTCCACATATTTATCACCACTGTAAAAACTCTCTCTACTAGCACATATGTACATCTCTGATTCATTTTGCTCTGTAATACTTCTGGGATAAAAATCCTTGCAAACTATCTGCCATTCACAAGGTTTTTGCCATATCATTGTTTTCATGTTGACTAAATCATCAGTTTCCAGATCCTTTCACTCCTTTTTCTAAGCATTAGAATTACTAAGATTGCTTTCCTTTTCTAAATGATAATCTCAATTCTCAACAGAATTCTACCATCTTTTCCCCTAGTGATCACTCCTAGAAGTTTAAAAAAATGAAGTATGGCCCTTTAATTGGAAATGATTTTAAAGCTGGAATGATCATTGAAGATGGTGTGATCCAAATCATTTTCTGTTGAATAAACATACGAATATCATCCTCTTTAAGATCTTTTTCACAATTGTTCTTGTATTTCAACCATAATGTTTCTTTCTAGCTACCCACAAGTTTGATAAATATTTCCTACATTTTTAGTTACTGTTTAATATACTGAACAAAGCATAAAATTGAACAACCTTTTTGAGGGTCGTTTTTCTAACTCATGACAATTTTTCTTTATCTTGTGTACAAAGCTTTATGAAAGTCCATCAAAGACATAGTTGAAGTACAGATTTTATTTTCTTTGAAGATATTTAGAGGCATATGAAAGTGTTATATGAATTGGAAATAAAAATAAATAATAAAAGTAAATGAGCATAAAAATCATTATATTTCAGTTCACACCAAAACAAATCTAATGGTCATCTACCTTTCGGAAGGAGCAAGTAGAAGAGTAGGATTCCATATCGATTTGCTCAGACAACAGCTGGTCCCCTACAAACCTACTCTGCTTTCATTCTCACAAAAACCCAATATTTTAGATTTTTGACCAGTGATGACACTGAGGACCAGCAACCTGGTTAAGTAAACGTTTCCACTCATTTCGTAAGAAAAAATATAATTTAACACCAGGTCTAAAATATACTTCCTTTCCACTGTGCCACAAAACGAACCTAGAAGAAGTGTGAACAATGTAGATAAGCAGATATGTCACCTATATTGGCACAAATCTCATACTATTCAATAATGTTAAAAATAGCAAAAACACTTACAATTAGCGCTTCTTTCGGCTACCAGTGCTAATGTTAGTGATGGTGCACTTTGTATGACCCCAGTCTCTGAAGACCTTGTCTGGGCCATCACCAGCAGATGTACACTGAAAGGAAATGAGTCTGAATTATTGCAGAGGAGGAGCTTCGCAATTTCCTTATTCAATGTTCAAAAACCAAATTATTCCTTTTTTAGTTATTTTTTTATTTTTTGATTATAGTTGACATACAATATTATATTAATTTCAGGTGTACTACCCAGTGATTAGACATTACATGATTTACTAAGTGATCATCCCAGTAAATCTAGTACCCTTCTGACACCATGTATAGGTATTACACTAACATTGAGTATATTCCCTATGCTGTACTTTACATTCCCATGACTATTCTGTAACTATCAATTTGTACTTATTAATCCCTTCATCTTTTTCATCTGTCCCCTCACACCCCTCCTATCTGGCAACCATCAAAATGTTCTCTCTATGAGTCTGTTGCTCTTCTGCTTTTTTGTTTATTTTGTTCTTTAGGTTCCACATAGAAGTGAAATCATATGACACTCTCTTCCTCTGCCTGACTTATTTCACTCAGCACAATAACCTCTAGGTATATCCATGTTGCTGCAGATGGCAGGATTTAATTCTTTTTTATGGCTGAGCCATATTCTGTTATACGTATCACCTCTTCTTTCCTCTTCTTTACTTAAACACTTATTGATGGATATTAAGGTTGCTTCCCTATCTCTATTATTGTAAATAATGCTGCAGTTAATATATGGATGTATATATCTTTTTGATTCAGTGTTTTGGATTTCTTCGACTAAATATCCAGAAATGGAATTGCTGGGTCCATCTTTGTCTCTTGTTATATAGTCTTTGTTTTAAAGTCTATTTTGCCTAGTATAAGTATTTCTACCCTATCTTTTTAGTTTTCATTTCCATTTTCATGAAATATCTTTTTTATTCCTTTATTTCAATCTCTTTAGGTCTTTTGATCTGAAGTGAATCTTTTGTAGATTGCATATGTAAGGAGGGGTCTCTCTATATTATTCATTCAGCTTCCATATGAAACTAAATTATTCTTTAAAAATCTGTTTCATCCTGAATTGGATTTATGTAGTAAAATACATACATATTTTGCATTTTTCCCATATATTTCTTCTTCTGATTATTCATTCAAATATTCCTCTGAAAAACAGGACATCACATTTGGATTTTAGAACAGAGTATTTATTCCATCACATCTTTCAAAATCTCAAAGAAATTGTTTGGATTTAGATTTAGATTTTCTGGAAACTTAAGTTTGAATGTAAATTTGACTTAGAATATTTTGTGACTCATATCATTTTAATCATCTTCCAATAATGATTTTCACTTTATAAATAGTTGGTACTAGAACAATTATATATTCATTTCCTTCTCTGAGGTTATTTTTAAACATGTCCATTTGTAACCTTTGGATGAAAGCAAATCATAAATATGTATTGACAATACACATTTACTTTAATATTTACAGATATTCTATGTACTTGATATTTTACTATGTTTCCTTTTAGAATTTACAAGTATCATTTTTGAATGGAAGATATTCTCAAAGTACAGCTAACTATAATCAGTAACCCTTTTTGGTCACCAAAGCAGACTCACAGAATTTAACGGAAGTTGTAAAAACTTTTTTTTTGTATATTTCAGGATAGATAATTTATCTATTCTTTCATTTTTCATACTGCAAATCTTTGTTAGTTAAAACATACATTTAATTAAATTTTATCTAAATTTATTAAAGATGATAACTGTTACGTTTTTAGTGTCCTGCTAAATACCTATACTGTGAATGAGACTATTAGTTTCACAGATTAAAATTGCTACTGCATTTTTATTCCTACAACCATTAAGTTCCTACTACATGGTTTAAAAAATAATAAGTAATATAGTAAAATGTGAATATTATAATAGTCATTATGGAATTTAAATATTAAAATTATTTTATCAAAGTAATTTTTATTATATACTATTAATTTCTCTTAATTTATCTTAACAGCTTCCTCTACCAAGACAACATATATCAGCTATAGCAATCATTCAATCTGAAACAGGGAAATGATACAATATGAAGAAATCTGGTATGTGATCTAAAACAATGAACATGACACCGCCAAAGACTCACTCCTGGAGATCTCTGTAGACTACAATCAATCAAATCAATAGTTAATCTTGTAAAGAACAAAAAGTAGCCATGAGCCAAAAGTATCAATAACAGAGAGTGAAGAAACCCGTTTTCTACAATACAACCAATGAGTGTCAAGCTAAAGTATTGCTTACTCATGAGCAGTTAAAATTAAATCACAAAAGGAAAACTAATGTTAGCTTGTGAAAAAAAAATGCTGTTGAAATAAACCATGTCTGATGTTACTCTTGTAAGTATTTTTCTGTGATTGTGAGAACTCCTGTTCTTGTCCCACATTGTTCAACTTGTATAAGACAATGAATCTGTTTCCTGTAATGGCTGACCGGATTGAAGCCCTGGGTTGTGCTAAAAATAAATGCAATGGTTGACGCATGCAATTTTTATACAAATAATTTATTTCTAATAATAAAGGAATGTTTTGCAAATGTTGAGAGTTGTTTCGTTCCAGTTTTAAAGCCAGGGAAAAATCTTTCCAGTTGGCCCTTCTGCTGTTATTTAATTCCTGCTCTAAAAGCCCAAGGAAATACAGTTTCTGTGAAGGACATGTTTTTGTATATTCACATGTGTATGAAGAAGATCATCTTTTATTCCCAAATGGAAAATAATTATTTGTGTAAGATTTTGTGATATTTCAAGGTTTATGTATCAGTGTTTCATAGTAGTTGCTTCATTTATGAAGAACCAAGCAATAGTTTGAGGTGAATTGCTTCAGGTATCAAAATTAACAAATAATAAGTTAAACTATACCTGGGAGAATATCATATGAAAATCACCATCTTAAAGTATATCAGAGTGTCACTGAAATTTTCCATTTCTAAGTTATACCTTTTGCCTAATGAAATACTGCAAGGTATCTAATGTTAACCTTTTCTCACCTGGACCTAGTATCCACTGAAATCAGTGAGGTAATGGCCCTTACCCAGTACATTCCTCAAAGCACAGAATTAGCATATTTATTCCCTTGGCATCACTAAAGAAACCACAGTTCAGATAATATGTCAATGCTTTCTTATTTTCCAAATGAAAACATTCATTGGTTCATAGAACAGTATCATTAAAGAGAGAGAAAGAGTATGGGAGCTCGTGTCATGTTAATAAACCATGCTAGGATAGATAAAGGAGCCTGTTAAAGGCTTTCAAATCTGTTCCCATTTTCATCATAGGCTACTCTATATTCTATACAATCCCAGACATCCATCAAATCAATGGGTCTCTACAATCATTTTGTTAGTAAATGCTCTCTCTGCTGAGTTAGCTTGGACGGCTCATTGCACTCCTTATAGATATAAAGAGGTATAAGTGCTCTGTAGCTTCAACCCAAATACCAACGGTGACTTTATTTAATAGAGACACTTGGAGTAGCATAGTTCAGTCTCCTTCAACATATAGTAAAATTTCCCAGATACCTACCCAGACAGAAAGCTGCATACATAAGGAAATGCGTACTTATTGGCCTTTGGTTGAGTTTCTCCTAATAGTATTTATTTTTTGTAAATAATATTTATATCAAAAAGTAAGAATATTATTTTCAAATTTTTAAACGATCCACAAATGACTGATAAATATAATCCTGTAATCAGGATTCTAAACCCACCTCTAGGTGTGCCTTTTTAGATAAGACCTGGTTTAAAACAAAATAAACTCATAACTGTACATTTGGTATATTCTACTGTGCCAGGTAGCTCAGAACCAATAGCCATACCAAGAAGAAATTGCAGCTGTATTTTAATTTTTAAGTTGGCAGTTTTCTTTGTATTGGATATTATTAGTGACTTTTAAAATTTTTACTTAATTTTAATTGGTAGATATCCATGTTTGGATGAGAAAAATGCTTGAATTTTATAAGCCTTGCATATCTTTCAGAGAGAAAAATTCAAGTACATTTTCATGTTTTCATTTACTAATTGACTCTAATCAGGGTAAGGGGATATTTTCATTTACTAATTGACTCTAATCAGAGTAAGGGGATGATTTTTGCTCTTATGAGAGCAAAGCTGGCTCTCAGGTTAAAGGTAGGTTTTTTATTGTTATTATTATTATTATTATTATTTTATTACATTTTTCTTTCAAGGTTTAGGAAGAAATAAAATATTGAGCATAATTCAAAATATTTTTAAATTGTTCTTCCTATTACTACCTTACCAATCAGTTGTTTTCCTAAGTGCTTTTTTATAAATAATTGATACATGTTTTGTGTTCTAGAAAATCTTATTTTACTTATAATAGAGTTGAATAATAGTTCTGGTGGATTCACATAAGCCAATCATCCTTTATACATTATCTCAGTGGGAAACTTTCTCCTTGAAAGAACTATAACCCTTCCTGGACAGTAGGAAGATAAGCTCCCTCAACCTCTTAGAGTAGTAGCTGGAGAATTCTGACCACCACTGTATTATCTTCTCAGGGATTTTGCTGAGGGCTCGGGAGGTGGTCATATAAGCTGGGGCAATGAGGGGAGACCTCCTAAGGAGAAGAATTTAGCCATGTGCTAGTGGCAGTGGTTTACAAGTCCCATGCTTTAAAATAAACTGCCTGTGTACTATAGATAAGCAAATAAAAATTGCATGGAAAATATAGTATTTTATTCTTGAGAATCGACCTTGTGTTTTATTCTGGACAAGAAATGTCACATCTAATCTCAGCCATGCCAGAGAGAATGCTAAAAATGCAGCCCAAGGTAATATTCAGCAAATGTCACTAGTATAAGATGAGCGGTATATTAGTGTGACCTTGAGCCAGATATGACCTCAATTTTTACAAGATTTTAGCTTATACTAGTTTATATTTAAAGGTGTCTAAATCAATGATGGTTAATTTGTCACAAACTAATTTTTTGGTTAAGAAAAAATACTCATAAATTTAAACTTGAAGGATGACCCATTGGAACATGAACAGGAACTGAATGACTAACTTAATTTTTAGTGTTTATCAGAAGTTTTTACCAAAAAAAGTGTGGCATATCAGATGAGCAAGATTTTACATTTTTAATTTGAATTAAGTACCATAGTACAGGAACTAGAAGAATGAAAGTTTGTATCATTTATGTATTTTTTCTTTCTAACTTTATATTCCCAAGTATATACCTATGATGGTATAGAAGAATATTAACAATTTTCTGAATTACATTAGCCAACACTGATATTTATTTAGTAGCAAGTGGAAAAAATGGTATTCCTAAACTCTGTTATACAACCTTACCAATTTTCTCATTTCATTTTCTTTTAATGTCAGTATTTCCATCTATCCTTTAGAAAAAAAATTGCTGAAAATGAGTTTGCATGAAAGAATAATTGAAAAATAATAACAAATTGTAGAATACTCTAATCATCTATAATAATCTTTAGAAATGATTCATTTTGCTTTTGTTATGGTTCTCCTTTGATGAATATTTGAATAATGAAAAAATGACTATAACTAGAAGAAAAGATTTCCTGAATAAGAAATCACATCTGCGAATGTTCTGAACCTTGCCGACTGTCCCCCTTGGAAAGTCTCATGTTAAAAGCATAGTAGCAACAAGCAGAACAAGAGTTGTTTTCAAAAACTATTTTATATGTCTATTCTATGTTTGTTTAAAATTTTTGTAGCATAACCTTTAATGATGTTATTGCTTTTGGATGCCATTATTTCATCATTTAATTCAGCCCTTTACTAGGACAGTCAAAATAGTTTTCTCTATGTTGAACTCAGTGTGTTATCAATGTAAAGTCTCATACAGTTTTACTCATCTGTTTTCAGAGTGATAAGGATAGAGAAAAATAATTTTGACCTATTAAATACATTTTTTTCTAATTACCTATTGCTTAACTAAGAAGCTTCAGAAAAGCTAATTTGAATAGATAACTTGTTACAGTCGAGAAGTCCAGCGAGGATTAGGACCTATGAATATACAAGAATTGACCATATAATGACCTGGAAGTATGGATGATGTAGTTATAGAAAACAGGGAAGACAGATAATCAGTGTAATGTTTCAGTTTTTGAAATAAGCAAGAGATCATTTACCAATGAATTTACTCCCATTATGGAAGTTCAGTAGAATATAAGATGATATGAAAGCTAATAAAAATTATTAGGGTGTTACAGTATAATTTTGAAATTTAAAAGTATAATTCTCATTCAGAGGTAACATGAACAAGCCAAGGACTTTATTCAAGTCGTTAATTAATAAGGGAACCAGTAAGATGTTAAAACTAGTACAAAGAGCATTTGAAAACCTAGGAATATACACACACACATGCACACATATATAATTTACCCACATATATATATTTACCCATAAATACACATATATATAAATATAAATATATAAATATTTACCCATATATATGGGTAAATCAGAGGGCTAGATACAAAACTAGCTTGGTGCCTTACAGTATAATAAATCATAAACATTGAGGCCGTTCCATTGGACAGACACTACTTGAAAGCTTGAATCTACTGGATAAAAATCAATAAATGAATCCCTGTACCTACACGACTATAAAGTAGTTATCCTAATAGAAATTCAAATGCAGCACCATGCTAAATGAATAACAGTTATTATCTTTTGCCTATTTCCAGATACTGAATAATTTTTCTGATGAGTGATATTTCATTGTTTTCCTTCCTTTAATTTCAAGCATTACATCATCAGTATTTTAATAATGAAGATCACAAATACAACTAAGATCATGTTAAGATAATCCAAGTGAGTAATGGAAGGGCTCTGGGGTGGGTCTGTGCTTCAGTGATTTTCTCTTGCCTTTTGAACTCTGATTTACCCAATTCAGAGGCAGGGTTGAATAATATGGAAGATAAGTGTGAATAAATGGGTAGGTAGCTGCCTGCAGCAAAGAGTTTCTTACCTGGCAGTTCCAAAATAATCTGTGAAAATGTGATGTCTTCCCCTCACCCCGCAGGTACTGTCATCTCTCATGGGTATTTTCTCTCCCCTTTTGTAGTATATTACTCAAAAGTAAAGATTAGCTTTTAAAGAGTATCCCTGAAGTTGACAAACCGTGGACAATTTACCCTATCTCCATGCATGTCCTCTGTTTGTCACTGGCTATTAAATCTGTCCTGTCCTAACAAAGGCTTTTCTAGGATCCTGCCACTGGTATCTTCCAGGCAGGAGAAGCAAGAATGAAATCTTAATCAAAAGGCGGGAGCGGAGGGGGCAGGTGTGATAAATGGAGCTCTGCTTTTGCACGCATATCCTAGAATTTCAGACCTTCATCTACCCCTCACTTCCCTCTGGCATCCAGGCCCTGCAGAGCAGGTTAACGGTGAGTGTAGGGCCATGGGACTCTCTTTCCATATAGAACCCAATTTCTGAATAAAGTACTGGAAGCCCTGGAGCTCAGTGGTCTCTTTGAGAGTCTTTACTGATCTGGTAAGAGGAAGAAGTGGTAGCCTGTATAAGGCAACATTATAAAATTGAGAAAATATGGTCTTTTTTTTTTTTCCCTCTCATAGTGTCCTTAAATTTTTTTATACCTTTTGATGATGTCACCCAGGTGACTGATATCCTCAGTCTACATTCTAGGTACTCAGAGATCCACCTTTCCCATTTTCCACTTTTGGATTCATTAATACTTTCCTGTGCACCAACGACTCAATTCCAAATTGTTTTTCTAAGTTAAAGTTGTCCACACCCCCTTATACACACAGAAGTAAAAGAGGCATATCAAAGGCCCCTAGTGAAGCTACTGCAGCTGGATTTTAAGCAATAAACCATATAATTAAGATAGTTAAATCATTGATTTTACTTAGAAACTATTTGTTGAAGACCTCCTATGTAGCAGATATTATAGATGTTGAGAATATAACAGTAAAGAAACAATAAACCAGAAAACCCTAGCTCTCCTGGAATTTATATTTCTGTAGGAAATACAAATAGTAAATAAGATACATATATTAATATAGGGGATGATAATAATAAATGTTGAGAGGAGAAAAAATAAATCAGAGAAAGTAAATAAGAAATGGTTTAAAAAAAGAAATGGTTAAGAAGCAGCATCTGTATAGTGCAGGGTTCCAATTTTACACAGAATGGTTAGTGAGATGACATTTGATTAAAGGTCTACAGAAAAATGAGGGATTGTTCTATGCACTGTCCTGGGGAGAATTCTAGGCAAAAGAATAGCAAGGAGACATGAGTCCTAGGAAGAAGCATGTCTAGACCAGGGTAAGGCAAAGGGTGGAGGATGGGGTAGAGTGTAAGATCTTATAGGGTCTTGTAGGTCATTGGAAGAACTATAAATTTTACCGTGAGTGATGGACGACGCTTACAGGATTTTGAGCAAAGGAATAGCATAGAGGGTCTTAATTTAAACCAAATCTTTCTAACTGCTGTAATGAGAAGAGAATCACCACAAGGAGGGAAAGGGGCCAGCAGCACAGACACCACTTATACGACTCTTGGATGATCCTGGGTAGAATGATCAGAAACTGGGAAAGCAGGGAAGGTGGTGAAAAGTGGCAGGCGCTGTGTGCATTTTGACAGGATATCTTACTAATTAGCTGATAGATTACATGGACATGGAGAGAAGGGTGATTCCAGGGTTTTTGTCCTGAGTAACTGAAAGGGTGACGTTGCTATTTACTGAGATGTCGGAGACCAAGAAGAATGAGTTGAGGAAAACATAATTCATACAAAAGTATGAATGCCCAAGATTTCTTCCCATTCAAGCTTATTAATTTGCATTTTAAAAGCTACATGGATAATTAATTGGAATAACTGGAAACCTTGAGATGAATATGGGGATAGGAAATACTATGAGAATGAGCATTTGTTCCCTGTGAAATATTTTAGGCAGGGTCTCAGATCATCTCCCTTCTCCCTTCATCACTGAACCCTTCTCTTTTCTCTCAACTCCTTCCAGGCCAAATCCTGAGCTAATTTTCTTTAAATTCCTACTTATCTCTACAGCACTTATCTGCCTCCTGAGCCCTATCTCAGTTATTCTGTGGTCATTTTTAAATTCTTCTGACTGTCGTGATTGTTGATACTGTATTGGTTTCCTTGAGGAATGGCCTATGAGTCTTTAAATCAACTTTAATCCCTAACATTCTACTTCCTTGGTTTCTGAATTTTTTTAAAGTAAATGGTGCTCTTCAGAATATACCCTAGAAAAATTATCTTTTATACCCAATGTTTTATCCCAATCAAGGCTCTCTTTTTGTTCAAGAGAGTTAGTTACCTTCTTAAGAAATGTAGCTATCTGTCTGAAATATAGAATAAGTAAATAAAGGGGATAGTGCCTGAAATCATAAACATTAAGGGGTTGCAAAAATATACAATTTATGTTGTCTGCTAGTATAAAATCCCCCTATATCTCAGGGGATTGCCTTTTATTCCCCCCAGTCATTATTTCATTCCTTCAATCATTCCTTTGTTTATTCTTTTTTTAATCTTCTACTGAGGATTTTTTTTTATTGATCTTAGAGAAAGAGGGAGGGAAAGAGAGAAATATTGATGTGAGAGAGAAGCATCTATCAGTTGTCTCTTGTACACGCCCCAAACCTGCAACCTAAATTTGTGCCCTGACTGGGATCAAACCCGCCACCTTTAGGTGTGAGAGACGATGCTCCAGCCAACTGAACCATTCGGCCAAGGCCTTTATTCTTTCAGTAAGAGCAATGTGAGAAGTCATACTTTCATTCTTCTGCAAAGATGCAAAAAATTTACTAGCAGGGAGAAGTGATGATACCTAATTATAATAATTACAATAAATATAAGTTATAATGGTTAAGATTATGAGGCTCTTATTTTATGTCAGACAGCTCAATAACTGTTCTACTGGAGTAATTCTTGCAACAGCTTTATGTGTCAGGCATTATTATTATTCTTGTTTATAGCTAGTAAAATAAAGGCAAAGATTGATTAGAGCCAACTTGCTGGAGATCAAACAGCAGCTAGGTGTGGAGCTTCTACAGAGCTGCAGTGACAGACAGAATCAGGACAGAATACTCCAGGGGTGGGCTGGGAAGTTAGGCACGAGCTGTGAAAGCAGTTCTTGGGATCCTTTGATTTGGATTCTGATACCAGTGTGTTCGTGCATTATCTGTCCTAGTAAAGCCATCCAATCTTCTAAGCTTTGGGAAATATATTTAGACGGAGAAATATTCTTTGGGTAAATTCAAGTTAGTGTCAACTTTTTTATTTGATTGAGTTTTCATGCTTAGTCTGAGTTCCCTGTACTATAAAGGTTTTAAATTATCCGTGCACATCACAAGACCAGATACAGAATGGAGGCCTTTTTCCTCACGGTCCATGATTTATCTTTTCAAATACTATGAAATAAATCAGAGAAAACCGACAAGACCACTTGAGGGAATTATTTACAACTTAGTAATAAATTCACATGTCAAACTAGTTTTATAATTTGCTATATTTAAGGTAACTTTACTCAGAAGTTCAGTCAAATCATTTGCAAATGTGTTATTATACCCTTAGGGCAGCAAGTCATGAGTGTTTCTTTTATGCACAGGTAATTTCTGAGGTAACTAGAGCATGATCTCCTTCGTAAGATACAGACATTGTTATCATGTCTTTCAGAAAAAAGCAGATCAAAGCTGATGATTAAAGTTCAGTGTCAAATCACCAACCAGTAATTGAGCCAAGAACAGAACCTCACAGTCCACAGTGCTGGGCTACTCCCTCCTCTCTTAGGCCACACTGACCCCAGCCATCATCATTCTGTTCTGAACACTGTCATTACCCGATGGCTATTTACTGGGCCCACAACCTTAGTATTGCTGTTAGCAGAAGTTGTCTTCATTCTTGAAGTTTATTACAATGGAAACTCCTGGCAGAACAAAAGAGCAGAATTGGCAGAGATGTTGCTGTATTTTTACCAGCAGGTCCCTATCTTCTAGGTCAGAGGGGAGAGAGAAGGTGTTTGGATATTCAGCTGATAGTCACCTTTACTGTTGCTATAGTGGATCCAGGAATCAATTTAGGAAAATGGCTTTCAGGTGTTTTAAAGTTTTAACCATCTAAGCCCTATCTAGTCCTCCCTCGCCGCCCCCCACCCCACCCACTCTCCCTCTCTCTTCCTCCCTCCCTCCCTCTCCAACATTTGTGACGATTTTTAAGAAGCGAAAACTAGACCCAGTTTGAGTTATATAAAATGAAATTTTCAAATTCTAAAATCAATATATCTATTCATGCATTGTACCTGGGCTTTTGAGGACATGTGTCTTCTATCAGCGGGATCTGAGATCTGAAATAGATTTTTAAGGGGCCCTGGGGCTTCTGGATGGGCTCAGTAGTCCATAATGGCTTTATGGAGTAGATCAGTGAACCAGCACACAGGATTTATGTGATAGGCCTTAGCTGTTATAAAGAAGCTGTAATAGCCTATTGTAGGAAAAGCCTCACTTTTCACTTTTCAGAAAGTACCTAAATACCAATTTACACAGTAGGGATTTTTAACTAACAGTGGCAGCTGTCTTCAGTAAAGGAGGTATTTTTTTACTAGTAGTCAATAAGAAAAATTTGGCACCTTCAATGTATTTAATTTTTAAGTATATTGACTACAAGTATTAATATAATTACCATATTTATAGATCTCATTCTACTTTCAGAATATAAAAGTGGCATATGTAATGTGAATAATAAAGAGAAAATGTCTTCTTAGTATATTCCTTATTGCTGTCAGCTTTAGAAATTCACAAGTGTGTTAAAATATATTTTAACTTAATTTTCATCATTCATACATGATAATGATTCCTTCTTTCTCTCATTATATGAAATGACTCAAGCTCTATTAAGCTAAATAAATATTTCAAATCATTTTGAATATTCAGTGATAACAAAATTGAGTCACACTATGGAACTGAAATATTCGATGATGGTATTTTATTTGGAGATTGTACACAGGTCACTACCATATCTACATGATAAAAAAATTATTTTTTAATGACTGGATAAAATCCATTAATTATTACATAGACTACAGATTTTTGTAATGAAAAATGTAATAGGAAATATTCAGAGTATATTCTAAAATTGCATTATTTGAAAGCTTAATTTAAATAGTATGAGTATGGTATGATTCTCCACTTACTAAGGTGACTGGCACCATATTTTGAAACATAAAAATAACTACCCCCCAAAAAAGTAAACACCAACTATCAATAAATGGTGATAATTTTCTAAATTAAAATATGTAAAGCCTATATAAATACATGTGGGCATGTTATTTTACAAGATAGGCAAACAGCAAACAGAAAACTTAATTCTCAGGTTTCTACCATACCCACACTATCATTTTATCATGTGCAGCATCAGAGAAGGGCCATTTAAGAACTAGATCTTTAAAAATTATACTTTTAAATTATAAAAATAAATTATAAAAATATATTTTTATATAATTTTTATATATATACACATACACACATGTATGTGTATATATATACACTATATATACCCACCTATATATACATATATAATATGTATATAATCTGTAAGCCTAAAATTAGTTAAAAATAAAGGTGTTTAAAAATCCATAAATCCTCCCTACCTCTCTTCTTTGATTAGTATCCACTAGCCCCAGAAGTTCGCATTAAGGGTAAAGTAGGACACATATTTCAGAAACCAACTAAAATGAAAACACTAAGAATCATTTGAATCCAGTATTTCTGCAAGACTGGGCTGAATACTACTTGCATGTGGGTCCATCGGGATGTGGTCTAAACTATAGATTATAAAGCCCTGCTTGAGGCTTATTGAATTAGAATTTCAGCAGATGAGGCTTGAGAACCTGCATTTTTAAATGAGTACTTGTGAGAATCTGCTGCTGAACAAGTTTGAGAACCACTGGGTTGGAGGAAAGAGTTGGAAGAACTTTCTACTTTAAATAATCCTGTAAAATGAATTTAAAGTACAGTTTTTGTTGTCAATTTCTATTTTTAACCCTATTTTTATAGGTTTTTGTATGGCAATATGATTACTTGGCAGTATATGAAGTTTTTAGCTATGAAATTATGGTAAAGAGTTTAAATAGCCATGACCATTATGATTCTTATATGATCTAAAGACCCTTGACTTTTTCCTTAATATAAATGAAAAGTCTATACCATACTGTAGTAATTTACTTTTCTCTATTAACTAAATGGCAGGGCCAGTAACATCAACTTTTCAGCCTGGTAAACTAGAGAAGGCTTTCCTCTGATCTTACACTACCCTTCTTCCAACCCAATCCAATCAGTAGAATTGCATTTAAACATGCCTGTGAATAATTGCAGTCAATCTCCCACCAGCATTTTGTCTTATATCTCCAGCAAGGAGTAAAAATTAAATAGATCTAATTTATCATGTCATGAGTTCCTAGGGAATAAATATGGCTTACAAACTCTGTCAAATTCTAACTATTGGCTATCACCATACTATAAAATGAGTCCATTTTATGGACATCACAAACTATTCTTTAAGAATTCTAAAAATGTTTTTTTAATTGTTGTTCAAGTGCAGTTGTCTCCATTTCCCCCACCATCCCACGCTCACCCGCTTTGGCCACGCTCCTAGGTGGCCTTTCCCCTGTTTCCCCCTCCTCTCTGGTTAGTGTCAGTTTGTTGACTTGTGTTCAAACTTAAGTTCCATATCATCTCTCGCCTTGGTCCACATTGCTTCCTCATATTACAAACTTGTTTTTTTAATGGTCTATGGATGCATTTTTTGCACAAATAAAACAGAGACTGATGTACTTGTGATGTGTTTTTTCCAGAAAGCACCTTGCCTCTCTGTGACACAACAGGAGCTCTCTCTATTGAGAAGTTGGACCTCAATAACCCTCTTAAAGAGGGACCTCTTTTCTCGTTGGTAGTTGGATAAAGGTGTGTGGCTTGGCATACTGCTGTCTTCCATTTCTCAGATATGCTAACAGCTGTCTTTTCACTTAGGTGACAATATGCAGTAAGTCAATGGAATCTTATTCAGCATTAAAATAAGCATGGTATTCAGAACATGAAAGAGTTTGTCATATCTTAATACTGATCAGATCAAATCTTTGGGTTTATATCTAGGGTCATAGAGAGAATGACAAACTGGAGTACAATCAAATGAATGTGAATGGAGATCATTATATTGTAGGACACTTTGAAAAAGAAAAAAAGAACTACACATTTTAAGTGAGAAAAGAAGATTTAAGTAAAAAGTAGAAAGCAGAATAACTGATGCTAGATATACAGGCTGTCCTTAGAAGATAGAATTTAGTAAAATTATCAAGGCAGATTGCAACTGACTTGCAACATAAAAAGATTTCAAATGGAAGCTGTATGACCAACTCTAAGAAATTATGTGCAGAAGTTTCTTGCTTTAAATCATAAGGTGTGACTAGATGACCCCTCAGATTATTCCAGCAATTATGGGCTGAATACCTATACCATGTCAGTCACCCTGCCAAGGGCTACAAAGATCACAGAGGAATGAAGACACCATCTGTGTTCTCAACTGTGATAGATGTTAGAGAAAAAGCTTTAAAAAAATCCTGTGGGGTTTCAAAGTTGGGCAGTATTTCATCTCTAAGAATCTTTGATTTGTGAGGGCCTTTGAGATTTATCATACAGTTATTAATGTGCCACTGAGTATAAGATAAAACAAGGATTCAAAAGTTGTCAACTCTAAATAACCTGAAACCAAATCATCTTAGATAGCAGAGAAGTCCCCTGTGATTCTAGTGAGCATGCCCTGCCCGCAGAGACTGGGGCAGATGACTTGGGAGATGGTAGGGAGTTTCTAAAGAACAATTAAAAATTAATCTGCTCAGGATGACTAATCCTATTTCAGCCTGAAGTAGGAATTTTTCAGGTAACATGTGTATAGTTCTCTGATGAACAAAAACTGTGAAAATGCAAATATGAGCAGATTTGAACTAATTTAAAATCCTCATTGATCTGTATTTTAACAGCAAACCATATTGATTACCTTAAATAGTTTTCTGACTCTCAAGTTAGTATAAGTTTTGGGTTTTTGGAATATATGACATTTAAATGGTTTGCCTTTATGTTTTGTTTTGTTTTGGTCTCTTTTCACTTTTTTTTTTTTTTAAACTCTGTGGCTGTTATTTCTATATAAAATGTCCTGGAATGTTTTGGAACACCATCATGTGGCTTTTAGTAGATAGATAGCACTAGCCCGTGGAAACCCAAGAAAGAAATAAAGGCGTACCTCATCCCCACTATCCATCTGCTCTAACTCTCCTGTGCGTGCCTCTTACTGGTTTGAACTCAAGGGAGTTTCCTGATGGCTTCTATGTGGGTTAGCCTACCAGGCACAGAACAGTGTAGAAGGACAGAAGGTACTTCTAGACAAATGGAACAGATGAAGAACACGTGTCTACTATGAACAAGGCTCTCTTCTATGTATTTGGTGTACAATGATAAAGGGGACAGTTTCTGCCCTCGAAGAACTCAAACAAGAAAATAGGTAACTGCAGAGTGCTGTGGTGGGCATCGTTAGAAGCAACCATGGGATGCTCTGGGAATGTGCTGGAAGGGCCTGGCCTACAGTTGCCTCTATCTTTTCTGGACTGTCGGCATGAGAACCACAGGTGTCATGAGAATGGGACAGAATAAAGAAGAAATATGTGGAGTAGCACAGAGTTTCTAGGACCCATTTACTTCTTCACAAAGCTCCACATCCAGGGAGATTTTTCTGAATGCAGTCGATTATATATACCAAAGGAAAATATAAATTAAGCTTTTTAAAAGTTGGTATTTAATAGCTCATGCCCAAAGCAGCTTAAAAAAAATACCAGCAAAAAGTGAGAAGAAAAAGAAAATATTTTGTTATTCTGTGAGTCAAGTATATGTTGACAAATTTGCCAGAAAGAAAGTTTCACTATCTTTTGTGTTAGGAGATGACAAGGCATATTTCATACAGCAGGATTTTGTTTTTGTTTTTATCTCTAGATCTTAGATCCCTGACCCCGAAACACAAGGGCTCCGGATTTTGTGAGGTTACCAAACAATCACTTAGCCTTTGGGCCTTGACTGCTTTATCTGTACAATGGAAGTAATAAGACTTTCCATCTCCTTCAGAAGACCTCAACTGTGATAACTAATAAGACACTAATAATAAAATGGTTTGAGCTCCCTGGAGGTCAGCCACTAGCTAGGATAAAGTGGGTTATTATAACAGCATTCCTTGAGCTATCGGTACTTACAGCAACCCAAAACAAAATATATCATATCTTGTTGAAACTGCCCTTGGATAGGAAGAGTGCAATTATCCAAGGTTGAAACGAATTGCAGAGTGTCTGTGAACATCTGGACTTTTATAAAGCGTGTCTTTGGAGCCCTAAGATATGTGCAGTATTTCCCAAAGTGGACTGCTCTCATTGAAGAGGTAAGTATAATACACTCTTCCTACCCAACATTTAAAAACTATAGAAATAGTTTTTTAAGTGTTGTGGTAAGGTCACAAAGATAAAATTTCATTTCCCCTGCAATCTCAGCCACCAGCAATGCTGCCATTTTTAAGTGAGGCAGATGAAGATAGATTTTTCTCTTTTGGGGGGAGAATCATTAGTGTCACCTAACTGAAAAAGAGGCAACAAGCCGATGTGAAAATGGCACAGGTCATTTCAGGCAAATAAATTTCAAACCCAACTATGCCGGTACCTGTGATATCAAATGTATCTTCGGTGGTCGTTCACTCCTGAAACGAGTCCCGGTGAGTCAGGCCCTCCCGGGCTGAGGCCGGCCCAGGCTGCTGTTTTCTGAGAAAAGCCCACAAGGAACCCTGATGAGCAGCCCGTTCACAAATGACCCCCCAGGAGCACGTGATCACCAGCTTCCCAGTGTTAATTCTTCCTCTGTTTAGGAAATCAGCTTGGGTGGCCTCCCATCCTTTCTCCATAACCTCTAGGACCTTCAATTCCACCTCAGCAGCTCTTCCACGCTGAAGGAGGAGGTTTGCTTGTGGAGGCCTATCATGGGCGCACCACCATTTCAGGCTCTGCCTCTCCCCCAGGCGCAGAAAAAAATGGGGAGGTCAAAGGGGCAGTTCTGTTTTCTTATCTCCTACAGGCACATTAAACTGGAAGCGGTTGGTTGGCTTCTTTCTGTTTTAACCCACATCTCTAACTCTGAAATAAAGCTCAGAAAGTGGAGTTATGGGATTGCCGAGGC
This sequence comes from Pteronotus mesoamericanus, assembly GCF_021234165.1. NCBI lineage: Eukaryota > Metazoa > Chordata > Mammalia > Chiroptera > Mormoopidae > Pteronotus > Pteronotus mesoamericanus. Next base: position 63,480,726 of record NW_026555329.1, on the reverse strand, counting down.
AGGGTTAATGAAAGGTGACAACATAGAAAGAACAGAGAATGGAAAAACAGAAGCAATATTTGGTTTCTGTTCTTGGGTACCAGTGAAAGATTATTTTATTTTCAATTTTTATTTATTGATTTTAGAGAGAAAGGAAAGATAGGGAGATGGGGGAAGAGAGACAGAGAGAGAGAGAGGGAAACATCGACTTGTTGTTTTACCTATTTATGCATTCATTGGTTGATTCCTGTATGTGCCCTGACTAGGGATAGAACCAACAACCGTGGCGTATCGGGACAATGCTCTAACCAGATGACTTACCTGGCCAGGGCCCATGGAAGATTATTTCAAAGGCTGCATTTTGGTCAGGGGACCCAGAAATGCCGGATCTTGCCCTCAGCCACAGCTGCTTTCCTCGGAGTTCCCTGGGAATAGAGACACGCACACCACATGCACACAAGGTAGAGCTGGCAAAGGAGCTCAGAAAACATTGCCAGCCCAAGCTGGGACCCAAGGCAAGACCTAACATACGGTCCTCAAAGCAGCATTACAGCATCACCTGAAAACTTGTTAAAAATGCAAATTCTCAGGCCCGTCCCAGACCGACTAAGTCTGACAGTATGGAATAGGGCCTAGCACTCTGCATTTCAACAAGCTCTCTGGGTGATTTCAAGGTGCTGCTCAAGTTTAAGAACCATTGACTTAAAGCCACAACATAAACTATGGCCGCCTGTTTTTCCCTCCTGACTTTCTCCAAAGCCTATCCCAGGTCTTTGGTTTTTAATTCAAAAAGGGGGACAAGACAGATTCAAAGTTAGAGAAAAATGTGTGAGAGAGAGAATGAGAGAAAGCACTTCCTTCGCTGCCCCTGGAGGCTTGTCGGGTTGGACCGCCTGCCCAAGAGACCAAGAAGGCTTTCCAAAACAGGGAAAAAGCTTTTGGATTTACAAAGAAAGTGCATGGATAGAGACAGATACATCTCTAAAAGGCAGACTCACCATTGTGCTTAGTGCTTACCACTGTGTTCTTGCTGCATTCATTGATTAGTATTTTAGTCTGGATTCTCAAAGTAACAGGATCTCATTGGGGAGGGAGGTTCTCACTAGGAATTGGTTTTATCTTTGGGGAGAATTGAGTCAGGAGAGAAGGTCTCGAGCTCCCCCTAGAGGTGGGACCTCTTACACACTCAGGGAGTCAGTTTTCACAAGTTGCCCTCTTGTCCCTCCAGCGCAGGACAGGAAAGCGAGGTTCAACACGCCCCAGTAAACTGCTCAAAGTAATGCAGCTTGAGACAGAGCCAAACCAACGCAATTTCCAAGCCACAGGCGAAGTTAGCTATTCAATTTTAAATTAACTCACATTAAAGATTCAGTTCCTCAGACACACTAGTCACATTTAAAATGCTTAGCCACCGCATGTGACTAGTGGCAGCAAAACTGGACATTGTGGGTAGAGAACATCACCGCATAGCTGGAGGTGGTAAGGGAGTATTAGAAGGGAGAGTGTGGCAATAATCTAATATTAATATGAATACGTCCCATACTAGGGAAGTGACACCACAACATAGAGAGGCTAACTAGTGTACTCAGACATGCAACAAATGTTTCTGAGTCAAAGGTCAATCAGAGGGGAAAAAGCATACTGCATCGCAGGCCCTTAGATGTTTCAGAGACACGGCTTTATAATCACAGAGTCCTCCGTGGTCAACTGCTTCTCCACCCTGCAGGCTTCAGCCTTATCATTGCCACGAGGGCCACCAGTCCTCTTCCCTATGCTACTCTCTCTGTATTTCTTTCCTTTACTTCATTATCCAAGACCCTGATCACAGGCATACTCAATTAAACAAACAGACCTAGGTAGCAGTCTGAAATTTCTGTTTCTTGAGCTTACTGTATGTATTTTGCTCTCTTTTCCTCGTCATTGTCCCAATTCACTTTGTAGAGCAGGACCTATTTGCCTAAAAGATGGGAAGGTCAGCATGTCTTCCAGGTTTCTTCCCCACTCATCTCTTCAAGAGCGTGGGAGGAGTGTTGACTGAGTAAGGGGTCCGTTTGCATGTAGAATAGTAAGAGAAAATCATTTAGCAAATACCAGTCGCTGCCCTGGCAGCTTATTTTATTTTATTTTATTTTATTTTATTTTATTTATTTTATTTTTGTCTTTGTTTATTTGGCTCAGAAGCCTTTCATGAGCTCTACCAGTCCAGTCCAATTTACGTGATCTGCTCCTAGAACAGGATGATTTTGAAGCAATCTCCAGTGCTATATTTCTGAATTTATTTAACAGCAACTCTGTATCTGAAAAAAATTGAAGGACAGTTTTCTCTGTAAATATTAACTGTTTGGGGAGAAAATAAATCTATAATCATAGAAAAGGGATGGTTATAAAATTATAAAGTTGAATTCTCAAGTCACAAATCCAACCAATCTCATTAACTTATCGCTGTCTTATAAATACACAATATATAGTCCATGTCAAATTTATGTTACTTGTCATTCATATAAAGTACAATATAACTTAACAGCATGGACCAGAAGATTATTAGATAAAAACGAAAATTCCTTGGTCTTTTGTAAAACAAAAATCAACTAGTTTTTAAACGTAATAGGGAAAATAGAGCAACAATGACATTCAAGTTAGGGCCTAATTCTGTACATAAATACTGAGTAAAAGCAGGCACATACATAGTAAGACTCCTTCAAATTCTACTAATTAGAAGACAGGGTAATCAAATCTAGAAGAAAATGTAAATTATAGAATATTATAAAAAGCATAGGCTTGTTACACTTAGAGAAATAACAATAATAATGACTACAAAACTAATTGCTCACAAGATATTTTCAGATACTGGCTGACCTTTTTATAATCAGAGTTTACTGCAAAATGAATAGAAGAGTGTTTCATTGGGTAAGAGGTAGAGGGCTAAATGAAATGACCTTCTAGTATCTTCAGATCATGATTTCATGATCTATAAGTAGCAGTATCTAGTTATAGAAAACTAATTAATGTGATAAGATAAGAAAGAAAAAATATTTCTTTCCAGTAGCTTAAACATATTTTGTGAATGTCTTTATATTTTGCTTTTTGAAGGATCACATAATAATGAACTATATAAAGACCAGATCAAATTATAACAGTTCACATTAATGGAATCTGAATTAATACTATTCTCTGAGAAATATCTTCAGGATGCCTACTTGTGAGAGGAAAATGAGGTTGAGTCCCAGTTTTGTCTCGAGTGACTGTTGGACTGTTTCACAACGTCCCTGAACCCCATGAGGAGTTTCAGATATATTATCCCTGGGAGAACTTCTGTCTCTAATCTCTATGGTTATATGCACAGTTTTAATTTCCTTGCAATCTATACACAATGTCTGCCATTAATCCAGAGGAATTTAGGGATTAGAGTCTATTTCTTATTTATTTCTTACTTCTTCAAATCTCAACAAGTTTTGTATCTTGTTTTCTATCATTGAGGTGGCTGAAAATCTCTTATAATAATTTTTATACCTACTTTGAAAAATGATTTTATACGGTCTTTTAATTTTATACTCCAAGAAAATAACAGCCCTGGCTGGTGTGGCTCAGTTGGTCGGAGCATCATCCCCTAGACAATAAAGTCACGGGTTTAATTTCCAGTCAGGGCACATACCCAGGTTGTGGGTTGGATCCCTGGTCAAGGTGCGTAGGAGAGGGCAACCAATTGATGTTTCTCTCTCACGTCAATGTCTCTCTTTCTCCCCCTTACTCTCGCTCTGAAAGCAATGAAAAAATGTCCTCAGGTGAAGATTAAAAAAACAACAACATAGAAAATTCTGTAATACTCTCATTTCCATTGTTTTGCTGTTGATCCAAATGTATTTTGTGGCACCTATGACATACCAAGGACCTTTCAGCAGACATGTTAGCCAAGTTGAGTGCTCCGAAACATGCCTTACATGTGAAAATCTTAATGACAAGTGATGTGGTAGAACCTGCCATACTGCCATAATTTTGAGTTCCTCTCACATTAGTGGGAGGTAGATTTAGTTCTTGTGTAATCCGGTTTCATGGGGTATTTAAAAACAGAAGTTAGAAAACAGAAAAGCAACATCCGGAATCCTTCCCAGATTCAACTCACTTGCCTGGAGCTCAGACCTCAAGACAATTTTTCCTTTGCTCCATGTGCTAAAGCATGCAAGGAGTGCAGAAAAATTCTGAGAATTGATACTGTAAATACTGAGATTGGAAAAGTCGTAAACTCCATGGATATACTGAAAGTCCAGTTACTGTTTTCATTTTGAGGAAAATGAAACAGTAGGTAGAGAAAATAAATTCATGTTAGGTAAAAATTGAAAGCATACCCACTGTCTTTTAAATATTCTGCTTTCTTGTGTCACTCAGTTGCTGGAGTTTGGAGACTGGATTCAATTCACAAAGGCTGACTTCTCCATTTCAACTGCTGGTCTGGCTAACAACTGGTCAGCTCAGGCAAAAAAATAAATAAATAAATAAATTTAAAAAATGGAGTTAATTAATCTATTTAGATCCAGAATATAATCCTCAAAATGCAAAACAATATTTTCAATGATTTTGTGATTTTTTATTTGACATTCGTCATTCCAGGATTCTTCAGTACATTTTGTGAAAATAGTTACAAAATTTTGGTAATGTTGAGGTCCTAACAATGCCAGCTGACCAAGAGTAAAACTTCTTTAATTTGGAAGGTTTAAAATGCTTTAACATTAATATAGGTGGTCTGCCCATGAGAGATACTTTGCTTCTCTAATTTCGTTCTTCTGCAATATGTGTGTCCGCATTACAGTAGCTCTGACCCACACCTCGCCAAGGTTTATATTTAACTAGATCAGTGAAGGAAATGTGCCATACTGAAACATGGGGGAAAAAAATAAAACATGACTTTGGGGATGAGCAAACACCCTATTGATATTCAGCTACAGCTTCTGAAAATGCTCACAGGATGTTTGGAAATTGCATTTCTAAATGTTATGGGCTTCGGGTCTTTCAACCATGTAATGAATATATATTTTTTCTCCATTTATTTATTATCAGTAGAAATTGAGTGATGGACTTTTCCACTGATGCCCCTGTCCGTGTTTATTTTTTCATTGCTTCAGTCGGCATTGTTATCTGACAATGCAAAACAAGTTACGTTCGGGTTGATATACGGAGGCAATACTTCTTTGAAAGAATTTTCATCTGTCACCATCATCTCCACTAAGATGCCGAACAGGGGATGACAGAATGATTGGTTTTATCTACAGTTTGGTATATTTTTCTTTGAATGGCAGTCCCAGCCAACACAATTTTCAAGATAAAATACAAAACTGCGATGATTTCAAATGGCAGGGTCTAATGGAGGATTATAAATTATTGCCTAAAGTGCCAAATAGTTTGGACCAGTAGCTTGAAATTGTGTTCTGGAGATTGTTTGGAATGACTGCTTCTCAGAATCTCTTTCTTCATTTAAGAAAATGAACCATTTCTGTAAAATGGCTGAAGATCAAAAAATAATAAAACAGTGCACAAAATAGCGAGCTTAAAATGAATTTAAGTAAAATAGGCTGTATGTTTTTCTTCACATTAGTAGTACTTGCCAGTTGTACTTATCAAAGGAATGCTTCCTTGTTTTCTAGAAGTAAAACTATTTTTAAAGCCTATTTTTCCTTAAGTTTTTCAAATGATACAAATTCAAACACCACTGTATAAATCTAATAAACTAAAATTATATTTTTCATCTACTCCTAACTGAAGGTTCATTACAATATTAGATACTTGGTGTTCATTAGGAAGGGCTGTATGACAGATGCTAACAAAGAGGAGAACCAACTATTTAAACATGATGAACTCACCACTAAAGATGACGCCTGCTTATTGGGCTTGGGTTGGATTGAGCAGCGGCATGTGGAGACTGATTGGCCAAAGATGGTCATAATCACTCAACTTAGGTCAGAACTCTTGTGTGGCTGTCACAGCAGAATAGCAATATTTTCAAACCTAAAGGAGAATATTGTTAGGTAGAATTGCTTCGATGTTAAAACGTAACAGGAAGTAACTGTCCATTTTGCCTTTTAAATGAGTTTCCAGGTTAATAAATGAGCCTAAAATGCTTATGGCAGTTCTATTTCCATAACCTGCAACATCTGACCTAATGAGGTCAACTACACGTGTCCGCTTATTCCCTGTTGTTCTGTGACAAAGATACTGATGCAATTAGTTTAAGACTAAATTATCTGACTTCAGTGAAAATGTTTTAGCAATCTGAAAAAAAAGAAAAACCATCAAACTATAGATTCCACTGATCCCCCAACCTTTCTGCCTGCGGCCAAAATAAACTTCTTGGAAACACTGATCATGCCAACAATGTCAACATTTACCCCGCTGGAACAGAGGAGTGCTCAGTTGTCTCGTCTGTCCAAGCTATAGACAGTGTTAATCTTGATGGTACCTTCCTGGACTATCAAGATTGAATACCAAAAGTATTTAAATACCAAAAGTATTTAAATTTGTGAATACCAAAAGTATTTAAATTAATGAATTGGATTATGGTAGACTCAGTAGATTATGCTTTACTTTGCTAGGGAAAGGCAAAACATTACATTGTTTTTGGGAACAGTAAGATGATTCTTCAAGCTATCAGTGAAGAAATAGTGGTGTAAACTATGAATGCATGATTATAAGAGGTAGCTTTTGTGTTGGGTACCAACGATATCATTAATAAAAATTAAATAGTTCAGTAGTTTACAAAACAACTTTAAAATTGATTGAGAGTCACATATACATCTGTTTTGAGGGCCTGAGATAAGAGGAAAATAAAGGTTTCTCTTCTGATTAAATTCAGTATGCCTTGCTCTTTGTTTCATAGTATATTTTCAGAGTGAGCATTGGAGAGGCAAGGGAAAGAGAAAACTTTAGTGAGAAGAATAGATGAGGCAAGAGGACAAGCAGAAGGAGCATCTCTGAGTGATTTCATTCTCTCTAGAGAAATTGAAACATTACAATAAGACCCGAGAAATAACTTCTATATTTTTTACCCCATTTCAGAATATGTGTGCAGTGCAAGGATAGTAGATAGACAGAGAGGGATCTCCTGGCAATTATTTTGAGCATTTCAATGTTTTAATTTCATGAGAAGGAACAGTGGTTTAAAGTGTGCTGAATTATATAATAATACCTTAAAACTATGGCGATAAAATGAATTTTTATTCTTTATAAAAGAAGTAATTATTTATACATGTTAAAATGGAAACTAAGTACTCTAAAAATCAAAGTCTTATAGAGTTGCCAAATGTTGCCAGCACAATTAAATTACTCTAGAAAAGACTTGTTTCTGTCAAAAATACAGCATATTGTTTTCTATAAAAAATGGTTCTCTTGATGAAAAACAGTTCTATGTAGGTAACGTTGTACATTTGAGGGCTTTTAATCTTATTCCTTAAATAACTCTTGTGCTTAGACTTGTCAAGAAAAGTAGCAAGTTTATTGACTCTCATCCAGCATAAAATACATGGTAACACACAACGTGGCTAGTGACACACATTGTTCCGTTCTCTTTTTAAACATGTTGAATGGGGAAAACAGGACTGTGGAGCCAATGGCTAACTAATGAGAGTGGGTATCCTGTCAAAACCCAGAAACAAGAACCTTCTAAAGGCCTTCTTTTGTAAGAGGGGCATTCTCCTATTAAGTCAAGTCAGTATTGGAATTGAGGCTACGTCCTCTGGATCATGTCTGAAGAGACAAGACTGGTTAGAATTAGTGATCATGTGAGAAGTGAAGTTCAAATGTTTCTGATGCAGCAAAATTAAGTCATTTAAAAATAAATCAATTAAGCAAAATCTCAAATGCTTAGTATTATTCCATGCATTAAAAATATAAAAACAAACAAATGAAAACTCCCCAAGAGAAAAATTGTCTTTGGTTTTGTTCACCAGTAAATTCTAAATTTCTAGAACAATTGGTACATGTCAGTAGCTTAGGTACTTAAAAAGCTTGTTGGATGAGTAAATGATGAATAAATACTTATAAAATATTGGAATATATGATAATAAAACATTCTACAATGGTTCAAACAATTTATATAAATTATCTCTTTTACTGTAACTACTATATTTGATATTTAATAGTATTACCTTTGTTGATACACATGGAAAAATGGAAGCACAGACAATTAATAATGTATTTTTGCCATCTGTTAAATATTGGAGTCAAGATTAGAACTCAGTCTATCTGACCTCAAGGCTTACAATCTTAACCATTTACCACCCACAAGTGCAGTGCCTGTGTTGCTTCCCTTTACCTAATACTCATCTTTTCAGTACTGCAGTCTCCCCCTTACCCACAGAGAATAGTTCCAGAACTCCCAGTGGTTGCCAGAAACCATGGAGAGTACCAAAACCTACATACACTATGTTTTTTTCCTATACATACACACTTCTGATAAAGTTTGATTTGTAAATTGGGCACAGTAAGAGATCGACAATAATAAATGATAATCAACTAGAACAATTATAACAATATACTATAATAAAAATTATGTGAATGTGGTCACTCATTTCAGGGGACCTGAAGTCCTTTATAATGGCCTGTAGGACAGCTGCAGTCCTTTATAGGCTCAATGCTTTTTTGGCACACGTTACCATCAGCTGAAACACATTTTCTGTTCACATTCATGTCTTCTACCCACAAATTTAATGCCATTTTCATCTTAACTAAGCACTTATCACTCACTGTGGCCATTTTAACTTGTGCTGTTTGAAGTGTGATGGCAAAACCAACACAAATTTCTTTTTCCTTTTTCACAATTTCATGGATAGATGATTCATTCTTACCATAGATCCTTCCAACCTCAGCGTACATATTTTTTTTGTATTAAGTTGAAAACTTTCAATTTTTAACTTAAGGAAGATACTTCACAGCTTCTCTTTGGCATATTTGAATCACCAACATCATTACTCTCATGTACTGGTGTCATTATTAAGCACAATAAATGTCACTTGAACACAGCACTGTGATATCTTGGCAGCGTCTTTGATGACCAAGATGGCTACTACGTGACTAACAGGCAGGGAGTATCTATAGCACGGAGACATTGGCAAAGGGATGAGCCATGTCCCAGGTGGGAAGGAGCTGGATGACTCGAGATTTCATCATGCTACTCAAGATGATGCACAACTTGAAACATAACTTTTTTAATTTTGGAATTTTCTACTTAATATTTTTGGATTTCAGTTGACTACAAATAGCTGAAACCATGGAAAGGGAAACTGAGGAAAGTGAAATCCAGGCTAAGGAGGACTGCTGTGTAATGAAATGTAAGGCAAGGTTGATTGTTAAACCACTTTTCTAAACATAGGTCAAAGCTTAATGATAAAGGTGTCAAAAGTCATCTGCCATTAACAATAATATTTAATCCTGGTGCTGGTAGGTATATGAAAGTTTTTGACATAAGCCATAGTTAAAGCTTGATATAATTATTATTGGTTGATCCACATTCTCATTTTTCTGCAATTTAAAAAGAATTTGGGACCATAAACAATCATATTTTTGATACTAAAAAGGAGGTACAAAGATTCCAAGGCACCCTGAGATTTCTAAGAGTGGATCTACCTCTCTTTTTGTCACTTATGTAAAAGCTCAGAGCACATTTATAAAATTTACCACTTTTAGAAGGAAATAACTTAAAAGTACTGGAATGCCAACTTTTTGCACAATGGGTCCCAGGCAATGAGATTCATGTTTTGACAACACTCATTCCTTTTTCTGGCCAAGCTCCCATTCCAGCTGTATCCTGGTTACAAATCAACTGGATGCTGACCAGCCTAATTTTTTCCTTGAACCAAAAGAACACAGAATATAATTAAACAGGGTAGACTTTCTAATACTGTCTAGCTGTTCCTCACTTGAATGAAAAATGCCATTAGGCACCATTTAAACATCAAGCAATACACAGCTCCTACCAGTGAAGATGAACAAGGGCAAAATCCTACTCTCTCAACCTCCCTCATAGCTTTGACCTGAGGTTTTTTGTTGTAAATGCAAACTTTCCCTGAGAGTAAATCCAGCTCTACTTTCCAAGTTTCTCACTCATTTCTCCCTTGTAATTTTCAGGGTTCAGAGACAGGAACTATGGCCCTTCACTTGAGTAGTTTTATAAAATTTTAACTGAATCAAGGTCATCTTAAGAGCCCAAATAATTGAACTTTAGGGAAAAGCTATTAAGTAACAAATCATCTAAAATTAACCAGAGTTACTTCCAGTCAAGATGGTGGCATAGGTAAACATGGATCATCTCTTCACACAATCACATAAAAATTACAACTAAAATATAGAACAACCATCACTCAGAACTGTCAGAAATCAAGTAGAATGGAAGTCTGACAACTATTGAATTAAAGAAACCACATTCCACCCAGGAAGGTAGGAGGGGCAGAGATGTGGAACAGACTGGTCCCATATCCACGTTTGGTGGATAAAAATTCAGGAGGGATATTTCTGGAGTGAGGAGTCCCACCCCCACATCAGGCCCCCCAGCCCAGGTTTCCAGTGCCAGGAAGACAAGTTTCTGCGACTTCTGGCTGCAAAAATCAGTGGCGATTGAGTTGGTAAAGTTCCAAGGAGTTCCTCTTAAAGAACACATGCATGGACTTAATCAGACTCATTTCCTCTGAGCTCTAGCACTGGGCTAGTAGCTCTAAGGGCACCAGTTGCACACAGGGAGAAACTGAAGTGTTGGGCATCAAGGCAAGAGCTGTGGGATAGTTTTCTCCCAGACAGAAAAGCGGGTAGAGGTCATTGTCCCCTTTTCTGAACCCTCCCTTCACAGAACCACAGAGCTGGTGGACTGGTGTAGTATCTGAGGCTTACCAACCTGGCTAACACATTGTCCCTGGAGAGACTCCACCCAAGCTGCTTTTCCATATGAATGGCTTGTCTTTGCTCCTGTTTCACAACTTCCTAAAATCTCTCAAAGGAGCAAGATCCAGCTTCAGTGAGCCCTCAGTCTGCATACCTCTTGCTCAGGGGCCCCAGGCCCAGTACTAGCAGCGACCAGCCAAGATTCACAGCTTGGCTTCACCTTGGAATCCCCAGCCCAAAACAAGTAGCAACTACATTAGATTGCTTTATAGCTCAGGCAGGTTGGTCCTGGGCAAAACATAGAAGGGGATGACCTTGACCTGCACCACCCTGGAACCCCCAGAGCCTGTGCACCTAGTGGATAGATACAGACCATGGCAGAGCACCACTACCCTGTCTCTACATAGCTGATCCTCCATGGAGGGCAGAGGTTGGTGGATAGTGGCCACAGCTGCCCTTATAGCTGACTAGCCAGGGTAAATCCCTCCCATTGCCTTGCCAGCAGCAATCAAGTGGGTATACTCTGCCTCATACAAAGAGTGAACCTTGAGTACACAGCTTGGGTGATAAGAAGGCTCTGCCACTGGACCCTACAGGACACCTACTATATTAGGTCACAGTACCAAGACAAGGAGTCATAGCAGCTCTATCCAATACAGAGAAACAAACACAGGGAGGCTGACAAAATGAGGAGACAAAAATAAAAGCATGGCCCAAATGAAAGAACAAATCAAAACTCCAGAAAAATAACCAAACAAAAGGGAGAAAAGTAATCTATCAGATACAGAGTTCAGAACACTGGTTATAAGGATGCTCAAGCAACTACGTAAGGACCTCAGCAGTATAAAAAAGATCCAGTCAGAAATGAAGGATACACTCATTGAAATAAAGAACAATGTACAGGGAAACAACAGTAGAGTGGATGAAGCTGAGAATCAAATCAATGTTTGAACATAAGGAAGCAAAAAACAATCAATTAGAAGAAAAAAGAATCCCCCAAAATAAGGATAGTGTAGATAGCCTCTGGGACAACCTCAAGCATTCCAACATTTGCATTATAGGAGTACCAGAAGGAGAAGAGAAAGAGAAGAGTTTGGACAATTTTTTGAAAAAAAATAATGAAAGAAAACGTCTTTAATTTGGTGAATTAAGTCCAAGTCCAAGACGCACAGAGAGTCCCAAACAAGATGGATGTAAAGAGGCCTACTTCAGGACACATCATAATTAAAATGCCAAAGGTTAAAGATAAAGGGAAAACCTTAAAAGCATTAAGAGAAAAGCAGCTCGTTACCTACAGGAGAATCCCCATAAGGCTGTGAGCTGATTTCTCAAAAAACAAACAAACAAACAAGAAAACAACTTTTCAGCCTAGGAGGCATTGGCAAGAAATATCCATAGTTATGAAAATCAGGAACCTACAGCCAAGATTGCTCTACCCAGCAAGGCTATCATTTAGAATCAAAGAGCAGATAAAGAGCTTCCCAGATAAGAAAACTAAACGAGTTCATCATCACCAAACCATTATTGTATGAAATGTCAAAGGGGCTTATATAAGAAAAATCAAAACTATGAACAATAAAATGGCCAAAATATATATCTATCAACAATTGAATCTGAAAAACAAACTAAGCAAACAAGAAGAACAGAGACAGAATCATGGATACAGAGAGTGTTTCAATGGTTGCCAGATGGAAGTGGGGTACAGAGGAATGGGGGAAGAGATGAGAGGATCAAGAAGTGCAAACAGGTAGTTACAGAACAGACATGGGGATGTAAAATACGGTATAGAAAATAGAGGAGCCAAAGAACCTATGCATGACCCATGGACATGAACAATGATGTGGGGACTTCCTGAGGGCATGGGTGGTGCTGGGAGGAGGAGGGCAAATGAGAAAAAATTGGGACAACTGTAATAGCATAATCAATAAAATAATTTTAAAAATAAAATAAAATTGACTAGAATTGAGTGGGAAATAGGGAATGATGGACTACAAGTGAAACAGTCACCTAAAAGAAATCAAGGATGGTTAACCAGGCTTAAATCCAGAATACTGCCCTCAGTATATATACTGAGGATATATATATATTAAGGAGAGATGGAGGCAATGGGTTGATATTGTATATGAAAGCTTGTACAGTGAAGAAGGCAGAAAGGGCAGGGGGACCTTCAGCATCAAGAGATGTCAGCCATACACTCCTCTGCCAGCCCTTGATGGGAAGGAAAACCTACCAAACTGCTGAATCCTGTTTTCATGTTTCTGTTTTTTGTTTTTAAAATAGTTGCTCTGATATAGACTTCTAATTTTCCTGAATATTCATGATTCTTTTTTTACATAGTAACAGACACCTTAATTTTCATCTGGACACATGCCTACCTGTAATAAAGACCATATTTTATATCTCCCATGTAGTTTGTGTGAGCATGAACCTATTCCTCTCTCTCTCTCTTCTACTTTTTCCTGGTAAAACACAGATGTGAAAAAAATATGCCCCGCTGATTCTGACAAGAAATAAAAAACAATACAGTGAAAGAAGGAGTCTTAACAAATGATACTGAAACAATTGGTATCAGTTCAAAAAACGAAAACAAAACTCTTGATCTAAAGCCTACATGTTCCACAAAATTTCACTTAAAATGGATCTTAGATATAAATGTAAAACTTTAAAGCTTTTTTTAAATATAGGAGGAAATCTGCATGTCCTAGAGATAGGCAACAAATTCTTACACATGACATCAAAAGTATAATTAATTAAAAAGCTCAATTATCCCTCCCCCCACCTACAGTGTCACAATGTAACAAACTGGGTTGCCCTGCCCAGGTGACTACCTAAGGGCCCTCCCCTTTCAATGTAGCAGGAGCACCAAGACAAAGAAATATGGCCCAAATGAACGAACAGATTAAAGTTCCAAAAATAGAACTAAGCAACAAAAAGATAGCCAATCTATCAGATGCACAGTTCAAAACAACGCTAATCAGGATGCTCACCAGTTGAGTGTGGTCATAAAATGAAGGAAAAAGTGAAGTCTATGCAAAGTGAAATAAAGAAAAATATACAGGGAACTAACAGTAAAGAAAAAGAAACCGGGACTCAAATCAATGATTTGAAGCAGAAGGAAGAGATAAACATTCAACCAGAACAGAATGAAGAAAACAGAATTCAAAAAAAAAAAAAAAAAAGAAAAGAAAGAAAAAAGAAAAAAAAAAAAGAAAGGAAGAGAGGCTTAGGAACCTCTGGGACAACTTTAGATGTTCCTACATCCAAATCATAGGTGTGCCAGAAGGAGAAGAGAAAGAAAAAGAAATTAAAAACTTATTTGAAAAACATAATGAAGCTGAACTTCCCCAATCTGGCAAAGGATACAGATTTACAGGAGATCCATAAACCTCAGAGAGTCCCAAAGAAGTTGGACCCAAGGAAGCTCACACTGAAGCACATCATAATTACATTACCCAAGGTTAAAGATAAGGAGAGAATCTTCAAAGCAGCAAGAGAAAAGGAGGTAGGTACCTACAAAGGAGTTCCCATAAGACTATCTGCTGATTTCTCAAGAGAAAGCTTAAAGGCAAGAAGGGCCTGGCAAGAAGTATTCAAAGTAATGAAAGGCAAGGACCTATAGCCAAGATTACTCTATGCAGCAAAGCTATCATTTAGAATGGAAGGGCAGATAAAGTGATTTCCAGACAAGGTAAAGCTAAAAGAGTTCATCATCACCAAGGCCTTATTATATGAAATATAAAGGGAATTATATAAGAAAAAGAAGATAAAAAATGATGAACAGTAAAATGACAACAAATTCACAACTATCAACAACTAACTGAACACAAAACAAAACAAAAACAGAAACAAACTAGGCAAACAACTGAAACAGGAAAAGAATCTCAGAAATGGAGATCAAAAGGGAGTGGGACAGGGGAGAATGGGGGAAAAGGTACAGGGAATGAGAAGCATAAATAGTAGTACAAAATAGACAGGGGGCGGTTAAGAATTGTACAGGAAATGAAGAAGCTAAAGAACTTATATGCATGACCCATGGACATGAATGAAGGGGTGGGGATGCTGGTGTGGGGGGGAATATTAATGGGGAGGGTGCTGGGTGGAAGGGAATAAAGAGGAGAAAAAAATGGGACAACTGTGATAGCATAATAATTAAAATATATTTAAAAAAACTCAATTATCAGACTCCATCAAAATTAAATATTTTGCTACCTGGAAAACTATGTTAAGAAAATGAAAAACAAGCCACTGGTTTAGAGAAAACATTTGCAAATCACATATCAAATAGAGGAACCATATACAGAATATATAAAGAGCTCTTTAAACTCAACAGTAAGAAACCAAAACAATCCAGTTAAAAAATAAGCAAAAGATTTCAATGGACATATCATCAAAGGATGGATATGGATGGGAAACAGACCAAAAAAAATATTCAACCACATTATTCATTAGAAAACGCAAATTAAAATCACAATGAGACACAACTACATTTCTATTGGAATAGCTAAAATAAACATTAATATATTGATGATGCCAAATACTGGTGAGGCTGTGAAATAACTGAATCTCTCAAACATTTCTTGTACAATAGAAATGGAAGTGATACAGTTACTCAGGAAATTAGTCCAGCGGTTTCTTCAAAGTTAAACATATAGCTTATATGAACCAACCAGCACTTGCACTTCTGGGCATTTATCCTAGAAACTGAATACTTATGCTTGTACAAAATTATGGCCATGAATATTCTTAACAACTCAATCTGTAATAGCCAAAAATTGGAAAAGACCCAAACATTCTTCAAAGAAGACTTAAACTGTGGTGCATCCAAATGATGTAAACTACTTGGAATTAAAAAAGGAATGAACTATTGATGCATGAGACAAATTGGTTTATTTTTAAGGGTATTATTCTGTCAGAAAAAAAGTAAGAGCCAGTCTCAACATTACACTTTTTGTATGATTCCATTTACTCAGCATTCTTGGAATGGCACATTATAAAGATGGAGAACAGATCAGTGTTGCTAAGGGACAGGAAAGAAGAGGTGGTGTGTGAAGGTACTGGGCAGGACTGTGTAGAACTAGGACAGTTCCAGATCCTTATTATAGTGATGGTTATTCAAAGCTACATTATCCATGTCATAAAGTGTTGTAGAATTGATAACAAAGACACACACAAAAAAGAGTGCATAAAATTGCAAAACCTGAGTGAAGTCTGTAGTCTAGCTAATTGTACTGTTCTCATTAATTTTCTGGATTTGACAATGCTCTATACAGTGTTTAATATAAGATGTGGCCATTGCGGGGAGCTGAGAGATGGGTACACAAAACCTCTCTGCACTACTTTTGCAAATTCTTGTGGGTCTGAGTTTATAATTATTTCAAAATTTTAAAGGTTTAAGTAAAACACTCCTGGTGATGGAGTTACTAAGACAAATCATTAAAAAAAAATTCTATTATCATACAAATATTTGTAATACTAATTCATGTACTATGTTTTCTTAACTTTTTCTTTACCATGAGAGTGTTATGTGAGATGAGAAGATTTGATTTCCAGAGCTCATGTATTCTTACCCTGTCTATGGAAGCCCAGCTCTTCCCGAGGCTGATTACTTGTCTGACCCTAGTTTTGATACCTAAGTGACTTACATTCAATATTGCACCCACATCCCAGATGTTTTCATATATTTAACTTTAGATATTTAATATTTTATCCCTTTTATAATTGGTACTCCATCCTTTAGAAAGCCAGCTTCATTGAAAAAACTACGATGTCAATATGACATCATTTAAAGTAAAATATTTGGCGTCTACCTTGCAATGCAAAGTGGCTGATCTCAGTAGGTGCTGCTGGTTCCCAAAAAGCTCCCCATAGCAACCCTGTCTCATGACACTCTCAGCATCGTCTCCTTATAAGTGTCCCTGGTTTGTAATTCTGCTCATTTTACACTGAGAAGATTTCATCCCTTTTACTATTGCACATTTTATCCTTTTAATTAGAATTATATATGACTCCTATATTAAGGTTTTTACATTATTATCTTAAATTTCTTTTAAGTATATTTCATAGAGTTCAGAGTACAAGATACTATATTTCACCAGTATTTCTAGCTTAATTCTGGATGTTTTGTTGACTTAAGAGAGAATTTTCATTAGAAAACCTGAAGATCACAGAAAATGTAAGTTGTTCCAGTTAATGGGTTAACACAATGTCTTCACAGCATAGGACAGTTTGATGATGCCAACAAAGTTCTGAGCTCTTCAAATGTCATAACAGAATACAGCTACCTGGTAGTCCCATTTGTCTATTGTTTTAAACATAGTTTTGATGAAATACCAGCAAATCATAATAATTTGCAGAAAGAACAGAGAAATAATTTAATCTTTTGCATTAGCTAGTTATATTATTGTATATTTAATGATATCAATGCTATCTAATTAATACACAAATATTTCAATATTTAGACGAGTTAGAATTGGTTGAAGAGGTCCCCCATCTAACAACAATGACCTTGTTCTTTTTACATTTATTTTCTGCAATTATTTATTGCAGAAAATAAATCCCACAGTGTCATCATTCTTATTCATTAAACTTTTGTTCAGTGAATAAATAAATGTAAAGATGAAGAAAATGAATGGCAGGAGCAGAAGCTTGCTATAATTCCAACATGTCTCATATAGAATCATATAGAATAATTATTAACAGTAATGCAGGATCTGGTCATGGCTGGACAATTATTTTCTAGGGAAAATTGAATATAAGGAGATAAAAGGACTAGCCATGGAGAAAAAAATTATAAATCTATCCTAATTCTATAACAAATTTCTGGAGAAGGAAAGCTTGAGTTGAGCTATGTGTAAACATAAACTAGTTGGAGAGAACCAATTAAAACAAATAGCCTGGTATTTGGGGAGTATATTTGTATTCAGTAAATGAACATTTTTAACTCTTCATTGTTAAAATAAATTGTTCTTTATACAATTTCCCTTCTCATTAGTAATATCTCAGTGTCTTTGTTTTCCCAATCTGATTCATTAAAAAAAATTGTAATAATCCTGATAAAGCAAGTGTTCTATAAATAATGTCATATTATCTTTGCATCTGATCTATTCAGGACTTTCACAAATCATAGGTGTTTAATTCAGGGCTTTTTGAAAGATTGGCCATCATATTCTGTGATAATTGTTTAAAAATTCCAACCGAAAATTATTTCCAAATTTTAAATTAGGAATCTATTAATTAATCTAATTAGGACTCAATTAATCTAATTAATTAGGTTACTAGATAATCTGCCTTTTGCCCACTGCATAGTTGATACTTCATTTTCATGTACATTAGGAAATTTAATATTATGTGGGATGGGTGTTATTCCAGGAAACAAGACAACGTATTTGACTCTTTTCCAAAAGTATCTAAGGTTTAAAAAAAAATTGCAGTTCTATGTCTTAAATAAAAGTTATGGATAATTTTCCTTTACTTTTTTTGGAGGAAAGATTATATAAACAATTCATTGTCTCGTGTGTATTGAGATTTTTCTGTTCTTTAAAATAACTAAAGTGCTCTGTACAATCCCCACATGATGCTTTATATTTGAGATTCAGGGCAATGATAAATGATCTCACTAATAATTCCACATATTCCAGCAATATTCAACTGGAGTAGATCTGTGCATCCCATGTTTTTCAAGTTTCCAACATATCAGGCTAAGTAAAGACACTGTCAAAACATCTATCAACTCAGACATATTACTGAACTCCACATGAAAACTCATTTAGAACTTATCTGCTGATTTCATTCATAAAACTATTAATTTTAGGAATAACAGGATACTAACAAGCTAGTAAATAATTTATAATGTAGTAAGAGTACTCTAGCTGCAATGAGATCCAACTATTTCTTGAAGCCTAAATGGATAGTTGTAGAGGAAATATAGCAACTTCAAAGCTGTTATTTTCTTTCCCATACTCTCCAGAATACAAAAATTTGAATTTTATTTTGAGAGTAGATTGCACTTTAAATTTGAGAAAATGATCTTTGTAGGTTTTTTAAAAATTTTTCTAATGTAATGGCCAATATTCTAGCCTGGAAGGAAACATTTAGCGGTAAGGAGAAAAATGAATATTAATAAAAATATGCATAATAATAAAAGTTTGCAGACTTCTTGTCAAGACGGCAGTATAGGCAGACATGGCATGATTTTTTTGCACAACCATATCAAAATTACACTAAAATATAGAACCACCATCACTCAGAACCATCAGAAATCAAGTTGAATGGAAGTCTGACAACTATTGAATTAAAGAAACCACAATCATCCAGACTGGTAGGAGGTGCAGACATGGAATGGGCTAGCCCCCACACTCACATGTGGTGGATAAAAATTCTGGAGGGATTTCTCCAGAGCAAGGAGTCCGAGCCCCACACTGGGCCCCCAGCCCATGGTTCCAGTGCCAGGAAGACAATTCCTGCGACTTCTGGCAGCAAAAACCAGCAGGGATTGAGTCAGTAGAAGGAATTGTTGAGGTTGCTGGTCAGTGCTCACAGCCAATCCTTGCAGCTGACTGGCCTGGATAAATCCCTTCTGTTGATCTGTCAATAGCAACCAAGGCCCAACTACAAGAGGAGGGTATACTCAGCCCACAACAAGGTCACACCTTGAGTACCTACCTTGGGTGATAGGGGGGGTTGTGCCACTGGATCCTGCAGGACAACTACTACATTAGGTCACACTACCAAGACTTGGTGTCAAAGCAGCTCTTCCTAATACATAGAAACAAACTCAGGGAGGCTGCGAAAATGAGAAGACAAAAGATCATGGCCCAAATGAAAGAACAGATCAAAACTCCAGAAAATAACTAAACAAAAGGGTGAAAAGTAATCTATCAGATGCAGAGTTCAAAACACTGGTTATAAGAATGCTCAAGGAACTAAGTGAGGACCTCAGCAGCATAAAAAAAATCCAGTCAGAAACAAAGGACTTACTGATTGAAATGAAGAACAATTACAGGGAAACAGGAGTAGGGTGGATGAAGCCAAGAATCAAATCAATCATTTGGAACATAAAGAAGCAAAAACAACCATTCAGAAGAAAAAGAAAAAAGAGTAACAGAAAGATGAGGATAGTGTAGGTAGCCTCTGGAATAACTTCAAATGTTTCAATATTTGCATCACAGAGGTGCCTGAAGAAGAGAAAAAAACAACATATTGGAAATCTATTTGAAAAAATAGCAAAAGAAAACTTCCCTAATTTGATGAAGGAAATAGACATGCAAGTTTAGGGAGTACAGAGAGTCCCAAACAAGATGGATACAAAGAGGCCAACTCCAAGACACATCAAAATTAAAATGCCAAATTTTAAATAAGTGAGAATCTTAAAAGCATCAAGAGAAAAACAGTTAGTTATCTATAGAGGAGTTCCCATAAGACTGTCAGCTGATTTCACAAAAGAAACTTTTCAGGCTAGAAGGAATTGGCAAGAAATACTCAAAGTCATTGCTCTATGCAGCAAAGATATCATTTAGAATCGAAGGACAGATAAAGAGCATCCCAGACAAGAAAAACTAAAGGAATTCATTATCACCAAACCATTATTATATGAAATGTTAAAGGGACTTATTTAAGAAAAAGAAGATGGTTGGCAGATAAGAGAGACATATGGGGGAATGGGTGAAGAGGTGAGGGGATTAAGGAATACAAATAGATAGTTAAAGAATAGCCATGTATGTGTGAAGTACAGTATAGGAAATGGAGCAGCTAAAGGACTTACATGTATGACCCATTGACATGAATTATGGTGGGGGGATAGCATGAAGGGGTGGGGGTTGCTGCATGGAGGGTAGCAAAGGGGGAAAAATCAGGACAACTGTAATAGCATAATCAGTAAAATATAATTTTAAAGAAATAATAAAAGTTTTCTTTCATTGTTGCAGATGGAGATGGAGTCCAGGCTCTTGGTGGCTGTGAACTAATTAAGCAGTCCACACAAAGATAAGTGAAGCAAGCAAGAGAAAGTTTCTGGCATCATAACAGATAAATCCTGGGAGATACAGGCGAAAGCCTAACACCAGGAACACCCACCAGAGCCAATACTGGCCATCAAAATATCCAGGGAAATAAGTGGAAAACCTGATGATCAGGATCCATTTAATTAAAGAGAGACCAAATCCTGAAATGGCCCTAACCCTTCTTCCTGTCAGTGAAGAGGGCAGGCAAAAAGGAAAAACCCTATCCAGTTTAAAGAGAAGAAAACACATGATTACGATATGTGAAGGGTCATATCAAAAGTCCCAGGTTAACCCTTATATTGCTCCTGGTAACTAATCCCTTCTCTACTCCCAGCCCTTGCCTAATCATCAGCAAAGAAGAGAAAAAGAGAAAAAAAGAAAAAGGATAGGGACTCTAATCATACAGAAGTGTCAGGAATTACATTATACCAATTAAGAATTATGTGCATAAATGCAGACCTAATGAAAGCTGCATTAAAATATTTAATTCAAAGTAAACACATATCTTACAAATTCCAAAGTAAAAATCACCCCAACTCATAAAATCCTCATTTCTTCCAGGAACCAAAAGGATAGTAGCTTTAGCCTTGGTTTTCTCCACATCATCATCCCAAGGTACAGGAGAGGGCCATTTCTGTCCAGAGAAGGGTTCTCTTCTATTGACCGGTTACAGGCCTTATATGGTTTTTACTTAAGTGCCTATGCCTGAGATTTCCCACAATCCTCCTTGACTGCCCACTCATGGAGGAAACCACAATGCTAAGTATTACCAGGTATCCCAAGGCAATTCTCTGAAATCAGGATGCTGACTGGTGACAGCTGCAGTGTCTCAGGATTTCCTATTCTATCTCCTGCCTCAAGATGGTTTACATTCAGGGAAATAAAAACAACAAAATAACATAAAACAAGAGAGAAATGCTCTTATTTCCTCACTGCAAACTTCAGAAGAATGAGGGTCTAGACTTCAGACAGGGTATCTGAGAGTGGGGTTCATGCCTATGTGGTTAGTGACCTGGTCTCTTGAAATGATAGTAGGCTTGGGTTTGAGAGCCACATTACATAGCAGAAGATGTTGTAGAGGTGTTAGGAATATCCAGTTTTTAAATTCTTACTCTACTTTTTGCATTTCTTTACATTTCTATTATCTGAAGATTTTGGTGAATTTTTGCTAAAAGTAATAGCCAGCTGTCCTTTAGGATGACAGTATGGGAGAAAGACAGTATGACAGCAGAATACAGGACTGTCAAGGTAAAGAAGGAAAGGTGATCATCAGGTTACGTAAAATGCAAATTGCATTTGTTGGGGTTTTTCAAAAACACAGCAAAGGTTTGACTTTCTCTGATTAAATATGATAAAAGCAGTTTGGGTGTGCAAAAGGGATACTCCCTAAAGGCTGGAGAAATTGAAGATGAGAATATCTGATTAAACAGATAAGTTATTTAAATTGAACTGAACTGGGTCCTGGCTGGTGTGGCTCACTGGATTGAATGACAGCCTGCGAACCAAATGGTGGCCATTTAGATTCCCAGTCAGGGCACATGCCTGGGTTG
The DNA here is from genome assembly GCF_021234165.1 of Pteronotus mesoamericanus. Classification (NCBI taxonomy): domain Eukaryota; kingdom Metazoa; phylum Chordata; class Mammalia; order Chiroptera; family Mormoopidae; genus Pteronotus; species Pteronotus mesoamericanus. Next base: position 63,458,342 of record NW_026555329.1, on the reverse strand, counting down.
CGGGCCAGAACCCCTGGAGGTGACATGTGAGGGGCAACCACATAGTGATGTTTCTCTCCCTCCTCCTCTCTCCTTTCCCCTCTCTCTAAAAAATAAGTAAATAAAATCTTTAAAATAAATAAATAAATAGAACTGAAGAGTTTCTGAAAAAAAGAAGCATTACTTAAGTGCTAAAGAGCTTGTATATAGTTAACTGATGTTTAATGAATATGTCCTTGTTTATTGAGCTAAAATTTTTTGAAAAATAAATAAACATGTTGAGTTTTGGTATACTGACTTAAGTGAAAAATACATTTTAATTACAAATGATATTATTTGTGAGACACAATTACATGGAGCACAATAAGCAAGCATTGTATGATTAATTGATTCACAAATTCAGTTTGAAGAGAAGGAGACTAAAGTATCTCCCACAGGGCTTAAGGCTTTACTACACCAAAGCTATGCTGATAAAAAGACAGCAAAGTGATTAATCAATCCATTAATTAGATTAATGCAGTCATTCAACCTGGATATTATGAGGAAAATCTTTTTATTTTCCTCAACAGCAAGTTTTTTGGCTGTAATTGGTTTTGATCATTCAAATAATTGAATTAGCAATTTTATTTTGCCTATGTAAATGACTTTCCTTGACTTATTTATTTTCTGTAAGTTAAATATTTAATTTCTAGAGATTTTCTACCATGCCCTGTGTTAGTGGTCATCCAAAAGTTGTTTTTGTGAGGCAATTTTTTTTTTATCATTTCAATTGTCTGTTCCTTTTCTTCATCTTATTAGTGTAAATACTTTCCACAGATTTTGACCTTGATTTTCCTGTTTTGAATCTCACTTTATCTTCTCCATAAAATTTGCATTTAGTTTGTCTATACATCTATCTTAATTAGCCTTCAGTTCTTCCAGTAAGTATATCTCTATCAAAGTTTGCCATGACTAGGACAAATGGCAGATAACAGTGCTATTTTAAGTAAATATAGTCAGATTGCAGCCCCAGGAAAGATGTGTCTTTTTCTCTTCTTTGCAAGTCCAAGAGAAGGGGAAATGCAGTTATTAGAATGAGAGTTACACCTTCATGGTTTGGCAGAGTCCAGAGTCGTTCCTTAAGTTCCCTGAAGTGGTCATCAGGAAAGTCATTTGTTGTTGTGATGATAATAAGTCAAGCGTTTAAATAACATTAAATAAAAATGAGTTATTTATGTAGGGGCCCTTTAGATTTTCATGAAATACACCACTTATTTTTAATAGATTATGACATAGACTTGTCACAATTCAATCATGCAGAAATTTAAGAAAAAAAGAGAATTGCTGTTCTAGTTCAGAAAATGTATGAGAATAGGGGAAAAATAACCCCATGACTAACAGCATTTGATTCTTCTGTTTCTCTTGCTTACATGGAAATGGAGAGAGCAATGTCAAAAAAGGTGGGAACCCAATTTTCCCCCCTGTGGTCATAAAGCTCTTGTAAGAGAAATTTCTCCCCAAATGGAAAAAAAAATTATGTGGTTTACAAAGGAAAACCATTTCTGGTGGTAAGACTTAAATATGGTTAGAGACATTGACATATATAACTTTTTAATATATATAATTTTTTCTCAAATTCTACTTTATTTTCTCTGCAATCCGTGTGATTTTTGACCTATCGCTATGCTTGTACTTCATAAGATTCTTGAAAAAAATGTTGTTTGCTTTTTTCACTATAAATTATGATTCTATAACTTTCATAATTTCCTCTTTCTTGCAAAAACTTAAACTGTAGTTCAGTACATCCAGCTAACTCTTGCTGTTTGTTAAAAGATAAGTACAAGTAATCAGGGATAGAGGAGAAAAGACATATATAGGCTTAGCAGAAACATTTTTTTTTTAATAACAAAGTAAAGCAACAGGGGGAAAAAATGTAAACCCCTTATCAGATTTTAAATTGCAAAAGATATTCAGAAAGACTCTACTCACTGTATTTTTACCACTTAGAAGCTCAAACGTGGAGATCTTAAAATACTCGCTAGTGGCTGTCAGATCAGAGCTGCAGGATGAGAGGAGCAGCTTATCTGTACCAGGAAGAGAAAGACAGAACTTAGGTTAAACTTCAACCCCTCCTGGTCCCAGCCCACCACTTTATCACTGGAGCACTGTGTGGACTGAGTCCTCCAGACTTAACCCTTAATATATTGAATATAATAAAATAAACTGGAGACTCTTCTCTTAAGGAAATGTCCTTGTTTCCAGGGCCCGTGTTTCACTACAAAACTCTATTTTGAATGCCAAAAGTGAAAAATAACTTCATTTCTTCCTCTAAGTGTCCCTAGAGAAACCTAATGTAGCCCCAGAAAGATGAATCCTTTAGGTAAAAGGTCAAAGAGAAATGCAGTCAAGAAAGCACAATGATGGTTTTCAAAATAGAATTTTGATCATACTTATTTTGTAAGTAAATAAATAATCCAGGAAGAAATCACTAAGGAGAGATCTTTAATGCATTATTGCTAGTAGTTACTAAACTGTGACTAAATTAAGTTGTGTCTCTAAATGCTGTCAATCAGAAGTTACAGTATTCACATTCAGGATACATTTGAACACAGATTATCTTGCTCCTGGAGTTATGCCCATGAGACATCAGAAAAATTGAGATTCAAATAGATTTGAAATGCAGGTTGTGTATCTGGGGAGACCGAGAGGTGTCTTTTTTCCTCAGAAACTGCATAACCCTGTCCAGACAGCCAAAACCAACTAAAATGGATCCGTCATCCAAGGGAGACGTGAATGATTTCTCCCAGTCTGTCATCCTGTGAGCCCATCATTTTTATGACACAGGGTGGAGACAAATTGCAAGAGAAAGTTCACTTGGAATGAAAAATCAAAGGCTACCGGCAACCCAAAGAAGTGAAAGCCGTGGCCTCATCTCATCCTGGCCTTCTAGCAACGAAAAGTTAATCAAAACCATTTTAAGGCTTTTACATATGCCGTAATTATTTTCCTATGCTGGTTACTTTTCACTGCAGAAAAACTTATTTACTTGATCTTTGGACAGACGTACAATAACAAATATGTAATATGTGCAAATGAACCTTTATGCAAACAACAACAAAAAGCTTCATATGTGAGAATCACACACCTTGTGGAGGCTTTTCCTTTAGTGTTTAATTTCCCTCGTCCCCCTACAAGATGCCATGTAGTACAACTGCTTTTTGGATAGCTCCACTGATTTTTAACACTAGAGCTTACAGATTTCTTTCTGTTTATTTCTATGTGTTTCTAGTCTTTATGAAAAGATGTCTATAACATTTGTTTTTATGTTATTCAATTTCCATTAATGTACTTTTCCATTGTTTCTAGGAGGTGGAAAATTGAAACTTTAGATATTATTAAGGGTATTAAAAGTGCAAGTTCTTTCATTTAATCTCTTAGCATTTTGTCCTGGGTATATGCTTTGGTGAGGGAATATAAAGGGAAAACGGTAGTGTTTACCATTACATACAGCTTTTTGTTTTTATGTACTTTTAATAGACTGGAAATAGTTGCTGTAATCCTAATGCCAACTGGGTAAGAAAACATATCTATGTATGTTTTATATATGACATGATATTGGAAATTGATAACCAAAAATATTATTTTTGACCATGAATCTTTCCATTATAATATTAAAAATAAATAAGACTGGAGGAAAGGGGTAGAAGGGGACTAAATGATTATGGAAAAAATACAATAAAGATTAAATAAATAAATAAATAAGATATTTTCCATTTTTAACTTAGATACTCACCATCAATGAATGTTGTTTTCTGACTCTATGATATGCATTTGCCAGAATTTTAGCTGTAATGTGTTAAATTTAGAATCAAGGACATTTTGAAACATGATTCATTTGATGAACCTAAATTTTACAAAAGCAATAATTTAGGTTTTTTTAACCTATGCAAACAAAGGTAATACAAAGAATGATCTGGAAATTTTTTTGGGAAATGGAACTGCACATACATGGAAACATCTTAATGGGCATCTTATGACGATTTCAGGTTACAAGGCCAGCTCCTCTTCAATCTTGCAAAGAACAGGTTTTCCTCAGCTAGTATTAAAAGAACATCCATTTTTAGATTTAAATTTTTTAAGAGGAGTTCAGAATTTAGAACCTATGTACCAATTCACTCAATATATATTTATGGAGCACCTACCCTGTGCTAGTCTCTAGTCCAGAGCTACTGCAGGAAAATGAAAACTGGTCATCAATCTGGAAACGAGAGCTCGGCTCTGGGCACCTGCATGGGGACCCTGTTACCCAGACAGCAGCAAAAGATGGCATGCTTCAATGTGAAAGTATGTATTTATCAGTATCTACTCAGTCGTATTTGCTTCAGTCTCATTAGCCAAGGCAAGTCATATGGCCAAGCCTAGTCTCAGTGAGAGGGGACTACTTTAGAGTGGGGAATGGGGGCAAGAATTATTGGGCCACTTTTGCAAACAATCTACTGCATATCTAGTATTCTTTCTCTTATACTTCACTTTTTTATTTTTATTTTTTTTTGTTAGATAGCATAAGGGCCACCAGGTCTAGGCAGTTCTTAATACATTCAATCTTGCTAAATGTTAAAATTTAGCACAGTATTTTGCAGAAGGAGTTGCAAATGGTGAACTTGACAGGAAGTCAACTGATAAGTGTAGCCCACTGCAATGAAGAAATCAATGTGTAATTAGCCAAATTGTGTATATAAGCAATGGTTACTCCTCCTTTTATGGGGGACAGAGCTTTGACTATGAATCCCCTCTTCCTTACCGGCTGCAAGTAAATAAAACTAACTTGCAACAACAGCATCTCCTTCTTGAATAGCGAACCCCAAATAGTAAACCCCTTGAGTTCGGTAACATTTTTGCTTAGATTCCTAAAGCATTTATTTTTGTTTTTGTTTTTTTCTCTAAAATCTAGTAATTTTATTAGTTATGCCATGCTGTTAGTCATTTTGGGTCAATATTTACTGGTATAAAGAGAATATGTAGTTTCATTTTTTGTATGCTTATTTCAGGGAAGTGTTCTTTCATTATTAATTTTCTTTGCTTTGGCTGTAGTAGTTTCTGCTCTTGCTTTAATTTTCTTCTTCAGCAATCCCTATTATTCATATACTAAATCTTTGTGTGTATGTATCATCAATGTGTTTTTCTCATTTCCTTCATTTTCTCCTATTTATTTCATTTTAGCTATTAACATTATGCGGCTTTTCATGGTTTTATTTCTTTGAAGTCATTATGGGGACCTGGCCCACAACTCAGGGGTGTGGCCTGACCAGGAAAGAGCTGGAAACCTTTTGGTTTGCAGGAGGGTGCCCAACCCACTGAGTCACCCAGTTAGGGCTCACTGGTTCATTTTAAAAAAGAATCGGTTATTTTTTATTTGTTTTTTTTTTGGATAACTTTCTTATTTTCTTTTTTCTTATAAATTCGTATGGGATTTGGCTTCAATCACTTTTGTTGCGTATTTGTCTGTATGTATGTGAAAAATTAGTTTTCTGCAATTTTAGAGAGAAGCATTATTTATAATAGCTTTCTGGTATTCCCTGGTTCTCTGTGATCTTTCCCTTTGTACTTTTGACTGGATCTTCTCTTCCTTCTTCTTTATTGTCCTAATTCTCTTTTTTAAGCCATACTTCCAGAAGTTTTTTCGTTGCCTATCCCTGTCCAGGAAGGGAGCTCTGCTGGTCAGTTTTGAGAGTTCATGGGATCTGGACTGGTCTAGCTTTCACACTCTACAGTACGCCCCTTATATACCAGCTATTGGACTTAACAAAACTCCTCCTTGTTTAACCTGCTCTCTGGGTTTGGCCTGAATTTCTTGCCGATGCAGGTGCATTGGCCGTTATGGTGGAGTTCTCCTGTTCTTACATCCCTCACACGCCTCTGCTTCCTTCTGCTCCTTCCCACACAGACGCTAACACATGCGCATCTTGAGTCTGTTGGTGATGTTTGCCCTCCACTTGTGTTTTGGAGTTCACGGAGGATATAATGTCACCTAGTTGATTATAAATGTACATTGCTTTGGGGGTTTTTCTAGTTGGTTACTCTGTTTTTAAAGAGAATTTTAGGGAGAGTCACAAACAATGCCACACCGTCTCCATGCTCGTTCCTGATTCCCTTACCTCCCTCATGTCTTCATTTTCCACCTTCTTCATTCTCTTCTCCATGTTAAGCCCAAATCATCTAAAACTGCCATTTTTACTCTTGTCAATTAATTCTTCAACCCAGCATTATAAGCTGTCCTATGAAGTCAAGGTCTATTGTCTTGATTAAAAAAATAAACATGAATGAAACAATTACAGAAACATTAATTCCAGATGTTTTCTCCCCACTAGCCTGAAGCACTGTGTACTAGATGCCCGGAAAGAATTACTATGGATGATTATCGATGCTGTGTGCATGTCTCTTTGGCATTTGGAAGTGTTAAAAAGGATAAAAACTGTGCTGGACACCTGCATCTCAGGAAATTGTTGATGCTACATTTCCCAAATGGCCAAAATAGAAACTGGGATGTTTCTCTTACCTAGCTTCAAAGTTTTCAGTCTAATTAAAGAATACGTAAGGAAGAAAAAAGCTCATTTCTCAGTGTAACATTTTGCAATGTTCTCTTAGTTAAGGTTCTATTCCAAAATAACAGGAAAGCTAAACATGCAAAATATGGTAGGGCAATAGGATAACTTTATCTGGGTTAGGGACATAAATTGGTTTTCCATAGTGAACGTTGTTCCCTTTTCCCTCTCAAAGGGCTGTGTTTGCCCTAAAAGACAAAAAGGTTTAGCCTGCTCCTCCTTGGGACTAGCCTTCATTATTTGTAACAACAAGTCACCTGAAACCATGGAGCAAAGTGAAACCAGCTGGTCCGTACGAGGTGCCAGACTCTCGTGAACACCATGATCCAAACCAGCTGAACTTACTGAAATGCAAGTATTTTTTTAAAAGAATAATCGATAAGTTTTTGCTAATGCAAGAACTAAATTACTAAAGTCATGTTTATTCATTTAAAAGCAAGTGACACATTTCTATACGCAACAGTAAAAAGTAATCCATGCTGAATTCAAATTAAGTATTGCAAGTCTTATGTTTGTAGATATTGTCTTAATTACAAAAATTGCTAAGAACCAGTCTTTGATATAAACCTGTCAGCCTGCATTGAATTATGACACAATTTACTTCCTCCACCCCAAAATGGCTAATTTGTGCTAAAGTATGATCTTTTAATAATGTGGCCCAAAGTCACTGATCAAACAGAATTTGATTTGTTTAATGAGCATATACAAAAATAATGCAGCAATATTTTTGTCTTGGGAAGAGAATCAAAATGACTTTCAGCTCACCAATTTGCCTTAGATATACTTACATACCCAGTGGCCCAGCATCAAAGCAGTTGATGATACTGATAATTAAAGACCCAAAGAAAAAGTACTTAATCATAATAATTTTATTATTATAAGGAGTGAAACCAAAACAAAATCTATAACATCATGTGGCTTTGAACTCCATTTGAAACATATATGCAGGTCCACATTACTCCACTCCTCTTTGATCTTCTTGAATATCATGTAAAGGATTCGACTCCTGAGGGTAACTTTCTAGATACTCAGTCATTTGCTTTTGTCCTTGCTTTGAAGGTAAATCAGTTTCTGGAAGGTTAGACAGCTGAGGAGTGGAAAAAGGAGACAAGGGTGCCGAGCACTGAAATTATTTTCCCTAAAATAGAATGTGATCTTGTCAATGTTGAGTTGAGCATAAGGTAAGAGAGCCCAGCTGTCTGTAATTTTTTTCTATTGAAAGCATAAAATACGTTTTTTCCAGAAAACGGATGAGAATTTAAATTATAAAAGTACTGGGATACAGCAAAAATTTAAGATTCTCAGATCTAAAAAAAAAATTCTAGTTTTCTGATGCAGAGTCATCCCCCACCTCCCCACTCCCCGCTCTGAAGTTACACATATAACACATGGACACAGAAGCTTGTGGTAAGGGCAGGAGGGAAGGAAGGGTGGGCGCAGTGGAGGGAGGAAAAGGGGCAGAAAACAGGGAAGGAAAGAAACTTCGCTTGGTGACAGATGGGATTTCGTTGAGTTGCACGCTTCAAACCTGTATGGTTTTGCAAACCAGTGTCACTTTAATAAGTTTAATTTAAAAAAAAAAAAAGAAAAAAATTAAAATAAAGAAGGTGGAATTCTACGAGGGAAAGAAAGCTATTGTAAAATTGTATTATTTGCTTGAAATAATAGTAATGATAGTAATAACAATAAAATAGTGATAATAGTAATAGAAACTTAATCTAAATTTATGGTTTGAATTATGTTCTTATAAATTCATAGTCCATTCTGGAAGTTGCAATATCCTGCGCCATCTCAGTCTATATACTTTGTATCATTCTTTGGTCACGGTTCATTCTTCATGTTTGTTCATGCCGTTGCCTCCGCTTTTAATGTCCTTTTCTCCTTACTACATTACTATATTTCACTTCCATTTCAAGATTCCTTTGAATTGCTGCTTCTGTTAAAAATCTTTCTTTCTGTAGCCCTTCGACTTTGCATCTATTTCTGCATTTACTTTGCTTTCCTGGTGCAAAGGTTAACCGATTATGTGTCCGGGAGCTGACCACATCGGCGTTTCCTGTCCTCACTGCCTCTGTTGTAGGGTCGACTTGCAGTTGATTAATTATATCTGCAATGGTGGGACTTAATGGGCCAGCATACATAACAGCACCTTTCATTGCAACAGAATTGTCTGGACAGAGCTCTCTCTCAAAGATAGGACTGTGAAAATGCATTTCAGGGGATTAGGGATGATAATCATGAAGACAGTTGGATTTTTAAGAACTTTCTAAAGCATACAATTCAGTGATTTTTAGAATACTCACAATATTTTGAAACCCTTACCGTTATTTAATTTCAACACTTTCCAACATCCCCAAAGCAACTTAAACTTCCCAATTCACTGCTCACCTCTGGCAACCGCTAATGTACTTTCTGCCTCTACGGGTGTGTCTATTCTGAACATTTTATATAGATGCAATCGTGCAACATATGGCCTTTGTGTCTAGCTTATTTTACTTATCATGATGTTTTTAAGGTTATCCCATACAGTAGCATGTATCAGTACTTTCTTTATTCCTTTTTATAGCTAAATAATATTCTATTGTGCAGATACACCACTTTGTTAAAAATCCTTTCGTCTGTGGATGGACATTTAGATTGTTTACACTCTAGTTATTATGGATAATGCCACTATGAACATTCCTGTACAAGTTTTTGGGTGAACAAATGCTTTTGATTTTCTTGATTATAGACAAAGGAGTGACATTGCTGGGTCATGTGGTGTTTTTGTGTTTAACTTATAGAGGAATTGCCTAATTGTTTCCCACAGTTGCTCGCCATTATACAGTCCCACCAGCGATGCATGACCATTCATTTTCTACACATACCAACATTATGAAAAATAATATGATCTTAAACTAAAACTTGTTTTTCACTAGAAAATATTGTGTTGAGACAAACTATTCCTAAAGATATGGAAAAGCAACTAAGATCAAATTATTTAGTGTGGAATTTTGTTATTCATTTGGATTAAACTACATATTTCTAACAACTTTTACCTTAGGAAATTTGATAAATGAGGAAATGCTCAAATTATTTTTTTTCAGGAAACCTCTCAAAAGTGTCCCCATTGAATAAAATTTCAACAGCAAATCATTCTTTGAATTAAAAACAAAAGCTTTGACAATATTACCTGGAGTGTATTTTTAAAATGAGTGGAAGATAAGGTTTGGAAATTGCATTATACATGAATGCATTTCTTGTATTATTTTTAGGGAAACCGTTATAGCAAGAAAAATAAAGACAGCAGTGCACAAAAATGTTTTACTATGTAGTGTTATTAAGTTAAAAAATCAAAATCTTTATTCACAGTAAAATATTTAAAACATCTTATAATGAGAAAAGATGTGACCACGAAGGCCTATTATTTAGAAATGTGCTGGCTGCTTTCTAACAAAATACTTAAGAGTTGAACTTAGACATGTGCTGTAAAACGTTTTCTATGTGGTAATTTTATATGGTTTCAGACAAATATTATAGCTAAAACCTGACCCTTTAAAGTACAGCAGAAGTTTAACAGTGAATGGGGAAGTGCTGAGTTTTTGAAATAGATTTGTGTTACGGAGTAAGAATTTTTGATATGGCTACTTGGTGACATTTCCATTAAATGTTTTATTTTGCTGAAAATAAACATGTGTCACCTATAAAAATCATATTTTCAAACTTACAAGTAGAATCTTAAAAAAGTCTAAATGAATGTTTCCATGGTTGTTCAATTTACTTGTAAAAATATTAAAAGCCAGCATCTTCTGATTATCTTTCAAATCAGTATGGTATTAGGAAAAATAAGATTTTACTATAAAAATTTCAGTAAAAACATTGAGAGAATTTGTGGATATGATTGAAATACTAGTATCGTGATGTGGTAAGCACAATTGACAATATTTCTTCAGTTTGGATATAACCTTCTTTGGTAATGTCTTTTTCACCTGCAATAGCCATTAAAATCTATTATTTATATAAACTGAACTAAGAATCAAAACTTTAATTTGTGGATACAAAGCGTTTTACTAGATTTTCAAAATTAGCCAAGCATTTTCTGTCATAGTGTCGAAGAGGGAAACATGTTTTTTCAAATCATTGATAAAGAAAATGGCAAGGGAAAGTGGTGGGGGGGAGGCAGAGACAAATGTATTTAAAAAGTAAATAAATTTAAAAAAAAAAGAAAATGAATTTTGAAATGTGTTTATCTTTGTATTTTAATTTCTATTGTTCATATAATTTATAATATATTAAATCATTCATACAATAACATATTACTGATAAATAAATATACCTCAGATTTATTTTCTACAATTATCCAAAACTATGTAAAACTGTTGATTTAACTTTTGTTTTAGGTCTTAATACTATTTATCAGTAACTAAAATATGGATTCTTTGCCCTTTATTTCATCTACATTAAAGCTGTTATGAGCAATATTTTTATCTTTGTTTTAAAATATCCATTTCTTATTCATTTGATTTCTATTCTGCCTTCCTTTCTTTTGACCAGCTGTGACCTTGGTACACCTTTCGCATCCCTGAGCTTCACTTCCAAGTCACCTGACATCTGAATGCTAACACCTTTATTCTGCTTTATCTACCTGGTGGTGTCAAATTTTACATAAAACTATTGATAGCAAAATTTTTTATTAATCATCTTTGTGTTTTACTAACAGTAAACTTAGTAACACTAAGGTAGTAAAATAATTTATACTCAACCATAATATAACATTTTCAACTACTAATGGAATAGTTTTTACTTATCTTAAGGCCTTAGCCATTTCTGCTACAATTTTTCATAGCTTAACACTGACAATAAATGATAAACATAATAACAGAATAATTATAAAATATGATTTTTTCTGAAATTGTGGGCTTTTTGATTTCTAATTTGTTGAGATCTATTGGATATAATTGCTGGTAGAACATTAGATAAAAGAGGCTGAGAATTACTGTATACAGGGAAACAAATGTGGAATAACATAGCTTTGTTTCATTACTCTGTCAATAATTTTACTATAGAGACAAAAAAAAGCAGAATTTATATCATCCCCTTTGAAAAACACTAAATGTTAATCATGTGCCTCTGTATGATATACTTAAAATGATAATTAAGTAACCAAATATATACATTATATTGTTTATATTCATGAATAAACTGTATTTTTAAAAACTAAAAATAAAATAAAATAAAATATCCCTTTCTGGGAAAACATTGGAGCATTAATTTGAATGAGACCATTTTTTGACATATTCTTAACCTTTATTTGGGTTAGGATATTGACAGTTTTCTCATATCCTCCCAAATTAGTTCACACCTGGTCCTCCTTTTTTTCATTTCAAGCTATCCTGTATTCGTTTCTCTAAAAATGGAGTTGAATGGTAAACTATACAGGAAACACAGATAAGATAGCCTAGAATGAGTTGCATGCATATGCAATAGAGACTTACATGTACCACAGTTAAGAGGACAAAAGATGACACACATATTTTGCTATGATAATTGAGTTGGAATGCTAATTACTTTTTAAAATGTAACTTCATTTAAATTTAAAAAGTCAGGGGCAAAATAATTCATAAATGCATGTTGAGTCAGAGTGGGACAGACAGCACATGCATCAACTTCAACATTGTTTTTGTTTCAACAAAAAACATTACTGTGAACACTTCCCAAATCTGTAATTAGATAATGATTACAGTAACAGGAGTTGTGGTTGTATCAGTAGTAGAAGCATTGGCCATGGTGGTTGTAATAAATAATAATAGTAACTATTTGAGCACAATTTAAAACATCTTGCACGTAATTATTCATTTAATTCTCACAATGACCCAATGAGGTTAGTATTATAATTACATTTATTATACCGATGAGGAAACCAAAGCTCAGAAATGTAAAAAATTGGCCTCCAAATGTACATCTAATAACAGAATAATAAGGATTCATGCTAAAAATTGTAGGATGAGGCCACACTGTTAAACACAGCAGTATAGTCAGTGGTACTGCAAGGGCAGGGCATCTGTTACTCAGGATCAGATTAAAACGAGACTCAGAAAACTCTGGCAGGTAAGTGTACAAATGCAAGGCTCCAGTAACGCTGAAGGACAGTAATAGGCAAGATGCTTCTCTGTCAGGTGATATGGTGCCCTGTCCCATGACAGGCTGTCACGATTATAGTGCCCCAGAGGAAGGAGTTGCTAAAACAATGATAAACAGAAGAGGAGCTCTGATGACACTCTGACCTTGTTTGTATAAGCCCAGATAAATAAAAATTAAGTGTGCATTTATATTGGCGTGTGCCTGCCCATGTGCTGCTGGTGTGAGAGAAAAGAAGTCTAGAATGAATAATTCTGAATTTACTAAAAGTTTTCCTGTAAGCATTATGAAGACATCTATGATTTTTTAATGTGAGAAACAAGTAGTTTTTAGGATAAATGTCAAATTATATACCTCTGTAGTTAGAGATAAAGGAGACCTAAATTTTGAATACATAACATCCTGAAAGTTGTAATATGTAGTAGAGTAGTCTCTATATAGTCACAACACAAGTTGTAATCAATTGAACATTGTCAAAGTTAATTGCAATCTGAATGGTCCAGGATGCCATACTTCATGTCAGATTTAATTCGAATCTTCTTAAATGGTAAGTCTGATTTTTAGTTGGTTTGAAGTCTTCCCCAAAGCATGTCTTGACAACTGACATCTTTTCATTGTGAACAGTAATAAAATATGCTAGATAAAGTCAGATGAAACATATCACCATTGTGTGTGATGTGCAAGACATTTAAACTGACAATAACTTCTTAAAAGAATCATGGAAAAAGTGAACTTTGAACTAGAAGGATCACTAATAAACACTGGTGTGGGCTTGGGCACAATAGGGGAATTACCATATTCCTTTTGAAACATCTCCTTACTCATATATCTAGTAAGGAACCAGGGTTTTTCCTGTTATTTATTTTTAGTTTCTTAGAGAGCTTTGGGTACCCAAACTACTAAAAGTAGATGCATACACTAAACTAAAAACACGTATAGAGTTATACACCCATTATTTTGGTTTTATTTTCTATAATTAAAGATGAATTTGATTCTCCTTTCTCCTCAATGAGGATAAAGAATAAGAAAAACTAGATACATGTTATATACTACATTATTTTTAAATTTTACTTTTTATCATTAAAGATGAAGTTGATTCTCTCTCCTGTCTGAAAGAACAAAGCTTGCTTCTGTCTCTTCTTCCACATCCACTCCATTTGAAGTTAGGCATAGTGCTGTGACTTCCTCTGGAAAAATAATAATAATAATAATAATAATTGAGAGTGGAAACAACATGCTACTTCTAGGAGAAAGCTTTAAAAGTCAATATATAATTTTCCATCTTTCCTTTTTATACGTTCACAATTAAAGATGCTCATAGCCGGAGCTTTCTTCCAGTCCAGGGAGAATAGCATGAGGCGGAGTTCCCCAGCTCTTCCTCAGTGTCCATGTGACTCATTCTGGTCCATGAACCATGAGCAGAAATTGCATCATTCCTTTCCAGTCTGAGACTGAGTCTCCTTTTTCCTTTTATACTATTCCTTCAAGAAATGACAATGAAGCCATATATTGAGAACTTGTTACTACAGTATTGCAGCAAATTTTATCTCCCGAGTCACCATACACCCAAACGTGAGGCTAAATCTACAATGGACTTTCTGTAAGAGATAAATCACATAATGATAAACTGTTCCACTCATTAGAATGAATTAAAAATTCTAAATTTAAATACATCTAATAAAACCAATATATAAAGCAGATATTGATAAATCAATTGAATATCATTGTCATATCAAGAATCGCCTTAAAAACAACAGCACATATTAGTGAAAAAAATTGAATGTTTGAACACCACAATCGGTAAGCTTGATCTAATAGACCTATATAGACACTTGCACACAACAATTAAAGAACCCATATCCTTCTCAGACATTCAAGAAACAAGCACCAGAATTAATCATGCCCATGATTATAAATTAAATATCCAGAAATGTCAGAGATAGACAGTTGCAGAGCACAGAAAATAGAAAAAATATTGCTCTTTTCAGACGTGAATTGGATAAAACTAGAACCTTAATAACAGGCAAAGATGATAAATAAAAGGAAACAATATATAGATCAAGTAATTTGTGAACTCCTTAGCAAAATATAAAAACAACAAATCTAGGAATTTACAGAAAACAAAAGTAAGTATCATGTTACAAGAATACAAAGGTCGTTATTTTTTTTTAATTTTATTTTAATTTGTTTTTTCAAATACATTTGTCTCTGCCTACCCCCCACGACTTTCCCTTGCCCCCTTCCTTCTTCCCTCCCTCAGCTCTTCCCCTTTGGTTTTGTCCATGAGTCCTTGCTATATGTTCCTTGACTTTCCCCTTCCCTTCCTTTTCCCCTGCCCCACCTCCCTCCTTCCCTCTTGTCTCTGTTGATTTCTTTTCCTTTCAGTGTTGCTGGTCTTATTTTCCTTGCATCTTTGTATTGTTGGTTAGGTTCCGCTTATAGGTGAGATCATATGGTATTTGTCTTTCACCCCCTGGCTTATTTCGCTTAGCATAATGCTCTCCAGTTCCATCCATGCTGTCGCAAAGTTTAGTAGTTCTTTTTTTCTTTCTGCTGCATAGTATTCCATTGTGTATATGTACCATCATTTTTTGATCCAATCATCTACTGATGGGCATTTAGGTTGCTTCCAACACTTGGCTATTGTAAATTGTGCTGCTATGAACATTGGGGTGGTTATTTAAATGCTAAATGAAATAAGCCAGTTGGAGAAAGGCTAGTACCATAGGATTTCACTTATATGTGGAATCTAATAAACTAACAACAACAACAACAACAACAACAAAAACACCTCACAGATACAGAGAAGAGACTGATAGCTATCAAAAGTTGGGAGGGCTGAGTGAAAAATGGAAGGGATTAAAAAAAAAACCAGACCTCACAGACACATGGTCTGACTGTTGTGGCTCAGTGGGTTGAGCATCGCCCCCCAAGCCAAAAAGTAGCTGGTTCAATTCCCAGTCATAGCACACGCCTGGGTGGCAGGCAAAGTCCTTAGTTGGGGGTGAGTGAGAGACAACCAATTGATGTCTCTCTTGCACATCAGTGTTTCTCTCCCTCTCTCTCTCTTTCTGTTCCCCTCTCTCTACAAATAAATAAAAATATTTTTAAAAAACCTCATAGACACAGACAACAGTATGGTGAATACCAGAGGGAAGGAGTGTGAGGGGTGGTAGAAGAGGTAAAGGTAGAGGATAAATGGTAGGAGACTAGACTTGAGGTAGTGAACACACAATACAATATACAGATGATGTATGATAGAGTTATATACCTGAAACCTAATACAGTTTTATTAATGAAAGTCAACTCAATAAGTTCAATAAAGAATTTTTTAATCTATATATGATATCCATCATATTAACAGATTAAGTGAAAGTAATCTGTTGCCTCAAAAAAAAATTTGAAAAAATTCAGCATCCATTCATGATAAAAATGCTAAGTAATTTAGGAAGAAAAAGAGTCTACTTAATCTCTTAAATTACCTATCAAAATTCTGCAGCAAAAATCTGTTTACTATTGAAAACTTTCTCACTTAATCAGGGACAAACAAAGATACCAGCTATCAGCAACATACCAGCTATCAGCAACATCTACTTTATATTTTACGGGAGGCATTAGCAATACAGTAATATATTAAACACATAAACAAAAGAAGATACATGATCAGGTAAAAAACAAGATTGTCAAAACTGTCATTATCACATATTATGGAATTCTTTACATAACAAACAAAATGTCAGTTACAGAGCATTATTAGAATTAATATTTCTGGCAAGGTGGTTTTTTATAAAATCAAACTACAAAAATAAATTACCCTGATACTTACTAGTGGCACTGACCAATCGTACACTCTCAGCCAAATCTTAGATTTGCTACTCAGTATTCTGTTTATGAAGCCAACTATTTTGTAATCCTCTATTAGATTATCTATTTTCCCCCCAATTGTGACATCATGAAAGTAATGGAAAATAATAGTTGTTTAAGGACCTAGGATAAATGGACCAGGCTCCTCTTTGTTCTGGAGAGAACTAGCCCAGAATCATTTGTGGCATTTGCTCTTTCATTATGAGTGACTAACTTGAAACGTACCAAATGCTCTTATAAACATTTAATCTAGCACATAGAAATATGTTGTCATTCCCAAGTAAGTTATTTTTAACAGACCTGATTAAAATGTTTTTTCTGCATGTGTGTACCTGTCATCTGCTACACTCTCCTGGCAACACAGCCTGCTTGGAGCTAACTGAAAATTCTTATAGCTAATTCCTGTTATAATACTGAGTTGATTCATATAACTCTTCATTTGCTCCCCAAAATATATTCTGGTTTGCCATTTATATGAAAGACAACGCTCAGGCCAGGTATAGCAATCATCTCTATATGAATCAAGCTTGGAATGCTATTTTAATCTCAAGACTTGTAAGATAAGATTTCTAACCTCAGTATTTGTCCACATTAGTCAGTTTTAAGGTGGAGTGGGAAACAATATTAAAGTCTGTCAATTATTTTGAAACCTTTGCTATAAAACTAGTTTTAAAAATATGACAAAAACTTCCCTTTCAAACTAGTGTTTGTCTATGAGTTTATAACTGTGAACACTACCTGAAAAAGTATATAATTTGTATTTTAATGTCACTTCATCCAAGACTTAGGGCAGAGTAGATGGATAAAATATTAATGTGGAAAAGATATACAAACTCAGGATTTAAACTTATATGACATTTATAAATCAGTTTCCTCCACCTCCCTCCTGCATCTCTTACTATTGAAAGGATTTCAATCTGGATTGGAGTTTTTTTGTCATCTGTTAGGAGCTCAGCGACTCTGGTTTGCTTGCTTCGTTTACTTGCTTATTTTTGGTCTCCATTTATCATTATTTTTAACAGTTGTCAGCATTAAATGTGATTTGCCACATCAGCCAACTTACACAGAGAATGCAAATGCTTTGGAATTTCACTTGCAATTTCTGGACTTCCCCAATCATTTCAGTGTTGCTTTATCAGCATCATTTGATCTTTCTTTCTTTCTTTCTTTTTTTTTTTTTGCCATTAGGGACAATTCTCAGTGATTTTTTATTGTTTTTAAAGGAAGTGGAAACTTAAACAGGCATGTTCAATTAGACATGGTTCTCCAGTGTTACACAAACTAGGGCTCTCTTATTTAACAGCAGCATTCTAGATCACTAATGAGACTTCACTGTCCCATCACATAATACAAAATAATTGGATTAAAAAATCCAATTTTTTAATCAAATTTTGATCCAATTTTGGGAGAACAGTACACAAAGAGAATATGTATATGTACTCCCTTTCGGTTGTCTGCGTACCACTCTATTATAGCATTTAACTTTGTTTTCACCTTTAATTTACTATTGTTGAAATTCATTTTTGAAAATATAATTCAGATCAGATCACACTTCTTTATGAATATCCAAATACTATATCATTATTTAGAAATGTAGCTTCTGTTTATTATTTCAATTTTTAGCACCATCTTTAGATTTTTAATAAGATTAAAAATCTTACCAGAATAAAAGATTTGTATAGACTAAAATTAAAAGAATGGAAAAAGACATTTCATGCAAATGGAAATTTTTTTAAAAGCTGGGGTAGAAATACTTATATCTGACAAAATAGATTTTAAAACAAAGGCTATAGTAAGAGGCAAGGCAGGATGCTATGTAATTATAAAAGGAGCAATACAAAAAGAGGACATAACTCTTGTAAACATTTATGCAGCCAACATAGGAGAAGGCAGTGTGACTACCAAGGCAGAGATGTGATCATAAACCAAGGAAAGCCACCCTTAACTTTCCCTCCATACTCATGAAAGCACTCCAAAATGAGGTAAGAGGATTTTCCCAGACACATGTGAAATATAATGTGCTATATATCAGTAAAGAAGCACTAATTTATTAATTTATTTTTTCATTTCATTATTTCCTATTTTTTCATAGGAAATTTGCCTTTATTTTACTGAGAACATTCTTTTACTTTATGAAATTATTCTTACAGTAAAGAAAACAAGTTAAAAATGAAGAAAACTTTTGAAAAGAACAAATACTTTCTTAAACAAATACACTTTAAGTTAGTAAAATGGTTTAAACAAGTGAATAATGCCTTGTTATCATTTACATAATATGACAGTTTAATGTCAGTTACTAAATCTTCATAACCCAATAATAAATACTTTATGCATGAAGTTTACCCTTACTTTACAAATGAAAAAATTAATATAATATAAAACTGATGATCCTTTACATTGTTTAATGATCCATATCTGTTCATGAGATATGAGAATGTGCTTGGAGTGAAATAATTCCCCAAAGTATTACCCTAAAAGTCTTGTGTTCCCCAGGTTGTAGGATTGAGATTGGCTTTAGGTACATATATAGGAGAGTTTCTTATTTTCAGGACGTAGTGATATACTTTAATTTCCTACCTCATCCTCGAATTCCTTTTCTAAGACCTGGGATTTCTCTCTTAGAGCTACATTATTTTAGTTGAAGTTTGTGTAAATTTGTTAAATTCAATAGCATATAGCAGAAGGTAACATAGTAACTTGTTTATTAATATTTAAAGCTTTACAAATTATAGTTTCTGAATAAGTAAATATGCATAAATCCCAAGGGTCCTGAATGGATTGAGATTATTCCTAGAAAGAGTTAATAAAGGGAGGAGCAGATAATGCTTTGTCAGCATGAAGAGAAAAAAACAGATTGTGAAGAATGGTAATTCTAAAAATAAGCTTCAGCACTTCTGAAATCGTAATGGAAAGCTGAATTATAACTGAATTGATACTGAATTGAGAAACATCTTTAAGTTTTATGTAAAGTTAAGGACTATTACTGAATTTCATTCAATAGCCAAACTGTGTACCGTAAGTTTCAGAATTGCGTAACAAATAAAATAAAAAATAAGTTTATAGTTTTCATTCTTTTCCATTATAAATAAATCTGAATTTTGGACACCTTCTTTGTTTTTTTAACATATATCCTGGCAACAAACATATCTGTAACAAGATTGGACTCAATAAACTGTATGTATTTGGAAATTAGGAAAGGGGTGAGAATTCTAGACAACACTTGATGATGAGCTTTTTAAAAATGTTTACATACTCAGACGGATGCCTGAATAATCCATCATATTTATTCAAGTATATGTATGTGACATATATATTGATTTATTTTTAAACAGAAAACACATTGTCTTCCTTAAATACAATATTTTTGGTTTAGCTGATGACCTGCCTTTAAATACATGTATTTGGCATTTTTAGTCCTCTGTTCTCCCAGTTTAAGTCAAAGTAAATAGGTATGAAAGGGATTTTATGTACATGAATACATTTCTAGAATCATAATGTCAATATATAAAAATAGAAGAAAGTATTTGGAATTTAATATTTCAAAGTGAACAGGTAATATCCCTGAAATTTGTAGGTTATAGATTGCCAGTAATCTGTAAACAAGTGAAGCAGTTTGGATATTTGTAATTATGATTCCTTGGAAATATGACCCTAAAACTCTGTTCAGAAAAACTGTTGTCTAACTGGAAGTCAACACTTCAAGCATAAAACTGCTAAAATGGCCAAGAACCATTGAAACGTTCTAAATGGGTTTATGTGGTGGTCCAGTCACAACAGGCTGGGGAGGGCAGTAGGTTCTCAGCAGGGGTAGATGCAGATGTCGATTAAGTGCAGAATGAAACCCACTGCGGGAAATGAGTGCAGAATAAAAGTTATGCTCAGAATCAAAACGTTTAAGAAGAAAATGGTAAACCTTATTAAATGTAGAGGGAATGGAATATAATGAGGGAAATTTAAGAAATGAGAGTGGAAGAATGTAGTTTAAAGAGATTATCGATAGTTTTGGCAGATTTAAAGCTGCTGAGTTAGAGGAAAAGATTGGAGACAGTAGACACAAAAGAATAATTCATTTTTCCTCTAGCTTTATTGAGATATAATTGACATACAGTCATGCACTGTAAAATAACATTTCAGTCAAGGAAGGACCATGTACATGAAGGTGGTCCCATGAAATTGTAACAGAGGTGAAAAATTCCTATTGGCCAGTGACATCACAGCTGAGATGAGGTTGTAACACAAGGCTTTATGCACATGTTTGTGTTGATCCCGGTGTAAACAAACCTATATGCACTGCCAGTCATATAACAGTATAGCACATACATTTATAGTAGAAGCTATTCCAACCAGGTTTATGTAAATACACTGTGATGTTCATACAATAATAAAATCACCTACAAACACATTTCTCAGAATGTATCCTTGTCATTAAGCAGCATGACTGTATACCATTGTGTAAGTTAAAGGTGTACAATGTATTGATTTGATACATTTATACATTGCAATATGATTATCTCCACCACATCACATAATTGCCATTTCTTTTGCGGTAAGAACATTTAAGATGTACTCTCCTAGCATTTTGAAGTATACATTACAGTACTATTAACTATAAACACATTGCTATGCATTATATACTCAGAATTTATTCATCTTCAAACTGAAAATGTGTATCCTATGGCTAACATCTCCCAAATTTCCCCACCTCCAACTCCTGGAAAGCAGCATTTTAATTTCTACTTCTATGAGGTCAGCTTTTTCGATTCTAAACATAATTGATTCTTATATAAGAGGTTTAGTCTTCTAATACACTATGAGAATTTCCTGGGATTGGGGACAGGGAGAGAAAGAAGAATAAAATAATCTATTTGCATTGGCCCAGACAGTGTGGCTCAGTTGGTTGGGCATCATCCTGCAAACCCAAAGATCATGGTGAGGGTTCATGCCTGGGTCACAGGCTTGGTCCCCGCCAGGGCACGTAGGGAGACTGATGTTTCTCTCCCTCTCTTTCCCCTTTCCTTTCCCTTCTCTCTAAAATAAAAAACAAAATAAACTGTAAAATAATCTATGTACATTAATAAATAATATTCAACAAAATTTAATGTGAGAAAAAGTTGAGTAATGTTGATACCAAGAATATATTGGATATGCCTGGAAATTAAAGACTTAAATAAGATGCTTCATAGCTGGAAAGAATGTACATATAACCTAATTATGTTGAGCAATCAATGTGGATGATACTGGCTACTTCTGATTAAACTTTTTGCTCTGTTTTACAATGAATATGAAATGTATCATGCTTCCTTACAAGAAGAATCTATATAATGTCCCTGATATTGCAGTGGATTTATTGTTATTAATGGACTGAATAGGAATAGAGTTCATCTGAACTCCGATTTGCTATTGAGTGAGACAGACAATCTATTTAAAACTATATTATGATTGAGTGGTCATAGCTGAGAGAACTGATTATGAACTACTTCAACATGAAAAATGAAGAACTCATTACCTTAATATTCTGCTAACAGGCCTTTTGAGCTCTTTTAACCAGCATTAAGTTGGCATAGTGATGGCAAAAGTTAATGGTGGATTAGGTGAGAAACCTGACCTGAGTTTCTCACACAACTGAAAAGGTTATTCTTCCATAGAATTGGATCCTCAGCTTTTTGGAGCTTGCAAGGATAGACAGCATTTTCAAGAGTCGAGGTTTAAAGTGGAAGCATCTCTTTGGCCTTTTGGAAGGCTGACTTGTCTTTCATTGATCTTCGGTGCTGAGTCTTTTGATTGAATAATTCATTGTTTTCTTTTGTGAGTTTCATGTTTTAGATCATTTACTCTTTGAGCAGAATCGTTTATTTTGATGCCTCGTAACAGAACTACGGCAAATGCTATTTCTTTTACATTTTAAACTCCAAGTTTATTCAGCATTTTACATGGAAATGACATAAACATATTCAAGATTAAAAGGCCCAATTATGTCTTTTACTTTCTTTTCTTTCTCTTCCTTCATAGAAAACAATTGAGGAAATTTTTCACGGAACAAGACTGAAATATAAACTGTGTGCTCTTTTTGATTAATGATTCTTCCAGATTTAACTGAAATCTATGCTATCACAATTAACCCTCAAAATAACTTAGTAAATTGAGAGATTTAGATGTGTTCTTAGTGTCACTCTGACTTCCTACATCTTGTTCTATACTGGTACCTATAACTCGGTGGGAACAGTTCTAAGAGAGTGATTTTTCTCGTAAGATCACTAAATTAAAGGAGATCGAGAAGGTTAAAGTAAAATCTTAAAGGATTTTCTCTAAAAGATGGATATTAGCATTTACCTAAGGAAAATCATAAAGATACATCCTAATATAAACAGCCTCTCTGTCCTATTGTTTGGGTTACACTGAAGGTCAAATACATACACTTCGTGTATACAAAAAATATATATATTTTATGGGAGGCTTATCATTGCATTTATGATCCTTGACCTATATCACCAACACAACAGAAGGGATTTAGTGCAAATTTAGAAAGTAACACTTTATTTAACCTTTGGCTTATCACATAATGAAATTGTTGTGTTTGTGAAGTTGGTAGAGCATGACAATGTGCTGTGATCTGGAGCACTGCTTAAGTCTTTATTTTTGTAATATTTATTTCTGTATATTTCTAGAAATTTCTTAATAAGTTCATGTTTTAGCCTTTTGCTCTATATTCCTCAATATTCACTTTTTATTATTTTTTCTAGCATTATTTTTCTCTTAATACTCATTTTCTCCCGTTTTTGACTATGGAAATAATAATGCTATGAATGGAGGGGCATATGCTCACTGTTGTATCCTCAGTTCCTAGCACATACTAGGTGTTCAAATATTTGTTGATCTGAAAGGTCATTTATAACTACTAATTATTATATGTCTTATGTGTGCACATGTGCTACTACTTCCTTCTTTTTCTTTACTTTTCATTGTGATTATCCATCTTAAGAAACTTGTTACTTCTTACTATGTACACTTTTAACTCTCTTACCAAATGCTAATTTTCATTGATAAATCAGTTGCTGAGAAACACTTTTACTTTAAATATGGGCTATGTCAGCCTTAGACCCTCACAAAAATATCCTTAGGAATTAAAAATTCTTGACAAGACCTGTTCAGAACAAAGAATACAAAACATTTCAAAAATTTATATGGAACCATAAACGACCTCAAATAGCCGCAGCAATTTTGAGAAAGAAACACAAAGTAGGAGGGATCACAATACCGGACATCAAACTCTACTACAAAGCCACTATACTCAAAACAATCTGGTACTGGCACAAGAACAGACCCATAGACCAGTGGAACAGAATAGAAAGCCCAGAAATAAGCCCAGGTCTCTATGGACATCAATATTCGACAAAGGGGGCAGAAGCATAAAATGGGGCAATAACAGCCTCTTCAACAAATGGTGTTGGGAGAGCTGGATGGCTACATGCAAAAAATTGAAATTGGATCATCAGCTGACACCATACACAAAAATAAACTCAAGATGGATAAAAGACTTAAATATAAGTCGCAACACCATAAGAAGTCCTAGAGGAGAACATTGGCAGGAAACTCTCAGATATCCCACGCAGCAATTTTTTCACTGATATGTCTCCTAAAGCAAGGGACATAAAGGAAAGAGTAAACAAGTGGGACCTCATCAAAATAAGAAGCTTCTGCATGGCGAAAGAAAACATCAGCAAAATGAAAAGGGAGCCAACCATTTGGGAAAATATATTTGCTAATGATACATCAGATAGAGGTTTGATCTCCAACATATACAAAGAACTCACTCGACTTTACTCCAAGAAGACAAACGATCCAATCAAAAAATGGGCAAAGGACCTGGGCAGATGCTTTTCTAAGGAGGAGATACAGAGGACCCAGAGGCATTTGAGAGGATGCTCAGCATCACTAGCCATCAGAGAAATGCAGATCAAAACCACCATGAGGTACCACCTCACACCGGTCAGAATGGCCATCATAAACAGATCCACAAACAACAGGTGCTGGCGAGGCTGTGGAGAAAAGGGAACTCTAGTCCACTGTTGGTGGGAATGCAGACTGGTGCAGCCACTATGGAAAGCAGTGTGGAATTTCCTCAGAAAGCTGAAAATGGAACTGCCTTTTGATCCAGCGATTCCCCTGCTGGGACTATACCCTGAGAACACCAAAACGCCAATACAAAAGAACCTATGCACCCCAATGTTCATAGCAGCACAATTTACAATAGCCAAGTGTTGGAAGCAACCTAAATGCCCATCAGTAGATGATTGGATCAAAAAATTATGGTACATATACACAATGGAATACTACGCAGCAGAAAGAAAAAAAGAAGTACTAAATTTTGCGACAGCATGGATGGAACTGGAGAGCATCATGCTAAGCGAAATAAGCCAGGGGGCGAAAGACAAATACCATATGATCTCACCTATAAGCGGAACCTAACCAACAATGCAAAGAAGCAAGGAAAATATGACCAGCAACACTGAAAGGAAAAGAAATCAACAGAGACAAGAGGGAAGGGGGGGGCGGGGAAAGGGAAGGGAAGGGGAAAGTCAAGGAACATATAGCAAGGACTCATGGACAAAACCAAAGGGGAAGAGCTGAGGGAGGGAAGGTGGGAGGGGGCAAGGGAAAGAGGTGGGGGGAAGGCAGAGACAAATGTATTTAAAAAGTAAATAAATTAATTAAAAAAAAATGGTGTGGTAAGTCCTACCATATAAATGAGGATAAGTAATTTAAGACAATTTGTTATTCCTCATTTATTTTTTTAGACAAAAATAAATTATTCTCAAAATAGAGCTTATCTATGATTCTGTGATATATAATAATTACAACCTCATGCATATATGTATTTTAGCACTGTTTACATTATGAAAACTTGGCTCCGAAAAGATCATATCAACTTAGAAATTTATATCAACAGTATTAAAATAAGGATCGAATCATCAATAGTTGTACCAGTATCTGTCAATAAATACTTAGATCATATTTATAAATATTATTATAAACACTGGCAACTTAATGTAATTCAAAACTATAATTATAATAAAGTAGTCATAATTACAGAAAGAGCAATCTTCGTTTTCAGACAGTCCTTTGTTTTATCTCCTACATTCTTCCTTCTGATGTTTTTCCATAGATAATGAAGAAATTAATAAACTAATTTTAATAAATGAAACATTTAAAAATGTTTTTTCATTTCTTCTTGAACTCGGGAAATTGCACATGGAAAACTATGGCAATATGTATCAGATTGCAGTTCATTTTTTTCCCCCTGAATAAATCCTTCCTACTGCAGAAAAATAATTTATTCTAAGGTAAGTTTACATATTTCAATACCTCTTGTGATATTGCAGAATTATTATCCTCACACCTAATCTTCTATTTGTCAATTTTCTTAGTAGTGTCTGCAGTCAGTGCACCAAGTTCTCACCAGGGTAATGTATTCTTACAGCTACCACTGCCTTTGTTATTTCGGGATGACTTTCTCTAATGCTTTCTAATTAAATCTCTATTTGAAGACTCTCGAGGGAGTCAGGTCGTAAAGCTGCTCATTTGTAGTGAAATGGAGCATATGGAATGTGTAATGTTGGTCTTTCTTTGTGTTCCTGGAATAACTCACTATTTGCTCTGTGTTTGAATTCAAAATCCAGCTAAACTTCATTATAATATAGTTTACAAATAACCAGATTAAAAAGAAAATTAAAATTGCATAGGGAATCGGTACCTTGCATTATGCTCCCTGGTGTTACCCATTGGGTTCTAAGGCATTCTTCCCACATTTCTCTGCCTGGAAAGCTTCTGGTAGCCCTTCAAGACCAAGGGCAATTTCTACTTCCTCTGGGAAAAATGCTTTAGTTTTCACAAGCAGTTAATTGTTTCTTCCTCTGAGATATCACATCCCTTGCTCATAGCTTTGTGTATTTATGTATTGTGTTTTAGACACTTGTAACCTACTTACCTGTTTCTACCAGCTACAAACCTGGGAATCATCCTTGATTCCTTTTACTCCTCCTTTCTCACCCAGTCAGTCACCGAGTCCTTTGCATTTTATCTTCAATCCATGCAGTAGACAGAATAAAGTTCCCTTAAAAATGCCCACATCCTAACCTTATTATTTAGTGGTGGACACACTCTCTAACCCTTTGTGCTTCTAGTTTGTCATGTGTAAACTGGGGATTACAGAAGCAATACTTAAGACTGTTAGAAGGATTAAATCAATGACATATATACAGAAGAGTGCCTAGCAAGAAGTAAGCACTCAAAAATGCAATTACTGTGAGCTGTTAGTTCTTTACCTGCATTTTCTCATTTGAATCTGGCAGAACTCTATGAGGTATTAGTGTTGTTCCTAATTGCAGTCAAGGAGATGGAGGTTCAGAGAGAATAAATGACTATGTGAAGGAAAGGTTAGGGTTTGGAAACCCAGTTAATCTGGCTCGAGGACATGCTGGTTTACATTTTTTATTTGTGTGATATATGTTAATCTTATTTAATTAATTTAGAAATGATTTTTTTTTAATTTGAGAATACGTTTTTGTATCAAACTGATAAATCTTTATATATGTAACAAACTGAGATCCCTTAAAGAATTGGTGGGGTTTGGAGGAAGGGAAAGAACAGTTGTAAACTTTCCAATGTAATAATCACTCAGACCCATTTACACTTAAGAGAGGTTAAATTCCAATCAAAAGCATTCTCTCAGACAAGAACCAGGTAATGTATTTGTTTTACATAAGGAATAGTAGAGTAGACTTTTAATTTAGACACTGAAACTGAAGTAAAATTATTCCAGAAAAAAAAAAGTTGACTTAAGTACCTTGGGTTTACTGTTTCTCAGAATTTGAATTTGTTCTTAATGAGCACAGTATGAATTTTCATTTGGGCACAGTTACACAAAGTGTTCTAAACTTATATTTCATAAATTAAAACTAATGTGAAACTCAGCATGTCAAGGGCGATAATTTCTGTTTATATGGCCAGTGCCTGGCTGGCTGATTCATTTATTTATTCAGTATTTACTCAGGGCCCACCATGGCACAGGGCCTATGCTCAGGACTTGAGAGATAGAAGAGACCAAGACAACAAAAAATGTCTTTGTAGAGTTTAGATTTTAGTTAAGAGAGAAATACATTAAACAAATAAAAAATGGGAACATAACATCACTTAGAGATACCTGAAAGAAATGATTATCGAGTCAATACTTCTAGCTTCCAGTTGTTAACCATATTTTACTTTCTATATGTTTTTATGTTTTATGTGATCACAATTCAGGAAAATAATCTTGGGAGGTATTTTCATTTTGCAGAGGAGAGAAATTTATAAACCTAGAGATTAAACAATAATCCCAAGATGACACAGCTAGTTACTGACACAACCAGAATAAAAACATGTATCTTCAGATTACTCAGTAGAAATATCACACAATTTAGTCTTCCTTTTGTAACATGGCAGTTATTTCCGTGTTGCCCTCCTTCTTTCCAATTCGTGTCACCCCCTCTTACTGTTTGCTGCCTAAGCCTGCCAAGCCTGTTTCCCCAGATCCTGCAGCTCATCCTTCTGGAGACTGCAGCTCTCGGAATGGCTGCATAGAGGCCAGCAGACCTGCAGAATATGAAAGCTGGCTAGGTACTAGACCTGGGCTAAGGGAATAATATCTGTGCTCCAGCTGTGACTCTAAGAACAGGATTTAATCAACATCCAAGTGGAAAAGGAGTAGGAATGAGGGTAACCCAAATTTTCTCCCAGTTGGCAAATTCTGAGTATGGTCAAATGATTTCCTTTTTTTTTTTAAAGAAAAGTAAAGGGAAAACAACTACAATAATAACAACAACAACAACAAAATGTGTGAAAGTTTTGCAAGAAAATTACACAGTAAAAGAGAACAACATAACTCTAAAAATTATTAGTAAAAGAAAGACTGAGATAAAATATAATAGAAGGAACTTTTTGGAAATCCACAAAAAGAGGCAGTAAACTGAAATAAGATAAAGGGGGAATAAAATAAGAAGTGAGAAATGGCCTGAAAGGAAGTAAAAGAGTGACTATGGAATTGAAATCTTCATTGGCAGCTGTAAGTAACAGAATTGATCCTACAAATATATTCAAGAATGGAAAGAAGAAAATAATGACAATGACAAATTTTACTTTGGAAGTTAGAGATCAAAGCAGAGACCATGATACATTTCTGGAGGAAGAAACCCAAAGATTTGGAATGGAAGCAATAATCAAGTTGTAATTGGGAAAATCCTATATTAATCAAAAAGAAACAAAACCCAAATCACTCTATTTTAAAACTTGTCCCTGATTTCTACGTAAAATCAATGGGGGGAGAAAACAAAACTCATGACTTTCTATGGCTCTAACCCACTTGTTATGTCCCCAAGGACAGGAAAAAACAGGTCAAAGGAAAAGTTGTAAAAGCTAAGGTACAGAAATAAATTAAAAGCAAAGACTTTTCTGTTTGGGGTAATATGTGCGTTCATGTGTATGAGGCCTGTCCAGAAAGTATCCAGCCATGTAATATGAAAATTAGATACATTTATTGAAGAAGATACAAGAAACATTGTGCATAGAACAATGACGCCTCAATCCCCTTCAAAGTGGGCACCTTGGGACCTCATGAAGTTCTCCCAGTCGCTATCAGCTTTCCTGTAGTATTTTCCTGAATCTCATCAACAGTCTGAAATCTCTTCCCTTTCAAAGATGATTTTAATTTTGGAAAAAGCCAGAAGTTACAGGGCACCAAATCTGGGCTGTAGTGGGGCTGAGTTGCCTGGTTGATTTGATGTTTCTTCAAAAAACTCTGCACGAGATGCGATGCATGAGCAAGCAGGCACGTTATCATGATTAAGCTGCCAATCACCAGTAGTCCATAGCTGCAGCCTTCTGAATTATGAAGATTCATTGCTCTTCTTCCTCGGTAATTTTGAATGTGATGCCATGCAATAAACATGCTCACTCAATGACATCTACTGCCCCCACTAACTAGTACAGTGAAGGCCTCATTGTTCACACATGCGCATACAAGTCCACTATCCTTGGCTACCAGGCTACATCAATGTTGCATAAACCATTCTTGTTATATTAACAATGGTTGGACTTTTTCCAAACAGACCTCTTATGTGTGTGAGATTGAGGGAATGGTCAGAATCTTAGAAGAATCCAGGAAGTAACATGGGAGTCCACCACCGGAGCTCCAATGCGGGAATTTTAAATTAATATAGGAGAATTAAAAGCATAATTTGACCTGATATATTAGAAAAGTGAGGATATTATGTGAAATTTATGTGCTCTATTTTCTTCATCTGCAGTATTTCCACCATGAATTTAGACTGTTTCTGAGAGATTTCTTATTACGTATTTCACTCTGTCATATGACCCACTCACCTGTCCATATGAGACTGGATCAGTGCCTGCTGCCTGTGTCTCAGATCATCATTTATAGGCTTATGCAGGGTAAGAGGTTGCTCCATGGTGGGTATCAACAAGCAGTTTTAGTCCTCCCTTATTAAATCTATAAAGAAAGAAGCTCATGGGTGGGAAGCAGAAGCTAAGAGACAACTAGAAAACAATGCAGCAAGCAGAAAACATACACAAAGTAGTAGAAATCACAAAACCTGATAGAAGAAGAAGCAAGAGAATTTGGTTGTTAACAATAGAGTAGTCACCTTAGACCTGAAGGAAAGGGAGTGAGTGACTGTTAGAAACCAAAGAGAATAGCTGTCTGGAGAGGTGCCTCTGTCCAGAGCTGTGGTCTGCAGTGGAGGATGCTGCCAACCCCCAGCAACACAGCATGGATGGGACAGCCTGGGGAATACATTCCTGGGATCATTTCCTTCTGCTCTCTGGTCTCCTACCCTTGTGCCTTAAGTAGAATCTGGCCTTAAACCAGGGGGCAAGCGAACCGTTGATACAGTTTCTGTAAGTTAGCTCAGCCCTGAGGGGTCCAAGACAGATATCACCTCACATCTGCCAGAATGGCTATCATCAATATATCAACAAAGAGGAATTTGTTTATCTCTGTGTTAAGCTTAGCAGCTAAGTGCCCATCAGTAGATGAATGGATTAAATAACGTGGTACATTTACACAATAGAATACTATATAGCAGAAAGAAAGAATTCCTTCCCTTTGCCAAGGCATGGATGGAACTGGAGACTGTTGTGCTAAATGAAATAAGCCAGTCTGTGAAAGACAAGTACCATATTATCTCATTCATAAGAGGAATCTATTGAACAAAATAAACTAAAGAATAAAACAGAACCAGAGGCATAGAATCATGGAATAGACTGACAGCTCTAAGAGGGGAGGGGAGAGGTGGAGGTTGTTTAAAAGAAGGTGAAGGGATTAGTCAAAGAATATATATGAAGGACCCATGGACATAAACAATGGTGTGCAGAATGACTATGGAAACAACTAAGGAGGAAAATTGGGACAATGGTAATAACATATACAATAAAAAAACTTAAAAAATTGGTTCCTCTCAAATCATTAATTCTTGAATAGGGCACTATTTGTACATTTTTCAGATAAAAGAAAAATAGGCTATATGCTAGCCTTTAAAACATTGTTGAGCATATGAAGCAATCTGCAGGAAAAAAAATCTTTTTTTTTGTTAGTAAAATTTGTGTTCTACTCTGCTTTGGTGCTAGTAATCTTTTTTCAAAAAATGGATAGCATCATGTATCTTACTTATTATTAATTTATTTTTTATGAAAGGGAAGATATGTTTGATGAGCTATATTAGGGTGTATGTGTGAACGTAGGAGAAATCAAAAGCATAGTCTCAGTGCTATTCTGCATCATCTCAGGATTGACTAGATTTGTTATTCTTTCTGAAGACTTAGAGCACTACATTATAGTGTAGTTTAAAAGAACAGGGAACCAGGAAATTTGCACGTTACCAGAGGTACAGTGCTAAAGTTTTTTTGGTTGGTGTTTTTCACTTGTGTTGCAAAATAAGGATTTGTCTCTTACTAGCAAGTAAGCTTTTACATAATTTGTGAGAAACATCTTCATGACATTACCAAAAAAAAAAAAAAACGCCAACAAAAAACCCTGCAGCCAATCATTATACGACAAGCTCCTGGGTTTTTCTCTGCCATTTTCAACATTTTTGGCTTCCACTTATTAAGCCAAATTGGCTGATCGAGCTCTAATCACTACACCTGTATTTCAGCAAACAGAAAAGAAGAGAAAGTCTCACCATGCCATATCCCATAAGGTACACTTAAGAAATCCGAGCCCACTGCTACTGCTTGCAGGCTGCCGGCCAGAGATGTCACATGAATGTGCCTGACTGCAAGGGAGGCTGAGAAATAATTTATTCAATATAGTCATTTACATTGTTATCAGAGGTTAATTGCTGTTGTTGATATGAATTGTATAAAATATTTATTATTACAAAACAGAATATTTTTAGTTCTTCCTGATCTGTTTATTGATTGTAGAACCAGACCACATGACTTTTAAGTATTGTAACACTGATACATTGAAAATGCATAATACATTTCAAATACATGATGTATAACAGATTTGTATTAAAATATATCAGTATATATCAGCAAAAATGTATTTTTTCATAAAAGTGTTTGATATCTCTTTCAACTTCAGAAAATCATTCATATTTTCTATAATCTTATTAACTTTTGTTTAACATCTGTCGAAGGCAAAGAATTTATATGAATTTTTACTTTTAGCAATGTGAAAGAAACCTGTCACTTCAGACATTTTGCATTGAATTCAACTTTTTTGTAAATTACAGTCATTTATGCATTTTGTTTACACGTTTCTGATTAATCTTTGTGGATCCCTACTTTTCAGCCTCTAATTTTTCTAGATGAATTTCTGATAAGCAGTTCATAGTTAGCTATGTTTTAAAAATACAGTTGACCCTTAAACAATTGCAGGGGTTAGGGACACCAAACCCTCATGAAATTAAAAATTCACATGTAACTTTTGACTCCCCCAAAACTTTACTAATAGCCTACTATTTCTAGAAAGCTAATGAACAGTCAATTAATACATATTTTGTATGTTGCATGCATTATATACTGTATTCTTACAATAAAGTGAGAAAAAAGAATGTTACTAAGAAATTCATAAGGAAGAGAAAATACACCTGTAGTCTTTATTGAAAATGTTCATGTATAAGCCCCACATAGCCCAAACCCATTTTGTTCAAGGGTCAACTATACTACATTTATATAAAATATTCCCATAACCTATGTGATTGGCTGTATTTTTCTCACCTACTTGTATTTCTTGCTATTTTCTTTTTTTCTCCCTTTTGCTACATAAACTATGCTTTATTTTCACAGAGATTTGGAATTTATACACTTATAATTCTTCAAATGGTTTCCTGTACATTTTTCAAACCTTGTTCAATGTATACGTGTCAAATTAATCAATATTCATCTTTTGCCTATTCTTAAAAGACTATAAATCTGAAATCCTTTATTTTTATCCACTTGTCATCTCCCCACTTCCTCTTTCTGCCAATACAAAATTAGTCTCTTTAGACTACTTAATTAAACTAATAATTTTCATACAAGTAATTGCTATTGTTACAATAAGTTATGTATTTACATTTTTTTCATGATAATTAGACAATTATTTTAATTTTATTTTATATCAGTTTTAATATTCTCTGTCTTCTATCTCACTGTATTCCTATTCCTATGCTTTTAATCTTGATTCATGTTTTGGGTATCTGAGGTAAGTTTTTCCAAGGTCACAGAAGGCATGTATTTTTGAAACATTTTATGTCTAAGATTGTCTTCTATTTCTGTCTTACATGAAATGAATTCTCAAGAATATAAAATTATTTCCTCATAATCTTTTCATCTGGAATTTGTACTGACCCATAGTTCTAAACCTTTTATGGTTTCAAACATTTTTAAGAATTTAATAAAAACTGTGTGCCTCTACAAAAAAAGAAAGAAAAAGAAAAAAACCAAACATTTATCTACTAAAAAAAATAACAAAATTTTACATAGGCTTTTTTAATTCAAGGGATGCCTGAAGCTGATGCATTAATTTTCACGTAAAGAATTTCTTGAAGAGATGTTTCTAAGGGACATTAGGTACTAATCTTATAGTCCTTTGTAGGTACCATGTTTTACCTAAATATTTACTTGCAAGATTTTCTTTTCACCATAAAAATTTATGTTTTTTCATTGATTATGTTGGGTTTGAATTACAATTTTTAAAAGTTTATTGGGGTGACGTTGGTTAATGAAGTCATACCTGCTTCAAGTGTACCACTCAATAAAACATCAGCTGCACACTGCACTGTGCACCCATTGCCTCAAGCAGTCTCTTTCCACCCCAATTCACCCTCTTCCCCTGCTTTGCCTACCTCCACCTGGCCCCCACCTTCATTTTCCCTCTGGCTATCACCACACTGTTGCCTGTATCTATGTGTGATATGCGTATATATACATATCACACTTTTGGTTTATTTATTTATTTTTTTTTTGGTTTATTCCTTCACCTTCTTTTATCCAGTTTTGTCAACCTTCCTCCCCCGACACCTATAAGTCTGTTCCATGTGTCCATGTCTCTGTTTTTATTTTGTTAATCAGCTTATTTTGTTCATTAGATTTCACACATAATTGAGATCATATGGTACTTGTCTTCCTCTTACT
Organism: Pteronotus mesoamericanus; assembly: GCF_021234165.1. Taxonomy (NCBI): domain Eukaryota; kingdom Metazoa; phylum Chordata; class Mammalia; order Chiroptera; family Mormoopidae; genus Pteronotus; species Pteronotus mesoamericanus. The sequence continues at coordinate 63,424,128 of NW_026555329.1, read as the reverse complement.
CATTTATTTCACTCAGCATAATCACCTCCAGGTCCATCCATGCCTGGTAAAAGATGATTGCCTTCTTTTTAAGGGCCACATAGTATTCCATGGTGTAAATTCCTAGAAGTGGAATTGCTGGGTTAAAAGGCAGCTCTATTTTTAAATTTTTGGGGGGTTATTTCTTTCTTTATTTATTTGAAATTTATTTATTTATTTTTTCAAATACTTTTGTCTCTGCCTACTCCCCACTCCTTTCCCTTGCCCCCTCTCTCCCTCCCTCCCTCAGCTCTTCCCCTTTGGTTTGTCGATGAGTCCTTGCTATACGTTTCATGACTTTCCCCTTCCCTTCCTTTTCCCTCGCCCCACCTCCTTCCTTCCCTCTTGTCTCTGTTGGTTTCTTTTCCTTTCAGTGTTGCTGGTCTTATTTTCCTTGCATCTTTGTATTGTTGGTTAGGTTCCACTTATAGGTGAGATCATATGGTATTTGTCTTTCGCTCCCTGGCTTATTTCGCTTAGCATAATACTCTCTAGTTCCATCCATGCTGTCGCGAAGTTTAGTAGTTCCTTTTTTCTTTCTGCTGCGTAGTATTCCATTGTGTATATGTACCATCACTTTTTGATCCAATCATCTACTGATGGGCATTTAGGCTGCTTCCAACACTTGGCTATTGTAAATTGTGCTGCTATGAACATTGGGGTGCATAGGTTCTTTTGTATTGGTGTTTTGGTATTCTTAGGGTATAGTCCCAGCAGGGGAATCACTGGATCAAAAGGCAGTTCCATTTTCAGCTTTTTGAGGAAATTCCACACTGCTTTCCACAATGGCTGCACTAGTCTGCATTCCCACCAACAGTGTACTAGTGTTCCCTTTTCTCCACAGCCTCGCCAGCACCTGTTGTTTGTGGATCTGTTTATGATGGCCATTCTGACCAGTGTGAAGTGGTACCTCATGGTGGTTTTGATCTGCATTTCTCTGATGGCTAGTGATGCTGAGCATCCTCTCAAATGTCTCTGGGCCCTCTGTATCTCCTCCTTGGAAAAGTGTCTGGCCAGGTCCTTTACGCATTTTTTGATTGGATCGTTTGTTGTCTTGGAGTGGAGTCGAGTGAGTTCTTTATATATCTTGGAGATCAAACCTCTATCTGCTATATCATTAGCGAATATATTTTCCCATAGGGTTGGCTCCCTTTTCATTTTCCTGATGTTTTCTTTAGCTGTGCAGAAGCTTCTTATTTTGATGAGGTCCCACTTGTTTATTCTTTCCTTTATGTCCCTTGCTTTAGGAGACATATCAGTGAAAAAATTGCTGCGTGGGATATCTGAGAGTTTCCTGCCAATGTTCTCCTCTAGGACTTCTTATGGTGTTGCGACTTATATTTAAGTCTTTTACCCATCTTGAGTTTATTTTTGTGTATGGTGTCAGCTGATGATCCAATTTCAATTTTTTGCATGTAGCCGTCCAGCTCTCCCAACACCATTTGTTGAAGAGGCTATTATTGCTCCATTTTATGCTTCTGCCCTCTTTGTCAAATATTAGATGCCCATATAGACCTGGGCTTATTTCTGAGCTTTCTATTCTGTTCCACTAGTCGATGGGTCTGTTCTTGTGCCAGTACCAGATTGTTTTGAGAATAGTGGCTTTGTAGTATAGTTTGATGTCTGGTGTTGTGATCCCTCCTACTTTGTTTTTCTTTATCAAAATTGCTGCAGCTATTCGGGGTCGTTAATGGTTCCATATAAATTTTTGAAATGTCTGTTCTATTTCTGTGAAATATGTCATTGGTATCTTAATAGGGATTGCGTTGAATCTATAAATTGCTTTGGGAAGTATGGACATTATGATGATATTAATTCTTCCAATCCATGTGCATGGTATATGCTTCCATTGATTTGTGTCTTCCTTAATTTCTTTCTTCAATGTTGTATAATTTTCTGCGTACCGGTCTTTTATCTCTTTGGTTAAATTTATAGCTAGGTACTTCATTTTTCTTGTTGCTATATTGAATGGTATTTTTTTTCTGATTTCTTCTTCTTCTATTTTATTGCTGGTATAAAAAAATGCCTTTGATTTCTGAATGTTGACTTTGTATCCTGCTGTTTTGCCAAATTCACTTATTAGGTTGAGGAGTTTTTTGTAGAGTCTACAGGGTTTTCTATCGTGTCATCTGCAAACAATGATAGCTTTACTTCCTCTTTTCCTATTTGGATGCCTTTTATCTCTTTCTCTTGTCTGACTGCTGTGGCTAGGACTTCCAATACGATGTTGAAAAGAAGTGGTGAGAGCAGACATCCTTGTCGTGTTCCCGATCTTAGTAGGAAAGCTTTCAGTTTTTGCCCGTTGGGTATGATATTGGCTGTAGGTTTTTCATATATGGCCTTTATTACGTTGAGGAATGCCCCATTTATTCCAATTTTGCTGAGTGTTTTGATCATAAATGAGTGCTATACCGTATCGAATGCTTTTTCTGTGTCTATCCAGTGATCATGTGGTTTTTGTCTTGTCTTTTATTTATTACGTTTATTGACTTGCGCATATTGAACCATCCCTGCATCACTAGGATGAATCCCACTTGATCGTGGTGGTAATCTTTTGAATGTATTGTTGGATGCGGTTTGCCAATATTTTGTTGAGGATTTTAGCATCTATGTTCATCAGCGAAATTGGCCTGTAGTTTACCTTCTTTGTAGGGTCTTTAGCTGGTTTTGGGATTAGGGTGATGCTGGCTTCATAGAAAGAGTCTGGGAGTCTTCCCTCCTCTTGGATTTTTTGGAATAGTCTGAGAAGGACAGGGGTTAGCTCTTCCTTCAATGTTTTGTAAAATTCTCCTGTGAAACCGTCCGGCCCAGGGTTTTTGTGGGCTGGGAGTTTCTTGATGACTGCTTCAGTTTCCCCAGCGGTTATCGGTCTGTTCAAGCTTTCTGTTTCTTCCTCCTTCAGTGTTGGAAGATTATACTTTTCTAAAAATTTGTCCATTTCATCAAGGTTTTCAAATTTCTTGGCATATAATTATTCATAGTAGTTTCTGACAATCCTTTGTATTTCTGTGGTATCAGTTATTTCTCCTCTTCCATTTCTGATACTATTAATTTGGGTCCTCTCCCTTTTTTTTTGATGAGTGTGCTTAAAGGCTTGTCGATTTTATTTATCTTTTCAAAGAACCAGCTGCTGGATTGGTTGATCCTTTGAATTGTTCTTTTCGTCTCTATGTCATTCAGTTCTGCTCTCATCTTGACTATTTCCTTCCTTCTACTTGCTCTGGGATTTATTTGTTGTTGTTTCTCCACTTCTTGAAGTTGTAGTGTTAGGTGTTTTATTTGAAGTGTTTCTCTCTTTTTTAGGTAAGCCTGTATTGCTATGAACTTCCCTCTCAGGACTGCCTTTGCTGTGTCCCATAGGTTTTGGACAGTTGTCTGTTCATTTTCATTTGTTTCCAGAAATTTTTTGATATCTTCTTGTATCTCATTTTTGACCCATTCATTGTTTAATAGTCTACTGTTGAGTGTCCATGAGTTTGCAAGTTTTTGAAGTTTCTCTTTGAAGTTGATTTCCAGTTTCAAGCCCTTGTGGTCCGAGAAAAAGTTTGGTATTATTTCAATTTTCCTGAATTTGCTGAGGTTTGCTTTGTGTCCTATCATGTGGTCCATCTTTGAAAAACTGCCATGAGCATTTGAAAAGAATGTATATTTTTTTTCTTTAGGATGTAAGGTTCTATATATGTCAGTTAAGTCTCTTTGATTCAGTGTGTTATTCAGCGCCACAATATGTTTATTAATGTTTTGTTTGGAAGATCTGTCCATTTTGGACAGTGGGGTGTTGAAATCCCCTACTATCAGTGTGTTGCTGTCTATATCTTTTTTGAAGTCGTCCAAGATTTTCCTTATATATTTGGGTGCTGCTATGTTGGGTGCATATAAGTTTACAATGTTTATGTCTTCTTGATAGATTCTTCCTTTAAGTATTATAAAGTGCCCCTCTGGGTCTCTTTTTATGGCCTTTGTTTTGAAATCTACTTTGTCTGATACAAGTATGGCAACCGCGGCCTTTTTCTCTTGCCCGTTTGCTTGGAATATTTTTTTCCATCCCTTTACTTTCAATCTGTGTAGGTCTCTTGCTGTGAGGTGTGTCTCTTGTAAGCAGCATATGTGTGGGTCCTGTTTTCTTATCCATTCAGCTACCCTGTGTCTTTTGATTGGGGCATTTAGTCCATTCACGTTGAGAGACATTACTGATAGAAACTTACTCATCTTTTCTCTTTGTATCTGTGTTCCTCTCTCTCTCATTCTTTTCCTTCATCTTCTTAAACCAGTCCCCTTAGCATATCTTGGAGTGCTGGTTTGGTAGAGATGTATTCTTTTAGCCTTCTCTTGTCTGGAACCTCCTTATTTCCCCTTCTATTTTAATTGAGAGCCTTGCTGGGTAGAGCACCCTTGGCTGTAGGCCCTTGCTTTTCATGGCTTGGAATATTTGTTGCCATTCCCTTCTGGCTTGTAGTGTTTCTGTTGAGAAGTCAGCTCCTAGGGTATCGGGGCCCCCTTGTATGTTATTTTCTCCTTCTCCCTTGCTGCCTTGAGGATTCTCTCTTTGTCTTTGTCATTTGACATTTTAATGATGATGTGTCTTGGAGTGGACCTCCTCGAGTCCCTCTTGAGTGGGGTCCTCTGTGCCTCCTGGATCCATGAGAGCCTTTCTCTTCTCAAATTAGGGAGATTTTCCATCATTACTTTTTCGAGGAGGTTCTCTATCCCTTGCTCCTCTTCTTCTCCTTTTGGTATCCCTATTATACGGATATTATTGCGTTTCAGGTTGTCCTGCATTTCCCTAAATGCCCCTTCATTCTTTTTGAGTCTTTTTTCCATTTCTTGTTCTTTCTGGGAGCTTTTTTCTACCTTATCCTGCATCTCACTGATTCGATCCTCGGCTTCATCCAGCCTGCTTTGAATTCCTTCTACTGTGTTCTTCAATTCAGAAATGGTATTCTTCATAGCCTCTTGGGTCTTCTTTGTAGTTTCTATGTCCTTTTCCAGGTATATGTAGTTTGTTGTAAGATCCTGATAGTTTCTCTGCAGTTTCTCATAGTTCTCTTTGAGCTGGCTGAGCTCATTGAGCTTCCTTAGAGCCATTGTTTTGAATTCCATATCTGATAGTTCCCTTGCCTCTATTTCATTTAGCTCTCTCTGTGGGGAGTCTCCTTTTCCACTCATTTTGGGGGAACTTCTTTTTTTCCCCATTTTAGTGAGAGTCTGTTAAGTAATTTATTTATTTATTTATTTATTTATTTAATTTTGCTTCTGCTTCAATTGGGCTGTCTAGATTTCCTGACTTTGTGGATTAAACCTCTCTGGTAGTAGGTGGATCCTTTTATTTATTTATTTATTTATTTATTTATTTTTCCCTTTACTTTTCTTTCTGGGCCTGCTTCTGATGATGTCAGTTGTTGACCCTAATGACCTTGGGTCATTTGTTTCAGCCTTCCAGGAGTCTACTGTCTGTGTCTGACATCTGCTAGGGGAAGCTCTGTGACCCCTTCGGCCAGGGATGGACTATTTCTGTGGTTAGCTCTGCACTCTCATGCCCACTCCTTGAGTGCGCTCCCCGGCTGGGCAGGATCCCCCACCCACCTGGGCTCGCACGTGCTTGCTCGTGCGCAGGGGGCTTATTCGAGACCTTGCGTACTCGTCTGGCCCCCCAGCCTGGCGGGCACCCCGGCACTGGTCAGTTTAGGGTCTTCTATTGTGTGCTTTCCCCGCTTTTGGCTCTTCCGGTACATTACTTGCCCTCGCCAAATGTAGACTACGAAAATGGGAGGAAGTCAGCTCCAGGCCTCTCCAGTTAATCCTGTCTCCGGTCTCTCCTCCAGGGACTCTGGGCAGCTCTGTGACCCCTTCGGCCTGGGATCCACTAATTCTTGTGAGCCACTCCGCAATCGCGGGCGGGCGGGCCAATTTACGCCTGCCCTCGCTGCTCTGCGCACAGGCCATATCAGTGCCAACCTGTGGGAGGCCTTGCCGGCCGGTGCAAGCATTTCCCAGCCCGCTTGGGTTACACACACGCTCGCCAACCCTCGCCAGTCACTCGGCGCAAGTGTGCGCGCCTGCACTGGGTGTTTTGGGGGTGTCTATGTGTGCTTTTCAGCTTTTGGCTCTTTGGGGGTGTGACCTCTTCCCACACAATTGAGACTAAGCAAGGAGAAGGAGTCGGGACTCCCTGGCTCCTCCTCCCGTTCTTTCCCCAACGCCTCTGTTTCCAGTCTCTCCTCAGGGGTCTCTGGGCAGTTCTGTGACCCCTTTGGTCAAGGATCCACCGCCTGTGCGGACTGTGTTTCAATCGGGGGCAGTCTGGTTCATGCGCGCCCCGCTTCTGCCTCTTTGGGGGCGCGCCTTTCCGGCCCACAATGAAGACTACAGAACGGGGAGGGAGTCCCAACTCCCCGGTTCCTCCTCCCGTTCTTTCCCCAACGCCTCCATCTCCAGTCTCTCCTCAAGGCTTTCCCAGCCAGTCTGCACTCAGCCCCACAGTTCACATGCACACAAGCTGTGTGCGGAGCGCATAAAAGGCAGGTTAATTGATTTCCTTATGGCTGAGCGAGATGGTAGCTGCAGAGTGGGAGGTGCGCAATCACCCGGGCTGCACCGGCCGCCGTGTCAGTTCTCTTCACAAAGTTTTCCTCACCAGTCTTTTCCCAGGCACCAGCCCACCCTGCTGCCGCCTCTACCCAGAGATCAAGGAGTGGCTGCCACTGCAATTTTTGTGTTGGCCCTTTAAATGTCTGTTTGCATCCCCAGCCACCTGTCTCTAGCAGAGAGCGCCCCTAAGCTTTTGGGGGGTGTGTTTTGTCTGTATTTTCTTGGTTTTAGCTGCTGTAGTTTAGAGGTCCCTGTATAGGATTCAGACCCCGTTCTTCTCAGGGGAAGCTAACTGGCCATTTCAATGTCCCTCTGGTGCCAGTGCCCGTGCGCACCCAGCCCACCCTCTGGAGCCTCCACCGCACTTCTCACCCGTTGGGACGTGTGAGAGTCAAATCCACTGTTTGTCCGTGGCTCCAAGGCTCCTCTCCCACTACAGTTCCATTGTTTTCCAGGTGATTACTCCACTATTTAGTCTCAATTCCAGTTTGGTCTTGGGAGGAGAAGGTCAGAGTGACTCCCATTCACTCCTCCACCATCTTTTTTCTGTCTGCTTGTTATTTAAATTTCCTATTTTTAATTTTTTGAGGAAATTCCGTAGGGTTTTCCACCATGGCTGCACCAGCCTCATTCCCTCCAACAGTGCACTAGGGTTCCCTTTTCTCCACATCCTCCCCAGAACTTGTTGTTAATAAATTAATGATAGCCATTTTGACAGGTGTGAGGTCATTTCTCATTGTGGTTTTAATTTGCATCTCTCTGATGAGTCATGTTGAGCATTTTTTCATGTGTCTATGGGCCATGTGGATGTCCTCCATGGAGAAGTGTTTATTCAGGTCCTTTGCCCATTTTTAAATTGGAGTATTTGTCATTCTGGTGTTGACTTATGAGTTCCTTATACATTTTCAAGATTAAATCTTTGTCCAATGTATCATTGGCAAATATGTTCTCCCGTACAGCTGGTTCCCTTTTCATTTTCATGATGGTTTCTTTAGCTGTGCAGAAGCATTTTAGTTTAACATAGTTCCATTTGTTTATTTTTTTCATTTATTTCCCTTGTCCTATGGGATCTATCAGCAAAAATATTGCTATGTGAGAAATTTGAAATTTTACTGCCTAAGTTTCCTCTAGGACTTTTATGGTATTATGACTTATAATTAGGTATTTTATCCATTTTGAGTTTATTCTAGTGTATGGTGTAAGCTGGTGGTCAGGTTTCATGTTTTTTGCACATACTAGTCCTGTCTCCCAACACCATTTGTTGAAGAGGCTGTTTTTACTCCATTGTATGCCAATGCCCCTTTTGTCAAATACTTATTGATAAGAGAGACATAGGTTTATTTCTGGGTTTTCTATATTGTTACATTGATCTATGTGTCTATTATTATGCCAGTACCAGACTGTTTTGATTATAGTGGCCTTGTAGTATAGTTTGATATCATGTATTGAGATTTCTCCTACTTTGTTCTTCTTTCCCAAGACTGCTGAGTCTACTCAGGGTCTTTTTTGGTTCCATATAAATTTTTGAAATATTTGTTCTAGATCTGTGAAATATGCCTATAGTATTTTAATAAGAATTGCATTGGATCTATAAATTGTAATATGGACATTTTAATGATGTTAATTTCTTCCAATCCATGAACACAGTGTGTGCTTCCATTTATGTATGTCTTTCTCAATTCTTTTTTCAGTATTTTATAGTTTTCTGAGTACAGCTCTCTTCCTCCTGGGAATTTCTTCCCAGGTACTTAATTTTTTTGGTTACTATAGAAAATGGGATATTTTTCTTAGTTTTGAGAGGAACCAATTTGAATTGTGCTCCAGGAGCTAGTCTTTTACAATCAGAGAATCCACGAGGGCAGAGTCTGAAAGGGGTAATGCTCATGAAGTTGCTAGAATCTCCCTCCTCCTATTTTATCTTTCCTCTGCGGCCATTTGTAAGGGAAGTTTCTTTTCACGCTCTTGTGGAATTGCTGATGTAAAACTACAGGGAGACCTTAGAAACAGGAATAATCAACGAAGTACCCCTGCCATTTCTGTCTTGCATTGGTGACCACATTGTAGTATTGTTTCCTGAGCTCGCTCACCACTGGGTTCTCCTCTACTAGGGCCCAGGTGTGTTTTTAAGCCACATTTATTAATCCTTAAATACTAGGATTCATAGTTCCTGACTGAAATGAAATTAATCTACCTGTATCCTTGTTTGATATTTTGCAAAGTTTTAATTTTATTGTGTAAAAATATGAATGTTTTATATGATAATGATTTTCATGGTGCAAACTTCCAAAGGTACAAAAGAGAACACGAGGAAAATTCTCTCTTTCACTTCTCTGTCTCTGTTCAGGCAACCAATATTAATGATTTCATATGTAATTCTAGCAGTATTTTTGTTATTTTATTATATATATCTTCATTTTTTAAAAGAAATATTAGCATTCTATTCACATGGATATGTATTATGACAGGCAGAATAATGGCCTCCAAAGATGTCCATCCATAATCCCTGGAACCTGTAAGTATGTTAATTTACATGAAAAAAAGGGACTTCATGGATGTGCTTACAGGTATGCACCTTGAGACGGGGAGATTATTTTGGATTATCCACATGAGCCCAATCTGATCACATGGATGCCTAAAAGCAGAGAGCTTTCCCAGCTGTGATCAGGCAGAGGCATGACTACAGGAGACAATTCGGAGAGCTAATTCGGAGTTGGAGGCTTTGAAGATGAAGCAGGGAATGTGAGCCAAGGAATGTGCGAGCCCTCTAAAGCTGGCGAAACCAAGGGAACTTTTGCTTGTAGTCCTCCCGAGAGGACTACAACCCAGACAACACCTTGAGTCACCCTGGGGAGAACTGACTTACATCATCTGACTTACACATCTGTATGATAATAAATTGGTTTTGTTTCAAGCCTCTAAATTTGTATTCCTTTGTTAGAGGAGCGGTAAAAAAAAAAAGCTAACATAATGTTATCGAATAGCAACTGGGATCCTGCTGCCCGCTGCCACTCTCAAGGCAAAATTCCAGTGGCAAAGGTTTGGTCAAAAAGGACAGAAGGAGGGGGGTGGTGGGGAAAAGGAAGGGAAGGGGAAAGTCAAGGAACATATAGCAAGGACTCATGGACCAAACCAAAGGGGAAGAGCTGAGGGAGGGAAGGAGGGAGGGGGCAAGGGAAAGTGGTGGGGGAGAGGCAGAGACAAATGTATTTGAAGAAATAAAATAAAATTTAAAAAAATCATAAAAAAAAAGGATAGGAGTCTATTCAAAAGCTTCACAATTTTGGAATAACAGCTTTCCATACGCATTAATCACTTAAACCTACCAATCAAGGGTGAACTCTTTAACATTAATCACTTAAACCTACCAATCAAGGCTGAACTCTTTAACTCTTTAGTTACAGCTTAATCGCTAAACCTATCAATTAAGGCTAAACTCTTTAACACCTGAGTTCTATCATTCCCTTGGGTAGTTTTTAATTATCTTATTTTTATAGAGTTAGTTTACAAACTAAAACAACATAAGATACAAAGGCTACACAATTTTGGAAGAATGGCAGGCTTCTGCCTCAGAGCCTGTCCCCTCTAGAACACCCAAAGAAGAATAACTCTGTCACCCTCTGCCAGGGAAGCCCGATCCTGGGCTGCCCCCAGAATTCCTTCCCATCCAAAATACCGTCCGTTGGGAAACACAGGCAGCTGCAGCACGGTCATCCAGGCATCCTTGAGGAAGGGAGAGAGCCAGTGAGCCAGAGAGTCAGCCAACCTGCCTGAGAGCCCAAGAGCCCGAGATCCCTTCTTCTATTTCAGATCTTCTAGCCCATAATTCCATGCGCTCTGGAGGCAGTCAGATCCTCAGCCTACCCTGTCCTCATCTGTTTTCCATTGCCTCAGCAAACTCCTCCTGCGGCCCCTCCCTACTTCTCCCCAGTGATCTGATCAGATTTTGCTGTATCAGTAACACATGTACATTATTGTTGATTCATTTCCTAAAAATAAAGTCATTCCATATCAGTATATGAAGAGTATACTCAGTTTTTAAGTTGTGTTTCACAGTTACATAATATCCCATTATATTATTTAACAGTCATCATGTGTATTGAAGGCTAGTGAGCTTTTTTCTTCTGCTATTCAACACAGAACTATGGTCCTTGCAAAAGTATTAGTTCTCATAAATTTCAGAAAATACACAGGACAGATCTTAACAAATGGAGCTAATGATTCAACGAGAATATGTATTTTACATTTTGACTAATATTCCCAAAGAAGCCCCTCTAGAAGTTGTTTCCATTCATATTCTATGTCTGAGAGTCTTGTTTATATATACTTTTGCTAATATGTTATAAAATATTGTATCATCTTTAGCTACTTGATAACAGATCAATAGAATCCTTGTTTGAGTTCACATGTCTCCTGGAGTGAGCTAAGTTGAGAATCTTTTCATGTATTTAAGTTATTTTATTTCTTAATCTGTAATTTTCTTTCCTATTTTCCCTTTTTCATTCCTTCCACACCTCTGCTCCTCCCTCCCTCCCTCTTTCCCTCCTTATCCCCCTCCTTCCTTCCATCCAACTGTTTGCCCCTGTTTTCTTCTTTTGGGTCGATGAACTCTTTCCTGTTGTTATGTGAGTGGTCTACACATTCTATGGAAACAAATTCTTTGTCTTTTGGCTTTACTTTTAGAAGCTTCATCAAGCAGATTTTTTAAAATTAAATTTTTTTAGATTTGGATTTAATTTCATATGAGGAAAACTTTGCTAATATAATTTGATGAATTCATGAAATTCACTTTCATGAATTATTTAGTGTTTTTATAATTTCAAGATTTATATCTTTGATCCATTTTCTTATGTTGCAATTTATAAAAAATACTTTTATAATTTGTCCAGAAGACTACCCAGTTTCCTCAAACCACTTATACCATTTATTGAATATTTCATGTCTGCTTTTAATATTCTTTTGAGAAAATAATTTCCTTTAAAACCAAAGTTTTCATGTTTAAGAATGGACATCCTTGCATTTGCATAATAATACTTAGCCTCGATTTAAATGAATTATTGTAATGTTTACTAAGCCCTTATAAAGGTCTAACAGAATTTCAGTATTTTTAGGAATATACAGATAATTTCATATGTCCGAGATGCAGTAGGCCGCAGCTGGGTTGGCTGTCCAGCTAACACCAGTTCATCCTGTGCCCGTATCTGTCCTGCAGACCCTCCTTTGGGAAGCCATTCTCCTCTGTCTGACCGGTCTGATAGTCATGGCATCTCACCACTCCAGACACAGAGTTGAGGATATGACTTACCTAGGCCAGTCTTTAAGACTGATTCATCTTCCTGGCAAGCTCTTCCTGGGTCCGCTCCCAGACTGAGTTATCGTAAGAATAAATTCCAAGCATGTAAACTCTAGAACCCAGGTTTCTTTTCCCTGTCACTTCTCTCTGTGTCATTAGAGCAAGGGGAGGGAGGAGAAGGGCCTTTCTTCCCTAATCCTGTTCCTTCCCTTTCCTTCTCTTCACTGGGCTTGATGGTTTATCCAAAAGAGCTTGATCAACCGTCATAAAGAAACCTTGTCTTTTAGAGCAGAAAACCTCAGTCATTCCTTTTTGAGAAAGAGAAAGATTTTTCTCCCATTGTGGACAGAGTAGGCACTATTTAATTGCTTCTTGATATATTGCCCACCTCCAGGAATGGGCTGCAGAGCTTTTCTCTAAAGCAAAACAAAAAACAAACCAACAAACAAAAACCCCAAAATACAAGATGGATTATCAACAGTTCAAAAACTGGCCACACACATTTGTTTGAAAATTGTTTTCCCTCCCTCATAACTAGACCAATTATTCAACTTTACATCCCAGGGACTTAGTACTACTATAGAGAAAACACCTAGTAAATGTTTACTTAATACATCAATGAATGCATAAATGGTCCCTAGTTGGAATTGTGTCCTCTGGGAGAAGTGACCAGAGGTGACTCCCTGCTTTTTGCTTAAATAATTTTTCATGCCATTCATTTGCTGTTAGCAGTGTACTCCTGGGAGATTTAAACCACATGGTTTTCCCTGTGGTGATTCAGTACCTTCTTCTAACTGTGTCCTCTCTCCACTGCTCAGGGTACCAGTGATTATTTTAAATCATGCTAGTCAAGTTATCCTGGGCCACATTAATTAGGATCCATGATTCCAGAAAAAAAAGACTAGTCTAGCCCTGGCCAGATGCCTCAGTTGGTTGGAGCATCCTCTCGTATGCCAAAAGGTTGCCAATTTCACCCCTGGTCAAGACACATACCAAGGTTGTGGGTATCATCCCTGGTTGGGACTTGGGGTGCATATGCGAGGCAACTGATCAATGTTTCTCTCTCTCACATGGATGTTCCCTCTCCCTCTTTTCTCTCTCCCTCCCTCTCTTCCTCTCTGCCTCTCTAAAAAATCAATGAACATTATTTTAGGATGAACATTAAAAAAAAAAAAAAAAAGACCAGTCTAGCATTTTCTGAGTTCCTAGACCTTTATTCAAGAACATGACCTAATGTCTCCTCAGAAAATGACTTTTCCATTCTCTTTTGGGACTCTTCTTTTGTTATTACTATTGGTTGTCTACTAGATAAATAAAAATTGGTTGTGACACTTTGGCCCTGGCTATTCCTTAGTGATAAGAAAAATAGTTCTTTAATGTATACTCATTGTGTACTAAACGGTGATAAGACAATGGAACTCTAGCCAGAGGCCTTTTCGAGCATCCTAGGGAAGCATATGTAGCCTGGATGGCTCCCTCCCACACTATTTGTGAACATGGACATTTAAAGGATGAGACTTGGATTCCTCCCAGACAGCGGAGGTTTGTGGCTACACAGGTAGCATTTTTGAAGTCATAGTCCCAAGAAACTCTGCGGTAGAGCCTGAACTATGCATTTCAGAAAGCCTCTCATGCGATCCTGATGGGTACACCTGGCTGAGTCTTACTCCTGACTACTCATTACCACTAATCAAACTGTCTGACTTCAAGCATTAGCTTTGCCTCCAGAGGCAGGTCCTTTAACTTTCCTGATCCTCATTAATAGACTGCAGAAAATATTGTTTCTTTCCCAAATGTTTGTGAAGATTACATGGCATTACCTGCCTACAGTGCATAGCACATGGGTATTCAATAAAGACAATTATTATTATTATGAAACTAAGCAGTATGTCTTTGTTCCCAGGGAACAGATGAAATATGTATCCATTCATTATGGCAGTGAACAGGAATAAACATTTTTTAGAGAAAAGTACGGCAGACTCTGAAATATTTTATAGTAGAAAAGCTCATTTGGTCAAAAGATGGTCTTAGAATGAAATTCAAAAAATATAGGCTAAGTCCATGAAAAGAGCTATCAGAGAAGCCAATGAAATTCTATTTAATTCTTTACCTAACCTTATAAATAAGTGTGGAAGTTGCCTTTCTCCATTTAAAGTGCTTTCATCTAAGACAAACAACTGAAGTTCTTTTATTTTCCTTTAGTCGCCCTTAAATGAACACCTTAGTTATTCCTGACATCTCTAATCCAACCTGCAGTGCTCCATGCATTCCATAGCTGCTATTTATTTTCTCCAGAGTCTTATAGTTCCTGTCCTTCTAAAAGATAAATTCAGAAGCCCCTTCCAGATTTCTTACTCGCAGCTGCTTCAGGTTAGGGAATTTACTTCAAAGTCCCTCGTGTTACCAAACACTCGATACAAACCGTTTCATTCATAAAAAGGATTTGTGACTGGAAGGAACATTCACCTCACTGTTTTTCAACTACACAACGAAGCACCAATTATGGAATACATAGCTCGTGATTAATTGAAAAATCTTGGGCTGCAACACGGGAGGCTGCATTTCACGGTGTGACACAGAAAATATAGGAGCAATAATTTCAAGGGGATTCAGACTTAGAAATTGCTTCACTTCCCAAGCCCAGAAAAGCGATCCTCATCCCACTGCTACGGTTCAGAGCAGAAACGGGCTGGTCAGGGGTGACATCCACAGACCGGAGCCGCAGCCTAGGCAGAGAGGTTCTTCTTCCTCTGCAGGGGCCTGCTCCAGAGCCTCTCTTCCGCTTTGAAGAATCATGGTTTTTGTTCCTATTTTAAATATTGAATGAATATATATTTTAAGTTCTAAAATAACTCAATTGTCACCTTGAACACACAAAGTATATACTACCTATACCAATGCCATTTTAACCTTTAATTTTGATCTCTTATTTTTTTAAATTTAAATCAAAGTAATACGTCACATGAATATTGCTTACAACGTTAAATGTATTCAATCTTTTAATATGTATTTGAGTTCCTTTGTGAGTCAGGCAATCTTTTCTAGGCATTGAGAAATTAAACAATAAACAAAACAAAAACATAAAAACTCCTATCCTGATGGAGCTTATAGTCTATTTGGGGCTCAGATGCTATGGTAATAAAATCTAAAGAGAAAAATATAATGAATAGGAAGATGAGAGCTGTAGAGCATGGGAGGAGTGGGGAATCCAGTAACAGTTACTATTCAGTAATTTAATTGAATCTTTATTTAAAGATCAAGCTCATAAGTATATTGGGTTTTGAGCTCAGTTTGCTTGCAGGTTTTTCTCTTAATAAACCAATTCTATATATTTTGTTCTAATTTGATTTCATATGGCTTCTCTGAAAAAGTGTCTGTAATATATGCTGATGACTTAGTAATTGGCTTTTAATGAAATTAACTTTCGCTTGCCCCTGGATCATATCTGTCTCCTCATATTTTCATTGAGGTACCTAAATCAAAGGAGAAGACACTTCTTAAGGCTAATGAATTTTTTTTTAATTTGTTAAATTCACAATACAGCTGTCCAGGCATTAGGCTAAGTAAGCTGTAATGGGTAAGGCCAGGGAAAACCTCCTGGCAGGGCCGGCAAGACACACTGGATTACAGTGCAGCATGATAACCATAATAGAGACAGGCGTAAAGTTCCAGCAAGGCAGAAGGGCAGGACTGACTTCATATATAACCAGGGAAACAATATAGCAATGAAAAAGGGAAATCTAAACTCTGTAGATTGATGAGTACTACTGCAGGCTGAAATCAGAAGAGTACATTCTAATATACGTCATATGTAAAGTGTCAATGTAAGAAAGGTCCAAAGCTGTAGAGAATTTCTACAAGTTTATTTGAGCCAAACTGAAGATATATGCTGAAATACAAGATCTCAAATGCTCCCAAGGGTCTTACAGTCTCTGTTATGCATTTGAAATTAAGGAGAGAAGGTAAGGAAGATTACATGGAGGTGAGAAAAAGCAAGACAGGAATTGAATTATCAGATAGTTAACAAGATCATGTGCTCTCTTGAAGATGGTTATTATTTCAAAGGTGTGTTAACCTAGATGCACAGGAATAGTGGACAGAGCTTCTTAAAGCAAAGATGAACCTTTTACCAAAAAGTTATATGCCTGGGGCATGGCTACTCGCCATGACCTACTGACCTGTTCAGCTAGGAATTTATGATCAGATCGCTTTACATCCCTCCCCTTGTTTTTTTGTTTTGTTTTGTTTTGTTTTGTTTTTTTAAATCTACAACATACATGCAGCAGCTAATTTGGTAGAGGCATCAGGAAAATTTCACAAGTTATTTTGGAATTTGAAACAAAATGTTCATGAAAGTTATGAGTTTGTTATGACTGATAAGAAGAGATATCTTGAAAACTTCCAGTTTTCCAGGCCTTGACTCTAGTAGCAGGTACTCTTGGTGCCTTGTTCACATCCACTGTCCTAGTCACTGGAACGTGGCCAGCTGCCAGCACCTGCCTGCCTTTGTTGTGTAGCAGTGGGGAATTGTAACCTACCCCGCCATTCTTTTGATGTTTCTCTAAGTGCTGACACTGACTAATATGTACCTTGTAGATACACAGCATGCTTGTATAAGAATCCTAGGAACTAACCTCAAAACTTCTGACCTTCAGTCATCCCAGCTCTGGGATATTTGCTGACCTTCAACCATAAAACCAGTATGACAAAACCCAAGGTGACACACACTGGCCTACCACTTGACTATTTTTGAGGTCTTTGTGGGAATAGACTGTGCAAGTAGAGAACTTTTCAACCCCTTCCCTTGATCTCTTTGTTCTGCTTTCCCTCTCCCTCCTTATAAGAACCTCTGCCTGCACTGGGATGTTAAGATGGTCTTTGGTACAAGAATTCTCCATCTTCTTAGGTGACTGGCCCTTGAAATAACCACTTTCTTTTTCACCAGCACCTGCTCAGCTTTTGCTGTAGCAGGCAGCTAGATCTGGGTTCTGTTACAGTTGGAGGTTTTCTTATGTCCCTGAAAACTGCTTTTTCAGTGAGTAAAGCAGGTATAAAAGGCTGGAAAATCACTGCTTCCTGAGTTCATTGCTTAAGTGATGCTCTCAGGAGCTGTTAAGTATTCCTACTCCACTCACCATTTAGTGGTTCAACCTGGAGGAGCATGTTCCGCACTGGCTCCTACAGCTCCTGCAGTCAGTTTAAGCTCTACTTTCCCATAGTCATGTCCTCAGCATGGAACACTGGCACTGATGATAGTAGGTGGGTGTGCTATGATCTCAAATTACTGAGACCCTCATATCATTGAACCCAGGTTTGGCTGCCTGCTGCAACAAAAGCCCAACTCATGAGACAGGTGCTGGTGGAGAGGAAGGAGGTTTATTCAAGTGCTAGGCACCTGACAGGATGGGGGACTCTGGTCCCAAAGCTCATCTTAACATCTCAGAGCAGGCAGCGGTTTTTGTTTTTTTTTTCAGTAAGGAGAGAGAAAACAGAACAAAGAAATCAGGGGGAGGCAGCTATGGATAAGCAGTATGTCTTCTCATAGTCCTTGATATAAATCTATATAATCAGCATCTTTGAGCTGGCCACGTGATTTCTTATCAGCTGAATTTCTAGGGTCTTGAGGTCAGACTGCTTCTTAGGTTCACAAAGGAAATGAAACTGCTGATTTTTGTAAAGTATACTAAAAAAAAAACAAAAAACCTTTCAACATGCAAGGTCTAGATTTTTTGAGAGAAAAATCAGTTTAGGTAACAAGCTGGGCTTAACATTTAATCAGAGTAATGGAAAGTTTTTATTCCCTGTTACACTCACCCATGCTGAACTGTTAGAATATAGTAGAAGGAGATTCATTGCTTATATAATATCTCTAGTATTTTAGAAATATTAGGACAATGGCAATTGTAAGCTTTGTGGAGTCAGAGGGCTATTGTTAAGTGTTATTTAAACACTGAAGGAAAAACAAATGATGGACTCAGGCATGTCAACTACCAGCTCAAGGCTTAATGTGAAAGCCACAGGGTCTTTGGATACCATTTGAAGAGATTAGTACCTTCATAACCAGAGGGCAGAATGGCTGAAACCTAGGTTTCAGATAAGATCCTGACATTAGTGGATTTTCAAATAAGTCTGAATCCAGGTATCTTGCTAGTTTATTTGCTAAACTCTGGGCAGAGAGACCAGAAATGGGAACATTGAATGGGTGTGGTTCAGAACAGGCTTTGGTCTTAAATTTAAGTTCCAAGAACTTAACTGGCCCCCAGTAGAAACATTTTCATCTTTGGATGTCTGTTTTGGTGAAAAGTAACATCATGGAAAAAGAAAACACAAATTCACCAAGAGAATCACTAGGAGAGATAATGAAATTTCCTCCTGCATCTACTCTTTGTTTCTAAATCCATGTGTTCTAGTTATAAGGAACACAGTACCTCTTAATCGTGGTTGGTTTAAAGTATATACAGCATCTCGACTGATTGCATCCAGTGGTCAAGCTAGAACCTCAACTGTACTTTTAAGAGATCATTACAGTGTCCTATAAGGCTGGAAGCTTCTGGGACATATTGTAGGACTGGTAGATCCTCTAGCCATGTGCTGATCGTCATATCCCACATCAACATCAAGTAGGTCCTTTGGTCCAAGGCACGTTTATGTAAGATCACATGTCAATCAGATGCTCCGTGACACCTGGGAGATTGGTGATGACTGAAGCACTAAAGGCAGAGAAGATAAACACCTTGCTCTACTTCAGGTGGTTCAGAACCACATTAAATGTAATCTGTCCTGGGAGTGACGCTCTAAGTTGGTGATCACTCACAAATTCTGGAAAAAAGAAAAGACAAAGACAAAGAAGGAAAGACTCACACAAGACTGTAATAGGGTGAGATATTATACCTGCAGCTGTGGAATTGCTATTTATCATCTTCCTTCTCAATAAGTCATTATAAGTTTCCTTTATTTTCCACTAATTTTTGAATATTTATCCCTGAGGAATCCAAGGCCTGATTAACATGGCCCTGGGTGAGCTGTTGCTGCTGCCAGCCAGTTACAGTTATCATCAGGTATAAAGGCACCAAAAAGTTTCCCAGGGAATCAGCTATATTCCACACAGCCATTATTATGTAGCACCATGTATACCTCCACATGAAATCAATGTCAATTACTATTGTCAGTAATTCTGTTCTTCTTCTTCTCGTCTGCTGGCATGATAAGCCCACAATAATAGAAATCATGCTCTCTCATTAAAGTGAATTTGCATATCACTGCTTTTTTCCATTATGATATGACTTTACAGTTTAACTATGTGAAGATAATTTTATTTCCTTAGTTTCTAACTATTTAAGAAGTGCCTTGTTGTTACTCCTACATGAAGATTACAGTTCAATATCACTGTTAATTAGTATGTGTGAGGAAGAGCTGGCAGAAGATATTTTTGTAGAAAGAATTACAGGACAACTTGTGAAGGAGTTTAGAGTTTGTAACGTAGGCCATAGGATGGAATTGAAATACTTTTAAACAATGGAGAGATAGGGTCAGATATGTGATTTTGAAAACTTATTAAAATGGTTTAGAAGGTTGAGATGGGAGGGAGCAGTCAAGAGATTCTCAGTGGTCCAGGTGAAGGCCTGAAGAAGCAATGGTGACTGAATAAACAGGGATAAAACACACTTAAGAAACATATTCCAGGAAAAATGCCCTGTTTTGCTAATTAATTGGGTGTGGGAACTAAGAAGTTGGGAGAGTCCTAATTGAATCAAGCTTCTTCTGTTGGGTTATGTGCTGTCCGGCGTACCTCTTGGCTTCTACCGCTAGTCACTCAGCAAATACGGAGACTCAGAGAAGTCCCACGACGCCAAAGAAATTTGGCTTTATAAAGCTGGATATGGCATAATGTTAAAGGAAAATATTTGTTGAGATATGAAGATAAAAGAGAGAACCGCCCAAAAGAGGTGTCAAAGTCACACATTCTCCAAGACTTTAGCTCAAAAGGGTTTCATGGCTTTTGAGTACAATCCCCACACCTTAGGTATAAGAGCTCCAGAGATTGTTGGAAAATAGAATTTGAGAATGATTTTTGAAATGTGTTATAACTTCTACCCCCATCCCTTCCTCCATCACTACCACTAAGGAAGGAAATCTGTTCTATGTGGAGAGTTCTAGATCCTCACTTCAATACTGTTGAAAGGTGCTTGTCTGGGACCACTTGGAGACTTTAACAGGTGACTCCTGAAGGTGGAGGTGTAGAACCAATAGATGGTTGTCTTATTCTTAATATGTACATGTCCAGGAAAAGTTCAGTCATTGTTAATAAAAGTAAAATGGTTTGCACGACGTCAACATAACCTGGCAACCAAGGAGAATGAACTTGAATGCATGTGAATGAACAATAATGACTTCACTGTACTAGTCAGTGGAAGCCATAAACGCCTTTAGTGAGGATGTGTACTGTGTGGTTTTTGCATTAAATGATTAAGTGAGAAGAGCAACAAATATGCATCAAATTTTGCATTAAGCTTGAATATTCTTCCACAGAAACTAATCTGATGATTCAGAAGGCCATAGCTATGGGAAACTAGTGTTTGGCAGCTTCATCATGACAGAATGCTTGCTCATGCATCACAATTCATACAGAGTTTTCTGGCAAAACATCAAATTACCCACATGACTTAGCCCCTCTACAGCCCAGATTTGGTACCCTGCAACTTCTGGTTTTTCTCAAAACTAAAAATCACTTTTGGAAGAGAAGAGATTTTAGACCATCAGTGAGATTCAGGAAAACACGGCAGGACAGCTGATGATGACTGGGAGAACTTCATGAGGTCCCAAGGTGCCTACAATGAAGGGAACTGAGGTATCATTGTCCTATGTACAAAATGTTCCCCGTATATTCTTCAATAATGTCTTTATTTTTCACATTACATGGCTGTATACCTTCTAGACAGACCTTGTAGGTTTATATCTACATACATATATATATAATATATTTCATATGCAATATATATTGAAACTGAGATAAGCTGGCTGACTGTTACCAACAGGACAAAGGAGAAATCGCTGAGTTAGGAACGACTCATCATTCCACTCCTAGGATTCGTCAAGATAGAGGATTTGAGTGTTACCTGTGGGCAGGATATGGACTACATGGAAAACAGAGTCAGTGTGATGCTGCCTTGAGACAGGTTCACATATTTGAGAGGCTTGTGAGACTTATGTGTCTAGATTAACGGAGGCAGCTGAAATTAAAGGTATGAATTAAGTGTATGCATTCATCATGGCAATCAAATGAAATCATTCATGAAGTGGCTTCGAATAAAATACTAGAGAGTACTGACAATGAAGTGTTGATAGAAGGCTTAGATAGAGTTAAGAGAACAACAGAGATCTGAATTTAGGGGCGCACATTAACAATGGCACAGCTCCCTGTGGTTACTGCCTCACTTTATCTTCTTATGGACAAACACACCTTGAAAGAAGTGCCTGTAGTTGCTACTCCCACTTGTTTATTTATTATTCTCTTCTCAGCCCACTCTGGTCAGGCTTCCCTCTGCACCACTCCACTGAGTGCACTACAGAAGGCCATTGCCAACTGTGCTAATGAAGGCTACTGATAAGCTGGTCATTTGTCCTCCCTTATTGCCTGCCTTCTCTTATTTGATCTTTCATTGGCCTTCAACACAATTGATGGCTTCTTTTGGTCTCTTAGCATCTGTGATCCTACATTTTTTCTGTATATTTCCCCTACCTCACTGGATTCTTTACAACACCTATCTCCTATTCCTGACATATAAATGTAGAAATGTACCCAGGATTTGGTGTTGGTCACTTTCCATTTCTGTTTACAGGCAGACATAAGAGATATTGTAAGTTCCATTTCAGACCCTCACAATAAAGCAAGTATTGCAGTAAAGTGAGTTGTAACCTTTTTGCTCATGGAGGGTCTTACCTTCAATTTGTTAAATGTGCAACATCTATGAAGTGCAATAAAGGGAAACAATAAAATGAAGTATACCTGTACTTTTTATTCTTAGATAATATTGTCTAGTATCTTGGATCTAAGGTGTTAATTATTTGCTAATAACATGTAAACTCTATCTGTAATATAAAATTACCAAATTACTAACTTGATAGAGCTAGTTGGGTAGCTAATAGGCATCTCAGATTTTTATCTAAAAAAGAAGTTTGATTTTTTTTTTCTTGCTTTATCTGCCACCCACAATCTCTTTCTCCCTCCCAAAATGTCCAGGAGTAATTTTGATTGCACTTTTTCCTACTTTATGCCATCTGATAGATCATACATTAAGTCCTAAGGCTTTTCTATATGAAATATATTTTAAACTCTTCTACTACTCACTATCCCATGTATTGTTCTCTGTGTCCAAAATCTCTACACTACCTTGTATGGATGACTTCCACGGGCCCATACATGTTCTCATGGCTTCCACAGGCATTTCCCATCACTCACAATACACACACACAGCTTATGAGTTATCACATCATGCAGACCTTTTCTGACCACTCACTCAGGAGTGGCCACCCAGTTCTATTTTTTCCGTATAGCCACTGTATTTTCTTTTTTATTGTTAGCAGTTTTCCTTTTGCTTATTTATTCTCTCCACCCAGGGTAAACTATAAAAAAGCAGTGATATGTGTCCCTCGTGTCTAGAACAATGTCTGAAGCACAGTAAATGCCCAATAAATATATGTTGAGCAAATGAAAAAATGGATGAATAGTAGGAATAAAACACAGTTTGTAGAGGATTAATGGTTATGTCACAAACATCGTTTAATATTTCAAGACTTTGTACTTGAAGAAAAAATAATAAAGTAAAAACATAAGAAGGAGACAATCTAAGAAAGACTTTGTTTGTTGGTTTTTAAGACTGGGAAAGACCTGAATACATTTGAAGTTTATAGGGAAGAAACCAATGAAGCAAGAAATTGAAGATAATAAAAAGTATGAACTATGATCCTAAAATAATCAGGAACTATTGGATCAAAGCTGCTGATTCTTATTGAAGAATTAGCCTCAGAAATGGAAAAATGGAAGATCCTGTCTTCCTTCCTTCCTTGTATTTTCTTCTCTCACCTCTTTTCCCCTTTCTTGCTTTTTATTCTTTTAATTCCTCCTTCTACAATTTTTATTTTAGTGCTTCTATAGTATCAGGTGTTGTGAAATAGGATATTTAATTAAAATAAAAACAAAAAATGAGATCTCACAATAGATAAGAAGGGAAACTGTCACTGTGTTATCAGACAGCCTTGTGCAGTTCCAGAACAGCCACTGGGGTCCTCTCTGCCCAAGGCCAAAAACTCTGGAGACAGAGTCTGGTGGAAAGGAAAAGGGATCCTCTATTTTAAGAATATACTGCATGAACTAATGGCAGGTTTCTGCCTCAAAGCCCATTTCTTTAAGATGCCTCAAAGAAAATAACCCTGCCATCCTCTGTCAATTAAGTTCAAGGTTGTACCAGGGAGTTCTCCTCCCACCCAAAGTACTGTCCTTTTTACCCTTCCAGCCCGAGCAGGAGTCCTACTCGTTGCTTGATGTCCTCTTCCTTCTGCCACTGCCCTCTGGTGGTCTGTTAAGTCCTGTCCCGCACGTTAGTGTGGTGGGTCCCAGTCCCTGCTTGGGCTGGATTGGGCAGAGTGGCAGTGATGGTGGGAGCTGCCATTGTCCGGCCACTGGAGCAGTGCAGGGTAGCAGGTGCGGGATGGCTGCTGCGGTGGCTTCCGGGCAGTGGGCCACTGACCTGTGGGGGAGGGCCATTGGGCCTATCACTGACAGGCTTGTGCTGGAGGTGGGCAGGTGACCACCGCTGATGGGCCCCCACAGTAGGAGCATGCAGGCAGCGGACAGGTGGCTATGACTGATGGGACCTCCAACCAGAAGAGCGCCCAGGTGGCACCCAGGTGGCTGCTGCCAATGGCTTCCTGCAGCTTCTTGCATGGAGTAGTGGCGCAGAGCTTGCCACCTGGCTGTGATGCCTCCTGGAACCCTCACCCTCCTACCCCCCAGTCCAAGCCTCCTCTACTTCCCTCTTACCAGCCTAGTGCCCACAGCCCTCCTGGCCTTGCAGGTCCCAGAGCGCTCAGGGAGGGCTGTGGGGAACTCTCGGAGATGATGCAGTTCCCCTAAGATTGGCGGTTCAGTAGCCTGGGCCCCCAGCCGCGGATCAAAGAGCCTGAGGAAGGGAGAGCAAAAGTGAGTGTTTTCTGAATGCTCTGCTTTTAAACACCACCCCCATAATCCCCGCCCCCGCCGCACCCCACGGAAGTAGATGGGAGGTTTTGTCCCTCCCGTACAATCACCTCCCTAGCTCCAAGTGTCAGCCCCTCACGCTTCTCTTCTGCTGAGTCACGCATATGTCCGCCCAGTTGCTAGGGCGACACACTCATGCGCAGCCTTCGCACTCTTTTACCCATTTGTGTGTGTGTGTTGGTGGGGGGAGGGAATCTCCCCATTGCAATTGTGCCAAGGAAATTAGCAGCAGCATCCCTAATGGGTTTATTGCAGCAACTCTTTTAGTCACAGGTAGCAAGATGGACTCTGGTCTGAGGGGGATCCAGAACAGCAGAATCCGCCCCCACCCTCGGCCCTTCGCAAGGGAGGAAATAACACGTTGTTCCAGATATCTTTTCCTGTCAGGAAAAGGGGGTGGTGATTCCCTCTAGTGGGGAATGCCCTGAGCCCTTCTCTGAAATGGCTTTTATTGAGAATGATTTGTGCAGGGGTATACAGCATATGTGCAAAGCTTATCAATCCATGTCGCTGAGCAATAATAGATAACAGTAAGAGGCCTTATAGATCAGCCTTGGGTTAGGGTCTGTTAGGCATGCTGAGGCTAGATGATTATTAAGCCAAGGTTCAGGGCTCAGGAATCTTTTCTCCTGCTTTGAGACTAAACATTTGGTTTTTCCTTTTCAGGGCAATGCATAGCAGAGCAAGCTTCAGTAAATGGAATGCACTCCTCAGGACCAGGTCTCCCACGGAAACCCACGGTGCTTTGTCTTCTGGTCAAGACTTTCAGGCCCTTGTTCAAGGCCTCGCTTGTGCGGGACTACAGTTGCCGATACCACACAAAGTGGTCCCCAGCACTGGTCGGCTCCAGTAGAAAATGAGCATGTTGGAATTATGAGGGATACCTCACAGAACCTAGAGGAAGACCAGAGGCAGGTTGTGGAAATTGCCAAAAAAGGCAGAACCAAGACAACCGAGACAGCACCGGTAGCTGGGTGCCACGTCGGCAGCTGGCGTGGCCTCTAGTTTCCTCTTTGCTGCTGGACTCTGAGCTTTGGCTTCCACATGCTGTGGACTTTCCACTTCACTGCAGGAGCCATAAAAATGCTTCATGGAGTTTTTCTTTTTTTTTACTCCCTCGAGAATCAGAGTCATCTGACTGGCCATTCTCAGGTCACACATGACCTGAGGAGACAGGAATTGCTCACCTTTTTTCAGCTTCTGTATAGGCATTAGATCTGCCTCTCCTCTTTCTTTGGGTTCCCATATATGCGAATATGAATCCTGGGCATCTCCAAAGTCAAATATTCACTAGAGGCAATTCTAAGAGAAGGAAGCAGCCTGGTATGGAGGTGGAAGTGACTCTGGCTCCCTGGGCTCTCTCGTTCACGCCTCTACTTTGAATCACTGTGTGACTTTGCATAAACCATCCATACCCTCCAGGCATTGTTTGTTTCTCTGGCAAATGTGACTGCTGCTTCTGCATGTTTGCTAACCCTTTCTAGCACTAAGTTTCTCTCAGAAGAATCTTAAATATATCAGTAAACCAAGTCATACCCAAGTTTGCAGCATTTACCACTTATGACCTTTCTTGGAAAGTGCTCGGAGGTAACGTAGATCAGAATATCTTCACTACATATTATAAAGGTAGAAGAATACAAATGAGAAATGGTAAAGGTCAGACATATTCACTGGACAAATGAACTGAGACTCAGAGGGATGTGGTGCCAACACCATGGTTATGTTTGTGCTCCCGGAAAAAAAAAAAGAGAGAGAGAAAAAAAAACGCCAAGTGGACTAGAGGTCCCTCTCAACAAACAGTTCAACAGAAACAGGGAAAATAATGCAATAGGAAAGGCAGGGTATGTCAAGTCAACACAAACAGCAGCTGGTGGTAACAGGCTAAATACAACCCAGGTTTCTGTTCCGCAGAGATGCCTGCAGGACCGATAAGCTCAGGAAAGATGGGCACAGGCTGCAGAAGACACAGGACTCGTCTTCGTGACATTCTCATCCCAGGCCTCCGAGTAAAGCAGCAGGAACAGACACAAAATGGTCAGATGTCCAGAATGTTTATAAAAAGGTTAGGAAAGTAGAAGGAGAAATAAGCTAGAATTAGTTTTAGGTCTTTGGTGGTTTAATAAATACACTGGAGAAGATAATTAAGAAAAGTTAAACCTGAAATGCAGAAGGATATTACTTAAATTTGTATCAGTTCATAGTAGCTGAGAATGTAATTACTCATTCTGGCCGATAGACAAGTAAATTTAAATTGCAACCTTGAATTTATTTGAGATCTTATTGCTATTTTCCAACATAATAGATGCTGATATCTAGGGGGAGAATCTTTTTCTCCTTGCACTAATTATCTGGGGTAAATTGTTCCGTTTAGGAATTGATGAATAATAAGAGAGAAAACTGGTTAATGATGTACCAGGAGATAGTCTTTAAAAGAAGCACCTACGACCTCATTTTCTAACAAAATACTAATTTGACTTATAACTTGGTAAGACTGCTTTCCTTTATATACAAACAGTAAAAAATCGTATTAAATGCAGAGACATAGGCATTTCAAGTAGTGTGCACTTTCTTGGCCCTATTTGCCCTTACTATTTTCCTTTTCATGATTAAGTAATAGCTAGTATATTGCATATTTTTACTCATCAATATTCTCTATCATGCCAAATTATACTAGCAGAAAGAAAGATATTTTTATAACAATGTTTTATGATTGGAGTAAGGCAACCAAGGCTTGGGAAATATCCTGTAACTCAAGAAAATAGAGAGGGTAAAAATAAAGAGAAAAACATTTTTATGGCATTTTGACCTTCCTACAGGGGGTCCAAAGGTGAACGTGACCATGTGTGCCCTTCAATTATGACAGCTGAGTGGAAGAGAGCTATGAGTTTCCAAAAATCAAAAGAAGTACTATGAAAGTATTTCCCTAAGGAAAGGAGTCTGGAGATTAACAGGGAGGGGACACACAACAGATGCCATCAACACAATTTTCCTAGAGGATGTTACTCCTTCAGGAGATTCTGACTTTACCATAGAAATGCAACATTATGGCTAATTTCAGTCATCAACAGGTCTTACAGTTCTGGCTCCTGCCTATCTTTCCAATTATATATCTTGTCACCCCTCCCCTTACATTCTACACTCCAGTCCCTCCCAACCCATCACATGCTCCCTCATCTCTTTGTCTTTGGATATGCCAGTCTCTTAACCTTGAATATCTTCCCACTGCCATTGACCTACGGCCCTCAGGAAGATTCGAGCCAACCAGGACCAGGACCAGGACCAGGCTATCATTAGCACATACTGCAGTATCATAAATACCACAGGTTAGCAGTATTTGTGGATACATGAGGAGATGAAAAAGGCAGTGTGGATTGTGGGTAAGATCAGGAGCCCTGAAGGCACACTGCCGGGTTTTGACTCCTATATCTCCCACTCACTCTCTGGATGATATTGACCAAATTCTGTACCCCTCTGTGACTCAAATTTCCAATTTATGGTAGATTTCCACGTGGATTAGTAACACATGCAAGCCTCTTAGAACAGCATCCAATGCATGCTAACTAAGATTTTCATAACTAAGAAATTCCTGGATGGATGGGTGTTTGTGGCAGAGGCAGTAATTATTCTCAATCATTGTGTTTACTTCTTGAATTCTTCAGGACCTTTACAGTTAGGCAGGGACCCACATGGTGGGCTCTAACCAATGTGCTGTAAATAAAGAGCTGGCATTTGACTCCCATGCTCTCTGTTGTCCTGCCACAGAAATCACAAGGCATATGGAAGAGCCATGAAACTCGAGCAGCCTGAATGAGCTTTGTGTTCTCTAATAATTGAGGCTTCAGGGTTGTTGTTACCACAGCATATACTCACTTTCACTGATTTAGGATTACCCTAAAGTTATACCACAGGGATGGCCGTCTACTTGGTACACTTATATAACCTTTGATGACAGTGAGCAGGAAACAGCAAAAATAGCATTGCCTATGAAGACTGGAGGGATAAAAGGGGGAGGGAGACGTTGTGAAGAAAGGCTGTTGTGGGGAATAGAGGAGAAAAAAGAAGAGTATTACAGGCATTTTCTAAGATTTAAAGAAGCCTTAGATAATGATCAAAGTGGTGTTACCTTTTTTATTTGGAATGTGCTTTTTTTCCTATCAGTAAGACTAAGAAAACTAAATAAATTAAATTACTGTATTTCTTTTCTTTTTTAATACCTTCTCCACCTACCCCCAGCCTCCTCTCCTGGACAACCACAACACTGTTGTCTGTGTCCTTGAGTTTTTCCTCTTTTCTTTTCTTTCTTTATTCAACCCCTCCACCCCCACTGGCTCCCCAGCCACTCCTGCCCTGATGGCTGTGAGCCTGGTCTCTAGAGATTTTTCAGCTTGTTTTCATGATTGCTGGCTATTCAAATATGCACCATAGGAATTAGCATCTTTTTCTTTTCCTTTCTTTTTTTTTTTTTGCCACTAAGAATATTGGATCAAGAAACACCCTTAGGCCTGGCCAGTGTGGCTTAGTTGGCTGGGCATCGTCCCACAAAGCAAAAGTTTGCCAGTTGGGATTCTTGGTCAGGGCACATGCCGGGGTTGCAGGCCTGGCCCCCAGCTGGGCCATGCGTGAGAGGCAACCAATCGATGTTTCTCACACACATCGATGTTTCTCTCTCTCTTTTTCTTTCTCCCTTCTCCTTTCTCTAAAAATCAATCAATAAATAAAATCTTAAAATTTTTTTCCAAGTACAGGTTTTTACATCCTTGGTTAGGTTTATTCCTAAGTATTTTATTCTTTTTGAAGCAATTGTGTATGGGATTGTTTTCTTAATTTCCCTTTGTGATAGTTCATTATTGGCATATGAAAATACAACTGATTTCTGGATATATATTTTGTGTCCTCTTACTTTACTGAATTCATTTATCAGTCCTAGTAGTTTGGGGTGGAATCTTAAGGTTCTCTACATACAGTATCATACCATCTGCAAATAAAGAGTTTTACTTTCTTTTCAATTTGGATGCATTTTGTTTCTTTTTCTTGTCCGATTGCTATGAAGAGGGCTTCGGGTACTATGTTGAAATTGAGTGGTGAAAGTGGACATTCCTATCTTGTTCCAAATCTTAAGGGAAACACTTGAAGATTTTTACCATTGAGTATGGTGTTGGCTGTGGATTTGATATATA
Source organism: Pteronotus mesoamericanus (assembly GCF_021234165.1). Classification (NCBI taxonomy): domain Eukaryota; kingdom Metazoa; phylum Chordata; class Mammalia; order Chiroptera; family Mormoopidae; genus Pteronotus; species Pteronotus mesoamericanus. Next base: position 63,394,799 of record NW_026555329.1, on the reverse strand, counting down.
TGGCCTTTGTTATGTTTAGGTATGTTCCCTCTGTTCCCACATTGTTGAGAGTTTTTATAATAAATTCACGCTGGATTTTGTCAAATGCTTTTTCTGCATGAATTGATATAATCATGTGGTTTTTATCCTTCATTTTTTTTCATGTGGTGTATCACATAAATAAAGAATTTAGAAAAAAAAATTACTTTCCCAATTATATTACTTTAGAAAAAAACAAATCAAATTATTGTATTTCTTAATTTTATTTCAAAAATAGGTAAGTATTTGTGAGTATAAGTGGGAGTGGATCACAAACTTTGAAAATCTGACAAAAACTATGGACTTTTTCCCTAGGGAAAAATGAAGCTGCCCACATATACATACAGTTTTCAGGGACGCTGCACCTAGAGTTACAGAATCTTATGTTGTATGTTTCTCTATAAAATCCTGATTTGAATTATCTAGAAATACCTTGAAATAAATTTCATAAAAATTTTCATTTATTAGTTGGGGTACAGTTTATAAGAGTATGGGCAACTGTGGGGAGTGTATATACACCATGTACACTTACTATATTAGTATATATTATATAAATATGTGGAGGGCAAATAGACAATATGTATCAAATTGGACAATGGTTACATGCTCTGAGCCAGCAATTTTATGGATAGAAGTTATCTCATAGATACAGTTGCAAAAATTATATCATAATATATGTTCAAGGATCTTCATTATAACTTTGTAATAGCCAAAAATACCTGGATATAATGACCGTTTACAGGGAACTGGTTAGATAAATCATAATACATTGACATAATATAATGTTCTTCAGCCATTAAATAAAATGAATATGTATGTACTGATGTGGAAAAACAATCTGTTTAAATTTAAAAACATAACCGTGTATATTAAATGGTCTTGTTAGATAATTTTTTAAATTTTTAAATTTTACTTTTGATTTGTAGGGAGATGGGCAGGGAGGGAGAAATAGAGGGACAGCAACATCAGTGTGAGAGAGAAACATCAGTTGGCTGCTTTCCATAGGTGCCTCACCTGGGGACTGAACCTGAGACTCAGGCTTGTGCCCCAACCAAGAATCAAACTGTCAACCGTTCAGTTTGTAGGACGATGTCCAACCAACTGAGCCACAAGTGGCTGAAGCCTCATTACATAATTTTTTACAAGAATGCCTGTGTGTGTGTTATAAGTAGTTATGTTTGATGAAGCATATGTCCATACATGACACATAAAACCATTTATTTATCATTTTTTAAATTTTTAAAAATATTTTACTTTTAGAGAGAGGGGAGGGAAGGGAGAAAAGGAGAGAGAGAAACTTCAATATGCAAGAGGTTGCCTTTTGCACACCCCCAACTGGGAACCAGCCTGCAACTCAGGCATGTGCCCTGACTGGGAATTGAACTAGCAACCTTTGGGTTCACAGGCCGGCACTTAGTCCACTGAGACACACCAGCCAGTGTGCATTTATTGATCATTTATTGAGCTCATAATTTTTCTGTGCTCAACATGTTTTTCAAAGCTTTAGGATACAAAAGAATGTGGAAGACATTCCTTACCATTGACTTTTAATTTTGAAGTCAATAAGAAAAACAGATATTTGAAATTATTAAAGAAAATGTAAAAGACAATATATGAACCAGTACAAGTTGAAATAGTAAAAGCTACATAATAGTGCTGAACACTGTGCTATCAGCTTTGAGAGAAACTACTATTAACAAAATATTCTAACATAGGGCAAATATTGTATGTGTGGTCAATGCACACACACACAGCCCCCTTACAGGAATGCCACAAACATATTTATTATAATTTTGGTTTTGAGGGTAAATCAAGCACCAAAAATACTTATAACTTATTATTCAAGTATGAAATGAGATAAAAATTAATTCAATTAGTATACTGAATGGCATTTCTCTAATTGCTTCTAGTTGTGTAACATAAGTCTGTCTATGACTTCAACTTTTCAGACACCAGAAGGCTATATTTGGCAATGCTGGCAGCTCTATTAAGATAGCTGTTAGTAATGCTAAGAAAGTATGCTCCTTTTCAACTGAGCCTGACAACATTTGATACATAGGCCATGTTGACAATTGCACCAGCTAGATCATTTTGAATTCTTACAGTAGACAAATCCGTCAAAAATGTCAGCTAGCCTGTGTGTACCTACATAGTCACAGGCGTGACTGACATTTTTTCAGTACTTCTAGTATCCTATTTCTCTAGGAGAGAATACTAATATTCATAACCGACTTAAAAAGAAATCTTGGTCAAAATATTCTAAAACACAGTAATCTTCCTATGGTGGGTAAAAAAAACCAACAAAAAACAACAAAAACTTGGAGTGAATTAAGTTATTGGAAACTCTACAGTGAATGACTAACTCAATTAAGAAACTTTTGTTTCAAAAAACACTCCCTTTTACATGTTGAGTATCTAATTGTGATAAATGTGGAGCTTATTGTTGCATGTTGTTTTAAAAAGATGCCCACACTTCCTTAGTAATTACAGTGTTCTGTATAAGTAGCATTATAGGCACAGAACTGAGAAAATACAATGACAGTAGTTTTGGACCAGCATTAACTTTCAGACCAGCCATTGACACAAAATGGGATGCTAGGCTCTTGGTAAAGTATGGTTCACATTTGCATAGGAAGAGTAGGCCAGGCCTTCTATTATATCCACCTCTGTAAAATTCCTCTCCATGGGTTCATTTGCTAGACTAATTTAAGTATAAATCTGGCTGGGAGGTGAGGACAGGATTAAAGGAACTTTATCTTACATATGGATGATTTATTGGACTGCTAACCCGCGAATGAGTTGACAGCTCTCTCCACATTTTATCAATTGCCCAGAAAGTCTGAGAGAGAACTTGTGACACTTAGGCTACTTGCTTTAGGACGGCTTTAATCACCCTATGAATCAAGACACTTTTACCTCTGCCAGCCTAAATTCTAAAGTCTTTTATTTCATTGTATTCATTTCTTCCATTCATCTTAGGAAGTCAAGAACAATGATGGAGGTTATGAATTTTAGATGATGTGGGATATCGCAGACGTTCTGATAATTTATTGCTTATTTAGGAAAATGACCACTTACATACTAGGAAGAGCAGTGACCAAGAGTGATGAAGTTGTAAAAAAAAATCCCAGAATACTATACTATCTAAAATATGGTAGATCCCATATGCTATTCCTCTCCTAGGAAGAAGGGGAGGCTTTTTGGGCAGCACACAGGCGAGCCAACCTGTGAACTTCAGTCTGCCCATGGTGTGCATGGGGCTGTACAGAAGGACAGCTCTTTGTTCCTGCACCTGGAGATGCCTAGTAATAGGAGTCATCTAGAAGTTGGTTATACATAATTTTAAAATAAGAATACAAATTACTGGGTGAGGTAAGTCTCCTGTAGAAATCAGCAGGTGATATAAGAGAAAAACAGTTGTGTTAAATATAAATTCTTAGTGCTTATCCAGTGGAGGATAAAATTGACATGATTCAAGGACTAATTAAGCCATTCCTGGAGTTCTTTTTCAGTTGCTAAATACAGCGGGAAAAAATCAACCTAATCATAGGCAAACACTAAGAAATGGAATTATCTCATGGTAACTCACTTGTCTCACTTAACAACCAGCTACCACCTATCAGCTCTCAAACATGTCCTTTGAATGATTGGTTCTGCTCTAAGCAAAGAATTGTGATTTTTCTAAGTAACTCAAAGTATATCAGCTATACCATGGAAAATTATGAAATTTATAAAATTCAATATGTATGGCTATCTTGCCCTACTTTTGAGTGGGACAAGAGTGCCAAGAAGGTTCTGAAGCTGGTTTCCTTAGGTCTGATTTCAGATTGCTAAAAAGAACTGAAAGATACCGCAGTATAGCCTTATGAGAGAATGAAACCTCACCTTAAGCTAAGTTGGACAATATGCTTCAGAATTCAGAAAAGTATCCAGGGGTGAGATATGATGTTGATTCCATGAGATAATGCAAAATCAGGTAGTAATAATATAAATACCAATAAAATGTATATGTATTGAGTGCTACATACTTGGAATTTTATATGCATTATCTCATTGTTCCTGATAACACTCCCAAGAATTATGTATTACCATTAGTATTATCATCATTGTTATTTCATCCACTTTATAATTGACGAAATTAAGACTTCATACTAAAGAAAATTGCCTAAAGTCACTTTTCATTTAAATGACACTGCTCAAAATCCCTAGCTAGGTAGCTCAGTTGATTAAAGTATCCTCCCTATACACCAAGGTTGTGGGTTCAATCCCCAGTCAGGACACATACAGGAATCAACTAATGAGTGCATAAAGAGGTGAAACAACAAATTAATGTACCTCTCTATCCCTTTTAAATCAATCAATAAATAAAAAATTAAATGACAGTGCCCAGGCTCTTAACAATTTTGTTGCCCTGAGCTATCCATCTGTTCAAAGGAACTTTTCAAAGAAACAAGCAGAAACATCAAGAACTTGGCTGAAAAGGCCCTTGATGTTTCTTGATTGAAACATCAAGAATTCGACTGAATAAAATGTAGTCGATAATGAATAATCTACCAACTTGGAAATTGTAGGTTGAAATGTGGAATGGATAATGCTATAATAACAAATGCAGAGTAAAGCCAATAGTCCCCATGGAGTCTAGAAAAATTAAGTTAGAAAGTAAAAATCTGTTATTGTCTCCTTAACACCACGCAGAAGACAAGATGTCATTACCAGTCACTAGAAATGTACACTCAATTAGACAGCCATTCCTATTAGAACAGAACCTCTCCAGGAATTTATAAGACTGCTTATGTACTGCATGTATGAAATTAGAACAGAGGCTCACCAAACCTCTGCTGCTTGATGAACAGCTGCTTAAGGCCACTCAGCTACCTGTGCTCTGATCTCCAAATCATCAGGCAAACTTTTCTTATTTTAATTCACCTTCTCAAGTCAGTTTCCAACTAGTAGGAAGATGTATTTACCAGATGATGCAGAAATACAGTCCCTGTTATAATTTATTTAAGTGGATTTCCTAATAGGGTCTGCTGCACAGAGAGTAAGCTGCTGAGAACTATCAGCAGTAGAACTTCCCTGGTGGGAGCAATTGCTGCAGTGAAACCTGTAAAAAGCAATACTGGGAGATGGTGCTAGTTACAAAGCATTAGGAAACATTTGCTACTTCAAGAGTGTGGTCTCCGTACGAACATCACCAATGCTTGTTATAAATGTGGAATCTCAGGGCCCACCTCAATCCTGCTGAATCTGCATTATAACACATTTTATGAATCTGCAAAAGGTCCATAGTTAATTCCAATACCAAAGTTTGAGAAGCATTACCAACATATCACCCATAAAGCACAGTAGGGTGCTACCTGAAATAGAATGTTACAGCTTTACTTGCAATTTAACAAAATGAACTGGAAGCAGCAATGGCATATATGGGGATTTATTATTTATAGAAAGGTAATTACATTGGTATTAAGACAGGACATTCAATTTAGGGACAAGGCAGACAGGGCTACTCTCTATGACAGGAATTTATAAGACTGCTTATGTACTGCATGTATGAAATTAGCTGCCAATCCATGAAATTCAAGTCTGTCTGTTGAACAGCTTCTTAGAGGCAGCTGATACCATGGTGCTCTCTTCAGACAACAGAGAGGCAAGAGTAAGATGCATCTCTAGATGTCATTGTGGAGCAGCCGTTCTAAAATGCAATTGATAATGAATAATCTACCAACTTGGAAATTGTAGGTTGAAATGTGGAATGGATAATGCTATAATAACAAATGCAGAGTAAAGCCAATAGTCCCCATGGAGTCTAGAAAAAATAAGTTAGAAAGTAAAAATCTGTTATTGTCTCCTTAACACCATGCAGAGGACAAAATGTCATTACCAGTCACCAGAAATATACACTCAATTAGACAGCCATACCTATTAGAACAGATAATGGCTCACCAGATCTCCACCGCTTGATGAACAGCTGCTTAAGGCCACTCAGCTACCTGTGCTCTGATCTCCAATTCATCAAGCAAATTTTCTTATTTTAATTCACCTTCTCAAATCAGTTTCCCAACTGGTGAGAAAAAGTATTTACCAGATGATGCAGATATACAGTCCTTGTTATAATTTACTTAAATGGATTTCTGTTACAAATCTGTTTCGGAAAATTTGGGGTGGTGTTAACCTCTATCACAGTGACCCTAGATGTTGGAGGAGAAGTAGCTGCGATCAAGTTCAACATTTTTGAAGGGGGATAACCTAAAATAGTCTACCATCATTAATTGTTTAACCAATTCAGCGTTTTTTTGGTCAGTAACAGTGTAGGACTTTGAATTGCAACTACTGTGCTTGGTTTGTGCCATCATTAAGAGAGAAAATATGTTGTACATGCTTTAGGTAAAAGTGTGTCTCCCCAGTGTCCACCCAGCACTTTGGCAATAGTGGGAAGGAGCTGGACGCTCCAGCTGCTGGGTAAGCCTCCCCTACTGTTTCTATGGTGCACTAGGGAAGTCCTTGTGCTCTGCGATTAAAAAAGGAGTCACCTGATTCTCCAGATGAGACTGTCCCCCCTTCTGACCTCCATACTACCATTAGACGTTTGAATGAGGAATGGCTGTGCTTTCTCCCTTGTAACAGGTCCCACTGAGCAGGAAGGTGGAGTTGATGTCCTCTCTGCCCCTGTCCTGGTTTGCCTGGGACCTAGGAGATTCCCGGGAGCTGAGATTTTCAGTGTTCAACACAGAAAAGTTCCAGGAAAACTGAGATGAGTTGACCACTTCACTGCTGTGCTTGGGCCATTTTCTATTGTTAATATAAACTCCAGCTTTCTAAAGTTACTCTATAAGCATACCCTAGCTCCTTCTTGTAGCAGTCAGCTATACCAGTGCTTATCAGGCTATCTGTGGGGAAGGACTAGTCTTTTATTTTTTTCTTCTTGAAATATTTATGATCAGTTATAAAAATTAAATTATAGGCCATGAAATGAAATGAGTATAAATGTAAGTTCAATTTTCTATTATTATTAGATTTAATTAATATTAAAAACAACCTGTCAAATGGCTATAAAAATGTATAGAGGGTTACTTTCAATTTCTGCTTCTACTAAAATTTTCTAAAATTTATGTACATGAGTAAATGTGTAAGAATAAGAAGAAAATGCCAAAGAATATGTTTAACAGTAGAAAACCACTCCTGTTAAATATATACTAAGGTATACTAATTAAAAGCATGTAATAATAGCTTAGGGGGCTGACAAATCAATGGAACAGAATACAGGACAGAAATAGAACCATTTATATAGGATATTTACTACATGATAAATATGGGTTTTCAAAATCCAGATGGAAAAACAGATTACTCAATAAATTGGATTAGTATAACTAGCTATGCTTTGAGAAAAACAAGTGGATTTTTATCTTTCTTAACAAAATAAATTCCAAATGATTCTCTGTCAATAAAATAAAATACACTGTGAAAAATGTGTACTGTACATGGCATAATTTTCTTAGTCTATAAATAAGTATTAACAATATATTTTAAAACATGTACAACTGCTTAAAATAAGCAAAAGATCTAGAAATCCAGTTCTTTCTTTCTCTGTTGCTCTGTGTCTCTATCTCTCTGTCTCTCTTTGTCTCTCTTACACACACCATTTAGATGACTAATATATCTACATAAAAATTTGTCTCACTTAATTAAAATGTATCAAATACAACAAAATTTAGCTGCTTTTTCACTAACTAGGCTGGAAAATATTATAAATATTTATTAAGTTGCATGTAATTAAAACATGGGAAAATCAGTGCTATCATCTCCATTTGTCAGAAGTATACAGATGCTTCATGCTAATTTTTATAAGGAAATTTTGCAAATATTCAAAGCATAAAATACATGTAATTTGGAATTTACTCTGTGATAAAATTTACTCAAACAAGTGCTCATTAAAAGTACAATGATTTTCACTTTAATAGGGAGTGACAAACACAAGCACCCATTAAATGAACAAGGATTTTCATTGTAAGAAGAAGGATATTGAGCTGGATGCATAAATTAGCCAACACTCATAATGCAATACTATGGAGTCATGAACGAAGGGTGAGTTACAGCTATGAGTTTTGCCATAGGAAGATTATGCATAATTATATTTTAAGTTAAAGTTAAATTATATGTAGTTTGATTACATCAAAGTAGCATATGCACATGCTTTTAAATTTGCATATGCAAGCAAAGAGGTGCTGGAAAAATATACCACAATAGCTACAGCTGAATAGAGAAATTAAGGCAGAAGTGAGTGAAAGAAAGAAATTTCTAATTTTTATTTTGAATTTTAATATTTTCTGAAATTTTTTGTAATGACCATATATTACTTTTTAGTAAAGACTACTTACTATTTAGTGGTGAATTAAATACTGTAATATTCTACAATTCTAACTAGATTTCCTAACAGTATCAAATTTTAATAAAATTAGACACATTTCCTTCCCAATAAAGAGTTTCAATAAGTATTTAAGCAGACTTATTGTAGAGGCATAGTTATATTGGACTAATTAAGACAAATATTAACTTAATCCATCCATATGATTTCATATGAAGCTCTTCCATTGGACTGACCTGCAGAATCCAGAGCTCAGATAATTTTGTCAGGAATTTATTTATTCTGGAGATGGAAATAAGTGATTAATATAACCTGATGTTGAATTTTTATAACAATTTTTTTATTTTCTTCCTCTGTATTTTTGCTCACTAGGCAAAATTTTATAAGTTGGCTTCCCACATACTTCTGCTTGTGTTGTAAATTAATAAATTGATATTCTCATTTATACCTCCGGCTCTGTGAACTTGATTAATGTGCATCTCATCCTTGACAATTGACCCACTCTTGGAATGCTGATAGAATCAAATTTGAGCATGTGGACCAATCCTAAACCATAGACTGTGGTGTCATCTCCAAGGCAAATGACAACTTTAGAGACCTTTTATTGAAATGAAACAGACTTTTGATGAAAATAATTATTCTAACTAAAATACTCCATTTCTACCAAATTATAACTATTATTCAAATCTTGATCCAAACATTACCTCCTACATAAAAACTTCCATCATCACAACAGGTGACTTGCTTCTTCTAAGTTTTGGTAAAAAATATTTCTCTTGTATTCATTGGGTGGTTATCACACACTGATTATATTTTTGTTCATTGACAGTAATCATGTCCTCTACAAAATTAAGCTACTTGTACATTTTTCTACAATCCATGTTATCTGTCATAATCCCTTATACTTGTTGTAATTAGAGTTTACTATATATTTGTTGACTTAACCTTTTTTTGATTACCTTCGTCTGTATTCGCTCCTTCTCTGAGCTTATTTCCTATATCACCGTTTAAACGTGTACCTTATTACATTTCTTTAATTTTTATTTAAGTTTTCAACTTTCATAAGTGATTTCTTTTAGTTTATATAATCTATGGTGGTAGAAAGCATTTATTAGTACCTGTGAAAGAAATACTTATTGAATGAATTTAAAGGTGTTATACTCCTTCATATAAACATGATGTATAGTGATTTTAATAAAGTAGATCTCCCATCTCTATTAAGTATTAAATAAATACATACCCACATGGAATTAAAGAGGCCCATAAAAGCAGCTCTGTGAATTGAAGTGAGTGAGAAATCTCTTTAGACAATTATTCTTAGATTTTCTTTGATGAAAAACAGACAAGGCCATGCCTTATTTGGGGTCAGTTTCACTTTAAGGAGTGGTACTAAGAAAATGATAAGGGAAAAGACATTCACCCACCAGCTACGCAATAACAGCTTTTTTTATGTGCTCCCTGTCTGCTTCCAGAGTGAAGAAAAATGTTCTGAGTTGACACATTCTTTCTACATATTTAGAAGGCTGCATTAGTTTTTGTTAATTAACTTAATTATTGTGACCCAAAACCACCCAGGCTTGCCTGGAATGTTAGATAGCTCTGGAAGAGAATGGGGAATACCTTATAGATATAACACCTCTTGTAGTTTCTGGTGTCCTCACTTTATTAGTATTTGGTCATCTTGTTTTATGGAGTTTGACTGCCTTTGCCTGCATATTAAACAAGTGAAAAGTATAATGGTGATTCATTGAGCCTGAATAAAGAAAGCATTTTTATTCTAGGTCAGTTACTGCTAAAATTCTACTTAGAAAATTATCTCTAATTCATTGCCATTTACTTTGAGGGTATTAATTATTAGAGCTAGAATGAATCTATAAAAGTTATATTTCATGTATATATTTGCATATATAATTTCAGTGTCTGTACCTCATTTATGCTATAAAGTCAATTCATTTCTCTAGAAAGACTTCTCTATTTCTTAAGCTCAGAAATTAGGCCTACCTTGTTCTTAGACAATTCTGTCACTATTTTTTTTTAAAAGACCTTTCCTGACCACTCAGAAATGGTAGTCAAACTCTGAACATGTTAACCTGCTATTGCTATAGCAACTTGTCCTCTTGAATGTCAACATGCCAAAGAATTGAGAGGAAGATGATCTTCCTTTGAGAGGAGGGCTGAGTGAATGACTCCCACAATATGTGGCATACCAATGTCACAGTCTCCACATTGGCTCCTCCATGGCCGTCTGCTATCTAAGGCTTTGTGGGAATCTCCGAAGAAGCAGCATAGAGGAGAAGACTGTGCTACATAGTAGGTTCTTGAGCAGTGTGTGCCATTCAAAGTGGACTTAATGACCCCACACAAGAACTCAAACACTTTTTTCACTCCTCAGTTCTTTCTTCTGTGCCTACACAGATATCAGAATGGTGAATGGGATAAACTTCACTTAAGGTAGTGTGGGGAAGAGAGCAGAAATGAATAGGAAGTGAAAGTAAAGCTGCAAATTGCAACTTGTCTGATGCTTCAGCTTTGGAGTACGTGGCTAATGGGAAAGCAACAGAGCTGTTCAAAGAATTTCTTAAGAAAAAAATGTGCAGTCAAAATTATAAAGAAAATTAGAAAGTCAGAAGTTGTATCTGGTTCTGAGCAGGGTATGTACGCTACACAAAGTCACCTCATTTAAGATTCCGCTACTTGTAAGTTAAGTATTCCCTAATATATATCAGCATGTATGTAGATTGGAAGAAATCTCTTCCACATAAACCTGCTCCTGTATGCATGGCTGAGTGCATACACCATGCTCTGGGATTCCACTGAGGTTGCTGCCTTGACCTACTTGATGTTCTTAAATGCTTTATAATTGCCTCTCACCCTACTCACCACCTTGCAGCGGACTTGATCATAACAGAATAGTCTGATTATCTCATCTTGGGCCAGCGGTGGTCGTGGCCTCAGACTTGAATGTTGTGTGCTGGGTTCATTATATCTTGAGTGTGAGCCAGTAAGAGCTGGTACAAGCATCCATAGATGGCTCCTCTCTAAATATTCCAGTGTAGACATCAGTAGACAGCATAAGTTAGAGATTCTAATCTTGCCAGATGAGTGAAAGCCTACTTGTAAAAAAAACAAAACAAAACAAAACCAAAAACCCCTGAAACTCAGAATGGGTGCCTTAAGTTGTAGCAAACAATTTGACCTGGACTATTCAGTAAAGAAATAAAATAGGCCAGTGGCTTGGCTTCGTCAAAATGTCAGAATTGAAACCCTAGAGTCCTTTTCAACTTTTCTCTTTCCCACCTTTTACTTTTAATCTGTCTCCATGTCCCATAAATTCTACCTCCAAAATACTTTTCCCTTCTATTTATGTCTCTCCAATCCTACGACTAGAGATTTATTTCAAACTCTCATCATTTCTTAAGCAATTTACTGTTGTCATTCATTAGGTTATTTTGTTTATTATCCATTTTTGTTTATTATGTCTCTGACACTTCTCAGTAAGCTCAGTGAGAAAGGGAAGGAGGGAGACAAAAAGGAGGAGGAAGAGAAAGAGAATGAATGCTTGTTTTGCTCTTCACTGTACTTCCATCAGGCACTGCATTGCTTGACATGTAGAAGGTGAGCACCACATATGCTTGGGTAATACACACATGAATGAATGAATGAATGAATGGTTGCATGCATGACTGGAAAGATGTATTCAACTTCACACCCTGTAGGCTATAGTCTAGTGATTCTTAATTTTCTTTTTTTCCCCTCTGCTCCTTGGCTTTACATTTGAAGCCTACCTGATATGGGACTTAAGAAAAGCGTTCAGTTTCCACTATTGTTTCACATAACTAGGGTCTAGTTCATGCTCAACAATTTGATTTTTTTCCATCTCTGAAGCACTATTTTGTTTCTTATTTCTAAGTATTCATGCATAATATTCTTTTTGTTCTTAGCACTACTTTAGACATTTACTTTATGAAAGAAGTGAAGCACACTGCTTAATCTCAGGGCTATTGAGTCTATTGTGATTTTTTGTTAATTATGGCCTTCCTACTTTGAAAAAGGAGCCCCTCCTGGTAAGGATAAAGTCTTTGAGGGCCCTGCACTTAGTAGACATCTAACATATATCACTGAACAGAAAAAAATGAATGAATCATGACACATATCACAAAGGTGCATTGGTACATTCAGGCACTTGTACAGATTTAATTTGGGAGAGATATCCATCATTGCCTTAGAAGTATTCTTTTTCTCTTTTTTCCTGGTATCCAATTATGTAAATGATAGTTTCAAAGTGAGAAAGCTGACAGCTGAGACTTGAGGAGGTTGAGATTTAATATTTCAACCTTGATTTAGACTGATAAATAAAAACTATTGCTGTTTTCAGCAAAGGTTTGGGTTAACATAACCACTTTTCTTCCTCAGAAAACAGTACTTATTGTGCTCACTTACATATAAGTATTTGAATTTGCATATCTTACTCGAAAAGTAGTACTAACAGCTTCAGATGGATATTCAAACTACAAACTCGTAATCTGGCTCTATGGAATGAAGAAGAATTTGGAAACTGCCATGTTTCCTCCTCACATCTGTATGAAATTACACCAGTTAATCTACTTCTCAGAGCCTCAATTTCCTTGTGTATAAACTAGTGATAATGATAACTAATTCTCAAAGTCAGCGATGATGATGATGGTGATGATGTTGATGTCACTTCTTTAACACTTATGTTCTAGCTTCTGTGATAATTACTTGGTGTAACCTATTTAACCTCCCAAAGCACTGAATTGTTGTCTCCCTTATGTGGATATAAATATAATCGTCTAAGATTTTATAGCAAGTAAATTATAAGATTAGAGTACAGTTTAATCAGGTCTCAAAGTTATGCACTTAACTACCACATTGAGGCAAAACTTCCTGTAACGAAACCTTCCATGCACAACATACCCAATTTCTAGGTAATGTGCACATTGGAAAGAAAGTATTGATTTTTAAAAAGAAGTCCCTTCCGAGAGGCAAATACATATGACTCATTAATGGATTATATAACTGCTCTTATCTCTCCTTCTCAAAGAGGGATATTACACTGATTTCTTTCCTAATTTACCATGGGGAATTAACATTCTATTATTTATTCAGTTCAATAAGTAATACTGTAAAAACAAATTGAAGTATTTGGAGTAGAAAGCAAGTAATTAACATTGTTTCTGTCGTGTTCCGTAGAGTGAAGGAATGTGTTTCATAGCTTAAAAACTCTTTTGGCTTTTAAAATCTAATCATCTTCTAAAATGGAGTTATATTATTAACAAATTCTCTCTCTTTATTATTTCTTGAAGCACTTTTAAGCTGGTTATTTTTCTACTGACAATGAAGGAAATAATTATGTACTAATACCTCCATAGGGTGTCTTTGAGGTACACTAAAATTTTACCATTTACAATTCCTTTTAGTTAGGTACTGTTTGTGAATCATCACAATCATTTGACTTGTCACGAGTTTTTATTTTTTGAAATTGCCTAGATTCCACTTCACAAAAAATCCTGTACAAGGGGCTATGGACAAAACCTGCTGCCTCATGATGCCGAACATTGCTTGCTCTGCGTTTTGTTTTGTTTTGCTTTGTTTTTTTGAGTCAGTGAGATGGTGTGGGTAAGGAAGTTGAAAGAAAGAAAAATGAGAAGAAAGAAAATGTAGAATAAAGTTCTAAAGTATGTCAGAAATGCTAATGACAAAACCATGGGCATTCTCTCTTTCACTGCATTATACCTTTCAGAATCTGGAATTTTCTGGGAGTTTTGAAGTTAATATCTCTAATAACTTGATTTGCCTTACAAAGATTATCTTTACTATTTTTAAATTGCTTTATTTTATTTCAAGAAATTCAGTAATCTGTTATTTTGCTTATCTTCAGAGGCCAAGCACTTTATAAGATGCTGGAATATGTGGCCCTCTCAGTTGAGATTTATTGCCTCAGAAGTTCAGTTAACATTGGTTTTTGTAAAGTATCCTTACTTTTTGTTCCAAATTGTAATTAACAGGCATTATTTTTTGTCAGCTTGTTTTTAAAAGTATTAAAGTATGAGAAAGAGACCTTATGTTAAGCATCTGCCTTTCAATTCTCTGACTCTATTTACACTTTAGTTATTTTTATTTGTATATTTTCTAAAATATTTAGATGTATATGTTGGTCCCTATCCAAACCTATAATTAGGCATCTTCAGATCAGTTGTATAGATGCATGTAGGTTTCTGGTGTGCTAATTTTATCAGGAACTGTATTTGCTTTTCATTTGGCAATAAAGTATTCACCCAAACTGGGGATAAGTTGTGATTCTCAAATGCAGTGCAAACTGGCAGTCTAGGTGAAGGCTTCAAGGTTTTGCACTGTTTTTAGGTCTAAAGAGTTGTACTCAGAGTACAGATTACATTTGGGATCCATCTATGTAGTAAGGCCTTCATGTAAGTATTCAAAGAATGTTCCAAGTTCGTTTAGCTTAATAATTATACCAATAGTGTACAGACATTTGGAAAGCAATTTAAAGCTGACAGAAAATCTATTTTCATATTCAGATATTAAAGCCTACATATTTGTAAAAAGCAAACCATGAGAATTACCTTAACGGCATATGAGGAAAACTTTAGAATTATAGTAGAAGACATGGGAGATCACCTGAATAAATAAAGAGACATGCTCTTGGATGGTACAATTTCATTTTATATTTTCTATTGTCTGTTTTCAAGAAATTAATTTGTAAATTTTTTAGGAATTGGTTTGTGAAATTTGATAAACTCATAAAATATACCTAGAAGAATAAAGGTACATGAATAGCCTTGGTCAGATGTGCCAGTTGGTTGGAACATCGTCCCTACACCAAGAGGTTGCAGATTTGATCACTGGTGGGGGCATGTACGAGAGGAAATCGATATTTCTCTCTCTCACAGTGATGTTTCTCTCTCTCTCTCCCCCTTCCTCTCTCTCTAAAATCAATAAATATACCGTAGTGTAAGGATTTTTAAAATGTAAAAAAAATTTACATGAAAAGCTAAGTAAAAATTTAGCAGGAGAGTTTTCTAGATATTGATGGGGAACTGGGTCATTAAATATCACTGGCTTCCTATACCTAACACTACTACATGAGTAGGTACTAGATTAAATATACTTTCAGGAAAACTTAAGGTCAAACTACTAAGGCAATAGAAGAAATTGTAAAAGAATGTGCTTGGGAGTCTCATCTCTTTGTCATTCTCATTTTGATTATAATCCTGTTCTTCTTCTTTCAGCAACTGAAAAAAAAAACTAAAACACTTGCTAAATCCAGTTGTAGTGTCAAAGTTGATTGCATTTTTTTGAGTCAGATAATGTGTTAAGTGATCCTGGAGTCAGAAGCAACACATTTATAAATGCCTGTGCTTAATCTTAAAAACTCTAATTAGATTTTTAAAAAATATTGCATATAGTTTGCATTATACAGCTAGGTTGAGTATAATAAAGTAAAACTAAACCATCTTATTCACATAACTTTGGGTATAAATTAAATGATTTATTTGGGGAAAAAAATGAATCCAATGTTGACATGTAAATGATCCTGTGCTTTCTGACAAGAGAACACAGCCTCAAGTTACCTTCCCAGTCATAGAAAGCTCCTCTAGCTCCCCCAAAGCCCTTGCAGTTTGCAGTCAGAGGGATCAAACTGAATGAAATTAAACTTGTCATCAAAGGAATAAAGTTGTGACTTTGACCTCATTAGTTGTGTGGTGTGCTCTGAGTCAACAAATTTGTAGCCTCAACGATTCTGAATTGTATTTACATAATACAAATACCCTGATTATTTTTTGAATATCAGGAAATAAATAACCCTGATCTCTCCTTGCTCATTGTTATGCCTAGGAAGGGGTTCACTGACATTTTTTGTGTGTAGGAAAGTCATAGGCCCATGATCCAAATACCAACCTACCTTCAGTGTCTTCCTCACTATTCAGGAACTTAATTTTGGTCTACACATCTGCTATATTGCTTGGATGTTGAGAGGGCTCAGGCTATTGACTGCTGAGATGCAAACTCTGGTTGAAATGTCTTCCTCATTGTCTAGCTTAGTGCAATGCTGAGTGATGGCAGCTCTCCACTGAGGTGAGAACTGGACCAAAGCCACTACTGAAGCCGGAACCCCCAGAGAAATGTTCAGCAACCACTTGTTGAGGGCTCTTAGGCTTTACTACTCCACTGGAAACTATGTAGGGTTTGCTTAAAGATCTGTATTGAAACTACATATTTTACATCATTTTTACCTTTGGAAAAAATATGAAAGTGGGACTAAAAAGAAGCAATTATATTAGGAAATCTTGGGGCCCCCATGTAAGTCATCTAACCTGTCTGGGTCTCAAGTTCTATAACTGTAAAATTAAACAGTTAGACTAGGTGATCTTGAAGTCACTTTTAAGCTCTAAGATTTATAATTTCAAATTCAGGTGAAAATCCCACCAATGTCCTTACAAAAGCAAATTTTATTTTAAAATGTCAAAGTTTAGACTGGGGAAAAACACTTCAAGGAAGAACTTACTACAGTGGTTGCTAAGGAAACCTTAGCTGCATAGTGATTCAGGTTATTAATCAGTAATATCTTCCCAAGTAGTCAGCCATGGTGGCAGAAATGCCACCGTTAGAACAAAATGCCTTTTGATATAAATATATAGTGGTTTCTGATTAAAATGCAAATCTCCATGGAGGTATTAATCTGTTGTTAGCTATTAACAATTTATTACATCAATTTTCAAGTTTTAGGACAAGCCAGGTACATTTTTGTTTGTTTTTTAATTCTCACTCAAGGATATATTTATTGATTTTAGAGAGAGAAGAAAGGCAAAAGAAAGAGAAACATCAATGTGAGAAAGAAATATCAATCATTTGCCTCCCTTACATGCTCCAACCAGGGATCAAACCCAAAACTTTTGGTGTATAGGAAGATGCTCCAACCAACTGAGCCACCCAGTACATTTTGAAGAGAACAAATAATAGAGAAAAGATTTAGAAAATGCCAGGTGCCCTGGACAGTGTGGCTCAGTTGATTAGAGTGCCATTCTACACAACAAAAAGTAGGGGGTTCCATTTCCGGTCAGGTCACATACCTACGTTGTGGGTTTGATCTGCTGTAGGGGCTCCTAAGGGAGGCAACCAATTGATTTTCTCTCTCACATTGATGTTTTTCTCTCTCTCACACAATGATATCTCTCTCTCTCTCACTCTCCCCCTCCCTCCCTCCCTTCCTCTATCTAAAATCAATAAACGTATTTTAAAAATTATCTTTAAAGAATATGGTAGTTTTCCCTAGGAAGAGAAAGATCAGGTGTATCTCTACAGGAAGGACTCAGTTAAGAGCAGCTTAGAATGGTCTTAAGAAATCCAAAGGAAAGAGGCACCACAAGGAGACAAGAGATGTGTAAAAGCAGGAGGATACTGAGGACAGCATGTTTCACAGTTGTGCTCAGAACCAATACGCAACATAAGTAGGGTAGGAGAGATGGAAGAATAATAAAGTTTGTTGTCTAAGAACACAGAATATTTTTTCTGTAATTATGGTCTTAGAGAGAATGCTCTAGATGTACTCTATTCTTAATAGTAAGTTATTAACATAAAAACAAAATACATTTCTTAGTGTAAGAGCAAAGATACATTTCAGTGTCTATTTTCTTTCTTTCTTATTTGGTAAATACATTGACTCATTTTATTTACTTCACAGAATTCTTTGTATAACTGTGCTTTGATAATATCTGATTACATCTTAATATTTGTGGTGGGGTTTTGTTTAATTTTCATTGAGATTTTTCATTACCGTTTAATCTTCTTATACCCTCCTCCCACCAGCAATCACTACACTGTTATCCATGTTCTTGGGTCCTTTTTCCTTTCAGGTCAACCCCTCCATCCCCTAACCTCCCCACCCCCCACCACTAGCTGTCACCTGCTCTTCATCTATGAGCTTAATATCATCATGCCTAAAGGAGACTTACTTCTAGTTTTTGAATCAGAGAATGCAAGTAGAAAGTTTAAAGTAGTTTTGCCCACCAGATATTAAGGCAAAGTAGTTTGTTTTCCTGGTTTTACTCTTTCTTAAGATCACTTATTACCACATACTATATATTTCCCTTTGTATTTCAATACCAGCCACAATCCCCACCCAAAACATCTCAAATAGAATATAAGTTCCACAAGGACAGGGATTTTTGTTGTTATTTTTATTCACGTATTTCCAGGGCCTTGCACAGTATCAGTCTCATACTTGGCAGTCATATATATGTTGAGTAAATAAATGTAATGAATAATGTTCAGAAATATATGGTGTTCCTATATTCTTATAATACGTATTCACTTATTTTCACTTTGCTGTCAGAAGCTTATTGATAAATTTGTCATATGGCATAATTTTTTTTAAAGTTAGGAAGGAGAAAAACGATGCTATATAAGCTGCAATGGAGAAATAGTATGGAAGTTCCTTAAATATTAGAAATAGGACTAACTTTTGTATGATCTAGCAATCCCACTTCTATACATTTATCCAATAGCAATGAAACCAGGGCCTCAAAAAGATGCCAGCATTCCCATGTTCACTGAACCATTTGTAGCAGACAAGATGTGAAAACATCTAAATGTTCTAATGAATGAATAAATAAAATGAGAAAACATGCATTTTTTTTATTTTTGTTCAATTACAGTTGTCCCCATTTTCCCCTATTACTCTCCCTCGCCCTACCCACCCCCACCTCCCACATTCAATCATCCCCCAACACTGTCTTTGTCCATGGGTCCTTTATACATGCTCCTTGATGACCCTTCCCCGTCTTTACCCTGTTGTTCCCCTCCCTGCTCTCCTCTCATTACTGTCAGTCTGTTCCCTGTTTCCATGTCTCTGGTTCTACTTTACTCTCTTGTTTGTTTTGTTGATTAGGTTCCACTTGCAGGTGAGATTATATGGTATTTGTCTTTTACCACCTGGTTTATTTCACTTAGCATAATGCTCTCCAGTTCCATCCAGGCTGTCACAAAGGATAAGGGTTCCTTCTCTCTTTCTGCTGTGTAGTATTCCATTGTAGAATGTACCACAGTTTTTTGATCCACTCATTTATTGAGGGGCACTTAGGCTGTTTCCAGCACTTGGCTATTGTAAATTGCACTGTTACAAACATTGGAGTGCATAGATTCTTTCTAATTGGTTTTTTGAGATTTTTAGGGTATAATCCCAGTAGTGGAATTGCTGGGTCAAAAGGCAGTTTCATTTTTAGCTTTTTGAGGAAATTCCATACTGTTTTCCACAGTGGCTGCACAAGTCTGCATTCCCACCAACAATGTACTAGGGCTCCCTTTTCTCCACAACCTCACCAGCACTTGTTTGTTGATTTGTTTATGATGGCCACTCTGGCCAGTGTGAAGTGGTATCTCATTGTGGTTTTAATTTGCATCTTTCTTATGGTTAGTGATGCTGAGCACCCTTTCATATGTCTCTGCGCCCTGTGTATGTCCCCTTTGGAGAATGGTCTATTCAGGTCCTTTATCCATTCTTTAATTGGATTGTTTGTCTTCCTGGTATGGAGTTGTGTGAGTTCTTTATATATTTTGGAGATCAAATCCTTGTCCGAGGTATCACTGGCAAATGCATTTCCCCATATGATTGGTTCCATTTTCATTTTGCTAATGCTTCCTTTAGCCGTGCAGAAGCTTTTTAATGTGATGAAGTTCCATTTATTCTTCCTTTTATGTCACTGCTCCAGGGGATTTATCGGTGAAATTATTGCTGTATGGAATATCTGAAATTTTCCTGCCTATGTTCTCCTCTAGGACTTCTATAGTGTTGTGACTTATATTTAAGTCTTTTATGCATCTTGAGTTTATTTAGGTGTATGGTGTAAGTTGGTAGTTGAGTTTCATTATTTTGCATATAGCCGTCCAGATCTCCCAACACCTAGTGCTGAAGAGGCTATTTTTACTCTATTTTATGCTTCTGCCCCCTTTGTCAAATATTAATTGACCATGGAGACATGGGTTTATTTCTGGGCTCTCTATTCTGTTCTACTGATCTATAAGTCTGTATGCCAGTACCAGACTGTTATGATTACAGTGGCCTTGTAATATAGTTTGATGTCAGGTATTGTGATCCTTCCTACTTTGTTCTTCTTTCTCAAGTTTGCTAAGGCTATTCAGTGTCTTTTTTGGTTCCATATAAGTTTTTGGAATATTTGTTCTGGATCTGTGAAATATGTCATTGGCATTTTAATAGGGATTGCATTGAATCTATAAATTTTCATTGTATGCTTAAATTTGCGTAGTATGGCCATTTTGATGATGTTCATTCTTCTCATCCATGAACATGGTATATGCTTCCATTTACTTTTAATTTCTTTCTTCATCTTGTGTAGTTTTCTGAGTACAAGTCTTTTACCTCCTTGGTTAGGTTCATTCCTAGGTACTTTATTTTTCTTGCTGTAACCAATGGGACTTTTTTCTTGATTTCTGTTTTTGATATTTCATTGTTGGTGTACAAAAATGCCTTCGATTTCTGAATATTGACTTTGTATACCGCTGTTTTGACAAATTCACTTATTACGTTGAGTAGTTTTTTGGTGGAGTCTATAGGGTATTCTATGTATACCATCTTGTCATCTGCAAACAATGAGAGTTTTACTTCCTCCTTTCCAATTTGGATGCCTTTTATTTCTTTTTCTTGTCTGATCTCTATGGTTAGAACTTCCAATACTGTGTTGAATAGGAGTGGTGAAAGTGGACACCCTTGTCTTATTCCTGATTTTGTGGGAAAGCTTTTAGTTTTTGCCCATTGAGTGTGATGTTGGCTTTGTCTTTCTCATATATAGCCTTTATTATGTTGGGGTATGCTCCCTCTATTTCCATTTTACTGAGTGTTTTTTATCATAAATAGGTGCTGTGCCTTATCGAATGCTTTTTCCACATCTATTGATATTATCATGTGATTTTTGTCTTTCCTTTTGCTTATGTGATGGATTACACTTATTGATTTGCAAATATTGAACTATCTTTGCATCCCTAGGATGAATCACACTTGATCATGGCAGATGGTTTTTCTAATGTATTGCTGGGTGCCAATATTTTGCCAGTATTTGCCAATATTTTGTTAAGGATTTTAGTGTCTATGTTCATCAGCAATATTGGCCTGTAGTTTTTGTTTTGTTTTGTTTTGTTTTGTTTTGTATATTTGTCTGGTGTTGGGATCAGGATGATGCTGGCCTCATGAAAAGAGTTTGGGAGTCTTTCCTCTTCTTGGATTTTTTGGAATAGTCTGGCAGTATAGGGGTTAGCCCTTCCTTAAATGTTTTGTAAAATTCTCCTGTGAAACTATCCGGTCTGGGGCTCTTGAGTTCTGGGAGTTTTGTGATTACTGCTTCAATTTCACTAGCTGTTATTGGTCTTTCTGTTTCTCGATTCAGTTTTGGAAGATTACTTTTTTGTAGAAATTTGCCCATTTCACCCAGGTTTTCATATTTTTTGGCACATAGTTATTCATAATAATTTCTTACAATCCTTCGTATTTCTGTGATGCCAGCTATAATTTCGCCTCTTTCATTTCTCATTTTGAATTGGGTCTTCTCATTCTTTTTGTTGATAAGTCTGCTTAAAGACTTGTCAATTTTGTTTATCTTTTCAAAGAACTAACTCCTGGATTTATTGATCCTTTGAATTGTTCTTTTAGTCTCTGTGTCATTGAATCATGCTCTGATCTTGAGTATTTCCTTCCTTTTACTTGCTATGGGCTTTGTTTGTTGTTGTTCCTCCAGTCTTTGTAGATTTAGGGTTAAGTTGTTTATTTGAAATGTTTCTCTATTTTTTAGGTAGGCCTGTATTGCTATGAACTTCTCTTTCAGGACTGCCTTTGCTGTGTCCCATAGGTCTTGGACTGTCGTGTGTTCATTTTCATTTGTTTACAGGAAATTTTTGATTTCTTCCTTGATCTCATTATTAACTCATTCATTGTTTAATAACATGCTATTCAGTCTCCATGAGTTTGAATGCTCTTGAGTTTCTTTCTTGAGGTTGGTTTCTAGTTTCAAGCCCTTGTGGTCTGAGAAAATGCTTGATATGATTTCATTTTTCTTGAATTTGTTGAGGTGTTTTTGTGTCCTCACAGAAACACCTCATATGGTCTATATTTGAAAATGTTACTGGTGCATTTCTAAAGAATAGGTATTTTACTTCTTTGGGATGAAAGGACACACACACACAGATATTATATTATATATAATATAATATATCCATTTGATCAAATGCATTGTTCAGTCCCACAATATCCTTGTTGATATTTTGTTTTGTTTGGAAGATCTATCCATTGTTGACAGTGGGGTGTTAAAATTCCCTACTATCAGTGTGTTGCTGTCTATATCTTCTTGAAGTCCTCCGAGATTTTCCTATTTAGGTGCTCTTTTTTTGGGTGCATATATGTTTACAATGTTTATGTCTTCTTCACTTATTATGAAGTGTCCCTCTGTGTCTTTTTTTATGACTTTTGTTTTGAAGTCTATTTTGTCTGATATAAACATTGCTACCTCAGCTTTTTCTCCTGTCCATTTGCTTGGAATATTTTCTTCCAACTGTTCACATTTAGTCTCTGTAGGTTTTTGTTCTGAGGTGGGTCTCTTATAGGCAGCATATGTGCAGGTCATGTTTTCTTATCCATTCAGTTACCCTCTGTCTTTTAATTGGAGCATCTAATCCACTTACATTTAAGGTTATTATTGATAAGTATTTATTCATTTTTCCCCTTTGTACCTGTGTTCCTCTCTCTGTCACTCTTTTTCTTCTTCTTAAAGCAGTCCCTTTAGCATATCTTGCAATGTTGGTTTGGTGGAGGTGTATTCTTATAGCTTTCTTTTGTCTGGGAAGCTCCTTATTTCACCTGCCATTATAATTGGAAACCTTTCTGGGGAGAGTAGTCTTGGTTACAGGTCTTTGCTTTTCATTACTTGGAATATTTCTTGCCATTCTCTTCTGGCTTGTAGAGTTTCTGTTGACAAGTCATCTGTTAGCCTTATCAGAGCTCCCTTGTATGTTACAGCTGTTTCTCCCTTTCTGCCTTTATGTCTTTCTTCGTCTTTGCCATTTTAACTATGCTGTGTCTTGGAGTGGGTCTCTTTGGGTTCATCTTAATTGTCATCCTCTTTGTTTCCTGGACTTGTGTGACTTTTTCTTTCCTCAAATTAAGGAAGTTTTCCATCCTTACTTAAAAAGTTACTTCTTTAAACAGGTTTTCTATCCCTTGTTCCTCTTCTTCTCCTTCTGATATCCATATTATTATGTTTCATGTTGTTCTGCAGTTCCCTTAACCCCTCTTCATTTTTTTAAGTCTTTTTTCCTTTTCTTTCTCTTTCTGGGAGCTTTTTTTCTATCTTGTCTTCCAGCTCACTGATTCAATCCTCTACTTAATCTAACCTGCTTTTGATTCCTTCTACTATGTTCTTCAATTCAGAAATTGTAGTCATCACTTCCTCTTGGCTCTTGTTGATAGTTTCTATGTCCTTTTTCATGCTGATGTAGTTCACAATAAGATTCTTGGAGCTTCTCTGTGTTTTTCTTTTTAATTCTCACTGAACTCATTGAGCTTCCTTATAACCATTGTTTTGAATTCAATACCTGAGAGTTTACTTGCCTCTATTTGATTTTGTACTCTTTATGAGGACTTCTCCTTTCCTTTAGATTGGGCGTTGTTTCTTTGTCTTCTCATTTTTGGGGATGCTCTCCTTGTTTGCTTCTGCTTCTTAAATTGATTTTTTATTCCCTGTTTTTGTGGTGTGAACCTCTATCTGGAGACCTGTGGGATTCAGTGGTGCTCTCTCCTTGATCTCCTGACCCTGATGCTCTTGGTGTCCTTTATGCCATTTATGTTAGCTCTCTGTTTGTATTTGGGTTTTGATTATTGTTGTGTCATTCTTTTATGGGTCCTCTCTCCAGATAATTGACTGAGGGTCAATCACCCATCACATCTTGTATGTTGTTGTGCAGGTGAGCTGTTTTTTCTTTCTGAATCCACCTCTGGTGATGTCAGATGTTGACCCTGTCTGACCTTAGTCAGCCTGTTCAAGACTTCCAGGGGTCTACTATCTGTGGCTGACCTATTCAGTTGTTAATCAAGTCAGATGGCACTCAGCAGTCAGGCTTAAGCACCCCAGGGCAGGGCAGAATCCCTCTTGGGGTTGATGCTATTGTTTCCTCTCATGCTGATGCCACTTGGATGTGAGTAGTGTGCCTGAGCACTATGGCTGCTACTGGATGAAGGATGACTCAGCACCAGAATCCTGGCATATACTTTCTCAGTTCTCTCCCCAAAGCCTGTGTCTGCAGTCTCTCCTCAGGCGTTTCTAACTCACTCTGTCCCCTGCTTTGCTGGAGCCTAGGGTAAGAGGCTGCAAATGAAAATTTATGCATTGGTCCTTTAAATGGCTCTTTGTGTCTACAGCCAAGCATCTCTGGCAGAGAACACTCCTGTCACTTTTCACTGCTAGATGTTATCTGTGTACATTTTGGGCTCTAGTGCTCTAGGCTGGGGATCCCAGCTTAGGGTTTAGACCCCACATTTCTCAGGGGGATCCAACTGGCAGCTTAAGTATTCCTCAGGTGCTGCTGTCTGCAGGTGCCCAGCCAGTCCTCTCACGTTTCCGCCACACTCCTTACCAGTCAGGTTGTGCTGAATCTGATTCTTCTTTATCTCCAAGGTTATAAGGCCTCTCTATTGCTATTGTTCAGTTGTTTGTTCTGGGTGATTTGTCCACAATTTAGCTGTAATTTCAGATTGGTCTTGGGATGAGGTTAGTGTGACTTCCATTCACTCCTCCACCATCTTGGGATCTCAACATGAAAAATATACATTTTAATGGAATATTATTCAGCCTTGAAAAAAAGAAAGAAATCTTGCACTATGTAATAAAATGGATGAACCTTGAGGATATTATCCGAAGTTATAGAAACCAGTCACAGAAGGACAAATACTGCATGATTCCATTTATATAAAGTATCTAAAATTGTCAAACTAATAAAATCAGAAAATAAAATGGTGGTTGCTAGGACACGGGGAAGGGGGAAGTGGGAAGTTTTTAATTAATAGTTATAATGTTTCAAGCAAGATGAAGAAGTTCTGGAGATCTGCTGTATAACATTGTGTCAATTGTTATCAATATTGTTTTGTATACTTAAAAATAAAAATCTGTTAAGTGGATAAATCTCATGGTAAGTGTTCATACCACAGTAAAATAAAAATTAAAAAAAGAAAGAATGTTATATATTTCCAGAACATTTTCTTCATACATTAGCTCAAAAAGTGTCAAGGGAAATGTTGTTTAGGACTATGAATGGAAGTAAAGACTGTAAGGTATGTGGGTGGAGACAAGTGGTTTGACAGCAGAAGACTGAGTATCATGAGATACAGTTCTCTCAGATCATCACAAAAGAAGAGTGCTTCCCAAGGAGCCAAGCATAACAACTGTGCAGGGAGGGAGGGAGAGTTTCACATAGTGGTGCTGAAAGAAGGGGTATATTATGAATAATGTTAAGTAGCTACAATGAGTGGGAAATTTTTTAGAGAAGAAGAGATGCTTAAAGAATACTTTTCAGAAGTTTTCTTGTCAAATGCATGCTACCACATTGAGAAACATACATTGAAAGTCTACATTATTCTTCACAAATTCTCTAAGATTCTGGAGGAGTCAATAACTCACTCATTGACGCAAAATTGTAAAGTTCTAGTCCAGGAGGGAGTTGGATAGTATGTTTCTTTTATTTACAATCATAAAACCACAAATTATGCCTGTATTCAGACCTTCCATTTTTCTTTTCTGATTAGCATTTTCTCAACTGTATCCTATATTCAATTGGTAGGCCAGACACTAATCTTAAGAGAAAGGAGAAGGAGAGAGTTAGTCAATTACTTAAGAAAAGTGTCAGACAAAAATGATATTTTATATCCTAATGTAAGGTATAAAAACTTGTAGATATAAATAACAAGATCTATTTTATTTGAACTTTAATTCTATTATTCACATGCCTGAAATTCCTGTTTTTTCTTGAGAATATTATTGACTATTATTAAATAAATCTGTCTTTCCTGTAACCTTTGGATCACAATGTATACATAGATTTGTCCATGTGAGGAGAGGCTCAATTACAAACCAGCAACCAAGTTTGGAAGATCAGCCATTAAAACTTCTAATTTGGATTTTGTAGTTGAAAACACAGCTAATTTAGATGCATGTCACTACATTATGAGGCACACATTCATAGCATACATTTTGTCTTCTGAAAAATGACTGCTTGCTTCTCTGAGGTGCTCACTAGGATAACCTGAAACAGGATTATGAGTACCCTACGTGTCTTATTCTGTAAACACATCATGCAGATCTCATAATTTCCCAACTAGTTGTTCGAGTTTATTCAATAGGAAAAACAACAACAACCCAGAAGTGTTTACATTTGGGACATATTTCATTACATGAAACACCAAAAATGTACAAAGGCTTTTTCAGAATACCATTCCATGTGCTAATGGTCAGAAAAAGAATTTAGAATGACATACTCAGGTGATCTTTACAAATACATACACAAGTGTCTCTTATTTTATGCTTTTAGTGCATGTATACGTGTGTGTGCACATTCACAAAATACAATGATTTCACCCACTTTATTCAACTAATCTGTATACAGCGGGTGATGGATATGAGAACAGAAAGAACTCTCTGTCCATGGAGGACATCCATATTACTGAGAAGGTGGTTGGGGTGTTCCCAAGAGCATGGAGGATCAGGTAAGCTGGTGATTTTCACTAAGGAGATGATGACTACACCAAGTTACTATTCTAATGATTTACCAAGCCTCCGGAAGATGGAGCAGCTTTATAAATTATTTTCATCATGAGGATTCTATCATCTAATCTTCTTCCCACCAGCCTGCCATTGTCTTCACAGCCACCCTTGTGAAGGCTGTCTTTCTCCAACATCAGCAAAGTGCGAGCTTCTTTATCCTTCCTTCTACATCATCCTTGTTCCATCTTTCTTCTTTTAATTGTTTTCTTCTAGAACAAAAAAAAAAGTGACAAGGAAAGAAATAATAATGAGACAGTAAAGAAGCCACAAAATTTCTTCTGTGGATGTATGTTATATCTTAGTTGACCCTTGAGGTAAAACTCCATGGAGAGAATATAAAGAATCATATTTATGACTTTGAAATTCACACCCAGGAAAATATGGAACTTAAATATTCTCAGTTCCTGGTAATCTTTATTCTAATCTCAAACATAACTTGAAAAGCAATGTGAGACAGTGGAAACATTAGAATTTCATTATATAAAAGACATGAGCTTGAATTGTCATTGCTGCACCTACTTTCTGTGATACTTTGGCAGATTACTGAGCCTTATAGTCATTCAGTTTCTTTATCTGTGTTAAGAAGCTAATGAATCTTGAATATAGAAGTGGGAGGAATAAAGGTTAAGTAGCTTTTCAATAATTATTCGTTCTTTCCTGTTGAACAGATATGAACATGATTTTTAATTTTCTTACTCTTTAAATGAAGAAAAGATAATATTTACTGAAAACTTACTATGTTCCAGGAACAAGGCTAAGTGCTTTGATACATTATAATAAGTTTATAAATTAGAAACTACTATTATCTCGATTTTATAGTCAAGGAAAATGAGGCATATGCAATTTTAGGAATTTGCCTGAGATTTAAAACTAGACAACTAGCACTCTGGTATTCCCATCTTATCTGTGTTATCGACTAGGCTACAAATCTCTTCACTAAAGCATCATATCCAATTTTTCTTTCAAGTTAGCATTATATGAAATTCCAAGGAGTCAGTCAACGAAAATATTCCTATGGAGTACATTGTTTGAATGTACTATTCTTTTTTTTTTTTTTTGGAATTTTTATTTGTACTTTTTTTTTTTTTCAAAAAGAGTGAGATCCTACTCCATTCATGACAACTTGGATGGACCTAGAGGGTATTATGCTAAGTGAAATAAGTCAGAAAAAGAAAGACAAATACCATATGGTCTCACTTACATGTGGAATCTAAAGAATAATATAAATGAACAAACAAAATAGAAGCAGTCTCGTAGATACAGAGAACAAACTAATGGCTACCAGATGGGAGGAGAGGTGGGGGGCTGCGTGAATGGAACATGAGGTACAAATTGGTAGTTAAAAAATAGTCATGGGGATGCAAAGTACAGCATAGGCAATATAGTCAATATTGTAATGATTATGTATGGTGCCAGCTGGGTTCTAAACTAATCAGGGGATCACTTAGTAGGTTATGTAAATATTTAACTGTTATGCTGTACACCTGAAACTGACATAAAATAACATTGATTGTGAACTGTAATTGGGTTATAGGAGAAGGTTAATTTAAGAGATAGATGAAAAATGGAACATCAGTCTTGGGTTCAGATAACAATACTGAAACCGACATGATCTCCAGACTACCAAATGTCAGCACCTGTTTTACTGTGATCTACTCCTCTTCAATTTTCTGCATTTCTGGTTTAAAACATGCTTAATTATTAAAGTTAATCTCAATATTTCCTAATCATTTTAATATAAGTGAGAAATTTGTTTAGAAAGATGCTAAACACATTTATCTCATTAAAATTTAAAGGTAATTAATTTTTTTAGATAGAAGGACGTACTTCTCAAAGTAAGAAATTTAAATGTGTGAAAAAATAAAAGATGACGAAGTTTCAAATAACTCAGGTCTTTGGCAAAGGAAGACAGATAATTATTTACCTAGTGTAGCAGTCATCCATTTTCCTATAGCTGGGGGGGGGGGGGATGTGTGTGTGTGTGTGTGTGTGTGTGTGTGTGTGTGTGTGTGCGCGCGCGCTCATTGTAGGTGAAGCAATATGGTTGTGAAGCTCTTCAAGCACAGATCTGGTGATTCTCACAAGACTTCTCCAGCCATTGGACTAAAAAAAAATCTCTTTCTAAGGCTGATGATTGTCATGACTGATTTTATTTCTGTCCAGTAAGCTGCTGGAAGTGAGCGACATGAGCCTCTCTGAGTTCCTTACCATCACACATTCCAGCTTTCCTCTATGTTTGGCACTGTCATTGAACTTTGGTCCTTCAACCATCACCTCCACTTTTACATTCAAAGCTCTTATGGAAGGATTCCAAAATGTCACAAAGGGAGAATGTAGGAATGTATGGAGAGTGACACATATTGCTTTCTGGCCAAAAAACTACAAGGGAAGGGCTATT
Source organism: Pteronotus mesoamericanus (assembly GCF_021234165.1). Lineage (NCBI taxonomy): Eukaryota > Metazoa > Chordata > Mammalia > Chiroptera > Mormoopidae > Pteronotus > Pteronotus mesoamericanus. The sequence continues at coordinate 63,365,170 of NW_026555329.1, read as the reverse complement.
GGCCACAGGAACACTGCTTCTTTTTTTCCAGAAGAATAACTAATTTAATCTCTTGAGAAGGTATCTTCTTTGTATTTGTTTATGTATCAATGATAAATCTTAATTTTAATAAAAGACAGGTTTTGGTTGATTTTCAGCTTTACCAAAGAGTCTTAATATATGTTCTAGTCACAAAAAAATATTGTTTTTTAATCCTCACCCAAGCATATGTCCATTGATTTTTAGAGAAAGGGAGGGGACGGGAGCAAGAGAGAGAAATATCAATGTGAGAGAGAAACATTGATTGATTGCCTCTCATACGTGCCCTGACCAGGGATCGAAGCTACCACCTAGGTATGTGCCCTGACTAGAAATTGAACTGTGACCTTTTTGTGTATGGGATGATGCTCCAACTAACAAAGCCACGCTGGTCAGGGCAGAGGAATATTATTTTTAAAGATAAAAGCTGCTTTTGTTTCACTATAACACCTGTATTTCTATGAAAATAGTACTTTTTAACTTTATCATAAAGTAGATTCTTGGTAACAATTGTTTGTGTTTATATACAATACCTACATTTGGGAGGAGGTTGGACTAAATTATGTCCAAAATTTCTTTCTAGAATTCAAGGCATCTTTGTGTACTTGAACAACCAAAAGAAGAAAGATCGGAGATTGGTCTGTGTAAACATATGTATTGAGAACTTATGGTATATTTTGAGCATAGAGAAATGTGTCAGTTGTATAATTTTCCTATAGAAGTGGTGAAGAGACATATTTTGGGTACTTGAGAGTTGGCTCAGTTGAAATTGAGGGAGTTCTTTCGTCCTCCCCAATTAACAGGCGGAAACCTTCAGTCAAGTCATTTGTGTGCACTCCTATGATGTTCTCCTGTATCAGGTTATATGCTATTTGGCAAGTAGTTTCTTTCTTATGCAGTTTTGACTTCTCTCTTTTTCTATTTTGATTTTAATTTCTGTAATTTTGATAATCATCTCTTTTATGGATGCAAGACATGGGGAAATTCCAGATATATCCCCAAGGTGCCAAGAGATATTTCTGAAAACTTAAAGAACAAAAGCTGAGAAAGAGAAGACATACACATGTTACAATTTAGTCAAAAAGTCTATGCCTCTGTTATACTCAACACACAGACACAACCATCTACCTCCATATATGCTCATTGACTAAAGATGAACCTGTTAGAATCTTGATTAATCTGAACATAATTCCCAATAGCAGATTTTTGCATGTGGATTTATTTTATTTATATGTATTTTTAATTTATTTTTGTAAACTCTTATTTTATTGTATTTTTTCCATTATCATTATCCCCCATATACCCTCTTCCACCTTCACCCACCGTCTCCCTCTGTAATCACCACATTGTTGCTCGTGTCCATGAGTTATTTCTTTTTTTCTCAATCCCTCCACCCCCAACTACCTCCCCGTCCACCAGGCTGTTAACCTACTCTCTATTTGCAGTTTTTAGGGGTTAATCATTATTTATCTGCAGTTGTTATTTATTAACTCATTAAGGCCTAGAATTCTATGGTAACAATGTTAAAGTGAGGATTTTGGGCTAAGTTAATGAATGAAGGTGATCTGTCCCATGTGTCTCAAATAAAAAGATGCTAAGAAAGTGTGTTTTTGGCTATCACTTATGATTCAATTTTTAAACTCTTAAAACTTTTTATTTTGAGATATAAAACTTAGAGAAATTTGTAAGATTACTAAGAATTACCATTGATCCTTCACAATATTTTCTCTCTCTGTGTCCATTATGTACATCTAATTCTTTTTCTGAATTGTTTTAGAGTAAGTTTCAGACATGATACTTCTTAACCTCTAAATATTTTGATATGTCTTCCTATTAAACTAGTATATTCTCTCACATTACCACAGCATAATTTTCAAAATGAGAAAATTAACATTGGATCAGGACTATTTATAATCCATGTAACTTGTTCAGATTTCACCAATTATCTTAATAGTGTCCTGTCAATATAAAATTATAGTTAAGTACAATTATGACAGCTTTATTTTCCTTAAAAAAGCAACATTTACTTATGGGTTCTTAACATAGAAAACCTCAGAAAATATAGACTGTATGTTATATTTGTGTGTAAGTGTTCTGTTCTCTGAGAGAAGTAAGTGTGTGTGTGTGTGTGTGTGTGTGTGTGTGTGTATAAAATCATATTTTCAGTGAGGCCACTGACCTCCAAAAATTTGACAGGACTTGACAGGGGCCCCAGAGGCAGGAGTACCCAGCATGTATCTGCTCAAACATGATGGGGATTTAGGTAAAATGAGGTGTAAATTTCTCAAGGTATGTGCCTGATACTGTTCCACTCAGCAGGGCATGAAAACAAATGGGATTTGTGAACATAAAGCTAGTGTGTTTTCAGAGGCTTTTGAAATGAGAAAATTGAATTAGATGTTTAAGATATTTATTGGGAGAAGTGCCAATGAAAAGAAAAAGAGAGGGAGCAGGAGAAAGTGAAGAAGCTCACAGGCATTGATGTGGGTCTGACACTGGTCAAAAGTAGGGGAGGTTCCGAAGAGTGTAAGACTACAGCACCGTTCTAAGAAAATTCAGCCAGGTCAGTGGGGAGTCCTTGAACCAAGTCCTCAACAATAAGAGTCTCAGGATAGTCAAGAATGGGCTTCTTTGGTAAGCCTGCTATGCTGTTACATTGCCTGGAAGTAGCCAGTGTGAAGCATGGCTCTGGACAAATAGAGTAATGGATCTACAGGACAGCAGCTGGGTCATTAGTCAACTTTTTTGTTCATAGCAGATAGATGGTACATTTCACATAGGCAAATTTATTTGGTTGCCCTGGGTCACTATCTAAGATACTTTGAGCATACTAATAGCCAACATGATGGGGGAAAAATTAAGTAAATAAAGGGTATGAGTTCTCACTCAGCAGATTTGACAAATTACAAGTGCTCTGTAAATTTTAGTTGAATAAATATCAGTATTGGCATCCATGCCCCACATGGGTTTCTATGTGGTTACAGAAAATATCTAAATCTCCATTCTAACATTCCTATTTGTGTTAACACATTTTTAACACATGTGTTAACACATTGACATGGAATTGTAACTTCAGTAATAGAAGTATAAAATGTCTAATAAACATTATATAGAATTGACCTCAACAGCCCTATATGTATATAGGAGATTTGTTCAGAAAGTATCCAGCCTTGTACTATGCTAACTAGAGACATTTATTGAAGAACATACAAGAAATGTTGTACATAGGACAAGGATGTCTCAGTCCTCTTCAAAATAGGCACCTTGGGACCTCACACAGTCCTCCCCATTGTCATCAGCTGCTCCATCGTATTTCCTAATGCATCTCATCAACGGTCTGAAATTTTTTCCCTTTTAAAGGTGATTTTAATTTTGGGAAAAGTCAGAAGTTGCAGGGCACCAAATCTGGGCTGTTGGGGGTGCTGAGTCACCTCGGTGATTTGATGTTTCTCCAATAAACTCTGTGAGATGTGATGCATAAATTGACACATTGTTGTGATGAAGCTGCAATCACCACTTGCCCATGGCTATGGCCTTCTGAATCATCCGAATAGTTTCCATGGAGGAATATTAAAGCCTAACACAAAATTTGATGCAGATTCGTTGCTCTATTCACTCAGTCATTTTGAATGCAACAGCCACAGAGTATACATGCTCACTCAATGGTGTGTACAGCCCTTACTGAGTAGTACAGTGAAATCATTGATTACACATATGCATTCCCATCCACTGTCCTTGGCTGCCAGGTTACATCAATGTTGTGTAAACCATTCTCGTTATATTAACAATGGCTGGACTTTTTCTGGACAGATCTTGTAGGTACAGATACATATATATATATATATATATATACACACACACACACATCAGTACTTTTGAAAATTATATATGTATGCATATATACATGCATGTGTAGATACTCCTCAAAAGTATGATGAATTTTTCTATTTGTTTTTGTTAGGTTCCTTATATTTAAAAAAGCTTAATGTTGCTTTTGTCACAACCTAAATTTAAGCGAAAATACACATTTAAGGCTATGATATGCATGCAAATGCGGACTTCTTTCAGAATTTGTGAATATTTTCTAGCTGCTTTGTGATAGGAAGCCAATTATGTACAATACATCATAGAAAGAGAGCAATTATATTCATTTTCTTGGGCACTGAGAAATTTGATAAGGTTGACACAGCACATTGAGCTGTGATAGCAGTTAATTTTTTAAAAAGCATAAAATATAGGCCAGTTGAACTGAAGCCATTTGTTTTTAAATTGTTAGAAATTGTGTTACCTTAGATGCTTTCAGATGACAAGAAGGAGTGAAAAAATTAATTTAGAAATCCATTCTAAATGCAAAATGAGTACTAGGCACATTCAATTAAAATAAAATTCTTCATTCTAAGAAGAAACCAACTCCTGGAACCTAACAAACAGCTTCAGATGGGGCTAGACCTTTGTAGAAATTATGAAAGTCTTTTCACTGCTTAATGTTGTTTTCCTGAACTTTTTCCCATCTGAAATGATGCTTCTTTTTCTTTTTTCTGTAAGGCACCCAGAACACACATTTTTTCTTTTCTTTATTAAAATATTCTCCCATGGAGGACAGATAAACTTATCAATACTGTGAGATAGATGGCCACAATTATAAGTGCATAGAGTGTGTTTCCATTTGTTTATTGGGCACCTCTAATGAGACAAATGCTATACAACTATTCACCGCACCATGTGTGCATTGAAAGTTCACATACTAGGCACAGTAGTGGTACAGAAAAAGCTTCACTGTACCAGAACCTGAAGCAAATTTGCTACATGGGTGTACTAATCAGAGAAGGGACAATGCAATTCAGTCATAAGAAGGAACATGATCAGCGATATAGATGTGGGAATAGCGTGATGCATTTCGGAAATTGTAAATGATACATAAAGTCCAGAGCAAGTGACATGGTGAAAGTATGTCCTGATTTTCTGGGATCATCCTAGTTCACATCTGCTGTCCTAGCATAATTAGTAACCAGGATTCATTTTTGGTTGCAAATATCTAGGCTTGGATATCATATGATCCCTTTGAGCATGGGAAAAAATATGAGAGAGATAGGTTATGAGCTTAAAGAGACAGGCAGGGACTACATTATATGTACATCATATGCCAAACTAAGGTATTTGAACTTTATTTGATGGCAGTAGGAAGTTTCTGTTCCATCTAAACTAAAAAAAGGAAAAAATATCAGAGGTAAAAAGGTAAAGTGTCAGGCATTAATAAATTGGGGCAAGTATTATTGCAGGATCACTTGCTGATAACATCAACTAATGGCACATAAATAACATCTCATTTCAAGCACTGGCTTTCATATAGATATATCTATCTCTGCATATAAACATTATGGCCTGTCACCTTGACTACTGGCTTCATTATTTAAATATCAATGTTAACAAAAATTATTTCTTGGAATATCTACTAAATGATAACATTCTTGTATATTGTTCTCAGATATATTGTGGAAAGAATGATGTTTCAACTGTATTAAAAAGCCATGGAGTGTGTTATACAATATTCTTCAAGAAAATGGAGACTTCTGGTCAAGATGATGACACAGACAGATATTACTTGCTCTGTGCACAACAACATCAAAACTAGAACTAGAAGAGCAACCATCACTCAGAGCTATCAGAAATCGAGTTGAACGGAAGTCTAACAACTATGGAGTTAAAGCAACCACATCCATCCAGACCAGTAGGAAGGACACAGATACAGAACCAGCAGGTCCCAAACACATGTGTGGTGGATAAAGATTTGGGAGGGATATCTCAGAAGTGAACAGGACCTGACCCACACCAAAACCCCCAGCTCAGGGTTCCAGTGCCAGGAAGATAAGTCCCCACAACTCCTGGCTGCAAAAACCAGTGGGGATTGAATCAGTGGAAGAAACTTCTGGAACTCCAAACAGTTCTTCTTAAAGAACCCATGTAGAGACTCACCTTCTCAGACTCACTCCCTCTGACCTCTAACACTGGGGTAGCAGCTTGAAAGGCGCCAGTGGCATACTGGGAGAAATTGAAGTGTCTGGCATCAAGGTGAGCAAAGGCCATTGTCCATTTTCTAGACCCTCCCGCAACAGCAAGCTGGTGCCATATCTGAGACTCTATCAACCTGGCTAACACTGTTTGATCAACCTTGGAGATCCACAGAGACCTCAGCCCACTCAGTTTATAGGCCCACCCAAGCTGCTTTTCCATATGAATTGCTGATTTTGGCTCAGGCGGTACAGCTTCCTAAATATCTCAAAACAACAGCTAGCTTCAGTAAACCCCAGGCCTAGCACTAGCAGCAGCCAGCCTAGATTCACAGCTTGGCTTTACTTGGGATTTTCTAAGACAAGCACAAGTAGCAGACACTTCAGATTGCTTTATAGCTCAGGCTGGGTGTGGCCCCAGGCAAAATATAGGTTGGGGCTGATCTTGGCCTGCACCATCCAGGAAATCCCAAAGCCAACACACCCAGTGGATAACTACAGACCACATCGGAGCACACCACCCTGTCCCTGCACAGTTGATCCTCCATGGAGAGCAGAGATTGGTGGTTAGTGGTCACAGCCAGTCCTTGCAGCTGACTGGCCTGGGTAAATCCCTTCCATTGATCTGATCATAGTAACCAATGCTCAACTACAAGAGGAGGGTGTACTCAGCCCATATGAAGGGTGCACTTTGAGTAGGCAGCTTGGGTGATAGAAGAGGCTGTACTAATGGACCCTACAGGACAACTCCTATATTAGGCTACATTACCAAGACACGGAGTCAAAGCCTCTCTACCTAACATATAGAAACTAACCCAGTGAGACTGCTAAAATGAGGAGACAAAGAAACACGGCCCAAATGAAGGAACAGATAAGAACTTCAGAAAAAGAGGTAATGGAGATAAACAATCTATCAGATGCAGAGTTCAAAACACTAGTTATAAGGATGCTCAAGGAACTTAGTGAGGACCTCAGCAATAAAAATAGATCCAGTCAGAAGTGAAGGATACACTAATTGAAATAACAGACAATTTACAGTGAAACAACAGTGGAGTGGATGAAGCCAAGACTCAAATCAATGATTTGGAATATAAGGAACCAAAAAACAACCGATTGGAACAAGAAGAAAAAATAATCCAAAAAATGAGGATAGTATAAGCAGCCTCTAGGACAACTTCATGAAGTCCAACATTTGCATCATAGATGTGCCAGAAGTAGAAGAGAGAGAAAAAAAAATGGAAATCTATTTGAAGAAATAATGAAAGAAAAGTTCCCTCATTTGGTTAAGGAAATAGACTGCACATTTTGGAAGCAGAGAAAGTCCCAAACAAGATGGATGCTAAGAGGCCCACTCTAAGACACATCATAATCAAAATGCCAAAGCTTAAAGATAATGAGAGAATCTTAAAAGCAGCAAGACAAAAGCACTTAATCACTTACAGAGGAGTTCCCATACAACTGTCGGCTGATTTCCCAAAAGAAACTTCGCAGGCTAGAAGGGACTGGCAAGAAATATTCAGTCATGAAAAGCAGGGACCTACAGCCAAAATTGCTCTACCCAACAAAGATATCATTCAGAACTGAAGGGCAGATAAGGAGCTTCCAAGACAAGAAAAAACTGAAGGAGTTCATCATCACCAAACCATAATTATACGAAATGTTAAAGGGACTTATCTGAGAAAAAGAAGATCAAAAAAAGAAAAATAAAATAAAATAAAAAGGAGATCAAAACTATGAACAATAAAATGCCAAAAATGCATATCTTACTACAACTGAATCTAAAAAATAAACTAAGCAAACAATAAGAACAGAGAGAGAATCATGGGTACAAGGAGCATTTTGATCATTGCCAGATAGGACGGGGATGTTGGGGAATGAAGTGAATAGGTGAGAGAATTAAGAAATACAAATAGGTAGGTACAGAATAGCCATGGGGATGTAAAGTACAGTATAGGAAATAGAGTGAAAAAGAACTTACATGCATGACCCGTGGACATTAACAAATGTGGGCAGATTGCATGAGGGAGGGGGGTTGCTGGATAGAGGGGAACAAAGGGTGGAAAATCAGGACAAATGTAATAGCATAATCAATACAATACAATTTAAAAAAAAACACGAAAATACATAAAATGAAGAGAAAAACAAAATTTATTCTCCAGTTTATGTTCCAACCTCTAAGATGAAATTCTGCCAATAAATGCTCAGCTAAGCCTGCAGATGCCCTGAGATCAGGTATTCTCTGTTGCCCCGATGGAGAGCAATTGTTTCCTAGATTTCAGTGAGGCTCTGCTATGAAGAATGTCTCCTTTCCAGTGGCCGCAGAGAGTGCAGTACAAGCTGTGGAAAAAGAATAGCATAAATACCAAGGACACTGACCATTTTATAATAACAGTTCCAAGGATGTCTCACTTACTGCACACGGGAACTCAGCAGGCACAACCTGCTGATCTGTGCCAAGAATTTTGCTGCAATAACAACAACAAATGACAGCTATATGTACAGACAACCAAACACAAGTGGAGAGAACAGAAAGTCACACACATACTTACGCATGGAGAAATTTAGAGCTCATAATTAGGTGAAATGGAGGGACTGATCTCTGTTTTAAATATTATAGAACTCCATTTGTTTTCTCAGGCACAATAACTTTTCTCCCTTGAAAATCATAATTGTTTTTTTACATAAAATCTTTGCAATGTGATAAAGATGTGTTATTTTGAGATAGTTTTTGACTGTTCCTTGAGTAGAAGAAAGGATGTGAACAGAAAGCAGGATAATGAGTCTAAGTTGGAGCTCTTAATGTTTCTTACCAAGAAACATTTTTTATTAATTTTTTCATTAAATTTATTGGGGGTACATTGCTTTAAAAATTACATAGGTTTCAAGTACACCTTTCTATGAAATATGATTTGTATATTGCATTGTGCACCCCCCACCCAAAGTTAAATCATCTTCTATCACCATATATTTGGTCCCCTTTACTCTTTACTACTCGCATCTTTCCTCTGGTAGCCACCATGCTGTTGTCTGTAGGTGTCTATGAGTTTCTGTTTTGTATCCCAAATATGAGTGAAATCATGTGGCTCTTAGCTTTTTCTGACTGACTTATTTTGCTTAGCATAATATTCTCAAAGTGCATCCATGTTGAATGGCGGTATTTCATCTTTCCTTATGATTGAGTAGTAATTCCATAGTATATATGTACTGTATCTCTTTTATCCAATCTTCTATTGAAGGACACTTTCATTGTCTCCATGTCTTGGCCACTGTGAATAACACTGCAATGAACATAGAAGGAGCACATATATTTGCAAAGAAATGTTTTCAAAATTTTTGAGTAGATATCCAGGAGAGGTGTGGCTGAGTCATATGGTAACTCTATTCTTAACTTTTTGAGGAACCTCCATACTTTTTTCCATAGTGGCTGTACTAGTTTGTATTCCCACAAGCATTGAATGAGAATTCCTTTTTCTCCATGGCCTCTTTAAGCTAGTTATCACTTGTCCTGTTGATAATAGCCATTCTAACAGGTATGAGATGGTATCTCATTGAAATTTTGATTTGCATTTCCCTAAATGCTAGTGAAGTTGAGCATTTTTTCATTACTTGTTGGCCATTTGTATGTCTTCTTGGGAGAAGTGTCTGTTCAGGTCCTCTGACTATTTTTTCATTGGATTGTTTGGTGTTGGCTTGTGTGAGTTCTTTCTACATTTTGAATATTAACCCCTTGTCACAGCTGTTGTTTGCTTATACCTTCTCCCATTTGGTTGGTTGCCTTCTTGTTTGTTGGCACTTTCTTTTGCTGTGCAGCTTCTTATTTTGTTATAGTCCCATTCATTTATTTTTGCATTTACTTTCCTCAGAGGTCGGCCGAACTGCCCCCAGATTAGTTAGTCCCTTGCCGAGCTTTATTAATATCACGTCATCTCAGCAAAAAGTCCAGCCGTTGTTAATATAACAAGAATGATTTGCACAACGTTGATGTAACCTGGCAGCCAAGGACAGTAGACTGGAATGTGCATGTGTGAACAATGATGACTCCACTGCACTAATCAATGAGGGAGTAGATACTGCTGAGCGAGAATGTGTACTGTGTGGCCAAGACATTGAAAATGACTGAGCATATAGAGCAACAAAACTGCATCAAATTTTGCATTAAACTTGAACATTCCTCTGTGGAGACTATTTGGATGATATAGAAGGCCACAGCTATGGGCAACTGGTGATTGGCAGCTTAATCACAACAATGTGCAGAGTTTTTGGTGAAACATCAAATCACCCAGGTGACTCAGCCCCACTATAGCCCAGATTTGGTACTCCGCGACTTCTGGCTTTTTCCAAAATTAAAATTACTTTTAAAAGGAAATAGACTGTTGATGAGATTGGATGGGAAATATGATGGGGCAAGTGATGGCGATTGGGAGAACTGTGTGAGGTCTCAAGGTGCCTACCTTGAAGAGAACTGAGACGTCATTGTCCTGCGTACAATGTTTCTTGTATCTTGTATCTTCTTCAAGAAATGTCTCTATTTTTCATATTACAATGCTGGATACTTTCTGGACAGACCTTGTCTATCCACCCATGAGCATCCTTTTCATTCTACACATTTTTATTTGTGAAAGTTTTTTTCTTTTCTTTTTTTTTTTTGCCTTTATTGACCATGTCCACACTGAAAGTAGTGTGTGTGACATAGATTTCATAAAATACCAAGAGCAGGCTAAAAATATAAAAGCACTGAATCAAAATACTGTAAATAATGTCAACAAATGCCACAAATAACACTGAAGATGACAGAGATCCACACTCTATGAAGAGAATTAACTACTTTTACAAGTTGCCAGACATTACTCATTCTGCAACGTTCAGATAAAATTGAGATAACCTACCTTGGGGACAGTCATGCTTAAAATATACTCAATTAAAATTACATATAAAATTATTAGAAATGTTAAACAAAGTGAAAACAATATTTAAACACATATAATAAACTGTATGTTACATTTAGAGTATAAAGAATAATAATAAGCAGAACTCTAGCACCTCAAAAACAAATTTATGTTGAAATAAGAAGAGAAATAAATTGTCTTCATGATCACATAAGCTGATTCCTTATAAGTAAATATATATATTCCTTATATTAAATATATATATATACACACATGCAACACATAAATACATAAACAGGATTGGGGCAAAAGGAGGTTTACAACTGTGAGTACACAAAACAGAGTTTATTCTTGTATTACTTATTAATTACTTTATTATTTACCATATGCACAACTGTAAACCTCCTTTTGCCCCACCCTGTATATATACATATACATAAACACACATACATATGATACATATGGTTGCTCAAAAAGTCAATTTAGTTTTTTCCATAAATTAAAAGACAGGTTTTTATTTTCACCAATAACTTTACTGATTGGGATATTTTGAGTACGTCATCTATTTCTTTGCATGGTAAAATGTTGACTGTTCTCAATTTGATCGCTATCAACTTCAATTGCCATGGAGCATTGTCCAGCGAGAAATCTCCAGCACAAAACTTTGCAAACCACTTGACACATTTGATTAGTCACAGCACCTTCTCCATAGACTGCACAAATCTTTTTTGGAATTTTAGTTGTGTTTTTACCTTTCTTGAAATAATAAAGCATAACATGCTAAAAAAAGTTGTGTATGAAAAAGTTTTTTCCATCTTCAATATTAAAATGGCTACACAAAAACTCACCATTTTTGATAAGTTTTTAAAAATACATTTTGATATGACAGCTGTCACAATGCAATCTAACAAAATTGTTTCAAATGAAGTTTAAAACAACTAAGCACTACTTAGAGCCATCTTACTGAAAATACTAAGTGAACTTTTTGGCTAACCTTTTATATATATATCTCACATGTGTGTGTATGTATATCTCTGTGTGTGTGTGTCTATATATATTTATATTTTATGTGTGTGTGCACGTGAGTATATATATTCACAGGAAAGATTCAAACAAAGAAATTTAAAAATTTCAATGGTTCTGTGTCTCTGGACAACCACAACTAATACAAGTACTAATAAAGGTAAAGAAAATGGGACAGTTTAATACACTGAGAAAAGAGTGAGAGTGGGAAATAATACAAATTTCATACAATAATAAAAACAGGATTTAAAAAAATTCTTTATCCTAATAGCTATATCTTTCAGAATCCATTCTAAAGTAATAGTCTGAAATGTATACAACTATGGATGTAAAACACACAATCACTTTGTATTATGTGTTTTAATTTAATAAATAAATATTATTACCTATCAAGATTTTACACATCCAACATACTCAACAACTACTGTCAAAGAATGATGTTTGCATTCAGTGAGAACCTTATGCTGTCATGATGCAGGTCATTTGTGAAGATTTGTAGTATAAAATATTACTCAGAAAATAGTGTTAAAGTGAAAAAATATAAGCTGTAATATATGAAGTATAAACCAAGCATTAAGTTAAATATAAAAAAGAAGAAATACATCAGTACTTTTTTCTGTACTGGTTAAAGAAATGATTGCTTTAATTTTTTTACTTTAACATCTTCCAAATTTTCCAGTTTTATATAATGAACAGATATATTTTTAATGCCACGAAAACATGTTGGTTAAAATAGAACATGCAACCCTGGCAATGATAATAAAATATGTTAGTTAATGACTAGAAGTAATATTGAGAAGAAATAATATTGCTGTAGGTAATAGCTAGAATTATTAATAGGTATTCCTGAAAGCCCATACATAGGCTTCTGAAAAGTGTATCTAAATTTAAAAGGAAGACAAATTAATGATAATCTCATCTGTGCTACTTTGTTCTTCTCAGGTTGTTTCTCCTATTGCTCTTACTAGAGCACATGCCTCTATGCCATAGGTGATTCAGAATTTAGCAAGGGACTTTGAGCTGTAACAAGTTCTTTACATTATTTGCTTTATCCTACTAAATAGTATTGTCCACATTTCTGATTCTTCTAGAAATTTTGCATTCCTGTAATTTCTGTTAATAAACTTTTGAGATAAGTGTGGAGAATCTGAGTGATTAATAGATTAATATATGTTTGTTTGATATTTCAGGATAATTTCCATTTTCAACATTTTCTGAATTTTATCCAGAATCTGTAGTTATATTGACTTTCTAGGGGATTAAAGAGCATAACTTGATTTTTTTTTGTTCTGTGAAAATTAGTCAAGAATAATAATATTTAAAAATGTTGTTAATAAAAATGACTCATATATTCTGTTGCTAGAAATGGAAAGATTAAAACAAAGAAATTTAAAAATTCCTAATCATTTATTTTAAAGAGATTATAACTAGCATATAAATCATTGTAAGTGGTAAAATGTTATAATGTCTAGAAAAAGGGCATCAAACAGAAACAATCATAGATGAATAGTACTATTTCTTATAAAATACTCCAAGTAAAGGTTCTATTGATCATGCTACTAAAAATTGATAGAAATACCCTTAACAATATTTTGCCTCTCTTATTCAGATTCTATATTCACAAAGCAATTAAGGTTCAACCATTTAGACTTTTGTGTCAAGCTTTCTATCTGGAAGAACCACAGGCTGATCAAACTACCATTTTGCTGGTAAATTTAATACGTTTTATTTTCAAATAATCAATTAGCACCTGGATTACAAATACATTCTCTTGTGAACTTGCCTGTAATAAATTAATTCCTCATGGTCAATTCAAATACATCTGTACCGATATATTTACAGTGCAGTGGTTACAAGAGCAGGCTCTTGAGTCTGGTTCTCTGTGTTAATAGCCTACATACTAGTTGTATAACCTGGGCAAATCAGGAGACAGTTTCTTTATCATGAAAAGAATAATAATATATACCTCAAAGGATTGTTGTGAGAGTAACATAAGAGAAGGAAAAAAGTAGCACATGGTATATACTCAATAAACTTTAACTGTTGCTACTGCTACTAATAATATTCTTATTTAAACTTTCTTGCCTATTTACTCTAAACAAAAAAAAAATAGTTTTCATGATTCTCATCTTAGATAGCCTGTTAGTCTTACCTATACATAAGTAAGTGGAAATCAGGGTAAAATAAGATCTCCAGTGATAAAAGTAGTAATATATGTGTGGTTTTCCTATTCAGAGTTATTAAACATTTTGTTCAGATCAAGTTTAACCAATTATATATAAAGACATCCATATATAATTCTATGGCTCACTCTTTTAGTGATACATGGTTTTGGTTCTATAACCTAAACTTTATCAAATTTATATTCTTTGGTGTCATCCATATACACTATATTTGTTTCTTACAATTAGGATAGCAATTAAAGTGAATCAAGCCCAAACTGGCTCATTGTACTACAGTCTGAGTTCACCTTCATGAGATTGAGTATTTTATTGCAATAAAAATGCAGACAATTTGCTTTAATTTATGGCAATTAAGAGTATTCTGTATTTCAAGCTTTAATTAAAGGTCTTTATCTTAATAAATGCCACAAAATGTATTCCAATGCTTTGCACTATTAACTCATTTCTATCCCTAAATGGGAGGTTCAAGTCAAAATGATTCTGTTGCAGTATTTTAGTGACCTATTTATTCACAAGTTTCTGCTCTGGAAACACTGAAAAAAGTTATACAATTAAGTCCTTTGCAATGTGGGCTAAGCAGCATCCCAGAGAAGGTTCATCATAGTCACAATCCCAGGAGACTCCTTCCATTCCACACTGTTGCCCTATCAGACAGTTACCTCGTTCTCTCACATTCCCTGATAATTGCATTGAAATATCACTCACAGTGGAAGGCTGTGAAAAAGAAAGGTAATTGCATGGTGATATAAGGAACTAGAATTGGGGCTTGCAATATTAATCTTAAAAGAAAATGAGTTCTCAGTTGGTTCATGCGTGATGAAATGATTAATGAGCAAAATTCAAGATATAGATGTTTAAAAAACCTACAGAATGATTAATTTATTTGTTTATTTATTTATTTATTTGTTGTTCGATTACAGTTTTCCCCAACCCCTCGCTCCATTATTTTTAAACAGAGAATTAAATTCTTATCAGCCAACTCATTCATTCACTCATTCTACAAATATTTGTAGTAATTCCAGTAGAGTGATCATCAGTTGCAACAACTAAAGATGATCCTGGGAAACAGAAAGCTGAGCAGAGATCCTGTCATAGGATGACCTTTGGGGTCAAGCAAGGGGCAAAGGCATTAGAGGACTAGGAAGCAGTGTAAAGTAGGGGGATAATTCATCCAAACAAGTTGGTGTCATAGTGTATAAAGGAGGATAAAAAATTAATTTTATCTATGGATTTAATGCAAATTTTCATTTTATTAGTTAGGCGTATTTCCAAAGATGAGTTAATTAGAAAGTTAGCCTCTTTTGTGAGAGTCACTGACACATTAACCCATTTTGAGAATGAGAATTGGAATGCAGGCATCAGTGTTAGAAATTATTTCTGTTTTAATTGGTTCATATTACTATTTGCCAGGCTGTTGGTAGGTGGCTAGAACTGCACTAGGTGAAACGAACAGAACGAGGAATAGACATGAAGACATCTTGCCTTCCGAATCTTATACATTATGGTGGGAGTAAGAGCTGGGAGCCTGGGGAGTCATGCCTCCTGGTTGATGTCTATGGTGATTATGGCCTCATGTTTCCCCGTGTGACATTCCATTGCAGAGTCTGTACCACTAGGACAAACATATATAAGTCAATGTCTTCTTTATGAACAGCAAATGTTTTTCTCAAGTTAGAGTTATTCTCTCACTAAAGTATGTAATTAATTACTTAATGTACATTTAACATTTCTTTCCTACCAGTGGATGCTGGGTTAACTGTTGGAGATTAAAAAAGATTAGAAATAAACTGTCTTTGCCCTCATTAAAATGTACAGATTCATATCTAATATGATATGAAAATAAAATAAAAGTAATATATGTATACTGAAAAATTTTTGGATTAGGTAATTAAAATACAATGGAGGAAGAAAATTTAACTTATTGCGATTACTTTGTTTCAGCCCATATGCTGTTCAATAACAGGCCCCCTAGGATTCTTTTTGGGAGCACGTTCAAGATTCTGGAAAGATTATCAAAACACTTCTGATCCCTAACAATAATGAAAAGTTGGTAAAAACAGCTGCCAATCAAAAAGTAATATAAGATGCTCAACTTTCTCTTAGTGAAAATCATCCACATCATCATCAATCTCTAATAAAATCTAACATGTATGGAGCAATTACTAAATGGCAGACATTGGTGAGTGCTTTACCTATATTTCCTTATATAAAATCTATAAACGCAACTAAGACAAAAAGTTTCTAAATATTTTGTAACTTTTAAACAACTTATCATCATCACCGTCATCATCATCACTACTAGTCATTTCTATTTCCAAATGGTAGGGTTTTCAAATATTTGTTCATTTCTTTTGATCTGTAATTATTAGTTTCTAGTTTCTTCACATGATGAAGACATAATGTCACCTATAATATTTCTGCTTTGATAACCTGATTGGTGATTTACTTATGCCTGAATAGGAGGTCGACTTTTGTGAATGTTTTAAGACACGAACGTAAGTGTTAGGAATTTACTATGGACTATACTTTTCTACATAAATTTTATAAACTGGTTCCTAATGTGTGTTGCCCTGAATTTGAACCCTGGAATTGTACGAAAGTTTACAGTATGTGATATTGCCCCCATTATCTATTTCTTAGGCCTATCCTTTGGTTTTTAACTATTTTGACTAATTTTTCTTTCAATGAGTTTTAGGGGAGACAAAACAAAATGCCCTGAAAGCTCATTCCCTTCCATGTTGAGGCAGCTAAGCAACGAGGTGTTTTAGCAGATCTGGATTAATTTAACATGAATTAAACTATGTACTTACATTTCCTAATACTTAATTTATCTGATTGGACAAACAAGTTGGTGTCAGGACGGAGCTCTGCAGGTCCCCTGCGAGAAGACCAGTTTCTTGATTGGAAGCCACTTTCTGTTCCTTGCTCCTGTCTCTACAAATATGAAAGTGTTACGGAGCAAGTTTCTTCTTCTGAAACACTTTGCATGGAGCATCCAAGCCAAATGTATGCCTTGTCACAGGATGGCAAGAAGGTAAGTTCCAATACATTTTGTTTCTTCTTTGCCTTTGAGATTTCCTGACAATTCTTATTTTGTTTTACATTTACAGAATGACATTACAGTGTTTATGTCCACATTTTCTGACACTCTGTCTTTCACAAATATGTAACTTGGCTTTGCTGTCTGAGCTAAGCTAAATCTGGGCATTTATATATTATGATAATAATTTTACTTAAATTTATTTATTTTTATTATAGATACATTTGGCCTAATGTATCTATTACATTGGCTTAAGCATATTACCTTTCTTTGGGTTACTCCTTTTTATTCTCGTTTTTGCTTTTGTTGCTTTTCTCCACTTACTCTTCTTCCCTTTCTTTTCCTTCTTTTTTTTTTTTTTAATATAGGATGGTATTTGATTTCCTTTTTTATGTGTTTATGTGTTCTTTCAGAAAATTTTGGTTTGTCTTCTTTGTGGTTAGCTTTATAGCAGTAACATTATAGTGAATAAATTTTATTTTTCAAGAGTATGCATTGATTCTTCACTCTACATAATGATATAACTAGTATCCTTCCACATCGTTTCTCCTCTTTCTAAGGCTAATTTATTATATTCTGGGATTGTTCCATTTTTAATCCACTAGATGTTTTCTTTATATTAGTCATATTATTTATATTTGCAATGGTCATCTTGCTAATTCTAAATGTCATATACTTCCTCTCTTTTGCTCTTATACTTCCTTTCTTTTACCCTTTCTATAATTTTAGAGTATAAACTATAAAATGTTATAAATTTATAAATGATAAAATTTTATCATAGGTACAAAAATTCCCAGTTACATTTATGTTTAACCCTACATTTGAGTGAATTCAGTGCTCTCTATAAGTTCTTTGGCACAGTTTTTTCATTCATCTCTAATTTTGTTGGTTTATTCCTACTAGATCTTTTCAAGAAGTGTTAGTGATCACAACATTTCATGGCATCTTAAATGAGTAAAAATATTGTCTCTTAACCTTTTTCTCTATTGCCATGATATAAAATTCTGAGTCTCATACTGTCTTTCCTTGAGGAATTCATAATAATTATCCTGCCATTTTCCATTTTTTTACTAAAATCTAATGATTTTCCCAGCAGGTGATTTAATATATTTTTCTAGACGGCCAAAGGTTTGTTTAAATCTCCGAAGCTCCCTATCATTATCAATTTTTAAAAATATTTTATTTATTTATTTTTAGAGAGCGGGAGAAGGGGAGAGACAGAGAAGGAGAGAAACATCAATCACTTGCCTTTTGCATGCTCCCAACTAGGGGCCTAATCCGCAATCCAGGCTCATGCTCTGAGTGGGAATCAAACTGGAGACTTTTGGTTTACGGGACAATGCCCAACCTTCCGAGCCACACCAGTCAGGGTTCTATCTTTATTAATTTTTACCTCGGTTTAATTTGACTGTATCAGTTTTTTTATTTTCTAAATGTGAGTCCAGAAAAATTTTATCTAATTGTACCCTTGAAATCTTTTTATTTGATTTTTTAGTTTTCTTCTGTAGGGACATTTGTTATGTATAAGTTGAACATTAGCCACCTAGTGTCTCTATTATTATCAATTAATATGTTTAACTTCTGTGTGCTTCTCCATGGCCTTTACTGTTTTCCTGTTAGATTAATCAAACATAAGAAAAAAATAAAAGTTTTAAATTTGTCTTTTTATCTTCCTTATTCCCTTTTCGATGTTCTTTTCTTTATGACAATCTGAGTTTCTTACCAATAATATTTATGTTCTCTCTAAAGATCTGTTAACATTTCTTGCAAGACAGGCCTGCTGACAAAAAAATTCCCTCAATTTTTGCTTGTCTGGGAAAATGATCACTTCTGGAATTTAATTTCATAGGGCAAGGATTCTAGGTTGGTGGTTTTTGTTTTGTTTTTTTTTGTTTTTGTGTTTCAACACTTTAAGTATTTCACTCAACTCGTTTTGTGCTCATAGTTTCTGAGAAGTCAGGTGTAACTTTTATTTTTTTAGCTCCTTTATAAGTAAGGTGTTTTTACCCTCTGGGTTTTGTTTTTTTTTTTAATGATATGCTTACATGTAGTGGTTCTTTGTTTATTTTTTTGTCTTTGATATTTAACCTGCTTAGTTTTTTCTGGGCTTTCTGGATCTGTGGTTTGGCGTTTGACATTAATTTCAGGAAAAAAACACCGACTCATAAATTTTTCAAATTTTTTTTTTTTTGTTTTCTTCTTTCTTCTCCATCTGGTATTCTCATTACATGTGTGTTACACCTTTTGTAGTTGTCCCACATTTCTCAAATATTCTGGGTTTTTTCAGCCTTTTTTGCTTGTTTGCTTTTCAGCTGGGAGATACCTATTCAGATATCCTCCAACGCAGACATTCTTCCCTCAGTCATGTACAGTCTAATAAACTAATTAAAGTCACTTTTTATTTCTGTTACAGCATTTTTTGTCTCTAGCTTTTCCTTTTATTTCTTTCTTAGACTTTCTATCTTTGTGCCTAGATCACCTATCTGTTCTTACGCTCTGCCTACTTCATTCATTAGAGCCCTTTTAATCATAGTTGATGTAAAATCCTGGTTGTATAATTCCAATATTGTAGACATATCTGGGTTTGGGATCGATAACTACTCTGTCTCTTCAAACTTTATGCATGGCTTTTAAATCTGTCTTGTAAATTTTTTCATGATAGCTGGGCATGAGCACCTAATAAAAGGAACAACTGTAAGTAAATTATTTAATGATGTGCGAAAGGGGAATTATTCTACAGTCCTCTGATTAGGTCTCAAACTTTTAGTGAGCCTGTGCTTCAAGATGGCAAACTTCAGCATGTTTATCAGTCCACCGCCCCTTAGGCATAGGTGGGACAGGAAGCTAGAGCTGGCTGGAGGTGGGTATTTACCTTCTCTCAGCTTAGTTAGGCTCTGATAATACTCCAATAGCTTAGGCTCTGGTTCAATAGTTTCTCCTGGGATTAGACCCTGTTAAAAAAAACAGAATGTTCTAGCATGTTTAAAGTTGTATTTTCCCCCTCTTCTTGACAAAGTATAAGGGAATTTTTCTCTATATTCCCTGTGAAGATCTGAGAGAGATCCTGGAGATAAAACTAACAAAAGTGGTAGGGGTTCCTATGCCTGGGTCTTCTGAAGTTTTAAATCTCAGAGCTGTCCACACTGAGCCTCCAGCAATTCATTAGTTACAGCTCAGGCTTCCCTCCTCCTGCATGGGTCTCTGCTCTTAGATTTCTGCTCCAGAAACTTGCAATTCTCTGTATTCAGCTGTGGGTTGCTTCAGTTTTGGGAGTAGCAGTTTGCCCTGTGATTTCACTTTTCTTACCCATCTAAGAAGGATTGCTGATTTTTCAGGTTGTTCAGTCTTTTACTTATTAGGATGGAGCGTTGACTTCCAAGATTCTTACATGCTGCACTGAAAACCTACTCATTCATTTTTCATTCAAAATATTTTTGAGAACTATTCTATTTTCACCCCCTATTGGGAAAACATGCTGCAAAATGTCTTTATCCTTAAGAAACACAGCATTTCCTCCTTTTCAGGCAGAATCTCTATTAGACATACCTTTTGAGTCTATTAACAAATGAATAATGTTCATATTTAGTAAGGGTCTTTGAATATACTACACATGGTAATTTGGATCAAATAATCCGTGGTTATTTATCCAGACTGATTCATATATATGTGGGTGTGACTTTGGCAAAATTATTCAGTCTATTGTTCATCCTTTTATAAAATGAGTTTAGCAATCATATCAATCTAATAAGATTGTTATGACAACTAATTAAGCAATGAGTGTGAACTCTTTCGAGCAAAACATTACATAGTAAATACAAAATAAAGAATATTAACAGTAAAATCTGGCACCACTCTGCTAAGCAGCCAGGAGTGCCACAGAAAGGACGACACATGCATGGATGGAAGACATTTATTTATCTTTGGATGGACTCATGAAAGTGGGCTGATAACTTCCATGTGTGGATGGAGTTGCAGGGTCTATAGGATCAGGTTTGGGTACAAGTGACAGTGTTTATGAGGTTACACAGCATCCTGAGAATTATACATACTTAGTAAGTGTTCCTAGAAGGTACCTTCTAAATAAATATTCATTGGCAGTTGCCTGGCAGCTTTATTGGCCTGAAGTTTTGCTTGTACCGCTGGCAGCCTTTTGTTGTCCTTATTGTTCTATGAATAATAATTTTGTCTGTTGATTTATTTCCGCCTCCCTTAAAGAAAACCCCCACTGATTGTAAAAGTTGCATACCCAGGCTGAGCAGAATACATTTTAGGCATTTTTGTTTTAAGTTTGTAAACCACAGTAGTTTACACGGGTACTTTAGAAAGTGTCTACGGATCAACGAATTTCCTCAGAGTTATCAGTTCTCTTCCAGTGACTCAGAGCATCTTATTCTCTACTCTCCACTTTGCAGATAATAAGAGTCTGCCTTCAGCAACAGAAGATGGGAAACCTTTTTTTTTTATCCTCACCCAAGGAGAGAGATATATATATACACATATATATATATATATATATATATATATATATATATATTTATTTTTTTTTTGCATTGCTTTCAGAGAGAGAGGATGGGAGAATAAAACATTGATGCAAGAGAGAAACATCGATTGGTTGCCTCCCATATGCACCCAGACTAAGGATCAAACCTGCAACCTAGATATGTGTGCTGACCAAGAATCAAACCCACAACCCCTCAGTCATGGGACAATTTCCAATCAGCTAAGCCACACCGGCCAGGGCAGACATTCTTTTACCTTCTATAATTCAAATAGCAAAAAGCTTTGTAATCTACATGAACTTATAAGAATGATCAACAGTGTTGTTGAATCCTACTAAGTATTCTCCCCTCCAAAAAACCCCATCGCTTTATTTATTCCCTGTGCTGCTGTTCCTCATCCATGTCAGTACAGCACATAGTATGAATGTGACATAGTGATTTTACTATGTATAGAGATGGAGAGGGCCACAAATGAGTGTTGAGCATTCAGCATGTGCATGTTAATGTTTTTAATGAAGTTATTTTGCCCATGGAAGTCCTAGCAGCAGTTAATACGGTTTGAGTCACTTCTTAGCCACACTGTGAGGAAAGAAATGAGACAGACATGCTAACACTTCTTTGCCTTTCCTTTGGGCAAAGGCCACATTTCTAACTTTCTGCCCAGCATGAAGGGGGAAAAGTTATTTAGTTGAAAAAAAATAAATGATACTAAATACAAACTTTGGACTCAATATCTCATTTTTTTCATTCAGATACACACACACACACACACACACACACACACGAGAAAAGATGAGTTCCATTCAGTCATAAACGTCTGTGTTAATTGACTTCAGGCATGTAAGAATACCTGTGTAATAGAAATAGATGAATCAGGAGGCTCTCCTATACAGCGGAGTCTGGGCAGCCAGTTTCTTGGATGAAATAGCAAACTGTCATCTCTCCTGCGATCTAGCAATTTCATCAGTTCAAACATGGGATAAATGCTACATCAAATATGTTATAAGCATGTAAATGCTACATCAAATTGCTTAATTGTTATTGACTTACATATAAGTAGACTGAAGACATGAATCCATAAACACTCCTAAAATAATTCTGTAACATCTCTGCAAGGGCAAAATATGTCCCAGTTTTGAAGCATAGGAAATTTACTTTTAAGTCCCTATTTGCATCCTTCTGTACCCTCTTTGCTGTCATTTTTGTCTGATAGATCTTCTGAAGGTGCCCCGAATGCTAAGTCTTCATGGCTACAGTGCCCAAAGATGCCTGTTCCACTACACTCTGCACACCTATCCTTTTCAAAACTTACCACTGCTAACAGCAAGTCTCAGAAGTCTCAGAGATCCTGACAAGTGTTTAATCAATTTAAAAATTAGGTGGATACAGAAGGACTTAAAATAATAACTTCTCAGATAGCATTTATATCCCACACAAAGGGCTTTCATTCTTTAAGAGAATACAGAGACAGGGTGGGGCAAAATTAGGTTTGTAGTTGTTTGGTGAATATATCCTCCTTGAATAATTAATGAATAGTAATACAAGAATAATTAAGGATACAATAATAAACTCTGTTTCATGTACTCATAACTGTAAACCAACCTTTACCCCACCCTTTATGTGAATAGTATCTGGATTGCAACTCTGCTGGTAGAGTCAGTGTGGGAGGGGAATGTGTGTTCTTCTCTGAACATTTCAAATCACACAGGATGGGAAACTATTGATTTTGTTCATGTGTGCTCAGGGCCTCATCCCTAGGTGACCACATAGAGTTGATTAAACCTATCTAAAAAGCATTCTGTTAACAAGTCTTAATCAATCCTGTAAAAGAAATGTATGTAACTGAGAACTGAATTTAATTACTTTTATAAAGGAGACCTTAATATCTTCTTAACGAAGTTGAACATTTGTAGAGTGTGGCCATCTTTAAAAACTGATGTGCTGCAAATATTTACAAGCAATTAGTTTTAGTAAGGCTTGAATTTTAACAGGTTTTAAGAACAACTATATTTTGTAAGTTGTTATTGTGGTCTAATATGGTATGAATTAAAGGATATTTCAAAGCTAATGTCTGTTGTATCTTATTGTAATTTTCACAGTAAGGTATAATTGTCCTTCATGGTGAATTTAGGAGGATAGGTCACAATTCTTTTGTGATGAAAAACTATGAAACTGACACAATTGTGAGATTTAATGGTTTCAAAATATATAGAGAATTCTAGTTAAGTACCAAATTTCAGAGAATTAGTATGTAATAATTTATAGAATTATTTTGGTTTAGAGAAAATTAATTAAACCTTTGTTATAAGGTTTATTTAATTAATAAATATAGGGAATATTTATGTAGAATAAATATGATTTACTCAGAATTGGTTCCAATAATTACTAGAGAGCCACTTCCATCCAGCATCAGGAAGAAGGCGGAGCCAGGCTGAGTACTCCACGCTCTGCAGTCTGCTGTTCCAAAGACACCCTGAGACAAATGAACAAACAGACCAGGCTGGGAGAGAATATTATCACAATGAATATATCCTATTTGAATCCAGAATGTCTAAAGAATATATAAAAGACATTTACGACTGAATAAAACAAACAACCCAATAAAAATTTGTATACTTCACAAAAGGTATACAAATGACTAATAAGCACTTGAAAAGAGTCTTCTTTTGTCAAGAGGAAAATGCATTTTAAAACTAGAAGACATACCACTGCACAGAAGTCTCATATATTGCTGTTGAAAATGAAACAGATACCACCAATTTTTAAAATAGCTTGGAATATGTTTTTTAAAGTTCCTGTAATCCTGAAATTGCACTCTTATTTATTTACCCAAGAGTAATGAAAACATAGGTCCACTTAAAAATTTGTATACAAAGGTGCATAACAGCTTTATTGGGAAGAGTCAGAAACTGGAAGCAATCTTCTGTCAATCATCTTGTCATTAGTTAAACAAAACTATGCTGTACAACAATATACAATGTAGTACTACTCAGTATCAAAACACGAACAACATGGATTATGTTTTAAAATACACTGAATGAAAAAAGCCGGATGCAAAAGAGTACCTACCTTATGATTTCATTTACATGAAACTTCAGGTAAAACAAATTTAGTCTACAGTGATGTAAAACAGAGCAATGATCTCCAGGGATTGATACTGTGTGGGACTTGGCTGCAAAGGGGTTCATTGGAACTTCTGGGATGACAGAACTATTTTATAGCCTGACTGTGTTATGGTTACTTAGCCAAATATTTTTCAAAATTTGTCAAACTATTCCATTGAAATATATGCACATGTAAAGCATAAAATCTGAGTTCTAAAAAAATCTGTATCACGATGTAATAGTCACAATGTATCTATTTTAAAGCCTTAAAGTCAAGATTAACATTGTTATTTATACCATGATCTGTTTTAATTGTTTATTTTTCAATATTAGAGGAATGTTTTTGTACAAATTACTTTTACATAACGAGATTGGTTTAAACATAAGAGACCTGACATTTTCTTATTTGTACAGGTGTAAATTGTTCAATTTAGGAAGTTTATTAACTGGCAGGCGACTAGGTTAGAATTACAAAATCCCATCTTTCCATATATCAAAGATATTCATGTGATTTTTATGATGCTAATACCATTAAAATAAATTGTTTACTTCTTTCTATTAGGAATGAGTCATATGATAATATTACTCGTATAATGCTTACATCACAAAGAACCCACATGTCTGTTATACAAAAATTAGAAAACACCTTTCCACCTATTTGACGAATACCCAATGAAACAGCCTGCCCCCAGGGACATGGTCTATATCTGCACTGTGCGAGGTGATACCACCAGCCGCATGCAGCTACTCAGCCCTTGAAATGAGGTTGCTATGACTGAAGAACTGAACATTTAAGTTTACTTACTTTTAATTGATTTACATTTAAATAACTACTAGTGTTATTAGTGTGGAGACTAAGTAACTACTAGTCACCACATTGCCACAGCCAGATCTAGTTCCTGGAACGGATAGGGCGAGTCGTTCTTTGCACATCTATCAACCCACTTACTGTCTGACATTATGGGTGGGGGGATGCTATCGACAATGTCTCAGTTCTCCCTAATAGAATCAAATACTCGCCCGATTTAGTCATATTCTGAACACTATTTAGGCCAACTTTACCTTGGCAGGATTATTTTGTAATAAATGATGCCAAAGATGAGAATGGTGACTTTAGTCTCCCTCCACAGTCACATGGCAGATGGGACCAGCTGAGCCCAAATCAATCTCATTGGGTATAGCTTGAATCAGCTTATTTTCTTTATTCTCTCATACAAGTTGTTAGGTGCTTGGGAATGACTCGTACTGGTTAGTATTAATATTTAAGTTTGATAAATGGTATTACCTATTATCTAAGTTGTTTGTTTCAATTCAGATTACTAGAGTCTGATCTTGGGAATCGCAGGCACGGGTTATTAATGAACAGTTCCTTATTTTCTATTGCCTTTTTGGTGATACAGAAGCTTTTCTACTATCTATTGATTTAGGTTCTAAATGACTATTTATAAGTTCCAAATCACTAAAAAATTTAAGCATTTTGTCCTTGGATATTTTAAAATGAGGCACAGTCATTTTCTTGAGTGATTTGCATTTTGCCTTCTGGAATGGTTCTTATTGTGGAATGATTTATCCTGTTTATCTCGTATACTGTCTACCATGCTTTGGAAATACTTTTCTTTTTCCTATATTCTCTTCTTCATTTCCATGATAATCATATTCTCACTGTTTTTCACATATTGAAAAGGATGGGGTTAACGGTGCCTACATGGTAATGCATTCTTGGCACATCCAGAAAGCGGGTATAAACAGTGAGATAGCTCTGTTGGTTTCTAAACTGGGGTTATCATCTCATATTGGACAAAAGAGAGGAAAGTCTCTGAAGGCATAAAAAAATCTTAGAAGCACTGAAGTAAGTTAGTTTTGATAAAGTGAATAAGCCTAATGATCTTTAATAATCATGTTCCAAATCAGGTACTTTTACTTCATTCTTTCCTACAGAAATAAACCAAACTATCCACTAATAGATCATTAAAATAAAGTCTGATGGAAGGTATCTAGGTGAAATTTGGCATATAATTCAGATAATTTAGTGGCAAAACTCTCTTCATATGCATCAGCTTATATAAGCAAATAAGATGTCTCACAGCTAAAGGTAAAAATTAAGGAGGGATAAAATAGCTACTGAACTCTTTTTATATTCTAGCAGTTAATACTATTAGTTGATGGCACATTAATTAATTATAAAATAAAGCCAAGTTATAAAATTAATTTTCAATACAATTTTATTGTTTTCATTTTATAATTAACATAATATGTAATATAATTATGTTTTTATTAATCATTGCTATAATTATAACTCAAACTCCAAAGAACTTTTGGAAAAGTATTAGGGCTTTATGGTCATGGAAAACTGAGAAATTTAAAGAAGATAAATTTCAAATAGCATTCTCTGATTTTAAGAGAATTAAAACTATATATATTATGTGAGCAAAGCCCCCTAGAGTTAGGCAACACAGTAGCATGATAAAGTTAATCAAAAATTATCAAGAATAAAAGTGTATTGTATTAATATTATATTAAGCCTGTAAATAAAGTGGAATGAAAATATGAGTTATAGAACAAAAAATGATATAATGTTTGCAACCATTAAGAGGTAACTTGATCATGTATATTTTAAAATGTCAGATGGTGGGTACATTAGGCACATGTATTTACATTTGCAAAGAAATTGCATTTTTTGCAACTATTATAAACATGTGATAAAATTTTGGGGTTCTCCACAAAGCTCGGGAGACAGTGTTTGGTATGATACCAAAGGCTCAAAAAAAATTGGGATTTAAAATTAAATTTACTTGGGGATACATGGGTTCAAAAATCTTTTTTAAGAAGGTATATGAGCATATTTTGGAAAACCAATGGTCTAGACCTAAATGACTAGCAAGACCTCAGACCTCCGTTTAGGGAATTTGTAAGTTATGTTTATATGTAGAGATTTGGTGTTTCTATTGGCACTTTACCTGGAGGATGATAGACAAAGTGTTTAATCTGGGTAATGT
This sequence comes from Pteronotus mesoamericanus, assembly GCF_021234165.1. Taxonomy (NCBI): domain Eukaryota; kingdom Metazoa; phylum Chordata; class Mammalia; order Chiroptera; family Mormoopidae; genus Pteronotus; species Pteronotus mesoamericanus. Next base: position 63,337,413 of record NW_026555329.1, on the reverse strand, counting down.
TTCTAAAACCATTACAATTTTATACTGATTTTAAATATTTAACCATAGCAATGACTGGTGGATAAAACAGGACATATAGAGACACAATGTTCTCAATAATCACAAGGAAATCCAGCCCTCCCTGACATCTGATTCACAACACTGGCCCATAAATGAAATCCGTTGTTATATACCAGTGCTGAGGACAGTGCTTGGTGCAATATTGGCATGTAATAAACATCCTTTGAATGAATAAGTAACCCTAGACAATTTCTAAGGTACAGAAAAAGAAACTCTTTTCAATCTTTTCTACTCCATAAGACATACACAAGAATTTATGTATGAGCACACAAACATAGACATACTGCTGGACATAAGCTTATTTTACAATTTATAAAACCCCCTTCAGATTTTTCTGAAAATAACATATATAACTCTTTTTTTCAACCTTTAAACCATATTCCTATCATTCCCATATCTACCTGGTTTTGAAAAATATTTTTTCATTGAGGTTTTCCTAACACTTATACTCTAATCATAGGGAAATTTTGTTTCTTTGAATAAATTATAGTTTTAATAAAACTTATCTGCTTTGGAGATCACATTGCTTTATCAAATTTAGCTTCAAAATATATTTAAAGATTAAGAATTGCTAAATTCTATTACTTTGTTTACATCTGGAATAAATAATTTAACTTGCTTATGACTTAATTTTGTTCTATTCTCTAATTCTTAGTAACTAAAAATTTTAATAGATGCCATTTTAAAATACTGCAAGAATTAATTGATTTTTATTATACCAAGTATTTGTATTAGAGAAAGCCCTTACTATATAACAATTTATTTTTCTGTTTTCTAAGTATTCTCACATGGTTAATGCCATCTGTTGTAACCACTGACATGCTATGGCTGCTTCTGCCTCAGTTTTTATTTACAATCCAAAATGAACATTTGTGAGTGTGTAAAATTTACAAACAGAACCAGGAAATTCTAAGCAGGATGTGCAGAAAGGGAAATTTCTTTCTCTCTCTTTTCCCTTTAGGCACAATCTGCTCACCGTGAGTATCCTGGAGTTTGGGGAACTCAGTGAATGGGCCCTTTCACAATTCAGCAGTAAGATGGTAATGCTCATCATAATAACCTGGAACTATTTAGAGTTGTTGATTCAACAAAGAAAAATTATGTTTGTTTGATATAGGCTTAATGTTGAAGGTATTTACTTGAATTTTAATGTTTAGAAATTTAATTATATGCATAATATGTACAGGCATGATTAATCAGAATACCTGATTAAACAGAACACTGATTAGCCACCCTCTGCTCACACCTGATGAACAGAATAAGGGAAAAATGGGTAGGATAAAAGATTCACAGATGGAGTCTTTTCCTGGATCTCAGTCCTAAGATTTGTCTCTTATAAAAAGAAAGTGAGAGTACTCACAATGATCAGTGACATTCACATACACACGTGGTTAGTACTTATAACTGCTTCTATCTATTTACATTCTATTTACATAACAAATGTGTGTTCTGCAGTCATTTCGTATTTCTCAGGCACATATCTGAGACTTGGGTTCTGCCTTTGGGTACCATTCATTACTTTTCCCTTTCTCTGCTATTGCTCCTCTGCCTGTCTTAAAGTTGAGGAAGAGGGACAAAGAGTTGGGCAATTTGGGAAAAAGGATCATTGCCCTAGTTTTGCCAACAATTAGCTCTATTACCTTCAGCAAGTGACTTAACTTATAATTCCATTTAATAGCCTCACATAATAGTGTGTTGGATTAGACCACTGTGTGGTTTATTTTTTAAAAAGCAGTTTTACCCTTTAAAGGCCTTATCTAGAAATCCTACCCTAACCCCTGGATGTGTGGTGATAACCCGAGCAGCGCTCTGGGTTGCAGAGTAAGTCGAGTCCTGCCGTCCCAGCAGCACATAGCGTATATCTGAGAAGCCCTAAAAACATAGTTTCGAAACAACTGGACTAGGTTTTTTTCTATGGTTTCTTCATTTCCAAAATATTATAATGTAGGGTAACACACAGGTCAGTTAATAAAGACTTGAAAAGAAAAGTAGTCAAAGTTAATGATAAAAATTGAATTTTACATTACTGGGAGGTGTCTTTTAGTCATTCCATGACAATATTTCTCAGAACTACCTCATCTCTATTACCACTGGTTCTAGTTTCAGCTGTGCTATGCCAACTGCCCTTTATTTATGGATTAGATAATACCAATGCTATGTATTTATTATTGAATGATATATTCTATTTTCTCATCTGTTAAGTGAAGGGACTGGATTAGGTGGCCTTGAAGGCTTTTTCAAAGACTGATATTCAATGCTTCTCTAAATCCATTACAAAGTTGACCATGTTTAAATATAGGTTAATTGACAAAAAAAGTTTCAATTAAAATGGATTTTTAATAAATCCATATTTAAATAAAATTTAGTAAATTTCAACAAAATGCAATGAATTTCAGAGAGAACTTTATTTCAAAAAACCAATAATTTACTCAATTTTTATATTTATTGCTTCTTTCACCCCCTACTCTTTCTTTACTAAGTCTATTTTACCACACTAGACCAACTGAATGTCAATAATCTCCATACTCTAAACTCTCTTTCTATTGAGATGATGTACTTTCTCTTGCGAGACAATTCTTTTTAAAGTGGTTCCATTCTAAAAATCTCAGAGAGGCCTTCTATATCACCACAGTGACTGATAGCAAAATTAACTACAGCTCTTCCCTTCTCTATGTTCATGCTTCTTGACATATCACTTTGCCACAATGCTCATCAAGAGGTTAGAGTCTTCTTCATGTTCCCTCCATTCTGGGTTTGTCTTGTGACACACAATGTATTTATTGAATGCAGCAAGCATGATACTGCACCCATTTCTGGCCTAGGCTTCCAAGTGCCTTGTTCATTCCTGCTCTTTTTTTGGAACTCTGCCACCTCTATATGATCAAACCTGGACTAGCCTGATGAATAAGGAAAGTACCCCCATCTCCCCAACCAACAAGCAGTCAACTATGTGAATGGGTCATCCTAGACCAAGGAGGCCCAGCCTACCTGCCAGTACATCACAAGTGCATAAGTGAATCAAGCCGTAGTCAATACTATCCACTTCACCTCATTAGGTGTAATTAGCAACTACAAATGGCCATTATTTAATCCAATAAGTTTTGAGTGAATTGTTATGTAGCAACGGCGAATGCCCACTTCCATTGCCTAATTTTGTACACCGAAAACTTTTGCCTGGTCTAGTATATTAATATTCTATTGATCTCTCTGGGTCCAGTCTTCATATTTTGATTGCATTGTCCCACAGCAGTCTTCAAAATGCTGCATCCATATCGATGGGAGGGGTAAAACTTTACCAAGAAGTACATGTATCAACATAAGACACATTCAGACCTGTAGATAATTTTGGTGAGTTTATTGGAACCAAACTGATGACAATTGCCAGGAAGCAAAATCTTAACAGATTGAGAAAATACTCCAGAGAGTGGCAGTTTAACACCTTATTTTTATACATGACAATCAAAGGAGGAGACATAAGGGAGTTACACAAAATCCACTGGTGATAGATTAGGGAGGTGGGAGAAAGCTAAGCAGGGAAAACCTCTGGAATTGGATAAAAGGTAAAATGATAGACACAAATTTTGACACAGGCAGGTGTACGATAGTTAACAGTTAACATGATCACAATGAGGGGATTTGTGGTCTCTCCTTGGTGGTGTGCCTCTGTTTTGAGGGGATCCTAAAATAGAATTTGACATTCCAAAGGTATGTTATCTTAGATGCAAAAAGACAACAGACAGGGCCAGTTAAGGTAAAGATTGACCTTTGTTAGGAAAAGATACCAGTCTAGGACGACTACCCACCGTGAACTTCTTTTAGTTAGTAAGTTTTAATTTCAGACCATCCTACGTGGTTACTTTAGGTCTCTGAGTTTGTAAAGTTGCCACAAAACTCTCCCTTGAGCTTGTCAGACTAATATGTGGCCCCCTCTTCTTCCACACAAAGACCAGGTGATTTTAAGGGACTCGTTTTCCACATTCTCCATTTCTATGGTTGCCTTGTCCTAAAACTGACCTGCCTGAGAATGCTCCTATGATCATGCTGTTTCTTCTTTCATGCATCTTCTTCACAAGATGTCAAATGAGTTGTTATATTTTTTCAAAATATTTTTAGGGAATCTGGAGCAAAAAGTTTGAAAACCACTGCATCATCGCCAAGTGCACTTCTTAGTAGGCAAATTTGGCCACTTTTCTTTCTAGTTAAAAATGCTTCAGAAATTTTCTGTTATTCACAGCATAAAATCCAAAATCTTTGGCTTAGTGCTCAAGACTCTCCAAGACATAGATCAATATAATTTTCTGGGTTCTCCCCACTAAAAAATCCACTTGTGAGTCTCTAGGGAGTCTGATGGCTCTGTCTGTTCTGCCTTTGCCTTGGAAGCTCCTTCTTACAACATTCTTCTCTGTCGATCTGAAGCTCTTTTTTTCTGTTCTTTGCCTTGTTAAAAGGCCAGCTAAGACCGTACTCCCCTATAAACTAGCCTCTGAAAAGTCTATCTCCCTTACCTTCCAGGTAGAAATCATCTCATTTCCTTTAATCTTTCAGAGTACTTTCTTTTTATTTATCTTTATAATTTTTTTCTGGCATTATTCTTATTTATGTGTTAATATGTCCTGGTTAACTCTGATCTCCTGTACAAAAGACAATGATTTTACTCATCTTTGTATTCCCTGAGTGCTTTAAATAGTGCAAAATAGCCTTAAGTAAATATTTGTTGAATGAATAAACAAGTGAATAGGTGATGAAAACATTATCTTTTTTTAGTTTTTATTTTTGAAAAAAAGAAACTGTTAGAGGGGTTTTAGAAATAGGGTAGAGGAAATCTTAAGCCATTTATGTTTGCAAATTGGCTTTACCCAAAGATTTGTACCTTTATGACAGGAAGTAGTGTTACAGCTTGGAGCAAGGTGCTTCCTGAAGTTAGGTTCCTATCCTCCCACAGAGATGAGGAGATAGGAGCACTGTCTTCCTTGATTATTACCTTTCAAAGGGATGGATCCCAAATCCTTGCGAAAGAGGGTCCTGTCTTGTAAAATTAAAAGCAGTTTAAAAAAATTATCTGAAGGTGGCAGAATTTGGAAGTATGAATTTTCTAAAGTAAATGCTCTAAGGATAGGATTAGGGACCCCGGAGCAGGAAGAAGCCTGTCTAAAGTTTAGTCGAGCTGAAGGAAACATTAAGACTACCTTGATCAATATGAAATGGTATTTTGAAGTGTTACCGGTGTTCACGTTCTTGGGTAGCTCCATATCGGATATAGAGATCGAGAGGAAACCCCAGAGAAAGTCCTAGACATGGTATCATACAGATTGTGCCAGAGCACACGGGAGGCAGCACAGAAGAAAAGCAGGTCCTCTGCCCTGGCTCGGGGCTGCCTCGGCCTGGCTGCTTTCCTCGGCTGGGGACAAAGCAGGCTTGCACGGTGAGACGGGCTTTTTGAAAATGACAGGCTTGCGGAATTTTCCATGTCAGGGTAGGGAAAACAAGCAGGAGAAGGGAGATAAAAGTCTGCATTTGTTTGAGCAGGAGTGGTGACATTCTTTCAGTCGGCTTATCCTTCCAGCCACCTGGTTGTGACTTGGCTTCCGGGCCACCTGGTATTTTTCCATTCAGAACCCAAGTCCCTGTATTGTCTCAATGTCATACCAAGTTATTATAGCAAGGTTTTAGAGCTAGTCCTTATATTGAACGATGTTTTGGGAAGTCTAAAAAGTTTAAATGTCATCTACTCCAACCTTTCTCCCAGTGTAGGAATTTCTTCCTGGTTGGCTAAGTCATTAATTCACAAAATCATTCTACTCACAAAGCAGTTATTGTACCTTTGCACAGTTCTAGTGTAAAAAAAAATACTTCAGCATCACTTTCTAATTATAATACATAGGCTCCTGACCAGGACCTTCTAGGCTGTCAATTTCATAGGAAATTATGCAGAAATAATGTAGTTAAGCAAACCAGGTTTCTATTTTCAGAATGAAAATAATACATTATCAGTTACTAGTTTTCTAAATTTAAGAACATATGTAAAGCTTATTTCTGTGGATTAAAATAAAAACCTCTTATAATGTTTAAAATAGTTGATTATTTCCCCCCTGGTTTTGGATAGATAATATATGAAACCAGACAATTATCACAGAGTATCAAAATAACTTGATAGAAGTATTAAATCATCATAGTCATCAGTAAAGTACTTTGCTGACATTTGTTACAATTTCCAATAAATTTTCTTCACACATTTTAATTTTTAATTTTTTTATGGGAAGTGACATTGGTTAATAAGATTATATTGGTTAGGTTTCAAATGCACATTTTTATCATACACGATCTTAGCAATGCATTGTGTGCCCACCATTCAAATTCACCATACACTTGGCCCTGGCCACTGTCCCCGTCCTCACTCCCTGGCCACTCTGGCATCCACCACAGAGCTGTCGGTGTTCCATGCGTTTTAGTTTTATATCCCATATATGAGTGAAATCATATGGTTCTTCGCTTTTTCTGACTGACTTATTTCACTCAGCATAATATTCTCAAGGTCCATCCATGTTGTTGCAAATGGCAGATGATTGGATAAACATGGGGTACATGTGGTATATTCTGTATACAATGGAATACTACTGAGCCATAAGAAAAGGTGAAATACTGCCTTCATATGTTCTTAGGCAGTAAGCAAAGGCATCTAGAGAAATGTATGAGGTTGTGAAAGTATGCTGCTATTGCAATGTGCCTGAAACCTCTGTTTTAAATGCAATTGAATTTGCCTGTCTATGAGGAATCCTTCTGTCTGCCTCTTTGCAAAAACTTATATGGTTATAAATATTAAGGTGACAGCTCCCCCTTCTCTACGTCTATTTAGGTGGAGTCCCTAAGGCCAGAGACCTACAAGCCCATTCTGCTTCCTTCCTGGGCTTCCCTTGACCACAGTAGGCAGCACATTAAGTCCCAATGCTACCCACTTTGGTAGAATGGATGATAGTTAATGGAAGGATGAGGTTCTATGGTCAAATGCTAGGTGAAAATCACTAATAGCAAATTGATCTTTGAAAACTCTCTAAACATTCCAGGATTGAAAAGTATATTTATTTCTTCATTTGAACATCAAATAATTTATTTATACATATATATCATAATCTATGAAAAATACTTTAGATATGTGAATCATATTTTCAGCATACAATACTGGGATAACTGAAGGAATATCAGAATTACGTTTTGTATTTTAGTAACTCTCAGGAACAATTAGGGGGATGATGACTATCCACATTTATTAAATTATAATTTTCAGCTTCTCCAGGGGCTTAGAAAACCATTCTCTCTCTCTCTCTCTCTTTCTCTCTCTCTCTCTCTCTCTCTCACACACACACACACACACTGGAATTCAATTCTTCTAGGCTATGGGAACTGAACTCAAGATAATTCCCTGCCCTTGTGTTAAATTATGCTGAAACCAAGCAAAATTAATTTAGCTGCTTGCTCAGGAAATACCTGCTTCTAGGAGATAAGAGTATGAACCAACTAAACAAATTACTTATCGAGGCTAACAGCTTCCTGATGAAGATTTGCCTTAAGACCCTTGACTCAATGTGCCCACCAATCCAAAGATAGGACGTCTTAAATGCTACCAAATTCTGAGCAATTTCTAGTTTTGCAAAGCCCCCTTAAAATCACCCAGTTCAGTCCCTAAACCTTCACAAATTCCCATGTTCAGACCATTAAGATTCTGTTAATATTGTGTTCTCCTTTAATGTAATAAATCTAATAAACTTAACTTGGATCAAATTTTCCTGGCGGCCTTTTCAGGACTCAAAAATTAAGAAACAAATATCTATATGATGTGTTCCTACCACGTTAGTATATCTGAGTTTCCATACTCTCTCATTTCCTAGCTATTCAAACCGAAGCATGTGGAATACCTTCTCCTTCCTAACTCTCCATGACGCATGATCAGCTTTCATACAACTTTCCTTTTTTTAAAAATACTTATTTAGGCTGAAAAATCTCCTGAGCCCAAAAATACCTTGACAGGTCCAGACTCCGTGCTATCCTCGCCGCTCCTTCGCAGTCCTCACCAAAGGGCCTAGGCCTGCTGCAGGGTGCTGCGGTCCACCATACGTCAACAATAAACATTTCTTAGAAACGCCAGTTATGGAAGTTATCTGCTAGACCAGATCCAGGAATTTAAGTTCATTTGTCATGTCTGTCCAGTGCAATTATATGGACAGTTCTCTTAACCCCCAACCCACTGATCTTTCATGTTTTCCTCGCCAGTATCCTAACTATTGAAGATCTATTTTTTAGCACTATTATTGTATAAATATTATAGTTTATTTATATAAATAATTATAAATACAGATTAAAAAGCATGTTTGAATTAATAACCTGATACTTACAAGTTTTGTAAAATTTAGAACTACAAAATTTCTCTAAGCTTCACTTTTCTCAATAAAAAAAGAATTGTAAAACAGATTAAATGACATTCTATATGTGATGTGTTTTATAAATATAAAATATGAAAAATGTACTATGCAGTTAGTGTTCTCTAAGTGGTCTAAAATTATTTACTACAAAAGCATGAATAGGATTAATAATCTTATGAAGGTGGATTAATAAACTCTTTGTTAACTTAAGCTCCATTCTTGGTTACAAATAGAGTATGGGTATGTTCATACACAACAAACTAAAGTAACAAGATGAGTGTTCAAGAACTATTAATTCAAATTTTTCTTTCCATCATCTAGGACCCTAATTTGTTATTCTCTTGGCTCCTGAGACTGATATTTGGGTCACTGCAGTGCTCATTAGCATCGGACTGTGAATGTGAGGGAGGGATGTGAGCTGAGATACAACGCCCTTGTAGCGAGGCATAGACGATAAATACCTAACTTTACGGTCTGTGTACTAGGACTTCAAATAGTTTCAAAGGGATAGCTGTGCCAAAATATTTTAGAACCAACATAATTAATTTCTGTACTTAAGGCTATAATTTTGACTGTTAAATATTTGTCATTTATATGTGCATAGGCTAATATATATATTTATATATTATATAAACATAAGTATGTATATACTTCATATGTTTGTACTTCAAAGAGATGGATATTTGAGGTTAATTGTTCTGCTAGTATGTTTGTTTGTTTGCTTTGCCTTAAGAGGAACATGAATACTTAGTAGTCACTGTGGTTGGAGAGAAAGAGCAATGGGAGAGAGATAACTGTAGGCTCACCCTTTCTTTCCAGGCAGAACTGACCATGACTTTCAAATTGAAATGGATAAAAGATGGGAAATGGAAAAGCCCTAGATACTCTAAGGGCTTCTTTAAAAAGTTTCTAAATTATCTCACAGTGACTGAAAGAGGATTTTCAGTAAATAATAGTTTTGAATCAGCCATTAATATCAAATGAAGCAGCTTGGGAGGGTTCGTAGCTGGAGGCATTGTTCAGAGGCCGCTCTCCCTGCACCCTCGGGGCACACACTGTTGGCAGTCAGAGGCCGTTAACAAGCTCTCTGCTGTGCTGTCCTCCTTTCCAACTTGGGAAACCGAGGAGGAGCTCTCAAAGAAACCCCTAATTAGAATTTCTCACAGTAGTCCAACCTGGAGGACACAAAGGGAAAATTCAGCTGTGACCAAAGCTATACATAAGAAAAAGCCATTCCATGGCTAAGGCTAATCCCAGAAAACCCAATGACTTACGACTAGTAAATAAACAACTCCCATTCTTTTATTCTTTGTGGTTACTTGACAGAAAGGAATGAGCTTACTGAAAAACAAACCTCCATATCATTTTATTTATTTATAGTATATGGTTACAAGAATAAATTAATATTAAACACTGCAATTTTTATAGTCAGTGCTTTTAAACTAGTAAGTTTATTTTAATAATTCGACAGAATAAGGAGGTATGTACACGTGTCTGCTAGTGATGCTGAGGGTCTCTTGGGCAGTCCTAGGAGGTGAGCACGCACTTCGGGGCCCTGGCAGCTTGAACGGAAGTGATGCCACCTCTCAGGGATCGATCAGGAGTGACCCTATGCTCGTGCTGCCCTCACCTGCCCCTTTTTCCTGAGAAACTGCCAAGACCTTTGCACGATGTCATCCTCTACAGCAAAAATCTAAACCAGGCTCTCAAAGATAAAGCAAGTCATTGAATTAAAACACACCATTAAAAAAGACAAGACACAGACTGAAAAAAGATTCACATTACATTTAGCAGACATAGGATTTGTATGTAGTCTGTATAATGACTTCTTATAGGTCAACATTAAATAGGAAAAACATCTTTCCAAAAAGACATAAGATTTGTACAGCATTTCAAAAAATAAGTATACGAAAACCAATAGGCATATGAAAGGATATTAATCATTATTAACTAGGGAAAGCAAATGAAAATACACAGGTATGACTAAACTCAAAGACTGCCAGTAGCAAATATTGGCAGAAAAATGAAACAGTTAGAATGCCAATACACTGCCACTTTCCCAAAAGGTACACCATTTTGGAAGACTGCTAATTTCTTGTAAATGAACCACATTTCTGTGATATAACATGTATCCATTTCTGTATATTTACCCAAGAGAAATGATAATATATATGTTTTCAAAAAGTCTTGTACCAAAATAGTAATACTAGCCTTATTTATGGTAACCAAAAATTGGGCACAACAAAAATAATCATCAATTAGAAAACAAACAAACAATTGTGTTATATTCATATAATTAAATGATACTTAACAATGAAAAGGAATGTATTACTGATATACATAGCAACGTGGATGATTCCCAATAGGACTATGTTGAATGAAAAGGAATAGTATATGAATACACATGCAATAACACAGCTATATCTCAAAACCATTATGCTAAGTGAAGTTGGAAAGTGTTGCCTCTGGAAGGGGACACGTTTCCCAGTATGAGATACGAGTGAAATCTCCAGGGTATGGAAATGTTCTATATTCTGTGTGAGATGATACCATATAAATTCTTAAACTTAGGAGTTTTGCATTTTATCACGCATACATTTTCTAAGAACACAGATAAAAGAAAAAATAGTGATAGAAAATCTAAACAATGGCAGGAAAAATATGTACTTTCACACATGTGTTGTGTACTAAAAGGTGTCCTCCCCAAATCCATATGTCAAAACCCTAATGTCCAATGAGACTGTATTTGGAGGAGGGCCTATAGAGACGTAATTAAGGTTACAGAAGGTCATAAGTGTGGAGCTCCAGTATAATGGGATTAATGTCCTCATAAGAAGAGACACCAAGAGCTGATATGTCTCTCTCACCCCAGGTGTACAAAGAAGAGGTCATGTGAGTACACAAGGAAATCGTGATCGCTTGCAATCCAAGAGGAGAGAGGACTCAGAATAAAACCTACCTTGCTGGCCTCTAGTTTCTGGAGAGCCTCCAGAACTGTGAGAAATAAATTGCTGTTGTTTAAGCCACTCAGACTGTGATATTTTGTTACAGCAGCTTGAGCAGACCAAGATACCACTCCTCTTCACGATGGATGCACAAACCTCCTACTAAAACCAATTAGTTCTACAAATTTATTCCATTGGATTTTGTTCTTTAACTATATCATACCTGTTTACCTTAATTATATTTGTATTTCTACTTCGTTATTTTCAAATTGAGGTATTAAGTACATTTACAATAAAATCCATTTATCTTATATTTGTAATTTTATAGACTTGTATAGTAACCACCAAAATCAAGATATAGATCAGACCTCTCACCTAAGTTTCCTCCAGTCCTTCTGAAGTTGACCTCCTCCCTCCCTGCCTGGCCCAGACCACCCATACACACATGTCCATAAATAATTAGACAAACACACGACTCATTAAAAAAGTACCCCTACAACAGGACCAAGTGGCTAATCCTTAGAGAAAGCATACTTTTTTCTTACCTTTGCTCTGCGTCTGTGTGAGTGGGTGTGTTGAGGAAGCGGGCCTATGGAAAACAGGAAAGGACAGTATCATGCAAATTCAGCACCAGCAACAGAATAAAAAAACTTTTAATATACATACATGTTAATATGTCCTTCTGTCTACTAATTATATGTAATTTGTGTTATATATACTTACATATACATATGTATAATAATATATTTGTGATGTACATTTCTAATGTATATGTGTTTATAATTACATAATTTAAATATTCATATACATGAACTTTTAGAGTATTCTGTCCCAATTAGATTAATACAATAAAAACATGAAAGGTGTAATGAAATAGATATTTGATTTTTAGCCATATGTTTCCTTATTCATAAATATTGGAGAAATTGGCACAATATGAAGGCCCCAAACTGTGTTCGCATTTGAAAGGGATTCCAACACTAAAGGTGAGTGATTGAATGGGAAGCACAAAATTAAGTTTTTCTGTTTGTATTGTCTGGCTCTGGTTGTAGTGCATTATCATCCCCAATTTCTTATATGTAAATAACTAGCATTTATATAGATTTGAAGTAATTGTCACTCTAAATAGATGGGATAGGTGTAAAACAGGATTAAAAAAGGACTATATGGCCAGGTTCATTAAAAGGGGCGTAGGAGAGAGAAAAGAGCACGATCCTTGCAGTCTGACCGGTGACTTAGAATAAGGAATTTAACTCTCTAATTTTAGAGCTTTTTCATGTTACATAATGACATTTAAAATACTTATCTCCTAATGCTATGAAAATTAAATAAGACTATGGTATTACCAAGTTTATATTTAATAAACGATAGCTATTTTATGATTCTAATAATAGGCAGTGTAGCGTTATACAAAACAATAAAATATATTAAGAGAAGTTAGAGATAATAGAAAGCAGATACTTTTTAAGAGGACAACATGGGATTTGTATCTAAATTAAGCTTGAAGATGGAGGCCTTGCTAAAAGCCCAGATTTAGTGTATAATACACTTAAAGATTTCATTATTAGTAATGTAAGATTAGCCATAATAATTTTACCATGTTATTAAAAAACAGTAAACATCCCTGTTATTACTTGGAAATTTAGCTATTCATCCCTTTATTATTTTTGCAAGAATATTTCAAATAATACAGTATACTATAATAAATACAAGTGATTTATGTTTAGCAAAATCCTGCTGTCTCTTTCTATAACATACATGTTAAAGCCATTAATTTCAATCTAGTCCCATTGTGTTATTTCTATGGTTCATGTCACCAGACAAGGGTAAGCATGAGGTATGAAGGGAATTCATATCCATGCAACTCCATCAGGAAGGCAAGGAAGATCAGAAACCAGGGTGGAAACCTGCCTCTAGGAATAGATCTAAAATAACCAACCCAAATTCAGGGGCACAGTACAAGACGAGCTGAACTAGGCCATTCAGCACACAGGGAGCTATGGTATGCAAAACAGGTGATCAGGGTTTAGTAGACAATCTGGTGGCAGTTGAAAGTGTGGATGTTCTGTGGGTGATAGTTGTCTTACATGGGCTTTCCCACCAGGATTACTCTGCCAATAGAGAGTCAAAGTTCAGGGGTGGGTAGAAAACAAATTTAAATCCAAATCCAAACCATAGAGAAGGAAAATGAAAGAAGTTAGTGGTGATTCTGGGTTCCAAAAAAAATAGGTTATGGTAGATGACAAAGAAGAAAGCCATGGATACTTGAGGAGGGTATTTTCTTATTTCTAGGGAATTAGACATCCTGTGAAATGTGGTTAAAGATAGACACATTACACCCTATGCAGTTGGTGCCAAAAGAAGATTGAGTGTAGGAGTGTGAACCTCCTACACTCCGAACCTCCTGCCCCGGCATGGTGGTTCAGCTGGTTGGAGCATCATCCTAAACACCAAAAAGGTTGTAGGTTCGATTCCTTGTCAAAGCACATACCTTAAGGTGTAGATTCAAACCCTGATCAGGGCATGTATAGGAGGCAACTAAGCGATGTACTCTCTCCTGCCCCCTCCCCTTTCTCTCTTCCTCACTCTTTAAAATCAATAAACGCATCCTTGGTTTAGAATTAAAAAATATAATAATAAGTAAATAAATAAACACTTCTTGTCTGCATACTGTTATAACACACAGAAATAGACACTCTTAACTTTCTCTAGGCAAAGGTGTGGACCATTCTTACAGGGGTAGATCTTGTGTTCATAGTTAAGTGTATGAACACTTTCAGAATAATTTTGATTCTATGGATGCAGCAGGAACATTTTCTGCTGAAGCACTCCAGATATGTAGACTAAACATGTAGCAGACAGATCACCTTTACTGCCTCATTATATTTTTCAAAATGAAAAAAAGAATAGTGTCCTCAACTCAGTAGAGATCATTTAATTCTTTCCAGTTGATGGATAGAGAAAATCTAGCAGTTCTCTGGAAACATTTTAACAGGAAAAAAACCACATTCTCACATTGCTTTAAATTCATTAATAATAGAATATTGCGATAATCAATGAGGATGTTTCAGACTTACTCTATTTTTTAAAAGCTACATGCCAATTACATGTATTTATAGCTTGTTACTGGAAGAAACATATTAACCATATGGATCATAACTGAGTGATTCATGGCTAGGCTTCAAAGGTAGGCACCGTTTTACATTGATGAAGTGGAGGACATTCTTTTAGACATTATAAAGAGCATCTGATAAGTTTTCATTCATCTGGTGACAAAACAAGACAAGGAGATATATTTGGGAACTCTAACTTTGCATAAAGTATGTGATCAACTCCTGTTGGTAGAACACATCATTTAAATATGATTACAGTCACAGCTGCTACAATGATGAAGGGGCTCCATATGAATTCCTCTTCAGGTATACAGCATGTTATGACATTTTGTGGAATAGGTTCATACTGGCTTTTTTCATCTTAAAAATTTAGATTACCCATTTACATCCCATTATACGCCTGAAAATGAAGATTTATATTTCAGAGCAATGTACATATTTTGTGGCAACAGACTAGAGAGTGACAGCAGGCTAGTACACACTTTTATGGAAATGATAACACAGGAGAGGATCACAAAACAATTCTCAGACATATGTAAAAAGCAGTCTTCTAAGCTTGCAAAGACAAAACTACAAATTCTGCTAAACATATAAAAATAACAGACCATGATAGCAATCACAGATATGTTTGATGGTTCCATTTTTTTCTTAAATATAGAGAAACATGAAAAATACCTTACCCTTGATTTTATAATTTTTTTTCATAAATTCTAAGTAAAGAGACAGAAAGTGGTCAAGAATAACATATCTCAGTAGATATTAAAATCAAAATAAACAACTTTTGCCCTGGTCTGGTGGCTCAGTTGGTTGGAGCATCACTTGAACACCAAAAAGGTTGTAGGTGCGATTCCTTGTCAAAGCACATACCTAAGTTGTGGATTCAACCCCTGATCAGGGCATGTACAGAGGCAATTAAGCAATGTTCTCTCTCATATAGATGTTCTCTCCCCTCCCTCTTTCTTTCTCTCTCTTCCTCACTCTCTAAAGTCAATAAACATATTCTTGAGTTAGGATTAAGAATATAATAATAAGTAAATAAACACTTCTTATCCACATACTGTTATAAATAATAACATTCAGATAAGTGTTTGGAACTGATCATTTAATTTCCACTTTGAACTGTATAATTTTGAAAACTATCACACTGAAAATAGATGAGTTACATGAGGTCTGTTCAGAAAGTATTCAGCCTTGTAATATGAAAAACAGAGACATTTATTGAAGATACTAAATATAAGAAACATTATACATAGGACCATGATGCCTCAGTCCCCTTCAAAGTAGGCACCTTGGAACTGGCACAGTTTTCCCAGCATCTCTTCCACTGTTCAAAACATTCTGAAAAACCCTTTGCTGGAATTGCCATCAGCTGCCCTGTCATATTTTCCTGAATCTCATCGATGGTCTGAAACTTCTTCCCATTCAAGGGTCAGTTTCATTTTGGGAAAAGCCAGAAGTCACAGGGTGCCAAATCTGAGCTGAGGGGGCTGAGGGGGAGCTGAGTCACCTGGGTGACTTGATGTTTTGTCAAAAAACAAGATGTGATGCACAAGCAGCCACATTGTCATGATGAAGCTGCCAATCACCCATCACCCATGGTTATGGCCACTTTCGTTATATTACATTTCTCAGCTGATGAAGACCATTGGTGTAGTACTTATTAATTGCTTGAACTGGGGTAGCATCCTCATGATGGACAACACCTTCTCAATAAAAAAACACAGGTAACATCATTTTCATCTTGCTGCAATATTGCCATGCCTTCTTTTGGCATGGAGAACCAGGTGACTTCCATTGGGACAACTAGGCCTTTGTTTCCAGATCATAGCTGTCGACCTGCCATTCATCTCTGGTTATGACCTACTTGAGGAAATCTGATTCATTAGTAGCAGTTTGAATCAAGTCATTAGCAACTGCAGCACAATGTTCCTTTTGCTCTGGTAGCAAAAGCCATGCAACAAATTTTGTCACATATGGTTCATGCCAAATATCCTGGGTCAAAATCTCAGACATAGTAGCTTTTGGAATCCCCAGATCAGCTTCTAGTTCTCACACTGTCAGTCACTGATCTTTGCTGACTGCAGCCCATACATGTTCAACATTCTCAGGTGTTCTGCTTCTTGCAGGCCCTCCAGAATGTGGATCACTTTCAACAGATTCTCGACCATATTTGAAGCATTTGTGCCACACTTTTATTTGTGCTACACCCATTGCATCATCCCCGAAACCTTATGAATCATCTGAATAGTTTCTGTGGAAGAATGTTCAGTCTTAATGCAAAATTTGATGCAGATTCATTGCTCTGCTCAGTCAGTCATTCTGAATGCAATGGCCATACATGCTCATTCAATGACACCTACCACCCCCACTGACTAGCACTGTGGCCATCAGTGTTCACCCATGCCCATCCTAGTCCACTCGCCTCGGCTGCCAGGTTACATTGATGTCACACAAACCATTCTCATTATATTAACAATGGCAGGACTTTCTCTGGACATACCTCATATTTTTATGTAGTCTAGATGTATTTTTGTACCTATACGTAATAAAAATGAAATGATAATTCAGAAAAAAATTAAGTGTGTGCAACTTTATGACACCTGTATACTTTACTGTGTACCCATTACCTGAAGCCTAGTCCCCTCTCTAGCCTTGCATTTGACCCTGGTTACTCTCCTTGTCCTCCTCCACCTTTCTTCCCCTATGGTTACCACCAATCTGTTGTTTGTATGTCTGAGTTTGTTTTTATTTGTTTGCTTATTTGCTGTTTTTTGTCTCATGACCCACATATAAGGGAAATCATATGATTCTCATTTTTCCATCTGACTTATTTTAGTTAGCATAATACTCTCAAGATCCATCCATGTTGTCCCTGACACCTGTGGACATACATTTAAGAAAGTAAAATTAATGTTTTCTCAAAGGAAAAACAATCCAAGTGTGGGGATACCAGAAGGAGTTCCTGATAGTGGGAATTATGCCATGAATTATGCCTGGTATGGGTTTACCTTTTGGATGAAGTAAACCTAGAAGCACTTGTCCATTATAGAAGCAAATTTGTATAAAATTACTCCATTCTCTCAGCAGGGCTATCAGCCATGGCATTGACAAAAGAGAAATGGTAGACACACAGGAAATTCAATTCTAAACTGGTACAATAGTTGGCAATTGTTGAGTACTTACAATGTTTTGGGCATTACTCTTTAACTTAGCACTTTACATTTAACTTATTATTTAATGTTCATATTTGCTTCATAAGTTGGATACTATTTTTAAAAATTGTATTATGGTTAAAAACTGAATAACATAATATTTACCATCTTAACCATTTATATGTGTGTAGTTTAATAGTGTTAAGTATAGTCACATTATTGTGCATCCAATCTCTAAAACTTTTCCAACTCGCCAAACTTAAATTCTATGCCTATCTAAACAATTACTCTTCATTTCCTCCTTCCTCCAGCCCCTAGAAACTACCATTCTATTTTCTGTTTCTATGAACTTAGCTTGTCTAGATACCTCACATAAGTGGAATCATACAGTATTTGTCTTTTTTGTAACTGGTGTACTTCACTTCGTACAATGTCCTCAATATTCATCCTTGTAATGTGTGTCAGAATTTCTTTTCCTTTTAAGGCTGAATAATACTCCATTGCATATATTGTATATACCACATTGTGTTTATTCATTCATCAATGGTCAACACCCAGTTTGCTTCCACCACTTGTGAATAGTGCTGTAAGGGATATGAGTGGTCAAACATCTTTTTGAGATTTTGCTTTCAATTATTTTGGATATCTATCCATAAATGGAATTGCTAGACCATATGGAATTTTATTTTTAATTTTCTAAGGAGCCGCAATACTGTTCCATAGCTGCTATACCATTTTACATTTCTACCCAGAGAACACAGGGTTCCAATTTCTCCTCATCCTCAACAACATGTTTTGTGTTCCGTGTGTGTGTGTGTGTGTGTGTGTGTAATAGTAGCCACCCTTGCGGGTATGAGGTGGTATCTCATTGTAGTTTTGGTTTGCATTTTTTTGCTACTGTTTTAACCTAATTTTTCAGGTGTTGAAACTAAGCAACAGAGAAGTTATGCAACTTGTGAAAAGACACACAATTTAGAGAGGATCTTAAAATACATTCTGCCTCCTGCTCTTGAATTTCTAACCAAGATTCTGCAGGTAGCCATTACAGGCTTATTGAAAAAGGAAGATTTCTGTGTAAGAACAAATAGGGACAGAGTAGCTAGCTCATATACGGTCTGCACTGAAAATATGAAAATAGAGAACAATAGAGAGACTGAGTTCACCTTAATTGATACTAAAACACTGATGAACAGGAATAATCTATTGTCAGACTGGATGAGTCACAGTGTGTGAATAAAAAGAGTAATGAGTAATGAAGGAAGAAATAGATAAAACTAGAGCAGAAGAGAAACAGTGTCCTTTCTGATACTTGGACAGATTTTTCTCTGGCTTACCAGGAGGAATTGGTGACGTGGTAAATGTGGAAATGTGGTAAATCATACTAGCATCACAACATGTATTGCTTATGGTTTGTTGCGTAAAAGTAATTGGCTAGATTAACTATTTAAGTAATGTTATATTCAGTAGCATAGAGTTTATCATCTTGTATTAACCTCATTTGTTGTTTTGTTAAGTCCCAGGTAAAAAAATAAAAAGAATATTTTAAAGAATTATTTGATCAGATGGGTGACTCTCATCTGAAGAATTCTGTCAATATTCTAATGTTTTGGGGGAAGTTTAGTGAGCAGCACTTATCTTTACAATAAGAATGAGTACCAAATAACCCTGGCTGGTGTGGTTCAGTGGATTGGGTGCCAGCCTCCGAACCGAAGGATTGCTGTTTCGATTCCTGGTCAGGGCACATGCCTGGGTTGCAGGCCAGGTCCCCATTTGGGAGCATGCGAGGGGCAACTGATTGATGTATCTCTTGCACATTAATGTTTCTCTCCTTCTTTCTCCCTTTATTCCCCTCTTTCTAAAAGTAAATAAATAAAATCTTTAAGAAAACAATGAGTGCCAAATAATGAGCACCCATGATATGCCCACCTTTCTGCCAGATCTTTACAATGCAATCCATGTAAGTTCTACTTAAATGTAGTAATAATAGAGCTGAAAATTTTGAGGTTATATTAGTGTCCAAAGTCCAAAGTCCAACCCTGCTTTTGGAAAATACAGAATTCAAATCAGTTCTATTCTGGAGTAAAATCTGTGTTCTGACCAAATAGGTTACCCATTATTTTATTTATTCATATAATCACTCATTAATTTATCTACTTTAGTAAATGTTTTTTACATGCTAAACAAAAAAGACAAGTCATAGTGTCTGATTTCAGTGATGATGAAGCCAGCATAACATGCTTTGATAGGATGTATTCGGATAAAAGATGGTTACAACTTCTGCTTCTGAGCAGGCTAGAAGGGGCCATGGTGGCCCAATACTCCCCCTGGAACACCCAGCACAAGCTGGATGAATTGCAAAGATCATACTTTTAAAGACAGCAAGAAGTTATGGAAACAATAACCACATGAGGAGTTGAAATTCCAGGGAGGGAGATCCTTTTAAGAAAAACTGACAACTACTGGCTTTTTGTTTTCAGTCCCTAACCTCAGGCTTGACATATATAAAGGGGAATCTCTATGAGAAAAAAATTCATCAACACTTTTGGTGGTTAGACAGAGCTGGCATGATAGGTTTGAAACTTTGAGGGCCTCAAACACAAAGCCACTTTTTCTGTGGGATTTTTTTTTTAAATGTTTGGGGCTATTTATGAGAGGCTGGGATATAAGAGCCTATAGCTCTCAAAAGGCAGACTTAAACCTCTTAAAGATATGTTGTTCTTATGAGACCAAGTTCTTCCAGAACAAGGGGACTGCCTCAAACACATACTTCTCTACACATAAGAATTTGCAAGATTTGAATCTGAGGTGGTAGGGCAGATTAAATAGCTGGGCTTAAAATTCTGGAGGGTATTAAGCAGTTAAAAATCCAAGCTCTTTCATACAAGGTACCTGAAAAGGTACCTGAAAAGGTACCTTGTATGAGAGAAAATTCGTATAACCTGAGCCAACAAATAAATAATATAAAAATAAATATATGTGTATAACACATTTAACATTTGTATAATATTTAATAAATAACATATTTACTAAATTGGATGTGTACACACATGCACTCATGTTTCTATACCACATTTTGCCTTTTCAGTGTTCCCCTTTGGCACGCCTTCACAAGGCGGTGTCTGTGAAACGGCTGGTTGAGGGTGGGCTACCATGTGCACGGGGTCAGAGAATGAAGACCAGCGGTAACAGCTGCTGCTAAGACCACCTAAAAAATGTACAAACTAAACACACACTCACTATGTATATGCTCTTAAATGGGGTTTATTTAAATAGTTCTGACTTTGTATATCAAGTTTCATATTATCATTTGAACTAGGCAGTGTCATCCTAATGCATTCCCCAGGACAATTAAGGTATTTCTTTTTTAAAAAAAGATTTTATTTATTTGTTTATTAGGGAGGGGAGAAGGGAGGGAGAAAGAGAGGGAGAGAAATGTCAATGTGTGGTTGTCTCTTGTGTGCCCCTACTGGGGACCCGGCCGGCAACCCAGGCATGTGCCCTGACCGGGAATTGAAGCAGCGGCCCTTTGGTTCGCAGGCTGGGCACTCACTCCACCAAGCCATACCAGTTAGGGTTATTTTTTAGTTCCGGTTCATACAGCTGTGTTTAAGACAAATTGATGCAAGCCACAAATGTGAAATGGCATATATAATTCTAAATAATTTATTAGTCACATTAAAAAGTAAAAAGAGATAGATGAGATTAATTTTAATATATTTTACTTAACCTAATGTATATCCAAAATATTAGCATTTAACATGTAATCAATATAAATTCATGAGATAATTTACTTTATTTTTATAATAAATTTTTAAACTATGGTGTGCATTTTATACTTTCTCTGTATCTCAGTTAATGTTGGCTATGTTTCAATAGCTCACTAGTCATTGGTGACTAGTGTTGACCATATAATCAAGAGACTATACTAGATTTCTGGTCATATAGGTCCTACCTCTGGAATCTGGAGTAGTCTTTGTTTTCCACACTCCTTGTATAAATAATATGAAACAATATGTTTTTATATCTGAGAATAAGAAAACTATTTTCAAATCAAAACAATGGAAGTCATCAATATGTATCAAGCACTCTGATCTTGGGATTATTACCTCTCTCTCTCTCTCTCTCTTTATATATATAGCTCTAAATATTAATTGACAATGCTATGCCCTGTTTAGTTAACTTTAAATATATTAAGCTACCATTGTTAGTCAACATTTGCCTGTTTATAAAACTCAGGATATATATCTATTACTCTAAATCAGTCTATGAGTTTACCCTCACAGGAGTCATGTTACCATGATGATCAGAACTATTTATTACCTTTGGAGGTAATTAAGGAAAGTAAATTTGACAATGTTGGTATTGGCATAACGTTGTGAAAATGAACTAAAAAAATGATAACTCTTTAGTGTGGTACTAGCTCACATGAAAATCAATAAATGTAGCCCTTGCAATGAGGAGGAGGAAGAAGAGAATAATGATAATGATGATCTCTATTATAGCTCACGCTATTTCTGTTTCCGGAAAGAGGAGTGAGTGCCTTTGGTGAGGTGCTCATTTGCAGGAATACTTTGGCTGATATGCTGAGGCTAGTGAATAATTATCTCCTGATATGATAGACACCATCTCCATCCAGCGCTCAGTTACTTTTAGAGACATCTCTTCCAGGACCTTATTGCTTATGCATCTTTGGCAGCTATGCATGTTACGATTCCAGTAATGTTATTAGGCCATAGTCATCCATTAATAAAGAAAGTTTGTCGCTTCAAAACTGCTCCCAATTATTTATTATACAGGCAATATGAGCAAATATTCTTTCTTATTCTTCTCTTCATGATACTGAAATCATTTCAAAAACTGTCATCAATTTCTCTTTTGTAAATATACAAAGATAGTTGTTAAGCAATGTCATCTCCTATATGCACAAATCCACTTGTTTAAATTCAATGAAAAACAAAAATCTTCAAGAAAGAGCAGAAAACTGGAGGTTTTCTATGTGATTTATTTTTCCAAAAGGCAAATCACATTGATCTTTATTGGCTTTTTACTACACTAGAATATTTTCTCTTCATAATTTCGCTACTAAAAGCATTATAATATTTTGCCATGTGTTGTTTCCAATTGTTTTAAATAAATGTTGATCCTCTTTCTTCCTTGAGGAGTGATTATTTATAAAAACCAACAAAATACTTTCCAATACTTCTAATTTTTGATACCTTAAAAGATTTTCTTTTACTACTCCAAATATGTTCAAAGGTAGCCATCTCTATAAGGTAACACTCATACCTGAGGATCCTTTCATGATAGAAAATGAACAGATAGGAGTAGAGGAGATATTAATGAGTCTTTAATACCATAGATATAGAAGCTTTTTGGTTGTGTCTCTTCTATCTTGCATCTCACATGTGATGTGTATAACATATTGATGACTTATTTAGAACAAAATGGGTTTTTCCTGTTTTCAAGAAGTGTTTATATGTCTTTATTTCTCTTAAGTTTCCATATATGCCATTTCTTTATTAGTACACTTTCTCACCTATGAGGGAATGAGTAAGAATGGCATACATGTTCATATTTTCATATTTTCATATTTTTCTTGAAAAAATACCCTCTGGGTATAACTGTAAAATCAGTACCCTACAGCTAACAAAGCTGAATGATTCTCCTGTGAATGGTTTTTCTGGCAGCATACTATGTCTGCTGGTCTTTGCAGCCTGTTGGGAGGAGTTATTAAAAGGTTCTTTTGGGTTGCTGGTAGAAAAAGGTAGAGGGGAGTGTATGTGAACTGACATTACTACTTGAGCTGCTTTAAGGATCTGTTCACATAGGATAAGGAGAGCTCATTAAGCTATCAAAGAGATGCTCCAATGTCAGGATGTTCAGAGTTGTGGCCTTGGATTCCTGGCAAATACTCCTGTGCCTATAACTCAATGTGGTTGGCAAAACTTACTATTCAGAAATATACTACTACATCATAATTTGTCTTAATTCTCTCTTCTATATGTGTGTAATATTTTGAGTTCCGTAAGTATACTTTGTGTCTTCTTATTAGTCACAAAAGCATATCTCTTGAGTAAAATAAAAACCTCTCTGGTTATTGTAAATTTGTACAGTATTCTTTATGACTGAAGTCTTTTACTGCTAAATATCAAAAGACAGCTGTACAATGAAAATCTCATACGTATTGTACCTAAAGTATTAAAGAGATAAAGCAGATCAAATTCCTTTCAATGGCAAAGTTAAAATTCACCAATTGAAGAAATTATGAAAGTTTATTTTTTTGTATACCCTATAACAAAAAGGGTAAAATTTCATTTGCTAGGCACTTTATTATTTCTTTGGCTGATACTTCCATACGTATTTACTTCTGAAAATCATTCCCTTAGCAGCTCAAGTTAATGAAATGAGACCACTTGTACTTCCTTTGATATTCCGATATCATTTTAACAACTGAAATCTTTAGTTGCCTAATTAAGTCCCTACCTAAATTAATGAAAGATATGAAGTTTTACTGGAATCTATTTAAAGTAAAATGAATTTCCCCAGCTACCACTAGCTTGCAGTTACATTTACCTTTAGACTATTTTCTTGGCTCCTGCTCCTGCTCCTAAAGCTCAATTCTAGGTCTTTGGCCACTGGAAAAGATCCCCACTCACGAATATGTCTCAATATTGGCACACATTCTTTTGAACAAGGTCACTTTTTATAGAAATGTTTGATGTTCAATAAAAGAGCTGCAGCTTTACAGTGGGCATTCCTTCTCCCCAGGTCCACCATTACTGTACTTCCAGTATGTCCACTGATGCATTTAATTCTAGAGAGTTCTCTATTCTATATATAAGTGGAATAATTACCCATTATATAGTAGACTCTAACTCCCTGTCTCCCAGCCACATAAAGAAAACTTCCTCCTACCAGGTGCCCTCTTGACTTCACAAAGAATCCTCATGCAAGTAGATGTTTGAAGATAATCCCCAAATTTGTAGACATGACTGACTTAAAATTTAGTCTCCAGTTGAACATTGCTCTATTAGTTTCCAAGGTCTTTATTTTTTTTCTTAAAAAGATTCATAGAGAGGATGAAAATTCTACAGTTGGGAGTTAAGAGCTCAAAGGGAATCTAGGTTAGTGCTGACATATTCTCATGCTTCACAACTTCCTCTAAAAGAAGCATCAGCTGGCCTCAATGAGCCCCAGGCCAGCACTAGCAGGAGCAAGCTTCACGTGGGGATGTCAGCACAAGTAACAGCCATCTCAGATTGCTGTATCATTTAGGCAGGATGGCCCCAGGCAGAACACAAGTTGGGGCAGACCTTGGCTTGCATCACCCAAGAAACTCAAGGGCCAGTATATGCAGTGGACAGCTACAGACCACATCAAGCATCACCACCTTGCCCCTGCACAGCTGATCCTCCTTGGAAGGGCTGAGACTGGGGGAAAGTGTCACAGCCAATCCTTGCAGCTGACTAGCCTGAGTAAATCCCTCCCATTGATCTGCCAACAGAAACTAAGGCTCAACTACAAGAGAGGGTGTGCTCAGCCCACATGAAGAGCATACCTTGAGTACACAGCTTGTGTGATGGGGACATTGTGCCACTAGACCCTACAGGACACCTACTGCATTAGGCCATACTACCAAGACATGAAGTCAAAGTAGCTCTACCTAATACATAGAAACACAGGGAGGCTGCCAAAATGAGGAGACAAAGAAACATGGTCCAAATGAAAGAACAGATCAAAACTGCAGAAAAAGAGCAAAATGAAATAGAGATAAGCAATCTATCAGATGCAGAGTTCAAAACACTGTTTATAAGGATGCTCAAGGGAATTAGTGAGGACCTCAGCAATATAAAAAAGATCCAGTCAGAAATGAAGGATACACTAATTGAAATAAAGAGCAATTTACCAGGAAACAACAGTAGAGTAGATGAAGCTAAGAAGCAAATCAATGATTTAGAATGTATGGAAGCTAAAGCTAACCAGTCAGAACAAGAAGAAAAAAAAAATAATCCAACAGAATTAAGAAGGAAGGAGGGAGGCGGGGTGGGGAAAAGGAAGGATAGAGTCAAGGAACATGTATAAAGGGCCCATGGAAAAAACTAAAATGGGAAAGGATTGAGGGGGGGAGATGGGGGCAGGGGACAGTGGTGACGGAAAATGGAGACAAATGTATTTGAACAATAAAAAAGAAAAAAAGAAAAGAAAAATAAAAAAAATAAGAATCCAAAAAAAATGAGGATAGTATAAGCAGCTTCTGGGGCAACTTAAAGAGGTCCAACATTCGCTTCAGGGGGTGCCGTAAGGAGAAGAGAAAGAGCAACAAATTGGAAATCACTTGAAAAAATAATGAAAGAAAACTTCCCTAATGTGATGAAGGAAATAGTTATTCTAGTCCCAGAAGCATAGAGTCCCCCCCAAAAATGGATGCAAAGTGGCCTGCTCCAAGACATATCGTAATTAAAATGCCAATAGTTAAAGACAAAGGAAAACTATTAAAAGCAGCAAGAGAAAAGCACTTAGTTACCTACAGGAGAGTTCCCATAAGGCTATCAGCTGATTCCTCAAAAGAAACTTTGCAGGCTAAAAGAGATTGGCAAGAAATTTTCAAAGTCATGAAAAGCAAGGACCTACAACCAAAATTGTGCTACCTAGCAAAGCTATTATTTAGAATCAAAAGGGCAGATAAAGAGCTTCCCAGACAAGAAATAAGTAAAGAAGTTCATCATCACTAAACCATTATTATATGAAATGATAAATGGACTTATTTAAGGAAAAGAAGATCAACACTATAGACAATAAAATGGCAAAAAATACATATCTATCAACAGTTGAATCTAAAAAATGAACTAAGCAAACAAGAAAAACAGAGTCAAGGATACAGAGAGCATTTTGATGGTCACCAGATGGGATAGGGTTGTGGGGAAATGGGTTCAGTGGGGAGGGGGTTAAAAAGTACAAATAGGTAGGTACAGAATAGCCTTGGGGATATAGAGTACAGTACAGGAAATGGAGTGGCCAAAGAACTTATACACATGACCCATGGACATGAACGATGGTAGGGGGACTGCCTGGGGGAGTGGGGCGTGCTGGGTGGAGGGGGCAAAGGGGAAAATCAGGACAACTGCCATAGCACAATGAATAAAAATATAATACAAATATAAAGTAGTGGAATATATATTCTGAAAATTTTTTTAAAAATTAGAATGTATTTAATAAATAATTCTTACTTATGCTAAAAAAATAGTTCAATAAATGTGATTTTAAAAAAGTCCAAGAATAATTTAACACATATTTACTAAAGACTTCCTGTCTACCAGGGTCTGTGTTATATGACTGAAGACTTCCTAAGTTGATAATACCAGATCTAATATGGACAGAACAAGTATGGTTTAATACTGGAGGTGACCATTGATTTCTGCTCTGTTTTAGTCATAAATTCTGATCATCATAAAAGAAAAGTGGAAAAATTGGATTATAACTTAATTTTTGGTTCTATTGAGAATGACCTTGTGAGAGCACCACCTTATTCACATTTGGATGAAAGTGCTTCTTTGCTGTTTCAAAGGAGCTTAGAAAGCACAGAATTTTGTCTATACTTTAAAGGTCTGTCTTTATTAGGTTCATCCAAGAGCTGCACAGCTGTTTCAACTGAACCTGGATATAGAGTTTGCTGGAAAAAAAAACCCATTTGCTAAATGAAAGCAGGATTATATTATTCCTCTACAATTAAATAACAATTAGAGACATAGAGATTTCTGACATCTTCAGAACTGTCTCTGATGAAGTAAAAAACCCGTGAGACAGTTCTGTATGATTTCGGTACAATATTAACCTACACAGACATTTGTCCTGCGTCTTGTCTTCCTCTGTCCTCCCATTTTGGATCTCATCCCAGTCTTTGAATTTAAGCTACCAAACTGTTCCTTATCTTAAGGGAGATACAGTGCGTACAACGGAAAATATGTTTGACTGATGTATTAAAATTTATTGTAATGTATCTTGGGATAAAGAAAATCTTTATGTGCCAAATTTTATTTATACTCTTCCAGAAAAATTTACTCTGGTATGGCAAATTATGTGATGAATTTGATTAATCCATGTGCAAAAGACAAGTAGATCCAAGTTTGGGTTTTTTTTGTTATTTAATTTTTAGCAATTGTCATGACGTTTCCAATGTCAAGCCTCATAAATATATGGTAATTTATCCTATGGTTTTGCTCTTTGGTTCATATTTATATATTGATTGTAAAATCTGAATATAGTCTATTTACTTTTTTACACACGATGTGCTTAACTTTTTCAAATCTGTACTTTTGGAAAAGCTGCAGTGAAATGGGTAGATGAAATATCATCATACAATTCTTCAAATCTAGAAGATTATTAACAAAACAGATACTTTTCTGACGTTATTTAGAATTCTAATTTCTTTTTTAAGTATAATCTTTGAACTGCATTTGCTTTTTACAGTAAAACAATTAAAAAAATGAGAGGAATTGGACATAAGTTATTTTTCTCCTATGTCATATTCTTTACTTAGGGCATTTTTATATCGTGCCTTTCTGAGAGTACTTATCCCACAGTGTCAAGTTTGTGAAAGTTTACTGAGGAATACATCTGAGCTACTTTGCACATAATTTTCTGTGTGCATTGGGACTTATGTCTGATGCTGTGCTTGTTCTGCTGGCCAATAAGAATCATTTCAAGCCAGGGATGATGGTTCCTTCTCCAACTTCATGTGCCTTTTATACCCCATCATATATGCATAGGAAAATCTTGAAGTTTATAATTGTCTGTTCTGTCAGCTGGCAAGTGTGGAAAGTTAGGGTGGAGGGGAAAGGTAAAGGATAAGAAAGTGATAATTAAGAAGTTAAAAATCCAGGAAAATGCTTTTCTTTGCCTTTTTTCTAAAACATTTAAATTTTTCATTGTACTCAGTTAAAACTATTGTACTTGGCACTATATGCAGTAGCTTCTCATTTTATTCAAATAAGAAATACCAATGAGAAAAATGCAAAACTACATTGCTCATTTTTAATTGTGTGCATACCTGTTAGCAGATGAAACTATACTTTATGGATAACATTTCTGAGATACCAATGAGGAAGTTATCAATTTTTCCACTTAAACCTAGAATAGAGTACGAACCTGTAACAAGCATAAGTTTGAAACTTCTGGCGAAATATCATTGTCTTCTCCAGCCTTATTCAATTTCATTTTAACTTGTGTAACTTTGGGATACAGCTTCTACAGTCTAATTCCTAAATTGTCATCTCTGTGAACACTAGTGATTGCAGAAAGCCCAGTATTCCTACAAGCTCAGGGATGGCATGTCGTTTTTCAGGAAGAACTGCAGAGACATTATGGAAGAACCAGGGAACATAAAATAAGTATTCCTAAATTAAAAGTACTGAGATGATTGGTTGTATTAGTAACAAAGAGATCAATTATTCTTTAACATTTTAGAATTTTTAGTATCTGACTGTTGTTGCTTATATTTCCATTTTTGAGGTAGCAACAACATCTGTGGGTGAGTTATTTTTATGGTAACTATTCCCTTTGAACCAGAGTTATACGATGCAGTCTGATCCCTGACCTTCAGGAATCCCACTCTGAAGTTTATGGCCAATGAGTGTCAAGTCAAAAAGGGCCACAAGTCTAATAAGCCTTAAATGATTAGTTTTGGACATTTTATATTTTTGAATAATTATTTTGAGTATGGAGAACATAAAGGCAATTTATCATTTGTTACTATTTGTATTCATCAAATATAAAGTATAATTATGGTGCATTTACACAATGGAATACTACTCAGCAGAAAGAAAAAAAGAACCACTACACTTGTCGGCAGCATGGATGGAACTAGAGAGCATTACGCTAAGTGAAATAAGCCAGGGGGCGAAAGACAAATACCATATGATCTCACCTATAAGCGGAACCTAACCAACAAAACAAAGATGCAAGGAAAATAAGACCAGCAACACTGAAAGAAAAAAGAAACCAACGGAGACAAGAGGGAAGGAGGGAGGGGTAGGTGGGGGAAAAGAAAGGGAAGGGGCAAGTCAAGGAATATATAGCAAGGACTCATGGAGAAAGCCAAAGTGGGGAAAGACTGAGGGAGGGAGAAGGGGGAGGGGGCAGGGGAAAGTGGGGGAAAGGTGGAGTCAAATGTCTTTGAAAAAATAAATTAATTAATTAAAAAAGATAAAGTATAAAGATATTCTGTAATTAAAAGACATTCCTAATGATAATGTTTTAATAATAGTGTTTTGATACCTTCTTTTTTGATTATAAAAATGAAGAGCAATAACAGTACATTTATCATAGGTAGTGTGTTTATCCTACTGATGGCAAAAAAACAACATTATAATCTACAATTCTTTGGTCTTATTTTATTATTGAGACTCAAGAAATAAAAGTTGCACTATCCATTAAAGAGCACATATTCTTTTCCTTTTAGAGTACTGGTTTTAGAGCACTTTATATAAAACTACTGCTTCTTTATTGGCTTCTAAAAATATTAACTTATCCTTGACATAACACAACATACTTATTACAATCAAAATTTATGACTCCTAAGGATACCTTTATCATGAGGGTAGAGTTAATTAACTCTTTTACAAACCTGCCTTAATCCTGAAAGATATTAAAGACAACACAATATAAAATTAAGGGATAGATAATCAGGAAAAAAAAGAACATCACTAATGTTGCCCAAATAGAAATTGTGATCATTTCACTGAGGCTATGGATCATACAATAGTCTTCTTTGCATCATTCCACACCCAACAATGGATCTCATATAAAACATATCCATGACACTTCCTTATAAAGTCCTACAGGTAATTTTTTTTCTGTATAACAACGAACATTCTATTATAGAACTATAAATACGCTATTGTCATGAACTGTATATCTGACCTTGCAAATAATGTTGGAATTCAAAGCTGTTATATCTAAATTACCTGAAAGAATGCTATGAAAATATATAGTCTCTTGTTACTGCTTGATTGTTAAATTTGATAAGGCAGTCATGAAAATAAATGCTGTACTGCATCTCCAGCACCTAGATGAATCTGCATGGGTCTAAAAAGCACCACTTGGAAGCCAAAATGAGAAAAGTATGACTACAATGAATAATTTTATGAGTTTGCTTCTGATTTTTATTTGTTTTCACAAGAATGGATGTTTATGGTGCAATTTCTGGGCATATTTCAAATAAGGAACAGCTTGTGTTTGCTTAGAATAGGAATTAATGGAACAATAGAAAGAAATTTTTGCACAGCAAAAGAAACCATCAATAAAATGAAAAGACAACCCACTGAATGTGAGAAAATATTAGCCAGTGATACATCTGATACAGGGTTAATACCCAAAATTTATAAAGAACTTATAAAACTCAACACTAAAAAAAACCCCAAACAATTCAATTAAAAAATGGGCAAAGGTTCTGAATAGAGTTCTCCAAAGAGTACATACAGATGATCAATGGGCATATGAAAAGATATTCAATGTCACTAATCATCAGAGAAATGCAAATTAAAACCACAATGAGGTATCACCTCACACCTGTCAGAATGGCCATCACCAATAAATCAACCCACAAGTGTGGACAAGGATGAGGTACAAAAGGAATCCTCATGCACTGTTGCACAGTCTGCATTCTGGTGCAGCCACTGCAGAAAGCGTGGAGTTTCCTCAAAAAATTAAAAAGGGAAATGCATTATAATTCAGCAATTCCACTTCTGGGGATTTATCCCAGTGAACCTAAAACACTCATTTGAAAGACTGTAAACATCCCTATGTTCATCACAGTATTATACACAATACTACTGTGATACAATAGCCAGATTTGGAAAAAGCCCAAGTGCCTGACAGCAGATGAGCAGATAAAACAGCTATGGGACATTTATACAATGGAATATTACTCGGCTTTGAAAAAGAAGGAAATTTTACCATTTGCAGTGGCATGGATGGACCTGGAGAACATTATGCTAAGTGAAATAAACCAGTCTGAGAAAGACAAACACCATATGATCTCACTCAAATGTGGAATCTAATAAACAAACTGAACTAACAAGCAAAACAGAGACAGAATCATAGATGGAGAGCAGGCTGACAGCAGCTGGGGGTGGGGAGTGAGTGCGGAGTGTGGAGGGATTGATCAAAAAAGGAAAAAAAAAGACCAAGAACCCAGGGACACAAACAACCGTGTGATGATCGCTGGGGAAGGAGGTTTGGGTGCGCTGGAGGAGGGTGTGGGGCCATAAATGGTGATGGGTAGAGCTAGACTTGGGGTGGTGAACACACAATGCGGTGAACAGATGATGTGTTTTAGAATCGCGCACCTGAAACCTGTATAATATTGTTGACCAGTGTCACCTCAATAAAGTCAATAAAAAGGGAAAAAGTGAAAAAAAAGCAACATGAGTGCAGTGATTCAGGTTCAACTGTAATTCATTGTGGGATATATCTACATGTGTGCATATTATGAATTTTGAAAAAAAAAATCTACATGGTTTCAATATGGAGTTTTTCTCTGATCATACCATTAGGGAAATCTTATTGTACAGGGGTGGGCAAAAGTAGGTTTACAGTTGTTTGTTTGGGAAATAATATAATCATTAATAAATAATAATACAAAAATAAACTGCTTTGTGTATTCACATCCATAAACCTACTTTTGCCAACCCCTGTATAATACTACTTTATATTACGTACTCCCTCCTCTTTAAATAAGTGTTACATATGAGGTCTCAGCAGGATATAAAAAAGATTCAAAGTCCTCTGCTCAGAAATCTTTGGAAAACATATAATCATGGCAGCATGAGCAATATGGTGTTTCAGGCCTAGCTCAACATTAAAGAATTCTATTAAAATAATCATGCACATAGATAAGATACATAACACACATGCTGATTATATGTAAGTTATTAATCATAACCATAATAATAATAAAAAAATCAACTTTAGAAATAAAACATTACCTTGTGTTAACTGCTGCTGTTGTTCAATCTTGGTTAGTGTTTACTTCTATATTATTCTTTTATGGGCATTTGAAAAGTTTTCAATCTCTTGATATTGCAAACAATACTACTGTGATTATTGTCATGCCTGTGTTTGGGCATAGGTGTGGAATTTTTCTAGCACACGTTCAGCTTTAAAAGATAATATCAAATTGTTTTCAGGGTGTGTGTATGATTTTATCTCTCCCACCTGCAATGTTTACCAGCTCTTATTGCTCCATATCTTAGCTAATGTTTGTTATTGCACACATGGGTAATAAATCCATTTAAAAAGCAATGCAACAATACAAAATGTTGATTTACAGGGTTTCCTATTACATACTGAGGCTCACTTTTAAGAAACTATGACTTGAAAAAGCTATGAAATATTTCTCCCTCTTCAAATACATGAGCGTGACTAGATTTTCTTAATGAGTGTATCATAATGAATTAAACACAGAAATAGATATGAGACTCCAGCTGTCTCCCATTGAGCCAGTCATTAAAGAGATTTGCAAAAATGTAAAACAATGTTGTTCTCAGAGAATTAATTTTATTTTGAAAAATATATATTTATGGTTAAAGTGTAATGGACTTATTTTTGAAAAATAGCAAAATATGCTTTTATCTATTTTTATAATATATGTATGTTACATATTATAATAGATTATTCTAGAGCATTTTTAAGTTTACTAAAAAATTTGTTTTTAATAAATTAATATACATATTTAAAAAATTTAGATACTAATTTATATCACACTGAATCTCAATAGATATAACCTATAAAAACAAAAGCCAGCTTCAAGTCAAGATGGCAGCATAAGCAGACATGGAGAGATATCTTGGAGCTAGGAGTCCCAGAACCATACCACATCTCCTTAGCCCAGGATTCCAGTGCCAGGAAGATAAGTCCCCACAACTCCTGGCTGCAAAAACCAGTTGGAATTAAGACAGAAGAAGAAACTGCTGGACTCCCAAGCAGCTTCTCCTAAAAAACCCACACATGGACTCACCTACTCAGCCTCAACTCCTTCTGAGCTCCAGCACCAGTGTAGCAGCTTAAAAGGGAGAAAATTGAAGTGTCTCACATCAAGGGGAACAAAGGCCATTGTTCCTTTTCTAAGCCCTCCCCCAACAGAGCTGACAAGTTGGTATCATATCTGAGACTCCATCAACCTGGCTAACACTGTGTGACCCCCCTTGAAGATCCCCAGAAGCTCTGTACCACCCAACTTATGAGACACCAAGCTGCTTTTCCATAAGAATGGCTAGTCTTGGCTCCTAAATCCTATCAAATAAGTAACAGCTGGCTTCAGTGAATCCTAGTGGCAGCCATATTGGATTCACAGCTTGGCTTCACCTGGGAAACTTCAAGCCCAGCATGAGTAGCAGCCATCTTAGATTGCTTTACAGCTCAGGCAGGGTGCCTCGGGCAAAACACAGGTCAGGGCTGACCCTCGCCTGCACAACCCAGGAAACTTAGGGTCAGTGCATCCAGTAGGGACAGCTACAGACCACATCAGAGTGCCACCACCCTGCCCCTGTACAGGTGATCCTCCACGGAGGGCAGAGGTTGGTGGTTAGTAGTCATAGCCAGTCCTTGCAGCTGACTGGCCTGGATAAGTCCCTCTCATTGATCTGCCAACAGAAACCAAGGCTTGACTACAGGAGGTGGGTGTACTCAGCCTACACGAAGAGCACAGCTCAAATACCTGGCTTGGGGTTTTGGGGAAGCTGCACCAATGGACCCTACGGGACACCTACTACATTAGGCCATCCTACCAAGATGTGGGGTCAAAGCAGCTCTACCTAATACATAGAAACAAAAACGAAGAGGCTCCCAAAATAAGGAGACAAAGAAACATGGCCCAAATGAAAGAACAGATCAAAACTCCAGAAAAATAGCTAAACAAAATAGAGATAAGCAATCTCTCAGATGCAGAGTACAAAACACTGT
This sequence comes from Pteronotus mesoamericanus, assembly GCF_021234165.1. Taxonomy (NCBI): domain Eukaryota; kingdom Metazoa; phylum Chordata; class Mammalia; order Chiroptera; family Mormoopidae; genus Pteronotus; species Pteronotus mesoamericanus. The sequence goes on along the minus strand of NW_026555329.1, from coordinate 63,302,770 downwards.
TTATAAGGATACTCAAGGAACTTAGTGAGGACCTCAGCAGCATGAAAAAGACCCAGTCAGAAACAAAGTATACACTAATTGAAATAAAGAACAATTTACAGGGAAAAAACAGTAGAGTAGATGAAGCCAAGAATCCAATCAGTGATTTCGGACATAGGAAGCAAGAAACAACCAATCAGAACAACAAGAAGAAAAAAAGAATCTAAAAAAAATGAGGATAGTCCAATTTCAAGAGGTCCAATATTCGCAGCAAGGGGTACCAGAAGGAGAAGAGAAAGAGCAAGAAATTGGAACTCTATCTGGAAAAATAGTGACAGAAATCTTCCCTAATTTGGGGAAGGAAATGGACATGCAAATCCAGGAAGTACAGAGAATCCCGATTATTTTGGATGCAAAGAGGCCTACTCCAAGACACATCATAATTAAAATGCCAAAGGTTAAAGATAAAGAGAGACTCTTAAAAGCAGCAAGAGAAAAGAAGTTAATTACCAGATGGTTGCCAGGTGATAGGGAGTGTGGGGGAGAATGAGTGAAGAGGTTAAAGGATTAAAAGTACAAATAGGCGGTTACAGAATAGCCATGGGGATATTAAGTACAGTAGAGGAAACGGAGCAGCCAAAGAACTTATACACATGACCCATGGACATGAACGACGGCGGAGGGATTGCCCAATGGAGTGAGGGGCACTGTGTGGAGAGGGGCATGGTAGCGAAAATCAGGACACCTGTAACAGCATAATCAATAAAATATAATTAAAAAAATAAAAACAAAAGCCATTTTGGGCCCTTGATAATGTTTCCTTTTGTTTTTGTCAGCTTTATTAAGATATAATTTACAAAATGAAAATGTATCAATGTTAACCATGTAATTCAATGATTTTGTCAAACATGCACTGTTGTGTGACCATGACCACTATCGGGACAGAACATCTCCATCACCCCAGAAGTGCCCTAGTCACCCTGCACTGATACCTCCTCCCATCAAACATGAATCTTATCAACACTCATCAGCTGTGTATCACTATACTTTTGCCTGTTGTACATTTTCATATGAGTGAGATCATAGAGCTCGCAGTCTTTGCATCTGGCTGCTTTCACTTAGAAAGAATGCTTTTGAAATTCATCCATGTTGTTGCATCTATCAGTAGTTTGTCCTTGTTATTGCTGAGTAATGTTCCATGTTTTAGACATACACTAACTTGATTATATATCAGATAATGGGCATTTGATTTTTTTTTTTTAGCTTTGGGCTATGAAGACTAATGTTTCCATAAAGATTTTATTCTTTGTATGAAAATGTATTTTTCTTTTGGGTTAAAAAGCTAACAGTGGAATTTCTGGAACAGATGGTGGGTTGGTGGGTTATATGTTCTTGAGTCGGCTCCGACTCCTGGGAACCTTGTGAATGAGTGACGTCCACAATGTCCTGTCCTCAGCAGCCCTGCTTGGCTCCTGTAGATTCATGCCTATGCCTTCTTTTATGAAGTCAGTGCATCTCATATTTGATCTTCCTTTTTTTCTTGCTGCCTTCCATTTTCCCCAGCATTGTTGTCTTTTCCAAAGAGCCCTGCCTTCTCATGATGTTCCCAAAGTAGAACAGCTTCAGTTTTGTCAATTTTTTTTTTTTTTTTTTTTTTTTTTTTTTTTTTTTGCATCTAGCAGTGTTTCAGGATTAATTTGTTTTAGGAACCACTTGTTTGTCTTTCTGGCAATTCAGTGTATTATTGGAGCTCTCCTTCAACACCACACTTCAAATAGATCATTTTTTCCCCTATCAGCTTCCTTCACTGTCCGCCTCTCACATTCATACATAGTAGCTGGAAATACAAGAGTGTGGATGATCTTAGCCTTGGTCTCTATTAGACACATCTTTGCTCCTGCTGACCATTTTTAATTCTTCCACGGCTGCCTTTCCAAGTCTCAGCTTTCTCATGATTTCTTGGCTGATGTCTCCATTTGAATTGATGTCTGAACCAAGGTAAGCAAAATATTTAACAATTTCAAAGTCTTCATTGCTTTATTAAACTTGTGTGTTTCCTCTGTTATCAATTATTTTTGCCTTCTTGATATTCAAATGCAGTGCTGCTTTGACACTTTCTTCTTTCACTTTCATCAGAAGTCATTTAAACCACTGCTATTTTTTGCCAATAAGATGGCCTTGTTTGCATATCTTAAGCTATTGATATTTCTTCCACCAATTTTCACCTCTCTTTCTTCTGAGTCTAGTCCATTTTAAGAAACTCCCAAAATGTTTTCAAAAATGACTATACCATTTACCTTACCACGAGCAATGCAGGAGAATTTTAACTGTACCACACCCTCCTACAAAACCCAATTTTTTTTCATTCTTTTTAATTTCAGCCATTCTAGTGTGCGCATTGTGAATTTTTTTTAAATTTGCATATCCCTGATAACTAAAGATGTTGGGTATCTTTTTAGGTGTTTATTTGCCATTTCTATATATTCTTTGGAGAAATATCTCTTTAAATCACACATTTTTAATTAAATTCCCATTATTGAATTGTAAGGGTTATTATATATATATATATATATATTTGGATGTAAGTTCTATACTAGCTATACTGTTTGCATTACTTTTAGTCTGTGGCTTGCTGTTTCTTCCTTAGCAGTATTAGAAGAATGCAATTTTTCAGTTTTGAGGAATTCTGATTTATCTTTTGCATCCTGCTTAAGTGAAATATGCCAGTCAGAGAAAGACTAATACCGTATGATTTCACTTATATGTGGAATTTAACAAACAATATCAACTAACAAGCAAAATAGTGACAGGTTCACATAGAAAAAGGGTGGGCTAACAGCTAGGGGGTGCATGGATTGAGCAAAAAAGAAAAAAAAAGAAGAAACTCATGGTCAAGAACAACAGTGCGGTGATTGCCGTCGGGGAAAGTAGAGTATGGGGGGATAAATGGTGATGGACAGAGAGTTAACTTGGGGAGGTGAACATGCAATACAGCGTACAGATGATATATTACAGAACTGTGCATTCTGTAACAAAATCTGTATAATTCTGTTAGCCAGTGTCACCTCAATAAATTCAATGAAGTGGAAATTTTATATCTCTATCTACCTATCTAACATTAAAAAAAAAGAAATCTTTGCTCACTCAAAGCCACTTACATTTACTTCAATATTATCTTCTGGGAGTTGTATTGTTTCTCTTGTTGTTTTTAGGTGCTTGATCTATTTGGAATCAATTTTTTAATGCTATGTGGTAAGCGTTGGTACTCCTATTTTTGCATACCGATAACCAGTTGTTTCACCAGTGTTTTTTGAAAAGACAATTCTTTCCCTAATCATTTGCCTTAGCACCTTTGTTGCAAAATCAATTGTTCATATATGTGCAGGGATCTATTTATTGTTTCATTGACCTACAAGTTTTCTTTTCATCAAACACATTATCTTGATTACTATAACTTTATCATACATCTTAAAATCGTATAGTGTAAATATTCTAACTTTGTTGCTGTTTTTTGGAATCATTTGGTCTATTTTAGGTTCTTGCATTTATATATAAAGTCTTAGTTTGTGGATTTATACAAAAATATTTAAATTGGGATTTATTAAATCTATAGTTAATTTTGACAAAGACTATCATCTTAACAATATTGAGTACTTTATCCATGTTTCTGTAACATCTCCCCATTTATTTGTGCTTTTTAAAATTCCTCTCAGAGATATAGTTTGTATATTTTATTGAACAAGTTTTAAACATATCTTGTTGAAGTTATCCCTTTTAAATGTGTTTAATTACATTTACATGATGCCATTTGTATTTAAATTTCATTTTATGAGTTGTTGCTAAACATAAAAATACAAAAGATTTTATACCCTGAACTTGTATTTTATGAAATTGCAAAGTACATTTTTAGATGGCTGGCCATACTGGTTTAGAACAATAATGAAAAGACTTGTAGTTGTAAAACTATCTCACTGTGGGATTTAAGCTAACTTTTAAGAATTCAAAATCTGGATGTTGCCTTGTCTATATTATCTCACTTGATATTTCAGCTATGAAATGTTTTACTTTATTAAATTCAATGCAAGGATCACATGGTATTTACAAACCAGTGAAAGAATGCACAGTGTGTTGTGAAATGCACTCTCCTGCTTCACCATAGCTACTGTTTGCTACAAGAAAACACACAAAAAATTTTGTTTCAAATTCAGAGTAACGGACTAAAGGTCTGCTTTGTTTTCCTTTAAGCATGGCAGGGTGAAATCAACGGCTTCCCAAATGTAAGCACTAAGGTAAAAAGGGAGTTTTAAAAGCTACCACATCACATAAACATTTAAATTAATGTCCAACTCATTTATTTAATGGCAACTCAGTAGGCTATGCAAATTTCCATGTGGCAGATAAGAATACATACATTTCTTTCTGAAAAAGATGATTATTCTAAAACATTATGTGTCAGATTCTGTGGGGGGGGGAAGCATTTTTTGTTCATTTTCTGCAATATATAAAGATCAAAATCTTGTAAATTAGTTTTAGTCTAAACCTAAAGTATACTGCCAGTCCTCATTTTCTTTTCTAGTTCTACTCAGTGTTCACATAGTTGGTGCTATTGAATAAAATGTAGGTGATTTCAGAAAACACTTTTATTAGTTGCCATGTATTATGAGACCATCATTTTTATTTAAACATTGTGGTTCTTTGTGTTTAAAGGACCTAGACAATGGAAGACATTCTTCATCCTAAAATTATTTTAGTAAATCTGATTGACTGATTGATTGAGCTTCATTTTTAATACTTTCACACCTGTGATGTCATTTTTATCCTCATAATAAGCTGTGTGTTAAAATTATGAAAAATATTAAAACAAATCCTTATACAAATGAGATAATTGAGACTCAAATAGTTGAAGTTACTTGCTGAGGCCGTGAGTTGAATCGCAGTATCAAAACCAGAACTTCTTATTTCAAGTATGCTCTTTCCACTATACTACTTCCAAGACTTCTACAGAGACATTTTTCCATGTTTTTATTAAAATGTAATTTCCATAGAGAAAAATTCACCTTTATTTTAGCATACAGTTTTGCAAGTTTTGACAGACACATTCATTTAAGTACCCAGCACCATAAATAACATAGAAATTTCATGTCCCCAAATTTCCCTCTGCCCGTTTTTTACAACCTGATCCCCCATTTCCAACCCATGGCAATCACTGACCTGTTTTCTGTCCTTACAGTTTTACCTTTCCTATAATGTCACACACAATAACCACATAAGATATGGCGTTTTGAGGATGGCTCTTTAACTTAACATGGTACATGTGCTATTCATCCACACTGTTGTTATCGTGTTAGTGTTGTCTTTGTCGCTGCTGAGTCACAGTCCACCCCTGCGTGCTTATCCAGGTGGTTTTCCATTCCTAAGTTGAGGTACTGTACTATAAACATCCATATAATGTTTCTGTGTGTGGCAATAAATGTTTCTTCTCACTTGGGTAAATATGTAGGAATGGAATTTCTAAGTCATATGGTAAGTGTACGATTAACTTCACAAGAGACTGAAAAGCTGTTGTTCAAAGTGGCTATACCACTTTGTATTCCCATCTGCAATGTATATGAGTCCTCTAAGTTTTCATTTTTGTCAGCGCTTTGTACAGTCACTCTGTCTTTAAAAGCATTCTAAAAGGTATGTGGTAGTAGCTCATGATTTTAATTAGTTAAAAAAATTTTTATTGTTGTTCAGAGACTGTTGTCCCTGTTTTCCCCCATTAGTCTCCCCTGCCCTACTCACCCCCACATTTAGTTAAAATTTTAATTGCCCTCCCAAAAGAGCCTGTGGACGGCCCGTATATGAAAATCTTATATTGAATACTTCATCTTAACTTTGGAAAGTTTAGTTATGCTATACTAATGTCAATCAGTAATCAAATAATATGATTATCATTTTAAAATTCTCACCCAAAGATAGAGAGTAAGGGAGAGAGAGAAGCATCGATCGGTTGCTTCCTGTATGTGCCCCTCTCTCTTCTCCTTTCCCATGGCTATGGGTGTGTCATACACAAAATCATTACTGTACTGAAGGAGGTGGGGAAAAGAGTAGGGCTTTCATAGCAAACAACGTACATAAATGGGTTTGGAATATTTGGGAAATTTGCAAATAGGTTACAGATATTCTTTGTATACCTGAGACACATAAATATAACTTATTCAAATAAAAATCTTCCCCTTGACAAGAAGGGAACAGACTTACATAAGGAATAGATCTTAGAACAGATTTCATGGATAAACACACGTAAGAGTGTCCATAAAAAAGTTTAGACTTTTATGGACTTTAAAAATGAAAACATTTTATTTACATTAAAAATCTACTAGATTCAACTATATGGGAATGAATTATCAGCATTTATGATTATGTAAAAGCTAGTATATCCTAAAAGTCATGTTAGTGAAAGCATAGCTTATTATAAATCCTGCAGAAGAGAATGCAAAAAACAAAACACCTTTAAATCATTTTATAAAGTATTCTTCTAGTATCACGGGGAAATTTTTTATAGAAAATGCAGGACAAATGCTACCAGCCACCCACTGAACTTTTAGTCTTGCATTTTCTTCATAGAGAATGCACATCAATAATGTAAGCACAACCAAAATAATTATGCTTAAATAATACATTTAAAGAATAAGTGTATGTAAATTATATTCAGGTTGACCATTATTTGAAATGCTTGTGTTTTGAGTGGTAAAGGTATAGAACAAAACAGGTAAGAAGACAGAAAGTCAGGTTTTAAACAAATGTTTATTTAAAAGTTTAATTTAGTAAGAAAATTAATACAAGAAAAAAATTTTCAAAATTTAGTAAAAAATTAGCACCCAGTTATAACTAAAAACTACATAGGGTTTTTTTTTTTTTTGCATTTTAAATTTTATTGTATATTTTTCCATTACCATTTAGTCCTCTTATACCCTTTTGCCTACATAGGTTATTTAAGACAAAGCACCAATTTGTTTCTAGAAAGTGCAAGGGTATGTATCTATGTATCTAAGAGTAACTTTTTTTGAATTGAATGCTTTCAACAGTGTCTAAAATTTTCTTTAAAAATTAAATTATATGAATGTACTCTCATAATATATACACTCAATTCTCTTCCAATTAGTGTGATTGTGAAGGAGATAGTAGAGGGGGATAGTTTATCCTCCCATAGACAAAGGCACTTACACTAGGAGGCAGGTATTTCAATTTGCTTTTGTATTTAAGAGTTTTGTCATATTGTGTGAAACATTTAATCTCTCTGGACCTCAGAATCTTTCATAATAATGCAGAGGGAGTGGAATATATCTATGTTTCTCTATGTTAGTTATTCACATATTACCTTAAGATTTTTATCCTATCCATGTGCAATTTTTGCTGTTACTTAACAAATGTTATTTTGTCAACTCAGTTTCTAAAACTTACATTCTAACTTTATCCTTGTTCCATGTAATAGTGGAACTGTGAAATCATGTGTATAAAATTTGACTTATATTTTTTCTAATTTGTATTAAAAAACACATTTTACTTTTTAAAACAAATTTGCTTTTGAGCAAACTATAAAATAATATCCCATAGTATTTTTCCAAATTATGTTGAAAACTAATTGACATTGTAAGATATTTAAGATATAATTTGTACTCTGTTATTTCAAGGAGTATTTTCTTTTTACATGCTCAAAATAAGAATAAAAATAGAATATTTAAGTTAATATAGGGTTTTCTTTTTTATGTTCATAGATGGAAATTACATATATGTAATAAAACTTATTGTAGTATATTTTCTATAACCTAAAAAATGCCCAGGTGAATCAAGAACAATTTTTGAGCTAAAGGATGGTTTTATGATGTAATATTTATTATTACTGCATTTTATTGAGACAAAACTCACCTTTGACATGTTCTTGGAAAACTAGGGAAATTACCAGTTTGTGTTATGATTGTTCAAAATCATAATTATCCTTATTCAAATTATTAGCATAGTACAGATAATTCATAAATTTGATCATGAGATTTTTAGTAACCATAAAGTTTTAAATACTTTTATTTAGACTGTATTCTTTTACAAAGTTCATATTTTAATAACTTGAAAGTTTATGAAACCTTAGGTAACCACTTTTTCCCAAATTGCTCCATAAAAGTTAGACCTGTCAAGGGGAGAAAAGAACATGAAAAATATCCCAGCATCCCTGGGAAGACCTGACTTTAATGCCTTAATAAATAGTTGAATGCAACATAGTAGTCTTCAAATTTTACTTAGCACCACACTTCTGGTGCCACGACTCCATTTGACCCTATAAAAATGCTGTTTATGGCCCTGTTCTCTAGAATTTATTGCTACCAAGGTGGAAAGGCACAATCCTATGAAACTAGTAATGTAGCAATATGCAACCGCAAGCCCTATAATGTGGCTATATTTTGAAATCGTTAAAATGCAGATGAGGATTAAGCTAAAGACTGATTTTGTGATTGCTTTTAAGATATTGAGTAGTTCTTAAAATATATGTATGGCTGAGTGTGTATAAATAACTCGTATATTAGTGCATTTTAAAACTGCTCTGCTGGGAAGGATATTTTCTTTGGCCGATGACTTCCCAGTTATTTTTAAAATGTTCTGTGACTCATCAAGTAATCAGATAGATAAAATTTGGGTTTTCACTACTGATTATAAATGTATAGCTTTCTACATTTTTTTTCCGGTAATTTCAGGTGTTACTTGTATGTGATATGTAAAATGTTTTGAATTGAGAAATGTTCCCTTTATAACTTTTGCATATCTATCTACCTCAGATTATTGTACAGCATTTCAAATCAGTATCTATTATTATTCAAGGCAAACTTCTTTAATAGTATATATTCATATGCGCATATATTAACACATGTTTTACATGTAATAATCTCTTTGATAGATAAAATTCTTGATTTGTATTAACTACTATCAAGATATGAATAAAAAGTTTTCTATATCTATAGAACATATTCATTATCTGTATGACAAAATACAGGCATTATCTAGCTATCTACAGAAATATAATCTGTTGAATCATATTCAAATATGAAATTTTAGAAAAGAATCTATTATTTTTGACTAGATGTCACGCACTTTTCATATTTGATAGCTGTCCTGTCTCTGTTTAAGGTTGAGATTTTATACACTTTCTTTGGGCTTCCTGCTGTGGCCTAGCTCACTGCACATTAGTGGCACTAAATGGACAAAAGAGGGCTCTACACCGACTACTTGGCTCACATCCATTGTTCCATGCCCATTGATCATATGAGCTGTATTTTCACAAAATGTTACGGAGAGGTTTCCTACTTGATTTTCCTTATGCTAGTTAGAATTGATGACATGATTCTGGGTACATCTTAACATTATGTTCCTTTTCTCACTCTAAATTGTCCCAACCACACCCATTACATTAACTGTTTATCTTAACCAAAGGCTTTCAGATATAAACATTCCCATCTGACAACTCTGAAACTCTGAAACTCTGACATCTACTGCTCTGCAGTCCTCCTTTGGAACACCTTAAAATCACCTTAAATTCAGTTATTTTGCTAAACCCATGTTCTCCTCTTTTTCACCGAACCTGTGCCTGTTTCCCTGTTCCCTCATGGGTTAGTGGTACCCTGGAGCACTTGGGTCATCTGTTTTTTGGGAACCATTGCAGAAGTCTCCCAGCTGGCTTCCCCAGTTTCAGTCGAGCTTGGTTTGATTCGTTTATCCACATTGTACTTGGACTGTGATCTATCTAAAACACTAGCCTTAGCCTACTGTTCATTATTCTAAGAAAATTATTAATGCATTCTCAAACATCTCTAGATAAAGGCCAAGCTCCTCTCTTCTGCTTCTGGCTAGGGTCAGCCATTGAGAGACACCGGCTGGTTAGGGCAAAGATGGGAGGAAAATGAGAAGAAGAGGGAAAGCCAAGAGAGAAATACCTCCTCCTTTGTCTTTATAAAATGGCTGCAACTCCTTTATGGTTCCCGCTACCAGGGGGACAGCCCTGTCTCAGCTCCGGCCAGGTTCCCTCCTGTCTTCGTCATACCTCCAGCCCTAGGGGTGACCATAATTTCTTGTAGTGACTAATCTCTGGACTACCTCCCATTCATTTTCTATCCTCTCTGCTCCTCTGTCACCTTTTTACCTAATTTGTTAGCCTTCCATTTAACTAACTAGAATGAATTCTCTTTCACTGACTGAAACCTGCTTGATTAAATCTTTATGCTGCATCTTTTAAAATTTATCCCAGGGAATAGAGAGTCTTAGAGCCACATATGCCTCGTCTCTATAATTATTAGTGATCTTGAACAAATCTCTTATACTTTGCTGAGCTCTTTTTTTTAAAACTCATCTTAGTGTCCAGGAATTATGATATCTGCCTTCCAAATCAGTATGAGGATTAAATAAAACTAGATAATTTGTGATATGCCTTCAGCACAGTGCCTGGCACCTGGCAAGAAATTCACTACCTGGCAGCTGTTGCTCCAAGAAAGCAAGAATTAAAACATTGAAACAGTGATATTCAGCATTGTAGCCCCAACACCAAGCCGGGGACATGGAGCAAATGTTTGACAAATATTTGTTGAATGAGTCATCAACCTGTATTTTTAAAATGTCTCCTTCCTTCCATCCCCAAAGTCTCTCCTATTTGAATGACTGCAGTAACTACTATGTTTCCAGCTTTCCGTCTTCAGTCTCCATCCATCCAATTAATCTCTCAAATTGACAGATACCATCTCTTCCTGTAGTTTTCAAGATGAAATGTAAACTTCTTAGCATGATATATGCTGCACATTTTTCTTCTGGATTCTTATTATACTACTAGGCTCATTTACTTTACTACTTTCCCTCTTGCTTTATACTTTACTTGCAATTTCCTGAATGAACTGTGTATCCTTTCCTCCTGTTTTACTTGTCCTTGCTAATTGCCTTCTCCATGACTCTGTTCTTAGTTTCCAGGTAGTCTGACTTTCCTCTCCTTCAACAACTCAGAGGCTGACTTTCTGTGGATCTTTCCTTCAATCCCCTCCATTTTCATCTGTAGTCATCCCCAACATTGAAAATTCCCAATTATGTGAGTCCCCCTCAGCTCCTGCTAAGTCCCCTTTGTCCAGGTGTTAAGCATATTGCCTGACATAGAGCAGTCGTGTGATAAATGTTCGTTTGATAGTGAATTGAGAAAATACTGGGCACCTACCTAACGCCAAAAGATCCCTCTTTCCTAAGTAAATCCATCTGTTAATCCACCTCTCTGAAGGGAGTTATTCAACAAAATTTTTTTTCATTATTTAAAGAATCATAAGAAAGTCTTTGCTAAAATTCAGATAAATCGTTTTTGCCACAGTTTTTGATCCATTAATCTAGAAACCACTGTGGGGGGTAATAAACCTCTTCAGAAGTTATTTTGTTCTTCATGAATATGATTTTGGTCTTCATAAATTCTACTGTTTTCAAAGTTCTCACAACCTATCATTTTACTAATTCATTTTAATATCTTAGTTTCAGTTATACAAGAGGAATATGTTCTGGAGTTCTGCTGTCCAACAATGTGTATCATTAACAACACTGTTTTGTGTACTTCAAAATTTGTTAAGAGGATAGAACTCATGTTTAGTGTTTCCACCCCAATAAAAAATAAATAAAATAAAATCTTATAAAAATCAGCATTAAATCTCATTGGCCTTTTAAATCTATCCTTTTATTCTTCTTTTAAATTAAAATGTTCTCTGGCTGTATTGTGAAAGTTTGCGATTTCTTAGGAGTAACTGACATTTCTTCATTTGTGTGTTACCGCAGTGTCCTGGAGAACATTTCTTTCATCAGTGGAACTTAAACTCATTTAGAGCAGGGAAATGGTCTTGCAAAATTTCTTTACTCCTTGGATTTCAGTTATTTTTGATCAATGTCGATTTACACTTAAGTCCAAAGTTCAAGTCCTTCACAGACAAGATTGATTTTAATTATCATGTTGTAGAAATTATGCATTCTGACTTCTTTCTCTAATGGTGACATACACACTTGGACTCACTTAACTTAAGTAATGAAGAAAAGAGGAGTAGCAGAGGACAACTTTCTGAAATATCTTCTGCATTAATGGCAATTCTAAAAATTATCAGAGAAGCAGCGGGCCATTTTTTCCCTTTGATTTTTCCCTCAGTTTCAAGGCAGTGATGAAAAGAGCTCTTACTGAGGCAAGAGGTACTCACTGATTATGAATTTCAGTGCCAGATCTTGATGACCTAAAATATGGGAGGTATTTTTTATGTGTGTTTGGATGAATTGGATTTTGTTTCTAGGTCTCGTGTGTGTGTGAATTGAAGAGCTATGAAAAAATTTCATATCCTTCCTAGAGTGATTCCATACTTGCCTTAAAAAAACAAGATGTAAAAGGATTGCAGGAAAATAAATATAAACATTGCTATTGTCTTATATACTTCTGGAAATGGCAGAATTTAGGGCACTCCATAAATATTGTGGACTATGAATAGACAGTGAATTTTTATCAATGATTGGCAACATAGTCCATCTCATTTGATTTACTGAGCTATTTAAATAGACAGATTACATTTAAATCTTTTTTATTAGAGTTCATGTTTTGTTATTTGTATGTTTAAGCCCTACAGATTTGCTGTAAATTTTCTTTTCCAGGGAAAAATAACCAGCTCTATTTAATTTCTACTAAAGATAAGTAATACCACAAAGCAAATTAAAATAAAATGGGATCAAATGGGTTTTTAATGAGTTAAATTTTATATAATATAGAAGTGAATGGTTTCTGTTTGTTTTTTTGCACACAAAAACTTGTATGTGCTTAAATTTCCATAATTAGGATCAGTGTGTTTTATTGTCATATGTGTACCTCAATTTATGTCATAGTTAAATAGTAACTATCTGAAACCCATGAATTAATACTTTAAATTGGCTTCAAATTTCATATTTTTCAGAATGTGGGGGTCATTAGAAAATTACTAATCTCTTTATACAAATACTAAATATTTAGATAATTATTAGTCATAAAATTCACTTTGTTATCTAATGACTGTCATGTTAGCACATGTATAATACTTATTAAGATTAGATTTTAATTTATAATATTCAGATATATTACAAAAACTCTATACTTACATGTTAATTTTCCTATTTATTTAAAAAATGTTTATCATATAGAATATCTGAATTACTGAAAGAAGCATTTAAGAAGTAAAATCATCAGTAATTCACTGGCATAACGGATTTCCAAGTTTCAAATATATACCAACTCACACAGTTATTATTTATATTTGTAAAATTTCTTTAGTGACTTGAATTTTTAAGATGTATGTATTTCTTTTATAGATGATTTAATTTATTTTACTAATAATTCGTGAAGTACCTTTATATGCCATTAGCTCTAAAGGATGTCAAAAGTTATAATTTAAAAAGATTTCCTAAGTCAAATAGTTTTTAATGCTATAGGGATAAATACAATTAAGTATTTTCTTACTAAAAAGTTTCTCAGTGGTGTTAACATGCTACTGTGCATTGAGAATTTCCAAAGGAGATCCAGTACAGTGTTTCCCAACTTACTTTATCATGGAATCCTATTCTTTTTCCCCCAGGAGCACCTTATGTGACCAGAGTTCCCTTAAACACAATTCAGAAAATGGAGATTGAGTCTGTTGGCCAGATCTTCAAAGAGAAGTTAAGTCTTAAAAGTTAATTTTTTAAATAATTGATTTAACCAATAGTGTTTTGTTCAGGCATTCTGAAATATAGTCTAATTTTTCTTGGATAGACTGATATTTTGTCTTGTGATTGTAGATTTGGCTTTTGTGTATAATGCTATTCACATCTTAACCACTAATATTAATTCAGTACCACTCCTGATATGTATTAGGAAAAAAATAAATGTATATTGATTACATAAATACATAGTAGTGTTTATGCTTATGATGAGGGTAATGATAACTAGGATGATGAGCAGGAGGTGGAAGTTATCATTCATTTGGTTTGCAAATACTGAAGGAGGAATTTTATATATAATATATTATCTAATCTTCTAAATTACTACCCACTTACCATAGATATATTTTCCCAACTTCTATATACAAACACCAAGTGCCAGTACACTTAATTAACTGCTCAAAGTTATGTGGACAGTAGCAAGATTTCATATATATTTTATGGCTAATTCTCCAATCTGTGAGTATTTTTAGCTGCTATTTAGTCATTATTTATATATTCTTATATATGTCTATATATATGGTCTTGAGCTATTTAGAATAAATGAATTATACAAAATTGCTAAATTGGATTATTAAAGAATTCGAGAATCTCACTAATAGATGTGGACACTAAATCCTAGAAAAATTAAATGACTGAATTGCTCATATTATGATTTATATCTCCAATTTAATACTCATGTATTTTCCTGTCACCCCTATTCCACAAGGTAAGCTACTTTATATGGACTTATCTTAGGAATTTTGCACATGTTTCACATGTTATATAAAAGCCAAGCCCCAGGATGAGAGTCTGTTACAGAGTTCTGCAAAAACTGTGGCACAGGGTGGTTTTATGAGCAATAGGAGGAAAGGGAAATGTACTTTCCTCAGGCTGCTGAGGAAAATGAAAAAAAAAAGTCTGAGAAATTTGGCAGTTGGAAGTCAGGTATGTTAGTTGTATGATGTATCTCGGCTGCTTGAACCTCAGCAAATATCCCCTTACCTGATAGAAGTGCAAGGCGTGCACCGCCATAGGATGTCAAGGGACCACTGTAGGTAAGATGTTGGAGGTAGCAACAGGGGAAATATGCACTATAGCAACAATTTTCAAACTGTGGATCATGAATTTTTAGTAGGTCATATTCATTTCTTATGTGAGATGTATGCAGAATTTTTACTATATTAGAAAAAAAATTGAAAGAGTGAAATGACTATAGTAAGATAAATGTTCCAAATAAAATTTTATTTCACTTTGATTTGTGATTCAACTGCTCACTTTTATTGGATATTTCCTTACATTATTTTCTACTAGAACTCTTTCAATTACATGTTAGATTATTAAATTATACTTTCATATTAAATGACTTATCTAGAATAAACACTTATAATTACATATTTCATCCCTCAAGATTCTTTAGGTAATATAAGAAAAAGTAAAAGTATTTTGATTACAGAATGTTTTATCAGTTCATAAAACATCCATATCATATTAAAGTTAGTAAGCTAATCTAAACTATTTAAATCACAAAACTTAAAAACATGTTTATAAGTGTATTTGAGAATGCATGTTGTCCCTATTCCCAAAATGCTATCATTTTGGAAGATAATAATTTTTTCATGTGTTATATTTTCCTAACATTTATATGATCTGCAGAGCATGTAGTAATATTTCTCTAGAATGTTAGAATTGATATTAATCACAAAACTGAGAAAAAAAATAATTTTGCATCTTTAGAAGATGGCATAAAATATCTATGTTTAAACTGATAAGAACAGATATTACACTTGATCTTAGCCAAAAGGCCGAGAAGCGATTCTATGTTTAAATAAAATTAGCATAAAGAAAAAAATCATTGCTTGTCATCTTCCATTTGCCCTAAATACTGGCAAAAATGTAAAAGTCAAGGAAAAGTGGCTAATGTTCTTTTAGTTTTTAAAATTTTAATAAGTATGGACCATTGTGTACTACAATAATTTCTATTTTAAAATATCAGAAGCTATAGATATCAATGTTATGCTATGTTAATATGACAGACTTCCCATAAGTGTTGGCTTATTAGTTAATTATTATTGATTAAGATACTTATTCATTATTTAATCATTATTTGTCATTTATTACAATTTTATTACCTATATGTACTGGGGACAATGGCCTTTAATTTTAACCATATATACAATTATTAAGTGTAATTTCTATAAATTAATTTCTACTGCTATTGTTTATACTAAAGGCCCTATAGAAATGTGAAAAAATATATTTCTAGAGTGATCCTCATTCATTGAAAATAAACAGGGGAAGTGTATTAGCACCATATATTTGAAATGAAAAAAAGTTTTATGTTTAGTCAAAAAATATCCTCTAAAAAAAGGTGAAACCAGAAAACAACTTCAAAACACTTGGTTGACATCTAAAAGCATAAAGGAAAAAATTACATGCTGGCCTCTAGAGCCAGATAACAACTCAAACTTCAACTGCACTATTTATTTCTTCTGTAATTTTTACAAGTTTTAAAAACTTTCTGGGCCCAAGATTCTTCATTTGTAACATAAAAGTTTTCTTTATAAGGCTGAGATGAAAATTAAATGAGTTAATACAAGTGAAATGCTTAGAAGAGGGCCTAGTCAATAATAAAACTATTTTAGCTATTAAAATCCAAAGATTATTACTTTCTTTCTATAGCTTTTCATAATCTTGGTCCTTTCTCTCTCCCTCTTTTCCTCCCTTCACTCTCTCAATCTGTCTCTTTTCATCTTTTATCTGTAATGACATTTTGTAGTTTGCTTTTTAAACTGCTTATAAACTTTACATTAAAAAAAGACTTCTTGACAATAAATAATTTTACATAATTTTGAGTAAATTAATATTATTTTTGTTATAAATAACTTAATCTATTCAACCCATCCTTCTCCTCTTCATTGTTGATGTAAGCTTTTTCCTCTTACTAGTTACTTTAAACAATGCTGCAAAAAGTGTGCCTATATGTGCATCATCAATCATTTCTGTAGTGTAGTTTTGATGTGGAATTAGCATTTCAAAAACTATGCATGGTTTTGAGGTTTTCAATATAACATATCAAATTACCTTCCTTATTGATTTGCATACCTGCTGTTATGAGTGTTCTATTCCCGGTCAAATACTGTGGAACTGGTGAGACACCACATATACAATTAAACAATGGCCAGACAATATATAAAAATACAATTCTGACCCACAATTCTTAGGAACCATCCCAGGAAGCCAACCTATTATCTGTAAGTCAGACATGAAGAAAGTCAGATCTCTGTGTCTGAAAAACAGTTTAGGAAACCAAACAATAACCTTTTTAACAATTGGGTCCAAATAACTAGGACTTGATTAATATAGCTGAGAGCTTCCCTAATTTTTGCCCCTGCTTCCAACTTACAATCAACTAGAGAAAGCCAAATATGCCCCCTCTCCGATGAGAGAGGAAGCTCCATTTGTAGATAGCCTGCCTACAACTTTCCCAAGCCAACAGCCTCCAATATGGAATATGTGAAGCCTTCCTTTTCTGTCCACAATAAAGCTTTCCCATTTCCCCGCCTGCCTTTGAGACTCTGCCAAATTCAAGTAATAGTTGCTGACTTTATTTATTTATTTATTTATTTACTTATTTATTTATTTGGATTGAATTCCAAATTATACCTAACCTAGATTGAAGAAGCATTAACTGAAATGAACTTCCCTGAGTGTAGTAGGTAGTAGAGAGTAAGTAGTAGAGAGAAGACAAAGCAAAACCCCCCACAATTCTGTTTCAGGTATAGATCAAAGAGCTTACTTGATTGAAATTCTACTAGGTTGTTCTGCCCATACCAAAGACCAAAGACCTATTTTGGCTAGGGAAATAAAAGCTATAGTAGACATAAAGCCATATTTTTGCGTGTCTTTCTATTGTTTAACAGTGTTATGCTACAATGCTTTTCTGTAGACTTAGGGGCTTCTCTGAATTAAATTTTTATTAACCAGTTTCACAGGTATTTCCATGATTATGAAAGTAATATATTTTCTTTGTAAGTTTCCCATAGTACTGGAAAGCATAAAATAAATCCCTTGTAATTCTATCATTCAGAGGTAACAACCAGAAATATTTTGGTATACAGCCTTTCAGCTTTCTTCTATGCACATTTACAGATATATGAATATTACAAAAAAATAAACCACATGTAATAATGCCATTTTCACTTGATCATCTTTGTATATCAAAACCATCATCTTCATGAATGGTCCATTAGAATTCTCTTTTATGGATGTAACTCAATATCATTAACTTGTACACATCAAGGGACAGTAGCTGACTTTCTTGTTAAAGCAAGCTCGGAGTACTGTAAATAGCCTTTGCTGTTGTCATTTGGATGATCTTTGTTTATTCTCACATTGGGTATAATGGCTTTCATTTTTACTCTAAGCAAAACAATGGTATTTATTTGATTAAGCTGACTTTTTTTCTTTAAGAGTGAATGAGTATTTTCTCATGACATTATACTCTTTTCTATTATATATTTTTCTTAATAATTTATATTTCCAATGCATTAACTGCTATTATATTATCATTTTAACTTATATTTGGCAACCATTTTTTCACTGATACAAAGGAGAGCTATTATATTTTGCTTATCCATTTTTAATATGTATTATATTTTAGTGGTATTTTTAGGCTTGTGGGCAGAATACCTTGTCACTTGCAAATAGTTATGTTTATCATCTCCTTTAAGGCACACTAATTTCTTATTTTTATTCTTTTAAAATTATTGTCTAGTCTTCCAGAAAAATGTTTTTAAAAGTTGTCATAGCAGCACTCTTATCTTGTCCCTAATTAACAGAAATACCTTTAGAAAATCACCAAAACTTTGGCGACAGTTATCTATGGTTGCTTTGAGATAAATGCTGAAAAAGTATCTTTCTATTTCTAGTTTATTATAGTTTCTATTATAAAAACTATATGTTTATATAATTACTTAATATAAGGTGACAGGAGATGGTTTGACTTTGGGTGGTGGGCACACAGTGCAACGTACGGATCTTGTATCATGGAAATGTACACATGAAACGTGATTCTATTAACCACTGTCACCCCAATAAATTTAATAAAAAATTTTTAAAAGAATTATATGTTTATAAACTATTTCAGTATCTCTAAACACAACTAATTTATCTTTTGACCTACTGAAGTCGTAAAGTATAATAACAGATTTCTTAATTTAAACATCCTTTGGTTCATTAAATAAACCCTATTTGCCCTTTGTTTGATTAAAATGGTGCTAAATAAAAGTGTTGAACCTTGGTAATTTTACTATTTGTAAAATGCCCATAGTTTATTTTCCTCTAAAATTAAAAAATATATAGGAGTACAAGCTATAGTATTGAGTATTCCCTACTTTTAGTAATTCTCTCCCAGCTCTAGTTCCTATTTATTGTTTCAACAGGACTCGTAGAATTTCAAGGAGGAATGGCAAAACAGACAAAATTTCATGGAAATTGTGAGATTAGCACTGGCTGTTCAGTTAAATGACAGATAGTCACAGGGAGAATGGGGAGGACATGGTGTAAAACCCTAAGAGGTAGGAAATAAGAAAGAATAAAAGTAAAGACAGAACCATGTTTTATATGTTCCATTAAAAATGATTAGACCTTTAGAAGAAGTCTGTCTAATGTAAGAGAAAAACAGGGAGAAATACAATAGGAGGAATAGATTAGTATTGTACTGAATAGGGTGCTATATACTGAGGAGTCTTACTTTTATTTAATAAGTGGTTGCTGAGTCAGGCATTGATATGCAAAATAACATTTGAGGACTATAACTCCTGTGGTTGTGTATGGGCTGAATTATAGGAATGTCATCTAGAGGAAAGATGACAAGAAAGTAAGTCACTGTAATACTCTGAGTGGTTTTTGCATTCTTGCTGTGTATGAAAAATCAGATTAAAAAATGTTCTACCTCCCCAATAATATAGTTGCTTATAATTTATGCATTTTGGCCAGTGGTTTCCTAATTTTACCCTTGAGTTATTTAAAAATTCTTGGGTAAATGTCAATTGGCCTGTCAATTTATCAACATAAACAGATGTTCCTAACAGAAACCTTTAATTTTTTACTGGAATATATGATGCCAGAAAAAATAATTTAACTCATTGAGAGGCAATACATGTTGCAGGTGTATTTTACTTTATTTTTTAAAGATTGTAGTTATTTATTTCTAGAGAGAGGGGAGGGGAGGGAGAAAGAGAGGAAGAGAAACATCAATGTGTGGTTGCCTCTCACATGCCCCCTACTGGGGACTCAGCCTGCAACCCATGTATGTGCCCTGACTGGGAATTGAACCAACGACCCTTTGGTTCTCCAGCCAGTGCTCAACCCACTGAGCCATGTCAGCCAGGGCAGGTGTATTTTATTTAAAGACATATTTCAAGTAATAATACAGCCAGAATTTTTCATGTATGGCCATATTTTACAACTGAGATTCTTTTGATCATGCTATTTCATGCGAATATCTGAATAGAGGAAAGCTAAGCATGATTTTAGCTAACATTCTGTGAATGCTTCTAATGCATGGTTTTTGTTAGCATAGTGTGAAACTATTCCTCAGAGAATAGGCTTACGGGAAATTGTCTTGTCAGAGGCATTTCTTTGTGACTTTTCTCCTGTCAGAGATATTTTCTTATTTTAAGGATGAAGTTTATTAAATAAAAAATTTCTATATATTTCTATACAGAGCTTGTAATGAACCTATAGGAAACAGAAATCAATCTCTCCCCTATGCTTAAGAATAAGCAATCAAAACAGAAGAGAACGCCTGTGACATATTCAAGGAAAGAATGTGTGAACCAACCATTTTATATCAAGTCAATTAATGTTTACATTGTAAAAGCTACAACCAAAGAGTTTTGAACATGTAAGACCTCACAGGATGCTGACTGCATGAGCCTTTCTTCAGAAAACACCCAGTTGATAAACTTCGGCCAAACAAGAAGTCATCGAAGGAAATCTCAGCAAAAGGTCCAAATAAATTTTACTGCAAATATAGCACAAAACAAAGGTGCACATAAAGGTAACTGAATATAATATAGATGCTGTAAATCCAGTAAGTACAGAAATAGTATAAATGATAACAGTGGGGATTGGTGTGTGGAGTTGGGGGAAGAAGGCAGTCAGGAAAATAATCTTGCCAGTTGCCTTATGTGTGATAGCTCATAAATCTAGTTGTAGAGATATAAGCACATTAACAATACAAAGGTAAATATAAAGAAAAATAATAATATCAATTAAACTGCATGTGTAAGAGGGAGATGGGAGGGAAAAACAAGTTAATTCAGTAATTATTTGTATCATAGGCAAGGAATAGATATTGTTTAATAGGAAAAAAGCTCAAACAGAACATCAAAACAACTGCTAAAAAATATAAAGTGTCTTGTATATATGAAAATTTATGCCAAACCAAAACTTTAAGAAAACATAACATTAATGTTAGTGATAACAAAATTGTCAGTAATATTAATTAGTGTATAAGTTAAACTTCTTATTTAAAGAAAAATGATTTTCAAGGTTGATTCCAAAGCAAAAGCAATTCTATCTGGCATATATACCTAAATTAAAGTGCTTCCCAAGTGTTGAAAAGGGAAAGATGGGCAGAAGCCATGACTAAAATAACGGTAATGACAATCAACCAATAGGGAATTTTACCTGAAATACTTAAATGGGAAGAATAGCATAGATACCATCACTTATACTTTTCAGTTCTTAGAACAGGCAAAAAACGTGATAGATTCAGAGTACTGTCTCACAGTAAGTGCACAGGAGTTTAGTAAATCTTCAGATTGATGTTATTGTTGCCATTGGAAATACGGTTCTTCCATGGAGTAATGAGGAAAGCATTTCATGGATCCACACATAGAAGGATGGAGAATAGAGGTAATGTAACTGAACAAGTGGGTTCTGCTACCTGCCCCAATAAAAGTTAATCTCATGAGGCACTGGTGCAAAAGGAAAGACATTTATTCAGGTGCCGCATTACCTGGGAGAATGGCAGGCTCTCATCTCAAAGATATCCCCACCCCCACCCACCCCGTTCCTGTTAAAGCCCATGGTTCTTGTAGGGATAGGAAGGAGAGGATTTATTTTCCCCCATCCAATTGTCTTGCTTGCTTTTGGCATGCTTGTGTCCTATCCGTTCATCTTAGAGTGCACTGGGCCCTATCTAGTCATCTTTCTAGATTTTGGTGCACTCACTCAGTGTACGAACCTCCCTCTGCAACATTTTGGCCAATGGGGGAGACTCTCTGGTACTCCTTGACTATCTACCATAACAGTAAGATTTATTGGAGCAAAAACTAAAGACTGCCCCCAGATGCCTGGTGTCTCATCCCCAACAGGTGGCTTGGAATAAATCCAGTCTCGGGGCTGCAAGCCTGCCCTTGTCCTCACCAAACCCAGGAGGACCAGGACCCAGAGATCAAGAACTGCTTTGTGTCTTATTTTCTCATCTGCACGTTTGCTGTCAGGGCGTGATGGCTTCCCAGCAGCAGGTGGTTCTGCACCTGGGTTCCCAGCTGTGCTCCAGCCATCACTGGGCTGCCATACTCAACCTGTGCTTGGAGCAGTGCTTGGACCCACACAGCTGCTATGGACAGAGAAGAAACGAACACAGGGGCTAAGGAAAGAAGGAATGCATGTGACCTAGACAGGCCTTTGTTCAACTTTGATTATATTACCTTGGGCTTGGGGAAGAACAGGCTTTCTTTGAAACTGAATAGTCATGTACCTAATCCTTTGCTGGTTTGTGCTGGCTCCTCCCCCTATCCAAACTTTTTTTCCTCAGGTTTTCCAGGCTAGACTCAACCTCTTATGTCATCATTTTGGCTTCTACTTTATGTGCCTCAAGTTGTACCTCATCATCTGATTTCTGTTGTGCATGGGTTTACTTCTCCCTGCATAATCTTGGCTCTTACTGTGCCTATGTTTAGCAAAGGGATTTCTCCTTTATTGTTTATTCCTCCACCGACACCCTGCCCTCTGCCCCAGGCCAGATGAGAAAACTGGTAAATTCCCAAGGGAGGCTGGAAAGCCACTCCTTCACTCCTCCACATGGAAAAAGGGATGTTAATCTCCTTAGTGGGGATTCAGCTGTCACCTGGGTTGTCTGAAGCTGTAATTTCTAGATTTAATCCTGAGTAAGTACAACTTCCAGACTTAGGCCCAGCCAGTCTAGCTCCCCTTTCTTTTGTTAATTCTTACCTGCCTAAACTAACATTATGAATACTGACTCTTCAGTTTATTGAGGACTGGATATGTCCTTGGAATATCTTCCAAAGTATATGCATATTGAAGAAAATTTAGAAAATACAGGCTTTTAAAAATAATATAACATCACTTACAGTCATTTTAGCTAGTCATAAATACTATTAATTTTTAAAGAATCATTATTTGTGATATTTTCCTTTTTTAGGTTATTATTCAATATATATATAAAACATGTACATTGCCTGTGTTTTATAAGAAAATTAGATAATGTTAAATACACAGTCCTGTATTTTGCTTTTCTAATAAGATGGTAAGAAGGACATTTTCAATTGGCCTCTACAATTAATAATGTATAGATGTACCATACCACCCTATTGTGAAATATTTATTTAAGTTGCAATTTTTACTTTTGTAAATATTGGTGGAATAAAAAGAATGCTATATTAATCTGCATTTTCGATTACATCTTCAGGATATATCAAGGTACATAGAGCCTTTGCTAGAAAGCTCAGTTGGTGAGAGTGCTTTCCTGATATGACAAGGTTGTGGGTTTGATCCTTGGTAACGGCTGATACAAGAAATAACCGATGAATGCATGAATAAGTGAAACAACAAATTGATGCTTCTTTCTTTTTTTCTTGCTTCCTCTCTCTCTCTCAAAAAAAAAGTGCATAAAGATTTTAAGGTCATCATTTTTAATGGAACGATTTTTCCAATTTCCAGGTATATCTACATATCTTATTTGCCAGTTTTTACATTAAGCATTTAATGAAGCTTATTTATCATACATATTTTCTCTGTGAGACATATAAGTCTTCTTGTACACAGGAACACTAGACAATAGTTCAGCCTTTGGGGACTATGTTATGTTTAGGGGACAATTTTCCATATTGTTTTATCATCACTTGAGGATACTTTGTTTTCATTGTCCTTTAGAGAGAGAGGGAGGGGGAAAAGGAGAAGATGGAGAAAGGGTGGGGAAGAGAGAGAGAGAGAAGCAAGAGAGAAACATTGATGTGAGAGAGAAACATTGATTCGTTCCCTTCTGGAATGTGCCCCTGCTGCGATCAAACCTGAAGGTGAAAAATGTGGCACTAAACCAACAAGGAAAAGAACACTTTTCTACAACATGAGAGCTGCCCACAAGAAGGCAGAGCTTCACTTGATTTGACCACAGTTGTAAATGTGCATATGTTGACTTAAAATTCTTGTTGCTCTTTGCATGTCCACAAATTACTGCAAAAGTGCCACAGAAGTTGATTTTAGGGTTACAAATAAATTTTATGAAGAAGAAGGTTAGTTCATAAATATGGAATTGATAAGCAATGAGGATTAACTCTTTTTCACAATATTTTTCTTATTTTTCAAATTATCTGTGGGTCTGACCATGTTAAATTAGGAATACTGATATTATTCATTTATATAAGCTCTTTGCCTTAAGGTTAAGAAAGCCAACCTTTTGTTATATATTTTTAAACATTTATTTTCTTCTTAATGTTTTATTATCTTTCAGTATTTCACACAGTGTTTCTTGGTGCCCAGTCATTATACATTTCATAGGCTATTGCTTTATTGCTTTATTCTCTTACCATTTTTTAAATTGTTGTTGTACTTTAAAAGGACCTATCCAAACTAAGAGAAAAGAAATGGGTCTTCACACCATCTTCTAATTAGTATGGTTTCCTTTTTTTGCTGTTTGATTTCATCATTGATATGGATTTTGTCATTGTAAGGTATGACATGAAAAATCTATAAATTTGCTGCTTGTTAAATAATTTAATCTATTGTCTCAGTGCCATTTATTGCGTAACACGTTTGCCATATGGATTTATGAAGCTGCAGTATCTTTAGTGCATTAATTTCCTTTTGCTGCTAAAGGAAATTACCACAAACTTAGTGAATTATTAACACACATTTTTTATCTTACAGTTCTGTAAACCAGAAATCCAGCATAGGTCTTATTGGGCTAATATGAAGGTATCTTCAAGGCTATGTTAATTTCTGGATTCCTTAGGGAATAATCTGTTCCTTTGCCGTTTCCAGCTTCTAGAGCATGGTCACATATCTTTATTCAGGGTCCCTTTCCTCCATCTGCAAAGCCAGCAACAGTGAGTCAAGTCCTTTTCATGTTACATTGATCAGCCTCTTCTATCATAGCATCTCTTTCACAGCTAAGAAAAGTTCTCTGCTTTGAAGGACTCATTTGATTGCTCCCATCTGTTGAATCCAGTTATAAAAGAAATGTTTTAACAATCCCCTCTGAACTTCAACAAAAACAAGTCACAAGAATTCCTCTATGTAAGTAAAATAGCCACTTAGTTTTTTTAATGGACATGAATGTAAAATCCTTTTTTCAAATTATTTTTATTGTTCAAGTACAGTTATCTCCATTTTGCCTCCACCACTTTCCCTGCAGTAAATGGATTTAAAATGAAAAACTGATCTAGCTAAAATACAATGATATTTACTATAGTATTAGAATTGATAAATTCAGGGAAAAAAAAGATGGCAGAGTAGTGAATGGGAGTCATGCTGACCTCTTTCCAAGACCAAACTGGAATTGCAACTAAATAGTGGAGAACTCACCTGGAAAACAATGGAATGATAGAGGGAGAGGAATCTTGGAGGTGTGGACAGACAGTGGATTCAACTCTCACACATCCCAATGGGTGAGAAGTGCAGTGGAGGCTCAAGAGGGTGGGCTGGGTACCCACGGGAACCAGCAGCAGAGGGACATTGAAACGGCCAGTTGGATCCCCCTGAGAAGAACAGGGTCTGAACCATAAACAGGGACCCGTAGACTACAGCATCTGAAACCAGGAAAACACAAGGACAAAACGCAACCCCGAAAAGCTTAGGGGCGCTCTCTGCCAGAGACAGGTGGCTGGAGATGCAAAGAGACATTTAAAGGGCGAACACAAAAATTTGCAGGGGCAGCTGCCTTCCTTGATCTCTGGGTAGAGGCGGCAGGTGAGTGGGCTGGTGCCTGAGGAAAGATTGGTGAGGAAAACTTTGTGAAGAGAACTGAGACGGTCGCCAGCGGAGCCCCAGACATAACTCACCTCCCACTCTGCAGCTACCACCTCGCCCAGGAATAAGAGAATCAATTATCCTGCCTTTTGCGTGCTCTGCACATAGCTTGTGGGTGTGTGGGCTAGGGGCTGAGTGCAGACTGGCTGGAAGAAATAGAGGATTCCTGGCCAAAGGGGACACACAGCTGCATAGAGACCCTTGAGGAGAGACTGGAGATGGAGGGGTTGGGGAAAGAACTGGAGGATTATCTGAGATCCCTGGAGCAGAGTCCCTCCTTATTCCGTAGTCCCCATTGGCGCCAGCAGGCCGTGTCCCCAAAGAGGCAGAAGGGGGCGAGGGAGCCAGAAGGCTTGCAATTATGGTCCGCAGAAATATGGATCCTTAGCCGAAGGGGTCACAAAGCTGCCCAGAGACCCTGGAGGAGAGACTGGAGACAGAATTAACTGGAGAGTCCCAGAGCCAAAAGTAGGGAAAGCACACAATAGAAGACACTAAACTGACCAGTGCCAGGGTGCGCGCCAGGCTGGGCACAGGCGTGTGCGCCAGGTAGGACGAATAAGCCTCCCCTCGCCCCTCATCCCCTGCTGGGGAAAGCATGCGCAACCAGGCTGGCGGGAGATCCTGCCAGGACCCAGGAGTGCGTTCAAGGAGCCGGCATGAGAGTGCAGAGCGATCCACAGATATAGTGGATCCCTGGCCAAAGGGGTCACAGAGCGGCCCAAAGCAGGAGTCAGACACAGACAGTAGATTCCTGGAAGGCTCAAACAAATGACCCAAGGTCATATAGGGTCAATAACTGACATCGGCAGAGGCAGGCCCAGAAAAAAAGTAAAGAAAAATAAATAAATAAATAAATAAATAAATAAAAGACCTGCCTACTACCATAGAAGTTTAATTCACAAAGTCAGGAAATCTAGATGGGTCATTTGAAGGAGAAGCAAAAATAAATAAATAAATAAATAAAAAATAATAGACTTTTACAAAAATGGGAAGAAAAAGAAGTTCCCCCCAAATGAGTGGAAAAGGGGACTCCCCACAGAGAGAGCTAAATGAAATAGAGTCAAGGGAACTATCAGACATGGAATTCAAAACAATGGTTCTAAGGAAGCTCAATGAGCTCAGCCAGCTCAAAGAGAACTATGAGAAACTGCAGAGAAACTATCAGGATCTTACAGCAAACTATAGCAACCTGGAAAAGGACATAGAAACTATCAAGAAGACACAAGAGGATATGAAGAATAACATTTCTGAATTGAAGAACACAGTGGAAGGAATCCAAAGCAGGCTGGATGAAGCTAAGGATCAAATCAGTGAGATGGAGGATAAGGTAGAAAAAAGCTCCCAGAAACAACAAGAAATGGAAAAAAGACTCAAAAAGAATGAAGAGGTATTGAGGGAAATGCAGGACAACCTGAAACGCAATAATATCCACATAATACAGATACCAGAAGGAGAAGAAGAGGAGCAAGGGATAGAGAACCTCTGAAAAAGTAATGATGGAAAATTTCCCTAATTTGAGGAGAGAAAATGTCTCATGGATCCAGGAAGCACAGAGGGCCCCATTCAAGAGGGACTCAAGGAGGCCTACTCAAAGACACATCATCATTAAAATGACAACAATCAAAGACAAAGAGAGAATCCTCAAGGCAGCAAGGGAGAAGGAGAAAGTAACATACAAGGGGGCCCCAATACGCCTAGGAGCTGACTTCTCGACAGAAACACTACAAGCCAGAAGGGAATGGCAACAAATATTCCAAGTCATGAAAAATGAGGGCCTACAACCAAGGCTGCTCTACCCAGCAAGGCTCTCAATTAAAATAGAAGGTGAAATAAGGGGTTTCCCAGACAAAAGAAGGCTAAAAGAATACATCTCTATCAAACCAGCACTCCAAGATATGCTAAAGGGACTGGTTTAAGAAGATGAAGGAAAATAATGAGAAAGAAAAACACAGGTACAAAGAGAAAAAAAGAATATGTTTCTATCAGTAATAACTCTCAATGTAAATGGACTAAATGCCCCAATCAAAAGACACAGGATAGCCAAATGAATAAGAAAACATGACCCACACATATGCTGCCTACAAGAGACCCACCTCAGAGCAAAAGACCTACACAGATTGAAAGTAAAGGGATGGAAAAAATATTCCAAGTAAACGGACAAGAGAAGAAAGCAGGGGTAGCAATACTTATATCAGACAAAATAGATTGCAAACAAAGGCCATAAAAAGAGACCCAGAGGGACACTTTATAATACTTAAAGGAAGACTCCATCAAGAAGACATAAACATTGTAAACTTATATGCACCCAACATAGCAGCACCCAAATATATAAGGAAAATCTTGGACAACTTCAAAAAAGATATAGACAGCAACACACTGATAGTAGGGGATTTTTAACACCCCACTGTCAGAAGTGCACAGATCTTCCAAACAAAACATCAACAAGGATATTGTGGAGCTGAATGATGCCCTGAATCAAATAGACTTAGCTGACATATATAGAACCTTACATCCCAAAGAAGAAAAATACACATTCTTTTCAAATGCTCATGGAAGTTTTTCAAAGATAGTCCACATGATAGGACACAAAGCAAGCCTCAACAAATTCAGGAAAATTGAAATAATACCAAATTTTTTCTCAGACCACAAGGGCTTGAAACTGGAAATCAACCTCAAAAAGAAACTTCAAAAATTTGCAAACTCATGGCGACTGAACAGTAGACTATTAAACAATGAATGGGTCAATAATGAGATAAGAGAAGAAATCAAAAAATTTCTAGAAACAAATGAAAATGAACAGACAACTGTCCAAAACCTATGGGACACAGCAAAGGCGGTCCTGAGAGGGAAGGTCATAGCAATACAGGCCTACCTAAAAAAGATAGAAACATTTCAAATAAAAGACCTAACACTACAACTTCAAGAAGTGGAGAAACAACAACAAATAAATCCCAGAGCAAGTAGAAGGAAGGAAATAGTCAAGATGAGAGCAGAACTGAATGACATAGAGACAAAAAGGACAATTCAGAGGATCAACCAATCCAGCAGCTGGTTCTTTGAAAAGATAAATAAAATCGACAAGCCTTTAAGCAGACTCATCAAGACAGAAAGGGAGAGAACCCAAATTAATAATATCAGAAATGAAAGAGGAGAAATAACAACTGATACCACAGAAATACAAAGGATTGTCAGAAACTACTATGAACAATTATATGCCAAGAAAATTGAAAACCTTGAAGAAATGGATGCATTTCTAGAAAAGTATAATCTTCCAACACTGAAGGAGGAAGAAACAGAAAGCTTGAACAGACCGATAACAGCTGGGGAAATGGAAGCAGTCATCAAGAAACTCCTGGCACACAAAAGCCCTGGGCCAGACGGTTTCACAGGAGAATTTTACAAAAACATTTAAGGAAGAGCTAACCCCTGTACTTCTCAGTCTATTCCAAAAAATCCAAGAGGAGGGAAGACTCCCAGACTCTCTCTATGAGGCCAGCATCACCTTAATCCCAAAACCAGATAAAGACCCTACGAAGAAGGAAAATTACAGGACAATTTCGCTGATGAACATAGATGCTAAAATCCTCAACAAAATATTGGCAAACCGCATCCAGCAATACATTCAAAAGATTATCCACCACGATCAAGTGGGATTCATCCCAGGGATGCAGGGATGGTTCAATATGCGCAAGTCAATAAATGTAATACATCACATAAATAAAAGGAAAGATAAAAACCACATGATCATCTCGATAGATGCAGAAAAAGCATTCGATAAGGTACAGCACCCATTTATGATCAAAACACTCAGAAAAATTGGAATAAATGGGGCATTCCTTAATGTAATAAAGGCCATATATGAAAAACCTACAGCCAACATCATACTCAATGGGCAAAATCTAAAAGCTTTCCCACTAAGATTAGGAACACGACATGGATATCCGCTTTCACCACTTTCTTCACATGGTATTGCAAATCCTAGTCACAGCGGTCAGAGAAGAAAAAGAAATAAAAGACATCCAAATAGGGAAAGGAGGAAGTAAAACTATCATTGTTTTCAGATGACATGATAGTGTACGTAGAAAACCCTGTAGACTCCGCCAGAAAGCTACTCAACCTAATAAGTGAAATTGGCAAAACAGCAGGATACAAAGTCAATATTCAGAAATCAAAGGCATTTTTGTACACTAGTAATGAAATAGAAGAAGAAGAAATCAGAAAAAAAATACCATTTGGTATAGCAACAAGAAACCTAAAGTACCGAGGAATGAATTTAACCAAGGAGGTAAAAGACCTGCATGCAGAAAACTATACAACATTGAAGAAAGAAATTAAGGAAGACACAAATAAATGGAAGCATATACCTTGTTCATGGATTGGAAGAATTAACATCATCGAAATGTCCATACTACCCAAAGAAATTTATAGATTCAACTCAATCCCTATTAAGATACCAATGACATATTTCACAGAAATAGAACAGACAGTTCAAAAATTTATATGGAACCATAAACCACCCCAAATAGCTGCAGCAATTTTGAGAAAGAAAAACAAAGTAGGAGGGATCACAATACTGGACATCAAACTCTACTACAAAGCCACTATACTCAAAACAATGTGGTACTGGCACAAGAACAGACCCATAGACCAGTGGAACAGAATAGAAAGCCCAGAAATAAGCCCAGGTCTCTATGGGCATCTAATATTTGACAAAGGGGGCAGAAGCATAAAATGGAGTAATAATAGCCTCTTCAAATGGTATTGGGAGAGCTGGAGGCTACATGCAAAAAATTGAAATAGGATCATCAGCTGACACCATACACAAAAATAAACTCAAGATGGATAAAGACTTAAATACAAGTCGCAACACCATCAAAGTCCTAGAAGAGAACGTTGGCAGGAAACTCTCAGATATCCCACGCAACAATTTTTTCACTGATATGTCTCCTAAAGCAAGGGATATAAAGGAAAGAAAAAAACCAGTGGGACCTCATCAAAATAAGAAGCTTCTGTATGGCTAAAGAAAACATCAGGAAAATGAAAAGGGAGCCAACCATATGGGAAAATATATTCACTAATGATACATCAGATAGAGGTTTGATCTCCAAGATATATAAAGAACTCACTGGACTCCACTCCAAGAAGACAAATGATCCAATAAAAAAATGGGCAAAGGACCTGGGCAGATACTTTTCCAAGGAAGAGATACAGAGGACCCAGAGACATTTGAGAGGATGCTCAGCATCACTAGCCATCAGAGAAATGCAGATCAAAACCACCATGAGATACCACCTCACACCGGTCAGAATGACCATTATAAACAGATCAACAAACAACAGGTGCTGGCAAGGCTGTGGAGAAAAGGGAACCCTAGTACACTGTTAGTGGGAATGCAGACTAATGCAGCCATTGTGGAAAGCAGTGTGGAATTTCCTCAAAAAGCTGAAAATGGTACTGCCTTTTGATCCAGTGATTCCCCTGCTGGGACTATACCCTAAGAATACCAAAATGCCAATACAAAAGAACCTATGCACCCCAATGTTCATAGCAGCACAATTTACAATAGCCAAGTGTTGGAAGCAACCTAAATGCCCATCAGTAGATGACTGGATCAAAAAACCATGGTACATTTACACAATGGAATACTACGCAGCAGAAAGAAAAAAAGAACTACTAAACTTCGCGACAGCATGGATGGAATTGGTGAGCATTATGCTAAGCGAAATAAGCCAGGGGGCGAAAGACAAATACCATATGATCTCACCTATAAGTGGAACGTAATCAACAAAACAAAGATGCAAGGAAAATAAGACCAGCAACACTTAAAGGAAAAGAAACCAACAGAGACAAGAGGGAAGGAGGGAGGGGTAAGCGGGGGGGCGGGGGGAGCGGGGGAAGGAAGGGAAAGGGCAAGTCAAGGAACATATAGCAAGGACTCATGGACAAAACCAAAGGGGA
Organism: Pteronotus mesoamericanus; assembly: GCF_021234165.1. NCBI lineage: Eukaryota > Metazoa > Chordata > Mammalia > Chiroptera > Mormoopidae > Pteronotus > Pteronotus mesoamericanus. The sequence continues at coordinate 63,270,820 of NW_026555329.1, read as the reverse complement.
AGGATTGAGGGAGGGAGAGAGGGTAGGGGGCAAGGGAAAGTGGTGAGGGTTAGGCAGAGACAAATGTATTTGAAAAAAAAAAGTAATTAATTTAAAAAAATTGGTAAATCCAGTAATTTTCTAGTCAACTGGGATTAAGCAGTTATTTAGAGATTTCCTGGGACCAAAAAAACAAAACAAAACAGAACAAAAACCCACATGTTTTTAGATTTTAACCAAAATATTAAAGATACCATGACAATATGTGGTCTAAGTGTTTTAGTGTTTGTGTTTAATGATATATAAAAAATAAGTTTTTTCTGCTGTTACTCTGGTGAAGAAATAGGGTCACATATAACACAAGACATTAGATCTAGATGAATTTTTAACTTTAATGATCAACTCAGCTGGAGATTTATCTAAAATATCACTCTTAAACCTCCAGGACCTCTAAAGAATGTCTCTCTCCTGGTAACTGATTGTAATTATATTACAAACAGAGTTTTGAGTGCTGAAGAAGGTGACAAGCTCAAACAGAAAATTAAAAAAAGGTTGAATGAAAAATCACGAAGGATGATTTTTAAGCTTAGAAATTTTAACCTTATACCAACTCTCTTCGTGTTTGTTTTTATTTGGGGGTTATATAATTATTGACAAAGTAGACAGAGGATGTTATCACAGAATCAGCAGTATTTTAAATTAAATAAAGTATACTTCAAATTGTTCATGTCAAATATGAGACACTTAGGAAGAAAAAAAAACAAAACCACATATATACAGGATTATGTATGTGAAGTTTTTCACCCACTTTGAGTGAAGTTACTAAGCATTAGACAGAATATGCCTGTTTCACTTTTCAGATTGCAAGCTGAGAAATATCTTTGTGATATTTTTCTCTCTTCTCTATTGTCTTCTACATCTATATTTATTCACCACTGGTAATTTGCTATAGACTTAGCAAATTGAACTAGATTTATTTTCTTTGGTGTTCTTTCCTATTTGCTTTGTCTTTTAAACTAATTTCTTTTTTCCTCTATTGTAAAGAAAAAACAAATACATTTAGTTTATGCTTGTTATCTGGTTATGATTAAGCTGGTCCTAAGCAAAATTTATTTTATCTTTATTAAAAATATGTCTATGACTTTTGGACCTCTGTCTATAAGTTAATCATTTAATTCATCAGAATAAATAATAATGCATTCCTTGAAGCTCTTTCCTTAATGTCACCTAGGAAATGCATCATCTAAGAAATTAGAAACAATCCATTAAAATAAGCCTTAACAGAGGTTTACGCTGCTAATTAGAATTGGACTGGCTCCATCACAGCTATCTCAAAATTGTAAACTTGCTCAAGGGAAATGTCATCTTTAGAACAAGGGTGCAAAATGTGGAATATTTTAATTTTCTGTGAGTTTCCATTTTGTTCTTGTTCAGAACACATAGGCTTCTTATGCATAGTGAAATAACTAGAAAACTAAGGTCTCCCAGTGGGTATGTGACAACATGTTCTACCAGCAGCTCTCTCTCGCTCTTTTTTTTTTTTTAAGTTATTGATTTTAGAGAGAGCAACATTGATTTGTTGTTCCACTTATTTATGCATTCATTGGTTGTTTCCTGTATGTGCCCTGACCAAGGATCGAATCTGCAACCTTGGCGTATCAGGACACACTCTAACCCAGAGGTCGCCAACCTCTGCGCCACGGTTGGATACCAGTCTGAGTCTCTTAGGAACCGGGCCACACAGCAGGAAGTGAGCTTGAATGTAATGAACTTGAATCATACTGAAACCATTTCCCATGCCCTCCTCCATCAAAAATCATTTTCTATGAAACCACTCCCTGGTGCCAAAAAGGTTGGGGGCCATTACTCTAACCAATTGCCGATAGGGCACTCAGTGTGCTAACCTATGATGTAGTCGAGGAGCCATGATAGCAGTCAAATATGCAGAGGTAACTGATCTTTCTAAAATAACTATTGAAATTATAATCTTAACTAGCTGCATAAAGATTTACTTGAAACAATTGCTGTCTCTTTAGTTCTGAGATCAACAATCCATGCACAGTAATTGACACAAAAATCTACTAATTACCCTTCCTTCTCAGATTCTTTATTATCCCTCCTGAAATCTCCCCATCTTCAAGCTGTGGAGATTTGGGTAGATAAGAATTAATGAAATTTAACTAAAGTCTTTTTTTAAAGAGAAAGAGCAGGTGAGAAAGAGAAAGTGCTTCCCCATAAAATCCTATAAATATCAACTTTGGAATTAACTTATGTTCCATTAAATTTATTATGAGGGAATGACTCAAACGTTCACAAGACATTTCTAAAAATGAAATGGAAATGTAAGATCTGTTACCGTTGGTTGTAGACAAGAGCACTCATTGTGTGGTAACAGCTGGCATTGTATAAAGATTAAATAAGATTTTATGATTTTATGATTAGTATGCAAATTTTTAGAGACTAAATACAGATTTATTATTTCAATATTAAACTATTCTCAAATAGCTTGCAATTTATTTTCATCAACTTTTTTAAAGTATCTTTAATATACATTATTAGGCTCAGTCCTTATTCAGCTATGATTATCTCTTAACTCATTGGTATATTTATATATTTTTGGAGTTAATTTCGAAGAAATCTTCAGGTAATATTTTTTTCTTTTAAATTGCATGAAGTATTTGGTAGTTTTAAATCTCAGTTTTTTAAAAATTTGCCATAATGTTTAGCAACTGTTCTATCATCATAGCATTATTATTAATGTTAGTAATAATAAGATATAAAAACTAACATTCTTAGAGTAGTTGTAGGTTACAAAAAAGTTTGTAATTGTCCTATGAAAAATATATCTGTTTTCATGTCATGAAAAATGATCTGTTATATCAATATAAAAGAAACTCAATATCTTTAATATTTATTTTTAAGTTTCACTTAATTTTATTTAACTGAAAATCTTATATGAATGAAGTACAGTTAATGTAAGGAAGCTTTAATAAACAATTTAAGAGAAAAAAATAAAGAACCAGCAACTCAATTCTGGTTGTTTCTAGACTTTCTTCTTATGACCAGCTGTTCTTTACATAGCTGCAGTTATATGAGGTACATTTTTTTAATTTTGCCTTTTAATTTACCGTTATATAAAAATCCTAGTCTAACCTGGAAAAGACCTTTTATAAGATAGGAAGAGAGCCATGACTGTTAAGCATATTTTTTAAAAATCTTGTCTAATCAACATAAGGAATTGTAAACTACTATATGAATATTTCTTAGAATATTTCTTGCTATCAATTTTAAAAACAATTTATAATTATCATTCCTAACCATGGACAAAATCCAGAGAAACAAACTTTCTCACACATTGCAAAAGAGAAGGAGCATAAATGGTTACAACAGTTTTGGAAAGCACTATGGAAATATGTTACAAGATGTAAACACATTCATATTGTTTGGCCCAATAATTCTCCTGGGAAATAATCTCAGGGAAACAATAAAGAAAAAAAAGAATAGAGGTAAAAACATGCATTTCAAAATCTTTTTGAGTATAAAAAATTAGAAAATAGTGTAAATGCTGAGTAACATAAATATGCTAAACAACTTGTGGTCAATTGCCTCAGTTTAATGATATGCACTGATTTAAAATGTTTAACCACAATATTTTTTTTTTTTTGGATGTGGAAAATTTTTTTTTGAATTATTTCTCTATGCTTCCCTTGCATAGGTTCTTTTCCATGTTTTTGCTTCATCCTCGGAGAGACTCCCTCTCTTACTTAGGGACTTAATCAGGACAACTCAACTGGTTTCTTTCTGAATTAGTCTAGTGAGCCAGGGAGGATTGAGATCGGAGTTCCAGGAGCTGAGGACAAACCAGTACCTCTACACTCACTGTAAAGCTGCTGTGTAATGGGGACAGAGTGTCACCAGACACTGGGGACACAAGCAACCACAGTTTGAAAAGAGATCTGGAGTACTGTAGGAATGTAATTGTCATGTGGCTGATGGTAAATAAAGAAAAAAGGAATAAGAATTCAATAGCATTTGTTAAACTTCTGAAATGAATTCATTTTTATCTCATCAACAACCTAGCAATACTGGTACCTTTATCAATATTTTACAAATGGGAATACTGAGGCTTATTGAGTAGAATTAATTAATTTGCTCAAGGTTAGAGACATTGGCATTTTAAACCAGCTTTAAACTATAAATCCTATACTTACTCTGTGGATCATGTTACTTTACCACTTTTAGCAACAAGTAGTCATAGGATGATTTCTTTTTAACAAACTTCTTAAATAGCTAATCTGAGTTTTATTTTTTTATTGAGGCATTCAGGGGTGGCCAACCTTTTGTTGTCTCCAGGCCACACTGGAAGAAGAGTTGTCTTGGGCCACACATTAAACACATAAAAACTAAAGAAAACTGATGAGCAAAAAAAAAAAAAGGTTTTAAGTAAATTTACAATTTTGTGTTGGGCCACATTCATAGCCATCCTGGGGCACATGTGGCCCGTGGGCTGCAGGTAAGACACCCCTAAGTTTAACAGCGTGGGAAGAAATATAAAACGTACAATTTAAAATAAAATTTTTGTGAAAATAATTGGATAGTGGAGGTTGTGTTACAGTCCCTGGAGAGACTGAGGGATAAGATTATGGGGACTTTATATAATAAAATCACCCGCATGGTAGCCATAGGCCCTTGGCTGTGCAGAGTGGCATCTCCTGTACAAGTGAGTAGCAGGAGCATGGCCGGAAATTGTTCCCCTCACCTGGAAGAGGAACAATCAGCAGGAGAGCACGGATATGAAAGTGACGACATGAAGACATCATTAATGAACATTCCAGAGGATGTCTGAAGCATTCTTACTCAAAGGATATTTTGCTGTCAAAACGATATTTTTAAAATTGATGTAGACAAACTCTAATGTTGTAAATGTCATATATAGAATACTTATACAATGGTTTATTAACATGGAGCTAACCAGAGAAAGATAAATACCACATGATTTCACCCATATGTGGAATCTAATGAACAAACTGAACTGACAAGCAAAAGTAGATAGAGAGCAGGATGAGAGCTAAGGAGTGGGGACGGGGGAGGAACGGTTGAGGAAAAGGGACTCATGGACACGGACACCAACGTGGTGTTTGCAGGGTGGGGGACATAGGGAGACTAAATGGCAATGGAAAAAATGCAAGAAAAACAAACAAACAAATTTAAGTTTAAAAAATTAAAAAAATAAAATGAAGCTAACCCAAAGACAAGTCACAATGCATGTGTATATTTCAATGTATGATACATATGTCAAGTGTCTGAATTTTTAAAAGCCATTAAGTACATGATACAAATACATGCTTTTTAAAAATAAGTTATTTTTATAATATATACCTCAAACTCCAGGTCTATAGCCACGTCAAGGCTGTGATCTAGTTTGCTGTAGAAATATTTGTGACATTAGCAGTTAGGTAATTTCATTATGTTTCTGTTTCTTACAGGTAAATGGATATAGTTGTGCTGGATTATGTCTAAATATTTCTCTGGTTCTGAATGGCTATTGTTCAATAATTTTACCTAAACAAATAATTCTTCCAGTAGAGTGTGCACATTTTGTTCTGAAGTGTACTCATAAATAAGTGATAATTGATTTAACAACTATTGAGTTTCTACTCAGTGGAAGCATTAGGGATGCAGTGGTCAACAAGAAATATGGACTCTATTTCTTTATTAACATACTCTCTGAGGTATAATAGGTAGTAAAATTTATTTTTATTTCAATCTCTATCTTTAACCCTAGAAGAATTACACTCTGCTTCCTACCTGTAGCATGGGTTTATGTATGTACATGTAAACTTTCTGGGCATTTTTTTCTTGATACCTCTATGTTCTCATGTTTATAAAAAAGTTTAGTAGGACCCAGCCTTTTCATTTTCATGTTTGAAAAATCTAATGTCACCCAAATCAGAATTAACAGTTTCTCTTCCAATATAATGGTAATCTTGCCACACCTCCCCGTTGCCCTGTGTCTGATTCTTTGGCTTCCAGGCACAGCTCCCCACCTACTGTGCGCTGCCAGTGGTCGGGGTGGTGGTTGGGAAACAGCTCTTGGAGAAGGAGTCATTTCAGCTTCATGTCATAGAAAAAGAAAGCAGTGTGAGGAATCGTTTTGGCTCATAAATTGGACGACCAGAATATAGATATGTTTTCTCTGCTCCTACCATGATGTAATGCTTTTCTATTAATAGTCAATATTTATAGAGTTCAAAGATTTTAAGTAATACAATATATTTTCATTTCTTTCATAAATTAAAAGACTGAGTACCCTGGAGCCGGCGTGTTAGTGTGACCCAGTAGCCTGAGCTGTATTTAGCTAGAGGGGGTCGAGTTAAGTCCCCGTCATTAAATTCCCTGCCACTCACTAATGGATTATACTGGGTTCGTTTTGCTTAAAAGATTTCTCTCGTTGGCATTTGAGATTTGAATGTTAGCCTACAGGCGCGAGAAACTGCAAGTTCCTTAGTATGTATTTCAGTTTGGATTTTTATTTATGAACATTGGTACCTGGTCTAACAAATTTAGCCATAGCAATTTGATAAAGGTAGTGCCCAGTTTCCAGAAGCTGCAGGAGAGCAGAAAACCTGGCTCTGAAGCTATCGCATCAAGAACAACCAGCCGCATCGCTGCCCTGTGCCGATCCCACGAGCTGCTATGCAGGCACCACCGCAGCACTGTGTCGGGAGACCCAATGGTGTCGCTGGGCTTCCGGGGTCACGTGGAAATCCTCTCATTTTTTTACAACACACCACCACCCTCTCCAGCAATATTGAATCTGCTCAACACAACTGTCTTCCAATTCCTTTTTTATTTTTTATTTTTTGAGCAATTCTTTCAAGGTTTGTAAATCACAAACCTATATTATAGCTTTAAGCAAGGCTGGAGAGGCAAATTCTGGCTTCTACCTGTGTGTGATGGGACTTAGAGAATAGAAAATCAACAAAATATCTGAAGTGTGTTCAAAAGATACTTGGCATTGATATGGGTGACTGTTTAAATGGTTTACCTAAAGCATTTAAAACTTGAGGTGAGCTGCCCTAGAAAAGATGAAATTCAAAACCACTTCTCTTTTGCCCCAATCCATTATTTAATCCATGTTTTTAGTTCTATATTTATACAAAGCTCCAATCCTAAGGCAAGAATCTGATATGGTAGAACTTCTAGGATATGGTAGTAAGACTTATTTTTTATTAAATCTCCATTTAAAAACAAGAATTTATCAAAACGTGTATTCAATGCTTCCTGCACATAAACTTGGATATAACCAGAAGACAATGTTGATAAAAGAAAAAAATCCTGATATGATACTATTAGGTCAGGGAAAATACATAAAGTTAACAAAGAATGCCGTTCCCTTCCTCTCTATAGCACAAATATCTTTTTCTAGGATTTACATTTCATGAGACCACAAAATTTGTCCCATGAGTACTACTTAGCTTTGAGGGCTTAGTTTTTCCATTAGCAATTGAATTATTCTGATAAATAATAACAACAATGCATTGTGTGTCTATGTGTATTTTGGATGAGTGAATGCTCTTAATAACAGGCTTTCAGACCATCAAAATAGTTACAGAAAGCTGAGCTGAAATAGTTTCCACATCCTCAATCATATTACATTATTTTCACATTGTAATGAGATACATAAAATGTCCTCTTTCTTTTGCCATCATAAGTAGAGGTATCAATTATCTGAAATGTAATTTAATTTCTTTTGTGTGTCAGGCCAATAGAAAAGGAGGGATACATATGGGAAAAGAATAGCCATAATCAAGAAATCATAATTACATTCAGAGCTCTAGTCTAAGTAGCTTGTTCAGGCTTTTGTTTGTCTTCATCTAATTATATGACTTACAAAAGTAGTGATTAAATGAATAAATAAATGATCTTTTCATACTATTTGATCACTGCTCAGTGAAGGCCAAAGAAACAGAGGCAGCGGGCAGAGGGCTGGGGGTAGAGGATTGACTCAGAGCAACAGATCTGAAATAAAAGTGAGACAGGAAAGAGCCCAGACAAGGGCAAATTGAGTGTCAGAGATCAGCCACTTCCTTTGCCTTATTTTGTTACAAAATGTGTAAAAGGAAAGAAATGACTGAAAAAGAATAATCTCTTTCTGTGAGTATTGGGACAACCAGCCTCCGTTAGAAATGTGTTTTCTTTGTAATTTCATGCACAGAGAATTTGTAAAGATGGGGATACTTGAAGATACCACAGTTGAAATTATGAGAGTTATACTATTTTGAAAGCATGATTGGATAGGGTAGGTCATGGGTGGAGTATATATTAGTGCAAAGAAGATTTGATATGCTGTGCCACACTTTATGAATATTAATATGATGAACCCTAATTACATTAGGATTTCAATGGAAGCAGAGAATGCACATTGTGGTAGGTAAAGAGGAATGATAATATTTGTCAATTTAGTAGTTAACCTCTTATGATGGAGTCTTATGTTCGAGGATATAAAGGACCCTGGGAAGATTAACTCAATTTGCATGGAGGGGTTATAGAAGATCTTAAGAGAAAGGAATATTTGGGTTGAAACTTAAGAGGACAATGAGAAATATATATTAGTTAATATGGAAGGCAACTCATTTTTCTGAGTGGGTATTGCTATTTGGGTTTTCTGTAAAGGCAACTCTAAAACAGAACAGCTTGCAGAATGTTTATTATGGAGGTGCTCTTGAGATCAAACCCTATGGAAGCAAAACAAGGAGGCAGAATAGATATAGGGTGAAATCAAGATGGAGGCACAAACATAAGTTTGGTCTATTCCATGGGGAGCTCTGGCACTAGAACGGACTTTCAGAGTTGCCTTGAGTTAGGCTGAGATGACCATGCCTTTATACTCCTCATGCCAATCAGTCATTTGCATAAGTGTCACTCCAAGAGAGGGCAATCCCTTTACAAAAGGTAAGTGAATTAGGGACTGACATCTAAATGGTAGTGGCTGACCACACTCCCAGCAGCTGGGCTACAGGTTCTGCAATGAAAAGGAATTGGGGCATATAACAATGACCATGACGGAGGCGATATGAATGGAGGTTTTTGCTCCATGGAGTAGGTTTCGAATATGATAATGGGAAAACTTGTTGGATGTAATACATATTCTGGAAATGTTCAGGGAATTGAGGTGTAGCAAAGGTTGTTTTCCTTGCCGGAGGGTCTCCAGTCCTGTTACCCCTCTAGGACAGCATCAGTGATCTGAGAAGTTCTAAGCAGCAGACTGCGGGAAGTGGTTCAGGCTGGTGAACAAGAAAATTCAGCAGAATATGCAGGACATAGCAATGAGAATGTGTCTTCAGCTGTGGAGCAATGGCCCGTATCAGTTCTTGTGAAAGGCAAGACAGCCTATAGTTTCCGCAGGAACCATATGACTAGAAATATAAAATGGAATGTGTATAAAGGACCTATGGTAAGAGACAAGGCAGAGATTGACTGAGGATGGGCAGGTCAGGAAAGAGTAATGGGGAAAAAAATTGGGACAAATGTAGTTGAACAACAATAAAAAAGAAAAAGAAATATACAGTGTGTTGGCAAAATAATGATTACTAAAGATACCCATATCCTAATTCCCAGAACCTATGAATATGGTACCTAAGATGGCAAAATGGACTCATTATGAGTCTCAACCCTGTGATGGGAAGCGATCATTCATTATATGGGTGAGTCCAGTGTAATTACAATAGTTCTCAAAAGTAGAAGCACACATGAGAGAAGGTCAGAGTAATACAATGTGAGAAAAGCTGTCATTGCTGGCTTGGAAGATATAAGAAGGCTGTCAGCTAAAGAACCTGGGAAACTGCTAATAGAAGCTGGAATAAGCAAAGAAACAGATCTGATCCAGAACATACAGAAAGCAATGCAGCTGCCAACACTTTTATTTTAGCCTGATAAGACCCTTGTCATACCTCTGACCAACAGAATTGTAAGATAGGAAATCTGTGTTGTTTTAAGCCATTACATTTGTGGTAATTCATTATAGCAACAATAGAAAATTAATACAGAAAATACAGAAGATATGTTAGAAGTTAGATTTTAATAACTGATAAGTTTAACAACTAAGGTGAAAAATACAAAGAAGCAGCCAAAATAAGAAGACAAGGAAACAGACCCCTATGTGAAAGAACAAGATGATTCTCCAGGAGAAGAACTAGATGAAACCAAGGCAAGCAATTTATCAGATGGGGAATGTAGAGTAATGATTATAAGGATACTCAATAGTATAAAAAAGACATAGGAACCATGAGAAAGGACCAGTCAGAAATAAAGAATGCAATATCTGAAATCAGTAATACACTGGAAGGAATAAACAGTAGGTTAGATGAAACTGATGACTGAATCACTGATTTGGAAGACAAAGTAGGAAAAAACACCCAGGCAGAGCAGCAAAAAGAAAAAAGAAATAAAAAAATAAGGAGAGCTTAACAAACATTTTGCACAACATCCACATCATGGGAATACCACAAGGAGAAGAGAATGAGCAAGGGATTGAGAACCTATTTGAAGAAATAATGACCAAAAACTTCCTTAATCTGGTTAAGGAAAAAGACACACAAGTTCAGGAAGCTCAGAGAATCCCAAGCAAGTTGGATCCAAGCAAAGAGGCCCACACCAAGACACATCATAATTAAAATGAGAAGGTATAAAGACGAGGAGAGAATCCGAAAAGCCTCAAGAGAAAAGCATGTAGTTACCTAAACAAGAGCACTAATTAGCCTGTCATCTGATTACTCAACAGAAACATTTTGGGCCAAAAGGGAGTGGCATGAAACACTCAAGTAATGAAAAGCAAGGACATACAATCAAGGCTACTATACCCAGCAAGGCTATCATTTAAAAAAAATCAAAGGAGATATAAGGAGTTACCTAGATAAGAAAAAGCTGAAGGGGTTTGTTAACACCAAACCAGTACTGCAACAAATGTTAAAGGCTTTGCTTGAAGAAGGAGAAGGAGAAGGAGAAGAAAAAGAGAAAAAAAAAACAGAGGAAAATAGTCTAACAATAAAATGGCACCGCATAAGTACCTATCAATAATCACCTTAACTGTAAATGCCTTAAATGCTCTGACTAAAAGACATATGGTAGCTGAATGGATAAGAAAACAAGACCCATATATATGTTGCTTCCAAGAGAACTATCTCAGTTTGAAAGATACTCACAGACTAAAAGTAAATAAAGAAATGAAAAAAGATATTTCATGCAAATAGAAAAAAATGGGAACAATCGAGAAGAGGGTATAAACCTAGTAAACAATTACACAACCAACATAGGAGCACCTAAATATGTAAAGCAAATCTTGATGGACATAAAAGGAGAGATCGACAGAAATATAGTCATTGTCAGGGATTTTAACACCCCATTGACTTCAATGGATAGATCTTCCAGACAGAAAATCAGCAAGGAGATAGCAACCTTAAGTGATACACTGGATCAAATGGATTTCATTGATATCTTCAGAGCATTTCATCCTAAAACAGCAGAATATGCATACTTTTCAAGTGAACATGTAGTTTTCTAGGCTTGACCACATGTTAGGACACAAAACAAGCCTCAATAAGTTTAAGAAAATTGAAGTCATATCAAGCATCTTTTCTGAGCACAATGGTATGAAACTAGAAATCAATCACAAGAGGAACACTGAAACACACAAAGACAAAGAAGTTAAATAACATGTTATTAAACAATGAATGGGTCAACAATGAGGTCAAAGAAGAAATTAAAAGATATCTTGAAACAGCCCTGGCTAGTATGGCTCAGTGGATTGAGCACCGTCCCGTAAATCAAAGGGTCATCGGTTCGATTCCCAGTCAGGGCACGTGCCTGGATTGCAGGCCAGGTCCCCCAGAAAGGGGCACATGAAAGGCAACCACACACTGATATTTATTTCTCTCCCCCTCTTTCTCCCTTCCTTCCTCTCTGTATAAAAATAAATACATGAAAAATATGTTTTTTAAAGATACCTGAAACAAATGAAAATGAAGACACAACAATCCAAAATCTGCAGAACAGAGTGAAATCAATCCTAAGAGGGAAATAATAGCTTTACAAGCCTATGTCCAAAAACAAGAAAAAGCTCAAGTAAACAATCTAACTTTACACTTAAATAAACTTGAAAAAGAACAACAAATAAGGCCCAGAGTAGAAGGAAGGAAATAATAAAGATCAGAGCAGAAATAAACAAAATAGAGCCTAAAGAAAAATGATACAAAAGACAATGAATCCAAGAGCTGATTCTTTGAAAAGATTGACAAACCTTTAACCAGACTCATCAAGAAAAAAAGAGAAAGGACCCAAATAAATACAATGAGGAATGAAAAAGGAGAAATAACAAGTGACATCAAGAAATACAGAAGATTATAAGACAATATTATGAACAACTATATGCCAACAAACTGGACAGCCTGGACGAAATGCATAAATTCCTAGAAACACAGTCTTCCAAAACTAAATCAGGAAAAGTCAGAGAATCTGAATAGACTACATCTACTGAAATTGAAGCAGTAATGAAAAAACTTCCAACAAACAAAATCCCTGGACCAGATTGCTTCACAGGTGAATTTTACCAAACATTCCGAGAAGAACTAATACTTCCATTTCCCAAACTATTTCATAAAATTCAAGATGAGGGAAGGCTCCCAAACTCATTTTAGGAAGCCAGCATTATCCTAATTCAAAAACCAGATAAAGACACTAAAAAAATAAAATAAAATAAAATTATAGGCCAATATCCCCAACAAAATATTAGCAAACCAAATACAGCAATGCATCAAATAGATAACACAATGTTATCAACTAGGATTTATTTTGGGAATGCAAGGTTGATACAACATTTGCAAATCAATAAATGTGTTCCACCACATAAAGAACATGAAAGATAAAAACTGCATGATCATATCAATAGATGTAGAAAAAGCTTTTGATAAAATCTAGCATCCACTGTGATGAAAACTCTCATCAAAGTGGGAACAGAAGGAACACACCTAACCACAGTAAAGGCCAATATGACAAACCCACTGACAGTATCATGCTCAACAGGCAAAAACTATAAGCATTCCCCTTAAGATCAGGAACATGGTAGGGGGATGTCTGCTTTCATCTCTCTGATTCAACATAATACTGGAAGTCCTAGACACAGTAATCAGACAGGAAGAAGAAACAGCAGGAATCCAGATTGGAAAGGAAGAAGTAAAACTGTCTTCATTTGAAGATGACATGATGTTACACATAGAGAACCCCACCAAAGATTCCACCAAGAAACTACTAGAGCTCATAAATGAATTGAGCAAAGTAGAAGGATACAAAATTAATATACAGAAATCCATTGCATTTCTACATACCAATAACGAACTAACAGAAAGGGAATTAAGAAAGCAATCCCATTCACAATTGCTTTAAAAAGAATAAAATACCTAGGAATAAACCTAACCAATGATATAAAAAACCTGTACTTGGAAACTTATAAGACATTGAATGAAGGAATTGAAGAAGATACAAATAAGTGGAAGCACATATTATGTTCATGGATAGAAAGAATTAACACTATTAAAATGTCCATAATGCCCAAAGCAACTTATAGATTCAATGCAATTCCTATCAAAATTCCAATGACATATTATGCAATTCCTATCAAAATTCCAATGACATATTTCACAGAACTAGAACAAATATTTCAAAAATTTATATGGAACTACAAAAGGCCCTGCAGAACAATAGTGATCCTGAGGAAGAAGAACAAAGTTGTAGGAATCACACTAACTAATATCAAACTATACTATAAGGCCATACTAATCCAGACAGCCTAGTACTGGCATGAAAACAGACACACAGATCAAAGGAACAGAATAGAGTGCCCAGAAATAAACCCACATCTTTATAACCAACTGATACTTGACAGAGGAAGCAAACGCCTACAATGGGCTAAAAATATTTTATTCCATTAATGGTGTTGGGAAAATTGGACAGATATGTGCAGAAAAATAAAACTAGACCACCTTCTTATACCACACATAAGAATAGATCCAAAATGGGTCAAATACTTAAGTGTTAGACCTAAAACCATAAAAATCCTAGAAGAAAACATAGGCAGCAAAATCTTGGACATTGCATGTAGTAATTTTTTATCAAGTATATCTCCATAGGCAAGAGGAAGAAAAGAAAAAATAAACAAATGGGACTACATCAAATTAAAAAGTTTTTTCACTGCAAAGGAATCATCAATAAAATAAAAAGACAACCCACTGAGTGGGAGAACATATTTGCTGATACATCAGATAGGGGGTCAATATCCAAAATTTATAAAGAACTTACAAAACTCAACACATACACAGACCCAATTAACAAATGAACAAAGGACCTGAATAGACAGTCCTTCAAAGAGGACATACAGATGGCCAATAGACATACAAAAACATGCTCAATGACACTAATCATCAGAGAAATATAAATTAAATCTACAACGAGATACCAGTTCACACCTGTCAGAATGGCTATCATCAATAAATCAACAAACAGCAAGTGCTAGTCAGGATGTGGAGAAAGGGGAACATTTTTGCACTCTTGGTGGGAATGCAGATTGGTGCTGCTGCTGTGGAAAGCAATATGGAGATACCTCAAAAAATTAAAAATGGATCTGCCTTGTGACCGAGAGATACGACTTCTGGGAATATATGTAAAGGAACCCAAACCACTAATTCGAATGAACATAAGCATCCCTGTGTTCATTGCAGCATTATTTACAGTTGTCAGGATATGGAAGTAGCCCAAGTGTCCATCAGTAGATGAGTGGATAAAACAACTATGGGACATTTACATAATGGCACTGCTCGGCCATAAAAAAGAAGAAAGTTTTATACTTTCTTGGGTGGAGGGATTGAGCAAAAAGGAAAAAGGACTCATGGACATGGACAACAGTGTGGTGATTGTTGGGGAGATGAGGGAATAAGGAGACTACTAAATGGTAATGGAAAAAAATATAAAAGATTTAAAAAATAATTAAAAATTAAAAAGTTATAAAAAGAAGTTAAGTTTTCAGTTTAGCACGCAAGGCATAATTCAACTAGTCAACATTGACTTTCATAATATCTTATATAACCCATAAAGTATAGTGAACATGATCTGATTTGTATGATCTCATACATTAATCTTTACCTATAAACGCTTAATATGTAGAATTGTGTACTGCATATACATTATATGTAGTATATACATGAAAATGACATATGCAGAAAAGTTAGGCTTTTTAACATCACTCACATAATCAAAATTACATGAACTAATTGAATATATCATGCACGCTACTGAGATAAAAAGAAATAAGAAAGACAAGTATATTATTGGAAATTGAGGCTTAAATAACTCCCTTTGATACAGGTGAATGAAGCAGGAACTCATTTACTAGAAAGAAGTTAAAACATCAGAGCAGGAGGAGCAGTTCTGACTTACCTCTGATCTCCTGGATTACTGATGAAAGGCTTTCATTACTCTTCCTGTCTAGGAACAGGATTGCTCCCAGCATTTGGGGCAGGGCCAGAATTCTGGGATAGATTAAATACTCCACAGGATTGAGAGGCACGGAGCTAAGTAGATCAATACAGGGCCTGCCAATTCACAAATCATTTCTTTTTGCAGAATCCTGGGAAAGACTAAAACTACTTTTGGTAATTTTAGAAAGTAATATAGTAATAAAACATTGGTATAGTAGTACTTTTTTAGCTAAAGATAATGAACTTAAAATTTGTAGTTAATGCTATTTAAAAACTGTATTTTTATAAATTATATTATATAAATTTGGAAATGAACTTAATTTCCAGATATAAGGACGATGGTTATAGTGGTTAAAAAATAAATAACCAATATAGTTAAGAGTCAGCATGTTTCATCTTCTGTTCTGTATCTCAAGAAGCCAGAATAAACCCGGAGTCACTGTTTGCATGAAAGATTCACAGTCAATAAGAGCCTCATGCTTGAGCAGCTTTGCAAGTGGAGGAAAACAAAGAGTTCTGATTTTCCCCTTTTGGGAAACAGATCTCTTTCATTCCATGAACTTTGCAGTGATGCAGAAAAATGATAAGAAGGCCTTATCTGCTTATCCTAGCAAATCCAATGCCAGACTAACAAGGTAGAAGGTAGGGAGAGAAGGAGTAAAAAGATGTGACCCTAGTATCTTTGACTTGTTTTGAATTTTAATGTCATTATAGAGGCAAAGTAAATATTTCTGGAATTTAGCTATATAGTCCCAGTTGTGGTATATAACAAAGTATCTGGATTGTTACATCATAACTGTGTAGTGCTTTGTTTGTTACATTATAAACGACCAGAGGTGGGCAACACAGAAATGTCATTTAATAGCTAAAATGATACAAACAGTAAAACGAAAGTCCTTGGAATGGAAAGAAGAGATTGTGGTTATTCATTAAGATTGGTGTGAATCCGTGGCTCCAAATGGACCTTGGATCCTTACAGTTCACACTGCTGCAGAAAATAACATATTCCATCTCTTGGCTTCTCTGACTTCTCCCTTATGCCTGGCTAGCGCATTAAAGTGTGTGCATTGGTGACTGCAGACCAACTTTTTATCTGCTCTATTAGGCACTCAATCAATATTTACATAGTGAATAAAGAAATGAGTAAATGAATGAATGGTTTGACTAATAAATCATCTGTACCCGGCATGATAAGGATGCTGAATTGCTCCAAAGGCCAGCCTCCTGTAAAAATACTCCATTTTGACATTTCTCTCTGGTAATTAAGTCTGTGTCGGGTTTGTGTCCAGTATTAATTAAGTGTTCTCTCCTTTTAAATGCTAATTGTTTAAAAACTGATTCTTCCTTGGCTTATGAAACAGCTCATTTAAATCTTCTAAATTGGTTTGCTGGGGTGATGGCCCCGACCTCCTTCCCCTTCAGATGCAGGCTCATGTCCTGTGTTTCTTACACCGAGGCTGTGCTCACACCAGAGTAATTAACTGAATAATTGCCCTACAGGTATTTAACCTTATTCAGTCTTAATTGGGTGATTGCTCCAGTGTGAACGTGCTCTAGTAAGATCCCTAAGAAAACCTAGCCTTTACCTTCCAAAACCAGACTACTGTGCTTTCCCTCCATTGGATTTTCCTTATGCAATAAATGTTAAAAATAAAACACTCAAAATAGAAATATACTGAATACATGTGGAAACAAGAGTTCCACTGATGACACTATGCAGAGATATTTACAATGAAAAGTTTATAAAGCTTTTCAGAATTTCTTCTCTATCTCTCTGTGTGTGTATAAATAACACACACAAATACATATCATATGAAAAGATATATACATTGTAAATATGAATATATCCATATATGTATATGTCTACATATGCAACTATACACACATGGTAGAGGTCCCTCTAAGCACCATTAGGTCCCACATGAGATGGTCAAGTGGCATAATAGCCAAAACCAAGATCAAAGTGAAATATTACTATGGAGTGAATTTCTATAATATAAGAACAAATCTGATATTTTACTTAAAGTCATTATTTTAATTTTATTACTAAAAGTTTTAGTTATCCATATTTAAACC
The DNA here is from genome assembly GCF_021234165.1 of Pteronotus mesoamericanus. Lineage (NCBI taxonomy): Eukaryota > Metazoa > Chordata > Mammalia > Chiroptera > Mormoopidae > Pteronotus > Pteronotus mesoamericanus. Next base: position 63,253,238 of record NW_026555329.1, on the reverse strand, counting down.
TTTGGAATTATAAGGCTGGAACAATAAACTCTCATTGCTATCTCATGCAAGAGTGACCCTGTTGTCCTTATATCCCACATTTATAAAACTAAATAAAAGCTCAGTTTACCAGATGTTAGTAAATATAGGTGAAAGCTTTAATAAAGGATCATTTTCCCCTCATACTTGTTTTCTTAAACCTCTTCATATTATTGTTAAACCTCTTGATTATTTATTACAATGTCAGTCATGATTTTGGAGATTTTCTTCCTTATAACTAATATCTTAAATGGAATTAGCTAGATATTAAATGTTTGTGTTATGTTTAATATTATGTCATATAAATATGTAATATTTTAACCAAATAGGATTATAGCTACCTATTTTTAGTATTATATTATTATTTAAATAATTTCAATAGACTTATTGACTTGAAAGGGATGTTGTGTTTTGTCTGAAGTTATCTAGTAAAGGTGCTTTTGTAATATGTATATTAGCAGTCATCCTACTTTTCTATTTGACTATTTTAGTTTTAATAATCATTTTACATAAATTAACAGCTTTTATAATTATTAAACTATTGTAATATTTTGCTTTTTTAATATTAATGTACAATTAAACTTAATTTTTGTAATATATTTTAACATGTGAATTACCTAGAGGATTTTTTCACTCTAAGAGTGCAGAATACTAACTTATATGTTAAAATAAGATTTATTGGTCCATCCCTAAATACCAATATATCCCTATTTGTATAGGTGTTTGTGTAGACATCATACACATGTATTTTGATATAGTTACACATACATCTCTACATATTTCATATAAAACATAAAAACAACGTTTTTCTTTATTAGCATCTAGTAGCCATTTTTCATATTAGTAGAGATAGTTTATCTACATAGACAAAAAATACTTTTTAAAACCTCCTACTATGGACATGTAAGTTGTTTGCAATATCTATATATTGTCCATGATTGTTCCTTGTAGAGAACATTGTTTTTTCCCACTAAACTTCCATTCTGCAGTCTGCCTTCCTAAGAGAATCACAGTTATGTTCAGGAATCCACTTCTCTCCTATGAGAACCTCTGTCTCAGGTAAAGATGGCTATATTCATGGCCTGAATGCATATAATTGATCTTAAACCAATCATGCCCGCTTTACTAGTGATTGTCTAAGGAATGGACCTCTTTTTTCCACACCAAGATGTAAACAGCAATTTTCTGAGGAAGTTCTTTGACACCCTTTGGGAATACTTCCAGAAACCACTTTCTGTCTGTCTTTGTGCTTTTCTATCATTGACATGAGGCCCGCTATTGCTATAATCACACATGGAGGAGGATAGAGACAAGAGGCAACTCAAGCTGAAGACACAGGACGTATCTAGGCAATACCTGCAGTGCTTCTGAATCTCTAGTCTTGTGAGCAAATTCACTTCCCTTTTGTTTAAATCAGTTTGAGTGGGGTGTTCTGTTACTAACACATATAATAAAGATACACTTTTTGCTTAACTATGTGTGATATAGGATCAAGAAAACTTGAGAACTGGGAATTAGTTTTCTCTTCATTGATGTATACCTAGCATTTACTATGATACCTAGTGCATAATAAGTATGTAATACACAAATACATAAATTCCTACTTGTGAAAGTCTTCAAAGCCCACAGAAATTTTAAAATTAACTTTTTATTTTTTTCCTCCCACATTTCAATGATTAGAATGGATTCAGATAAATAATTGAATGTATGTGTATACTATGTACATAAGCAAATGTTTTTCTTCAGTTTGCACATAATAGTTTTTTTTTTTTTGCGTAGTACAAATATTGTCTTTAATGAAGAAATAACCACGCGAACAGATGGGATGAACTGGTGAGAGGAACAATGTGTACCAACGGTACACATGTTGTAGGATGCTGTCCATATCTCTTGAACTGCCTTCCCTTTGCTGGGAAAAGTTTGATTATATTATTCCCCTGACTGCTAACCTCTAAAGTCAACATTACAATTATTATCTGTTCTAGACCTACTTTTTTCATATTTAATCTCACTGATTTGGGGGTGCATCTTATAATTTATGATAAGCGATAATTTAATACTGTTTTTACCCTTGTAGTGGCATACCATTAAGCTATACACCTGAAACCAATACAAAATAAAATTGGAAAAAAAAATAAAAAAGAAAAACATTAAAAAACAATTTTTAAAACTTCCCAATGATTCTAAAGCCATGTTTCAGAACTAATGTTTAAAGTATCTTTATTTGTCAAGATAAAGTCCTTCCATACTTAAATTTAATTAAATATTCAAATTATCTTTATTTAATCTCCAAAGTGATGTAATATAAAAATACCTAACCTCTAAAACAGTTAAAATTCTTATAATCAAAACTGTACTTAAATCCATAGGAGAGATTTCCATTTTTCTGTGCTAATTTAAAGAAATTTTTATCACTCTTTAATTTATTGCACATCCATTAAAGAACCTTTGTTTTGTTGCCTGAAATGATATAGGAACTATATGTTTGAAATTATAACAAAAACTTACTAAAGTGTGGATTATAATGGCAATTTTAGTTAGACTTCTCTCAAATTAAAAACTGTAAATAAAAAAGCCTGTTGCTCTGGTATCTTGCATTCCCTGCCAGCAGTCACCTCAGCTGGTCCCTCCTGGCTAAATGCTACTTTTGATCTATCCTGACCTGTCCTATCCTCCTCAGTTTAGCACTTCTTCTGAGTTTGGGAGGGCAATTCTCACTTTTCTATGAGTCTTAGGAAGACTTCAAATAATGAGTTGCATGTTTCTAAATTTTAATTTTGTTTCTGGGTCACAAAATGTGGCGGGGGGGAGGCATTGGCATTTTCTCAGAGCCTATCTGCCTGAGCAGGAGCCCTAGGTGACCTAGAATGACAGCAGCTGTGTTAACTGCCTTAGTGGGGTGGATTCAAGCACAGCATTAACTACTGTGCAGGCAGTAGGGGGAGGTAGTCACAGAAGAATGCAGAGGTTTACAGAGGCTGCTCCACTTGTGTTCAGATCTTCTCATTTAAAAGCAAGGATACCCACATCACTAATATGCCCCGAGAAGAGCACCCTGAGTTTAGAATGGTTGGGAAATTCAAGGCTGACTTGAATGGTGGCCAGGCTGGCAATTCTCAATAATTCATTGCCTGAGTGAGAGGGTTCAGAAATGAATGGCAAGGCAATTCTGAAAGCTTACAATTTTAAAAGTATATATTTAATGTAACATATTAAATATATTTATATGTAAATACATAAATTATATATACATACATATACATTGACACTGTTGCAAAATGATAATCCTACAACTATAGAGAGAAGAGGGGGTGTGGCGGCAGTGGTGTGATGTCACTAGAGACACCCCTGTGCCACACGGCACTCACCCGAACCCCGTTTAAGTCGACAATGTGGTGATTAACTTTAAATTGCAATTTCTAGTTTCTGGCAATCCTTGCCCTTCCCACCCTCCTCGTCATTTATATGTAATTATGCAAAATGTTCTAAAAATATTCAAGAAACTCAACCTATGTTTGCTTTAAAATTCTATCCTGGCCCTTCTCATCATCGTATACAATGACACAGTTATTGGTAGAGTTGCCGTTGACTGACATAGACTTATCATTGTCTTTTTTTTTGTTTTTGTTCAGGAAACAATTTACTCGTCAATCTGCTTTTCTTTTCTATTCTAGCAGGAGCCTTAAAGGGAACTTAGCTTTTCATAAATTATGTTTTAATTTAGTCATTATAATGGCACTAGTGTGAGATAGAAATGTGTGTTCCTTAATTAATGTTCCTCATAGACATTACTATTCTTTTATATATGAGTGAATAAGTGGGTGAGTGAATTGATGAATGAATGAATGAATGTGTGCTGACAGTGAAATTTCCTTCCGAGGCTTCTCATACTCCTTAGAATTTTCACTTAAATTAGTCAGGAGTATGAGGGGAGACATTTTTATGTTCTTCATCAGTTCTCTTTTTACAATATTAAAAATTAGAAAATTTGGCAACTAGCAGAGTTTAGCATGGCATATTTTCCTCACTCATGAGATGGTAACAAAGTAATAAATAGCGATGGTGTGGAGGCATCCAACAGTTACATACCCCAAACACTTCATCAGTTTCCTCCCTCATTCTTTGATGTGAGGAATATTTTTTTCAATTTATGTAAATTTTTCTGCAAAGGCAACCTCAAACTGGTTTTATCTAACTGCAAAGAAATCATCTCCCAGAGTCTTCCTTTTTTGAAAAATTGGCCCTTTCATTGAATATATTAATGTTAGCTTTTACTAGGGGTTTAATTTGCTTTAAATATACATGGTTCCATTTCGTTGTCACGGTGACCGTAGGAGACAATGCACTGTCATTATTACCCCACTTCACAAATTAGGAAATTGCAATGGGAGATACTGAGACACTTGATCAAAACCACAAAACTAGCAAAGTAGTCATGATTTGAACTCAGACGTTTATTTGTAACAAGCACGTTATAGTGACATTAGCAAAGGATCACTCACAAGCAGTTCTAATACTTTCAATTGTATCTTTTTGAGGTGGGGAGATATGAAATTCACTTGCCACAAGCTATTATTATGAATATTTTATGGGAAGCAATTTATTTTCTGAAATGTATTAATAAAACTTTTATTCAATTCTGTGTCCCTAGAACCCAGCACAGTGCCTGGCATGTAGTAGGTATTTTATAACTGTTTATTGTTAAACTGTTGACTTTGGATTTATTTGAGTCAAGGATAGCAATATGTTTATTTCTGCAGTCATTGATTAATTCATAAAGTGTTTATTGAGACAGACAATGGGTGGATGCTAGGCAATGAGTTTGGTATATTTTGGGGTAGAAAAACCACAATCTAACATGCTGAGGAGAGAAAAAGATATCTTATCTAGGTATTTTATAACTAATTAAATGTAATATAAACCTAGTAGAAAAAAGAGAAGATATTTCTAGTGAGAGTTATCCTAAATTGATTTTAACTCCAGTTTATCATATTTCTCAGGAGTCACCTGATCACTTTCAGTTTGTTTGGTTTTGAGCATCTGGAGCTGGAAAGGCAAGTGTCCCCCTGAGAACCATTTACTTTTAAAGTGCAAAGATCACTGCAGGTTTACAGATAATTGGTAATTCCCTTCTTGGCCAAACACACTCTCTTAGACTGCACTGAAAGAGCCAGTGACTCTTCCATAGTACTAGATAATTTTGATAAATTATCTGTTTGCTATAACATTCCTGGTTTTGTGAGTTCTGGAAATTATTAAGCTAAAAAGCTCACACACAGTTTGTGATAACTCTATTTGTCTTAAAAAGCTGGGGTATACTAAGATAAACATATTTATAAACTCTTTTCTCATCTATAAGCAACTTTTAAGAATAGGTTCACTTAGTGCCTCTATTCACTTTTTTGTGAGATTGGTTTATATAAGAAAAGATAACAAAACAAGTCATCGCTGGATTAAAACAGTGAAATAAAATGTATGGGGAAAAAAACTGTCACACTGACAAAGATTTATAAAAATATTTTTAAATTCTTACTTTGCTTAACACAATGTCATCATTAATCACTGCTCTTTCTGCTTTAATGCTACTTGTCTTAGCTTAAGGTTTCATTTCTACTTAGAGTCAATAACCTCAGTACTTCTTGGTGATTCCTGGCATTCTGTATCTGAGGCTTTTTTTATTATCTTCAAAATGGACCTATAATTTTTTATATTTAGGAACACAGTGATGTCAGGGATGTTGTAGTTATTGAGCACGGAGAGCACCTGAGGGATGTGCTTTAGTCTGCATGATTTAAAGACCTAAGTATGAGCTCCCTCCTACTTTCCTGCATTCTCCTCTTGGCTCAGTAATTTGAGCTCCGATTGATTTTTTGCTCTTTTAGAAGTCAGACATATACTCCTTCCTAATTATGTCAAGAAATAAGAGAGAGAGAGAGAGAGTAGGTTAGTTTTAAAATAAGCATATTTTTTAGGTCACTCTTCCCTAAGATATGAAAATGGTCCAGAGCATTCTCTCTGTTTCTCATTTGTACTTGGGTTTTTTTTCTTTTCCTTTTTATTATTTTTTTTTCATTGAGAGTTGCAAATGCTTAAAATTAGAATTAAGCAAAATTCTGTATACATCTCCCATACAATCTGCTTATCTTCCCCAGGGTTAAGGTTCATGGGGGTTTAAAGCTTTGTCTACCACAATGGCTCTCACTCTTGCATGCACTTTGGAATTACCTGAGGGATTTAAACAACTCCTGGTTCTTGTCCCCCTCCGCCCAATCGGCCATCCGATTGAACTTTGCTGGGGTCCAGGCGTGGCCAATTTTAGGAGACGCAGAGAGGATTCTAATACGCAGGCAGGTTAAGAGGCTCTCCGTTTATTCTAAATAAACTATTCTGATTAAAGGCAGTTTCAGGTATTGAGAAAAGCACATAAGTTGCATTAAAATTTGAGGTGCAAAACCTGATCTTGAGCAATTACTATGGAACCACACCTGGTTGAAACCAGCAAACAAGCAAACAAACCAACCCACTGACAAATCAAAAAGGAATGTTGAAAAATGACGAGCTATATCAGGCAGCTCTCCAACTAAAGCAGCGTTCTGAGATCTTTTCTCTGAAATAAAATTTTTATTTGAAAAATTTTAGAGTCCTAAAGCGCAAAGAGAGTACAGATATACTCCGTAGGCTCCACACCCAGTTTCTCCCATTATTATCATTTTACATTAGCAAGACACAGTTGTTATTAATGAACCATTATTCACACATTATTATTAAAGTCTATACTTATTCAGATTTCCTTTGTTTTTTAACTAATATTCTTTTTACCTTCCATAATCCCACCCAGGACCCCATACTACAGTTAGTTTTAGTTTTCTTATGTACTTAGGTTCCTTTCCCCTTGGCTGTGAGAGTTTGTCAGACTTTCGTTTTGGTTTTTTTGTTTGTTTGTTTGTTTGTTTGTTTTTTTAATATCGTAGCAATTTCAATGAGTACTGGTCAGTCATATGGATTGTGGATTGTTCTTTAGTTGGGATTTGTCTGAATTATTATTGATTTTTAATTAGACTGAGGTTATGTTTTCTTGAGGATGACCACAGATGTAAAGGGCCCTTTTCATCACATTGTATCAAGGGTACGTACTATCAACATAACTCATCAATGCTCATGTTAAACTTGATCACCTGGCTGAAGCCGTGGCTGTTATCTTCCTTCATTGTAAAGTTGCTTTTCTCCATTTCCCTACCCTACACCTTTGCGGGGAAGTCTCTATATGCAGCTCATTCTTAAGGTGTGGGGAGATAATGATCCTTCTTTCAGAGGGCAAGAGTATATACATAAATTATTTGAAATTCTCCCTAGAAATTTGCCTCTCCATTTCTTTTTTCAATGACTTATTTATAGTCTCATGGATTTTTTTTTTTTACACTTTAGGTTATATAATCCAATGTTACTAAATTCACTTTGTTGCTCATATTGTTCAAGCTGTGGTCACTGGAAGATCTTTCAGTTGATTCCGTTGTCCATTTGACATATCTTCCTCATTATGGGAGGTTTTTAAAAGGAATTCCTTATTTTCAGGCACTAGGAGATGTTTCAGATTCTTATTAGTTCCGGCCCCATTCCTAGAATCAGGCTTTTCGCCAAAAAGCCTTGATACTTTTTATTGGAGGATGATATCAGCAATCAAGATCTGGATGCTAAATACATTCATTGATATTGGAGTATTGTTTTTTCTAGACCTTCACAGTTGACAGGGCAAGAAACTGTATGTGTGTATACTAACCTTCTTAATGTATGCATTATAGTTTGACAACAAATTTTCATAGTTTTTTTTAAAATTTTATTCTCATTGTTGGTCAACAACTCCAAATATTAAATGGTAATTTATTCCATCAGAAGAGTAAAGCCTCAGTATATATGAATTAAAAGGTGTGATAATGTATTTCTTATTAAGTATAATTGCTGGTTAACTTTAAGAGTCCTATTTGTTTTAATCTTGTTTATAAATTTCTGGAAACATTTGTTTATTTTTCCATTCTGTGGGTACATTATTTAAATATTTCATAACATTTCTCCTTTTACATATACATATTTTATTGATTATGCTATTACAGTTGTCCCTTTTATTCTCCTCTTTATTTCCCTCCACCCTGCACCCCCTTCCCACCAGCATTCTCCCCTTCAGTTCATGTCCGTGGGTTACATATATAAGCTCTTTGGCTTCTCCATTTCCTATACTATTCTTAACCTCCCCCTGTCTATTTCGTACCTACTATTTATGTTTCTCATTCCCCGTACCTTTTCCCCCATTCTCCCCTCTCCCTCTCCCCTCCGATCTCCATTTCTATGATTCTGTTCCTGTGCTAGTTGTTTGCTTAGTTTGTTTTTGTTTTTGTTTTTTTTAGGTTCAGTTGTTAGTTGTGAGTCTGTTGTCATTTTATTATTCATAGTTTTGATCTTCTTTTTTTTGGATAAATCCCTTTAACATCTCATATAATATGGGCTTGGTGATGATGAACTCCTTTAACTTGACCTTATCTGGGAAGCACTTTATCTGCCCTTCCATTCTAAATGATAGCTTTGCTGGATAGAGTAATCTTGGATGTAGGTCCTTGCCCTTCATGATTTGGAATACTTCTTTTCAGCCCCTTCTTGCTTGTAAGGTTTCTTTTGAGAAATCAGCTGATAGTCTTATGAGACTTCCTTTGTAGGTAACTGTCTCCTTTTTTCTTGTGGTTTTTAGGATTTCCTCCTTATCTTTAATCTTGGGTAATGTAATTATGATGTGACTTGGTGTGTGCTTCCTTGGGTCCAACTTCTTTGGGACTCTCTGAGCTTCCTGGATCTCCTGGAAGTCTATTTCTTTTTCCAGATAGAGGAAGTTCTCCTTCATTATTTTTTCAAATGAGTTTTCAATTTCTGCTCTTCCTCTTCTCCTTCTGGCACCCCTATGATTCAGATGTTGGAATGTTTAAAGTTGTCCCAGAGGTTCGTAAGCCTCTCCTCATTTTTCTGAATTCTTGTTCCTTCATTCTGTTTTGGTTGAGTGAGTGTTTACCTCTTTCTTCTGCTCCAAATCATTGATTTGTGCCCCAGTTTCCTTCCCTTCACTGTTGGTTCCCTGTATATTTTTCTTTATTTCACTTTGCATAGCCTTCACTTTTTCCTCTATTTTGCAACCATACTCAACCATTTTTGTGAGCATCCTGATTACCAGTGTTTTGAGCTGTGCATCTGATAGGTTGGCTATCTGTTGCTTAGTTCTATTTTTGGAGCTTTGATTTGCTCTTTCATTTGGGCCATATTTCTTTGTCTCAGGGAGCCTTTTACATTGGAAGGGATGGAGCATAGGTATTTCCCAGGATGGGGCAACCCACTTGGGGGCGTTGTGGCGCTGTATGTGGGGGACTGGTCAGAGAGGGAGCTCTGCTGCTTGCTTAGCTCTCTGCTGGCTTTCAGTCACTTCCCCCACTACCCACATGCAAGTTGGACCCTTCTAGTACTGATTCCCAGGTGGTTGGGTTTTTGTATGTTCTAGGATCCTGTGGTTCTCTCCAGTGAACTCTTCTGTGGGGCTGGGAGTTTCTCCCACTTCTGCACCCCCCACAGGTTTTTACAGCCAGAACTTTTGAGTCTTTCTTTTTTTGCACTGGAACCCTAGATTGTGTGGTCTGTCTCACTCCCCAGCTGTTCCTCCCAGTTTATCCACAGGCAAATGGCTTCCAGCCAAGATGGAGGCATAGGTAGATACACTTTGCCTCCTCACACAGCTAAAAGAAGGACAACAAAAAATTAAAAAACACAAATAATTGGAACTGACAGAAAATCAAACTGTATGGAAGTCCAGCAGCCAAGGAGTTAAAGAAGAAACATTCATCCAAACTGGTTAGAGGGGCGGAGAGGACACGTAGCAAGGTGGCAACTGGAGGACCAGGAGGGCAATACAGCAACTGCTGGATTGGGCAGTCCCATGTTTTTCATAAAATTCCTTGTATCAACTTAGCATTTTTATTCTCAGTTTTGGCTGTAATCTAGTATAGATGTAGACAATAGACTATACAGAAGGTAAGGTTAAATTTTTGTTGATTTGGTTAAATACTGTACATATGATCCATGAGGGTAAGAACATTTATTGGTGTTGTTCTTCAATCATATGAACAGTATTTCACATATACTAAGTTCTCAATCAATACTTACTGAATTAATGAATATGTAAATAATTCTGGAAACTTGCTCCATTCAATACTATTGTATTTTCTCCACTTTTACTAAAAATTAGAAAAAACTAGCTTATTTAGAGTGTAAGTGAAAATAGATTTTCTTTTCCTTAGGTAAAGAAAAACTATTCCCTCAAAAATGAGTGTGTAATTTAAACTTTTATATATGGATGAATTTGCTCATTTGAAGTTATTCATATATGCATACATTTAGTATTGTTTAAAATTATCACTATGCAACAGAGATTGTGCTTTTTGTTAGGAGTACAGTCATAGAATAAATAGCATGTGTCTATTTATTCTTCATATATATGAAGAATATGTATGAAATAAAAATTGTTAAGTCAGTGCTAGAAAAGCAGCTTTTTTTCTAAGAGTAAGAGAAGAGAAGCAAAAAATACAGAAATTAAGAGACTGAATAGGGAGGTAATAATAAGCAAACCTTGGGTATCAGAAATAACTTTTGCTCCTTAGTAAATCCCAACCCCAATGACTTTTATTCCAGTTACGAAAAGGTAGTGGAGTGTAGATAACAATACTATAAAAAACTACCTATGGGCACTCTAAAAAGTTTACATACTTCAAGAATTTGATAAACAGAATTAATCCCAAATGAAATAAAATATAGAGTACTATCTTTGCCCTCAATTAAGCCATCTTATAATTGTGTAATTAATTCTTCATGATTTAATGTATAATTGTATCCATCTATATTAACTAAATCAATACTTGAAGTTGATTATTATTAACCAATAAGAGCTAAAAAGTTTCATGCGTCTCCTGAAAAAAAAGTTTTCATTTACTGCATAGCTATGGCTTTTATAAAATCTTCACTTCACTTCTCCTCTTCATATTCTGTTGAAGTTATTTCAATTCAGCAAAAATTTATTGCGACTCACTTTTCGGCTCTGTGTTTGAAATGAGCCATCTTGCCCCTCATTGCTGCACATCAGGGCGCCCTGCCTGGGGATGTGATTGCCTGGCAACCCTGAGTCCTGCAGCAACTTTGCAGTAGTTCTTCAATGTGTCTGTTACAGCATCACAACATGCAGAAGGGCTGCTCCAGCTCCCCTTTCCACTTGTAGTTCATGCTACAAATTCCATGCCATTGTTACTTCTCAGGAATTGCCTAATCCGAAGGAACCGAATCTTAAAAAATTGGGGTAGTAGAGGGTAAAGGGGGCCAAATACAGGGTTTTGCACAAATAATGCCCCCTTTTTATGACAAACTTATTACAAAAATCACAAGCATGTAACTCTGCATCATAACAATATCACACTTAAGCACCCCAAATGACATTTTAGGTGAAATATTCAAATTAAAATTATAAATCAGTACACCCATATTATTACCCTACCAACCACACTCCAGCAGGCCTTACTTCTGCTGGACCCTGTAGATGGTGACGGAAGATGTTGTGACTATGGGTGGTGGGCGGGCACACAGTGTAATATACAGATCATGCATCATGGTAGCGTACACTTAAAACCTATGTGATCCTATTAAACAATGGCACCCCGGTAAATTAAAGAAAGAAAGAGAGAAAGAATTAAAAGAGGTATAAAGGACAGTGAAATGCACAGCCATTAAGAGTATGGCTTTATGAACTCTGATGAACACGTGCAGTCGTATAACAATATCCCAGTTAAGATGTGGGATATTATTTTACCCCGAGATAATCCAAAGTTTCTTCTACACCAGGCAACCATTTTTATGATTTTTATCCCCATCCAATAGTGCTACTTGTTATTGAAATTCATATAAATAGATGTATAGATTGTACAAGTACAAAATATTTGTGTCATTCCTTTAACTCAGTGTGATGTCTGTGAGATTCATCCCTTTGGCTGCATGTATTAGTAATTTGTTCCTTTACATATCTGTGACTAGTATTCCTTTTCAAGCTTATATTATTCCTCCTATTAATTAATACTCAGTTATTTTCAGTTTTGGTCTATGAATGAAGGTTTCTATGGAAAATCTTGGATAAGATATATTTTAGTGATAGGATTTCAGTTTTCCTGGGTAAACACCGAGGAGTGGGATGGCTGCATCATAGGATCAATGTGTATTTAACTTGATAAAAAATTGCCCAAGATTTTTCCAGAATGGTTGAAGCAGTTTACACTCTTATCACTAATATGTGAGAACTTTGGTTGTTCTACATCCTCATGGACAATTTAAATTTTAAATATTCTAGTACCAGTATAAAGGTATCTTGTGATTTTGATTTGCATTTACCTGATGACTAATGCTGAACACTTTTCATGTCCATATTGATCATTCATGTGACACATCTGTTTCAGGATTCAATGTATTTCCATTGATCTAGTTCTCTTTGGCCAATATCATGCTCTCTTAATTAACATAGTTGTTGTATATACAACATCTTGAAAACAGGTAGTAGCAGTTTTCCAACATTGTTCTTTTTTTCATGATTGTTTTAACTGTTCTAGGTCTTTTGCATTCCTACCTTAATATTAACATCACCTTGTCAATTTCTACCAAAAATCACGTTGGTATTTTGTTTTGAATTACATTAAACCTCTAAAACATTAGCATGGTAATTTTCCATTTATTTGGCTCTTTATTAATTTTCTTCAGCAATGTTTTTTAAGTGTTCAGGGTAGAGGTCTTACACATCTTGTGTTAAATTTATCCTTAAGGATTTTATGGTTTTGATGCTATTATAAAAGATGTTTTATGTCAACTTTGTGTATACATACAATAAAATACACTTATTTTAAGCATATTTCAATGAGTTTTGACAGATTTACACCTTGCATAACTACAACTGCAATAAATACATAAAACATTTTCATCACCCCCAAATGTTCCCTTGTGTCCTCTTTCAATCAACATGCCAGTTCCTGGACCTAAGCAACCACTAATCTTATTTCTGACACTTTACATTAAATTTCTCTTTTCTAGTTTCATGTAAGTAAAACCATACATATACTCTTTTATGTCTGGCTTACTTGGCTCATAATAACATTCCTGAGGTTATTGCATATTGTTGTATGTATCTGCAGTTTGATTTTGTTGCTGAGTAGTATTGCATCATGCGCATCTCAGTGTATGATTATCCATTCATATGTTGCGATTCAGCTGGGCTGTTTCTAGTTTGGTGCTATAATGGATATATGTGCTATGAATATTCACATACAAAATAGTGTGTTCGTAGGTTTTCATTTATCTTTGCTAAATATCTAGAAGTAGAATAATTGACTCATGAAATGTATATGTGTAACTGTATAAAGAACTATCAAATCCCCAAAATAGTTATATCATCTTGCATTCTTACCAGAAGTGTATGAAATTTCTCTTTGCTCCTCACCTTCATCAATACTTGGTAACATCTATCTTTTTAACTTAATTTTTCTGATAAGTTTGACTTCACTCTTTCATTGACATTTTAATGTTGTAACTCCTTTATGACTGTTTAGGTTAACATGAATTGACATGCTTGTATCCTATTCTACATTCTCTTTTAAGTATCTTTTCAAATACTGTATTCATCTTTTGGACTGCTGCTTATTATCGATATGTAACAGCTCTTCATTTATATTGGCTATAAGTCTTTTGTGATACATGAATTATAAATAACTTATTATGAACATCATATCGCAAATTTTTAAAAATATGGTATATCAAAATTATGGTAATGTGAACATAGGTATTATAAGTATTAGTAAGAATATTTGCACATACCGTTTGATTCTAGCAATTATCCAGTCCAATAAAATGGAATTTTAGCCAAATGTCTTTTAAATAATGATAGTCAAATTACCACAAGAAGACAAACAATGAGACGGATGAAGCTTTTTGGTGGTGCTTCTCTGACATCCATCTAAAAAGCTTCCTTCTAAAAGGATAATTATGCAAGTGATAGAAGTACTAATTATCACTACAATGGGAATCATATGACAATGTATAAATGTAACAAATTACCATGTTATATACTTTAAATGTACACAATGTTATATGTCAAATATAAAGCCAAAGTGGGTAGGCTCGAGAGTGGGAGGTGGGGATGGGTGGGGCCATGGGGAGTGGTGGATGGAAAATGAGGACAGCTGTACTTAAATAACAATATAAATAAGTAAGTAAGTAAATAAATAAGTAAAATTTTAAACTATAGTCACTACAGTAGTATTAGAATTCCAAGAATTTTGTCGCCTTACTTGCATGGCTTTTGGAAATTGAACTGATTTAAGAAATTGAGGTGAGCTGCCAATCTGCTCCATTCCAAAACTCTACTTTTTTATCTTATTTCACTGATTTTTGAGATCTGTTACTTAGATTATACTCCTTTTCTTGTTTGATTGCTTTGATTATTTTGAATAGATTAGTTCATTTATTTTCTTAATTTTTCACAATATTCTAAGAGTAAGAATTTATAGTGCTATTTCAGCATGGAATCCTAACACCAACATGTGGATTTATTATTATAAATTTCATATTAGGTTGACTGAGTTTTTGGATATTTCTTTTGTGTAAATTTTACCCACTGGTCAAATAATTATTTATAGACATTTCAAATATGTAAACAAATTTGGCTCTTATAAAAAGCAAGTGCAATTCCAGAAAGAAAATGAAATGCATAGATTATAGTACTGGCAGATTGTTTAGTAAATGAAACATGTTTCAATCTTGATCTTAGAACAAGTCTGTTGTTTATTCTTTTTGTAATCAGATTGTAAACCCTTGTATTTAAAGTTTGAAAAAGTAATTTTAGGGAGTCATAGCTGCCACGTGTTAGTACAGGAATATTTTAGGAACAGTTTGTCTTCAAGACATCTTCTCATAGGTTATACAATCATTTAGCTCTAACAAGAGTGGAAAAATGCAGTGAGCAAAGTAACCTCAGAAGGTCAAGCTCTGAATCTAAAAATTTCTCTTGCTAAGAATTACAAAACCACATTTTAAAAAATTTTTACCTGACAATGGGGCTAATGGTTCAGCAAGTGGACAGTGAATAAAGATATAACCATATCTTTCATTTCTTTTGCTAAAAATTCATAAACGTATTGCCACAGTTCCCTATGTGAGATAGAAAGATGTTTTCTAATGGCTTTTCACATGGGTCAAGCTAAAAACTTTAGAGTCCTATAGATATACAATAAATAGTTTCATTATACAAGATGAACAAGATCTGAAAATGTCTTTTACTTTAATAAAATTTATAGATGGTGCTCGAGTGGCCTAAAGGAGACAAACATGCTACCAAATGACAATTTATTACACTATCTGACTCTTTGGGTGATTGATGGGTTATCACTATAAAGTACATTTTTCTACTGTATCTAGAAAATCTTTTTGATTAATCACAGGTCCTTTGGTTAATGATATGATACATTATCATCCTCATAATTTTTTCTCATATATATATAAGTATAAATTATCCTGTTAAAGAAATGTTTTAACTCCTTTTAGGAAATGTGATTGTTGAGAAAGTTCTAATGAAACTAGAAGATTAGTATTCTCAACATACCTAGATGATGACTAGATTAAACACAAGTTTTCTCTAATATTCATTCAAAAATTGTTCTGTTTACTATAATATGATAATAGCACCAAAAATTAATATACTAGTATTTTATTCAACCTACTAATTTTTAAAAATCAAGCTAGTTGCCAAAGAAATGTCTTTGTCTTTGTGTATACTAAAATTAAGAAAATGAAAAAAAAGAAAAGAAAATGAAACCAGAGCTTCTTTTGATTTGATCAGAGCTTTGTATAGAAGAGAAGGTATTTTTTATTAAGTTGTATCTAAATTATTTTTAAAAGGCCTAACCTTATATTTAGTCTAATGTTTACTGCTAGGTTAACTATGTTGAACACAAATCAGATTTTAAAATGCTTTTCTTGTAAAGTATATGATCGACTAGCCACTATGCTGTACACTTCAAACTAAAACAAAATAATATTGAATGTAAAAGTGACAGTGGCCAGAGGGGGGGGAGGAGAGGGATCACGGGGGAAAGAAGGGGAGGGGCCAGCAAAGGAACATGAGCAGAGGACTCATCGGCACAAAGTGGGGGGATTGGCTGTGGGAGTTGGGGGCATGGGACAGGGAAGAGCAATGGGGAAAAAGGTGGGACAACTGTAATTGAACAAAAATAAATAAACAATGAAATTAAAAAAATAAAATTCTTTTTTGACTGAAACTCTAAGTAGCTAGTTTCTTTACAAAGGGAAGAAAAACTTAGTTATGTATGTCGTTATTGGCTTTTATAGCTGGTTGTTTTGAAAGTCTTTCCTATTGATGCTGCTATATTTTAATACTATGTTAAGTATTATTCCCAAGCTCCATCCACAAATATCTTGTTGATTGATAAAAATTGCTTTTAGGAAGGTTGCCTTAATTCCATTTCTGATTTTAGTTAAAAAAAATGCTTTTTTATGAAAGTGGATTTACAAACATGTTTAATGTAGATAAAATGAAACAAGATCCCACACATTGGAAATAGATGGAAAGGGCCTGGTAGGGGTCGATGAACGCAGGCTGAAATACTGCAGGGAGCCAGACTTGATGCAAATCATGAAAATTTATATTTGCTCACAGTAATACCCCAATAACCTTAAGCTTTCTTTTAGCCAGTGTTAAGAGAGAAAGGTGATCAGATTTATAATTCACAGTGTGCAAAGTAGAAAGCAAACTAATTGGAAAGAGCACAAATATTTACAATACTAAGATCATAAAGAAGTCTTTCCCAAGAATCTTCCAAAAGTTAATACTGTAATACACAGTTCAACTTAAGTGGCTTTTTCACAATAAATCTAGCAGCAAAATGCACTTTAATACTTAATGTAGTCTCATGCCCTCATACTATCAGTAAAAGCAATTCAGTAAAAGCAATTTGGTGCATGTAGCGTGTGGACGCTGTGTATGTGTATGGCTCATGCACTTGAATGTGTGTATTTGGCTAAGGTGTAATGAGAAGGAAGTGTGGTAAATTGATGTTAATCAGCGCTGAGATACAAAACCTAAGAAAATGGACATATTCTTTCCTTCAGGAAATTACCCACAAATACAACTTTTTTCAACTAAGTTTAAACTGATATTTGATGGTATTAGGTTCAAAATTATGTTCTTTGTAGAGTTTAAATTCCGACAGCAAGCCTTAAATTCGACTCCTATGGTTTTTTAATAATATTGAGAAACAAGCCTGCCACTTTACCTTTTGTGCCACCGCTGCATAATTTGTCA
This sequence comes from Pteronotus mesoamericanus, assembly GCF_021234165.1. NCBI lineage: Eukaryota > Metazoa > Chordata > Mammalia > Chiroptera > Mormoopidae > Pteronotus > Pteronotus mesoamericanus. Next base: position 63,235,795 of record NW_026555329.1, on the reverse strand, counting down.
GCCTCGGTATTCTTTAGTTCGTCTATATTGCAGAAGCATGTCTCCTAGCCCATTTAAGCAATGCATTCTTTCCAAAACCCTACTAATTCATATGTTATATTGAATAAGAGTTTCTCTGAATGATCAGTCATGCTGGAGTTGTGATGTGAATTTTTTATGAAGATAATTCATGAAAAATCAACCTAATGAATAGTGAATGAGGCCTTGATTATTCAGAAGACAGAATTTGATAAAATATTTCTCATTTTACCACAGTATTTCTAATTTATGAAACTTGAGTCTCTCATAAGGGTAGAGTCTACTTTTGTTTGAATTAATCATTCTGTTGAATTAATCATTAAGATATCAATAAATCACAGAGTATTCTTTAATATCTAAGCTTCAAGTTTAATCTCTGATAGATATACAGCATCTAGCAGGAGGTTAAATTTATTGACTTCCCAGTTCCCAATTCACACTGAGAACCTATTATCTTATGACTCTACTTTGCACCTATCATACAATTTCCTACTTAGGAAATCATAAAGAATAGCTTTATTAATGGCATGGATACCATAGCCTTTGACCTGCTCCCAAATGTGAGTTGCCTTTCTTAGTTATGAAAACCATTAAGCTCTCGTGTGCATAATACAGTGCTCTGTTCAATGCCTGTGCATGGCTCATGCTTGTATTTCTTCTCTGACAGCTCTGTTCTTACCTCCTCCTCCTCCTCCTTTTTCCTCTTCCTCGTGTTTATAATCCCTTGCATTTTCCTCTCCTTCTTCTCCTCCTCCTTCTTCTCTTCTTATTCTTGAAATTCATGAACACAGCCTTTGTACCTTGTTGACAGTACTTTATATGTAATGAAGTTCTATGATTCATCTATTGTCCTTTGCCCCTTGCTTTATAGCGAGCTTCTGGGTTGGGAACACTCATTCTTTCTGCTTAATTCCTTACACTGGCCAAGACAGAGATGAGATCTGGAGATCAGACTTCACGGTTAAAAAAAAAATTAAAGATAAACAAGGCCCCTAAGGTGAACAGATTCAGAAAAGAGGAGAGAAAGGTATCAACGTATTTGCTATGCCTTTTGTGGACTCTGAGTCAAGTCTTCTCTTTAGCTTGCTTATTAGATCATAAAATTATTTTGGGAGGGGGTGAGCAGAATCAGGTTAGCAGAGTTTTGAGAGTGAGGCCTGTTTATGTGCTTGTTTTCTGTTCTCCCTATACTTGGAGTTGCCTCTGCTTTTTGCCACTAATATCAGGGGTGTGCAAGTCATTTGCATATTGAGATCCCATCAGATCCTTTTGAAAGCCTTACGAAAATTTTACACTTTGTGACACTATGGATGAACCTGGAGAACATTACAGTGAGTGAAATAAGCCAGTCAGAGAGAGACAAATACCACATGATTCCACTCATACGTGGAACCTAATGAATAAACTGAACTAACAAGGAAAAGGAGAACAGCCTCATTGATGGAGAGAATTATGACAGCTGTAGAGGGGAGGTCAGGGCATATAGCAAAAAAGGAAAAATGACTCATAGACAAAAGTGTGGTGATTTTTGAGGTGAGGGGAATATGAAAGGACTAAATGGTAATGGGAACAAAATGCAATGTAGATTAAAAAAGAAAATATTTCCAACAACCATACTCTATTTTCCTTGTAAGGATTATATTTCTGTTCATTTTTTACTATTTCAGTGTTTTATATTTTTGACACGCTCACTAAACTTAATCAATCCATTCTGATAAATGGACATTCACAGAAGTTGCTACTTTCTCTAAATGTTAACATCTGATTCAATTTTGCCTCCCTATTCAACTTTTCAAAGCTATTTTATTAACTGTCAAATCTTTAGTCATGTTGGATCTTAAGTCAAGTAGGATGTCAAAATATCAAATCATCCCTTCCATCCTTCTTTATTTTTATTCTCTGGTCTTTTTTGGTAAATTAAGGGATTCATTTTAGATAGGTGAGATTTGCTTGCTTTGAAAATGAGAATTTTTGTGCAGATAATATACTCATTTTTTATTGGAATAGCAGCATTTTAAATACAGGAGACCACATGAGAGGATAAGATGACAATAGTGTTGTGTTATATGGAAATCAATTCATTTTGAAAACTAGAACTCTTACACACAAGCCATGGTCCCACCAAAATAATATTGTCAGCTTTGCTTAATTACTAGTGCTTAATTACTAGCCTATACTTCTTAGCTATCTCTGCACCAGAGGTATGCAAAGTAATGAAGGCTAAGGGTCCACTTTAGACAAAGTACAATAGCTGAAATTAATGGACAGAAATCATAGAACCTTTCATATACCTGACAAGTTTTCTTTTTTCATAGTTGCATCAGATAAGCTCCACAGGCTGAAGCACATGTGTAGACCATACAGGTGAAGGTAACTGGGGCCCAGAAATAAGGCAGGTGTCAGGAGAGGCCAGGTCTCAGGACCTGACCCTTGGGGATTCAAGGGGCCTTCCTAAATGCAAGTCCTATCCAATACCAAACTGTACAATGGAAGTTGTGTGCATCAGAACTTAATTGGTTAATTAAACACTTGAGAGCATAGTTTAACTTTAATGGGAATCTCCTCTGACTTCTGAATCTAATTGGGAAATGTTATAAATATATCACATATATTATCTATACTGATTTAAATATAATACAACTAAATTCAACACAAAGAATCAACTGCTTACTGAGTGTGATATTGTGATTTTAAGAAATATATATTTGGGTATATGTTTGGCCTTCAGTCACAGCTCCTGGCTCACACTTCCCCAAGCCATTGGGATTTCCTCAGTATTATCCAATGGAAGCATCTTTTGTTATAATATTGGGTCTCTTGCCCTCAGTTCCTAAAAATACTTCAGAGTCTTAAAGGTGAAATGGATGTTATTGTAATAAGCCACTGTTCACTAACAGTGGTCATTGGGGTACACACTAATGAGGTTACTTTCAGAAAGAAGCTCAGGATGGCGGCTGGTTGCCAGCAAAACCAATCATGAACAAAAACAGAGCATTTTTTCAGTCCAGCTCCCTAATATTTAGGGAAAGGAGAGGGGCAAGAGGTTGAATCAATCACCAATGAAAAGTGAGTTAATCAATTATGTCTATGTAGTGAAACCTCTGTTAAAACCCAAAAGGTGGCGTTTCTGAGAGCTTCCAGGTTGGGGATCCAGGGAGTTTTCAGGTGCCACAATGCTGGGCCCTAAATTCCAGGAGAACTGAAGCTATTTTGTTTAAGACATACACTTAAGTATCTCTTCATCTGGCTATTGATTCGTATCTTTTAATCTAGTGAGTAAACTAGTTTCCTAAATTCTGTGGACGCCTCTAGCAAATCAATTAAACCTAAGAAGGGGGTCCTGGGAACCTCTGATTTATGGTCAGCTAGTCAGACGCAAAGCTAAAAAGCTGGGCTTTTTGATTGGCATCTGAAGTGAAGGGACGTCTTGTTGGACTGAGCCCTTAATCTGTGAAATCTGGGGAAATAGTGTCAAGATTGAGTTGAATTGTAAGACTTAACAGTGTGTGTGGAGGAAACCACTCCCCTCCACAACTGGAACAGGGTGCAGAACCAAAATACTAATATACATTGACTAATTACTAATTGGCAATAAACTATCTCCAACTGAAAGTTTATATTCTATTACTGTTAAACATATGTGCTTGTTCTTCACTGTTTCCCTCTTCCCATATATTACTTTAAATGGAAGAAATTCAATTGTATTAATTTTCAGTTGTTATATAAATAAAATACTGAAGTAGTTAAATAATTTTGGTCTGAGAAACTATATGCCCCTTTGTTCTAAACAGAATTTAGCATGCCAATTTGAGAATATAATAACTTCTTTAATGACTTTCCAGTGTGCTCAATTAATATACTCCAATGACTCATAAGATTATCATTATTTCTGGGACATTTTATGTGAGTCAAAAATTATTCCAAATCAATTGTCATTCCATAGTTATGCTTTATCTTTTTGAACCTGGGCTAACTGTAGGATTTAATTAAATAATTTTTGACTGTTTTTAATTATGTGGCTCAGTTAGAATGAATATTCCAAGAGAGAAGTAAAAACATGTTTCATCCTATGAAAGTAATTTGTTTGGTTCTATTCCCTGGACTTTAACTGTTCACAAGCTAGCCATTTAAAGTAATTATTTTTCAAATGGGCAAAGGACCTGGGCAGACACTTCTCCAAGGAAGAGATACAGAGGGCCCAGAGACATATGAAAGGATGTGCGGCATCACTACTCATCAGAGAAATGCAAATTCAAACCACAATGAGATACCACTTCACACCGGTCAGAATGACCATCATAAACAGATCAACAAACAACTGGTGCAGGTGAGGCTGTGGCAAAAAGGGAACCCTAGTCCACTGTTGGTGGGAATGCCGACTGGTGCAGCCACTGTGGAAAACAGTGTGGAATTTCCTCAAAAAGCAAAAAATGGAACTGCCTTTTGACCCAGTGATTCCACTGCTGGGATTATACCCTAAGAATCCCAAAACACCAATTCAAAAGAACCTATGCACCCCAATGTTCATAGTAGCACAATTTACAATAGCCAAGCGATGCAAGCAACCTCAGTGCCCATCAGTAAATGAGTGGATCAAAAAACTATGGTACATTTACACATTGGAATACTACACAGCAGAAAGAAAGAAAGAAAGAGCTACTACCCTTCGCGACAGCATGGATGGAACTGGAGAGCATTATGCTAAGTGAAATAAGCCAGGGGGCGAAAGACAAATACCATATGATCTCACTTATAAGTGAAACCTAACCAACAAAACAAACAAGCAAGGAAAATATAACCAGCAAAATCAAAGGAAAAAAGAAACCAACAGAATCAAGAGGGAAGGAAGTGGGGCAGGAGAAAGGAAGGGAAGGGTCAAGTCAAGGAATATGCATAAAGGACCCATGGACAAAGCCAAAGTGGGAAAGGATTGAGGGAGGGAGGTGGGGGAGGAGGTAGGGGAAAGTGGTGGCAGGAAGGTGGAGACAAATGTATTTGAACAATAAAAAATTAAAATAAAATAAAAAAATAAAAAAATAAAAGCATATATTCAAGTAAAATCCTTTGAAATGAAAAATATTATAGAAAAATAATAAAGAGTATTAATTCAAGACTAAAAAAATAATTATTTTTCATAATAAACAACCGAAGGTAGAGAGTAGCATTGATAATGTAGTAAAATTCTACCTCCTATAATGGAAAGGGAATTGGATCATATTGTACTACAAATATCAATACTTTAGCAATAAATAGCAATGTGTATATCAAGAAAAGTTAGCTGAATGCTTCAACATTGCTTTGGTGTCAGCTTAATTTTATTCTGACATCAAGGAATTTTAGCACATGTGATGCAGCATCAAGGTAAGAACCCAGAGGGGACAGAAGTAACAAAATGCTCTATCATACATAGTCTTTAAAATATGTCTTATGATCCGACAAATATTACTTGACAGCAAAGTGTGATTTTTTTGAAATTTAAGAATGTATTTTGATTGCAATTTTAAAATATTATATTATTTATTAGACATTTATATATAATCATTTCTCATTTAATGAATTTGAATAAAACAAATGAACTATATTTTTTTATTTTAAAGATTGTTATTTATTTATTTCTAGAGAAAGGGAAGAGAGGAACAAAGAGAGGGAGAGAAACATCAATGTGTGGTTGCCTTGTGTGCAACTCCAACCAAGGACCTGGCCTGCACCCCAGGCATGTGTCCTGACTGGGAATTGAACCACAAACCCTTTGGTTTACAGGCCAGCACTCAATCCACTAAGCCATGTCAGCCAGGGCTGTACTGGGTTTTAATTAATGGGGAGACAGTTTTCTGCTACTTTTCTCATTCTTCTGCTTGTTGAAGTTTTAATACATTTTATATTTGTTATGAGCTATACCATGACATATATTAATCTTTTTATTGAATTATTGGATTTTTGTAATTATACTCTCCTTTCTTCATATACTTTTTATATCTAATCACACATGTACATGCTTCAAGACCTATCCCTTAACATTTAAACTCAATTTTAATTTATTAAAATTTCGATTTCAATTTAATCTTGAAACTCTATCCACGGCTTTTACTTTTATCTCTCTTTATATTTAGTCTTTATTTACTAACTTCTCTGCTATGTCTATTTTAAAGTATTTCCTGGATTACCCAAAACGCCTTCTACCTACCTACCTATGATGTGCTTATTATTCAAATTAATGCCTTTTTGCTTATTTCTTCAATGCTTTTTACAATATAGCCTCAATTTACTATTTGTTATTATAATTCAATCCTCTGTAATCCTATGCTATAATCCAGATAGAATTCAGTGAGCTACTAGATATCTAAAATTTATCTTAGAAAATAAAGAGATGTACAATAGGATAAGCAGTGTGTGGCAGGGAATGAAATACTGTGAGGGGGGTCAGTTTTTAGCAATAGCAGGATGATAATCGTATCAAAAATCAGTATATAAGAAGTACTCTGATCTAGCCGTTACCTTACCATACCCTTGCATCACTGCAAATTCATCTGTCACTCCCCCACCCCGCCCCACTCAATTTGATGTTGCTACTCATGTTGGGGGTGGGGGTTTAGAACTTATTTTGGCATCTGATGCTAGTCACCCTCAGTCCTACCCTGTGTTCTAGCACCAGGTAATATTGAGCTAGTCATGGTGAGATTTCCCTCACAATCAGGTCCTTTGATTATCTGAGTTTCACTTTTGACACTTTCATTTATTCTCTTTTTTTTGAAACTTTCTACTCTTTTGGTTTCTGATAGTATTTTAATTTTCTTAATTCTTCTCTATCTTCTGTTTTCATTTTTTTTTTTTTTTGCTTCATCATTTTCTTCTCCTTTCCTTTGGAATATTGCTGTGCCTTAGCTTTCTAAACTCTGCTCCATTTGACCTCACTCTCTAACTACTTTTTATGGAGTTTGTCCTGTCTCATGAATTCAAATATCACCTATGGGCTTATGTCCTCTAACAATCTAGTGTGTCCACATTATCTAGATCAAATCTTTCTCTCCAGACCACTGACATTGCTTTATCCTGGTTGCTAATAGCTACTATGTTGCTAAACGCAGCTGCTCGTTTTCTGTTCTCATTTTTCTGGGTCTCACAGCAGCATTTTCTTTCTGTGGGCTTATTCGTTATTTTTGACACATCTTCTCTTAAGTGTAGAGGTAAGGAAGAGATCAGAACTGAAGATATATCTATATCTATATATCTATATTGTCACCTATATCTGGTCTATACCTGTGTATCTTTCTAGGTGTATATCTTATGGACACACTGCAGCCTAACTCATGCTTTTGGCATTCCCCTGAATCTTAGCCCCTCATTTTCCCCATTTCATTTAATGGACCCGCTACCATCAATGTGGGTTTTCAAGCCAAAAAACTAATCATTGAGGCAGTTCATTCCTTCCACTCTCATATTCAATTCATTATCAAGTCCTGTCAGCTCTCATCCCAAATGCATGTATCTTGAATATTTTCACTTATTTCTTTCTACCGCATTGTCATTACCTAATCAAAGTCACCACCATCTCTTGTGTTGTGCAATAGACAATACTAATTTTAACCAATATCTATTTCCAAGCTGGGTAAGAATCATACATCCCTGTCCCACTGACATCAGGTTTGACCATATGGCTGCCTTAGCAAATGCAATGTGAGCACAGGTGAGACTTGCAACTTCCTAGCAGAAGCTTCAAGAGATAACTGTTTTAGCAAGTCTTTTCTACGTCTGAAATAGTCATTGATAATATTGCAGAGAATGTACACTCTATCAGCCTGGATCCCAGCCTGAGGATGGTGAGGACATACAGCAGAGACCTTAGCAACCCACAATAGAAATGATGCGTATGTGAAAAATAGGCCTTTGTTGCTGTGAGTCACTGATACATTGGTGGTGTTTGTCACCGCAGGATCAGCTTTGCTGTCTTGACCAATATGTCAGACCAAGGCAATATGTCTTCAACCAACATCCAGGCTTTCATACTTCTCCCTGCTCCATTCTCCTCACTGCAGTTAGTGCCATCATTTGAAAGAATGCTAAGCTTTAGCCCTCCTTCCCCATTGACTTTCCATTGCCCCCCCCCCCACCAAATTTCCAAACTCCTTTCCCTGACCTCTATGGTCGTGCAAAGCCTGGCCCCTGCCTTGTGTCTCAGACTTCTTCTCTCACCACTGTGTGTTGGTTCTCTACTTGCTATTGTGGTCTTCCTATTTTCCCTGAAAGGGAATTGTTACTGAATGAGGGAGGGCCTCTGCTTTTCCTGCTCTCAATACTTTTAGTTCTTTACATGACTCTCAGCTTCCCAGTTTTCAGGTATCACTCAGTTTTCTGAGGTCAGTTATATCTATTCTGTGACCACCTTATCAATTACAGTTTCCCTCAGCCTACTCTTTCTATCATGCAGCAGGTAAACATTTCTGTGAAATTCTGAAGGGAACATGAAATACAGATGATGGAATGGCAAATGTATAGCTCCCCCTATATTCTCTATTAAGTTCCTAGGGGGTATGGACCATGACTTTCCATCATTGGATCCCTAATGCCTGGAACAATGCAACATATAACATATAGTGGGTCATAGATAAATAATCGTTGAACTGAGTTAAATTTCTCTATATATCCTTCTACATTTACTTATTTCTAAATAGAGTAAGGATAAAAACAGATAAGACCAAACAGTGAAGCTTCACAATAATTTTTGTATTTGTGTAATTAAATGCCCTAAACAAAACTGCTTTATCTGTCCCCATAAAAATACCAAGTTTTTGGAATACTGACCCGTTCAAACATAATATTTGAAGCACTGGGTCTAAGCCACTTGGTCATTGGTGTCAAGTTTTATATTAAGAAATAATTTTTTTTCTTTTTTACATTATTTTTAAATTTTATTTTTGCCAGAGTAACAATACGTGCAGGTGGAAACACATTTTTAAAAACAAACAAGTAAAAAAACCCCATATAATTTATGCAGGCTCATCCCTTCCCATCCTCAATCCCAGATATAATTTTGTTAACCATCTTACTTTTATTTCATTTCCTAAGTAGTTCCATAATTAATATGAAAGTAAAGTGAGTATACTAAATCATTGTCTAGAGTAGGTGGAAAGTTGCATTTTCCTATCAGTGCAATATAAAAATTGTTACAGAGGTATCACTTGTATTGAACTTTTCACTAGCTGAGATTGTAAATTTTCTGAGATCAAAACAAAATCATGGATAAATATCATAAAACAGAAGAGGAAATAATAAACATGACAAAATATTATAATTCCAGTTCTGAAGGTTGAGATAAGAAGAACTTTGGAATTCCAGATGAATTTTAATAATACAGGGCATTCAAAAAAACATAATGTTCACTAACCTGCACAAATGCCTTCAAGAAGAATCTTTTCATCTGGGTTTCTTATTCTTTAACTTTACATATATTATGTAATATCTGCAATGAAATTACTAAAAAGGCATCAAATGATGAGCTGTATAGTAATGCAAATGAAAAAACAAACTGAGAGCCATTCAGTAACAAAAGAAAACCAGGTCTCAACTCTGTGCTATGATTTCAAGTTTAATATTGTTTCATTATATTAGCATTGGCATTTGTCCCTGCAGACTTAAAATCAAAAGATGTGTTTTCACCTTTTTTACTTTTATTATTTTACTGGCTAATAAAGATATACGGAATTTTGGTTAACATTCCAATGTGGTTTAATTCATTTCACTAGGAAATTATAATTTTATATATTTGTTTTCTCTCTTTGCTGATATGGACTATGCAGGCATATTTCTCCATCTCTATGAATTAATTCTCTATTAGAAAAAGGGGAAAAGAGGCAGAAAACTAATTTTTGTTATATAGATTGGTTCTGACATCCAAGGGACTGTGAAAGAGAAAAGAAAAAGTGTATATACAATTTCCTCTCCTAATTGAAGAGAACCCATAAGCCCACTGTGCCCATCAATGAATATGAGCATGTTCTTAATAAGGTCTTTCTTTTCTATTCACCCCATATGTATACTTCATAGTTAAAGGAATTTTCATACTTTAGTTTAGACACTATTTCAAACTTTGGGCTTTCTGCAGGTCTAAAATAGTAAATGGAAAGAGCAAAAACAGTTAGCAGAAAATCTTATGAATGTAACCATGGAATAAAAATGGTAGGTGAAGTTTCATGGAGTATCATAAATATTCAACCTGAAGCAAACTGCCAGACTCTGTATCCTGTACATAAATGTCACATTTCTTTTAAAAAAGAAAACTTTTAATTTAAATGGAGCTCTTCCCTAATTATTTTTACAAAACAAAATAATCTATCAGATACAATGAGAATATGCCAAGAATAGTATTTAAAATCAAATGATATCTATGGTAAATTTATAGAACTCAATTTAATTTTCAAATAAATTTAGTAGCTTACACATTTTTAGATGTGTTTACCATAACCAAGATCCTTAATAGAAACACAAGACTACAACCTTATGGTCTTGCCAGGGTCCCCTGCAACAGAATAATCTCTTTTCCCTTCTCCTCTTATCTGTCCTTGAAATTTACTTTCATTCTTTATACTGTGAAGCACCTACTAGCTGTACAGAACCTACAGCACTCTCTGCTCAGACATTTACATTAAGTAGGCTCTTACAGTCTCTCTTGTGACGCGTCTGGAGAATTATAGGATGCTTCATCAATTCTAAGCTCTTCCCTCTCAACTGAAACACAAACTTTTTTTTTTTTTTTTGCCTTCTAAATTCTCAAGATGTCATTTATTTGTGTATGTATTTTTTTAAAACACAAACTTCTTGAGATCTCTATTTTGTAACCCTCCAAAACTCATCAACCTCTCAAAAAGGTGATGCAGTGGAGTTTGTTTAAAAATACGAGAGTACTGTACTTTTAAGATATTTTCCCATAACACAAAATAACATTTTTCTCTACCTGATTTGTTTTATTTTTGAAAAAAACCTGCTAGCTTAGAAATCAAGTTCTGAGTTATATAAAATATGACATTTTTATTTTTTTCAAAAATACTTAAGAACTGGTTTTACCTTAGGTTATTTATGTGATTGTTTTTTAAGAAGAACTTTATATATGCTGACAATTTTCCCTAACAATCACATTTTTATATAAAAAGAAAAAACACGTATCATTTAAGCATCAAAGAATGCTGACCTTTCCAATATCAATTTTCAAATGTACTTATTATCTATGTTATCTCCTAATTGCCATAGGAAATTTTTCCCTTACCAGAACCCTGATGGTTACATTGAGAAGTAATTAACTAATAGTATATCTTTTACATATATGAAACAATACATATAAAACCTTTCAAATAGTGCCTAGTACATAGTAAAAACTAAGAAATGATAACAATTATGAAATTCTACCCAAAATTTGACTGCTTAATTTCTTTCCAAAATACTAAACTCTAGAACTGTATCCAGAATGATCAAATATAATTTCTTTTAAAATACTAGAATAAAATAAATTAATAATAATACTCCACTTATTTTTTTCATTTCTCCACTTCTGGCTTATTTAATCTGGATAATTCTGTAAGGCAAGAATTATTCTTTCATTTGGGAATGTAAGAGACAATAAGATCTATTTCTAAAACACAGTATTTCATTTTTGTAATCACCTAATTTTCTTTAGGTAGTAGGTAGCATTGAACATATTCCCATTTTATCTCTGTGAATTCAATAAGTGGATGAGAGCCATTGTCTAAACAGTACAAAGGAGGTTAACGCTATATTAATCAATGATTCACTTATTTTTCTCCTAGATGTGAAAGATCAATTAATTTCAACAGTAATATCATGTTATAAATTATGTTTTAATTGAGAAATCCTGAAAAGATTCATCCCATGAAGTCTTGTGTTCTTTCTTGAATTTCCATAGACTATATTGGTTATATAACAGAGATACTCTACACCTAATGTTCTTTCAAAAATTATTTAGAAAGATTTCTTTCTTTCAGGAAAAATAAAGATATCTCTTATCTAAAGCTTCACTTTATACAATTTCTCCTTTTAGTAGCAGTGCCTAAATTTAAAAAAAAAAAAATCTGTTTTGACTGACAACATTATTTACTGTGAAACTGAGGTGACGACCAATTAAGCCTGTCAAAGAGTCCTTAGATACTTGAGAACGGTTGAAGTCTTCATTTAAAGTGTTAGGTTCTCTATACACAGGTAAGAAATAAAATTATAAAAAATATAGCATTCAGATAATTTTGTTTAACACTAATCAAATAAAAACCGATCAAATTTCTAATTGGCTAACAAAAAATCACCTTCCCGCATTCATCCACGAGTGTATACCAAACTAGTGATTTTCTTGCTAAAAATTTTACAACTAAATGACACATCCCAATGATTTAGTCATAACAAGTGCTAGAGAATTCTATTAGTAACACTTTTAATGGATTACTAAGCCACTTAGGTTTATATGGATTTTCCAAATTGTAAAATATAAGTTAGTATACGTTTTCCGAGAGCATAGCATGCAGGGTAACAAACTGACTCAAAATATTCGAGAATTACCTGCTGGGAGAGGCAGTGTATAGGCAGGATGTGACCACATAACTGGGAGACATGACTGGGCAGTGATAAGAAGAATTCGGCAAAACAAAATGGTGGGGGCCAAATGAGAACTGGTGAAAGAGAAAAAGAAGGCTTCGAAGCCAAAGTTAAAGCAGAATTCGTATAATCTACCAGCTTTCCTATAGAGACTACCAGGTGCTCACAGAAAGCAATGTGGTGAGAGATCTGAGTTCTTGTCAGAAACCATGCAAGCCAGGAGACATTAGAGTAACAGCTTAAAGTGCTGGAAAGAATTCATATTTTGCTAAACTAGAGTTCTTTACCCACCCAGTGAGGTTATGATTTTAAAAATAAACTTGAAAGACAGACTTTCCTAAATAAAAATTGAGATAATTAATTTCTAGTAGGTTTGCACTATAAATTTTTTTTTAAAAAAAGACCTTTTAAAAAATGTTTATTACTTTAAGAGAGAGAGAGAAATGTGATAAAGAAACATCGTCCCATTGCCTCCACTATGTGCGCCCCTCCTGGGCACTGGGGATTGAACCTGCAGCCCAGGTACGTGCCCAGATCGGGAGGAAACTGCGACCTTTTGGGGGCTGTGGGAAGCAGGCTAGGGAAGCACCCTGCCCAAGACAAAGGAAGCACCCTGCCGCCTTGCTCTCCAGCGGCTGGGCATTTGAATATTTTGAGGAATGCCCTCAGCAGACTTGCCCAGGGGAGGAAAGCTGGGAGAAAAGATCACCAATTTGGTTTTGTGCCTGTCCTAAGGAAAACACCTGAGGGCACGGTGAACCTTCTGACTTGGGAGACGCCATTTAATGAAAGAATAGATCTCCTTGGGAAGGAGGCAATTTTTAAACTACAGAGTACTCTTCAAAGACTACTATCCATCCTCACCTCCCAAGTGCAAGTTCGAACCACTGCTGTTCCTCCAGTGTACCCTTCAGGCACTGTGTGCCGTCTGCCCTCAAGGAAGACAAGCACTGGAGGCCAGCCATCATGGTTAAGCAGATCTTATTAGGAATCCAGGAACATCTAAATGAACCAAATAACCAAGATCCAGCTCAAGCAGAGGCCTAGACAATTTACTTGCAAAACAGAGTGGAATATTAGAGAAGAGTTCTAGCACAGACCAAGAAGTTTGCACTCTCATAAGCAGCAACCTGCGGCAACATCAAAAGGAAGGGATTCATTTGGCAGGAACTGGTCTACAACATTGGCAGATCTAGCATTGCTCTGCACAACTATTAGTAACACAGGGAAGGCAGGCGAGTGCCATTGTCCATGTCTACCACCAATACACAGTTCTGCACTTGCTGAATTGCCCAGTTTTTCATATAGGGTCTCTTCCTCCAGTCTTTTGTGTTTTTGATTGCTATGTAATACTTGCTTTATTTTGATATTGATGCCAGTATTTTAATTGCTGTAGAATTATGAACTGTTATACTTCTACGAGTCCCTGAGAAGCTAGTTAGTTCCCTTTGCTCGCAGGTGCAGATATGCTTCCCACTGTCAAAGCTACACACTGCCTCCAGCTGGCTCTATGAGAAGGAAATCTGACTGTCCGTTGCCTTCACGCCTCTGTCCTTCTCTCTGCAGAACCAGGGTTGCGTTGCTATGAGCCTCAGATCCAAAGTCAGGCAGCCTCTTGTTTCTGCATCACTTCCTTTGTGTTTATGAGACAGGAAAGTAAGAAGCTGGGAAAATTCTTTTGCAAGTGGAACTGTCAAACTGAGATAGATAGCTGAACACAATGGCCAAGCAACCTTTGGCCCGGAAAACAAAGGCTTCACCCCCAGGGTAAACAAAGACCTGCCCCCAGGTTTACCTTTCTTCCCCTGGCCTTTCCTCCCAGGAGATAACATGTAGACCTCATTTGTGTTTCATCTCCAGGTGCAGAAAAGCAGAAAAGCCAGGTAGAAGACGCCAGAACCAATTGCAATGACTGAAGACCCCCTGCCTTGTCATTGACCAATCAGTGGAGACCAGGACCATAAAAGGGCACACCTGGAGAACTGAGGCATGTTCTACTGAAACCCTCCTTGGAGACCTGCCCTAAGATTCCCGCCATCAAGAAAGCCTCAAGACAAAGGACCTAGTGCAATTGTGCTCTCCCCCTGGGGAGCAGCTTGTCCCAGGCTTATCCCCTGAACCTGTCCCTAAGGCCCCTTTTTTCTGACTCCCAGGGAGCTAAGGCAGCCCAGCCAAGGCTCCTCTGCTGCTGCTTCTGTACTAAGCCTTTCTTACCACCCTTGAGAGGCCCATTCTCTCCTTTGAGAACTACTAATAAATGTCTTATTCATCCACTTTTGTCTCGCTGATTTGTAATTCTGTATTGGGTGAGAAGAGCTGAGCTCCATTAACATTTATATGATGTTTTGTCTGTGTTGCCATTAAATAAATTGTTTATGTATTTAGGAAAAATAGAAAAGGAAAGAAAGTGCAACCTTTTAGTGCATGGAACTACACTGTAACCAACGGAGTCACACTGGCCAGGGCAAGAAAGACTTTTAGGGCAGAAAAGATATATACTATATAGAAACTTGAATCTATACAGACATACATGTAGATGAAAAACAAGAAACATTAAAAAACTGAAGGTAAGATAAGATTTATTTTCTCATTTAATTGCTCTAAAATGAACTATCTAAAACAAAATGGCAGCAATGTGTTATGCTTTATTGCATAGGTTAATTAAAATGTACAGCAACAAAGGCATAAAGAGTGGGAGAAGGAATTGAGAATACCCAGTTGTGAGAAACACACTACATGTGAATCAAATCAGTATAATAGTAATTGAATGCACACCTAATTGATTAAAGCCGTCTATCTGTCATCTTAGAACAAACATTTAAAAATTTAAAAGGTAGCAATAATAAATCAAAAATTAAGATGAAATATAACTTTAAAACTAATAATTTAACCCAAGAGAAGGTAAAAGAAAAGAATAATAGAGACAAAAAGAAAGTAGCTAACAAGATACTTGATTTTAATTGAATTGTTACCATAATAACTTTAAATAAAAAGTCTCTATATACCAATTATATGGCAGAGATTAATGATAAACATATATATGTTATGCACACAAGACCCTAGCATGTGCTGTCTACAAGAAACAAATGTAAAGACACAGAGAGATTACCAGTAAAAGTAAAGAGGTCAAGGAAAACATATCAGAAGAAAGCTGGAAAAGCTATTTCAATTTCAGACAAAGCAGCCTTCACAACATGGAAGGTTATCAGAAAATGAGGAACATTTCATACTGTTAAAGAGATCAATTAGTCAACAAGATATAATAATAAAACATGTATGTATCTTGCAACCTAATATTCACATACATGAGACAAAAATGGTTTTGCACAAATACACAAACCTACAATTATATTTGGAGACTTTAACACCCATCTCTCAATAATTGATAGAGCAAGTAAGCATGAAATCAATAAGTATACAGATGATTTGAACAGCATTATAATTCAATTTGACGTACTTGGCATTTATAGAAAACTCCACAAACAGGAGAATACATATTTTTCATAAGTGTAGGTAGAACATTCACCAAAATATTTTGACCCGTAAAATAAATCTTAAAAAGTTTAAGAGCAGAAATCATATAAGATGTGTTCTCATGTCAAAACAGAGTTAAACTAAAATACCAATAAAAAGAAAAAAATCTGTGAAATTGCTGTATATTGGGAAATTAAATCCTATACTTGTAAATAACAAATGGGTCAATGACAGGCCCTGGTCAGGTAGTTCAGCTGGTTAGAGCATCGTCCTGATATGCCAAGGTTGTGGGTTTGATCCCCGGTCAGGGCACATATAAGAATCAACCAATGAATGCATAAATAAATAAAACGTAAAAAAACAACAAATCATTGTTTCTCTCTCTCTCTCCCTCTCTCCCTTCTTCTCTCTCTTCTAAAATCAGTAAATACATTTAAAAAACACATGGGTCAAAAAAGAATTCTCAAGAGAAATTAAAATATTTTTGAACTGAATGAAAGTCAAACAATGACAGAAGTGCTTATATGTAAATTTATAGCTTTAAATTCTTATAAGAGCACAACGGTCTCAAATCAATAAGCTAAGCTTCACCTTAAGAAGCTAGAATATTAAGAGAAAATTTAACCCAATGAAATCAAAAGTAAGGAAATACCAAAGAGGAGAAATCAACAAGTTTAAAGACAGGAAAATAATACTGAAAACCAATGACCTCCAAACCCGGCTGCTTAAAAAAGGATCACAGACATTGCTAAACTTCTAAACAGGTGACCTACAAAAAAAGAGGATTCAACAAAAATGGCTAGTGGCAGTATTGAACGAGGACATCATTTCAGACCCCACAGACATGAAGAGGAAAATAAGATAATACTATAAACAACTTTACAGTCAAATACTTAAACAAGTTAGGTGAAATGCAACAGTCCTTTGAGAAAAACTACCAAAACCATCAGAAAGAAATACCTGGATAATTTTATACCTGTTATAGAAATTGAATTCAATGTTTAAAACTTCCCAAAAATGAAATCTCTAGTCCTTACATGGTTTAACAAAGAATTTTATAAAAGATTTAAGGAGATAAAACAATCTGTATATCTTTTTCAGAAAATAGAGGGGATATTTCCAAACTTAATTTACAAAGTCAAAGAGATAGAGATTACAAAATTACACCTGAACTAATACAAAATAATACTGAAAGTAAAATGTAATTGAAAAGAAATTTAATGCAAAAGAAAAAAAGGTTTAAAAAAGATTACGACCAAAGGAAACTATAGACAAGTATCCCTCATGAATATGGACAGAAGAATCCTAAACAAAATATTAGCATGTTGATTTCATCACTATTTCAGTCCTCCATTCATAAGGTTGTCCAGGTTACCTTGGATGGAGATGCAGGTAGCCCGCCTGCTTTTAGCCTCTCACTTTTTGGTAGCCTTCAGGGTTACTGCTAAAGATGACTAATTTCTCTTTGATATGTGGCCTTTAGCAGTTAAAGTTTCTAGGTATAAATACTTTCATGGTGTTATACATGGGATAGAGCACCTCATTTTTCCTTCCGCTATATCAGTTAATTACTATTAGAATAAAGTAGTGGTAATATTTTCTCTTACTTTTATTATACATATTTTCCTTACCACTGGATACATTTTAAAATATATTAAAAGCTACCATATATAACAGAATTCATGTAGAAAACTATCCTTATAAAATATAAATAGCAGTGTTTGGGGGAAAAAAGAGGTAGCTTCGTTTTTGTCAAAGATATTAGCATAAAACAAAATGAAGCTAGATTGTTCACATAGTTTTTAATGTGTTTACTATGAATGCTCCTATTGGCACCGGCTTCCAATGTTATTAGACAAAGGAGCAATTTGTATCTGACATACTATTTTTTTGTTGTTGGTAACTGGAAGAAACCCAAGTCAAAGTTAGGTTAAAGAGGTAAGGATGCTTTGACTCTTATCTGAGAAGTTCTGGGGGCTTTTCAGGTGCTGATGGTTGAGAAGTTCAAATTGTATCCTAAAAAATTGTTCTCTTTCCTTTTCTTAAATCTTTTTCTCTGCTTTTCAATCTGGTATCTTCAAATTGTTGGCAAAGGTGTTTATTAAGATGCCGTGTTATCACTGGCCAGGTCTGAGTCATGTAGCTTCCTGGAGGGTGAAAGCATTAGCTCCAATCAAACCATATTGAACGTGTTATGTATGAGAAAGAAGGGATCTGTTATTAGATGAAATGAAAAGTGGTTTCTGTTATAAAATAAACTCAAGATTTTACAGTTTTTGTGAAAAGGTGGTACATTTTGAAGAAGAAACATTTTTTCCCACTGCTATGTTGTGGAAAATTTCAATTTAATAAAGTATGCTTTGTGATAAGCATTTCAAAGTTACCTTCATAAGCAATCTGAAGCTAGAGCATTGCATGTTGGGTTATATTTCTTTAATACATCAAACTGGTTGACTATTTTTACTGCCCCTCCACTGAGTTATGTTGGCAGAGCCTTGAAAGCTGAGTTTTGTGACAGATGAGTGACCACGCATCATCTCCACTGCCAGCGACCTTTCTTGTGCAGAAGTCAGAGAAAATTCTTTATTCATTCTGAGAGAAGGACAGAGCTCAGTTTTATGCATCACTCCGATCTTTTTGAGAAATTAGAAAAATGTAATTATTTTATTGTTCATTTCCCAACCAGTTCATTCATACTGGTGAATTATTTTAAGAGCTTAAAAACAATTATCCTACTAAGACTGTTTTCTATTTTAGCAGATATTTTAATGAAAGTTATTGAAATATAACTGCATCCTATAAAATGCATCCACGTAAGTATTTAATTTTACGAGCTTTGACAAGTTCCTTTATTTTTGTTATCTATGAACACAATCACAATAAAAATAAACAAGTGAATTTCCAATTCCAAATGGAAAATGAGCATAAACACTTACTTGGCATTTTTTCCAGAATCCCCACGGAATTCCCATAGCTGTGAAAGATAAATTTTAAAAAGAGGAAAGATAAATTTTTTAAAAAAATTTAAAAAATAGAAAGGGGTGGGCACTCAAGATGAGGAGCCTGACGGGAGGTGGACCAGAGGTCGCAGTTTTGACTGATGATGGTTTTGGGGGAGATGTGTCCCTTATTACAGAGGTCTCTATTCTCAGGTGGCTAATTAAAATTAAAATCCCTTTATTCATTTTTTGACTCCTCTCCTATTCTATCATCTACTCATCAGGAAATCATTATTAGTTCTACCTTCAAAATATTTTTGTAATCTAAATTTGAGAGGGAAAATGTCTAGTTTTTTACCACTAAGTATATTAGCTGTAGGGTTTTTGTAGATGTTCTTTAGCAAGTTGAACAAGTTCCTGTCTATGGTTCATCTACTATGATTTTTTATTATGAGTGGGCGTTGGATTGGGTAACTTTTTTCTGCATCCTTGATGTTGTTTAATTTTCAAGTATGCGGGGATTTTCCCGCTTTCTTTTGTCACTGAGTTGTAGTTAAAGTTAAATGTCACTTAACAACATACTTTGTATAACTTCTATTATTTTAAATTTGTTAAAGTTTATGTTATAACCAAGAATGTGGTCTATCTTGGAAAATATTACTTGTGAGCTTGATAAAAATATGTATTCTCCTGTTGTTAGATGGAGTATTGTATTGGTGTCAATTAAATTACTTGATTGATAGTGCTGTTCAAGTCATCTATGCCCTTACACATTTTCTGCTTAGTCAATCTATCAATTACTGACAGAAAGGCATTCAAATCTCTAACCATAACAGCAGATTTGTCTATTTCTCCTTGTCAGTTTTGTCTTACATATTTGAACAATCATTTTTCACATACATATACATTTAAGATTGTGGGTTTTTTTTAGAGTTAACCCCTTTCTCATTTTACTGGGTTTTCTTTAATCCTTATAGATGTTTCTATCTATATTTTATGGAATTAGTATATCTGTATATTTTTTGTCTTCTAAGATTTTTTTTTGGTTTTGCCTTTCAACAGTTTGAATATTAAATACCTAGGTATTATTAATTTACTTATTTATTTTTGGTATTTATACTTGGTGTTCTCTGAGCTCCTAGGTTATGTGCATTATTTTTAATTTTGGAAAGTTTTTAGCTTTTTTGTTTTATTATTTCTTCTGCTCAATTTTCTTTTCTTCTCCTTCTAGTATTCCAATTATGGGTATGTTACCTCTTTGATATCAACCTAAAGTTCTTGCCTTTTTTAAAATTTATTTTTTTCTTTTTTTGCATTTCAATTTGGGAAGTTTCTATTGATCTGTCATCAAATATGTCTGGTTTATTGATGAATCCATCAAAGGCATTCTTCCTTTCTGCTGGTGTGTGTGATTTCTAGCATTTCCTTTTGATTCTTTCTCAGAGTTTCCATCTCTCTGTTTACATTGTTTAAGTCTTCTTGCATGCTGTATACTTTTTTCCATTAGAGCACTTAAAATAATTTTCTTGGCTGATAATTCTAACATCTGTGTCATATCTGAGTCTGATTCTGATGCTTGCTTTGTCCCTTTAAATTGTTTTATCTTGTCTTTTTGGCCTGCCTTGTAAATTTTTTGTTGAAACCCAGACATGTTTTATTGGATTAGAACTAAGGTAGATAGACCATTGGTGTGAGGCACTATTTTATTCTGGCTAGGACTTGAGTTGAATGGTTGCTATAGTTTTGGGTGCCAAGTGTCCTTTCTTTGTCTTCCCTTAATTTGTTTCCCTGAAAGATACTCATCAAAGAGAGCCTGTGTCTTGCAAGCTCTCTCAGCTGTAATCCATTTTTATTATCCTGGATCCCTGCTAATGTGGTGGTCAGGTGTAGGGAGAAACATTCAATAATTTTATGATAAAATCCATTTTTTTAGTGGGTTTGTGTCTCAGGCTACAACTTACACAGGTGTTCCTTCAGTGTCTAACTACACCCACACCCCTACTCCTTTCCCTTGGTGCAGTTTTCCCAATCTATTTCCTTAAAGTTTTACTTCCTATTTATTATGCTTTTAATTATCTCCCTACTCTTATCAGAGCCATGAAAGGATTTTTCTAGCATCTTTAGTGTGGGAACCTGGTAAAATTTCTGCAAGGAAATTCCATGAAACTGTGAGAATTCCTTTTAAACTACAGCTCCTGCTCCTAGGGTATTTTCACACTCATGGTGGTCAACACTTAATCTCCAGGAATTCATCAAAATTATCCTTCAGGTGTTCCTGCACATGTATGTCTCTGGAGGGTCTGCTCCATGTAAACTGATCTCAGCTATCTCTCTCTAGTTCCACTTGTCTCTTCATGTTTTTGCACGTATTTTGCCTGTGATCTCAGTGAAAGTCATTGATTTTCAGTTTGTTCAGATTTCTATCTTTGGAAGAATGGAGTTGATCACTTACAATCTCTTTACATGTCAGAGCTGAAACTTGAAGTAATTTTTTGTTTGTGTTATTGAATTTATTGGGGCGACATTGGTTGAAGTAATTTAATGTTTAAACAAACATTTTAAAAACGTATCTAGTTAAATTTATTTATTTCCTTTATCTTTGCATCCTTCTTTATTGTCTATTTTTGTCTTTCATTCTGTAGTCCATTTATTGTTAGGGATAATTTTGTCAAGTACAGCACAACCAATGTGAACCATTCAATTCTATTTCTTACTATTAATTTTTTTTTACATCTCCTATATACTCTGTTTTCAATCTCTTATCTATAGAATAGTTTATCAGACCTATGTTACACTGTTTATGTTTATTCTTTCTTTAAAGATAGCTTTTGTTGTAGAACAAAATTATTTGTAATAATGAATAATAGAAGTTAATAAGTATTTTTATTCTAAGCTTTTTAACATTAGATGATATGTTCATATCACATTTTCTTTTGATTCTCTAATTTTTAAATTTTTACATAGCATGTGATTAATGTCTATAAAATAAGAAAATGTGTAGAAAATAAATACAATGCATTATAATGGCAACTTTATTTGATTTCATGGAATAAAATCTTGACTAGTGATGAATTCTTATTCACTTATTCTGATTTTCCTTTCCTTATTTAACCAAAAGATCCAGATTTCATTTATTCATGTATAATGTGTCTGGTTATATGCTACTCAGGGGAAAACACTTGATTTTTATGGTTTCCTTTTTGCACCTCATGGCTTGGTATCTTTCTCATAGTAAACAGTTGGTAAATATTTTGTCAACTAAATTCAACTTTCGAAAATGCAGAACTCCCAGAACCACCTTGTTCTTGAATTGATTTACACTAAAGCGGATTTTCCTATGTTGTAATTTTATATGTGTGTCTAGAATATTATCAACTTATATAGCTTGAAGAAACCCTCTTTTCCATTTTCAGGACAAGGATTAAGTACATAGACAACTTTCTTTTTCTGATTACCATCAGTGTAATCAGATAATTCATTTGTATCCTAGAATTAATGTACCATTTTAATCAATATTTAATGTATTCAGAAGTACACATTTCAAAATCCTCAGAATCTTGAATCATGGTTGTCTTCATTTATATCTTTGCAATATTTCTGCTGCTGTATAACAGAAAAAAAAATGAAACTTGATTGTGAATCTAATAAAGTAGATGAAATGTAACATGGATGCCAAAGTCATCTAATCAATTATCATTATAATCTTCAAGAGAAGATGGTTCTATTGATTTCATAATCACTGTAATAAAAATGGAAATAGTATATGCATAAATAATTCTATAATCATTATAAAAGATGCCTGTATAGTTTAATTCTTACAGAATATTCTTGAACAATGTAGGAGGGGGGAGGACAGAAAAATAGTTGAAGATAAGGAGTAAAGAAAATTCCTGAAATGTTTATCACAGCATGATAAATCCATTAACTGTGTTTTCAGATTATGTAAATATTATAGCCCATCTTTCAACTAATACTAAGAAATAGTTAATATTAAGTAAATATTAAGTCTATAATTAATACTGTCTTACTAAGTATAATTTATTTATTGTCATCATTATTTCCAAATTATAGATTTCTACTTGATTTTGCATACTACATAGTGCTTAGACATAAATAGAAATTTAGTAGATGGAAGTTTATTAGGTGCAAGAGTTTGAATAACTAGTTAATCTTGAGTGATATAACAATTGCTAAATATAATTAACAGTTCCTTTTATTCTATTATGAGGAATTGAGAGCTGTATTTTTTCCCTTCTTACCTTTTTTTTTGTTGGATTATTTAAATAATTACTAAATGTTTCTATAATTTTGTTTTTGAAGCCTATTAAATTACAGGCTATATACCTAGTTTGAGTTTTATTTGTGTTTTGCTTTGTTTTTGTGACCAAGAAAACTGCTGATTAGAATCAAAGGCTAAACTTATTTCTCTATACTTTATTATACCAGTGAAGGGATGTAAATTTGGGTTCTCTTCTCTCAATGTCCATCTTTAGTGCGTTTTATATGTTATACTGCTACATTACTGCCTCAGATCAGATTTTGAGAACCCAATACCACATGCATATAATTATTTACATAATTGCTTGACTAATTTCTTTCTTTGATACTAGGTTGCAAGATCTATGATGAACCTTTTTTTTTGTTTGTTGTTTTGGCTCACACATGTTTGGCCTAGAAGATAAGACATACTCAAAAGTATTAAAAATACTTAATAAAAATTCAAATTGAATTAAATGCTGGAATGAAATTAATGATAATAAAAACTTTCAGGTTAGTTCAGATAATATTCACAGAATTTAACTTATTTTACTTAATTAATTTATATTACAAAAAATGTATAGTCACAATCCAATTCATTCTATTTGGGCTCGAATATTTCTCACTGCCTCATACTTTCCCTTACTCCTCAGTGTGGGTTACAATTTACATCTAAATTAACTGAATCTTTTCTTATGCTTTTAAAGTATAACTCCAAATAATTTAATTCTGTAAGATTCAAGATATTTTTAAATTACAGGCTCAGGATACTACTCCATGCCACCAAGTGTTCAGTTGTATTTTGGCAGATGTTTGTATGTACTAATGAGAATATTTTTTCCAAACACTGGCATTAATTTAGATCAATGCTAAAGTTGTCAGAAATCATTTTCTATAAAAAATATAAATTTGTTAAGTAGTAAGATAAACACTACTATCTTCTCACACCCAAACACAGTAAGATTCACGAATATAAAATTCAAACATAGACAAAACTAATACTATATGGTGAGGATATATATAAGTAAGGGGATAATAAATTCAAAATTGAGATATTATTTATCTCTGGGAGGGTCAACAGTGTCCTGGCATGACTCCTGGGGCCTTCAAATACGAGAGGCCTTCTATTTCTCAAGATTGCTGTTGGGTAACTGAGTGTTTGTGTCTTTGTTAACATTTATAATTAGCACATACATTGTGTTTTCTTTTGTATTCATGAACTTTTTTATAATAAAAACAAAAATTTTAAATAGTTAACTGCAAAATTTCTGTATGTTCTTAGCAAAACTTCTATGACTACTGTACAATTTTATGGGAGTAAAAGAAGAGTACTTGATTTTAAAAATTACTTCATTTCTTCTGAACTATTGGTTTTAATATGATAATGTGAAGGGAAAATAAAATCAGTAATAAGCATGAAACCTTGGGAGGAAATGATCAATTTAATCAATAGAAAAGTAAACCAACTGATATTAGAGACAATAAAATTAATTTATAGAGGATGATAGTTTCCAGAAACAAGACAACATAAAAGATTAGTTTTGGCTTCTTGAAGGAATAAGCAAAGAAATTCAGTGTAGAAATATGTATGCATAACTGAGAAGGCTAAAAAGAATATATGGCAATCATTTAGCTTTAGAAAAATAATGTAAATTGAAACTCAAAATGTTTTATAATTCTTTAAGTGATTTTTAAAATGGTATTTTATGTTATTAAAGTGATAAAAATATATTTAACCATTATACATGTATTTCTTATAAAGTAGCACAAACATTATTGTTATTTTAATTTTTATTGTATTTATTGGGGTGACATTGGATAATAAAATTATATAGGTTTCAAGTGCAAAATTCTATAATACATCACCTGTATATTGTATTGTGTGTTCACCACCCAAAGTTAAGTTTCCTTCTGTCACCATTTATCCCCTTTTCCCTCTTCTGCATGTCTTTGTCCCCCTTTTCTCTCTGGTAATCACTACACTATTGTCTATGTCTATGAAGTTTTTTTCTTAATTCCTTCACCTTTTTCACCCAGCTCCCCAACCCCCTTTTCCTCTAGATATTCCACCGGCAGAAAAAATTTCACAGCACAAATTCAGGTGCCTTTGAGAATATGTTTATTAAAGCTGGGGAGAGCGAAAAAGGGAAAGACTTAGGGTGGAAGAAATAACAGAAGAGAGCCAAGGTAGGGCTGCTTTGGCTCTCCAGAAAAGTTATGAGGAAGGAGTGAGCTAAGGTGGGGTTGCTTTTAGCTCACCTGGAAGTCAGAGAGAAAGGGAGGCCCTGGAAACTGGAGCAGCGGGTAAGCCTTGGTCAAACTGCCGTTGCCCGCTGCTTCCTGTTGGGTAGCCGAGGTGGCTAAGAAAGGACCTGGAGCCAGAAAAGTCCAACTAAGGGCTCTTATTCGAGGCGGGACTCAGATCTGGTGGGCTGAGTCCCAATGGAATGCAGCCCCAAGGGGAAGGGGAAGAAGGGCTTTTAAGGTGTGTAGCAGACCCCAAGGGAGGATGAGTCACCCTGCTCATCTGCTCCAGGTGTCCTGGGTATTGCGGATCAGGGAGGGCTGATTGTGTAGAAAGCTCAACGGAGAGGGGAGGGGGCAGTGAGTATTCAACTGGTTTCCAGCAGGAGGCCAGAGGCTGTGCCTCAGTTGCTTCTGATACAGGGAATCTCGTGGTTATGTATTTGGCCGGTGACATATACCTTCTCTGTTCCAGCACAGGCTGTGGTTTAGGTCCATGTCCCAGTACATTATAACATCTCGGGCTCTTATCTGTTTTCTTTGGGAAAGTGGTCACTGAATTTCTTCCGTAACTACTTCAACGCTGACAAGGGTCAAAGAGTCATCTTTAGATCACATCTAGGAGTTGAGCCTGGGCCTGTACAGGATTCTGATCCTGCAAGCGGAGGATGGTTCCCAACTTGTTTTTTGAACTGGTCTAATCTGGAAGATATAAACTTCATAAGCAGGTGAAACAGGCATGGGTCAAGTAGGAGTAGAAGAAATATCATGAATAGGGGGCCTAAGAATGGCAATAACCAGGTCTTATTGGGAAGCCATGAGGTGAGGTCCCAAGAAGAGGTGGAGGTCCTGCTCTTAGATGCAGACTCAAGAATACTTTGAATGTTCTGCTGGACTTCCTGATTTGTTTATATAAAAACAACACTCTTCTTTAGGGTACAGGCATGTTCCTCCTGCCAAGGTGATGAGGAGGTCAAGGGCCCTCTGGTTTTGTAAAGCTACCCCTGCTAGGGAGTCTAGCTGTTTTGGGAGGGTAGCTAGGGTTGCCCCTGTCTTAGTGATTCAGCCGTGTCTTGGGAAATTCAGTACGGTATGTCTAGTGAGGCACTCTCTGTTGCAGCCCCAGCAATGGCACCAATTAAAGATGTTACAGGGATTAGTAGTGATCCCCCCTTTAAAAAAGGTGTCCATGTTCCCTGAGGGGTAAAGGAAGTGAGGCGTATTCCCAAGCAAGCCTTACTTCTGGGGGTAGGTATCCTAGGGGGCATCACCCTATCCAGTTTGGGGGTAGGGTCCAGTAAGCATGTGATCCGCAAATCCAATATATTCCTGAGGGTGGGTATAATTCTGCAAACACGTGTTGAGTTGCGAGTTAGATTTTTATGCTTTCTCTCAAGGTGCCATGTGCAACCCTAGTTCCTCCTCATTCTAACCCTTGAACTTCTAAAGATGCAATAAATAGAGGGTCTAGGATGGGGGTGGGATCTCCTGTGACTTCCTTTTTATGTATTCAGTGAAAATGGAACACCAATATTTTCCAAAGTAGAGAGCTATGTTTTTGTCTCAGTAGAGTGTGGGGCATTTTTGGGTTTCTGCTCTGCCAAGGAGGGGACCCGTTTCTGAAGTAGCTTTGGTGGGTGTACTTAATACTATAAGCAGAGCTAGCATAGGGGGTGTGCCAGTGGTAATCGCAGGTTGTGGGAGCCGGATGGAGATGTAGGCCTGGGTCTATTTTTCATCTCGTAGGAATGGGTGGTACTTTATGAGGCGGCCATCTGAAGGAATAGAGACTTTATATTGACAGTGTTTTGGGTCAATGAAACCAACCAGGAGGTCCTGTCTCCTTTGACTTGTGATGCAGAAGGAATAGGTAGCTTCCAGATGGTCAATGATATAAGAAAACACTGGGCCTTGGGGAGGATGTCATTTGGGGATGGACTATCCTGGCCATAATGTGGTCTTATATTTATTAAGAATCCAGGGGCCCCAAGTATGTGCACAACTGTTGTTTGATGGGGGGTACCCTGTTCCCCATAGAGTCCCCCCCCTGCGCTCACTGCAGATGGATAAATAAAATAAGTCATTCCAGACACTGCCAGGAGAAAGGGATGGTGAATCCATCTAGTGGAGAATGCTCCGAGCCCTTCTGTTGAAATGGTTTTTATTGAGAATGATATGTGCAGGGGTATACAGCATTGATGCAAAGCTCATCAATCAATGTCAAAAGGCTATGATTGAAGGAGCACAGAGATTTGCCTGAGGTCAGGGTCTGGTAGACAGGGTGGCACCCATTTGGCCTTGAAACCTGGGAAACTGATCACATTCTATGCTCGGACTCCAAACATGAGTACTGACTCATTAACTTGAGGACATTCGTAGCAAAGTAATTTTCATAGGACTTAATACATTCCTTTTCCAGGCCTAATTGTCCCCAGGAACCACCTGACCCAGTTCAGGGCTGTACCTGCCTTTAGTATTGTTTCACTGACCCAGTCAGGTGGCAGGCAGAGCAGCCAAGAGATAAGGAGACTTCTTTCAGATAAAATGAGGGCGCAGGCCATGACAAAGCCGAGGGGTGAGGGTCATTTGCCCTTTCTCTGTGTCCCCCAAGTCCTTCCCTGATGGCCCCTATGCGACTCTGCCTGTCTTAGGCTGTCCCTGCCATTGAGGGGTCTTACCCATCATTGACTAACCAGCCGTCCTCTGGGGCCAAGCAGGGTTGTGTGAGGGAAGCAGGGTCTGTGCCCCTTCCATGGGAACAGGTTTTGTCTTCTCTGTGGCCTATTTTCCCAAGGCCTCCTTGCTCAGCTCCAGCCTTGGGGCCTTTTCGCCTGTCGGTGAGGCTACAGCCCCTGAAACCAGGCAGGATGGTTACCAACAGTTGCTGAGACTAAGGTTACAAGAAATTTCTGCAGTGGGAAGATGGTAGGCGTTGGACATATCCCCAACTGTGGGTAGAAGGGCAAAGCCAGCAGGAGTTTAGTTTAAGGGATTAGGCAAAGCCAGTCACCAGATCAAAGGGGATTTTAGACCAATCTAGGCAGAAGGATGGGGGAAAGAATAGTAGGAAGATGCCAGTTAGGGCTAATTGAGCTCAAGCCAAGTTTTAATCTGTTTTGGGGAGTAATCCTGGAAATCTCCCTGGAGAAAAGCATCCCACAGAAAGGTAAGGAGGTCCTTCTCTGTCATGATGGGAGTGGGAAGTTGAGCAAGGAGATCAAGGACAAGGGAGAAGAAGGTCTGGGGGGTTACTGGAGGTGTTGGAGAAACCGGTGGAGAGAGAGAAGGGGTGGGGTTCATTAATCTTTAGAGGCTATGTAAATCTTCTAGAAATTGTAGGATTATGATAATGACAACAGTCAGGAGAAAGGCAAGGAGTAGGCAGTCTAAGATCAGGGGGTGCATGGGTACTTAGCTGTTTTGGTCTTCTGGTACTTGAGTAAGTTGGAGGTGTGTTGGGGTTAGGATGCTGGATTGGAACTGGGGATTCAGACTTTGATTAGATGCTGGTGTCAGGTCTCACAGCAGGTGGTGAAGACTTTTTGAGCCTGGAAGAGTGAATCCATTGAGATAGTTCCTATAATTTGGCAGCTGTGGGTGTGGTGAGGAGGACTTGATAGGGCCCTTCCCAATGAGGGGCAAAGAGCCCCTTTGATTCCAAGGGAGTTTTTAAAAGTACCCAATCCCCAGAGTCTAGGGGAGTAGGAGCCAATATATTTTTAGTCGGTTTGGGTATTACCCTATCTGCATGTTCCCACAGTGGCTGTCTCGTAAGGTCAAGGGTGGGGAGGTAAACCTCTCCCAAGGGAGATGGAGAGTTAGGGAAGTTTCCTAGTAGGAAAGGTCTGCCATACATGAGTTCAAAAGGGCTGAGGAACATGTGAGCTTGCAGGGTGGCCCTTTTTCTGCCTAGTGCCCGTGGGAGAAGAGAGATCCAGACCAGACAGAGCTCTAGCACCAGTTTGGTTAAGTGTGTTTTAAGAATAGAATTGGCCTTCTCAACCTTGCCAGAGGACTGGGGTCAGTGGGCACTATGGAGTTTCCATTGGATGTTCAGGGCTCTGGCTGTCTCCTGAGTGATTTGAGATACAAAGGCAGGGCCATTATCTGACTGTAAAGTGGCTGGCAAGCTGAAGCGGGGAATGATGGATTCGAACAGGGTCCAGGTAACTTCAGCTGCCTTTTCTGAGGTACTGGGGTAGGCCTCAACCCACCCTGAAAAGGTGTCTACCATTGTCAACAGGTATTTGAATTTTTTAACAGGGGGCATGTGAGTAAAGTCAATTTGCCAGTCTTGCCCTGAGACATGGCCTCATGTGGGCTTGGTGGGTGGGAAAGAATGGGGAGGTTTAAGTCCCCCTTGTGCAGTAGTTTGTGTGCATAAGGGGCATTGCTGAGTGGTTGTTTGGAGAAGTGAGGAAATTTGATGGCATATAATTACAGGGTAGAGAAATTTGAGGAGAGGCCAAAATTCTACATGGAAGGCCTTGTGGCAATGAGAATTCTTATCTTTGGTTTAGGGAAAGTATTAATTACCGCCCTTTGCTGAGCGCCACTCACCTTCCCAGACTGCCCCTTCTTGACAAGTTCTTTAATTTCTTCAGAAATGTATCTTGGTGCTAGAGTAGAGAGATCTAGGAGATGATATTTAGGGGCGGGAAGGGTGGCTGCTTATTTAGCATGTTTGTCTGCCCACTCATTCCCGACTGAGATGGCAGACATGTTCACCCTGGTGTGGGTGGACATGTCTGCCATCTATAAGCAGAGCTAGCCTTACGGGGAGTGCCAGTGAGAATAGCAGGTTGTGGGAGCCGGATGTAGATGTAGGCCTGGGTCTATTTTTCATCTAGTAGGAATGGGAGGTACCTACCAGTAGTAGGGGTCCAGTTCGAGTGGGTAACTGATATCGCCTTGCTTTGAGAGGCCCGGGGGCAGCTGGGCCCAGTATATATGTTGATTTTTCTGTCCTTTCCTAGGTCAAGGGCTCAAATTAAGGCCATGAGCTCAGCTTTTTGTGAGGATGTCCCAGGTGGAAGGGGGCTAGTCTCAATGACTTGCGTGGGGGATACAACAGTGTATCCAGCCCTGCGCTCAGCCACGTTCATGAATGAGCTCCCACCTATGAACCAGGGGTCTTCTGAGGAAGAGAGAGGCAATTCAGAAATATGTGAAAAAGATGAAATGATGGTGGACAGGAATTCAGTGCAGGAATGTTCTTCTCCCACGGTTTCTGGTAGGTGGAGAAGTACAGCAGAGTGTATAGTGGTGCATTTAGCTACTTTTACATGGGGTGTATGGAGTAAAGGAAGGAAGAATTGCTGTAGCCTTGAGGGATGCAGGGATTTTTCTGCCTGATTGGCAATTGTCTGCTGTTGTGTGGGGGGAGTGGATAGTTATAGGTCAAGAATTGGTAGGTTTTTGGGCCTCTGTAGTAAGTATTGCTGGGACAGCCGGGGCCCTCAGGGATGTAGGCCAGGCTCGAGCTGTAGGGTTGAGCTGCCAAGATAAGTAGGTGATTACTTTGGGGTCAGGTCCTGATTTTTGTCCCAATAACCCTAATGCTGTTCCTTGCCTTTCATCTGTAAGAAGGAAAAAAGGCTTTCCTAGGTTAGGGCAGGCGAGAGCCAGAGCTGCTATTAGGGCTTCCTTCATCTCCTCAACTGGTCAACAAATTGACTTACTTGGTGGCGGGGGCTCATTGAGTGGGCCCTTGGCAGCATCACACAGTGGTTTAGCTATGAGGCCAAAGTTGGGGATCCAGATTCTAAAATATCCAGCCAATCCAACGAAGGCAAGGAGGTCTTGTTTAGTAGTAGGAATCGGCATGGAGGCAATAGGGTCTTATGCTCAGGGGTGATCTCTGTGTTTGGGGGATAGAGTAAATTCTAGATATATTAATAATGATTTTAATAGTTAGGCCTTATTGGGGGGAACTTGGTAACCTAATTGTCCAAATGATTGAGGAGTTGGGCTATGTGTATCTGTGAGTCTCTTAGGGTCAGGCTGCAGAGTAGGAGATTATCAACATATTGTAGGAGGGTTTATGGGGAGAGATCCGTGGCTTTAAGGTCCCTAGCCAGGGCTTGCCGAAAAAGGTGGGGACTATCTCGAAATCCTTGGGGTAATACTGTCCAAGTAAGTAGCTGGGAGATGTGGGTGTCAAGGTCAGTCCATGTGAATGCGAAGAGATTTTGAGAGTCAGGGTGTAGAGGAATGATGAAAAATGCATCTTTGAGGTTGAGGGCAGAGTAATAGGTAGTGTTTGGAGGAATGAGAGAAAGAAGAGTGTATGGGTTAGGGATTACTTGGTGGAAGGGAATAACAGCCTGGTTGATGATTCGTAAGTGCTGAACTAAACGGTTAGTGCCATTCGGCTTTGACTAGGAGAACAGGGGTGTTGTATGGGGAGTTTGTAGGCCGCAGTAATCCTGCATGAAGGAGGTGGCTTATGATGGGTTTTATTCCTTGTAGGGCTTCTTGTGCTAGGGGGTATTGAGGCTGTGCTGGAAAGTGGGAAGGACCTTGGAGGGAGATCTTAACTGGAGGTTGGTGTTTAGGAATATCAGTCTTCCAGGCTATAGGATGTATTTCTGTGGCTGGGAGGGGTAGTGACTTGTGAGGTTCAGAACTAGCTAGAGAGAACAAAAAGAGCCCTTCAGGACTGGGAGAAGGAATGAGTATCTGAGCTTTAAATTTGGCTAAGCGGTCTCTTCCTAGAATTGGTATCAGGCAGCGAGGGGGTATTAAGAAGGAGTGTGCGAAGGAGTATCCATCTAAGGAGCATGTCAGAAGGGGGATAGCCAGAGGTTGAGAAATTATACCACTGACCCCAGCAATAGAAACTGAGGGACGAACAGGACTTCCAGAATATTCGGGAAGAACAGAGTAAGTGGCCCCTGTGTCTATTAGAAAGGATAATGGCGTAGGTGATACTGATGTTACCCCTGGCTCTGCCATGGGGATGGCAGTGGAGCCTATGGCAGCTCCGGGGCATGCTCAGCCTTCTGAGCCTAACCCTGGAAGGTCTGGCAGTTCAAAACCAGGGGTCCAGTTCGAGTGGGTAACTGATATCCCCTTGCTTTGAGAGGGCCAGGGGCAGCCGGACTTCCAATGGCCCTCTAGTTTACAGAGAGGACAAGGCCCTGGTGGAGGCCACAGCTGCGGGCACTGCTGGGCCCAGTGCCCTGGCTTGTTACATTTAAAGCAAGCTCCTCGGGGAGGCTTTCCTTTCCCTTTGCCTTTTCTGTCTGGTGGTGCTTGGGTGTCTTTCAGTGACAAGGCTAAGAGCTGGTAGCCTGATGGTGGGACTTTGCCTTCTCCTTCTCTATTTCCCTCACTTTTAGTGCTTGTTCTTCGTCTCTATTGTTAAAGACCTTAAAGGCCAGGTTCATTAGTTCAGTTTGTCCAGTCTGGAGGTCAGCATCTAGCTTTTGAAGCCTTCTCCTTATGTCTAGGGTGGACTGCAAGATAAAATGCATATGGAGAAGTAGGCTGCCTTCCAGGGAATCTGGGTTTAAGTTAGTAAATTGTTAGAGGGTGTCCCAGAGACAGGAAAGAAAGCCTGAGGGGTTTTCATCTGATCCTTGTGTGGTTTCCTTAAGTTTGTCATAACTGCCTGGCTTAGTCACTGAGGATTTAAGGCCAGCAATAGGCAGGTGATCATATGATTACAAGCCAGCTGGCCTGGTCTCCCTTCCTGATAATCCCAGGCAGATTCTTCCTGTGGGATATCAGTAGCACTCACCGCACTATTACTAGGATCTTATCTGTTTAAAGCGTTTGCCTGGGCCTGAGCTAACCAAACTCGTTCCTTCTCCTCCGGGGACAGGAGAGTGGAAAGAATGATGTAGAGATACCTCCAAGGAAGGTCATAGGAGACAGAGAGGTATTCAAATTCTTTAATGAAGCATGTAGGGTCAGAGGAATAGGATCCTAATTTTTGTTAGACTGAGAGAGATCGAAGAGGGAGAAAAGGACACGGACTTGAACTGAGTCCTGGAGCCTGGCGACTTCCCTAAGCGGGATCATGGAGCGCATAGCCAGGGGTGGAGGGTCACCCCGGGACCATGTTCGGTGGGGTGAAGGAAAGGGATGACTGGGACTGGGCTGAGTAGAGGAATCGGGGGAAGTTGAGAGGGGTCGGGTTTAAGAGCGTGGGGCGTGCTGTACGGAGGGGACCAACAGGAGCAGAGGGCAAGGAGTGATCGCAGGGCTGAACGGAGGGTCAGTAGAGTCAGAGTGTGAGGACTTGGGTAGAGGGGACAGGAGCAGGGCTGGGTAAGTGGAACAGGATTGATAAAGGGAGGTATGCCTGCACATGTCAAAATCTCCTGAATGTAGTCTTTCACTCTCCTTGCCCATGTGATGACAGACGTCTCAACATCAGTAAGAATTTAAGGGTCAAAGAACCCATTTTCAGGCCAGATGATCCCATTGTCTAATTATATTGAAGCCAGGCATTATTACAATAGAAAATGAATCTCTTTGGTTGGATTTGAGACTTTAGGTTTCATCTCTTAAGGTTATGAAGGAGTCATCCCAGCAGAGTGTCTTGTGAAGGGCGGGATTGGGAAGCCCCCATGCTGGAGATAAAGATAAGGAAGATAAGGGTTCCTTGAACAAAGGGCAACTGAGGGGCATCTCCTCCTCAGGGCATCCTGGTCCATGCAGCCAAGTGGAGGAGCCTAAGAATAGAGTGTCCCCTTGACTCAGTCTCCTCGCGGGTCCTGGACCCCCAGGCAGCTCCCTGCTTGGCGCTGAGGTTTTCTGGAATGTCATCCTGGACGACAGCGCAGACAAGGGAGAGCCAGAAAGGAACAGTCTTATTTCCTTACCGTCAGAGATTCGCTGGTGTTGATGTGAAGGCTGGACAAGTGGGTCTCCCCGAGTTCTTGATCTGGCTCCCAGGTCTCCAAACCTCACCAAGACAGGACAAAGGGGTTAGCCTGGGTCAAGCTTCTGCCGCCCACCGCTCCCCTGGTCCCACACCACAGGAGGCTGGAGGTGATGTCCCAGGTTTTGGCACCAAAAAGTGAGGTAGTCGAGGAGGCTGAGAAAGAACCCGGAGCCAGAAAAGTCCAATTAAGGGTTCTTATTTGTGGCGGGACACTGAGATCTGGTCGGCTGGGTCCCAATGGAAGGCAGCCCCAAGGGGAAGGGTAGAGGGCTTTTAAGGTGTGTAGCAGACCCTAGGGGAGGGTGAGTCACTCTGCTCATCTGCTCCAGGTGTCCTGGGTATCTGATCAGGGAGGGCTGATTGTATAGAAAGCTTGAGGGAGAGGGGAGGGGGCAGTGAGGATTCAACTGGTTTCCAGCAGGAGGCCGGAGTCTATGCCTCAGTTGCTTCTGATACGAGGAATCTCGTGGTCAGGTATTTAGCTGGCGACATATACCTTCTTTGTTCCAGCACAGGCTGTGGTTTAAGTCCATATCCTAGTACATTCTTATACTCCCCTGGCTGCAAGTTTTGTGGGGACCCTTAGAATTTAGGAGGGAATAAAAAGTTCATGCCCAAGAAGGGTCACAGGCATGCTGTAGAACGAGCCTGAGCTGCATCTTTGTCTTGAGGGCTTTTTATCTTTTTTCTGTGGGTAAGAATCTTAGGGGAGGGTTTCAGCAGGATATTCATTAGCTTTCCAGGTACATCTTTAATATACTGATGTGTCAAAATGAACACATGGGGGTGTTTTGGGAATATTCTTTTGTTTGCTATACTGTTTTACTTTTATCCTGTGTTTGTCTGGCTTTCAAATGGGTTTTTGTTATTTGTTTCTGATTTCATCCGTCTTTGGGCTTAGCTGACCCAAATGGCATTAATTGGGTCTCTGTTCTCTATCTCCCAGACCAGAGAGACTTAAGCTCTGTATTCTCTGGTTTAAGAGGAGAGGTATAAACCGTTTACTCTCAAGTGTCCTTGGTTAGGGGAGATAAGTTCTTGCAATTTACCAGTTGGCTGTTATGTTGGTCAAACTGTTTGGCCTTTGTTTAATTTTCTTGTCTCCGTTTCCCCATTCCATTTGCCCAGGAATATTCTTCGCTTCTTACTATCCTGCCTCCCTCTGACAGCTGTCAGTTCTTCTCTATCTGAGTCTGTTTCTATATTGTTGGCTAATTTATTTTGTCTATTAGATTCCCCATGTAAGTGAATTCACATGGCATTTATTTTTCTCTGTCTGCCTTATTTCTCTTAGCATAAGGCTCTCCTGGTCCCTCCATGCTGTTCTTTTTTATGATCCTGTAGCAGTTCATTGTGTAAATGTCCCACAGCTTTTTTTATCCATCAGTAAAGAGTAAATAAAAAAGCACAAACATTATTTGACCTATATGTTGCGATGTGCTAGCAATTTCTTCTGCTGTTGTGTAGTGAAGAGGAACTCCTTACCACACAGAACACTGTCTTAAATTACCTGAGGAATTTTAGCTGTTGTTTTGGATCTTAAGTATTATCCACAGTATATATACATTTTAATCTTAAGGTTCAAAATTTTCTTTAAATTAATTCATAGCTATATATGATTAAGAATAAATCTAATTTAAAATATATAAGTATAAATCATTTATAAATGATGTAGATATTTCACATGATTAATAAAAAGAATCCCTGATATACATACACTAAGACAAGCAAAACAACTCACTGGGTTTCTGTGTGTGCGCTTGTGTTTTAAACAAACTAACTTTATGCTAATTAAATTGCAAGCAGCATCACAAAAGCTGCAGTAAGAAGGTGATGCAGACATTAGCCCAGCCCCAAACTCTCTACGCTGTCAATGAACTTCTATACAGCAAGAACACCTTTTTCCATTGTAATTCTTAAGGAAGGAAGCTGGTAATGATAGAGCAGAGGTTGAAGTGGTGGTTTTACACTTTGAAATTTCACTATCGATCATATTTTAATGCTAAATTAACTTGGCCATGAGCGATGATTTTTCATTTCTTCAATTTGAACTTCTTGATTAGGCTAATCCGTTTGCAAATCTGCACTGTTTCAGCACCTCCCTGAAACCCTCACAAAGCTTAAGGTCACCCTCGTTCTGGGCTCGCTCCAAAAACTGTTTCATCTCATAGTGACAGGGGACAAACCCCTGCTGCTGCTGCTGCTGCTGCTGCTGCTGCTGGCCGGGTTCCCTGAAGCTCCTGGGAAGTGATATCATGCCTTGAGGGCTCTGCATTTACATAGAAGCCCCCAGTGAAGGCTCAGAATTGTAATTTTAACATATCTTTTAATTAGCTATTTTTCACTTCACTGCCACTATTTGAAAAGTTCTTTACTCTCTACCAATGACTATCTCATTTTCTTGGAGACCTCCAATTTACTACTTCCATGAAATATACCTTGAAAAATTGCATCCATTCAAAACTATTTTTTTATTTTAACCACATTTGTTAATCTTACACTTAAAGCTAGGCTAATTGTCTAGTAATGGAGTATGATATTCATTAACTTTCCAGATTGTCTATGGGTTAACAGAAATTTCCCTCTGCACTCCATACATTTGGGAAAGTTTCTTTAGGTTCTACTAAAGAGCCTATGTTTTTTTCAGGATTATTTAGAGATTGACCTTTTTTTTTTTTTTCTGTATAACATGGGGTAGGAGTAAAGTCTATTGAAATGGTTTTAGTCACTTTATATCTGGAACTACTAAAAAATTGCTGCAGGAAAAATTTTGGCTAGTTTTGACTGGATCTTTTTTATGATAAATAATCTAAGAAACTAAAAAATAGTATACTTTAACATTTCTATCACTAATTTAATAAATTAAATCATTCATTAATTTAAAAAATATTAGCTAAATACCAACCATATACCTGATATTTTTCTAGGAATGAGAGGTAGATCAATAAACATGACAGGAAAAACAAACAAACAAACAAAAATACTCCTACCCTTATAGCACTTCAGTTGTTTCCCAGTGTAATTATGGCTTTTAAGAAATATTAAAAATTATAATCCATTTTGAAATTATTTGGTGTTATGCCTTCCCCAACCCCAGAGAGTTCACTATTTCATCTGAGAGTATTGAACAAACCTAGCTTTCTTCTAATTATTTGAAATACCTCCTTTCACACACTATATGTATATGCACAATCAGGTTTGTATCTAGACACTACCTCTTCTATTGGTTATTTTTCTACTCTTCACCCTAGGGCCAAGCGATTATCATAAAAATGCTAGTGTGGCAATTCTCCAGGACCCACTGCTATCACGGCGACACCAGTTCTAGAGCTTAATTCAACAAGTATCTTTATTCCTTTAAAATAAAATATATTCTAGGAAACAAAGTGAAAAGCATAAATTTTACTGAGAATGTGTTTTAGAGGAAGGGAGAATGTTGGGCAATAATGGTGAACAAGTCACATATAAAACACTTTTCTTCTATCAAAATTGATTTGTTCTAATTCTCTCTCCTTTGGATTCCCAGTCAATTTTCCCAGCCTCCAGTCTTTTGGCTCCAGCCTTCAGCCTCCTTAAACTCTTTATTCTTGGTCCTTCATTTGCATGTAAATTTACTTAGCTCTGCCCTGGCTCTTTCAAACCTAACAATTTGTGCTTAGGAAACAGATGTTCCCATAATTAAAACCTACCTGATTTAGTAAGGACAAAGTAGGAGGTTGATGGTCATGAATTATAAATAACAAAAACATCTTTTTGTTGATCTTAAAAGCAATTGAAGAAAGAAAACTCTTTCCTGCCCCATCAAAAAAATTGTCTAGGAAGTGCTGACAATACACTGGATATGTTATGTGCCAGACATGGTATCTATTTTCTAGTTGAAAATACTGAGTCCAGACAGATCACACAAATTGTTCTAAGTTACTAATAAGTGGCAGAACTGACCTTTGAACTCATATATGATCCAAAGTATTTGAATACTATTCTTTATATGCAGTATGCTTTGATATCTGAAAAAGCTCATAGCCACTTATTAACCACTAGTGTAAAGTTTTCTTCTATGTACTTCATTAGTGTTATTGTATAAAAAAAATTAGCATGTAGTGAAGGTAAGTTATTAAAATTAGAAATAAATCTACCCTGGCTTCTGTGTCTCAATGGATTGAGCACTGGCCTGATAACCAAAAGGTCACTGGTTAAATTCCCAGTCAGAGCACATGCCTGGGTTGCAGGCCAGATCCCCGGTAGGGAGCACTGGAGAGACAACCACACGTTGATGTTTCTCTCCCTCTCTTTCTCCTTCTGTAAAATAAATAAATAAAATCTTTAAAAAGCAAAGAGAAATATAACTATGCCTAAGGTAATTAGACTTTGATATACTATATTCAAAGACATATACATGTGGTAGTGTTATGTATCAAATTGGCTGTACTATACTATTCAGTGATTTAATCAAATGCATTTAGGCATTTTTGTAAAGGCTATTTATTGATATGGTTCACATATAATTATATGTTAAGGAAATGAGTTCATTTTGAGTAAAGATTATTACTCTCAATATGTGGGTGATCCTCTGCTAATCAACTGAAGGCCTCAAGAGCAAAAACTGAAGTTTCCAGAAGAAGAAATTATTTTCCAAGACTAAAACATCAATTTTTGCCTAAGTTTTCAACACTATAAATTTCAGACATGCCAGCTACCCCTTTGCATGAGATAATTCTTTAAAATAAATGTACATTTATATTCCCATCTGTATTCACATCCATAACTATATATATTATATGAAGAGATATGTATATAATTACTTATACTCAGACACAATAGGAAATTAATGTGTATGTATATATATGTAGTATATATTATAGGATATGTATATTATTTATATAGGATATTATATATACATAAGGTATTAAGGTGTGCATATATATGTATTACATGCATCATGAATATATAGATACATACACATCTCTATCCTTTTGATTCTATTTCTCTGGAAAACTGTGTGATATAGTACCTAACCAGATATCTTAGTGCAAAAATTTTGCCCTACAACAAACTTTTAGAAATGTCTACTGATTCCTAGGTTGTATTTTACAGACTACAGTAAAGCCATCAACTGTATAGAACATGAAAAGCTAGGGTTTTCTCTGGAAGAAATGGGCATGCCTCACCACTTGATCAAACACATCTTGTATAGTGTTTGTGGACAGGAGGCCATTGTCAGGACAGAATATAAAGACAGAACGGTTTCCTATAGGCCAAGGTGTCAGCAAGGGAGCATTTCATCTCCCTATTTGTTTGATCTGTACCCAGAACATAACGCATGGAAAACTGGGCTCAACTCAGAGGAAGAAGGAACAAAAATCGGTGGAAGAAATATCTATGACTTAAGACACGCAGATGACACAATATTATTAACAGAAAGTAATGAGTTGAAATGACTTCTGATGAAAGTGAAAGAAATGTCAAAGCAGGACTGCATTTGAACATCGTGAAGACAAAAATAATAACAACAGAAGAAATACACAACTTTAATTTGGCAATAAAGACATTGAAAACATTAAAGATTTTGCTTACTGTGGTTCAGTCATCAATTCACACTGACACTGTAGACAAGAAATCAAGAAAAGGCTGAGTCTTGGAGAAGCAGCAATGGGAGAATTAGGCAAGATCACCAGGAGTAAAGATGCATCATTTGAAACCAAGGTTAAAGGCATCTACCCTCATACTCCCAGTTAGTATGCATGGATGTGAAGGTATGACAGTGTGGGAAGCTGATAAGAAAAAAATGTTTTCGCTTAACTGTGGCCTTGGAGAAGAGCTCTACTGATATGCTGGAACGCAGAGAGATAAACAAGAGGTCTTAGAGCAAATTAACCCCAAAACATTGCTGGCAGTAAAAATAACAAAAATGAAGCTGTCCTACTTTAGGTACATCATGTGAAGGCAGGGTTCTTCAGAAAAGACAAAGATGCTGGGGAAAATAGAAGGCAACAGGAAAAGAGTAAGGCCAAGTATGAGAGTGACTGACTCCAAAAAAGAAGTCATAGGCATGAGTCTACAGGAGCTGAGCAGAGTTGTTGAGGAATAACATTGTGAAAATCAATAATTTTTAAGGTCACCAGAAGTTGGAGCCACTCAACGGCATGTAACACACACTGCTGTACTCATTGTTAACAAAACAAATGACATTTAAAACTGTATTATATTACAGAAGTGACTTAGTATTTCCAGTTGCAGGAAAAAAAGGTTTTAAAATATATATTTTTTCAGGTCATAAATTCTATGGGTAAAATTTATCCTCAATTAGTTGAATAATTCATCAGGAATTTGATAATCTCTAAATATTTACAGTTTTGTGGTGAATAATTTAAACACATGTATATATTTTAAAGATTATCATATACTTATGTGCATATACATGTAAAATCAAATATAATTATGATATTTTGAAAGTGGTATGAGGTAATTTCTCATTAAATTTCCTCTTCAATTATAAGGTAATTCTTAGTAAATGGTTTTAGAATTTCTTAAATATTGTATAATTTGTTTACTAATTAATCTAGAGAAATAAGCATAATTTTAAAAATCATCACAAGCTGCCTGAAAAATTATTTAATTAATATGAAATTTAACAATACATTATGCATTAAAAAATACAAACATACATGCATAGACTACACATAAAGCATGCTTTGTTATTTAGTAACTTTAATGGTAAATTACTTTATTTCCCAATACAAAGACAAGTATATTGAATTTGTTTAAGTACTTGAACATAATTCATAAAATATGATAAAGTCACTGACATTCAGTTCTAACTATGGAGAACACATAACATCTTCCATATTTATAAAACTATTAATGCCAGTTACAAAAGGAATTATTGTCCTATTTAGAGTTCAAATTCAAGGATTATAGTAAGGTGCTCTAAAGGCAAGGTCACATTGTGCTGACTCAAAATCAAACTTCTTCATCTAACAATAGAATAATGTGGCTATATTGATTTGTGTTTATAAAAAAAAATCACAAAGTATACCATTAAATAGATCCTAGACGAGTGAGTGAGTGAGCTATCTGCAGGTTGTTTGTTAAAATGAATTATTTTCTCAGTTAATTTAAGTAATGCATTTAATAATGCAAGTTATTCTTCAGAACTACTAAGGTAGGTCAATAGTTTTAGGTTCAGCAGACCTACACCATGATTCAAGTGAAATATCTGAAGTGACTCTGGGCAAGAACCAAAGCAACTGAAAAATGACATAGTGGTAGAGCTAAGGCCCCCACAGGTATTTGCAGGTGTCTTGTGTTACTTGTTTCACCATCATTTTACATATATTTGGATAAAACAAGTTATTTTGAAATAAAGGGCTTTTAGATTTCCATTTTGAAATTGTTCTCACTGCATTGCTGGTGTGCATGGCATTCTTAAAATGTGGCTGATTTAATTTAGGCATGTAAGGAATATTAGGATACTTGAAGCAGAGCCATTGAAAATCAATCTTTATAAACCTAAATTATTTGGTTACATTTTCACATATGTATTTCTACCTTAAGATAATATAATGATAAGTGTAAATTCATCAAAATTATTTGAGGCATCATGGAAAGAACATAATATAATTATATATAGCTGTAACATTTATCTTCATTTAGAACACAGTATCAAATATAGGTAAAACACATTATTTTTAAAAATATCAAAGTCACAATAATAAACTATGCTTCTCCTTAAAGAAAAAGAAAAAAAAATAACTCTGACATTTATCAAATTAAACATTCAGAACATAGCAATCTAAGTATTTTTCTAATTCCTTTCTCTGCACCTTATCAAGTTTTAGTTCAGTTACAGATTGGTTTAGAGCAGGAACCACCAGATGAATTAAATACCACCTGTGATAAAAATGAAAGTCACAGTTATTATGTAGGAAATGAAATAATACTTCTTTCCCTGAAGAGTTTCAGGATTGCTGGCATGAGGACATCTTACTCTGTTGCTGTCTCCCTTTTCTCTCTAATTTCCAATAGCAACCTAGGCTATTTAAAGCATTCTTTAAGATGCAAAGTCACTAAAATATCCAAAGGAAGAAAACGATATTTCCACAATTCCCCAATGAAGTAGCATCTATACTAATAATACAATAACCTAATAAATTGTGTTCATAATTAAGCTTTTCAGACCAACACAAGGATATCATCCTACACATTAACTGATCTCATTTCTCTGGGGTTGCAGCTGCCACCTTAGTAATTGAAATTCTACTGCATTGCTGGCTGTTGGGTCAATATAAACATGACTAAATTTCTTTTTTTAATGAAACAAAGCTCATTAATCCCTGAAAGGGTCAGCATAATAAAATAATAGAGGATGTTATTTTATTAATTTCCAGGACCCATTCACAAAGTTCAAATCCTGGTGAATCCATTGCACACACACAAACACACACGTTCACTTACTCATTTTGAAATTGACAAAAATAAAAAATAAAAATGAGGTGATCCAAGACGGTGGCAGGGTAGGTTGATGTTACACTCACTTCCTCCCAGTAGCATACTGGAATTAAAACTAAAATATAGAGCAAGCAATCTGAATAACCAACTGAAGACTAATTGAAGAAAATTCCTGTTACCAAGGATTTAAAGAAGTCGCACAATGATGAAAGGCAAGGATGTACACACAACCAAAGTTCACCCCTTTGACATCAGTATATAGATAATCAAGACAAAAAAATGAACAAAGAAATAGTGGTCTTAAATGACATACTAGATCAGAAGAATTTAATTGATATCTTCTGAGCATTTCATCCCAAAGCAGCAGAATATGCATTCTTTTTTAAGTGCACATAGAATATTTTCTAGGATAGACCTCATGTTAGAACACAAATCAAGTCTTTATTCATTTAAAAAGATTGAAGTCATATCAAACATCTTCTCTGATCAAAATGGTATGAAGCTAGAAATCAATCACAAGAGAGAAGAAGGAAAATATACAAAAATATGGAAACTGAAAAAATTACTAAACAATTAATGGGTTAAAAATGAGATCAAGGAAGAAATTAAAGGATACCTTAAAAATGAAAATGAGAATACAACACTCTAAAATCTATGGGACACAGCAAAAGCAATCCTAAGAGGGAATTTCAGCTTAAGAAACAAGAAAAATCTCCAGTAAACCATCTAATGGTACATTTAAAGAAACTAAAAACAAAACAAAGA
This sequence comes from Pteronotus mesoamericanus, assembly GCF_021234165.1. NCBI lineage: Eukaryota > Metazoa > Chordata > Mammalia > Chiroptera > Mormoopidae > Pteronotus > Pteronotus mesoamericanus. The sequence goes on along the minus strand of NW_026555329.1, from coordinate 63,192,163 downwards.
TCTAAGTGAGTAGAAGAAACAAAACCATAAAGATCACAGCAGAAATAAATAAAATAGAGTCTAAAAAGCAAAAAAAAAGATAAATAAAACTGAGACATTTTTTAAAAAGATAACAAGATTGACAAACCTTTATCCAGACACATCAAGAAAAAAAGAGAGAGGACCCAAATAAATCAAATCAGAAACAAAAGAGGAGAAGTAACCACTGATACCAAAAAATACAAAGAATTGTAAGAAAATATTATGAACAAATAAATGCCAACAATTGGGGCAATCTGGACAAAATGAATAAATTTCTAGAAACATATAATCTTCCAATACTGAATCAGCAAGAATCAGAAAATCTAAATAGACACATAGCAACTAATAAAATTAAAGCAGTGATCAAAAAATTCCCAACAAACATTAGTCCTAGACCAGGTGGCTTCACAGGTGAATTTAACCAAATATTCAAAAAATAACTAACACATATCATTCTCAAACTATTTAAAAAATCCAAGAGCAGAGAAAACTCTGAAGATCATTTTATGGGGCCAATATTATACTCATTCTAAAATTAGATAAACCCACCACAAAGAGTGAATATTATAGGCCAGTATCCCTGATGAACATAGATGCTGAACTCCTCATCAAAATATTAACAAATTGTCTCCAGCAATACATCTAAAAGACCATACATTACAATCAAGTAGGATTTATTCTGGGGATGCAAGGTCAGTATAATATTTGCAAATCAAAAAAAGTGACACACCACATAAACAACATGAAGGATAAAAAAACATAATCATAGCAATAGATGCAGAAAAAACATTTGATAAAATCCAGCACTCATTTATGATAAAAACTCTCAGCAAACTTGGAATAGAGGGAACACACCTCTATGTATCAGTAATATAGGTCATATATGAAACAACCACAGACAATATCATATTCAATGGGCAAAAATACTACAAGCATTTCTCTTAAGACCAGGAACAAAATAGGGAGTCTGCTTTTACCATTGTTGTCCAACATAGTACCGGAAGTCCTAGCCACAGCAATTAGATAAGAATAAAAAATAAATGACATTCAAAATGGAAAAAAAGAAGTAAACTGTCATTATTTGCAGATGACATGATGCTGTATGTAGAGAAACCTACAGGATCGACCCCAAAATTAATAAATGCAAATAAATTAAATGCAAAATACGAAATAAATATCCAGATATCAGCTGCATTTTTATAGACCAATAATGAACTACAAGAAAGAAACAAAAAAGACTTTTCCATTTATAATTGTACAAAAAGTAAAATAAAATACCTAGGGATAAATTTAACAAAGGATGTAAAAGATCTATATTTGGAAAATTTTAAGATACTGAAGAGAGAAATTGAAGAAGATACAAAGAGTGGAAGAATATACTGTGTTCATGGACAGGAAGAATTAACATCATCAAAATGTCAATAGTACCCAAAACAATTTATAGGTTCAATAGAATTCCTACCTAGATATCAATGGCGTATTTCACAGAACTAGAACACCTAGTCCCAAAATTTATTTGGAACTACAAAAGACCCTGAATAGCCACAGCAATCTTGAGAAAAAAGAAGAGAGTTGGAGGAATCATGCCATCTAATATCAAAATATCTTATGAGATGATGGTAATCAAAAAAGAATGGTGGCATAAAAACAAGTATGTAGATCAATGAACTAGAATAGAGAACCCAGAAATAAGCCCACATCATTATAGTCAATTAATATTTGATAAAACAGACATGAAAATACAATGGGGTAAACATAGTCTAATCAATAAATGGTGATGGGAAAGTTGGAGAGGTTCATGCAAAATAATGAAACTATACAACCTTATTATGCCAAACTCAACGAGAAATTCAAAATGGATTTAAGACTTGAATATTAGAGTCGAAACCATAAAATAACCTAGACTAAAACATAGGCAGTAAAATCTCAGACATTTCTCATAGCAGTATATTTTCTAATATATCTCCTTGGACACAGAAAATAAAAGAAAAAAAGCCAAAATGGAACTACTTCAAACTAAAAATCTTTTGCACGACATAGGAAATTATCAACAAAATGAAAAGGCAGCCCGCTGAATGGGAGAACATATTTGCAAATGATATATCTGATAAGGGGTTAATATCTAAAATTTATAAAAAACTTATAACTCTCAAAACCAAAACACAAACAATCCAATTAAAAAATGGGCAAAAGATCTGAGTAGACGCTTTTCCAAAGAGCACATACAGATTGCCAATAGACATATAAAAAAGAAAAAGCTCAATATCACTAATTACCAAAGAAATGCAAATTAAAACCACATGAGATATCACCTCACACCTTTCTGAATAGCTATCATTAATAAATCAACAATCAAGTATTGGCAAGAATGTGGAGAAAAGGGAACCCTTGTGTGTGTTGGTGGGAAAGCAGATTAGTGCAGCAGCTATGGAAAGTAGCATGGAATTATCTCAAAATTTAAAAATAGAAAAGCCTCATGACCCAGAAATTCTAGTTCTGGGAATATATCCAAAAAACCCCCAAAACATTAGTTAAAAGAATGTATGCACCTCTTTATTTATTGAAGTATAATTTACAATAGCCAAGATTTAGAGCAACACATGTGCTCATCAGTAGATGAGTTGGGTAAAACAGCTATGGTATATTTACACAATGGAATACCACTCAGCCATAAAGAAGAAGTAAATTTTACTCTTTGCCACAGCATAGATGGACCTGGAGAGTATTATGCTAATTAAACTAAGCCTGTGAGAGAATGACAAGTTCCATATGATTTCACTATTATGTTGTATCTAGTGAACAAAATGAACTAACAAACAAAATAGAAAGAGACTCATAGATACAGCGAACAGACTAACAACTGTCAGTGGGGAGGGGAATTTGATTTTTGGTGTAAAAGGTGAAAGGATTAAGCAAAAACAAACAAACAAACAAACAACTCACCGACCTTGATAACAGTATGGTGATTACCAGAGGGAAAAAGAGGTGAGAGGTAGAAGAGGGTAATAAGAGATTAGTGGTGATGGAAAGAGACTTGACTTGGGATGGTGAACACACAACACAATATACAAGAAGATGTGTTGTGGAATTGTATACATGAAAGCTATATAATTTTATTAACCAATGTTACCCCAGTAAATTCAATTGAAAAATAATAAAATAAAATAAAATAAGGCATCAGAATCTGTTTTCTCATTTCTTCTGTTATTTTCATTTTTTCCAGACTTAAATATAGTGTTTGATGTAAATCTCATGTGTCATATTTAGGTCAAATTATTTTATATGTAAAGTTGGTCAATTAAAAATGTCTACTCTGGGGGAGAACATTTTCAGAATGGTGTAGGTTGGACTTCTGAAAATCCTTCCTCAATAAACACAATGAGAACACTGGAAACAGGTCAAAACCAACAGTTTTCCAAACTTTGAAAATTATTATTCTTTTATTCAAAATGTCCAGTTTTTAACAAAATTATGAGACATAAAGAACAAGAAAGTGTGTCTTATACATGAGCTACAAAACAAACAAAAAACTAAAAAAAAACCCCAAGCAAATTGTTTCTATAGAAGTCCAGATATAAAACTTATTAAAGAAAGATTTTAAAATGAATATTTTACATATATTTAATAATTGAAGGAAACATTTTGAAAATTAAAGGAGTATGAGAATATTGTCTCAAGAATTAGAGAACAATAAAGATATAAACTTGAAAGACTAACATAGTATTTCTAGAGTTGAAAAGTATAATTGAAATAAAACATTCACTAGAGGAACTCAACAGTAGGTTTTACAATTTAACTGCCTGGATATTTGAAAAACAGAAAGAGAAGAAAAAGACACTTAATCCAGTGATGTCTAGCCCAAAGTAAATCTTATGCAAGTGACTGAAAGCACCAGCACAGAGGAGTATAGAAGACCCTGGACGTACAAAGACTACATCCTTACCTGGAATGGTTCACCTTCCAAAAGGAAGCAGAGGAAGTAAATACTGAACCAAAAATTGTAATAGAATTTAACAACCCTATGCTAGAGATAAGCAGCGTACTCAACTTCCCTCAGGCAGTGACTCACTGAAGCAGTGCTATAGTTGCATTGATATAAAGCCATGGAGATTAATAAAATGCTGTCTCCCATTTCGCAACAGCAGGGATAGACCTGGAGATTAGTATGATAAGGGAAATAAACCAGTCATAGAAAGACAAATGCCATATGACCTACTTATATGTGAAATTTAATTAACAAAATAAACTGATGAACAAAATAAAAATCGAGGCTTGGCCACGTGGAACCGACTGACAGCTGTCTCTTGGAGGGGTAATAGGGAGGAGGGACTGAATAAAAGAAGGTGAAGGGATTAGCCAAAGAACATATATACATAACTCATAGATACAGACAGAAATTTGGTGACTTGTTAGAGTGAAGGGAGTTGGGGAATGAGTGGAGGCAGGCAAAGAAGCAGGGGATAATGGGGACATCTGTATTAATTTTAACAATAGAAATAAAAAAAACAAAAACAAATACAAATAAATAAAATGGTGTTAATTGAAGAAAAAACTCAGATGGTTGAATGTAAGCTAAATACGGGGTATGTGAAAGACTGGTACAAATGGATGCAACAAATGTTCTTAGATCCCATGTCATGTGGGCTTCATATTCAAAACCATGAAGTCGACGATTTTTAAGCTTTTGAATGACATGGCCAGATTTACATTGAGAAAAATCACTATGAGAACAGGTAACAGTAAGCCTGGATGTATCCTCCACTCATGCATGTGATCATTTATTCACTTATTCATCCATTCACTCACTCATATATGTATTTATACCATTTCTCCTTTCTACCTTTAATGCGTGGGTCAATGTAAAGCATGATAAAGGTACAATAAAAAATAAGACAAGCATTCACCCTCCCTGTTTTCATCCTCCTCTTTCTCTCCTTCCCTCCCTCTCTCACACTGAGCTTATTGGGGAATATAGAAACTGATTGTAAACAAAAAACAGATAATAAACCAAATAATCTAGTAGACAAATATAGCAAATTGTACAAGAAATTATGATGGCTTGAAACATTCTCTAGTAGTAGTATTGGAGAGACACGAAAAGATTGAAGGTATACTTTGGAGGCAGATATTTTGTGACATGTGTACAGATTGGAAGTAGGAATTCAGATACAATAGGCCGCATCATTGTATGGTTTCATTTACATTAAACATTCAGTATAGGAAAATCCATAGAGGAGAGAAAATAGATGGGTCATTTCCAGTGGCCGTGTGAGAAGGGGAAATGTGTGTGACTACTAATGGGCATGGGATTTCTTTTTGGGATGTTTAAATATTCTAAATTTAGATGGTAGTGATGATTGCACAGCTTTGTGATTATAGTGAAAAACACTGGTTGTATATTTTAGAAAGGTGAACTTTATCATATATGAATTATGTCTCAATAAAGCTTTCACATGAAGTAGAAAACCGAATACTGCTACTGTTTTGACATAACATTTTAGGGACAGAGTAACTGTTATATATGTCTGCTGATGTTCCAGTAATATTACCAAATAGCTCTTAAGAAAATAATCTCTGGGGCTTGAATATAATTCTATTTTAGGTTTTCCTTCTTTAGAAGAATGTCTCCAAGGGAACTTGCGGCCTTTTAGACAAGCCACAAGTTGTCCTTTTAGACAATATTTTATTTATTTTAAGAAAACTATTGGTGGGAAAATGGAGACAAATGTATTTGAACAATTAACCAATCAATCAATCAATCAATCAATCCCTGAAGTTGTATTTGAAATTGGATAGTGCTAAACTCTACACTAATTATTTTTATTGCTGAGCAAATATCTAAAGCCATTCTATTGTGTTCTATGGAGTAACATTTTATCTACAATGTGAGATAATACTTATCCAGAGCTTAGTTTTCCAAAGTTCTGGATAGTCCTCAAATGACAATATATTTTATGAACAAGTCTTTTCTTAGAAGATTTATTCTAATAATACTGAACTAGTTTGAGTTTTCTTCCAAAATATGAGTGAGAGATTTGGAATTTTTACTAGCTTCAAAAAGCTCTTTTCAAAGAAAGTGTTATTTTTGCTTATAAGTTTCTGTAACTTTTAATAAAGACAGTGGGGAATTTTAAGTGCTGGGGGGAAAGCTCAGCAATTAGTAACAATAAAAGACCAGCCATATGAAAGTTTTGTAAGAGAAGCCACTGGGATATAATTATTACCAGCATTATAATGGTAGGTGGGTTATGTTGGAGAGTAGTAACATCAGATGGTAGGAAATCAACGAAGCCACAGGATCACAAATGATTAGGAAAAAACATATTATTTGCAGCAGTTATCCTTCATGTGTATTTTTCACTTGAAGGACTGAAATGAAATTTCAATTGGCCTATTTCACAGGTGCCGATTTTGCCTTTATATAATATTTATACTCTTAATTTTCTATAAGAAAGAAAGTTAAAATTCAACTTAAATTATTTCAAGTTTGAAATCCTTTTTTTCCCGTGAATATTGTGTTATATATTTGTTTTAAATGCAGAAGTTATTTTTTCTTATTTCTAGAAACAGCTGGAACCTAATATATATAATATATATTTATTCATAGTGAAATAATACAGCTGCTTGTTTTGAAGTGGAGAAACAGATACATAAACATAGAATATTTAGAATAAAACATGGGCTCTAGTATCAGTAATTGCTATGAAAATCATCTTATCACCATAGACACATAGAATATAGGACAATATAAGTGAAATGATGAAATGACAGTTTTAGTTTTCTGTCATCAGACAGCAGGTGGAAAATTCTGCAGGAAACAAACAAGAGGCGATTCTTACTTTTGCCCCAGCTTACTGCCTGAGACAGTTTCCAAGTTTTAGAGGAAAAAGTATAAGGAAAGATGAACAGAGACTCAGAGACATGTGGAACAGCTCCAAGTGCACCAACAAAACCAAGGAGAGAAGAAAAAGAGGTGAGAATTTTTTTTTTTGGACCTTAGATAGGTACCTTATTTGGCAATCATACTTCTACAAAGCTTGGGAAAAAAACAGAATCTTTGCTAAGGATAAGTCAGTGTAGATAAAATGGTGGAAATTATTTAAGGATGTTTTTCATCATTTCCCTTTGTCATGGAGATCAGATGTGATATGAAAATGAAAATGTGTATTGAAGAAGTCTCTCTGGTAGCTTTGGTTTAAACCTGTCTGTGGTCCACTGGGTCTTTGGGTCATCTTTCAATGTTAGTTTGCTGTGCAGAATTCATCAAAGCAGACATTCCTATTTTCTACTCCCTTAGCATCTATAAGCTCAACACAGGACTCAAAAGCTACCGTTGGCTGTTAAATTAGGTAATTAACAACCACTCAGAATATGTGCCCTTATACATCTTTCTTTTTTTGGTAGATGAAAGTTTTGCATTAGAAGGGAGACAAAAGTCCAAGTCCTGCTCTGTTCCCAGCAGGGTGGCTTTGCACTTGAATTTGATAATACTAACCTGCACATTGAAAAACTTAACTTTATGTATTTTATCATAATTGTAATTAATTTAGTATTACTCTGAAGTAGATTTACTTCTTCATGTTTGATTACTGAACACAGGGGTCCATCCTTCCTTTGTGAAATAGATACAACAGCTGAGATATTTTAAGTTATATATTGAAAAACTCCCACTTTCACATGGAGTAAGAGAACTCAATCCAGGATATATAAAAACAGAAAAATATATTTTAAAAAAATCTTTAAAATGTACAACTATAGCACCAAAGCTATGAGGAGGATGTTATGGTAAGATGCAGTGTTGGATGATAATTTTTTAAAGTATATATTCAATAAAGTAGTTATACCCATAATATTTAAAGAACTCTCAAAATTCAATAAGGAAACAAAGATTCTAATTAAAAATGGGTAACTGTTGTTGAAGAACATGTATAAAGGATGCATGGACAAAGCCGAAGGGGGTTAGGATTGAGGATGGGAGGTGGGGGTGGATGGGGCAGGGAGGGGGGGGCAAATGGAGAAAACTATACTTGAACAACAATAAAAGAATAAAAATAATAAAGATTACACTTCAAAGTAACACTGTCTCTATCTTTGACTGACTAATAACATTTTGATGGGTAGAAATAACTGGAATTTTTAACTACCAATGGATTCTCATTCCTATACTTACCAGGAAACTAGGCCTAAATAAAAGGTTATACACACACACACACACACACACACACACACACACACACAAAGGTAAAAGATTTGAATAGATACTTTACCAAATACACACACACACACATTTTATACATATATATTTGACAAATAAGGGCATGAAAAGATGCTCAATGGAAATGCAAGTTAAAACACAGTGAGAAACCACTGCATATCTATTTGAAGAGCTAATATTCGAAAGAATGATTATATCAATTGTTAGAGAGGAGTTAGAGCAACTCGAATTCTCACAAGCCACTTACAAGAAGGTAAAATGGTACAGCCTATTTGGATAACATGTACACTACAGATATAACTATCAAACATGCTGAATATTCCTCCATTATTATGAAATTGATCAGAGAAAAGAAAGAACATATGCATATTATCACACTTGTACACAAATGTTCATATCACTTTTATCTGTATTAGAAATTGAAACAATTCAAATACCCACCAGTGGGTGAATAGATAAAGAAATTGTTATATTTGTATTATGAGTAAGAGTATTAGCCCCCAAAAGGAATAAATTTCAGGTACAAACCACAACATGGGTAATTCTTAAGATAATTTTGCTGAGTGGAAGGTATCAGACCAAACGAAGTATATACAGTATGAGTCAATGTATGTAAAACTTTAAAAAAGGCAAAAAAAATTTTTGTAACAGAAAGCACATGGGTGGTTGCCTGGGAAAGTGGGTTAGGAGGGCCAAAATAGAGGCATTGCAAAGGATGTTAAGTAATGTTTAGGGTGATAAATAGTATCTTTACTGTGATGATGCTGTCATGATTATACATGTGTCAGATCTTACCAATCTGTATGTTTTTGAAAAAGCTGAGTGGACTTTATTATATTTTTATAATATAGACTGTAAACAAGAAATAAAACTAGAGGCCACGAGAGATATTAATAATGACAAAGGAGTCAGTAAAACACAAACATTTAACTATTTTTAATATATACTCACCTAAGAAGAGATCCTTGACATAGATAAGCAAAACCTGACAGAATTGAAAGACAGACAACTCAACAACAATGATTGTATGTTTAAATATCACATTCTCATTAAGTGATATGACTGCATAAGAAACCATCAAGTTTATAAAGGATTTGTCAACACTATCACGTTGAACTGACATATACAGAATAATCCATCAAACTACATAATACACAATGTATTCTCAAAGTTGAGAATACATTATTCTCAAGCCCCAAGGAGGCAGTGTTGGTTTTTGGATTACTGTTTTCCATGCAGATAATTTCAAGGTATTTAATTTCCTAATACCTTTTACTTCAATTGTCAAGGATGCAACGTGGTGATTCTCCCAGATGTCAATAATGACTATACCAAATATAGATTATAAACATAAAAAACATGGTATAAAATTTCAGGGAATTAATGGAGTATTCTTCATAAACCTCTTGGTGAATTACATTGAATACTTTAAATCCATCAGAACTCCTTTTCATAAAGAGTTTGTATTTCTTCCTGTATGGGATTTTTGTAAAAATTTATTTAGTAAAGATTCATTTAGTAAAGATTAGTGTTACAGCTGATTTCAGTAAATCAATCCAGAAAGTATCCATAACCTCTTCCAGATGTTAGACTCTCTGGTAAATTCAACAACATCAATGCTTCATAATAGCTAAAACTACTTCTTTAATCTCCAGTCGGATGCCTTTAGTCTATTACCCCAAATATTTCATAAGATTTATAGAAACATTAATTAACAAAATCTAAGAATTATTTTGATATGCAAGCATTCATCTCCTGGGCAAGGTGGAATATGTGCCACTGGAATATGATAGAATCTGACTCATTATTAATTTTGGGAGAATGCTATAAAAAATGGAATGGCATATAAATTCAAAGGGGCTGCCTCAAAATTTAGCTGAGTACTGATATGGGTACATACCTTTTTTTATAATCATTTTTATTCCATTATAGTTGTCTCAATTTTTCCCCCTTTGCCCTCCTCTACCCATACCACCCACCCCCACCCTGCTCCCACAGTCAATCCCCACTCTGTTGTCCATGTCCATGGGTCATTCGTGCATGTTCTTTATCTAGTCCCTTCCCCTTCATTCCACCATTGTCCTCTTTCCCCATCCCCTCTGGTCACTTTCAGTCTGTTCCATGTTTCCTTGGCTGTGGTTATTTTGTTTGTTAGTTTATTTTGTTGAATAGATTCCATTTATAGGTGAGATCATATAGTATTTGTCTTTCACTGACTGGCTTATTTCACTTACCATAATATTCTCCAGTTCCATTCATATTGTTGCAAAAGGTAGGAGTTTTTTCCTTCTTGCTTTTTTTTTAATGCAAACTGATTTTATTTATTTATTTTTTAAATGTCAAAATCCATTATAAACTATTAAAAAATTTAAATCCATTATATATATATAGTCTCAGTAATTAAAACAACATAACACAAGCACAAAAATAATCAAGTAGATCAATGAAATAAAATGAGCATTCTAGAAACAAATGTATATATCTATGTAACAATGTAATATATGATTAAACTGGTATTTCCAATCAATGGGGAAAATAAGGCTTATTCAACAAATAAAGGGAATGGACCTCTGTTACTTGAAATAAAGCAAATACAGAGCCCTATTTCACACAGTATATAACAAATATTCAGGTGAGTTAAAAATCAATACGTAAAATCTAAGGGGTTTTAGGAGAAAATACAAAATAATATGTTTATAATTCTGAGTTAAAATATTCAAACCCAGAAACTATAAAGTAAAATATTGACCATATGACTATATTAAACATTTAGGAGTATTCAGTAATATACATATTAAAAAAAGAAAAGAACAAGGAATAGAGTAGGAAAGTATTTGCAACACATCTATAAAAGGGTTAATAGATTTTTTCAGGAATTCTACAAACATTTAGTCAAAAAATGGATAAAGAATATCCAAAAGTCATTTAAAGCTTTTTAAAAATAATAGAAATAGGGCAAGAAATCTACAAAAACAGGTTTAGTTTCAACAAATAATAAAGGAACAATTAAAATAGCACATCATTGTCACAGTTATATTAATAAGTATTAAAAGTATTGTTACTATCAAGTATAGGCAACTGTGAAAGAACTGGGTATTCATAGACTTTTTTTCTTCATCTTAAAGCAGTCCCTTTAGAATATCTTGCATTTCTGGTTTGGTGGAGGTATATTCTTTTAGCTTTTTTTGTCTGGGAAACTCTTTATGTCGCCTTCCCTTTTAATTGAGAGCCTTATTGAGTAGAGCAGTCTTGGTTGCAGGCCTTTGCTTTACATGACTTGGAATATTTCTTGCCACTCCCTTCTGGCTTGTAGTGTTTCTGTTGAGAAGTCAGCTGCTAGCTGTATCAGGGCTCCCTTATGTGTTACTACCTCTTTTTCCCTTTCTGTCTTTAGTATTCTCTCTTTGTCTTTGATATTTGCCATTTTAAATATGATATGTCTTGGAGTGGGCCTCATTGGGTTCCTCTTGAATGGGACCTCTGTGCTTCCTGGACTAGTGTGACTTTTTCTCTCCTCCAATTAGGGAAGTTTTCCATCATTACTTTTTCAAACAGGTTCTCTATCCCTTCCTCCTCTTCTTCTCCTTCTGGTATTCCCTATTATATGGATATTATTACATTTCAGGTTGTCTTGCATTTCCCTAAATGCCTCTTCATTGTTTTTGAGTCTTTTTTCATTTTCTTGCTCTTTCTGGGAGCTTTTTTCTAGCTTGTCCTCCAGCTTGCTGATTCAATCCTCTGCTTCATCTAGCCTGCTTTTGATTCCTTCTACTGGGTTCTTTAATTCAGAAATTGTATTCTTCACTTCCTCTTGTCTTTTGATAGTTTTTATGTCCTTTTTTATGCTGATAATAGTTTGCAGTAAGTTCCTCGTAGTTTCCCTATAGTTTTTTTGTAATTCTCTCTGAGTTTACTGAATTAATTGAGCTTCCTTAGAACCCTTGTTTTGAACTCAACATCTGATCATTTATTTGCCTCTATTTCATTTAGTTCTTTCTGGAGATTCCTCCTTTCTTTTTGATTGGGGCGGGGGGTGTGTTTCTTTGTCTTCCCATTATTTGTGAGACTCTTCTTTTTTGCTTCTGCTTCTTAAATTGATCTGTCTTGATTTCCTGAGTTTTTGGTATGAACTTCTATGGTAGGAGGCTGCTGTTTTTTCTTTCTGGATATGCCTCTGATGATGTCAGGTGATGACCCTATGTGACCTTAGGCTGTCTGTTTGAAACTGTCTGGGACTATCTCCTTCAGTTGTTAATCTAGTCACTCTGCACTCAGAAGTCATGCAGAGGCACCAAAGGGTGGGGCAGAGTCCCTCCTGAGGGCAGGGTTATTGTATCCTCTCACGCTGTTGCTGCATAGGGGAGTGGTCTCCCTGAACAATATGGCTGCTGCCATATGGGTGATGAGTCAGCACTGGGATCCTGCCAGCTACTCTCTTAGTTCTCTCCCAAAAACCTTCTTCCCCAGTCTCTCCTTAGGCATCTCTAGCCCACTCTGCCCCTGCCTTTGCCAAAGCCCAAGATAAGTGGCTACAAATAAAAATTTATGTGTTGGCCAATTAAAAGGCTCTTTGCATCTCTAGCTGCCCATCTCTGGCAAAGAGCAACCCTGCCTCTTTTCCCAGCTGGTTGTTATCTGTGTCCTTTTTGGGTTCCGGTGCTGTAGGCTGGAGATCCCCGCTTATGGTTCAGATCCTGCTCTTCCCAGGGGGATCCAGCTCACTGTTTCAATATCCCTCTGGCGCTGTTGCCTGTTGGTGCCCTGCCCGCCTTCTGAAGTCTCTATCATACCCCTTACCAGTTAGGTTGTGCTAAAGCTGATTCTTCTGCCTATCTGAGGTTATAAGGCTCCTCTCTCGCTATTGTTCAGTTTTTTGTTCCAGGTGATTTCTCCACAATTTAGTTATAATTCCTGATTGGTCCTGGGATGAGGTCAGTATGACTTCCATTCATTCCTCCACCATCTTGATTTATCCTGATATGGGCACATATCTTCACAAAATCTTTTCTTCAATAGATGTAAACAACTGATGGTTGCTTTCAATTTGTAGTTCTGACAACTCTAGGTCACATCTCCTTTTTTTTTTTTTTTTTTTGCTAAATGTAACATCGTTTCTTATTTCAGTAGATAAGTGAGAACTAAAGAAGTTGGTCATTTGCTCATGTTACAAGTTTTGCAAGAAATAAATTCAGACAAAAGTCTGTATATCACCATACCCTGTGTTTTTTTTCCCTACAAAACTATTTTGCATCACTACTGTCACAAAACCAAAACAGTGTAAAATTATACTCTTCTCAAAACACTTGCAAGCTATACCGGTCCAAATACTTCAAATTTACGACTAATATTTGTCCAGCAAATACATACTGAGTGTCCAAAATGTTGAGACATTATGCTAATTATTGTAGTTCTGTTTTATCTTTTGACTACCTTAGATTTTGCTAATGATCAATATATTTTAATGTAGATGTTTCAAAATCATAAGACATTTTTGAAAATTAACTTATCACCCTCTGAAATAATTTATAACTCATTACTTAATGGATATCTTGCTCAACAGGAAAAAAAATCATAAAATAAGACATCAGATGAGCCACATTTTTCCCTAATGATAATTTCTAACATTTTAATTTTTCAAATACTTTTTGATTTCTTATTCTTATTATTTACTTTTTTATTTTTGTGGAATAAGACAACAAAAATGGAAATTGAGGCGCAGGGCTGTATGTGATTTGCTGTCAATCACAATGTACTTAAATGATCGACTAAGTAGAAATAAAAACCCAGACACCATGGGCCTCAATCCAATGTAATTTTTACCATAGTTATTCCATAGAGAGTTGATTCTTAGGGGAATGGATCATCATTCTATAAAGTTATTTTAATATCTTGGTTTTTCTGTTATATACATATTGATAATTGAACTTAATTTTCACATATAGGTTCAACCATATTATGATGTCAAGAATAAATCTTCAAAACAATTTCAAAAAAAGAAGCAACTAATGTCCACCTGTAGGTATTTCACTTTTCATATGTAACACTTTTAATTACAGAATATATTGAATGTTAGATAGTCTAACATACAAAAGTGGTATTCCTTTAAAATAGCTAAACAAAAATAAAAATGTAGCAATATTCTCTCAAGTTCTTATCTCAGCCATGTCATAGTGCCAGTCAGGAGACAGCTATAACACTGTTTGACTATCACATTATATTTTAATGCAGTTTTTCTCAGAACTTAATTGATATTTGAAATATTATGAATACTCCTTGAATATCAAGTTCCTGGAATTAAATCCCAAGAGCAAGTATAAAATAATTATTTTTCTTAGATTTTAAGTTTTAAATATTTTTGGAGTATAAAAAATTCATTGGTCATTTTTACTTCTTTTATGCTTACAAATTTCCAATGTCACAAATTCCTTTTTTGATAAACAGATTTTGAATATTTTGTACAAAACAGTATAAATTTGATGTGGACTATATATATTTTTTTATTTAAATTGTGGTATAAAACATATCACATAAAATTTACCATCTTTACCACTTTAACTGGGACAAAATGTTGAAGAGAAGTACCCATGATCATAGCAGGTAGCAGCATTTTTCACAATAACCAAGAGGTAGAAGCAAGCCAATGTCCATTGATGGAAGAATAAATAAATGAAATGTGTTATATACCTACAATGAATATAATTCAGAGAAAAAGGAATGAAATTCTGTACCTACTACAATATGGATAAACCTTGAGGATATTACATTATTTGAAATGTCAGTTATCAAAAACCGAATGCTATATCTCTTTCTAAAACAGAATTTCTTAATATTACTTCAATGAGAAATATATTTTTCATTGAGTCCTATGTGCCTGAGATTTTTATACACTTAAAAATTATTATAAAATTTGGATGAATGAATGTGGCTCTCTAAATCCTTGGTTATTGGACTTCCATACATTTTGATTTTCTAACAGTTCTGGGTGTTATTTGTTTCAGTTTTAGTTGTAATTCCTTTTTGTGGTTGCATGAGGAGGTGAAGTGTGTCTACCTACTCCATCTTGACCAGAAGTCTTGAGGAACAAACTCTGAACAACTTGAGAGGTAGGCAGCAATATTTTTGAAAATGTATCAGTTCTTAAAAGGAGATAAATATACAGAAGGACTTAAAATAATCTAAAACTTATACTGAAATATGCAGGGAACAAAATTTTCTATAACCTGGCAAAGGGTAGATTTAATAGTTTGCCTTTTGTAATATCAACATAATTGTGTGAACAATACATACTCTCAAATTCATCATTCTTTCTCACTCTTACATTCATTTTATTAATTCTTACATTCATGAAATATATACTGAAAAGCTGCTTTGTGCTAAATATTTTCCTGGGAACAAGGGATACAAGGTTGCAAACCTCATGGATTTTATAGTTTAGTAATCTATCATTAGTATTGCAAGTATTAAAAGTGGAATTAATATGTCCCAATTCTTTCCATATAATGTGCTTCAAATTCCTCTTGATGTTACCCAGAGTTCTAGCTGTAACCATGAAAGAACACGATCGCTATTTACAGTTTTAGATGAATTTAAGCTCTATTAACTTTTATCATTTTTCTGCCTACTGGGGAGCTCTTATTTTTCTGATGATTTTAAGTTGCCTAATTTTCTCACTGCAACTTTCTGGTTTCTTTAGTCCAGATTTTTAGTTCTCTCACCTTGTTTGGCAATGGAATAAATTTTAATCCACTCTTTCATTGTTCTGTGATTCATCAGTGCAATGTTTCTCCATTTCATGCTGTGTTTTTGTGTTTTCATTATTGGGCTTTGGATTTTAAAGATATTTTTATTCTAAGAGTTATACACAGATAAGATTTTGCAATGCATATGATAGAACCAGAAACAGTGGGGTAACTGTTTCAGAAAATGTCTTGCTGGTCAATGGGAGTAAGCAGAGTTCAATTCCTCACAGCTCTTCTGACTTTGCTACTTAATTATGCAGTGGAACTAAATTAGAGATGAGCCTAAAATCATTGGATGCATGCTACATAGGAAGAATTCTTTACTGAGAGTAAAACTAAACATTGGATTTTTGATTTTTTTTTCTGAAGTCAACACTGCCTGTTATTTTTATTGTTGTTGTCATTTGGAGTTGTTTGTATATTTGCTTGTTTTCTTAAAATAATTACATCTTGCATCACGACAACTTTCCTTGAAAAATATAAAAGTAATAAAACATCAAATATAATTAGTCAATATTCACATAATAAAGTTATCCTCTTCCTCAAAAAAAATTCCACTAGAAAATTGTTCTCAGGTTCAAAAAAATTTTTGTTTAACTTTTATTTATATTTTGTAAAAAATGCCTAGAATGAAGACAAATGTATCATTATCATGACACATAAAAAGTTAAAGAAACAACTGGACGGAAAACACAATATGACTAGAATTCACCTACCTATTCCAATCAAAGGCTTTATAAATTTGCTCATTAATAGATTTTCAAATAATGTAAAAAATTGTGCAATAAAACTGAAGCTCATGTACATTTTCATTAATATTATGAATGTAGAAGCTTATTTATACTTGAATATGCCCTGTGAGACCACTCCCTTAAATTATTTTTTAAGGCATTTCTGCATTAATTTTTATTCATTATCCTTCTTTCATACAGTTTAATCTAAAGCCATGGGAGAAAAAGATAATAAAAAGCAAAACTTCTTGCAAGGTTTTTCAGGCTTCATTAATTTCACTAAGGAACTGGAATTCACCATAGTCAGAAGCCTTTGTTAAGGTCTATATTGGTCATGTGCCCTGTACCCTACAAATTAAAGATTGAAATAGCTCTTTTCATTTTTTAATTTGTTTTATCAGTTTGTTTGAAACTAATGATTCTAGCTGGTATTTCTGAACTAACATCACCATTTGATTTTGAATATTCCTTTCCCAGAAGAAAAGGTATAACTGTTGTTGATTATTATGAAATGATTATGCCTAACAAAATTAGACATCTAATTTGAATATAGCTCTGGACTCTGTATTACCTTTATATATGCCCAAGAGGAAGTCTTTCTGTCCCTTCTTAATATTTTAAAACTATACTTCTTTACTCCTGAGCATTTGCTAGATATATCAACTTAATTCATAGATAAGGTAATGAAGTCAATGCACAAAACATGTGTGTCTAATTCATCAGAAGTGCTTCAGTTAACACAGAAGAAAATAATAAAGGCTAAAAGATTAAAGTGTAAAAATAATAGTTTCTTCTAGCAGTCACTCTTCAGAGTAGTAGTTCATTTTTTTATTGGGCTTATATCAGTACCAAATATCACTAAAATGAAAGAAAAATAAAGGTCTTATTGCAGGAATAGATTTCGGCACTTCTTTTAAAGAGGAGTATGTATGTCTTTGTTACAGTCCATGAATCTATACATTTCTATTGACCTACATCTCTGTGATGAGACACCTTGCCATCTTAATATTAACTTTATTTTAATATACTGGAGAGTAAAGATAGTTTAGAAATGGTCTAAATCCAATTTTACAATTTACACGTGGATAATGCAATCCACAGAGGCTTATCTAAAGCTGTTATTGCAATTTATATAGTGTGGTGCTTGAGCACACAGACTCTGGTACCCAGCTGTTTTAATTCAGATATTTGCTCCATAGCTTGATCAATTTCCTTAATCATTTTGTGTTTAAGTTCTCTCAGTTGTCAAATTTTGATACTAGTACTGGCTTGCAGGGTTATTCAGAGAATTAAATGAGCTTTGTATTTAAAGAACTTAGAACGGGGCCTCACATATGCTATTTTATATATAAGTGTTTATTGCTATTATATGTCATATTTGAGTTATAGTAGATGTGTGATTTCAGCTGACCCACCTTATTCAATATCTGCCAATATTTGCAATGCAGAGCTCATTCCAGTTTGTTGACTGGTCAAACTGGGAGAAAGGACATTTATTTTCTCTTATTACAATTTTTCAATTGCAGCCAGTGCTCAAACTTGTCTAGGTTACTACACTACAGTTCCAGGTTAAGTCACATAGTTACCTCTTTAGAATTTAAACCTATCACCGTGATAGCAAGTTCTCTACAAGCTGTCTTACAAACTGAAAAAAACATTCCCAAAAACACTTTGTCCTTCATGTGGAGGACAGACTTTTAGATCCGTTTTTTTTTTAATATCCTGGTGAACTTTTGACATAGAAATCTTTTTTATCATTGTCATTACCTGCTCTAGGCTTGGGTTAACCCAATAAGCAAGTGGAGTTGGGAGTCTCAGTTTATTTAACCTGGAGGTCTCTGGGATCTTACCTTAATCCACGGGTGTAGATCAAGATTTAGGCAGGACTCTGCTCAATATTCCTCAGCACTCAACTGATAGCATGGATATAAACCATCTGTCTAGAAGGTATCCAGACATGTAATATGAAAAATAGAGACATTTCTTTTTTTGTCTCTATTGACAAAAGATACAAGATACAAGAAACATTGTACATAGGAAAAAGATGCTTTAGCCCCCTTCAAAGTTGGCACCTTGGGACCTCATACAGTTCTCCTAATCACCATCAGCTTCCTCGTATTTTTCTGAATTATAATGAAAGTCTGAAATCTCTTCCCTTTCAAAGATGATTTCAGTTTTAGGAAAAGCCAGAAATTATAAGGTGCCAAATCTAGGCTGTAGTCACCTGGATGATTTGATGTTTTGCCAAAAAACTCTGCACTAGACATGATACGTAAGCAGGTGTGTTGTAGTGAAAGAGCTGCCAGTCACCAGGTGCCCATAGCTGTAGCCTTCTGAATCATCCAAAGAATTTCTGTGGAATAATGTTCAAGCTTAATGCAAAATTTAATGCAGATTCATTGCTCTACTGATTTTGTTATTTATTGCTATGGCCACACAGCACACAGGCTCACTCAATGGCGCCTGCTGGTGGCACAGACTAGTACAGTGAAGTCATCATGGTTCAAATATGTGTGTTCCAGTCCACTCTCCTTATCTGCCAGTTTACATCAATGTTGTGCAAATGGTTTTTAGATTAACAAAGACTGGACTTTTTCCCAAAAGACATATTCGAGGAAAGAGTAATAAGATTATATATTTATTTACAAGGAGTTATTTTAGACCTCAATACTTCAATAATAATTTTCTTTAAATATAAAAGCAAAAATAATTGTTTTGCAAAATATAAAAATGAAATTTATAGTGAAAAATTTAAATTACCTCAAATTAGATCATTTCCAACACCATCACTCAAAAAGATATCTACTAAACATGTCACTTATTCCTTTCATATATGAATGTGTGTATTGTTATAGTTTTTTGACTTGATATTTTTCCTCCAGTTATTTGCATGTTCACATGTTATTTTTTGTACTAGTGATTTTAATATAAAATATTTTATATTGATATTTCTCTAGCATTTTACTGATGCTAAATGAAAACACTATCTATTGGTAATCTTCCTGTATGACAGATGATAAGAAAACTCGCATAGTTTCTTCTCTTGCTTTTCCTACAAATTCACAATTATTTTCAATTAAATCTATGATATTAGATTCCTTCAGGATAAGAATCTACTGCCAGCCCTTTTCTCTATTAATTTATAGTTTTAGTTCTTTATTTTGGTTTATATTTATTGCACCAGAACAACTATTGGAAAACCCCATTTTGAGAAACATGTATTTTTGCAACTTCTGAAGCCTCAGATACATGGGGATATCATTGAGTTGGGCCCCATGCGTGTTGGCTATGTGGCTGGATACAAGCATTTTGGGTCATATTTTTTTTCTTTAATATATAGGTAAACACTAGATGGTCATCATGCATTTATGAATGTAAAAAGGTCTCAGATGTTTTTTATTTAGTTATGAGTAATAACTTATTTTTCCAAAGTGGAATATCCTAAAATAGCTTATATATTTATGAAATTTTAAAATACTCTAGCTTGAGTCTGGGTATGTACATTTTAAAAACATTAATTTTTCCTAGTATAATGTAAATCCTTGTTACTATCCAGTGTATCCCTGTATAATTAACACATAACTTATTATGTATAAAATGAATGATACTAATCTCTTCCTAATCTCATTCATTATTTTCTTATTCATTTTCTCATATCAAACTTTCCTTTGAATTCTAGAATAAGTTTTCATATTACTCATTTAATTCACTAATGATTTTCTGAGCTATCCATGATGGTGTGTACTGTGTTTATCTTGGTTTCAAATTCGGAAAGCATGTATTCCTTTAACTATAACTATTTTGATCTAGGTTAGTTCCTTTATAATGTATTCTTGATTTATTTACACAAATAAAATGTCTTCCTTAATTTTGAATGAGCAAATTTCTAAAAGCATTATCATTCAGCAAAAATGCATTTCAGCTGGAGACATTACTCTTTTTATCATGGTGTCCACTTCATTTTTTAAAGACAAAAATATCAGTTTTTATATATTTTAAGCTCTTGCTTATCTGATAATACTTTTGCATTATATTCATATGTGAATAATATCTGACCACAGGAAAAATATTTTGGAAGCATCTTATTTTCCTCACTTCTATTACTTATCATTGATTTGCATGAAAATGTCCATACAGTTACACACTTATAAATTTTATCTTGAAAAGGACATCATCAAATCTTAGCATGAAAAGTTAAGGTTATCTATTATAATCACTAGAATAATCACTAAAAGTATAAAAGCAAAAATCAATAGTTATAAATTTTATATATAATTTACAAAGGAATTATAAACAATATTCAATAGTTCAAGATAAGTAAGGTTAGGAAGAACAGAGGAAAACTCAGGACACTAACAGAAAACAAAAAATAAGATAGTAGATCCATTTTATGTAACCATATCTATAAATACTTTAAATGTTAATGGAATGAACACTGTGGTTAAAAGTTAAAGATTATCAAAATGGGTAAAAAAATACTTTGTGTTGCCCGTAAGGATATATATATTATCTATATACAATATAGATATCCTTACAGACTATCTATCTATAAACCATATATATATATCTATATATCTATATACAGGGTATTTAATTGAAAATAAATAATTGAAAAAAGATAACCATGCAATCATAAATATAAGAAGGCTGGAATTACTCTATTTATATTAGATAAAATAGATTTGAAAATAAAGAGTAGTATTAGTGAGTAAAAGGAATACTTCCAATAAATTATAATAGGCTAGCCATTTTATAATAATCATAAGAATCTCAAAATTCTTTCATATCTTGATGTTTTGGTAACAAGAGCTGTACTGAATAATTAGTTCACTAAAAGAGATAAATGTTTGCTTTTTAAAAATTTCTGCAATGTCTTTATAATACTTAAAGTCTATGTAAAGAATCATATGTATCTGTTTTTGTATCCTTAGTTATTTTTGATGTGTTTGTTACTTTCCTGCAATTAGATAATAAACTACTTGAAGACAGGTATTCTGTCTTGTATCTCCTGAAGGTATCAGAATGCAGAGCCTAATACTTGTAGTAAACACCTTTATGTTGATATTA
Organism: Pteronotus mesoamericanus; assembly: GCF_021234165.1. Classification (NCBI taxonomy): domain Eukaryota; kingdom Metazoa; phylum Chordata; class Mammalia; order Chiroptera; family Mormoopidae; genus Pteronotus; species Pteronotus mesoamericanus. The sequence continues at coordinate 63,170,390 of NW_026555329.1, read as the reverse complement.
CATTTCAGTTTCTATTAGCAGTGTCCTCAAAAATGAAATTTTGATGACTCTTCTCAGCAGACTTCCATATAATTAAAATGTTTCTGCATTCCAGTTGTCAATGGACTGGTTGAATGATTCCCCACGCTCTGTCCTTAATATTTCGGTGAGTGTAAGGTAATAAGAAAAGGAATGCAATTTCTGTAATAGATTATTGTGTTAGGTAGCTTTTTATTCTCACTACAGTTCCACTCTTTACCATTTCTTAAAATTCAATATGCTTCAAGGACCTGAGTTCTTTGGCCTGCATCCATTAAGCTTCTTGTCCTCCAGTTCCCATGTAGTTTTAGCTAATTGGGAGCACCAGTAAGACAAGAGAGGGGTAGGCAGAGGTCAGAATACATTTTCTTCCTTACCTGACAGGCTAAAACTGAAAGAGATTTTTCTCTCCCGATGGTCCCAGTTCCCTTTTAGGGTCAAGTGGCCCTTTTAACTCAGGTCTGGAAGCCTATTCCTCCCTTAGTTTCTTCAGGAGTAGGAGCGGTGAACCCTCTCCATTTTTGCTACCTCTGCGATGTTTCCTTAGATCTTTTCTCATAACCCTATTCTCATATTTGTAAATAAAGTTGTCCCTTCATTCAAATCCCCTCAAGTACTTATCTGATCTCTTTTCTCTGGGGACACTAAGTTATACGGTTTTTTAGGGGAAAGATGAAAGGATGACAGCAGTCTGCCATTTTTATATTTAGTGGTAACTTAGTTTCTTCTAAAGAAAAATCTGTACTTGATATCAAGAAAATATTTATGGTATATTTTATATGTTGGCGATGCTTAAATAAATCTAGGTGATATCACCACCAAAGGAGGAAAATTCAGCTTGTGTTGACATTATGGAGAATTAAATAAATACAGAATATAAAGTATGTATGTGTGAAAAAAGCAATGCCACTTACCAGCTTCTAAAATAGGCATTATGTTCTTTGCTTTTTTAAGCCCAGAGGATAGCTAACTGAAAAGATCTAAAAGTGACTTGACAAAATGTTAGAAGCATCATATTAAAAGTCTGGTTGATATCTTGTCATGTTAACTTTATCTCTGAAAAGTCAGATGTTTGTATTCTCCTGTACTTGTAAGAAGATTAAGGTGCTGCATGACAGGTGGTTTTAAAAAGTGCATACTATTCCATCTGGTCCCAAATGGAAAAATGAAAGTCACCACAAATTTTATGTAAAAAATGCACTAAGAGGATTCTCAAAAGTGAACTTTAACACTTTACAAAGGGATTCTATAAGATTCTAGTGATGCTGGATTCCAGTATTCCCCCAGTATAAACATTTGTGCCACCTACTACCCTGGATGAGACCAAATTTTGATATAAAATAAATTAAACTTAGAAAGTTCCAGAACCATTTTATGGTAGAACACTTGGCTCAGCTTTCAATAACCTTTCTGCTTCCTACCAACTTTGATAATTTTCCTTTTGGGCTAAGGTTTTATCCATTAATCTGTTCTGTTGTATGAATGAAGAAATTATTTAATACATTCTTCTACTGAGTATTCTCATTTATACTCAGTTATAGGCTGAACCTATAACTAAAGAAACAAAATTCTAATTGTGACATTTTGGTCCCCAGCAAATCAGGTTGAGGGTAGCATTATGATTCCAGAGGGAATTCTCAGTGTCAAATTTTCTCAAAGATACAAAACTTTCTACTTATACACATTCCATGTTCAAAGTTTTAAAAAACATTAAGTTGATTAAATCTTGTAGCACAATGTAAAGAAAGTTAATTACATTTTATTGATGTTATCTGATTTTGCATTAAGGAAGAACTTTTCTTTAATAATAGCAGGATTTTTTTTTTGTTTTATGATAAAAGACAATCAGTTGGGATTGGAGATCATATGAAAAACTGGATGCAGTGTAGGTATGATTATTATATAAGATGTAAAAAATTTTTTTCAGCATTAGAACATTTTCATACTTTAATTCAAAGTTTCATATAATCATGATATAGAGGGTGGGAGTATGAACTGAAGAATAATAAGCTATATTTATAATAATGTAACATTTATAATAGTTAACTGATGACCAATAACCAATATTTACATTTTTAACTTCATAGCAACATTCACACACACTGTACATGTAATATTTCTGTGTATAATTTGTGTGAATAACCTATGTGACATAGAATCTTTTACTAATGTTAAATGACACTTCACTGAGGGATTAATAAGGAATTATATTTTATTAACTACTTGCCTTATTCCTCTGTATCTTTTTCCTGATTGGGAATGAAGAATAAAGGTAATGATTCTTATATTATTCACCCACTTCACACTATTACATTGAGTACAAGGTATTCTTCTGGAAATCTGTATGAGACTTTTCTTAAGAAAATTTTTGCCTGTCTTAGAATATGATTATTAATAATAATGAGCTATTTTTATTATTAGATATCATAAATTAAATGGATTAAATTGACTGAACTTTAAATTCACCACTGGCAAATGATAGTTACAATTTAGGGCACAGAATGTTAGTAACATAGCTGCTTGGAGACATATTGTCATAGAAATACAAATTTCCTTGATATCTCTTTCCCTTCTTTCAGAAATATGTGGGCTGCCAAGGACTAGGCTAACTACAGTATGTAAAATGATTTTTAAAACAGTCATATAGGATTCATGCATTTAAAATCTCCTGCAGAGATTGGCAGAACAGAGAAACACACGTAAGTAAATATATTTAAATATGTGATGTATACTAGTTAAAACAAACAGCCAAACAAATAGAAGGTAGAAAGTGCATCTCAACCTATTGAAGTTTATTTGTGGAATAAACAGAGAGTTCGTATTTCAAAAAGAAATCAATGTAATTCACCATTTTAAGAAAGTAAATCAGAAAAAACACAATCATACAATATGTATCCTTGAGCAAGGATAACAAAAGAAAAAAAATAAACTAATAGGACTACATAAAACTAAGAAGTTTTTGCACAGTGAAGAAAACTATCAACAAAATGAAAAGACAACCTACTGAATGGGAGAACATATTTGCAAATGGTACACCCAAGAAGGGGTTAATATTCAAAATATATAGAAAATTCATACAATGTATCACTAAAAATCCAATTAAAAGTGACCAGAGACCCCGAATATATATTTCCCCAAAAAGGCACACAGGCGGACAATAGACATGTGAAAAGATGCTCAATGTCACTAAGCATCAGGGAAATGAAAAACAAAACCATAGAGACATCACCACACACTTGCCAGCTATCATCAAAAAATCAACAGATAACAAGTCCTTGTGAGGATGTGGAAAAAAAGGAAACCACTGTTCATTGTTGATGGGATTGTGAACTAGTGCAGTCACCATGGAAAATAGTATGGTGAGTCCTCAAAAATTTTTAAAAAGTTGCCATATAACCCAGCAATTCTACTTCTGAGAATGTGAAGGGGAAAAAAATGCTAACACAAAAGGATATATGTACCCTTATGTTCACTGCTGCATTATTTCAAGTAGTGAAGATATAAAAACAACCTTCATGTCTTCATTGATAACTAACTGGATAAAGATGTGGTACACATACACAGTAGAATAATATTATCTGTATTATGCTAAGTGAAATAAATCAGAAAAAGACAAATACCATATGATTTCACTTATATGTGGAATTCTAAAAGCAAAATAAATGAATATGCAAAACAGGAACAAACTCAGATATAAGAACAAATTGATAGTTGCCAGATGGAAGGGGGTTTGGGGGAACTGGATGAAAATAAATAAAAATGAATAAATAAAAATAAATAAATAAATAAATATCCACGTAGACTGATTTAAAAAAAAGAAAAAGAAAAATTGAGACATTGCTAGCCTAGGGTATTCTATTCCTTTAAAGTGTCATTTCCTCCAGTTTAGACAAATCAAAATCCTCTTTTTAAAAACATATGAGGTCTGTGTGGAAAAAGTCCAGCCATTGCTATTATAATGAGAATGATTTGCACAACATTGATGTAACCTGTCGGCCAAGGAGAATGGACTGGAATGTGCATGTGTGAACAATGATGACTTCACTGTACTAGTCAGTGGGGCAGAAGATGCCATTGAGTGAGCATGTGTACTGTGTGTCCTCGCATTCAAAATGACTGAGTAGAATCTGCATCAAATTTTACATTAATCTTGAACATTCTTACATGGAAAATATTCTCATGAATCAGAAGTCTGTAGCTATGGGCAACTGGGGATTGGCAGCTTCATCACCACAACATGCCCATTAATGCATCACATCTCGTGTAGAGTTTTTTGGCAAAATGTCAAACCACCCAGGTGACTTAGACCCCTACAGCCCAGATTTGGCTCCCTGCAACTTCTGGCTTTAAAACTAAAATCACCTTTGAAGGGGAAGAGATTTCAGATAATTGGTGAGATTCAGGAAAATACAATGAGGCAACTGATGGTTACTGGGAGAACTGTGTGAGATCCCAAGGTGCCTACTTTGAAGGGAACTGAGGCATCCTTGTCTTACGTACAATGTTTCTTATATCTTGTATCTTCTTCAATAAATGTCTCTATTTTTCATATTACATGGCTGTGTAACGGGGCACAGCCAGGGCCCCCCCAAAAAGGGTATTTGTAATGGGATCCAGAGATTGGGGTGTCCAAGAAAAATATATTCTCCCCACCCCATGGTGGGCCGCCATGGGGAATGGGAGCCTTGAGCAGGACCATTGAGAGTCATTTTGCATGTCAATAACAGGATAGCTTCATTCCTCATTTGCAAAGAGGGTCATTTTGCACATCACAAAAGCTAATCAGAAAGGTTTCAAAGACTTTATACAGAATGTAACTGGGAGAGAGAGGGGAGACAGGGGCCTGCAGGAGAGACAAAGGGACACAGACTCTGGGGAATAGTGTGAAGACCACGCGGGAAGAAAGAGGGGAGAAAGGACTCTTGCTAGTGGGCCAGGAGAAGGTGCCACATGGTTATGGATTAAGAGCTGGAGATCGCGGCGAGCCGGTGGATGGTGCTGAGACCCCTGAGAGGCCTGCCTAGCCGAGCCGCGGACTTTTGTTCTTTTTCTTTTGAAGAACGGTACCCCTGACTGGCCTGACTGGGCAAAGCCGGGAAAGCAGGACGGTGTGTGTGCTGGTGGGTGTTTTGAAGGGATTTTGAAGTTTAAGGGTGACATTTAGCCATTAATCAAACCAGTATAACTTTTGAATAAATAGTTCCTTTTCCTTTTCACCAAACTCTGCCATTCAGAGCCATAATTCCAAGGGCAGCGGGCAAAGGACCCACAACCGAGAGGTCCCGGGGAAGGGGGGGTGTCGTTTCGGTAATAGCATCTGGCCACCCCCGCAACGGGTCCTTTTGTTTGGTTACAGCTGCATACCTTCTGGATAGACCTCATATGTTGTAACGTAGAATTAGTATTAAAGACGGTAGTAGTTACCCAAAGGCATTCTAATATCCTCATTTATCAACAACAACAAAAATCAATCATTTCAACTGTGCAAAATGGAGATGGAAAAATCAACACAATTTATGTTAAAAAAAAAACTTTGCTACATTGAAATGCTCCATAAATGGCATCTACCAAAACATAGTATTATTTTTTCTATACTTAAAGGAAAACTACATTTTATAATTTCTGCCAATGAGGATTACAACAAGTGTGAATGTATGTATTCTTTTCTCTTAAAATTGGAAATATTGCTCCTATTTAACATTTTATTGAAGGTCCTAGCCAATAAAAATAAGGCAAGAAAAATAAAGTCAGGAAGATTGGAAATAAAATAATAAAATTGTTCCTACCTGCAGACAACATGATTATTCAACTAAACATTCCTGAGTCTCTGTAGAAAATTTTCTCAAACTAGGTGAATTTAGAATGTTACATAGTACAAAGTCATCAAACAAAAATTAGTTTTATTTCTGTATATTGGAAAATCAACAAATGGAAGCCAATTTATTCATCATACCATTTACTGTATTTCCAAATTTTTGAAATACTAACACATAAATCTAATAAAACATATGCAAGCTCTGCATACTAAACTACAAAATGCATACAAAAAGAATAAAAACATTACTATCAAGGAAGACATACAAAGCTCGTAAAGTGTAAGATCCAGCATTGTTCTGATGATAATCCCCCCAATTTACGTGTAGATTTAATGCAATTAAAAGACTGTGGAAATACAAGCAAAACATTACCACCAGGGCAAGACTTCAAATAAATGGTTCCCTAAAGTATTTTAAGAACAGATTATACGTACTTTAAGAAAAGATAATGCAAGCAGAGAAACAGAAGAGGAGGTGGGATGGGTGTTTTAAAAAAATGCAAACCAATATCATATTAAAGGAATTCAAGTTATGGGGCCACTAAACTCTTCTCCTCCCAAGGTGCCTCAGGTGGCCACTGGGCTGGCCACTTGGGAAGCACAGGGATCACAGTCCAGATGGGTGACCTCCTGGCTGGACAACAGCTGCTGAGGAAAGGAATGGGGATCTGGGGCTCAGAGTCCCAGTTGTGCCAGCCTCTCCTGTACATCCTCAGGACCTCTGGGTAGAGGTTTCAGTTTGTGACCCCATTACCACTGTCACCCCCACATTGGCCCAGCTCAGTGTGCCTAATACTGGGGTGACCTGGGCTTCACTATGAAGCCCCACACCTGGCAGCAGCCCCATACAGACCACAGAACTCCTTCCTGCTCATTCGGTGCTATATCATCCAGTGACCATCTAACATGGGCCAAGCACCAGCCAGCCCAGAGCCTGCAGTCCTGGGGAGTGAATGATACTCAGATCTCAGTTCCTTCTGGCTTCGGCCCTACATTCTTTCCCTTCAAGATTTTTAGACCCCAGATCTCCTGGGCCCAGGCTGTCTGTCTTGGCCCCTGACATGTCATGTTCAGGAAAGGACATAACCTTGCTGAAGCCAGAGAATCAGACCCTGGGCCAGAGCAAACCCTCTGGGCCCAGCCCTTGTTTCCATACCACATCAGTATTACATCATCCTCCAGTGCAGCTAGGCCCACCTGGGGGCAGCACACCACCCGCTCTGGCCTGCCTGCCCCATGCAGGACTAGCCCCGAACCTGCCCGCGCACCAGGATGTCCCGGATGGAGACTTGGGGTCTCCTTGGGGCTCCCACCCCTCTGCTTCAGAAGAGAAGCGCTTCACTTCAGCGAGGAGCTGGGGGCCCTGGTCACTGACTCCTTGTAGTTTGAGTTCCTTTTGGTGACAGTAGCGGCTGCAGTGGTGGTTTCTCTGATGCAAGTGCACCCACTGCCTTCCTGTGTGTGTGTGTGTGTGTGTGTGTGTGTGTGTGTGTGTGTATGTGTGGTGGGGTTAGAGTCATGTTACTGACAGGATAATGACACTACAAAGAAATTGTGTTATAGTCAATTTGGCCTTGATAATTATTGCAAACACTTGGCTCATTTTTTTCTTTTTTATTCACAAACTAAATCCATTGGGAAATTATAAAATTATTTAAAAATTAAAAAAAACAAAAAAAAGAAAAGATAATGCTTAGTATTTTCTGAGAGTAGAAATACATGGAAAACAACTCTTTTATTAAAATATATTACCATATTACCAAATAAATAAATAGATAACCCCAACATTATCTCCAGCAGTATTTTTGGTAATAATATAGAGAAACTGCTCTAAAATTTATAAGAAAATGTGAATAATATTCAGAACTATTTTGATAATTAAAAACAAAATTAGGGGGGCATATACTATATAATTTTAAAGATTACTATATAACTAAAATAATGAAGACCTTGTGGTATTAGGACAAGGATAGACCCATTATTAGTGAGAAAGGATTAATAGTTTAGGAATAGACCAACACAAATATTGCCAACTTATTTTTGAGAAAGTTGCAAAGAAAATTCAATGGAAAAAGAATAGTGTGTTAAGCAAAATATGTTTGAACAACTGGATATACACATGAAAATATAGCTTGACCTGATCTTCACACCTTTACAAAACTTAGCTCAAAGTGAAAGACAAAATATAAAATCACTAATGATTTAAAAGAAACATGGGAGCAATCTCAATAACACTGAATTTTTTTAAAAGTTCTTATATATGAGAGCAAAAGCAATATTCAAAAAATTTGGACTTTGAGAAGACAGTAAGAAAAAAACCCAATTTTTAAAATACAAAAAATTTGAATAGTCACTTCACCAACAAAGATATACAGATTTCAACTATGTTCAGAAAAGATGTTCAACATTACTATCCAATAAGAAAATTTAAATGGAAATCAAAACATGTTAATAGTACTACTACACACCTATTAGAATGGGTAAATGAACAAAATTGATAAAACCAAGTGCTAACAACAGTGTGAGGTAACTGGAACACTCATGGCCTGCTGATAGAAATGCAAAAATGATAAGCTTCTTTGGAAAATAGTTTGATAGCTTCTTGGTAAGCTGAACACAACATAATACTCAGCAATCATATTCACAGTTATTTTACGTAGGGGAAAAAAAACTCGTATTCATGCAAATGCCTTTATATTATTTTTATAGCAGTTTTATTAATAATTGCCTCAAAGTCAAACAACATAAATGCCCTTCCATGGGTGAATAAATTATAATACACTCATTTCAAAAGCAATAAACTATTCATAACCAAACAACATGGAATGACTCAAAAGACATTATGTTGAGTGAATAAAGGCAGTCTGAAAGTATACATACTAATATTTTCATTTATAGACAATGTTGTAAAGGAAAAATGTGAGAAACAGAGGAAACACCTCTGGTTGCCAGGTGTTGAGGTGAAAGTTTGGCAGCATTAGAGAATTTTGGGCAATGTTGGAACTTTTTTGTATCCTTATTGAGTCTCTGGTCACATGAGTCTATAAATCTGTTAAAACTCATGTACTGTATACAAAAACTGTTATCTTACTGTATGTATCAAAAAACATAAGAAGTTACTCTATAATACTATCAAATTAAAAATAATTAGATGTTATTTTTTTAATGTGGAACAATACCAATGCTTATATACTGATAATAAGAGTATCATTTCATATAAAGATTTTTGAGAGCAGTATGGCAGTATCTAAGACTGTACAATTCTATTCCAGGCAAATATTCAACTAAATGTGCATGGTAACATGTACAAAAGTGTTCATACTAGTATAATGTGCAATAACAGCAACTGGATATCACCTATATGTAAATCAGAAGTAAAATCAGTTAATAGTTTTGTACATTTACATAATAAAAATTAAACAGAATTGATAATAAATATGCTAGTACCAATTTATCATTAAGTATGATGCTCACAAATATATTTTTAAAAAGTATAAAAGTGAGATATCATTTATTGCATAGAAAAAGGTATCAATAGCAAAAATATACTGTACATATTGTATCAGAATGCATATCTATTTCATAAAAGTATAAAGACATTCATGGCAATGGCAACTACAAAAATGAACAGAGATGTTACCCAAATGATGTTTGTATGTTGGGATGGAAAGATGTATGATTAGGATTCATAGAAAGATTTGGTTGCATTTGTGTAATTACTTATTTCTTAATGTATGTGGTGGATACCTTATTTTTTTCCTATAATTATATATCTAAAATATTCTATAGACCATTTTTTAAAAAATAAGGAAAATGTAATATATGTTAAGGTGCTCACAACTCAATGTTTTATCTTTACAAAAACTGCTTAAATTTTAAATAAATATACAAATAGTTTAATGTTTATCTTACTGGAGAATTTCAGAATACAACAAGTTCAAATGGGAGCAGACAGGTGAAGGTGAGATGTCTTCACATAAATCTGTCATATCCTGCAGATGATTTTAAAAGCTGCCTCTGCAAACCACTGGGCTTGAGTAGTCGAATCTGCAAACTACGGTTCAATAGCATGTTTTTCTCTTATTTAGAAAGAACCTTAGGAAGAATCGGATTTTGAATTAATTCCGTGTTGTTCTATATTATATGTTTGTAAGAGAGGAATTAAAAGAGAAGTAGTTATGAACTCTCTTTACTGTAGCTGGAAATAAGTATCTCTACATATTTTTCCCAAAATATTTCTCCTGAAATTTATAGACCCTTCCTCCGAGGAACTTCAATCATAAAAAAAATTAAGTTAAATTCATTCTCTTTACAAACTTACCCATCGTCCACACAAAATTGGCCCTTCCAAATTATAGCTCATGAATTGTTTGAAAGCTTACAAATCATTCATGTGTAATTTGTTTCCTCACTTTTACTACCCAGTCACAGATATTGTTCTGGTGATTCTATCCCTATTTCTTCCATCACTATTTCAGATAGGACAACTTCACTTTCTTTGGTCGTATATTGCAACATTTGCATATTTTTTCTTAAAAAATCTGTTCCAATGCTTTTATAAAATTAAAATTAGCCTGGAAATTATATTAGAATTTAACATCCAAATATGTTAAAGGCACTGCATAATCTGGTTTCTAAAATACATGGAAATACTCTATTCTACTTTCAAACTATAATAATGGCAAATTCTATAGATTTTCTTTTTCCAGTCCCATTGATCTGCTTTCAGTATTCTCACCATTCTTAGCATTTTCTTCTTTTTTTATGTTTTTGTTCTTATTTCTTATTGTCCTCTCCATTTAGACTGTTGTTTTCATGATGTAGTAATTTTGCTTTCTTAAGTTAATGTGATTTTCAAGATAAAATGGAAAGGTCTTCTATTCCAGGAAGCTTTATCATGTGCCCCAGAATAAAAATAAATGCTGTCTTCTCTATGGGATCTCAAAGAACTTCGTACTGCCAGTCTAACTCTGTCACATTTTGACCCAATAGTTACATTCTTGCTTGTATGTTATGCCGAACTAGGATTAGATAAAGTTAATCTTTCACATAAAAATTTGGCTTTCTAATTTATCATCTCCCCTTGCACATGAGATCAGTTATATTATATAATGGCCATGAACTGAATGTAAAAATTAGTCTTTCTTGTTCTGTTTTCCAGGCACATCATGGAGGATAAGAAAAAGAGAAGCATTTAAAAGGGCAGAGAACAACATTATTCACAATTTGTGAACAAGTATACAAAACCAATAAACAATAATATATTCTTGCCTTGTGGATGCTTATAAAATGCAATCATAAAATATATACTGTATACTTCTTAAAGTGTACATTATTCACCTGAAGGAAAACAATGAATAATAATTCCAGGGCTATTCAAACTGATATTTTTAACTGCCTTCATGCAAAAAATGAAGGCAGAAAATTTAATTTCTGATGTAAGGATTACACTTTTACTTTGCCACAGAGATTTATTTGGAAATTAGAATTTAACATTTTTAGCAGAAATCTGGCAACCAAGTGAAATTTAAAAACGTAAAAGTTAACAATATCATAACGTAGGAATAATTTATTCTTGAGTGTAACCTATGAGAGATACAATAAAACAATGACAATCTAACTAAATCACAGAATCATAATAGGTTGATTTTAGAAATTATTTTATTATCTAAGTTTTCTTACGTCTTTGAAGCCCCCTAACTATGTCATAGTTCAGGTCCCAGTCAGGCACTCCTTCGGGAACCTCCAGACCGGTCTCCTGGTATTTGTATTAACTTTTCTGCTATCCATTACCCCTGTGCTATTAGATGATCTTCATGAAAATTAATCAGCTTCACATTTTTCATCAAACCATTTAGTAATGTTTCAAAAATCCTTAATGTAATTTATGTAGTCTTCTACATAAGGTTCATCTGATCAGCCCTGCAGTCTACATTCCTTTCCCTTTCTATTTTTCATGTCCAGCTCAAGCAGCTTGGAACATGTATGCTTTCATCTTGGTCTCTTCCAATTCCAGGCTTTCCTTTGTTTTTCTCGTAACTCAAATATGCTTTGTTTATTTCAGTAAAAGTTCCTAAATCTCTTTTATTGTGGCTTATTCCTTAATGTTTACTAATATTACCTTTCAAATATCCATTGTCTTTTCCTGTAATCTGGCTTCCATCACCCATAACCCCATACTTAATCTATTGGTTTTACTTCTTTGAGATTGCACTGGAATTGTAATTGAGAGTAAGTTCTTTATAGAGGATTCCTGAACAATATAAAAATCAACATATATGGCTTGTTTCTGTGGTGCATTAGAAATAGAAGCATAGCTCTCCCTCAGATCTGACTCCAGTTGGGCATGCTACTAACAAATTTTCTTTTAGAAATTTTTCTTCTTACAAAGAAAAACATGAATTATAGAAAAATAAGATTATAAACCAATAAAATACATAGAATTACTAAGTAAAAACCATTAATCTTTTCATTCTATTCAATGTAACCATTCATAACACATTACTTTTCTTCTTCCTCTCCTTCTTTTCCCCTCCTCTTTCTCCTCTTTCTCCTTTCTCTTCTCTCTCCTTTATTCCCTCCCTCTTTCTCTTTCTCTTCCCCACCCCTTTCTTTTTCTCTCTCAACATGAGGATGGAAGAAAAAGATTCTGGGATGGTTTCATCACCTGGTATGGTTCAAGCAGTAATGGTCTCAATTACAGATGCACTATGAAATGAAAACAGTCCCAGAAGTTAGAGCCCATGATTGTCATAAAACCAGGAGTTTTCTTAGGAAGAAATAAAATGCAAGCATTATTAATGGCTTGATTGTGCATTCCTATTAGATTAAACAGCGTGTTCTATAAAGAAAAATTATGATTAATATATTATGATATATTTTCCTTAAGGTAAAAGGACTATTCTGATACATGAATTCATTTAGTGAAATCCACATCTTTTATTTATTACTAGATAAAACAACAGAGTTCTTAAAGAATTTGTAGTTGTATTGGTGTTCTATTGCTATGTAACAAATTATACAAGCTAATTAAAATTGGAGCTTGGTTTTATTTCATGTAGTAGTGGTGCATGCACCTTATTTGTTGAGTAAGCCTTATTTTCCCCAGTGATTTGAAATATCAGTTTAATCATATATTAGACTGCTAGATAATAATGTTTCTAGAATGCTCATTTTATTTCATTCATCTACTTGATTATTTCTGTGCTGGTGTCATGCTGTTTTAATTGCTGAGACTATATAATGGACTTAAATTTTTAAATATTTTATAATTAATTTTTGACATTCAAAATAAATAAATAAATAAATAAATAAATAAATAAATAAGTCTGGATTTAAAAAAAAGGAAAGAAGGAACTCCTACCTTTCGCGACAACATGGATGGAACTGGAGACTATTATGCTAAGTGAAGTAAGGCAGTCAGTGAAAGACAAATACGATATGATCTCACCTATAAGTGGAATCTATTCAACAAAATAAATTAAGGAACAAAATAAGCCACAGGTAAGGAAACATGGAGCAGAGCGAAAGTGACCAGAGGGGATGCAGAAGGAGGACAATGGTGGAAAGAAGGGGAAGGGACTAGACAAAGAACATGCATGAATGACCCATGGAAATGGACATTCCCTACTTTCTTTCTATAAAAAACACTTAGCATCTTGACATGTTATATGTTTATATTATTATTTGCTTTTCTCCATTTACTTGAACATAAGCTGTAGACAGGCACAAATTCTTATCTGTTTTATTGATCAAATTGACTGTGGGGGGTGTGGGATGGGTGGAGGAGAGCAAAGGGGGAAAAATTGAGACAACTATAATAGAATAAACATGATATAAAAATAAAATGAAGTAAAAATAAAATTGGTGCTGGCTGGTGTGGTTCAGTTGGTTAGAGCATCATCCCATAAACCAAAAGGTTAGGGGTTCAATTCCTGGTCAGGTCTCATATGGGAGGCAATCAATCAATGTTTTCCTCTCACATCGATGTTTGTTTCTCTCCTTCCTCTCTCTAAAAGCAATGAAAAAGATGTTGTCAGGTGAGGATCAAAAAAAATTAAGACACAATCATTTAGACCTGAATATTTGTGAATATATAATGTGCACTGACTATATATATTTTAAATTTATTTACTTTTAGAGAGAAGAGAAGGAGGAGAGAGAAGGAGAGAAACTTTGGCCTGCTACCCAGGCATGTAACCTGAATGGGAATTGAACACACAACCTTTCAATTTGCAGGTGGGGCTCAATCCACTGAGCCATACCAGACAGGGCTGCACTGACAATATTAATAAATGACTATAACTTTTTACTTTGTATATATTTATACATAATTAAATATGTTTATATGTTTAATATGCACATATAGAATTTAGCACATATTTACCTACAAAGACTCATGCACTGTACTGGTTGTTTGGGTTCTATCAGTTAATAAAACAAATAAAAATTTCTGTCTTCCTACAGCTTATGTTCAAGTAAATGGATAAAAGCAAGTAATAATATAAACATATAACATGTCAAGATGCTAAGTGCTTTTTATAGAAAGAAAGTAGGGAATTGTGGTGGGGTATGGTGTGAAAGTTACTTACTGCCAACACAGACTCATAGAGATTAAAATCAAAGAATGACAGGAGAATGGGTGAAAATTCTTATCTTCCTGAGGTGTACAGAGACAACCAGAGATATAGGATCAAATGAGATAAAACGAGAGTCCTTAGCAGCATAGGCACTTTTAGTTGTGGAGTAGAACTTACTGAAGGAAGTTTAGGGTTTTTTGTAGGGACAAGGAACACAGAGATATAAAAACTGAAGAGGTACAAGAAGAAACCCATCACAGATGATAAAAGAAATAAAACTCTGAAAGTTACACTCAGAGAGCTTGTGGAGATCTATTCCTGGAATTTATTGAGCAGAGAATGACAACTTTCTGACTTGACTTAATTTAGTCCGTCAGTCACTTCAAGAAACATGTTAGGATTTGATGAGACTTCTTTCTCCCTTTTAAAAAAATCTTATTGAGATATTGACATAAAATTCTATATATGTAAGATGTACAACTTGAGTTTTCCATATACATATACATTGAAATGATCGACATTATCAAGCTAATTAACATATCCTAACATCTGTCATTACAAGGACAGAGCAGAAACTCTAATCATGCTTTGTACATTAGATGAAAGCCAGAATTCTTCAGTGGGGATTGGTCTTGGGTTGATTATTTAAGGTATAAATATGAAGGTATTATGTTCATGGTACAAAAAATTGGAAATAATATTCTGTCATATAATATTCAATATTTGTGCAGCATGTCCATAAAGTGGTTCATGTCATCAGAAAATATGCTTAAATTCAAGAACAATACAACCAGTCCAATTTAACCCACAACTAGCATTTATTGTATGGGCTGTAGATCAAGCACATATATTTTTTTTTCATCAAGCAGATGATGGAATACATGTTTTATGATAATATGACTACATCACTACAAGAAAGGGATTATCATAATAGTACAAACATTATTTTCCCTGTTTGTTTGTATCAAGAATCATAAGAACCAGCTTTTAATTTCCTTTTATTTTGGGGAGATATTCCCACCATGTATAAATCAAAGACTAAATGCTGTTGGATTAATTCACTTTTCTTGAAATTCCATTCTTGCTATGTTAATGTTTAGTTGACCACTGCTAACTCAATTTAAAAAATATAGATATAACTGGAAATTATAGTGTTTTGACATGTTTTATCAATAGTTAGAAAGTTATATTGAAGAGAAACATCTCTCACAAATAGCAAATATACTTTTATATGTATATGTATTATATAAAAGCAAATAAAAATATAGAATATGCAGAAATATAAATGGTAAAATGTGGTTTGTTTCCACAGTGTGTTCTTCCTTCCTGAGTAAACAACAATTAATGGTGTTATTTAGGGAGAATTTAAATTATCAAAAAAAATTTACTTAGCTACTTGTTTTGTCACGTGGTACCAAAATATTTTGTCTTGATCACAGTTACTTGTTTCATCTTTATAAGAGGCCACTCTCTAAATAGAATTCACTAATATGTTATGCATAGAAGACAACATACCCTTTACCTAAAACAAAATGTTTGTCTGAAGGTGACAAAAATCAGAGAAATGGAAGTGCACTGTATTAAAATTAAAAATATTTGCCAAAAATATTTCTATGAGAGTAAAAATGAAAGTCTCCAGGTGGGAAAAGATGTTTGCTGTCCTTGTCTGACAAAGGCTTTACTTAGAACACAGAAACAGTTCCTTCAAATAAAAAAAAACAAAAACAGATAATCCAACAGGAAAATAAACTAATGACAGACACTTCAAAAAAGATGATAGCTCTATGCGATTGGGCACATTCAGGATGGTAGTTAGAATGGCTATTATCAATATGACAAGTAATAACAAGTGTTGGAGAGGTTGTAGAAAAAAAAAGGAACCCTCATTTACAGCTGGTAGTAATGTAAACTGGCAGAGTCACTATGAAAAATGGTATGAAGATTCCTCAAAACTTAAGAATAGAACTACCATATGACCCAGCAACCTCTCTACTGGGTATCTACCTAAAAATTTTGAAAATTTTAAAAATTAAAAATATACAATCATCGTAGAAGTATTTATGGTGGCCAAGACATGAAAACAACCAAAATAACTTTTAATATAAGATTAAATATAGAACTAAGTTGTGGTCCATAAATAAATGGAATACTACTCAGCCACAAGAATAGATGAAACACTGCCATTTTCTAAGATATGGATGGATCTTGACAATACCATACTAAGCAAAATAAGTCAGAAGAAAGTTAAAAGCCATGTCATTTCACTCATGTGGGGCAAAAAACTGAAAGCAACAAATGAACAAACAAGAAAAGGAAACAGACAAAACTTATAGACACATACACCAGTATGGTGGTTATGAGAGAAAAGGGGGGTGGAGGGTGTAAGGGGTAAATGGGGTCAAATATGATGGTGACAAATGACAATTAGATTTTGGGTGGTGGGCACACAATGCAATACAAAGAAGATGTATCAGAGAATTTTACACTTGAAACCTATATACTCTTATTAACCATTGTCACCTCAATATATTTCATTAACAAAAGAGGATAGCCACATATTGAATAATTATTTAAATATGAACTTAACTTCATTAATCTTCAGGGTAATAAAAATTATAACAATGAGGTGCTACTAAACAACAAGAATGGCAATAATTAAAGATATGTACAGCAACTAAAATTCTCATAAAATGCTACTGGGAATATACATTTATCGAGCATTCTGTTTGGACTTCTTGTTAAGATGGCAGCACAGGCAGACATGGCTCACCTCTTTGTACAACCACATTAAAATTACAACTAAAATATAGAACAACTATCGCTCAAAATTGTCAGAAATTGAGCTGAATGGAAGTCTAACAACTACAGAATTCAAGAAACCACATCCATCCAGACTGGTAGGAGGGGTGCACATGTGGAATATACTGGTCCCTTTCCCACTTGTGGTGGGTAAAAATTTGGGAGGGATATCTCAGAAGCAAGAAATCCCAGCTCCACACCCGAAGCTGCAGGCCAAGTTTCCAGTGCCAGGAAAATAAGTCCCCACAATTTCTGGCTACAAAAACCAGTGGGGATTAGTCATTGGAAGTAACTTCTGGACCTCATGCAGTTCTTCTTAAGAACCCACACACGGACTCACCTACATAAACTAACTCCCTGAGCTCCAGCACTGGCATAGCAGCTTGAAAGGTAGCAGCGACATACTGTAAGAAACTGAATTGCCTGGCATCAAGGTGAGCGGAGGCCATTGTCCCTTTCCTAGACCCTTCAACAGAGCTGGCAAGCTGGTGCCATCTCTGAGACTCCATCAGCCTGGCTAACACTGTTTGATCTGTCTTGGAGATAGACAGGGACCTAGTCCCACTCAAGTTATAGGCCCACCCAAATTGTTCTTCCATATGAATGGCTGGTCTTGGCTCAAGCTTCACAACTTCCTAAATTCTCTCAAACAAGCAACAGCTGGGCTCCGTGAACCCCAGGCCCCGCACTAGCAGCAGGCAGCCTATATTCACAGCTTGGCTTCACCTGGGAATCTCCAAGCCCAGAACAAGTAGCAGCCCTCTCAGATTGTTTTATAGTTCAGTCAGGGTGGCCCTGGGCAAAACACAAATGGGAGCTGACCCTGGGCTACACCACCTGGGAAATCCACCAGTGGACAGCTACAGACCATATCAAAGCACTACGACCCTGTCCCTGCAAAGCCAATCCTCCATGGAGGGTGGAGGTTGGTGGTAAGTGGTCACAGACAATCCTTTCAGCTGACTGGCCTAGACAAATCCCTCCCATTGGTATGCCAACAGCAACCAAGGCTCAACTACAAGAAGAGTGTATACTCAGCCCACACAAGGGCACACCTTGAGTACCCAGCTTGGGTTATAGGGGAGGCTGTGCCACTGGACCCTACAGGACACCTACTACATAGGCCACAATACCAAGACATGGAGTCAGAACAGCTCTACCTAGTACATAGAAACAAATACAGGGAAGTTGCCAAAATGAGGAGAAAAAGAAACATGGCCCAAATGAATACCAGATCACAACTTCAGAAAGAGAACAAAACAAAATGCAGATAAGCAATCTATCAGATGCAGAGTTCAAAACACTAATTATAAGGATGCTTTAGGACCTTTGTGAGAATCTCAGCAGCATAAAAAAGATCATTTCAGAACAGTTTAAAGGGAGACAACAGTATAATTGATGAAGCCGAGAATCACATCAATGATTTGGAACATAAGGAAGCAAAAAACAGCCATGCAGAACAACAAAGAGATTTAAAAAAAAAAGCCAAAAAAAAATGAAGACAGTGTAAGCAGCCTTTGGTACAACTTCAAGAGGTCCAAAATTTGCATCATAGGGGTACCAAAAGGAGAAGAGAAAAGAAATTGGAAATCTATTTGAAAAAATAGTGAAAGAAAACTTTCCTAACTTGGTGAAGGAAATAGGCATGTAAGTTCAGGAAGCACAGAGAGTCCCAAGCAAGATGGTTTCAAAGAGGCCCTCTGCGAGACACATCATAATTAAAATGACAAAAGTTAAAGATAAAGAGAGAATCTTGAAAGCAGCAAGAGAAAGCAGTTACCTATAGGGAATTCCCACAAGACTGTCAGCCGATTTCTCAAAAGAAACTTTGCAGGCTAGAAGGGACTGGCAAGAAATATTCAAAGTCATGAAAAGCAGGGACCTACAGCAAAGTTGCTCTATCCAGCAAAGATATCATTTCGAACGAAAGGGCAGATAAAGTGCTTCCCAGACAAGAAAAAACTAAAGGAGTTCATCATCACCAAACCATTATTATATGAGATGTTAAAGGAACTTATTTAAGAAAATGATGAAGATTAAAACTATGAACAATAAAATTGCAAGAGCTACAAACCTAACAACAATTGAATTAAAAAAAAAATAAACTAAGCAAACATGAAGAAGCAGAATCATGGATACAGAGAGAATTTGATGGCTGCCCAATGGGAGGGAGGTTGTTGGGGAATGAGTGAAGAGGTGAGTTACAGAATAACCATGAGGATATAAAGTGCAGTATAGGAAATAGAGTAGCTAAAGAACTTATACCCATGACCCATGAACATGAGCAGTATTGGCCGGATTGCCTGAGGGAATGGGGGGTGCTGGATGGGGGGGCAAAGGAGGAAAATAAGGTCAGCTTATCTGTGTATATGCTAGACTTACAATCTGATCGATGATAGGTTCCCCGACTTGTTTCACAAGCGTGATTCAAAAGGTAAGATGATCTCATATTTGTTTAAATTGATTTGTAATAGCCTAATCAATTAAACATAATAAAAATAAATTTATCAAGCATTCTGTTTGGCATTATTTAATAAAATTGATTTGATGGTACTTAATGATCCAGCAATTATATTGCTAGCTATACACAATGAAAATGTTAGATATAGTCAATCTTCACTAACCTTCAGAACCAAGAATATTCATAGCAGAGCTTTCATATAGCCCCAAACTAAAAACAAACCAATGTCAGTAAACATTGGAAAAGATCGTATTTTGAAATATCTCTTTAAACAACAGAATTTAACATTACAATGAACATGAATAAACTACCACTATGTCCGACAACAGGGATGAATCTTATTAATACACTATTGAGCAAAAAGAAAAAAAATTCAGATACTAAAGAGTAGTGCTGTATGATTCAAAAGCAAGCATAACTAATCTCAAATTATCTTTACAAGTTAGATAATGATAATTTTGTGTATGAATAGGAACACAGGGAAACTTTTGAGGTATAGCTATAGTCTATTTTTAATATAGATGCTAATTACATGTGGGCATCCACTTTCTGAAAATTAACTGAGTTTACATATATCAAGTCATATATGCTACTTATCTGTGTGTATGCTATACTTACAATCTGAGAAATGATAGGTGCCCCCATTTGTTTTACAAGCATGATTCAAAAGGTAGATTCTCTCATATTTGTATAAGTTGATTTTTACAATTAAATCCAATAAACACTAGTTATAAATATAGAAAATTCTGGACACAGAATAGTTTCAAAAGTCTGCTTAACAACATCCTTGGTACAATTTCCTGGTATTTAGACCCTGAACCTTTGCAGGGGGTCATTGGATCTTGTTCTCCTTCTTGTGAGTCTCTCATTTTTATTGTCAGCTCGCGTGGTTGAGTCTATATTGTATCTTCATTTCTCCATTTCTCAAAACTTTTCTTACTAAAACTAATTAATCCCTGTTTGTGCAGTTTTTCAATAATAGGGTGGAGACTTTATTAATTGGTTTTATTTCCTTCCTATACACTCACATAATTCTGTCATGGACCACGTTTCAGAATTCCTGTGCTTTAAGTCTCTTCAACCTGTGCACTTGACATCTCTGAAGAATCAGGGAAAAAGAATCTTTGTGATCAGGCGCAGACTTCTTCCCAGTTGGGTCTGGGATGGATGGTTGGGGGCAGCATGAAAATTGGTGAAAATAAAAATCACTTCTTGTTTGAAGGTGGAGATAAAACTATACCTGTTTTTTCCATCATTGAGGGCTAATAGCAATAATACTTCTTTACAATTTAATTACTTAATTTCCAAAATTAAGCCATTTACTTTGGCACCCTGACTTCTAGTTATTACTTCTTTAGCACTACCATGGACTTACTCTCTAGGCAAGGGTGAATCCAAGAGTGCAGGGCCCAAAGCTTAATGTAATTTGGAAGCACTCTCTAAAAAGTTTTACAAAATTAAAAATGCAAAATTAGGTATGCAAGTGGATATTTTTTTTGGAATAACATTTTACTTGGTTTGATTCTTGGCAATGGCCAAGCAAATGAAGACTACTTGCCTTTATGCCTGAATAGCTTATTTTTAAAGCTACCTCTGATATAGGTTTTCATTCTGGTTTTAGTTTTTAAAAGTTCCTACTTGAATGCTCTGATACTTATCTCTGTGGTCTGGACCAAAATCTTGTTTTCCTCATCCTAAAATTCTAATTATAGATTGTATTATTTTAAAAACAGCCAAGTTCTCTTTCCTATCTTTAATCAATGCTTAATGTCCTTATTTTTGCTCTCCAAAATCTAAGTGTTTGGTGCTTCTTTTAAAGAAGCATCCTTCTGGAACTGCATATCCATGCCATAAAACTTTTCAGGTGCTGGTAGCTTTATCCATAATAATTGTCCTTGGGTATAAAGGAATTCTTACGCATTCTTCATGGTTTAGTTTAACCACAATCCACGTGCTTCTGCAGGGCTAGTTACACTCTCCTGTAAACCCCACTAGACATTCACCTCACTGGGTTATCGATAACCACTTAACCCTTAATTCTCAGACCAAGGGAAAGAGCTGTCCCCAAGCAGTAAAACAAGCATCCTGTGTAGGTAAGTGGGGTAAATACTTGGTATAGACAGAGAGAGAAATTGTACGGTGTAAATTTAATACTGGAATTGTCAAGAATTTAAGCTTCAGGACTAAGATGAGAATTATACAACTGTTTAATAAGGTGGTTCAGATATACTTCTTTTTCATTTTTTCTCTTTATCTTATGCTTGAAGTGGAGATAATCATATATAAACATGAGAAACATTGCTATGGCTTGTTAGAACATTGTTTTCACAATTAGGTTAAAGATGCATAGCTTTAAGTTAATAAATTAATTAATTTAAATGCAGCGATGGCAGTGTTGCTGGTGTGGCACTAAGGGAATGAAAAACATCTGAAATCACAGGTCAATTTCAAATAAAAGTTAAATATTCAGGGCTGCCTCTGGCTATTTATACAAAGAGGCACAGAATAGACCTGACACTGCAAAAAAACATACTTGCTTTTTCCAATGTGTAATGCCTGTGCAAGTCAATTATTAGAGCTCGTTTTCCATCACTGAATAAAGAACAATCTATTTTTAAGTTGCTAAGGTTAAAATCCATAGAAAGCAATTATGTTTCTAAGTTGTAAATAGAATGCCAGCACAACTAAAGATGTCTCAAAGGGCATCTATATAAATTACCTGTAAAGTGCAATGTATTATGTAATATAGTGTATGTGTACACACATCTTATATTTATATATAGTACTATAGAATACTTTGCTCTTTGCAAATGCTGTATACATTCTCACTGAAGAGTATTCAACTAACTAAAAGTTGAATAATGGTTCTCTTGAACATTGGATTACTGTGAATACTGAAGGCATATTTTCTAATCTGAATAAAGAAGGATTTATTTATTTTTATTTGCTTAGAAGTACTACAAATTATTTTGTACATTTACCTAAGTTTTGTGCAAAGTGGATCCCTTTGTAGTCACTACTTGTTCTACATTAGGCCAATTCCACAATACATGGTATGAACTAAGGAATGGATTTGTTTGGGGAAATGTAAAAGGGAAGTATTCAATAAGAAAAGGAGGTACATTTTTCCCTAATCCTCTCATTAATCCCATGGAGAAGAGCATGAAAGACTGAGGAAATTTCTGAATTGACATACTTCATTTTGAACAGAAAGGGTATTCTATATTCTTAAAAGATAACATTTTAAGCAGGGCGTAATCAGATTACTGGTGTACTGCACAGTCCGAATTGTAATTCCAGCTGTTAAGAGTTGTTGCCTGGGAAAGACACCTCTGCCCATTACCTGGAGTACTTTGGGACTCATAAGAAGTTGGATTCAGGAACAGCACCTCTTGCCATGAAAAGGAAGGCAGTAGATCCTAGAAAAGCAGAGTTTTGGTGCAACTGCTGTTATTGAGAAGTGGGTCGCAGGCTGCAGGTGACCCATGGTTCAGGAAGCATAGAATATGCTTCTGGGGCCATTTCCACACAATTCTGCTGGTCAGACTATACTTACAAATGTACAGTGTTTGAGGTATTTTGTTGAGAAGTAAAACCTCACCCATTTGCTCCTGATTAATTGGTGCGATCTTTTTAGAAACAGAGAAATTTGATATAAAGTTTGTATTAGAAAGGTTCAAGAAGGATGGTAGTGGTTCTAGCATTGTTTATAATTTTCTTAAGTGTTCTATAACATCTGATAGGTTAGGAAGACCAAAAGTCTTTCAAGCCTGAAGTCAGGGCATTGTTGGAGAAGGAGTAGATTCCTGAGGCAGATACTTGCAAAAAGATATGAATGAGATGGAAAACTTTGGAATTTTAAATTACCATGAGACTTATTTGCTGAAGGAAACAACTGATTTTTTCTACTGAAATATTTTTAATATTTTTAACATTTAATATTTTGATGACTGTTGCACAAACCTCACAAAACCATGCTGATTCTGTTGGAACCAATCACTGCCACTTTGTGTTACCTCTATGCCAGTAGCTCTGAATCTGGATAATTTTTGTCCCCTGGGGGACATTTGACAATGTCTAGAGTCACTTTTGGTTGTCACAACTGGGAAGATGGGTGCTACTGGCATCTAATGAGTAAATGCCAGAGATACTTCTAAATATCGTATAACACATAGTCTATTCTTAGTCAAGAAAAAAATAATTTGTCAAAAAATCTTAGAGTGCTGTAGTTGAGAAATCCTTTTCTAGAACCATGGTGCAATTTCCTGTATTATTTTTCTGTATACCCCACATTATTTGTTAGTGAAACAAATAATCACTAACAGAACTCCAAACAAGTTCCACTTATCATTTCACTGTTTCTATACATTAGAACTCTGGGCCCGGATTGGTAGGTTCTTGGGTATCTGGTCAGAGTTTTACTAAGCTGGAATCAAAGTCCTGGCTTGTTTGTATTCTCATATGGATGCTCAGCTAGGGATGGGTCTGCTTCAAGATTTACTTAGATTGTTGGCAGAATTTATTTCATGGTGGCTATAGAATCCACGGCAAAAATGGAGAGAGAGAGAGAGAGAGAGAGAGAGAGAAGGGGGGAGGACATGAGAGGAAGGAAGAAACATGGCACAGAGGGCAGAGGAGAGGAGGGAGGAGAGAGAAAGGGAGTTTCTTGTTCAAGTCTATAGCTACAAGGAAGTCCTGTGTCCTCTTGTAAAGGCTCACCAAAGTAGGACACTTATCCAGGATATTAACTCTTTTGAGTAACTCTAAATCAATAAATGATCAGGGACCTTAATTACATCTGTAATATTTCTTCTCCTTTGCCATAAAGCAGGAGATAGCCTTGAGAGTGGCATCCTATCACTTCTGTCATATGAGATTGGTTAGAAGTATGTTACAGATTCCACCGCTGTTCAAGGGTAAGGAATTAAACAAGAGCATGGCTCATTGGTGATTGCCCTTGGCTGTGTTCACTACAGTTCATACTATAACCTGGAATAAGAAAGAGACTAGCTTTAACAGGAGATAATGTCATTTCATACCCAACTGATGGTTATTGCAGATTGAATAGGGGGAATAGATGGTAGCTGATAGTTACCTTGTATTGTTTTCCTGGCTTCTGAAGTGTGAGTCATTATGGCAGGAAGGGGCAAGTAAAAGTCATGAAAGTGCCACCAACCCCTATAAAAACAGTAAATCAAAAACAAGATAGCTTCACAGGGCAAATGGAGAGCACAGAGCTGCCATCAAATGTCTGAAATATGCAGGGATGGTGAATCCTGTCACATCCCCACTTACGTCTTCTATCACTTGCTTGGCCTGTGTGAAGTCCAGTGTGCTTGGGAAGGTGACAGTAAGATATCATAAACTTAATGAGATAGTACTGCCAACTGCAGCTACCATATTGAATACAACATTTTACTGGGAAAATACTCATAACCCTGGCACTGATATGAAGCCACAGGCCTGCCAATGCTGCTGGTTACATCCCTATAAGTAAGGAAAGTCAAAACAGTTTGCGTTTATTTGGGGAGAAAAATAGTGTACCCTTATTCCCTTGTTCTTTCTATTACACTATTCAGAGAACTTTCAGCCACCTCAATAGCCCTCATAACATCTTTCCAGTCTACTACATTGATAATATTTTGCTAGTTAGATCTAGTAAGCAGTAAATAGCAAGAATTTTAGATGCCTTACTGTTACATATGCTTCCAAGAGTGTGGTAAATAAATCCTCAATAATTTAAGACCTAGCTTACTGGTGAGGTTTTTTAGGAATCCAGTGGTATTGAGCATTTAGGGATATTCCTAGTAAAATAAGAGAAACCTTGTTAACTTGACATGATCCATCAAAAGAAGGAGGCACAGTGTTCAGTGAGACATCTCAGATTTTAGAAGCAAACTATTTTACATTTGATTATTTTGCTCTGTTCAGTTTTTAGATAACCCCTTTGTAGGACAGTTATGATTGATACCTGGAGCACCAATTTCTTCAGCAGGTCTGGAATGTAGTACAAGATACCCTGTGACTGGATAATATGACTCCACATATCCAATCATATTGGAAGACCTAAGGCAGAGAGTTACACTGTAGTTGTATCTGGAAAACCCCAAAGAAGAATCAGAGCACAGGCTTTTAGAATTATTACTACTTCACTGCTTCTATTTCCAACCACAATTTTGGTCTAATGGCCAATTAGCATAGGAGAAAATAGCTGTGGCAGGACCAGGTTACGGGTTACCATCATGGTGTTCTGGCTCAGGTTGAGTTTAAGGTTTTTGTTTTACACTATCACTCCAATTAGCAGTAATCTTGTACCTATACATTGAAGAGAAAACTTACCATTTGGCACAATTTTGGCAGGAAATCTAATTAGCCAACTAATGTGAGGGAAGAGATTGAGTACTCAATGTACCAACAGCAGAGGCAAATGCTGATCCATAATATACCGCCATTCTCTGGGGAAACCAACTGGTTTTCCAGTGGCAGGTTCATTATGTTGACCCCTCCTCTCAGATGGCACTTTATTGCATGTATTCTAGGTATGGATGTGCCTTTTCCTTCTGCTGTGGTTCTGTCAGTACCATTGTTTTTTGTTTTGTTTTAACACTGAACACTTTATACACAACCATGGCATTTCATAATATTGCCTTCAGCCAGAAAACATGCTTTATTTTTTATAAAAGAGAGAATACCTGTTGTGACTAATGCTGTGTATTTAAGTTTTTCAGTATAACACATCACCCTGAGATGATGACATACCTTGATAGTAATTCATGGATCTTCTTTGATTGAGATAAAAATGATTCACTACACAAAGGACAGAGTGGCTGCCGAAGGGTAAAAGACATATGTTGTTTGCAATTATCTTCCATTTATCCTTCAGAACCATCTTCTGCTTTCTTCTACCCTGCTCTCTCTCTTGGGGGCCAATTGTATGGATTTATGAAAGGGCTCCCATGTAGGCTGGTTTCAGTTTCAATTCAGTTAATAGTGAGTCCTAACAGGAGACCAGAGGGTAGGATAATGATATTTGAGTAATACTAGGGTGTACAATATCCTGAGTTTTTCTCCTTTGCTCTCCTTCGGTTGTTTGTATTCTTTCACCGATGGTCGCGATTCCTCTCCAGTTGGCCCTCTCTATATAATTGTGCTGGGTTTAGGTAACTGCTTCCTGATTTCATCTCTTTAGGCTTAGAGTTATTAACAACACCCCTCTGCCTTTCTAACTTCTATGAATCACTCTGTCTCCTCTTCCATTTAGGTTTGAATGTCAGAACTGTCTACTATTACTAGTTGTGGGGTACTGCACTATTCCTTATGGCGCAGTTTGTGACCAAACTGTTGTAGTTTATTATTATTAATTAACATTATTATTGAATTATCCTAATTTGAATCTGATATCTATTTACTATGGTGGTTCTGAACTATACAATGGCAGAGGCCAGGACACATTTGAAAGAGGAAAAGAGTAATATCTCATAGTTCATCCCGGTCCTACTCTTCAAGAAGAAGCTGGAATCCAGAAAACTGCTGAACAGTACGCCGTTTTGCAGATAGAGACTCAACAGCAAGAAGACTCAATTTATATTATGTTTCTTTTATATTTAAAGACACAACCAAGTAGAAAAAAATTAGGCAGTTTCAAAAGGAAGAATACAGAGGAAATCAACATGAAATACTCTAAGAACTACTAAGTGAACTTCAAGGTGATCTATATTTTAAGTAGGAAGGAAAAACAGATAATACCAGACCAGAAAAGACAGATATTACCATAAAAGAATATAAGAAAGATGGGGAAATAAGAGGAAGAAAAGGTAAATAAAGCAAATAATCTACCAGAAATATATACTGCTACTTACATCTTGGCACATTCAAGTCTCCAGACAAAATTTTTCTCTTGAAAAGTTTATGTTGTAATGGTAAGCCCTTTCTTGGACCCTGGGGACATAGGCTTAAGGTACATTTTAAGAAGTTTCATTTCATTAATCTACAATACTAATAAAGGTACATAGTTTGGAATAGATTCAGGGACAAAGGGAATCCTTCCCATGAACAGAGGCTTTAATGGTCTAATCAGTTCATCCTCTGAAAGAGGCAAGGGTCAGGACCACTATGGGTCAGAATTTAAAATGCATGCAAAATTCTGGAGACTCAAAAAAGAAATGGAAGTTAGAAGATTTTGATAATTCTTGTTTTCAAATACTATGTTGTAATTTAAACTGCCACAACTATAAATAAATAAGCTCTGCAAAAGACATACAAAATTTAAATGACACACACACTCTAAAGTATGGACTGTAGGTATAGTTAGATTTCTACCCAATTCTCAAACCTGCTTTTCAAATGTTTTTATTTATTTATTTATTTTTAGAGAGAAGGTAGGGAGAAAGAGAGAGAAAGAAACATGGATGTGTGAGAGAAATCTTAACTGGCTGCCTCTTGTGTGCCTCTAATAGTTAACCGGGTTACAAGCCAGGCATGTGCCCTGACCGGGAATTGAACTGGAAACATTTTGGTTTGAAGGACGATGCTCAGCCCGTTGAGCCACACCAGTCAGGGCCCCAAATACATTATAGATATGGTGAAACATACTTAAAATTAAACTTCTTAAGACTTTTCTTAATTGAGGTGGTGCACAGATCACAGACTATAGATTAACTATATATCCAGTTTACCTAGGACAGTTCTGGTTTATCGTTATCTTCCAGAACCCTGCCTGTGTTAACATTTGTTCCCTGTACTTCATTTTTTCTCAAAAGTTGCTCAATTTGTCATAAAAGTTGTATGGGCATTCTAACAATAAAAGTAGCATAGGATAAATGACATTCAGCCAAGACTGAAAGCAAGGTTTTCTCTTTTGTACGTATACTTCTTTCTGTGGACATAACTGAGGCTCTGTTAGAATCTTTTTTTATCGCTTTATTTTTAACTTTTATTTATGTATTATAAAATATTTAAGAATATAAAGTTATAAAACAATGCAAAAGTACTTGAAAACAAAAACATTGACAGCAGTTAATTTGTCTTTATGATTCTTCTCTCTGAGCTATCCATCTTCCTTCCTCTCCGATTGAAACCTTTATACTGCTTCTTAAGTTTATATTTCTTATAATATTTTTATACTTCTGTTAGCTATATATATATATGTAATAGTATATATTAGTATAATAATTCGCATAAATAATAGTATATGTGTATATATAATATATGTACGTATGTATATATACCATTATAGTATAAATATATACACTATTATACTATTACTATTATTGTATTATATGCAATGGAGTTTATGTCATAATGAAAACAAATGACCTTCAGTAAGACATTTCAAGTTATATGAATATCAAAAAAATATTTTAAAATAAAGCAAATATAGAAAAATATTTGTAATAATATGTAAAACTATTTATAACATTTTAAAACAAGAACTGTACTTTATTAATATAAAATAATTTTTCTCCCACATGTCTTTTTTTCTCTCAAATTGTTTATCATTTAATATCTAATAGATTGATGTCTGGTTTATTTTGTTTCCATTTTCATGATTTACAAGTGGCCATACTTGGGCTTTTATCCTTTCTTTTCATTTAAGTTTTACATTTTATTTATCTCAGTATACCCAAAACATTATACTTTCAACATGTAATGTATATAAATTTGTATCAACAGGATATTTTACATTGATTTTTATTCTTTGGCAATGCTAAGGATTAAATCTGGAACGACAAACTTGTTTGGAACAATGGCACTACCAGCAACTGAAGAGATTTCTTTATTTTTCAAATATTATGAGCCCATTCTTAAGCTCCAACAGGAAGATGAATTTTTGTTCTGAATTATATTTAGCCTCTTCTATTGAGAGATGCTTATGATATTATGAAAAAATAAGTGTACAATCCTGGGAAGGCTTCAAATAACATCAATTCCCTCTTCCTCTGTCTATCCATCAATGTATGTATGTATGTATGTATGCATGCATGTATCTATTTATCTTTCTATCTATTATTTATTTTCTTTATGTCCTCTTCAGCAGCCTTTATTTGGGTGTTAATAAATGAAGGGCTTTTTGTTTTACAGATCTGGCTCCTTTATAGAAAGCCCATGTGAGGTCTCCCTGACTATTCTGGACACAGCAGAGTAGAGCAATGCAATTGGTAGCACTAGCTTAGCCCCTAGGAGAGTGGCAGGATAGCAATCATTGTAAATTTAAAACAGAAAAATGCCATTTTTGAGATGTGGGTACATTCTAGTTGAACATAACTGTGACTTTGGGAAGAAATTTTTCTGTTTAAATTCACAGTAATTGAACCTGTATGTTGACTTTTTTCTCCAGGGGCTAAGCTAGCATGGCCATTTTGAAAAATTTGCTCCTCTGTGACCTAGAGAGCAATAGACATTTCAAACAATGGGCTCAGAGGCAAAGCACACTGTGCCTGGGAAAATGACTAAAGCATCCTGAAAGGGTTTCCAGTGCTGGGCCTTGGGAGAATGGTTCTAGCCCTCTAGCCCTGTCTATGCTTTCTTGCAAAAGATTCAGATTTAAATGCTAAGAAACAAAGAAAAAATTAAAACACACTGTTGTTAAGAGATTATTTTACACAAACATCTGGGAGTTTCTTATTGGCTTTATTTACTTTTGTTTTGTTGGTTGTATTTGTTTTTTACTTTCATCTCCTTTACCCATATTAACATTCAATAACTGAATAAAACAGTTCATGAAATATATATATATATATATATATATTTATTTATCATCTTCACCTGAGAACATTTTACATTGCTTTTAGCATGAGAGGGAGAGAGAGAGAAAGATCGATGCGAGAAAGCAGGATTAACTGGCTGACTCCTGCATGTGCCCGAACTGTGGATAGAACCCCCAAAGCAGCAGGTGTTTTCCTTGACTGGGAACTGAACCTGCAACCTTTTGGCTATGGGACAATGCTCCAACCAACTGAGCCATTGAGTCACACCGTCAGGGCCCCAAACCCATTATAGATATGGTGAAACTGGCTAGAGCCAATGTGTGAAATGTACTAATTCTGAATGAGCCCTGGGAAAATTGGTGAAGAAATACTGATCTTTCAGGGCCATCTTGAACAACTTTCACTTATATCTTTCTCTTTCTGTCACCCATTTCCCAGTTCCTTTCTAGCTTTTAGAGAATCATTTCCTAATTTCCCAATTCAATGGATCACCCTAGTGTTTCATAATTTTCCTTCCTATTAGCACTGAATGGGAGATAATGTTACTCCCTTGACTTCTATCTCAGAACTCTGTCCATGTCTTCCTACTTCCTTTCTTTTTCAAGTTGGTCCCCTTATCTCTTTGATAGGACTATCTTCTGCTGTCTGCCCATTAAACAATTTTTCCCATGATACCATTCTCCTTTCTCTTCTCAGCTGCAATGAACTGTGAAAATCATCTAAAAACTTGAATCTTTATTGAATTACATTTATTTTTTGAATATGTAAAATAAAATGTATAACTAGAGAACCTCATTACCTGTCCTAACAGTTTCATATCAGTTCTACTGATCATAGATAATAAATTTGACTATTTTGGTCCATATTTTATACATTTACTTTTACAAAATAAATAAATACATATATTTTTATTTACTTCTACTTATCAAATGACAGCATAACATATATATATTTCTTTATATCATGGCTTTTTTACTTTGTTAAAAAATGTATTCTGTGAATCACTCCATAACAGTCACATAATACTTTTCATTCATTTTTATAGCTCCAAAGAATTATATGCTGTTGTTTTAGTTCTCATCCTTATCTGGCCTGAAACTAAAGGAAATAGAAACTCCTTCAAATATGAAGTTCAGACTATCTTTTTTTCACTTAAGATATTACTTGGAAATTCAAGATTTTGATTTATCTTTTCCTCATGTAAATTTTTCAGGGCTGTCACGAGTTATCACTACATGCCACCATATTTTTAATTAATCACTGTTTTCACCAAAATAACTATGAAACTTCTAGATCAACCAATATCTTGTTTTCATCTATACTTCAGCTTATACCAACACTGATGATAGTATAGGTAATTATGATATCCCATATGCCATGACTTCTAGTACACTATTCTCTGATGTGAAGGATGATTTATGTATGTGTTTTCTTTCACTAGACCCACTATTAATTCAGGAATAACTTCTGTTATTTCACAGATTAAGTCAAAAGTTTTGTGACCCCTGAATTATACTAAGACAGGGGAAAAATGACATTCTTTTTTATGTCTACATTTTTTGGCAGCTTTACCTTGAGAATATCAAGGTTGTTTATGTGTGTGTCCATCTTGTAATTTTTCAGGTCCTTGTTTCTATCCCTTATTTAGCCATAAAACACAGGACTCTAGGGTATTCTACTTTGAGGTAGGATGTAGTTAGTGGTTGCTACAGGTGAATGGCCCAGCTAAAATAACTTAGAAAAAGACAGCTAAGGCTTTTCTTTTCTTAATTCCATTATTTTAAAAAGCATTAGAGGGCTATGGAAACAATGAAGAACAAAGTAAATAAAATTTCAAAGAGAAAAGACTCTGAGAGGTGAAAATATAATGCTGACAATTGCCATCAACCTTTTCCTTCCTAGGGATGGTAATCCTTCAGGTAGACTGACAATCTGTCTTGACCTAAATAAAGAGCCTCAGGTGAGGTAAAGAGAAGATCCCAAAGCTTTTTTTTAAAAGAGGAATTGAAATGAAAAGCATCGGAAAGTGAGACTTCTCAAATGTACAGCTGGTTTGCCCAAAGAACATTTATTTACTGGGTTCTGAGATTAGATAGAAGGCCACTAAGTTTTACCAAAATCTTGGAAAGGTAGAGTGAAATATTCCAGAGTTTCATGGTGCTTAAGAACCAAAGGAGTCTGGTCAAGCTGGTGGTATAGGTAAACATGGTTTTCAGAACCTCCCACAACCACATCAAGATTATAACTAAATTGCAGAACAAACATCATTCAGAAAAGCCTGAAATCCAGTTGAATGGAAGTCCTATAACTAATTACATAAAGAGACAGATAAAAGTAGCAGAAACACAGAAAAGGATGGACCTGCACCTCTGTGTGCTGGTTCAAAATCAGGAGGGAATCTCTTGGCTGTCAAGGCCCCACCTGAAGAGCCAGTGGTCCCAACCCTACACAGAACCCCCAACCCAGGGTTCTGGTGTTGGAAAGGGAAGTCCCCATAACTTCTGGATTTGAAAATCAGTGGGGATTGTGTTTTGAGTGAGATGGAGTGCACCAGAGACTCAGGCATTCCTCTTAAAGGGTGCACACTGACTTGATGGAATTCCCTCACTCTAAGCTCCAGCACTGGGGCAGCAGCTCAAAAGGCATCAGGGATATATAGGGAGGAAGTGAATTGTCTGGCTTCAGAATGAGGCTGGAGGGGCAGCCAGACAGAAGTGCTGGCAGAGGCTATTTTTCCTTTGCTGACCTCTTCCCCCACAGAACCAACAGACAGGCACCATATCTGAATCTCCATTAACCTGACTAACACTGTTAACCCCACCTTGGTGATTCCCTGAGACCGTCCCCACCCAATGTGCATGCCCACCCAAGCCATTAGAGTGGTTTTTCCATACAAATGGCTTCTCTTGTTTCATACTTTGAACTTTCCCAAAATCTTTCAAACAAGCAACAGCTGGCCTCTGCATACCCTATACCTCTGGTTAAGTGACCCCTGCCCTGGCAGTAGCAGTAACCAGCCTTAGTTTGCAACTTGGCTTCTTTTAGGTACCTCCAAGCCCAGAATAATTAGCAAACATCTAAAGATTATTCTGTAGCTCATGAAGGGTGACTCCAGACAGGGCACAGGTGGTAGATGACCGTCCAGTGCACCCAGTAGACAGCTTCAGATCAAACAGGTTACAACCCAACTACCTGCATGAGAAACATACTCAAGGGGTGGACTCAGTGGGCACCCAACCCCCCACCAAAGTGAGTCCTTCTTCAGGAGGGCTAGCCCCTGCACAGCAGCTTCTCTACTGTATTTGAGCCAGTACTCTCAGCTCGTCAGCCTGGGTGTCATTTCCTTTAAGTGATGTGCCAAAAGCAATTGAGACTCAGGTCAACAGTAGGGTGTACACAGCCCACACAGGGAGCACCCAACTCAGGTGACTGGGGAGTCTGTGCTGCTGGGCCCTACACAGGAAACCTACTATACAAGGCAATTCTGTCAATACCAGGACACATAGAAACAAACAGGAAAGCAGCCAAAATGACGATAAAAATAAACAAGTCCTGAATGAAAGAATAGGATAAATCTTCAGAAAAAGAACTAAATGAAATGGAAGCAAGCAAACCACTAGATACAGAATTAAAAACAATGGTTATAAGGATGCTCAAGTGACTTAGTGAGAACTTCAACAGCATAAAAAAGGAGCAGTCAGAAATGAAGAGTATACTGAGTAAATGAAGAATAAATGAAAGGGAACCAACAG
Source organism: Pteronotus mesoamericanus (assembly GCF_021234165.1). Taxonomy (NCBI): domain Eukaryota; kingdom Metazoa; phylum Chordata; class Mammalia; order Chiroptera; family Mormoopidae; genus Pteronotus; species Pteronotus mesoamericanus. The sequence goes on along the minus strand of NW_026555329.1, from coordinate 63,136,260 downwards.
TAGACAAATCAGGATTAATCAGTGATTTATAAGAATAGAAAGGATAAATAAAAAAGCTAAAGAGAACAACAAAAAAGAAAAAAAGAATCCAAAAATGAAGACAGTATAAAGAACCACTGGGACAACCTCAAGTGTACCAATGTCCACCTCATAGGAGTGCCAGAAGGGGAAGAGAGAGAGCAAGAAATTGAAAGCTTATTTGAAGAAAAATAATGTCAGAAAACTTTATTGACCAGATAAAGGAAATAGACATGCAAGGCCAGAAAATGCAGAGTCCAAAACAAGATGAACCCAAAGAGGTCCACATCAAGATACATCAGAATTAAAATGACAAAGATTAAAGACAAAGAGAATCTTAAAAGCAGCAAGAGAAAAGCACTTAGTTACCTACAAGGGAGCTCCCATAAGACTGTCAGCTGATTTCTCAACAGAAATTTTGCAGGTCAGAAGGGACTGGCAAGAAATATTCAAATGATGAAAAGCAAGGGCTTATAACCAAGATTACACTACCCAGCAAAGTTATCACTTGGAATTGAAGTACAGATAAAGAGCTTCCCAGACAAGAAGCCAGAGGAGTTCACAACCATACCAGTATTACAAGAAATGTTAAATTGTCTTCTTTAAGAAGAAGATGGGGAAAAAACATCAAAAATATGATTAATAAAATGGCAATAAATGCATATCTATCAATAATTAATTTAAATGCAAATAGGTTAAATGCTCAGTCAAAGGACATACAGTGGCTAAATAGATAACAGAATAAGATCCTGGCATGTGCTGTCTTCAGATCAAAACATACACACAGACTGAAAGAAAAGTGATGAAACAAAAGATAAATTTCATGAAAATGAAAAAAAAAGCTGACATGGCATTACTTTTACCAGACAAAATAGACTTTAAAACGGAGGCTATAATGACAAAGACCCAGCAACTCCACTTTTGCATATTTATCTGAGGAAATCCAAAACACTAAATGAAAAAGACATCTATATATCCATATGTTTATTGCAGCATTATTTACAATAGCCAAGATATGTAAGCAACCTAAGTGTCCATCAAAAAACGAATGGATAAGGAAGTGGTGCATAAGCAATAGAATATGATTCAGCCATAAAAAAGATTGAAATCTCGTCATGTGCAACAAGATGGGATGAACCTAGAGGGTATTATGCTAAGTAAAATAAGTCAAACAAAGAAAGACAAATGCTAGATGATTTCATTTATATGTGAAGTGTAAAAAAAAAATAAATGACCAAGCAGAACATAAACAGACTCATAAATACAGAGAACATCTTGGCAGTTGTCAGATGGGACAGGGGTTGAGGGATGGGTAGAAAAGGTGAAGGGATTAAGAAGTACATGTTGGTAGTTACAAAATTGTCACAGGGATGAAGAGTACAGCACAGAGAATATAGTCAATAACATTGTAATAATTATATATTGTGTCATATAGGTACTAGATTAATTGGGGTGATCACTAAGTTATATAAATGTGTATTCATAGGATTATACATCTGAAACTAATAAAATATTGTATATAATTTGTAATTTAAAAAAGAGACAAAGACCTTTGGGAAAATTATTTGGACTTTGAGCACATTGTCAGTTGTTCAGTTATGGCATTAAGCCATGTTTTGAAGCCGTATTGGCTAGGAACCCGGAAACTGCAAGAAAAACCTGAGTAAAACTTCTGTGTCTTTCCAATGTCTTTTGCTTTTTAAATTATTTATTTATTTATTTTTAGAGAGGGGAAGGAAGAGAAAGAGAGGGAGAGAAACATCGACATGTGAGAGAAACGTAGATTAGTTACCTCTCACATGCTGCCAGCTGAGGACCTAGCCTGTAACCCAGGCATGTGCCCTATCTGGGAATCGAACTGGCAACCCTTTGTTCACAGGCTGGTGCTCAATCCACTGAGCTGCAACAGCCAAGGCTAATCCAATGTCTTTAATGCTACAAAGGCAGAAACCAAATGAGACACATAATCAAAATCCTAGTAAGACTATATTCAAAGAAAATATAATTTAGAGATAAAGTGACTTACTAAACTGTAATCCACACCTGACACAGCTTAATTTGTGTAACAGAAGAAAAGGACCTCCTACTCTGGAATAAGGCAATATAGCACAGAGTCTTATGATTCTTTATTTATATAAATTAATGTCAAAAACCCCAAACTAAAATTGCAAAGAGGCAAGAAAATATGATTGGTAAGAGAAAAAACAAAAGAAGACACTAAAATAATCCAGATATAAGAGTTTGCATACATAGATTTAAAAATAAGTACAATTTTTTAAAATATAATTTTAAAGTAAAATATAATTTTAATTACAAGTACAATGAGTTTTAAATGTAATTTTTCTTAAAAATATGTTAAATATAATTTTACTTTATATAAATAAAATAAGTAAAGTAGGAAAAATACATTAAATAAAACATGAACAAATGACTCAACTAAATGAAAAGACGATATTTAATAAAGAATTGAAATCTATAAAAAAGAATTCTATAGATATTTTAAAGCTAAAGCAAGTTGAAAACACAATGAATAGATTTACCAGAAATGTGGACATAATAGATTAAATGAGGTGAAATGATGTCAATAATGGATGATGAAATAAATAGCAACTTAACCAGACTTTCCCTTCTTGAAGTTATTTTTACCCAATAAGAAAGATCATCCTAAAATGCACATTTGATTACTTCCCTCAATAAAAATAGATACAATGCACTTATGATAGTGTACATATTTTTTAATATGGTTAATATAATCTTCAAGATCTGCCCTTCGTTTCTTCCTGGAACATATTATTCACTTAGAATATATTGCTTAAATAAAATACAAGTTTCTTAGGCAGTGAGGAATCTCATTTAATAAAAATAGAAGATAAAAATACCAATTTCAACTTGTTAGAATGATTAGTTGCTAGACATTTACAGGTTCTTGTCCAAGGGCTGGGCTTACTGAAAGTCCTAAATTAGAAACTTTCATCTGGTAGTAGATTACAGAGTAGATTTTAGGTGAGATCATTTCACTTTAATATAAAATAAGCATTGTTTTTTAAAGGAAAAGATAAAAGTACAGACTTTTGGAACAATAGTTACTTCTAGTTAACTCAAGCTGAAGCATGTCTTCTTCCTTCCTGGGGCTCTCAGTGACCAATGAGAAATATTCTGTACCTATTTTTTTCAGTGCCAATTACAAATCTTTGAGCATTACAGACTCTGACAACAGAATGTTGATAATCCTCTACACTATTTTAGTTGGCATTTATCTTTCTTGGGAATAAAAGTTAGTATCAAATGTAAAATGAAGTTATTGGAAATTTTCTGAGCTTTAAACAAAGATCTATATCGATTTACCTTAATACATTTTGAGTAATTATTTGTTTTACTAATTGAGTTCCTCGTATCTATAAAAGACTTAAACCAGATTAAAATATGTTAATTACAAAAGAGACTGATGTAAGTCACTTAAAATTCAGTTTATTAAGATGTAAAAGAAGAAAAATTTCAAAACAAAATAATCAAAATGAATACATCCTTCTTGTAAATAAAGTTGAGCCCCATTTTTCTTTAATATTGAAAATGTTTACTGTCTTTTACTGCCATAATAAATTTCATTACATAATAATATAAGAATTCATAAATTGTGTTGAAATGATTTTAAGATTCCTCCTAATAAAGCACTCACATTTGAAATAACACTAGAAATGCCAGCACTCATGATGTATAAGCACAACTATGGTGATAATTTACTGCATCAGAACAATGATGTTAAATTTCTTTTGAACTACTTAAGAAACATATTTTTGTCTTTAATTTAACATTGAATCGTCTTGATATAATGATTACTGAACATTGGATAATAATAGTTTTAAGAAATACAGATTCTTATAATGCAAATAATGAGAAACTATACAATTTCTATAAATGAAATGCAGAAACCCACTAGTATTTTTTGGCAGTGATACTTAAGTTTTATTTTGTCTTTCTGCCTGATTACATGAGATCACAGTGCTAATCAAACTAACGTAGCAGTACATGCTATCTCAATTGGTGCCATTTTAATTCCTGTTTCATCGTTCACCGATTATAAATTCAGTTTTAGGGAACTTGTCATTGTGTTCCATTAGGTATGAGAAAAGTGCCTGGATCAAAAAGAAAGAGACTCTACAAAAACAGTTAAAAATACATATATGCTGGGCTATTGGTGATATTGTCATAGTTCAAATATAAATATAACAATATTCTTTCACAGTAGTCCATTTCCTATGTTATGTCCAAACATAGCTTTAGGCTGGTAGAAAATGTTTTAAATACTTGCTGTGCAAAATATGCATTTATGTGAATGCCTACTCTAGCAAGTAAGGCATATTTGATTCTTAAAATGGTATTATATTGGTATGTGATTTTTATGGTTGTTGGTGTCTTTGGTAGTTTTATTATATATCTTTAAAAGCCTTGGTTAAAAGGCGTTAAAGCCTAAAATGCAATTTTAAAACCTTAATAAATATTTATTGTAATATAGAAGATGAGTAATTAAACAGAACTCTAGCAGTCTTAACAATACTTTGTCAGTATTATTGCTTTATGTGGAATACATGCACTGCAGAGAATTTTTACAGAACCCATATATGCAGTACCTCTCAAGCACTCATTATAGTTATTTTTATAATATCCCTGCAGGTTAAATCCTATCAATTCTGTTTTTCATTTGGAGAAAGGTAAGTGCCTTATTCAGTTTAAATCACAGTTAAGCTTTATTATAAAACATTTTGCTCTAGTGTATAGGGGACAACAATGTATTGGATATACATTGCACATGTGACTCACTACATCATAGCCTCTAAAGAAAATTTTGTGCTTTTAGTCCTAAAACTGGAATTAATTATTATTTATTTTTTTATGTCATCCAGTTTTAATTATATGTAGGTAAAGCAGCTTACCATTTAGGCTCCTCAGCAGTCACACTAGGGAATTAACTCTGTCCACTAATAGTTTATGGTTAAAACATATGGGATTCTCTAAATTAGCAACATAAAATCTCTTCTCTGTAGGCATTTTCTAGAAAACAAAAATTGGAGTTATTTAGTGCAACACTATTTGATGACACTGTTCTATATTCACTGAAGTCTCAGAAACAAGACAGACTTTCCTAATTTTGCCTTAACTTTGGGCACTATGAATCATGTAACTGAGGATCTTTCCCCCTTGACGTCGATTGCTAGGAAGTCAAAAACAGATCTGTGGCCCACTTCTAACAACTGCATAGGGCCTATGGCATGCGCTTCATCCCTGGGTTCATTTTATTTCCTTTACCATTAGTACAGTTCACTGAAAGTTCCACAGAATTTTATATGTTTGTGCTGTTTGCATTTTAAGTTGGCTAGATAGGTCATAAATACAACTTTACTAAGATTTATGTCACAGACAATTTGAGGCAGTTTTCTTAGATAAACTCTATACGGTAAAAAAAAATAGCAAAGAAATACATGATCATGAGAAATGAGTGTCAATTAAGCAAATATGTAGATATGAGTCAAGCATAATTTTAAAAAATTGGCTATACATTTGGTTAAGTACTTTTTTGTGATCAAAAGAAATGACATTTGATTAATTACAAAATTTACATTGTCAGGTTGATTTTAAACTAAGGCAGATTTTTTTTTTTAAGAAGCATATTGGCACCAGCAATGTCATTTTTTACCCTATAACTTAAGTTGAAAAGAAAGACATTCTAATGATATTCAACTGTATTTTTATTAAAAATATGTTTACTGCTGAATCAAGTGAAGAGACGGTATTATATACAAAGAAATATCACTTTCTGTTTCTATGAAATGTAGGGCTGAGGAGAGTAATTAGCAGCAGTGATTCATACTAAATAATCAAAATAACTCCCACATACAAATAAAATGTAATATAAATAACATATTAAGAAAATAAATTGGGAATATTTTATTTTAAAATTACAAAGTAAATTGTAGATAAATACTTTGCTCTACTGGTCAAGTTGCATTTTATTCAAGAAACATAAAACATGTTTTTCTCCAAGTGTTTCTAAGCCTCATGGATATACCTTAATAAAAACCTTACTGAGTTTTGATCACACTTCATGGCCTCAAATAATATGTCCCAGGAAGGTTTGGGCTACTCCTCTACATCCTCAGTGCTTTCCTACTCTTCATTCCAAGCTTGAAAACAAGTATACAAGAGATGCATGTGCATGTAACAATTTCATATGTTTAAGTGACATTTAAAATATGTAGGTGTCAATTAATTTATAAATAATTTGAAAAAATCATCAATACCAAAAACAGTTACATTTCCACTTTTTACAATTCATGAAAAACACAAAATGTGGAGTAGAATTTTATGATGTTGAGGCATATAAATTCCTTTTGAAAAACTTATAAAATAGTTATTGAATTTTTATAAAATATCAAAATTGTAATATTTATATAAAATTCATCACAAACAAGGTTCAAAGAAAAATAGAGTGGGAAAAATATTTACAACATATATAAGAAGTCACTGTCTTAGTTCTTTTGGGTTGTTATACCAAAATGTCAGAAATTGGGTGGTTTATAAACAATAGAAATTTATTTCTCACAGTTTTGGAAACCCAAAGCCCAGGAGATCTGGTGCCTGGTGTACTCACTTCATGGTTCATTGATTAGTTGTCTTTTTACTCTCTCCTCTCATGGCAGAAGTGGGCAAGGGAGCCAGCTCTCTGGGTCTCTTTTAAAAAGGTACTCGTTCTATTTATGAGGAGTCTACTCTCATGACCGAATCATCTTCCAAAGGCCCTACTTCTTAATGCCACCACATTGGGAGTTGTCTTTTAATAAATTCTGCGGGGACACAAGCATTCAGTCTTCAGCAACTACCAAATCAAATAAATAGTCTCTGACACCTTAACTAGTAAAACATACCCCCGAGCCTATCCTTCTTTTTATTTTTTTATCTTGCTTTATTATGCTCAACATTTATTATGTTAATTTATTTGTAAGTTTATTGTCTGTAGTCTCCTACTAAAACAGAATGTCTGTGAAAGAGGGAGGGTTTTCACCCTTCCAGAACATGATCTTGGTCATGTAGATGGATATGCTACATACTGTATATAAGGCTCACCCCAACTCTTTTGTGCTTTTCTCCAGTCTGTCATTCTCCAAACCCCCTTGCAACCAGAGTTACAGCTTAGGATCTGCCAAAACAGACACTCATTAATATTTGGAAAGGAGAGAAGCGGAAGCCAGCATTGCTTCTGCTGGAGAAATGGGAAGGACGTGGTATAAGTAGAAACCAAGAACTCTTGCCAGCACATTCAGCAGATTCCTTCCTAAATCACCTCCTTTAGTGCAGTAGGCAGCTGAGATCATTGAGAGAGGTTTCTGATACTTTCTGCATTTCCTATTTTAAGGAATACTGTAAGTGACCTCCCTGGCCCCCTTCCTATCAATAGTTTCAAATTTTTTTGGCTTCCAATTTCTTGTGTTTTTATTTGGTGTAGAGTACCTGGAAGTCACATTTTCTGTCTAATTATCCTTTGCAGTCTTTATTTATTCAAAACAGAAGCATTTTCATTGGCCCCAGTGGTTTTGGATTTTGCTCCTAGAGAGTCTGCCCAAGAGGCCACTCAAACACAGTGTTCTTTTGGCAGGCAGGGAAGAACATGTTTTCATGCAGAGCTCCCTCTGGCCAAACAAATGCCCCAAATGTGCCTTTTCCTGCAATCATTGAATGTACTACTGAGCTCCTGAAAACTACGAAGAGCTCTGTACCCATCTTAAATGACAGCTCAGTGATGTCACAGAGCTCAGACTCAAAAACCGTACTCACAAGCCCATATTCTCTTAAATGATCTTTCCTGTCCTCGTCTGAATAGTGGCAGAAATTCTTCTCGGGTTAGGTCTTTGGGTATACCAGTTCAGAACATTTTTTATATTTACTAGAAACACACACACACACATACACACACACACACACACGAAAGCTGTAATTATATAACAAACATGAGTATTGTATTTAACATGACAAAAACAAATACTAGCTGTTTCCCCTGGCTCTAAATCAGCTTCACCTCGGTGTTCTCTAGCTAGAATGGTCAAATGAAGCACCGTCTACCCAGATGCTCAAGCCAAAAGACTTACAGTCGTGTAAAGCCTTCTTTTCCTTTGCTCCTGTATTTAATCAGCCAATTGCATTAGTGGTACTCATGAAATAAGATTTCTCAAATTCATGGGCTTCTTCCTTTCTTTCCTTTTCTCATTTTAGTGCTGGGGTTACTGCCTTCTCTCTGTAAGATTATTGCTGAGCCTTGGACTTGCCATCACTGTCACCGACTGCTTATTTTTCACAATGATGATCTTAATTAATACTCACTCACACACACATGCATACACACACATATGACTAACTGGTAATCTTAATTTTTAGGTTTAATTATAAAAATTCTGGATCACTGTCTCCCTTTTAAAAATTGGAAAATTTGACTGCAGCGGATCATCCTTTTCACATAGCTACAGGGCATGTGCTTTTTAGGCTGTCGATGTATCAAACCTTCCCTGTGGTGTCCTAACTCTAAGTACAGTGTCAGCTGCCAATTTTCATTTTTTAATACTTGTGCTGTCATTTTTCTCATGGTAAAATTAAGAGGAATGAAAAACATTTTCTGCACAAAAAAACACATCTCTATCGAAAATATATAAAAAAAGAAAAACAAGTCAAGCATCGCATGATGCAAAAAAAAGAAAAAGCTCAGGGAAACCATATATCTCTTTGTAAGTGAAAAATTCTTACATATTTAATACTCAAAGCATCCACACTTAAATCTAAGGTACCAGTATACAGGATTTGGCACAAATAACACCCCTTTTTATTACAAAAATTTTTATTAGAAAATCATAAGCATGTAATTCTGTAACATAACAATATCACACTCAAGTACACACCGTATGACATTTTAGGTAAAATGTTCAAATTAAAACTATACATTGTTACACCCACATTATTACTCTACTAACCACACTCAAGCAGGCGTTACTTCCTGCTGGACCCTTTATTACCAGGGCTATAGGATTTAACTATTGAACTACTGCTCCAATTATAATTCTTTATCTGTAATAAAAATATGCATAATGTTTTCTAGTTTAATAAAAGCCCATTAAACATACTATCTCATTTGATTCTTACAGCACTTCCACGAAGGGAATGTTGAAGCTGAAGAAAGAGTCAGAGAAAGTAATTTGTATACATGAATACAGTTAATGATAAAGCGGAGAATAAATTTTATTCTTTAGTATTTAAGACCTGAACTTTCCTTAACCCAGGGCATACACATTCGATCACATCTCAGTTATGAACAGATTTAACCTGTTTCATTTTCTTATTAAAATCACATCAAAAACTCGAGTTCTTCAGTCAGAGGATATGAGGGTATTCTGTATATCATGACATTTTAACTTTAAGAAGACAGTCAGGTTTAATGGAGATCATTCAATCTTGGGTTTATATTCCAATTCTGATACCAACCATATTCTATGGCAACTAAAACATGGTATATAAGTTCATGAATTAAACTTATTTTGCAAGATTATATAGAGGAATAAATAAGATAATACATAAAAAGTCTCCATTACAGGGTTTGTCTTGATAAATGTTAGGGCTCAATCCTCTTTCTTCCATAAGGCTAGTCACCTTGCCTTCTCACCAGACCTGCCCTGGGCCAGAGCATCACATAAACTAGACCACTGTGGGCCCACTCAGACCTTCTCTACAAGAATGCCCAATAATCCTCTAGCTAAGTCATATACCTATTATTCTAGAAAAAACAGGTTAGCAGAAAGTAGGTAGGACGTGACATATGAGAGATCTTTGTGGCTCATTCTTCATTACCAGAAAAACTTAGAATTTAACACTAGATGGTCCTCAATTCTGAGGCATAGCAGATATTTTCCTAAAAACAATACTTTCCCCTATCCTGAAAAAATCATAGTAGTGTCTTAAATGCAAAGTTTATCTATGACCTTTCTGATTTCTATTATCTTATTATGCTATTAATATCAAATTTTAGATATATAAAATAATGGAACATTCTTTATTTCCTCATTCGTTTGAAAATATAATTTGAATTTTAAGTTATTTCTCCCACTGGATTATGCGGAAGATAAAAAGGATATCTCAAGTTAAATTTCAGGTCCAGAAATTTGCTGACCTGTCTATTGAATTTGTTTTGGAAAACTTGGGTCACAGATAATTTAAAGATGTTATAGTGATTACTAGAGAGGATGGTAGAGCTGAGAAAAGGGTAGACAAAGCTGGAGCATGAAATTATAAATATGGAGATTTGTAACGCACTTTTATTTTATCAACAAAAAGCTATACTTTAAAAAGTAAGATAGCTAATCATTGTCTAGGACAAATGTATTTCATGTCTTTACACACTGGAACTGAATTTGATAAGAGTGTTAAATTAATTCTGGAACTCCTTAAATTAAAAATAAAAGCATCTAATTTGGAAGACCATGGTAAACAATTAAAACAACATTTTTTTTGGAGAGATCTAACTTGTAATGTCACTATATATTTGCAATTTCTTTTCAAACTAGGTGTGTCAAGTTACTCCTATTTTTCTTCTTTTATCTAAAAAATGCAAATGAGAAGGTACATAAAAATGTGTGAGAGGAAAAAGTCATCTCTCAGAGAAGAGAAGATTTTGATTGAAAATAGCCTCTGCTTGTTTACCAAAGTACATTCTCAGGAAGATTATTTTTTTCCTCAAACCTATTTCAAAATGCTACTTCAAAGAGTGGTATTTCAGGAAAACCACTTTTTGAGCTGACAGGCCACCACTATCCGTCCTCACTAAACATTCTGCTCTTCATTTTTTGCTCTGGCAACGGTGTTACAATCTCCAAGGCAGTATTTAGGTTTTTCTTAAACTATTCCATCAATTTGGAAGCCTTAACATTCTTTTCTTAGGATACAAAGTTGAAGAGTTGAAAAGGCTTTTGAGCTTGAAAAGAACAGTGTATTTGAGTTTCCTCTGAATCATGCATAGATATGTATATGTGGACATGCTAGATTTGTCTAATTTTATTGCTGTAAGCGGAAATTTAGAAATTTTATATAAAGTATAACCTAGCACTAAAGTTTCCAGATTTCACTTTATATAATAATAAAAACAAATAGAGCCATTGTCAAAAGTCAGATAATGTCCACCCATGCCTAGCGGGTACAGTGGGGAGACTGCTGTCTTTCTTAAATTCAAAGTGCCCTAAGGTGCATGATGTGCATAGTTACATGATGAGATCAGTGTCTTCTTAGCTACTGTGTCAAACATGTGAACCGATCCTACAACTGCACCCAACCCCACTGAACATACAAAGTCCAGCAACCTTCCCAAGTCGCTGGTCTAGCCCTGCCCTCCCCACACACTACTTGTATGATGTGCATGTCATGCAGGTGAGTTTAATGGCTTGTAAACCGCAGGAGTCCTAGGAGGACAAGCCCTGGAATTGGGCTAGAAACGTAAAGCAAGCTTCTTTGAGACAAAGTCTGCATGCTGTCAACCAATATTTTTATTTGCTTAGATTTTGTTTTGGTTATTTATTAGTTTTCCTTTTTTAAATTAAAAAATCAGGCAAGTGAATTAAAATTTAACAATTGCACAATTATTGTCAATAATCATTACTATTTAAATTTTTATTTTTTATCTTATTTAAATTTGTTTTATTGTATTTTTTCCCATTACCATTTAGTCCCCTTATATCCCCTTCCCCCGATAATCACCAGGCTGTTGTCCATGTCCATGTGTCCTTTTCCCTTTTTGCTCACTCCTTTATGACATAAATATCTATATATTATTCTTTTTAAAAAATCTTTTATCTTTTTGAATTTTTCAGGTATATTGCAAAAATAGTTATACTTTTTAAGACACAGTTGCCCTAAAGCATTTTCATTGCGATGGCTGAATACTAGAAGGCGAGTTGGGCCCTTTGCAGGAACTGAGTAAGTCACCAGTAGCGTTCCCGACTGATGCCGGGGCACGGCCTGTGGTGTCCACATTTTCCGTTCTCTCTATTACCAGCCTACAGAGAATAGCTGGGATTTCTTGTTTTGGTTTCCCCCCCCCCCTTTCCTTTTCCTTTTCCTTCCCTTTTTTTTTTTTTTTTGTGAAAGAAATGTTTAACATGAGATCTACCTTCTTAACAAAACTTTATGTATAAAATACAGTATTAACTATATGCACAATATACAGTTGGTCTCTAGAACTTATCTTGCACAATCAAATTTTGTAAAGTGTAGCTTAGCAACTCTCTACTTCCCCCTCCCTCAGCCTGTGACAACGATCATTCTGCTCTCTGTTTCTATGACTTTTACTATTTGAGATATCTCATATGAGTGGAATCAGGCAACACTCATCCTTCTTGACTGTCTTTCTTCTTCTAGCTTAGTGTCCTCAGGGTTCATCCATGTTGCCAAACATTGCATGGTTTCTATTTCATTTCATTTCATTTAATTTTGTTGTTCTATTACGGTTGTCCCAATTCCCCTCCCCCCCCGTCATTCTCCCCTGCCCCACTCAACCCTCACTCCCACAGTCAATCCCCACCTTCTTGTCCTTGTCCACGGGTCCTCTGTACATGTTCCTTGTTAGACCCTTCCCCTTCTTCCTCCCCTTATCCTCCTCCCACCACCTCTCTGGTCACTGTCAGTCTCTCTCTTGTTTCCATGCTTCTGGTTCTATTTGGCTCATTTGCTTATCTGTTCATTAGGTTTCTCTTATAGGTGAGATCATATGGTATTTGTCTTTCACCACTTGGCTTATTTCATTTAGCATAATATTACCCAGTTCCATCCATGCTGTCACAAAGACCAGGAGTTCCTTTTTTCTTTCTGCTGTGTAGTATTTCATTGTATAAATATACCACAGTTTTTTGATTCTCTCATTTACTGATGGACATTTAGGCTGTTTCCAGCACTTGGCTATTGTAAATTGCATTGCTATGAACATTGGGGTGGATAGATTCTTTCGAATTGGTGTTTCAGGATTCTTAGGGTATAAACCCAGCAGTAGAATTGCTAGGTCAAAAGACAGTTCCATTTTAATTTTGGGGGGAAATTTCATACTATTTTCCACAATTGGCTGCACCAGTCTGCATCCCAACCAACAGTGCACTAGGGTTCCCTTTTCTCCACATCCTTACCAGACTTCTTTTTGTTGATTTGTTAATGATGGCCATTCTTGCTAGTGTGAAGTGGTTGTCATTTTGGTTTTAATTTGCATCTCTCCGATGGTTAGTGATGTTGAACATCCTTTCATATGTCTCTGAGAACTCTGTATGTCGTCCTTGGAGAAGTGTCTATTCGGGTCCTTTAACTACTTTTTAATGGGATTGTTTGTCTTCCCGGTGTGGAATTGTGTGTGTTTTTTATATATTTTGGAGATCAAACTCTTATCTGAAGTATCTTTGGCAAATTTATTTTCCCATGTGGTTGGTTCCCTTTTCATTTTGTTGATGCTTTCTTTAGCTGTGCAAAAGCTTTTTAATTTGATGTAGTCCCACTTGTTCACTCTTTCCTTTATTTCCCTTGACCTAGGAGATATATCAGTAAAAATATTGCTGCGTGGAATAGCTGAGATTTTCCTGTCATGTTGTCCTCTAGGACGTTTATAGTGTTGTGACTTATATTTAAGTTTTTTATCCATCTTGAGTTTATTTTGGTGTGTGGTGTAAGCTGTGGTCAGTTTTTGCATGTCTCTGTCCAAATCTTCCAACACCATTTATTGAAGAGGCTATTTTTACTCCATTTTATGCTCATGTCCTCTTTGTCAAATATTAATTGACCATAAAGACATAGGTTTATTTCTGGGCTCTCTGTTCTCTTCCATTGATCTTTGCGTCTGTTATTATGCCAGTACCAGACTGTTTTGATTACAGTGGCCTTGTTTCCTTCTTTTTAAAAGGCTGAATGAAAGTCTATTATATGTAATGCATATACTACATTGTTTTCTTTAATCAAGTCATCGTTTGATAATATTAAGATTGCTTTCACATCTTGACTACTATGAATAGTAGTGCAATAAACATAGGGATTCTAATACTTCTTTAAATTTTAATTTCAATTCTTTTTGAATAAGTACCCAGAAGTAAAATTGCTGGATCAAATGACAGTGATAGTTTTAATTTTTGAAAAGCCTCTGTACTGTTTTCAGTAATGGCTGTACCTTTTCATATTCCCATGAACACTATACAATGGTTCCAATTTATCCACATCCTTGCTGACATTTATCTTTTTTAAAATAATAGCCATCCTAACATGTGCAAGAGGATATTTAATTGTGGTTTTGAATCAGTAACACTGAGAATCTTTTCATATACTTGCTTGCCCCTGGTAAGTGTTTGGAGAAATGTCTGTTCAAATCCTTAATCCATCTTTGCACCTCAAGGATCTAGTAAAAGAACAAACTAAACATGAAATTAACATAATAAAGGAAAAAGAAATAAATGACATTAGAAAAAATTTTAATAGAAAAAATTATGAAAGCAAGAGTTAACTTTTTGATACACAAAATTGACAAAACTATGGTTAGAATAATTAAGTAAAAAAAGTTTAGAATAAGTGAATCAGAAATTAAAGAGGAAATATTACACTGATGCCACTGGAATAAAAAGAATCATAAGAGACTACTATGAACATTATAAACCAACAAACTGAGTAACCAGGAATCAATGGATAAATTCCTAGAAACATTCAGCCAATCAGGACTGAATCAGGAAGAAAGAGAAAATCTGAACAGGCCAATAATGTGGGAGGAGATTGAGTCAGTAAGCAAAAAATTTCTAACACAGAAAAGTCCAGACAAAAGAACTTCACTAGCAAAATTTACCCAAAACTTAAAGAACAATTAGTATCAATTTTCTGAAATTCTTCTAAAAATTTGAAGAGAAGGTAACACTTCCAAACTCATTATAAGAGGCCAGTATTACCCTGATACCAAAATCAGACAATAGGACCACAAAAAAAGAGCACGGCAGGTCAATATCCCTGATGATCATAAATGCAAAATTTCATCACACTTTACTACCCTTTCCCCCTGGGCAATCACTGCACTGTTAACCTTGTCCATGAGTTTTTCCTCTCTTTTTTTTTCTTTTTTGCTCAATCCCTTAACACCCCCCAATCCAGTCCCTTAACCCCCAACTCCTGGAAGCTCTCAGCTGGCTCTCTACCTGTGAGTCTGTCTCTATTTTGCTTGTTAGTTCATTTTGTTCATTAAATTCCATATATGAGTGAAATCATATGGTGGTACTTGTGTTTCTCTGACTGTCTTATTTCACTTAACATAATGCTCTCCAGGTCCATCCATTCTGTCATAAAGGGTAAGATTTCTCTCTCTCTCTCTCTCTCTCTCTCTCTCTCTCTCTCTGTCAGCTAAGTAGTATTCCATTGTACTATAGCTTTTTATCCACTTATCTGCTGATGAACATTTGGCACTACTTCCAAATCTTAGCTATTGTAAATAATGCTGCAGTGAACATAGGGGTGTATATATTATTTTGAATTAGTGTTCTGGGTGTCTTCAGATAAATTCCCAGAGGTTGAGTCACTTGGGGTGGTGAACATATAATACAGTGTACAGATGATGTGTTGTAGAATTATGTACCTGAAACCTGAATAATTTTTTAAACAAATATCACCCCAATAAATTCAATGAAAAGCAATTAGGAAAAATCAACAAATAAATAGACACAGTAGATTTGTCTAACTCCAAAAATATTGTAAAAGTTATAAACAAAATGCTAGCAAAATGAACTCAAAAGACATTTTAAAAATTGTACATTAGGGACTAGTTTAACATAAGAAAAGCAATTAATGTGATGTACCACATTAACAGAAAGAAGTTTCAAAGTCACGTGATCATCTCAGTGGATGCAGAGAAATCAGTTGATAAAGTTCAAGACCCTTCATGATAAAAATTCTCAAGCTGAGATTTCTGGAGTAAGTTATGTACATGGTGGGCAAGGTCTGTAGGAAATGGAGGTAGGAGAAATTGACTTGAGGTTTTCTAATAGAGAAATCAGTCACATTAGGAAGTAAAACCTAGAAAAAATATGCTTTTTAGGAGAACAGATTATTTTGACTAAGCATTTTGAAAAAGATAAATGTAATTAAAAATGTTAGAAGAAACATGCTTGTAATGAATGTTAAAAATAAATAAGACAGACAATATTAGGTTTATATGATGTGATATGAAGTACTGAATAAGTTGAGTCGACATTACAAACCACCTCCTTCTTTTTTTAACTCTGTAATTTTGAACATGTTTGAATAAAGTATAATCATAGGATAAATAAATATTATTAACAGAGAATAAGCATCACTTGAGATCTACTAGAGACCTCAGGGCCCAAGGTGAGATGTTCTAGTTCTTCACTCCCTCATGATAAAAACCACCCATGTGCTATAATGGAGACCCATGGTTTCATTGTCATGTTATACCATGAGTGATGTTCTCAAGGGATACCGGAAAACAATAGAATGAATTATACTATTTAATAATAATGAAAATAAGCTAAATACAGGTCATATGTTGTTTTAAGTCCATATCTTTTGAATGTGTGATCCGACAATAACCTCTTTTTTGTAGTAATAGATATCCACACAGTGATGATAAAAGATACCAGGAAACCTGATTACTCTGCCTGAGTGAGCCATTCTTTGATATAAATTATCATTATTTTTAAAACTGAGTTGTACAACACTACTTGTCTTTTTTTCCTGAGATGAAATTATTATCCTACTAACAGATACGTTTATATTAATACTTAATCAATGAATAATTAAAAATTACCAACAAATGTACTCAAAACTTGTATTTCTGTGTGTGAGGCTTAGAGTAACTGAAAAGGAGGGAAATTTGTGCTATAAATTGTCATGTAAATTACATGAATTCAAACAAAATCTTAAATGTGACTTCAATAGTATGCTCAAAACTTTACTGAGAAAAAAAATACACAGTAGAAAACATAATTTATTGGATATTTTCCTCTTTTGGTATTTCTTTTGGAAAAAACATGATGTTTTAACACATGCCTACCTATATAGAAAATACATTGATAAGGAAGCAATTATCAAAAAGATGTAATGTCAAACAGATTGTAGTAGAACATTGGATTTTTGGGTTTTTCTGTTAGAGTGACATTTCCCCATTTCTTGTGCTAATACACTATCCTCTTCTCCGTTTCTTCTTGGCTCTTTTATCTCTGTTATACTCTCCCTGTCCAAAAGGGAGTTATAAGACAGAGAATCCGCAGAAACAGAAAATAGTTGAGTTTAGGAATACTACTGGGCTAGATAGATTTTTCACAGTAATAAAAAGAAAATTTGACCGTTTGCTGTTGTTGTTTTGTTTTTTAATGGGATTGTATACTTAATTTTCAAGTCAGGGATTTCGTGGCATTTCTCTCAATTGTAAATTTTTTTTGTTTGTTTTTATTCGCCAGAGCCATGATGTACTTTGAGAAATAGATGCAATATTATCTATAAGTTACTCTTCTTTCTTTCTTTCTTTTTTGCAAGCTGGTCTCTGGAGGGCTGGAAATAAAATATAGTGGAAGTAATGTCTGTAAAGAGTCCTGTTATTAAACTTTAGTTTTTGGATTGTTATCTATTTCAATATCTCAAGAGAGTTGGAGAATAATAAAATAAAATAAATCCTATATGGATAATAAAGAATCCCAATTCTGTCTCTATGTTTCTATATGTTTTAGAGATCTGGCTTACATTAATGAAAAGAGGTGTTAGTGACAACTTGACTACAAAGTTAGCATAGAAATGAGTTGTTGGCTAATAGGAAATGATGATTGGGAATCCTCTAGCACAATGATGAGGAGTGGATATCCAACGCCTAGAAGGTTTAGGCTTTTTTTTAAATAGTAAAATGTATGCATTTTCACATCTTCTAAAGAGGAAGGAGGAGAGAAAATTCAGTCTCCCACTAGCAACCATTATGCGTGTTTTTTCCTGCAATACATAGCTTTATTTATTATTAACTTTTAAGGTAAAATTTACTTACAATAAAATGTACAAATGTTAGCATACAATTTGATAAGTTTTTTCAAATGTATATACCCACAAAATCAACCCTCCAGCCAAATAATAACACACATCCATCTTCTTGTTTCCCCTTTCCCATCGCTTGTCTCCCTTGTTCCCGTTGAGAAACTAGTGTTCTGATTTCTAGCACCATAGATTAGTTTTTCCTGTTCGTGCAACTACTATAAATAGACTCAGAAATAATGTACTTTTTTGCATCTGGCTCCTTTAACTTGATAAAACATTTCTTTATATCCATCCAGATTAATGTGTGTATTAGTAATTCATTCTTTATGCCAAGCAGCCTATGTGATTCTGATTGCATTTCTAGTTCCATAAAGTGAAATGTTTTCATGCTAAGTGTACAGGTCAGGGACAAATCAAATATATAAAATATTTTCATAATTGCAAAAAAATATCCTTGTGTTTTTTCTAGTCATGTCCATCTATTCCCACAGGAAATCATTGTTCAATTTTTATTTTAATAGGTACATTTTGTTTATTCTAGACCATATAAATAAAGTCATTGTATGCATTTTTAGTACTTGGCATCTTTTGTTCAGCATGCTTCTTATTGCTGAGTACTATTACATTGTTTGGATATACCAATGTTGTTTATTCATACTTCTGTTGGTGAACAATCCAGTTTCTTGTTTTTGGCTACTCTCAGTAGAACTGCTACAAACTTTTATGTATTCACTTTTTGGAGACTTATGTTTTCACTTTGTTCATCTCTAATTCATGTGTGAGTTTAGTTCGATGAAACTATGTAAGGCAATAGTACCCTCTTCTTTGTTACAGCCCATAGTCTCTGCTTCTTTGCAGAGTAATGCATGTTAGCTTTTGATACACCTTTTTAAAAAATAGGGTGAGGTTATTTCCACAAACTACAAGGCACTTCATTTAAATATACGTATTTCATCCAGATAATAATTATTAGTCTTCCTTCATAGTAAGGTCACATAGACATGGAAAGATGAAATCCAATGCAAAGAAAGATCAATTTTCTGAACAACTATATACTTTGTTTAGTTGTTCAAAAAAAGTTCATAAACTGCCAGTTTAAATAAAATAATGTGCTAAAAGATAAATTGGAATTCCAAAACTTTTAGTTTATAATTTATAGAAGCTTATTTTCATATGACAATGGCTAATTTTAAATCAGGAAATTCAGTGCAAATAGTCACAATAACTGGTAGGTGCTATTTAGCTATATCACTTGACTATGTTTTGTTTGAACACTTGGTTTAGAGCTTTAGAGATATGTTTGTAGTCAAGATATGCTCTATATTTAAATGGTTTTCCCAATTCTCAGTTCTCAAACAAATTACTAAAACCTTTAAGCCCAATCAAATTTTTATTATATAGGCTGTAGCAAGAAAATTTGAAATTATCAACTCTTCCCACTGTAGAAAGTAGCCAAACATTTTCTTTCAGTTTGTAAGTGGTAATTCCTTGGTGATTGCTGTTTGACTAAATCAAATATAAAT
This sequence comes from Pteronotus mesoamericanus, assembly GCF_021234165.1. NCBI lineage: Eukaryota > Metazoa > Chordata > Mammalia > Chiroptera > Mormoopidae > Pteronotus > Pteronotus mesoamericanus. The sequence goes on along the minus strand of NW_026555329.1, from coordinate 63,116,662 downwards.
ATCACAGTTAAGGACTGAGACTTAAATAATAATTCCTCTAATTTACACATTTGGCAAAGAAAACAATAAACACAAAGAGGCATTTTCTGTTTCTGTTTTGTTTTATTTAAATTTTAAACTAATTCTTGGCTCAGACTCCTAACTGTTTGTTTGAAACATGCAGTGGTCCTGGACTTGAGTCAGCAGCCCTCTCTTTCCTTCCTGCGGCCTGACACAATGACTGGTGGATATGACATCATAATGCCAATATCAAGCAGGGGACACTGATGACCCTATTTCTACAACACTGAACCACCTCTCTGCAAGGCCAGATTGTTAGAATTAGATGTGGCGGGTCCAGCAGCATTCGGGGTACGACTGACATTCAGTCATATTTTTCCCCTTTGCTTTCTTTTATATGAATATTTAACTGTCATCTGAAGTTTGTGAGACTGTGACATAAACCAATCAGTGAAAGACAAACACCGTATGATCTCACTCATAAGAGGAATCTAATGAAAAAAAATAAACTAATGAATAAAACAGAACCAGAGGCATAGAATCATGAAACAGACTGACAGCTGTAAGAGGGGAGGGGAGAGGTGGAGACTGTTTGAAAGAAGGTGAAGGGATTAGTCAAAGAACGTAGGTGAAGGACCCACGGACATGGACAATGGGGTGGGGACTGACTACCGAAGTGGGAGGTGGGGGATGGGTGGAGGAGGGCAACGGGAAAAATGGGAACAGCTTTAATAGCATAAACAATGAAACGTTAAAAAAGCAATGGGATTATAAGTATTTTAAATATTTTTAAATCTTTGAATTATTTTATTGTCTTCAAAACTATTCATTTTCTTATCTTATTCATCTTTCTAAGGTCAGATTTCCTTAAGTGTTTGGTAAGCAGGCATATAAAAGCATCAGACAAGTGATTGCAAATGTAAAAGGCAACAAGATCCTTAAAAATGAAGGTTCTTCCATAAGGTTTTTAATGGAATTTTAAATCACTGCCTTTTTTTTGGATTTTTTCTTTTGCCTTTCTCTAAAATTCTCATATAGAACCTCTATGATTAGTTGGAGAAATTGAAGGTTATCTAAAATTGATATAATTTTACAGGTCAGTGTATCCTATCATGAATTCAACTAGATTTTTATTGAACATCTATAATGTGCTCAAATCTGTTCACAGCAGTTCCTGGGTCCGGCCTAGGTGTTTTCAATATTAAAAGCTGAGTCAAAATATTTGTTTGTTGATTGCATTTTACCTCCATCTAGTGCCTATTTTTTAACAGTTCTACATAATCTCATTTTTTCAAGTATGCCTTAATTACATAAGATTTAAAGACTTGCAAATGTTTGCTTGGTGCAAATTCTATACCTTTTACTATTCTTTTCATACTCATATTCCAGGAGAATTTAGTTCTTTTCTATGGTATGATGGTTTAGATATGATAATGTCCTACTCTTGGAAAAATCGGTTTTTATAAATGAATAAAAAATTTTCTACTTTGAAAGGACACATCATTATTTGAAAATAAACCTTCTTTAATGTCCTAAATTTAATCTCTAAATTCATGGCCATTTACAATCTGGGACTTCACATATTTAAAAGCCTAGTGGTATGATGTTTATTATGTATCTGCTTCTAACTGAAAAGATGTAACTGTAGACATGAGTAGTTATTTTTCTCCATAATGGTGAAGCAAAACAAAATGAATTCATAATGGACATGGAGCAAATACAGGTTGTAAGGAAAATCACAGTATAGACAAAAGATCTCAAGTAAACAGATTAAATCCTGCTAGGATTAAAGAGTCACTTTTTTGAAGAGGCATAAGAAGTTTCACTATTATTTTTCCCAAGAAGATTTCTTTTTTATTCTTTAAAAAAAAATAGCTGTATATTGAAGTTAAATGGGCAACTTGATATATCTGTAGACAGCCTATTTTATATTAAATGTTTATGGGCTTATGGAAATGGAATAACCATAACACAGATATCCAAATATGGTTTGAAATCAAATTAGGAGAAAAAGGTAATTGAAAGGCAGATCAATGGAAAGTAAGTTGGAGTCCTGTATGCTTCCCACCCATCCATTAGAATTTGACTGAAGTGAGTAAAGAGAAGCAGAATAGAGATAATGCCATAGATTGGCCTCAATTAGTGTTTAATGGAATGAGTAAAAATTGTGTTAACTGTCACTGAGAAAAATATCTGCTATACACTCTATAGACTGAGAAAAATTGGTGGAGGACACCAAGAATTCATACATTATTATCCCGCCTAAGAGAATACTATAGTATTGAAATATGTGGAGAAATTTCTTGCAAACTCAACTGATCCCATTAATTTGGATGAGCAATAGTTATGCATACATTTCACGTACACCATTCCTAAGAATTTACTTAAAGAAGGCCTTATATCATTCATAAGAATGTATGGAAGGTTTATAGCTCACTAAAATATGAAGCACAATAGCACATTGTAGGAAAATTATGGTGTTCAAGTTTTTCTGGTGATTGTTAAAACATTTAAAAATAGAAATGTTTAATTGTTGTAATGATATGGTTACAAAAAGTATAACATTTAAGTGTAATATGTTAATAACAATATATAATAAAAATAATTCGAATGCAATTATAATATACTTTTTTCCCAAGAAAAAGTAGAATCTCATAATAAAGGAATTATAAATGGGTTCCTCCTTTTCCTGAAGAGGAAATAAACCACAAAGAAAAATATGGAACACTGAGAAAAATTCAAGTAAACACTGCAGTTGAAAACATACAAAAACTGTATGATACAGGTAAATATAATAAAGTTGAGTATTTGCAATATAGAAGTAACAAAGGAGATTTTAAATATAAAAAGATAAAAATTGGAAACAATTCCAGTTATTCTAATAATTAGACTACTATTTAACAACTAGGGTTATATGTAACAAAAAGCATATAAAATATATGGAAAAATGAGATAATGAAAACTATTTAACACTATGGCTGACATATAGTAAACACTAATTATTGTTAAGCCATAATATTAAATATAACTGTGAATCAGAACTAGGGAACCTCAGAGAAAGCTTTAAGGTTAGACAAAAATGCCACACAAGTCAATACTGTAAAGATTTTATTTGCCTTAAAATTAATATGAATATGTCATAATCAGATCCTTATGGATATTTCTACTATTTATTTTTGGAAGTTTTGAGAAGAACTAATTCTTCCTCCTTTACTTAAACACAGAAATTAAGAGATGATAACTTTATCACTCAAAATATAAAGGCTGGATTCTAGAGTTTGCTTGTTTTATCCTTGAATTGAGTTCACTTACCACCTAGTCTCAAATGAACAAGTTTGATAGCTGGGGAAATAGAAGGTGGTGGGATGAGGTTCTCAAGCAAGTAGACAGCAAGTCAAATAGCAGCTTACACTATGTGGGATATAATCCTATTTTGTTTAGGTTTCAAGGTGTAAAATTATTATCAGAAGATCTTAAATTGGAATGATATGAACAGATTTATACTAAACCATTCCTGCTTTAATAGTTGAATGTAGAGGGGCAAAAGTGAAACAGAGCAAAAAGACCTGTCAGAAGGGTGTTCTAACAATGTTAAAGAGGCAAGCAGTGGTTCATTTAGAATATATTTCAGAGTTACAGCCATCAAGATTTAGTGACAAACTGGACATGAGAGAGGGACATGAGAGATGAAGGAGAGAAATTTAGAAAACAATAAAGCTTGCTAGGTTTAGAAAGAAGACAATTTACTGCAATGGTCAAACTTGGATGAAATTGGAGGGGGTGTGTGTGCGTGCGTGTGTGCGTATAAGGGAGAGAATGGTTCTGTTCCAGCATTGGGAACTTTGACATATTAATTACACATGCAAGTTGAAGTAGCTAGCATATATGTGTATAAATGCATCTCAGACTCAGTGGGAGAGGTAGTAGCTAGAGATGTGAATTTAAGTCTTGGAACTGGGTGAGATCACCTAAAGATGAGATTCTTCTAGACACAGAGAAAAATATTTGTCTGAATTTATGATTCTGGAAAGGTACAAAAGTTAGGGAGAAACGTTGAGAAAAAGGGTATAATGAGGTAAAAAGAAAACAAGATCAGTGCAACCATTAAGGTATATAGAAATGTTGTAAGTGGAAAGTAAAGTTTAAGTATGTGTAGTGATCACTAATGACCTCAACAACATTTTATAGTAGTGTTCTTTCAATGTTAATTAATTTTCTTATTTAAAAAAATACACTGTGTTTAAGCTCTAAGGAAATATACACTGAACTATGACGTAGGAATGAAATTTCATGTTTGTAATTTACTCTCAAATGGAAGAGAGTCGTAACTTAAATGCTAAAAATATGAGATGTTATCAACAATATATGAATCTTATATAGATTGAGGCACTAAAATTCCAACAATAAAACAAAACTAAACATTTTTTTAGGGAAATTGGGGACATGCTAACTAACTCTGATGGAATATCTTATGACAGTAAGAGATTTTTTTATTTTTTAGGAATTTGGTATTTTTGAGAAAATAATTCTTATCTTTCAGGGATATATGCTGAAGTATTTATAGTTAAATTTATATGATATCAAGACTTTGCTTTCAATGTTCCAAGAAATTTATTGGGTAGAGTATCAAGGAAATAAGACTGGCTATAACAAAATAATTGTTTAAATTTGTGGTGGTTATGTGGGAGATTATTTTGCTTTTCTTACTACTTTTGTATACATTTTATTTTTCCATATAAAAGTTTTAAACATTTTAGGGAATTTGTTGTTAATTCAGAAAAGAATAGCTTTACCAGGAAAGGTATTTATAAAATGCCATACCAAATAAAGATTTCATGAAAAATCCACTTTAATGAAACAACTAATTTATAAATGGAAAACAGTAAGAGCAAAAAAGGCTGCTCTAGAAAACTTTTTTACCCTACAGTCTTCATTTATATTCAATTTTTCTCTTCTAAGCTTTTAAAAGTTCACAAGTAAAAGAATATGATTGTTCCCTATTTTCTGACTGTGTAATAACTCCTGAGTTTAGCTTTGGTGCACTATGTTGAATATTCATGGTGGGGAGCAGAAAGACGGTGAATGCTAAGACTATGGCACTCAGTGGGGGAAACTTGATTTTAAACAAATCACTAAATCATTACTGAGTATGTGGCCTTTTAACCCTATAAATGAGGGTGGATGGTCTATAGTGATTTACATGGGAAATATTACAACAAAGCCATGAGAGAACTGAGGAAGATTTATGATTGCTCAAAAACCACAGGATAGGATTCTTCTAAAATCCATTTCAGTAACTTTGTAAATTGCACATAAGGTGTTTTTTTTCAATTGTTGAGCCCCAGATTGAATTTAAAACAATATGATTTCATTAGTACTTAAATCAAGGTATTTGTGGTGACAGCGTCCAAACTGGCCTTGTGACTACTCAATCACACCCTACAAAACATTGCATTATCTCCTGAATACATTCATGCTTTCAACTGTTGTCATATTCTCTCTCTCTCTCTCTCTCTCTTTCTCCCCCCCTCTCCACACACACACACCAAGCATGTACGCTCTCATCATTAAAGGTTCTCATTTTGTATAAAATATTACTGTGCTTTCAAGATTGAAGTATTAAAAAGACATAAAGCTGCAAATGCAGCAGGTTTCTCTGAAAGTGCAGCAGGCTGCTATCTGTCCATGTTATTCAATGGCATACTAGCACCTTGAGAAAATGTCATTGCTTCACTACTGCAAGGCACTGAACAGAATCCTGAGACCTGTTGAGACCTGTTAATGCATTCAGTGGTACATCATTCATATTCTAATAAAGAACAAGTGATAATTTTTCTGTCTTCTGAACTGGATAACTGTATTTGGTATTTTCTTATTGGACACTTAATTTGTGTTGTTTTCAACTCTTGCTTCTACAGCATTCTTCCCTCCCATCCACCCAACACCCATGCTGTGAACTCCAGTCTTCATTGAAGCTGCAAGACCCTGAGAGGAAAACACAAACCTTGATTGTTCTAAGTTCTACTTCATGTGAGAACATAGAACTTAGGCTGGGCTTTTTATCCCCCTTGTATTTAAGAGCTATTTATTGAGCATCTGTTATGTGGTAACACTGTTTCAAGGGGCAGGAATACCTCACTGTCTTCAAAGATCCAAAGGAAATGGTGGCCTTTGCCAATAATGCTATTGGGTTTGGGGGCATGGGGAAGGGGTGGTGCACCAGGCATCCGGGTGGAGAAGGCAGCCATTTGAGGTCGTAGGACTTAAAATACTTTTGATGAAACAGAATGAAAATACTATTTTTTCCCAACTACCTGAAGCAAGGAAATCAATAGGTAATACCCATATTGAGATCAGTAAAACTTTGAAGTTAATCCAAAGCCCAACATCTGAGAGTACTCTGGGAAGTGTAAAAATAGGCAATAATCCACGTCCTGACATCACATCTACATCACAGAGCCATGTATAAAATCCACAGCCATTCAGAGAGCATTAAAGAGATATTCATTATGGTTAAAATAATGTATGCTAGAATTAAACATACAGTAAAGTTCATCATAAAGTTTGTTGTAATTAGCACAATATATTATGGAGTGAGCAGAAATTCTAAAACCAGAAAATTACACAAAAATAGCATATACTATTGATATAAATATAATAAGGTAACATTGTCATCTCTTAATATAAATATAGATACTGTCTATCACTATTTTTAAACCTGTTCACCGAGTATATTAAACATCAAATAGAACTTTAATTATTTTACACAGTTGATGAGGGTGAATGGTGTCAATAAGTTTTATAAAATAAAAGTGATACTAAGTATATTATCATAAGTAGGAAAATTATCTATTGCATAGAAAATTATATGCAAGAAAAAATAAAATAATTTACATAAAAGTATTTATATACTATATAAGAATATATATAATTTCTTATTTCTTATATATATATTTCATATATATAATTTATATAAGAAATTAGTTTTTTGGGGGAGGCTGATTATTTCTAAGGTCTCATTAACTAAATTAGTATTTTAACCCAATGTTTCCATTTAAAGATTTTAGATTAAAGGGTGTATAATAAGTTGAAAATGTATAACCACATATACTGAAGCCTGATTTTAGAATTATATAACCATAATCAACCAGATATTTGATTAAATAGTCTCTGGCATTACACTCCTTATCTCAAAGGGCTCTGAAAAAAGAATTTACCAAGCCATTTTCTGTAAAAACTGCCAGACGCTAAGAAAAAAGGTTTGTTTTGAAGAAACAAAACACTCCAAGTCTCTATCACACAGGGAAAGAGCTTTTTGAAAGCAATTCTACCAATAGCTTTTGCTCTCTCTTTGCTGACTGTTGAATAGAGTTGCTGCTGGTGGCTACTGCTAAGCTTCCCTTTGGATCATTTTTCTGAAATTTGCTGTGTGAAAACTCTGTCATCCTAAAATAAGATTATGTAAGTCTCTCCTTGAATTGTGGCTGACTACCAAGAGATGAGACTCTCCCTTGTGTGATTACTTCAGGGGCACCAGAACTGACTTCCACACATTCAGAGGCCATAAAGAAAGTTCCTGAAGAAAGCAAGTCCAGTTATTTAAGTTAAAAAGCAGCTTTCCCTTCAGAATATGGAATTTTATACATGTTAATCCTTAAATGGAGTTAAACTTGAGTGATCAAGGATTCTTTATAGAAAATGCAATGGTTACATTTATACCTGCTTTCTTATTTTTTATATGCAAACAATCTACATATGTTCTCTTATTTTGACACTTACTATGGCATCTTATTTTTGTCTTCAGAAGAATTTCACTTTAGAGACTGAATTATTCTGGGTAATGTTTTTGTAGTCATTGTACTTTTGTAGTAAATGTAAGAGTCCAGCTTGTATGTTGCTGGGGTCAAATTTAAAATAAGTATGAGGAATATAATGAATACATTTTATCCTATTGATTATTGAATATAGCAGTTAAAATAAGTAATGCATGAATAAATGTTAGAATAAACAAAAGGTAAGATGCATAGCAACACAAAATATACAAGTATGTAATACACAAATATACTTCAGCTATTACAAGTCATTACTTAATCTCACCTCATTGATTTAAATTCTCATTAAGAATTCATTTCCTTTCATGTTTTATGATTTCTTTTATTTACTTTCTCTTCCTCCTTTTTTCCTCTCCTTTTCATATCTTCCTCTCCCTTCCTTTTCATTTTCTTTTTTTATGCTGGCTTAAGTAGACAAGTGAACCAAGAACTAGATCTCAGTTCTGCACAAATTGATACTTGATTTAATCTTCCTGCATCATGTCCTAAGACAGTTTTGGTATCAAAGCATTTTGACTATGAGTTTGGTAACAAATTTAAGTATGTTTGATGTTTTTTTCAGACACCTACATAGTGTGTGCATGTGTGTGTTTATTTGTATACACATATATACAGAAGAACATATTCAATGAGGAAAGAGACTATTTAACAACAGTGTATAAATATTTTAATAGTTAAATCCTCTTTAAGACAAATGACACTCTTCTTTATATTAATCTCAATAAATTTATTTTTCTGCAACTAAAAATAGTATATTCAGGAAAATATGCTTCTAATGCATACAGATCTTCTTTTTAATTATGAAGTAGAATAGTGGATGTCTTACCTTTATTAAAATTTGAAATCCAGATTTTATGTTGTGATAGATGTCTTACATTTATTTATATATCCATATAGTAACATATAGGTACTTAAGTACAGAGGCATATTAATTTATATATTTTTTATATATACATACATTTGTTTTAATCATTTCTGTTCTCCATTTCAGGGGGTGCCAAAAGTACTAAATTCAAAGTAGTAAATTATCTACAATTGAAGTGAAGAAAAAGATCCAAAATATTTCTACCTGATAATGAAAAATATAAGGACATTTAAATCAAAACATGTTATTTTCATCATTTTCATGTTTATTTTTTGTCAAACCAGTACCATTTTCAATGTCTACTCTTTTTCATATAGGAGTCTAAATTATATGGAAACAGAAAAATCAGATATCTTATGGAGATCATATGAAAGACATAGATGTAGTACGAAGATTTTAGTATTATTAGGTGAAGTAATTTATAAACAGCACATTACATAAAAAATAGTTTTATAATAAAAGTAAAAAGGTATGAATAAATTAAACATGAAACATTTTATAGACCTAATAACTTAGCTTCAGTACCTAAAAGCATGAAGTATAATAAATAAAAATTGAATCAGAAACATTTCATAAACTATTGAAGGATTTAAAATACAGGGTCTGGCACAAATAATGCCCCATTTTTATCACAAAATCTGTCATTATGAAATCATAAGCATGTAATTAAAATAATACCACACTCAAGCACACCATATGACATTTTAGGTGAAATATTCAAATTAAAACTATAAATGATTACACTCTTATTATTACCCTACTAACCATACTCAATCAGGCGTTACTTCTGCTGAACCCTGCATATAGCTAAAATAGAGACAAATAAATAAAATAGAAAATTTAATTTAATAGATTAACTTTAAAACAGTTTTCTTTAAAAGGTTAATAAAATAGATTAGTTTGGCCAATATCAACAAGAAACAAAAAGATACAATAACATTAGATACGGCTCAGCCTTACAATGAATAAGACAATTCTAAAATAATTCTATTTATTGATTCTTTGCAACAATTTTTAAAATTAATAAATTTTTATTTTATTTCCTTTATGTATTTTTTAAAAATAATATGATTTTTATTGTATTTTTTGCTATTACTATGCATCCTCTTTATACTCCCTTCCCCCATAATCACCACATTGTTGTCCATGGCCATGAGCCCTTTTTCCATTTTGCTTGATCCCTTGACAACATACCCCACCCATAGCTATCAAACCTGCTCTTTTTCTGTGAGTCTTTCTCTGTTTTGCTTGATGGTTCAATTTTTTCATTAGATCCCACATATGAATGAAATTGTATGGTATTTGTCTTTCTCTGACTGGCTTATCACACTTAGCATAATGTTTTCCAGGTCCATCCATGCTGTCTCAAAGGGTAAAATATTTTTCTTTTTCATGGCTGAGTAGTATTCCATTGTGTAAAAGTCCCACAGTGCTCATCTACTGATAGACACTTGGGTTGCTTCCATATCTTGGTTACTGTAAATAACAGCAAAAAACATAGGGCTGCTTACGCTATTTCAAAATAGTGTTTTGGGTTACTTTGGATATATTCCTACAAGTTGGATAGCTGGGTCAAAAAAGGCTAGCATCATCCTAATTCCTAAACCAGATAAAGACTACAAAAAAAGGAAATTATGGGCCAACATCCCTGATGAACATAGATGTTAAAATCCTCAACAAAATATTAATAAATCGAATACAACAATGCATTTAAAAAATCATACACCATGATCAGGTGGGATTTATTCTGGGAATGCAAGGTTGGTACGTTTGAAAATCAATAAATGTGATAATCTCATAAACAAAATGAAGGATAAAAAACAAATGATCACATCAATAAGTACAGGAAGGCATTTGATAAAATCCAGCACCCATTTATGACAAAAAACTCTCAGCAAAGTGGAAATAGAAGGAACATATTTAAACATAATAAAGGCCATATATGACAAACCTACTGCCAGTATCCTATTCAATGGGCAAAACTACAGTGTTCCCCTTAATATAGGAACATGACAGGGTTGTCTGCTTTCACCTTAGTCAATGTAGTACTGGAAGTCCTACTTATAGCAATCAGATAAGAAGAGTAAATAAAAGGTATCTAAGTTGGAAAGAAAGAAGTGAAACTGTCTCATTTGCAGATGATGTGATACTGTACATAAAGAATCCTAAATATTCCACAAAGAAACTACTAGAATTGATAAATGAATTCAGTAAAGTATTAGGATACACAATTAAATCTAGAAATCAGTTGAATTTTTATATGCCAATAATGAACTATTAAGAAATTAAGAAAACAACCCCATTCACAATTGCTTAAAAAAGAATAAAATACCCAGGCATAAATCTAACCAAGAATGTAAAAGACCTATACTCAGAAAATTGTAAGACACTGAAGAACGAAACTGAAAAAAACACAAGTAAGTGGAATCCACTGTTCATGGATAAGAATAATGAACATAAATATTAAAATGTTTTTGCTCCCCAAAGCAATCTGTAGATTCAACACAATACCTATCAAGATTCCAATGATGTATTTCACAGAATTAGAACAAATATTTCAAAAATTTATATGCAACCACAAAAGTTCCCACATAGCAACAGCAATACAAAGTTGGAGGAACCATGTTACCTAATATGAAACTATACTATAAAGCCATTTATGGCATTAAAACAGAAACAGATCAAAGCAACATAATAGAGAGCCTCAGAATAAACCCACACCTTTAGTTGATTAATATTCAACAGAGCAAGCAAGCACATACGGTAAAGATAGTGTATTCAATAAATGGTGTTAGGAAAATTGAACATATATGTGCAGAAAAAAAAATGAAACTAGACCATTTCTTTACACCACACACAAGAATAAATTCAAAATGGATTAAGACTTAAATGTTAGATCCAAAATCATAAAATTTCTAGAATAAAGCATAGGCAGTAATATCTCAGACATTGCTTGTAGCAATATTCTTTCTGATATATCTCTTCAGGCAAGGAAAACAAAAGAAAAACTAAACAAATGGGACTACATCAAACTAAAATGTTTTTGCGTAGCAAAGGAAACCATCAAAAAAATAAAAATACAATTCAGTGAATGAAAGAACATATCTGCCAATGATGCATCTGATAATGGATAAATATCCAAAATCTCTAAAGAACTTATAAAACTCAACACCAAAAAAAGAAAAAAATCTAATTTAAAAATGGGCAAAGGGCATGAAGAGACACTTATGCAAAGACGATATACAGATGGTCAATAGACATGTGAAAAGTTGCTCAACATCACTAAACATCACAGAAATGCATATTAAACCCACAATAAGATGTCACCTCACATCTGTCAGAATGGCTATCATCAATAAATCAAGAAACAACAAGTGCTGGTGAGGTTTGTGGCGAAAGTGGAGCCCTTTTGCACTGTTGGTGAGTATACATATTGGTATTGCCTCATGGAAAACAGTATGGTGATCCTGTAAAAATATATTATTTGTTAAAGTTAAACTCAACTAGAAATAAAAGGTAAGAATGGCCACTATCCACAAGAAAAATATAGAAGTATTCCCTATAACATAACAAAGTGCTAAAATGATAGCAATAGAGAAAATCAATTAGCACACTCATAACTTGGTAAAAGGAAATTACTGAAATTCTATAGAAATTAATTATTGGAAGCAATATCTTTTAAGTCAACTCTAAGTCATAGATTCTTATACTGCACCATTATTCAACATTGCACTATGAGATCTAGTTAAATAATAAGAGATGAAAAAGAAATTAATTTATATATAATTATAAATGGGGAGGGATTGAAAAAACAAAAATGTAATCATTTGCATAAGATATAATTGCCTATATAAAATCTTGAAGAGTTAAAAAGAAGCAATATAAATACAAAATGTAAATCAACATAACCTTCAACATGCAATAGAACTCATTGACAACATAAATGTTTATTAATAATTGTAATAATACTAAGTATAATTTTAAATACTAATGAACATTATTAAAACTCACTAGATGTTACATAAAATACACCAAATATAAAATATATAAGAAATATACAATTAGAATGGTAATATTCCATATTATAAAGTTATATTGGTTTTTAAACCAACTTATAAATACAATGTAAACCCATTTGTCATGAAATTATAGAATAGGTTCTAAAACATATATAAGAAATAATATAATATAGGAATATCAAGACTTTCAAAAATATTAAATGTACTCTATCAGATGACAAGATGTAAATTTATAATACTTTTAGAAGAGTGGTGTTGGTGGAGAGAAACATAACAGTAGAATCGAACCACTTTCTTTTTTTCTGACAAGGAAGATGTGAAAGAAGTGTTAAACCCTTTCAGAATGCGTGATATTGCCAACAACTTTTTTATATCTTTTGAAGTATGCATATTAATCTCTACCCATTTTCTTTCATCAGGCTCCACAGACTATATTTCACGTGCAAGCCCCCAAATACGCCACTATCTGTTGTCTGTCACACAACTATATGAAGGCTGCTACTGAAAAGGCATTACTGACGAAAATCAGAAACCTAAGTGACAGATGAAACAGTTTTTGGTGTGAAACTGCCGAAACTAAATTCATGAAGCAGCTGAATCCAAAACATCTTTGATATTACAGTGAGTTCATTAAAAATTCTACTTCATGTGAAAAAAAGACTATATTAAATGACTCATTTAAAATTCTAAAGTATCTTTCTTAAAGTAAGGGCATTTTAAATTATATTCTCATAGGAATGATGTGCAAATGCAGAGTTGGTCAAAGGTTTACACATGCTATTTCACAGTGATTAAAACCACACACATACACCAAGGAGGAACCTAAGCAAGAAGCAAATACTTGGAAAATCAAAATCCAAAGTAAAATATTTAAATTTTACAATTAGAATTTCAACCACAGAGTTGAAATATAGATCTCACATACTAGCCTGCCCCCTCAGCAACACACACACACTTGCACACACTTGGCACACAGAAGTTTGTACAATAAAAGTGTAACTTAATCTATTCATTTGGAAATTTAAGGTTAAAATAGAGTTAAAGAAGAATGTTTATTACAAGATATCTCACTATCTCAAAAACTTTAATATACTAATACAATTTAAACATTGCTTTTAAAAAGAATATAGGGTTGAGATTTTTTCAACTCTATTTACCCATTTTCCCCAATACTAGACTTTGGAAAACCTGACGCATTGTTGAAGGGCACACATGTAAATGTGGCAAAGCTGGAAATAAAATTCTAGTTCCACAACTGATAAATGGCTCTATTTCTTCAGTTGTAAAGTGGGTTTAGTCAAAACCACTTCATAGGGCTATAATGAAGATTAAAGGTAATGGTTTTAAAGCCTTTGTTCAGTATTTGGCTTGGAGTAAATATATAATAAATAATACTTATAATTTTTATTGAAGATTATTAGGGGCATTTTAGAATTAGGAATGCCTTATGTATTACTCTTATTGCATATATACACAAAATAGAGCTAAAACTATGTAAGCATTTGTATAAAATTTGAAGGGCTTTAACATGCATTAAATTATTTTATTCAGAAAACAACTTTTTGAATTGCTTGTATTATTACATAGCCTGCATATAGTATAAGGGCAGAAACTTAGAGAAGTTATAATTTACCTAAGATCGAGCATCTATTTGGAACAGCCATTCACTTGTAGTTTACTGACAACAAAGCCCATGTTATTTCAACTATATGACTTTCAGCCTAGAAATCATATAAGCAATTTTATATAGAAAAATATCAAAACACTGGAATGTATGATATTTTATTGCACGCATTTCCTGATGCCCTCCATATTTTTATATTCAATAGTTTTAAAATTTTATAATTCTTGTATAATGGGTGGTCCCCTCCTTTCTTCTTGAATGAATGTGACATTATTTTACATGACCTAATATAAAACTTAAGGTTTATAATAAATATATTTGGTTATATATTAGCATATTTAATCAGTAGTGTAAATGATGTATATGACTAGCTCTTAAACCAAAGAAAGTTTTCAGTTTTGTGGAGTGTAGGAAATTACAAATCAAAGTGACAAATGTTAAATTGTCCATCAATGTAATTCACAAAGTTTTCATATTTGTATAATATAAATATTTAAAAATAAATAGAACTTACACATTTTTAAAAATATCATTTATAGCAAATACTGATAGTATTTTACAAAACTGAAAGATATTGTTTTTCCAAACATTTTTTCTAGTTTCATGAGTTCTCACATTCAGAAATAAAAATAGATATGGATATATCTATATATCCATATATAGATAATAAATAAATTAACTAAGTACTTGAGAGCACAAAAAAATGATTTTGTTTATAAAATTTAGATGGGGGGGGGGGGGGGGGGGGGAAGGGAAAAGGGGGGGGAGGCATTAAAAAAAAAAAAAAAAAAAATTTAGATGGCATTTCATGACATAAGCTTAGATTACCAAGAATCATGTAGTACATTTTCCTATTGTAGTCTCCTATATATTCAACAAATCCTATCACTGCATGCCTCTTTCTATGAAGTGTTAATCCATATTAGAAAATATCACGTGTCTCCAAAACTCATAACTTACATGCATTAACATTTTGGCACAACCAGCTTTTGATGTAGATATTTAGTCTCATTCTTCAACTATATTGTAAAAGAAATAATTATTTCAAGATAAAATTATAAAGAGAATAGCTTATTTTTATACATCCTTTTTCTGTGCCTATTTTTGCCTCAGGATATATATAGCAACATGGATTTAGTATTTTTATAGTATGTTTAAAGCAGTTCTTCTGTTGTGAACCCTCCTCAACACCTGCAAAACCTGCAAAATCCAGTCATTGTCTCATTCTTTTATTTTAACTGTGCTAATAAAAAACTGGAAGTTTCTAAGTTACTCCATACTTGATAGATGGTAGAAACTATAAAAATTTATGAATACAAGAGGAAGTAATAGAGGTACAAAAATATATGACAAACTAAAATTTGGGTGATTGCATAAATTACATAAGCAATCATGTAGTTTAGTTTATCTGGAAATAAGGATAAATGGGAAATTGCAAAATTTGCCACAAATTCATCTCATTCACATATGTATTCGTATCTCCTTTGCATTGTGATTTTGTCACTTCTTCCATTTTTAGGGGAATGCTTTTCACCATCTCTTAAACTAAGCTTGACTGTGTGTTATGGTTTGACCAACAAGATGATAGCGAAGTTGGTACAAGCAAAGGCTTGAAGCAGAGACATGAAGAGCATCCATTTGGATTTGTCTTCTCTTGCTAATGTTTGGACCTTAGGACTTCAACGTGCAAAAGCCTGAGCCAGACCTACTGGAGAATGGGAGGCCATGCATAGTAGAACCAAATCATCTCACTGGGCCAACTTGCCCCCAAACTAATAAGCTTTTTACTACCAGACAAGAAACTGAGGCTGTCTTAGACTGTCTAGCTCACTCTGGTGGGAATGTAAATTGGTGCAGCCGCTATGGAAAACAGTATGAAGATTCCTCAAAAAATTAAGAACAGAGTTACCATATGGCCCAGCAATCTATCTTTTGGATATCTAGCCCCCCTAAAAATGCTAACAAATTTAATGCATTAAATTTGAAAGCATTAATTAGTAAAGATATATGTATCCCTAGGTTAATTGCAGCATTATTCACTGTGGCCAAGCTACGGAACAACTAGAGTGTCCTTTAATAAATGGTTAGATAGAGATGTGTCCCATATATACATTGGAATAGTACTCAGCCATTAGAAAAGATGAAATACTGCCATTTGTGACAAACATGAATTAATCTTGAGAATATCATGGTAAGCAAAATAAGTCAGATGGAAAAAGAACCATGATTTCACTCATATGTGGGATATAAAACTGAAAGCAATAAACAAACAAGAAAAACAAAAACTCATCAACACAGACAACAGTATGGTGGTTGCTAGAGGGAAAGGGGGATGTGGGAGAGGTAGAAAAGGATAAAGGAGGTCAAATATATGGTGACAGGATGATGTATTATAGAATTGTACACTTGAAACCTAGATAATTTTATTAATCAAGGTCACCCTAATTAATTTATTTAAAAAAAAATAAAAGCCCTGATTGATATGGCTCAGTTGGTCAGGCATCGTCCCATGGAGTGAAAGGGTTGTAGGTTCAATTCCCAGCCAGGGAGAGTGCCTGGATTGCTGGCCGGTCCCCGGTCAGGGGCACGTGTGAGAGGCAACCAGTTGATGTTTCTCTCATGCACCAGTTTCTCTCTCTTTCTCTCTCCCTTTCCCTCTTTCTAAGAATAAATAAATAAAGTCTTTAAAACAAATAAATGGAAATACATAAAATATTTTCAATGTCTCATAATCATAGATTTTCAGACTAACAATTACATAAGAGGTAACTTAGTCTTCTTCTTTTTTTTATAATTTAGGAAAACAAGTCTTGGAGATGTTAATTAACTGATCCAAAACACACATTTAGTGAAAAAGTTCACATATCCTAATTTTTAATTTGAAACTCTTAGATAATCTCATACCTTAAATCAGCATTTAGTATTTATAATATTATTTCTTTGTTACTAAGAAGCATGAAATATAGAAAATGCTCATTAAGTCTCAAATTTTTCATTTTTAGTCTACTTTCCCATTCATTGTACCAGTTATGATTTTCAAAATTATCAATATTAACCCTGAAGAAACACATTTTTCTATAGGAATTTCATCATAAAACTCATTTCATCGGGAAATATCTCCAGCCTTATACAAGTAAATATGCTTTATGTTGACTAATAATATAATAGTCCCAAATAATAATAATAGATGTTTTTATATTGGTTCTTAAATTTAAATATTACATGTATGTGTGTATTTATTAAGAAAGACAGAACATGAAAAGGGTGGGAATAAAATAAATGAATGAGACTAAGAGATAATAGGAAATAAACCCATTCAAATACATTTTCAGTACACTGGTGGTGATATATTTGATTTTTCATTGTTTTTAAAAGACGGGGCTCATATATTAAGCAACTCATGTTATGGCTTCAGTTAAATTCTATGCAAGTTTTTAAAAAATGTGCATATATTTGCGTCCCACATTTCTTTTGTAGTCCAGTTAGTTCCAGGTTGATGTCCTAATCTGTGGTATACATGTGTAAGCATTTTGATTTAATTCAGGGTGCACAGGGATGTCAGAATAAGAAACTCGACTCTTAAAACTCTGCAAGTCCACTAGTGTCTATTCGTTAAAATATGACCATGTTGTATTTTCTGTTGTCAATCCAGCTTTACCATGTTTTAAGACTTACTGTGTTTCCTCAAAATCCTCTTTATTTTTCTGGTTTCTTTGCTCAAAAGAAGAGTTTGAGTAAGATTTGGAAAGCAGATGAAAATCAGGAACCATTGTTCTCTGGAGGGGGTTGCAGTTGGACTCGTATATGGACAGATTCACAGCAATTGCCTGGAAAACTTGTGAGAACTACCTCTGATCTGCTTCCGGGTCAAATCCTCTGACTTTGAGCTGCTGTCTCTCTGAACTCCATGCCCCTTTTACTCAATTCTGTGTTAAGCTTTGTTTTAATTCAGAATATATACAGCAGCTTCTGTGTTCCTGGGCCTGTATAAATCATAGTGTGTGGATAGGGTTGGTATCATAACCAAAAACAAAACAAACAAAAAAACAACAAAAAAAACTAAGATATGTACATCGAATTTTGCCACAAAAACAGTTATCAGGGACTGCAAAAATTATAACCTATATATTTTTTAAGAAGACTTAAATTTTTTTCAATTACAGTTTACTTTCATTATTATTTTATATTGGTTTCAGGTATATAGCATAGTGCTTAGGTAATCATATCCTTTAAAAAAGTGTTTACACTGATAATCCTAGCAACCACCTTGTACCATACCTAAACATTGCAATATCATTGACTATATTCCCTGTACTGTATTTTATATCCCTATGACTATTTTGTAACTACCAATTTGTACTCCTTAATCCCTTCAACTCTTTCATCCAGTCCCCCAACCTTCTCCCCTCTGGCAACTACCAGTCTGCTCTGTGTGTCTAAGACTCTGTTTTAATTTTGTAAAACCTATATTCTTTAGTGGTAAAACATCTGGTAAAACCACCCACTAGATAACATACCTAATGAACTTGCTGCATTGGGCAAGAACATTTCAATGCAGACATTGGAAAGCATGAGCTGGCTGCCATGATAGGTACAACAAAAGGCAGATGAGCATAGAAAAGAACAGGCCAGTTTAAAGGAAACTAAGAGAAAATATAGAAAGTCCATAAATTTTAGTGTTTTTAAATAAAATTATAGCACATGAAATCAAAGGTGGGTGTGTCGGAGGAAAATGACTGACTGTGACTAAGATGGCCGACCATGGCTTCACGGGGCAAGGGGTATACTTCTCCGTGCCTTCACCCTAGGTTTGCCTATAGGATGCTCTCCCAATGAAGTGTTAGCAGGTGTCACAGGGGCAGAGGCTGATAGTGCTTATGCCGTGTGCCTGCCTTCCTGTGCAGCTGCCTTTGCCATGAGAAAAATACAGTGAGGATAGACACTGCCCCTCTCTTTTGATTTAAGAAAAAAGTATATAAAGAGAGCCACCCTAGCTATCCCATAGTCCTACAGCCTGAAGCAGAACTTGTCCCAGCCAAGTGCAAACATGTGCACAGGAAATAAATGTTTATTGTTTCACAGCACCAAGATTTCTGTGTCTACGTTTACAACATAAAGCAACAGAGGCTAATTGGTGGAATGGAGCTGGCAGGGGAGTATTCTTACAGGAATAAAGTCTTCTAAGGAAAAGAAGGAGACAGATCAAGGTATACACACTTGGTTCTGAGATAATAGATTCTCCTTGAAATGATTTGTGATGGATTGGACTACTGTTTCAATTATTACTCCCTATAATACATCCACACTTTTCAGTCATGGAAATTTGCAGTGTTTCCCATCTGGATGGAATATACATCCCCATCCCATTAAGTTGGGTTCTCTCAGTTTTTATGATGCAGGGAGATATCTTAAAAATGCTTTCCTGGTTTGGTTTTCCCTCCTATTCCTTTATGTTCATCAATTAGAAGCATGTTCCTCAGTAATCATGAGTCCCAGAATCATGAAGACACATGAATCAGACCTGAACGAAACCAAATGCCTGGAGCAGAGTCATTTCACCTGGCCTGTGGTACATGAGCAAGGAAAAGAAACGTTTTTTGTAGTTGTTGTTGACACTATTACAGATGTCTTCCATCCCTCTCTTTGCCCCCCGCGACCCAGCTCCCACATCCACTAGGGCCTTCACCACATTGCCTCTCTGTCCATGGGCTACATATACATGCATACGTGTTCTTTGTCCAATCTCTTCCAGTCTCCCCCAAAACCCCTTCCCTCTGAGATCTGTCAGTCCGTTCCATGTATCCATGCATCTGGTTTCATTTTGTTCATCAGTTTATTCTGTTCATTTAGATTTCATATATGAGTGAGATCATATGGTATTTGTCTTTCTCTAACTAGCTTATTTCGCTTAGCATAATATTCTCCAGGCCCATCCATTATGTTGCAAAGGTTAAGAGCTCCTTCTTTTTCACAGCTGTGTAGTATTCTGTTGTGTATATGTACTACCACTTTTTTATCTAATAATCTACTGACAGGCACTTGGCCTGTTTCCAGATCTTGACTATTATAAATAAGGCAGCTATGAACACTTTTAAAGTTGTAAGTCTCTGAGACTATGAGTAGTTTGTTATTAAGAATAAAAATGACTAATAAATGAGAGGAGTGATGTTGAGAACAACATGTTATCTTTGAAACCAGGGGTTGACTATATTAACTGTGATCATCTGATAAATATAAAATAACAAAGAAGGAAGCCCTGCATTGACGCCCAGCAAAATGAGGTAAAAAATTACATATTGAAGGTTGTTTCCTTATTTCGTCATAGCCATTGATCAAAA
Organism: Pteronotus mesoamericanus; assembly: GCF_021234165.1. Lineage (NCBI taxonomy): Eukaryota > Metazoa > Chordata > Mammalia > Chiroptera > Mormoopidae > Pteronotus > Pteronotus mesoamericanus. Next base: position 63,095,984 of record NW_026555329.1, on the reverse strand, counting down.
ATAGATCAGCAGAATATTTTTTACACCGTAATAGCAACTCAGGGTTAATTTTAGGAATTGCATGAAACAACAGCATAGCTCCAGATCAAGGAGCTTAGTTCAGGCAGGCAGGTTATGCAGCATCATTACCAGGGACCTGCGTGGCCATCACAGGGAGAGACAAGGAGCAGGTTACGCAGCATCATTACCAGAGATCTATGTGACCAACAGAGGGAAAGTCAGGCGGGCAGGCTATGCAGGTCTTTACCAGGGCCCTGCGTGGCCATCTCAGGCAGAAGCAGGGAAGGAAGCTGAAGGGCATGCAAGAGGACATCATTTGTAAGCACGAGTGAGATGATCTCCTTGTACCTGAAAGCTTTGGAGGGAAAGCTAATAATTTAATGTTACTGCAATTAGATAATCAAGACTAATTTATACACTCTCAACTTGGAAAATAATAGATGGATTTGGACGTGTTTTATTAAAAAATAAACATAATTTATGTTAACAAATTTATCATTATTTTATGACTTAAAAGAGGCAGTTTGTATTTCTGATTTAATCCACTGAAAACAAAAACCTAATTTTAAGTGTCAGTCAAATCACAGACATAGAAAATCTGTTTTGGAAGATTTTCCAAATGATTTACCTCTTTTTTCAAAACCAAACATGTTTCCATTTTTCATAAATACATCACTAAATTATAGATAAGTGTTAATAGGTTTATAAACATAGACTGAAGAAGACATTATAATTATTTTTCCCAAACTTGTGTTTAATAGCATGAGCCAGGCTTATTTTTACTTGTTACCAGTAGCATTAAATGAGAAAGTTAGGATATTCTAACTAGTCTTAGTATCAGTGACCTCATTAGTAGATTCAAGTATTGCTTTCCTAAAGAACCATTGAGAAGTGAGTTTAGTTTTTTAACAGATTTTAAAACTATAACTCAAATATTATAAAATGAATTCAAGGGTCCAATTCAACATTTTTAAGGAAATTTGTAAGTGCAACCTTTGTTATCATTTAGTTGTAGACCACTCCATCATTCAAAAAGTTCCTTTATATTAATTTTCTTTTTTTAGTATATTTTATTGATTATACTATTACAGTTGTCCCATTTTTCTCCTTTATACCCCTCTGCCCTGCAGCACCTCCCAACAGCATCCCCCCTCCTTAGTGCATGTCCATGGGTCGAACATATTAGTTCTTTGGCTTCTCCATTTCCTATCCTATTCTTAACCTCCCGCTGTCTATTTTGTACCTACTATTTATGCTTCTTATTCCCTGTACCTTTTCATCCATTCCCTCCTCTCCTCCTCCCCACTGATTACCCCTCCATGTGATCCCCATTTCTGTGATTCTGTTCCTGTTCTATTTGTTTGCATAGTTTGTTTTTGTTTTTATTTTTTTAGGTTCAGTTGTTGATAGCTGTGAATTTGTTGTCATTTTACTGAGTGGTATTCCATTGTGTAAGTGTATAACAGCTTTTTTATCCACTCATCTACTGATGGGCCTTTGGGCTGCTCCCAAATCTTTGCTATTGTAAATAACAAGAAAATGAACACAGGGGTGCTATATTCTTTCAAATTAGTGGTTTTGGATTTCTTCAGATATATTCCTAGAAGTGGAATTGCTGAGGCATAGGGCCATCCCATTTTTAGTATTTTGAGGAAATACCACACTGCTTTCCAAAGTGGTAGCACCAATCTGAAGCCCTCCCAAAAGTGCACAAGGGTTTCCTTTTCTCCACATCCTCTCCAGCACTTGTCTGTTGTTGCTTTATTGACGACAGCCATTCTGTCAGGTGTGAGGTGATACCTCACTCTGGTTTCAATTTGCATTCCTCTGATGGTTAGTGACATTGAGCATCTTTTCATGTGTCTGTTGGCCATCTGTATGTCCTCATTGGAGACGTGTCTATTCAGGTCCTTTGCCCATTTTTTAAATTGGATTGTTTGTTTTCTTGATGTTGAGTTACATAAGTTCTTTATAAATTTTGGATATTAACCCTTATCAGATGTATCATTGACAAATATGTTTTTCCATTCAATGGGTTATCTTTTAATTTTGTTGATGATTTCCTTTGCTGTGTGAAAGCTTTTCAGTTTGATGTAGTCTCATTAATTTATTTTCCTTTTATTTGCCTTGACCAAGGAGATAAATCAAAAGATATATTGCTATGAGAAATGTCTGAGATTTTACTCTTTTTTCTTCTAGGATTTTTATGGTTTTGTGACTTATATTTAAGTTTTTAATCCATTTTGATTTTATTCTTGTGTATCCTTTAAGGAGGTGGTCTAATTTCATTTGTTTTGCATGTATCTGTCCAATATTCCCAAGAGCTTTATTGAATAGTGTGTGTTTACACCATTCTATGTTCTTGCCTCTTTTGTCAAATATCAATTGACCATAAAAGAAAGTCTGAGTTTATTTCAGGGCTTTCTCTTCTGTTCCATTGATCTACATGCTTGTTTTTATGCCAGTACCATGCTGTTTTGATTATTATAGCCTTGTAATAAAGTTTGATATAAGGTAGCATGATTCCTCCAACTTTGTTCTTCTTTCTCAAGACTTCTGAGAGGCACCAGACCCTGCTGGGAATAATTTTGCCTCGTGGGTCGGGGAAGTCCCTGCACAGTGACTCATATACAGTGACAGGGGTCTATCTTTATAGTCAGACACCCTGAGTATTAACTCCAACAATGAGTCTGCAAACAGCATTCAAGATTCATCTACAAGAGGGGGCACACATAACTGCCTCCCTGTAAAGGAACCACACGGCCCCTGAACATATCAGTAGTGACATTTCTTTCAGGATATTTGTTTGACATTACAAAGGACAGCAATCTCACAATAATTGAAATGGAATTTCCTCTCATATCAGGGGTTTGGATACATAAAACAGATTAAATACAAATTTAAAGAAATAAGAGGTGTCATTTTTATATCCCAGGTTGGAAGGGCAAGTTTGTACCCACTGCAAATTGAAATTCCTAACTATAAAAATAATTTTTGTCGAAATAAGTCTAGTGTTTATTTTAATGTTGTATTTCATTATAATAAATCTGGTTTACAAATTCAAAGGTACAACATTTACATATTAGGTAGTTTGTCAAGAGGTTTGAGATTCTTTAGATACACATGAAAGTGTAGGTTCAGGCTGTAATGATAGGAAAAAGTCATAAGATCAATTGTCCCTTTTTGGTTTGTAGACCATGGAGAAAATTCTGATTCATAAGGCTAAAAAATTACATTTTTTTCATTGTTTTTTACGAATTTATTTAATTACTTTTAGAGACTGGTGAAGGGAGGGAGAAAGAAGGGAGAGAAACATCAATGTGCAAGAGATACATTAATCTGTTGCCTCTCGTATGCTCCCTACTGGGGACCCAGTCCACAACCCAGGCATGTGTCCTGACTGGAAACTGAACCAATGACCTTTGGGTTCACAGGCTGGTGCACATTCCACTGAGGCACACCACCCAGAGAGAAACTAGGTACGTTTTTAGTGGCTTATGTTTTTATTCTCAAATTGGACAGATAAAGCAGCTTGGAAGAATAATAAGAAGACATATTTTATTCAAGTTAGAGCATGAAAACTATCGAAGAGCTGCTCAGTTTCCATGATAAAAATAAAGGTTCAAGCACAAAGCCTCAAATTTATAACTTCTAAAGCCTTCTAAAATACAGAATTATCTTAACAGGACATGCTATGCATTTCCTTGTCACTGCACAATTGACTGCTAGGCTGTGACCAGAGCATGCACCCAGCAGATGTGCTGGGATTGTGCTTGGCGTCTAATTGAGCATGGCATTCAGGTCTGTAGATGGATATTACTTCTACATTTTTACATGAGCAGACATTTGCTGTACTGAATTTTAATAAGCTCTAATGCAGAGTTACAATCGTCCCTAATCAATGGTATGTCGACAGAGTTTAAATATATATGCAGAAGTGGAGACAGTGCCGTGTTTACACATTTTTCCCCAAAATGAGGGAACCCAGCAGTACATGGAGAAGGAGGTGGCCCACAATGTGAAAAAATTAATACATAGCCAATAATTTAAATATAAATATTTGAATTTATATTCCAATATATACTTACATAAAAATTATTTGTTATTATATGCAGAAACCATGATGGATTTCTACCAAAATTTGGTAGAAATTTATTGTAGTATTTGCTACAATAGCAGTTGAAAATAAGTTACTTATTCATCCTACCTTCTTAAGGTACTACAGATAAAGAACTAGCCCCAGTGAGAGGGCCACAAAGCATTTCAATTAGAAACATAAAAGTTCTTTCTCAGAGTATAAGGGAACATTTTCCTTACCTTCCTTGCTATTGCCCCTATAGATTTTTATTTATGTCCTTTACTCTTTAAAGACACACATATCTGTGTTGTTTAGCTGTACTGTTTGATATGTACCCACTACCCACAAGTGACTATTAAAATTTAAATTATAATTAAATAAAAATTTAAAATCAGTTTCTTAGTCTTACTAGCCACATTTGAAATGTTCAATAGGACAAACATAAAATATGTCCATCATTATGTCGGATTTCAGTTCCTTAAATTTTACTGAGTATATATGAAGAATAAAGAAATAATGTATTTTTAATTAAGAATAAAATATGTATTTTATCAACTATTAGTATACTTAATTCAGGTATTCTTTTTTTAATTTTACTAAATTCATTGAGATGGCACTGGTTAATCAGATTATGTAAGTTTCAAGTGTACACTTCTATGATACAAGATCTGTACATTGCATTGTGTGCCCACCACCTAAAGTCAAGTCTCCACTGTCACCATACATTCAACTGCCTTACCCTCTTTCATCTGCCTACCACCTCCCTTTCCCTCTGGTGACCTCATACCGTTGTTTGTGCCTATGAGTTTTGTCTGCCTGTTTGTAAATTTGTTGCTTTCCATTTTATATACCACACATATTTTTAAAATTATAAACAATAAAGTTGGTTATAAAGATAAAATAAATCTTCTTAGTGGCTCTTTTTATCTTTTATTGTCACCCTGGAAATATATATTGTAGAATTTTCATACATAATTATCATTAATCTTTAACCAACATTTATTAAGTTATTATTCCAGACTTCATGTTAAGCTTTGGGATATAACAATTAAAATGACAGATAAGATCATGACCCTCATGTGGGTTATAATCTAGCAGGATAAAATAGATACTAAATTGAGTTTTCCTCATTCTTCCTAAGGCTTCCTTCCTAGTTCTTCTTCTTATTTTTCCTTGTTCATAATACCAAGGACATTTTGGTGGTCACTCCCAAATAGAAGGCCTTCAGCACAGCCACAGGTGCATTCCCCAGGTTTAGGTGGGGATGTAACCTGATCAGTGGCCTCTACCAACACACGGAGTTCTTTTCCTCTTCTTTGAGATAATATAGAGGAGAATGGATCTCTGATTCTCTTCATATTCCATTTTATGTATTCAGAAATTCCAAAAAAATAGATTGTGTTCCTCATCTTATCAGAAACAGAAAACTACATTGTCTAAGAAGCTACTACATAGGCCTTGGTGGTTGTTAAAAAGGCCCCACATGCAGCTAGAGGACTTTTGTCATTCACCAGTGGATTAAAAAGAAGAATGACATGTCTCCACTTGGTATCTGCTCTCGGGTATTTCCAGAAATTACATTTCATCTTATGCAATGATGCTGGCAGCAAATCATGTGGTATTTGGCCTGGAAATTCCTGACTCAGATCTTGGCCTAAGATCCAATTTAGAACTTCCACAGCTCCTCTGGGTTTAGATATTCCATTCAGCAAAAAAGAAAGAAGTTGATGATTATGGGGTTGCAATTTTCCTAGCCTGTTTTACTGATGAAACACAAGATCCAATATCCTATAAAGTGTAAAGATTTCTGTAATTTGTTTTATACATTTCCACTTAAAGCATGCATAAGAAATCATTCTTTGAAGAAAAAAATGGTGATTATTTCAGTAGTAGTTTTATTACATTCATATTTCTTTTTGTTTGTTTTTAGTTTATATTTTATTTTCTGCCTTGTTTTCTTTTGGATAGAATCAGCTTTTGAGTCAGCAGTGTGGAGGCAACTTAAGTAGTGCATGATTGCTGAGATTACTTTTATGTTTCCCTCCAGGGCAGCCACCTGCTTTGTCATTGAAAAAAAGGAAGTTGTGGGGCAGTCTGACAAATACCTGGTTACTCAGCATAATTGTCTGTGAGACACACTGGTAGCTCTGCTTTAACATATAGTAAAAATGAAGATTAAAATTTCTTTGACATATTCCTGTAGATCAAACTAAAAAGCAAAGAAAGACTTTCATTTCATAAATAAAACATTAGAGTTAGGGCAGGACAATGGCCATCTTTAATGATTATTATACATAAGTGAGGTAGAAAAACACGGCAACAAGATAAAAACATATGTCAAAGCAATATCTGAGTCTCACTATTGAGACTTAAATTTGAGTCTCACTATTATGACTTATTTGTCATAAGTTTCTTTGTAGTTCACCCTTTGAACAAGAATAGTCTCAGTTAAATCTGTCCAACACTCTAGTATAGTTAGCACATTCTGCAAAATTTAACCTGAAAGAAATGCTTTCTTTCTGTATTGGTAGCTCAAATTGCTGGTTTCTTTGTTATCTGGTAATGGTATTGGAAATTGTTCCATTTTTCTATTTCTGGGAAACACATTCCCTCCAAACTATGAGACTCAAAACAACTATTTTATTTGCTGATGATACATGTATTAGGAATTCAGGAAGATCTTGACTAAATGGTTCATTTTTGATCTGTGGTGGTAGCAACTGGGCATCTGATGCTGAGTAACACTATTCCAAAATGAATTCTTCATTCAAATGTCTGGTGCTCCAACTCCCCTTGGTCTCTTTTTTCTCTGTACATGGCATTTTCAAGTTCTCTTCATGTGGCTTGTGCTTCTCACCCTATGGTGGTCTCAGGGTAGTTGGACTTATTACATATTGGTTTGTTTTCTCTAGAGTGAGTGTTCCAATAAGTCTAGATATAAGGTGCAAAGCTTCCAATAACCCAGCCTCAGCACTCTCAAGATATCACTCCACTCATTTTATTGGTCAATCAAGTTATGTCCCAGATTCAAGGTAAGGAAGAACAGACTCTAGTGGATGGGGAATGGTATACACATACATGAAAGGAAGGAATTGATGAGAAAGGAGTTAAGCACAAGCTACCACAGATGTTTCAAGATGTATCAGAGTTAGAATATCTCTTATATGTTATTTCCTCTGTAGTTTATGAGCCTCCAGTTATGGTTGGCTTCACCAGTTGACTACATATTTTAAGATACTTTTATTTTAAAGAAGTTGTGCATCCTGTTGTTACAAGCTGTTTATAATCATGAATTAACTACTATGTTGTGTTCTCTGGTTAACCTTCCTGAATAGAGCCTCTACACTCACTGAACAATGATTTATTGCACACATACTATAGAGCAAAACTTATTTTTTAATCCTCACCTGAGAATATGTTTATTGATTTGAGAGAGAGAGAGAGAGAGAGAGAGAGAGAATGAACCCAGCCAAGGATCAAAAACTTTTAGGTACTAGAGATAGTGCAATAAAAAAGTATTATTTTCTTAGAAATTTGATTCTAGTGAAGACAATAAAAAACATAGAATATAATATGTCAAGGGTGATAACTGCTATGGAGAATAATAAATCAATTGTTTAGAAACTCTAGGAAGTCCAGGTTGAACTTTATCTATGCTTCTTTGGGGCCAAAACATCAATTTACTTCAGCCTATTATTACCTTATTCCAATTTGCTTAGGAGCTAACTAAGCCATATAGCTGATGCAATCAATAAAAGATTATGTGTCTTGAAAAGTGGTACTTAATTTTGAGACTACATAGACATATTTTAAAACTTGATGAATACTTCTTTTTAGAAAAATTCATTTATACTTTTTTTATTGTATGTAATTTAAGAAGTTCACATATCCCTTGAAACTCTCTCAGGGTCTCCAAGCACAGGTAAAGAATAAAAACAATGAAAAGAAGAAATAAAAGGAGAGATCAAAAGATGCATAGAGACAAATGATAATGACAATACAACATATTGAAATTTCTGGGAGGCAGCAAAAGCAGTAATGAGAGAAAAATTTGTATCATTACAGGCCTATATCAGGAAACAAGAAAACTCCCAAGTAAACAGCCTAACATTGCATCTTAGAGAGCTAGAAAATGAAAAACAAAAGCAGCCCAAAGTCAACAGAAGGAAGGAAACAATAAAAATTAGAGCAGAATTAAATAAAATAGAGAACAAAAAGTGTATACAAAAAATGCAACAAAGTTGTTTCTTTTAAAAGATTAAGAAAACTGTCAAACCTCTGGTTAGACGCTCTAAGGAAAAAAAAAGACTCAACATCAGAAGTGAAATAGAAGTTACCACAGAAAACACAGAAATATGGAGGATCAAACAAGAACACTATGAAAGACTATCTACCACCAAATTCAGTAACTATAAGAAATGGATAAATTCCTAGAAATTCATAAGCTTTCTAGACTGATCACAAACAACTGGAAAATTTAAATAGACTGATCAACAGTGAGGAAATTGAAACAACCATCCAAAACTTCCTAAAAAGTATAAGTACAAGACCAGATGGCTTCACTAATTAATTCAACCAAACATTCAAAGAAGATTTAATACCTCATCTTCTCAAACTCTTCCAAAAATTAGAAATACTTCCTAACACATTTTATGAAGTCAATATAACACTGATACTACAAACCTGGCATGGATAACACATGCAAGAAATTATTCCAGACTGATATCTCTGATGAAAAGAGATGGAAAAATCCCAAACAAAATACTAGCAAATAAATATAACAATACATTTAAAATATAACAATACATTAAAAATGTAAACAATACGTTTATCACAGACAAGAAGGGTTCATTCCAGGGGCACAAGGATGGTTTGACATATGCAAACTGATTAATATGATATACCACATTAAAAAGTAAAGTTTAAAAAATCATATCATCATATCAATAGATGCCAGAAAAGCATTTGACAAGATACAATATGCATTTGTGATTAAAATACTCAATAAAATGGTATAGAAGGAAAATACCTCAACATAAGAAAGGCATGTAGGAAACCCTTCGCTAATATCATACTCAACGATAAACGACTGAAAACTTTTCTTCTAAGATCAGGGACAAGACAAGGACATCCTTTTCACAACTTTTATTCAACATAGTACAAGAAGTCCTAGGCAGAACAATCAAGGAGAAGAAATTTAAGAAAAGGCATGTAAATTGGGAAGGAAGAAGTAAAAATGTCATTTTTTGCAAATGACATAATTCTTTATATAAAAAATCTTAAAGATTATACCAAAAACTGTTAGAAAGAACACTAAAGTTCCAGGATACATAAAGTTTCAGGATGCAAAATCAATGTACAAAAAGCCATTGCATTCCTATATACTAACAAAGAAATTTCATGAAGAAAATGAGGGAAATAATTTCTTTTACAATTGCAACAAAAACAATACAATACCTAGGAATAAACTTAACAAAGAGTGTGAAGAAACTATACCCTGAAAACTATGAGACAATATTAAAGGAAATGGAAAAAGGCATAAAGAAATAGAAAGATATTCTGTGTTCTTGGATTGGAGGAATCAACATAAGTTAAAACAGCATATCACCCAAAGCAACATAGAGATTTAGTGGGACCCCCATCAAAATACTAATGGTGTTTTTAAAGAACTAGAAAAAAATGTTAGCTTTATATGGAATCACAAAAGACTCTGGCTAGCCAAAGCAATCCTGAGAAAAAGAATGAAGCTAGAGATTTCACACTCCCTGACTTCAAATTATAATACAAAGCAATGATAATAAAGACAGCATGTTATTGGCAGAAAAACAGACACAGAAACAAATGGAACAAAATTGAGAGCCCAGAAATAAACCCACATATATGGGCAAATAATTTTCAACAAAGGAGCCAAAAATATACATTGGAGGAAAGAAAGCCTCTACAATAAATAATGCTAGGAAAATTGGAAAGCCACATGCAAATTAACAAAACTAGATGGCTATTTGTCACTATACACAAAAACTAACTGCAAATGGATCAAAGACTAGAAACAATGAATTATATTTTTAAAAATAGGTACTGTATTTATGGACCTTGGTTTTAAGAGATCATTTTGTGAATTTGACCTGAAAAACAAGGGAAATAAAGGCAAATGTAAATGTATGAGACTATATCAAAGTAAAAACTTCTGTACAATAACAACAAAAAACCTAAAACAAAAACAAAAACTGTCAACAAAACAAAGATGCAATCAAACAAATGGGAGAATATATTTGCAAACAATACCTCTGATAAGGGGTTAATATCTAAGATATATTTCAAAAATAACGCAATTCAACATCAACAACTTCAATTAAAAAGTGGACAAAGGACCTGAACAGACACTTCTTTCAAGAAGACATACAAATGGCCAACATACATATATGAAAAAATGCCCAACTTACTAGCTATTACAGAAATGAAAATCAAAACTACAATGAAATAGCACAACATACCTGTTAAACAATTATTATCAATAAGACAAGTAATAACAAGTGTTGAAGAGGTCATGGAGAAAAGAACCTTCATTCACTGCTGGGAGAAATGTAAACTGATACAGCCACAATGGAAAACAGTATGGAGGTTTCTTAAAAAATTAAGAAGAATAGAGCTATCATATTACTCGGCAAACCCTCTTCTGGGAATCTATGCAAAAATTTGAAAACATTTGTTTGCAAAGATATATGTACCCCTCTAATCATTGCAGCATGATTGACAGTGACCAAGACATGAAAACACCAGAGGGATCTTTCAATAGATTATTGGAGAAAGAAGATGTGGTACATACACACAATGGAATAGTACTCAGCTATTAAGAAAAGATGAAACACTGCCATTTGTAAGAACATGGATAAATCTTGAGAATATCATGCTATATGAAACTTTAAGCAGACTCATCAATGACTGTTCAACGAGACTTTAAGCAGACTCATCAAGAGAAAGAGAGGGAGGACCCAAATAAATAAAATCAGAAATGAAAGGGGAGAGATTAAAACTGACACCACAGAAAAACAAAGGATTGTGAGAAATTACTACAAACAGCTATATGCTAAAAAGTTTGAAAACCTGGGTGAATTGGGCAACTTTCTAGAAACATCTAATCTTCCAAAACTGAATCAAGAAGAAGCAGAAAGCCTGAATAGAGTGATAACAACTAATGAAATTGAAGCAGTAATCAGAAAACTCCCAGCACACTAAAGCCCTGGACCGGACAGTTTCCCAGGAGAATTTTTCAAAACATTTAAGGAAGAGCTAACCCCTATCCTTCTCAGACTATTCCAAAAAATATAAGAAGAGGAAAGACTCCCAAACTCTTTTTATGAGGCTAGCATCATCCTAATCCCAAAACCAGATAAAGACACAACAAAGCAATAAAACTACAGACCAATATCAATGATGAACATAGACACTGAAATCCTCAGCAAAATACTGGCAAATGGAATCCAGCAGTACATTAAAAATATCGCCCACCATTATCAAATGGGATTTATCCCAGGGATGCAAGGATGGTACAATATTTGCAAATCAAAGAACATAATACATCACATAAACAAAAGGAAAGACAAGAATCACATGATCGTATCAATAGCTGTGGAAAAAGCATTTGATAAAGTACAGCACCCATTTATGATAAAAACATTCAGCAAAGTGGGAGTAGAGGGAGCATACCTCAACATAAGAAAGGCCATCTATGAGAAACATGTAGTCAACTTTGTACTTAAAAAGCAAAAACTAAAATTTTCCCACTAGGATCAGGAAGAAGATGAGGGTGTCCACTTTTACCACTTCTACTCAACATAGTATTGGAAGTCCTAGCCACAATGATTAGGCAAGAAAAACAAAGGCATCCAAATTTGAAAGGAGGAAGTAAAGCTGTCACTCACTGAAGATGACATGATAGTGGACATAGAAAACTCTACAGAATCCACCAAAAATCTATTTGGCCTAAAAAGAGAATTTGGCAAAGCAGAGGGACACAAAGTCAATTTTCAGAAATTGAAGGCATTTTTGTCCATCAACAATGAAATACCAAACAGAAATTAGGAAAAATGTCCCATTTGCTATAGCAACAAGAAAAATAAAGTACCTAGGAATAAACATAACCAAGGAGGGAAAAGACCTGTACGCAGAAAACTACACAACACTGAAGAAAGAAATTAAGGAAGACACAAATAAATGGAAGCATATACCGTGTTCATGGATTAGAAGAATTAACATCAAAATGTCCATACTACCCAAAAAAGTTTATAGATTCAATGCAATGATATATTTCACAGATATAGAACAAATATTTCAAAAATTTTATATGGAACCCTAAATGACCTCAATAGCCTCAGCAATTTTGAGAAAGAAGAACAAAGTAGGAGAGAATACAATACCTGATATCAAATTATATAACAAGGCCACTATAATCAAAACAATCTGGTATTGGCATAAGAGACACATAGATCCAATGAAACAGAAGAGAGAGCCCAGAAATAAACCCATGTCTCTATGGTCAATTAATATTTGACAAAGGGGGCAGAAGCATAAAATGGAGTAAAGTAGCCTCTTCAACAAATGGTGTTGGGAGACCTGGTCAGCTACATGCAAAAAAATGAAACTTGACCACCAACTTACACCATACACAAAAATAAACTCAAGGTGGATAAAAGACTTAAATATAAGTCACAACACCATAAAAGTCCTAGAGGAGAACATAGGCAGGAAACTCTCAGATATTCCATGCAGCAATATTTTCATGGATATGTCCTCTAGAGAAAAGTACATAAAGGAAAGAATAAACAAATGGGACTTCAAAAAATTAAAAAGCTCTACATGGCTGTAAGAAAACATTAGGAAAAGGAAAAGGGGACCAACCATATAGGAAAATATATTTGCCAATAATACCTCAGATGGGGGATTGATCTCCAAATTACATAAAGAACTCACATGACTCCATGCCAGGAAGGCAAACAATTCGATTTAAAAAATGGGCAAAGGACCTGAACAGACACTTCTCCAAGGAGGACATACAGCAGGCCCAGAGACATGTGAAAGAATGCTCAGCATCGCTAGCCATGAAAGAAATGCAAATTAAAACCACAATGAAATACCACCTCGCACGGGTCAGAGTGGCCCTCATAAACAAATCAACAAACCAGTGCTGGTGAGACCGTGGAGAAATGGGAACTCTATTGCTCTATAGGTGGGAATGCCAGCTAGTGCAGTCACTGTGGAAAACAGTATGAAATTTCCTCAAAAAATTAAAAATGCAACTGCATTTTGATCCAATGATCCCACTGCTAGGATTATATCCTAAAAATCATGTAACACCAATTCAAAGAACCTATGTACCCCAATGTTCATAACAGAACAATTTACAATAGTCAAGTGCTGGGAACAGCCTAAGTGCCCATTAGTAAATGAGTGGATCGAAAAACTGTGGTACATTTGCACAGCGGAATACTACACAGCACAAAGAAGGAACTCCTACCCTTCGTTATAGCATGGATGGACCTGGAGAGCATTATGCAAAGTGAAATAAGCCAGGTGGTGAAAGACAAATACCATCTGATCTCACCTGTAAGTGGAACCTAATCAACAAAACAAACAAGTAAGGAAAATAGAACCAGATACATGGAAATGAGGAATAAACTGACAGTAACCAGAGGGGAGGAGAGAGGGGGATAATGGGACAAAGAACAGGTAGGGTGTCAAGGAACATGTATAAAGGGCCCATGGACAAAGACAATGGGGGGCAGTAGGATGGAATGTTGGAGGTGTGTTTGGGTGAGGCGGGAGAGAGTAATGCGGGGGGCGGGGGGAAGTAGGGACAGTTGTAACTGCACAACAATAAAAAAAAGAAAAATATAAAGTCAATAACAGAAAAAGAAAATAATATAATGATTATATTACCAGACAGGGACCAGCCTGGAGCAGGTCTGCCTCAGGCAGGCCTGCAGTGTGTGGGTTGTTGACTTCATGTAGGAAAGATTTTTGAAAGGTAATTTTGAAAGTATGTTTATTAAAGCTGGGGAAAGTGAAACAAAGGAAGGACTTTGGGTAGATGTTAACAGGAGAGAGCCTAGGCAGTGCTCTGCTTTGGCTCCCTGGAAATATTATAGTAAAGGAATGAGCCAAGGTGGAAGTGCTGTTAACTCACTGGGAAGTGAATGTCACAGTGCCAGAAGTGAGCCAAGGCAGGGCTGCTTTTAAAGTCAGAGAACAAGGGAACCCTGGAGACAGGATCAGGAGGCAAGCCTGGGTCAAGCTGCCACTGCCCACTGCTCCCCTGGCTGCAAGTCTCGTAGGGGCTCTCAGAGATTAGAAATAAGTAAAAGGTTCTTTCCCAGGAAGGGGATTGGGCTTGCGCTAGAGTGACCTGTACTATGTCTTTGTCCTGAGGGCTTTTTATCTTTTTTCTGTGGGTGAGAATCTTAGGGGTGGGTTTCAGCAGAATATTCATCAGCTTTCCAGGTGCATTTTTAATATGCTGATGCATCAAAATGAGCACAAAGAGGGTTTGGGAATATTCTTTGGTCTTCTTTTCTGTTTTACTTTTAACTTGGGTCTGTCTGGCTTTTAATGGAGTTTTTGTTATTTGTTCCCCTGACTTTATCTGTTCTTGGGTTAGCTAGCACAAATGACATTAATTTGGCCTTTGTTCTCTATTTCCAGGCTAGGGCAATTTAAACTATGTATTATTTGGTAGGAAGGAGAGGTAGAAACCATTTGCTATCAAGTGTCTTGGTTAAGGGAGATATGGTCTTGCAATTCACCAGCTGACTGTAATTTGCTCAAACTGTTTGGACTTGTTTAATTTTCTTATCTCAGTTTCCCTAATCAACTTGCCCAGAAATTTCCCTAGCTTTTTACTAGCCTGTCACAATTTTACATTTTTTTATGGGATTCTATTTTAAGCTAACAATCTGAATTAGATAAAATGATCATTTACAGATAGAGATCTATTAATACTTCTGGTATTTTCTTATAATAATTTTTATACATCAATATTTTATTAATGTAGTTATATTTTAAATTATTCCATTTTGGTTGTTATGAGAGGAATTTTCTCCAGTGATTTACTTTTATTAAGTAAAGAATTATATTTTAAGAGCTATTCCCTTGATGCTACTATTATAAAAATATGGTATCCATAAATAAACTGTTCCTTATTATTTTTATTATATTCTTGAGAACTTTGGGAAAACAGCACACTTTGTGTGATCTACAGTTTAAGTTACCCCCTTTATTTTTTTTTTTTTTTTTTTTTTTTTAAGAAAATTTCTTTTTTTTTTTTTTTTTTTTTTTTTTAATTTATTTACTTTTTAATAGTCCCCCCCCCTTTCCGCCCCTACCTTCTCTCGCTCTTCCCCTTTGGTTTTGTCCATGAGTCCTTGCTATATGTTCCTTGACTTTCCCCTTCCCTTCCCTTTCCCTGCCCCCCCTTCCCTCTTGGAAAAGAAATCAACAGAGATAAGTTACCCCCTTTAAATTAAAGATGATATATATTTCTAAGATAAAATGCCAACTGATTTAAACTGTGAGTTTATTGAAATCAATGACAGTTTACACATATGTTTGCAGGTCAAGACATAAGACAGTGAAAAGTAGCTGTTGGTATGTTCCATGGGGTGTGCCTGCCTTCAATGGAAAACCCTGAGTATGGACATATTTAACCACTATGCTGTATACCTGAAACCAATATAACATTGAAAGCTCTGGGGAGGGTTGGGGAGTGGAGGGATTGAGCAAAAAAAGAAGAAAAAAATAACTCATGGACATGGATCACAGTGTGATGCTTGCATGGGGGAGCAGAGTGGGAGGTGGAAGAGGGTATGGGGGGATAAAGGGTGATGAACAAATGGTAACTAAAACTCTAAATGAATCTCCCCAAAGAAGGTTAATAAAAATAAACAGTGCAGTATGTAATACATGTAATTGCTTGCGATTTAATGAAGTCCTCTGTGAAGCAAACAGTAGAGAACCCATTCTCCAATTTCAAGTATGTTCATAAAACCTTTGTGGGAACACTTAATGAGAAACACCCTTTTACACTTTGAACTAATTATTGCCTAAACTGTACTGTAATAATAGACTTTTATAGCCATGGTAGATCTATGACTAAAAGAGATCTTAAATTGTGAGATTATTCACATAGCTAAATAATAAACTATCTACATACCAAATATGGTCAACTAAATATGTCTTAATTTGGACCTGCAAGCTCTAATATTGAAGGACAGCAACTAATATTCAAAGAGTTCTCACAGAAGTTTTGCGGCAACTGATAACAATGATGGTGATATGACTATTGCTGGTACTACTAATACTACTAATAATGAATTGTACCTATAGAAACAATGAATATCATTTTCCATAAAATTTCAAACTATAGACATCAGTATGAAATATTCACCTTATTCTTCAAATCATACATGTAGACATTTACAGTATCATAAGATCACCTACTTTATGTGCTCTGCTAAGGGTTTTTCAACATTTATTTTCACGAACTTCTAATTTAGGTAATTTGCCTGTAATCTCTAAATTTTTAAAACGAATTTTAGAGTATATTTTTGTGTGCTATCATTATTTTCCTGAATAAAATGTAAAACAGCGACCATAACATCAAGCAAATGTTCATGTTTTTATTCAGAAATATACTTTGAAAAGAGCAAAAGAACAAAGACAGGGAAAGCATTACATATTTGGTAATTCTCTAACTCTTAAGTTGTGTCTGTATGTCACTACAACCTCCATTTTTTATCTTTAATTTCATCTAACTTGTGGATTCCCAGGTACCCATTAGCACGTATTAGTGTTATGCTGCCTGGAATTATAGAAATCGTGGAATTATGTAATTATAGCCAGGGAGAAGTATACAAAAAGACAAATAAAAGTAGGCTTATTTTTCCATATTCATTTAACTATTCTTGTAAGAACAGTTAAGTCTACTTTCAATTTATAACTTTCACATGACAAGATTCACAGATCTAAAACATTGGAATAATAAAAACATAACTTAGAAAACATGGAGAAAAATTTATGTTGGTCTTTTTTGAGTAAAATTCTGCCTATAACATTCACATAATCTCCTAGTTTCAAGATTACATTTTTTTGCATGTTTCCCACCTAGTTATAAAATATTCCCATGAACAAGATATTGTTCTTTTCAGCATGTGCTAGTGCTCATGTGACTTTTCTTATGAATCAAAATCAGAGGACTGGAAAAGTGCTATTCAAGTCATTTTTCATATGATGTTTTTTATTGCACTATTTTTTCCCAGAAAATTATGCATCATATATTCATAAATTAGATGCAAAAATCTCCTAATTATGAATTATGGAAACTTCTAATAGAAGTTTATTCATTCTGCCATCCTATCAATTCTTGATTTCTTTGTAAAAACAATGGTAAGGAGACACCCCAATACAACTAATGCCTAGTTCATAGGCTGAAGAAAATTGGAACTAATGACTATCTTTGTCTCATTGCAATGTGTTTCTTTTTCTATATACCCATCCACTGTGTGTCAAAACATAATTGTTTTATTTAATATAAATTTGCAACATGATTACATAATAAGGTTATAATTTTCCAAACAACAATATATAATGTATACCAACAGAAGAAGAATGGGTAATAACATGCAATTATAAGGGTATAAGTAAAAATAATCAATGCCTTTCCATCCAGCAAATGTTGTTATTATATTTACAACTGAGGCTAACCCTTTTTAGCCTTATTAGTTATAATACATAATAGTCCAGAAATGTTTAAATGTCAAAAACTGGAAAACCTATTTTTATCCACTGGGATAAACACCAAATGAGGCACCAGGACAAGTCCAAACTGACAAATAATGTAAATGTGAGTGTATTTAACAGTGGACAGTAATGTTCATTTTTGAGAAATTAACCAAAAGATTTAAAAATGTTGAAGGGGAAATTTAAATGCCCCTTACTTAACAGAAATAGGTAAGCTAGAAGTTCATAAATCCCTGCCAAGTGCAAATAATACTGAGGCAGCCTGGGAGAGCAGAGTGGCTTTGCATTTGTGAGCATGGTAAATATTCCATATCCTATTTTTTCAGAGTCATGTGGTAAAGTGGAGGCTCTACAAAGTACTAAGCAAAAGAAATTTGGTTAACATTTTTTTATCCCCAAATGTTCCAAATATACCTGACCTTAGAACCTTGTTTTATTCTACTTTTTCCTAAATGCCTATTTTACATAGAATATATTTTGTAAAAAAACAAGGTATAGAAAAATGCAAATCTAAAATTGTTTTGCATAATTAGATTACGCGGGGCGGGGGAGGGGAAAGGTTAAAAGAGATGCGTCAGCATCAAGGATTTCAGATTTTTTTTGGAAACATTAGAGTGACCTACAAAACTACAAAAAATAAAACTGTTATATATCCATTTGTGTATATATAAATGGATCAGTTGGCATTCATAAACAGTGATCATACACTTTTCTTTCATTCACTAAATGTGATTTTTATTTTCTATCTGAGACCCCCTTCATAATGACCACAATTAAACAAGCGAACTTATTTTCTGGAAGCCTTTTGGTTTAGAAGGCACCTAGAGAATTGTTCTTTTATTCACAGGGGATCTTTTCTTTTATCTGACTTACTTCTTAGTTGTACTTCAAAGATAATATAAATCATAAAACATCCTTCGCTTAAAAATATTAATGAGTTTTTATTTTGATATCATCTCAACTATGACCTGAGAATAATTAGAGAAAGAATACCAGAATCCTCTTTCATCCAAGTATGCTTGATCACAAACACACACAAACATTCATTCACCAGAGAGAATACAGAGCTACTTATGTATGCAGCAGAATAACATCACATTGAATTGAGGAACCAGTCTCTCAGGACCAATTTTATGCCTTTCTCTGCAGCTGTATGGAGCCACTTTGTAACATAATACATTCTTTTGAAGTCAATGATCCTTGAGGGTTCAAAGCAAGATAAGAATTTGGCTCTTAATAGAATGGATGCATTGTGTAGAATAGAGTCTTTAATTCAAAGCCCCACTGAGCACAAACAGATACCCACACACATTCGAGATAAAGAGAAAGTAGAAGTAACTCACAGGAGACTATGTAAAAGGATCAGCACCCAAAATATTAATTTGAGGTACTAGAAATATAACCCAAAGTTTAGTCATCCTTTGTTTTAAGGGTGAGGTTGTGGAAGTATGTTTATTTGTCTTTGCTTCAGAGAGTGAGAAATAATAGGAGGAAAATTGAAGACAAATAATCAGATGTTTCAGAAGAATATGACCACAGGAAAAAGAATCAAGCTTAAACAGGAAAATACTACCATTTTTCTGAAATTTAGTTTTATAACATTCAACCTGGAAACACTTTCCAAGATAAATATAATTTCCAAAGCAATTTGATAGAAGTTGTTCACAAGTTTCACTCAGACTTATGACACTTTATTTATTATAAGTGTGTGTGTGTGTCTGTTTGTGTGTGTTTATCATGTTCAATTTCTCTGTAGAATTTCTACTGATCATATTATATAAAAAACAAGAAAAACTCAATTTTTCTATGCATAATACATACAGTTAAAGAGTAGAAATTATTGACTCATAATAACTGTAGAGATTAGTTCTGATGGTATTTATGCATTTTTGTTATATTTCAGTTCATACATAATTTTATCTCCAAAAGTAGTTAAGCTTTTATTACTTGTGGTACCTTGTTTCAAATCAGTAGGCTTTAGTTCTTATTCAACATTACTACCACATACATTGGAACATGATGGCATGCTAATAAGGAGGGTCTCTAGGATTTCTATTCAAAGAGCTTTGTAATTGCAACAGACTTGAAATTTAAAAACCTGTTAACAGAACTAAAGCTGGTGAAACAGGAACTGCTGGATAAAAATCTAAGACAAAATTGACTTACTTTTGTCAGTAAGCCTTGAATCTGAATGACAAAAGACAAGGAGACATTTGCTCTGGGAAAGGGGTTCATATATATTTTTACCTAATGAATTAGAAGTGACTAAAAAAGGAGCAGTTTGGAGCAACTTGGAATGATACAGATTCCCTGATCTTTTGTTGCAAAGGTAAGTGTTCTATTTTTATTTTTTTCAGGTTGCAAGAATTATGCAAGTTTGAGGACCCTTTGGTGGAAGAAGTAGCAGGTGTGATTGCAGTGTTGGCTATCTTGGACTAATTTCAACATTTTGACTGTTGCTGGGCTCCCTCTTATCATCAAGGTGCTAGGTTGTATTTCAGTTAGAATCATTTGACTTTTTCCATTGCAGTGCCTAACCTATTGATTTGGAAGCTTTGATCCTCTACTTCTGGATATTGGAGATAGGATAGATAGGTTAAAGTCTTGGATAGGTTATAGATTGGCCAGCCTTTTCTAGGTCATATATAGATCTTTTATTCCTTCATCTTCAGTTGATCCCAACAAATCCCTCTGCCTTTCACATTTGCTCAACTGAGCTTTTAAGTTTCCACTGCTTTTTGTATATATAGACTTTGTAAAGTTTTCCTTAAACTCCAAAGTGCATTTCTTTAGCAAGAACCTGAGATTGTCTTTGATTTCTATTCTATATATAAACTCCTGGCACAAGCCAGGAACAAAGCCAGATATGATTTGTTTAATGTCTGATTGAAACTTTAGCCCATACTCCTGTATTGAACCAACTCATGACACCAGTTTCTTAAAGACACCAGTACCGGACACAGAGTACAAGCAGTCAGGCATACCTGGAAGGGGTTTCTTAAAAGCATTTAATCTCAAAACAAAGATGGGCAATCAGATGTTTTTAAGAGCCTCACAGAATTTTCTGTTATTGTGTCATGTTAGTATACATTTATATTTTTTAACTATATGCAGAATTTGCCTTTAATTTTAATTTGCTTTGGCTAATGTTTCATTTTAATGATTTATTTGAAAATTTAACACTGTAAAAGCAGCTCAGCATGATCTTTTCCCTAGTTCCAAACAAATCTAGTGTCGCATGTACCCCTGAGCACACCCCTTGAAGGCCCCCAGAGTGTCTCTTCTCAAGGACCCCTCCACTGCCTTGCTGCTCACATCTCTGACAGCTCTTCCTTTGCCCCCACTTCCCTGACTTGTCCCTTGACTAGTTATGCACTGTGACCCACCCTCCTTCAAACCTGGCAAAGACCTTGCGACTAATGCATCTGTAAACAAAACAGAAAGCATCCTAGAGACCGTCTGTTGCTGTTTCTAAAGCCGAGTTTGGGAGGGCAACCGCAGGCTCCTCCCCCACCCCCACTTCCTTACCCACTTTTACTCAAATCCATACACATGCTACAAACCTCTTCACCCAGGGTTTACCACTGGGTGTCTATTTAAATATTATGTTTTAAGGATCCCTTCAAAGTAAACATGTTTATTTAGTCATAATCTTAGGGATGCCAGCATAGATGATGTCATTTCTCATCTTTAAAAAGAAAATTATATGTTCTGCTTTTTGTCTAAATTTCAAAAATAAATAAAATAAAAACAAAATCAGGTTTATTCTGAAATGATTGAAGTGTGCCTCCTTAGAACTTTATTTATAAAATGCTCTATGTATAAAATATATTTGTGGCTGTGAGTGTGCAGCACTTTAAGCAACTTTCAGTGTATTGGGTTGGCCAAAAAGTCCATATCTTTTTCCCATAAAATAAAAGACATTTTTCATTTTCACCAATAACTTTATTGATTTGGATATTTTCAGTATGTTGACTATCTCCTGAGTGGCATAACATTGATTATTCTCAATTAATGTCTCAATTTTATCGCTATCAACTTCAACTTGTTTACCAACGGGGGAGCATCATCCAGAGAGAAATTTCCAGCACAAAAATTTGCAAACCATTTTTGACATGTTCTATCAGTCACAGCACTTTTTCCATACACTGCACAAATCTTTTTTTTTTGCATTTCAGTTGTGTTTTTAAACTTTCTTGATGAGACATAATATGCTGAAAGTGTTGTGTATTAGCTTCCATCTTCAATATTAAAATGGCTACACAAAAACTTCACCAATTTTGATATACATTTTTTTAGATGTACTCTGGTATGACAGCTGTCACAATACAATCTAACATAATTGTTTTGAATGAAGTTAAAAGCAACTAAGCACTGCTAGAGCCATCTTACAGAAAAAAACCAAATGAACTTTTTGGTCAACCCAATATTCCCTGTGGGAGAAAGACAAAGCCAAAGAGAGATTAATTTTGTTTTCCTTTAATCATCTTTTTATAAAAAGTTGAATATGAAGATGAAAATACTCATTTGGCTTTAAAAGTGTTTAGAAATATTACTAAAAATAAAGAGAAAATATTAATGTCTTCCATGGATACAACACCCTTTTTTAAAGATATATTTTCAGTGGTTTGACTTTTATACTGTCTTATAAACAAAATTAGCTTGTGCACATATATTACACCTTAAGAAATTAGCTGAGGAAGTTGCTCAAAATAACTAATATGCATTTTATTTAAAATAAACATTTTAAATGAAATAGTTTTCATATCCTTGATATGGAAAATGTTTTCCTTTGCATTTGACCTACTCATGACAAAGACAATGAGCATTCAAGTCGCCATTGCGCACCAGTAAGCCTGGAGGGTGCCTGCTAAAATCCAGTGTCCCCCTATATCTGTAGATCAGCATGCCCAATGGAAAACTAATGCAAGACACAAAAGTGAACCTCATATGTAATTTTAAGTTTTCTAATAGCCACATTGAACAGGAAGAATAAACCGATATTAATTTTAATAGCATGCTTTATTTAAACAAACATATTAAAATGTATTCTTTTGCCATGTGTTCAATATATAATTATGAAGACATTTTCCATTTTTTTCTTACTAAGTTATAACAGCCAGTGTGTTTTTCATTCTTATAGGACATCTGAAATATCAGATTAACTCTACAAGTGCTCCAAGCCACATGTCCCCTATCAAACATCAAAGCTCTTCTCTTTCTTATATTTTCAACTGCTACTGGTAAATAAGTTGATTATTAATTTACAAGTTTGATCTTGTGCATATAACTGTATAGAAAAGGAAGCATACAAATGTAGAAAAATTTTAAAACTCTCTCTTGCTGAAATAAACAACAGATTCTATTTTTTATTAAATTTAATAACCATTTTTAAATTTCAAAATTTAAAACATTAAATTTTTGCTGGATGCCACTGTGATTTTATACTAAGAAAACCTTCTACTTTCAGATGGTGATTTGAACAAGAGTTATTGAAGTATACTAGATTTTTGTAATTTCCAAAACAAAAGTTACTGTCATTCTAAAACAAAGTTCAGAACCATGTTTAAGAGAAATAGGCTTCATAATATAGAAAATAATACAAGATATAGATTTCACAGTTATAGGATCATACTTTTAATTAAGAAGGCTTAGCAACTTAAGATAAAAGCTGACAAAAAGAAAGTCAACTACCTGAAATGTATGTTGAGTAACTCATAAATATGTATATTACAGTTGCTTGGTTGATTGATTTGGTTGCAGCATGACTTCCTGTTACATTTAGTGTTACATTTACTGCCTTCCTGCAGACTTCTTACTTTCTCAAACTTTTTCCCTGGCTTTTGTTATTTTATGTTTCTAGACTTTTAGTGATTCTAGTTAATCTTTAATGTTGGTATCCAACTTGTATGTAGTTGTCCTTAGAGAAAGAATTGGGTAAATATGTCCAGTATTTATGTTTTTATTTAGAAAACATTACTAAGCTAGCTTGTCCGAAATTCTGTGATCAAGTCATTCAGTGCTTTAAACATTATTGATTTGGGATTCAATAAAATTAGATGAAGAGTAACTTATAAATGCCAGCACATGGTGGTTAGGGGAGCACACCTGCATGTACACACACACACATACAAACACACATCTCAGCAATAAATGAAAGGGTTAGAAAACCTCTGAAATATATAGTATGTAGTCAAGAAAAGCATATGTATGGAGGTCAAAAAAACTGAGCATTTTAATGTTCTAACAAACTTTAAGTCAAAGACTATTATTTCCACATGATTAAAATAAAATAAATAAAATAAATGTATACCAAATGTGAACAATGTTATATGTAGTGACTTTACTTTTTTAAAATCTGAAAATGTGGGTCTTTTCATAGCCACACAAGATACAATACTTATTTTTGTTAGGCAATACAATTTTGTTCATGGTTTAATTTTTTTTCTTAAAGTGTCATTCAGCCTAAAAAAAGTAATGGGGCACTGTGCATTCGTGGCTGAGACAGCAGTTATATATAAATTTAAACATGATATATAAACATGAAAAAAACCCCAGTACTTCAAATGCTGGGTTTTTTTTTTCCCCTAATCATTTCCATTATTTTTCATGTCTTTTCCTTTGAAGATCTTTGGCCTCTGGGACCTTGAGAAGGTGCTAAGGAGGCTGCAGAGCCAGTGCCAAGAAGGATGAGCTCTAGCAACTAGGGCCTCCATGGTCCTGAACAGTCCCCGCATGGTGGCCCATCTGGTGCCAAACACCTGCAACATACAGGGGGAAGTCCCAGGCCCTAGGAATTGCCAAAGGTGTTGGCCAGTCATTGGGGCATCGCCTTTAGGCCTTTGCCCTTGTCTCTTCATTTATTGGGCTTGCGTGTGCCTGCCCCACACCGCTACCTCCTGGCGCTTCCCTCCCCCTCACTCAGGCCCCACCCCCTCAAGCCTGGCCCACAAGCAGCCTTCGTTATGATATTACAAGGGCCTGGCTGAAGTTAGTTCAGTGAAGTTCATCAGGCCCTGAGAGATGTGGGAAAGAAAAGAGAAGCTCTCCCAGTTTCTACTCCATTGTCATGTTTCTTCAGTGCACAACTGGCGTCAGATGGTCAATTTGCTCTCAAAGATTTGTCTGTCATTTTTCTCCTGCTGTTGCGCCTTCTGTGGCCATAAACTGGGGGTTTCCCTGTCCACCAGTGATGATGCTCCACCTGCCCAGGACCACCCTGCTGCTGCTGCACCTGCTGTGGACCCTGGTCACACAAAGGCTGTTCCTCCGGGACTGTGCACCTTTAACATCTGGCCTTTACATCCGGCAGAGGAAGTGGCATCCTCTTCCTCAGGGTACCTGCTCCCTTGTGGATTCTCCTCTTGATGAACTGGAAGGACCCTCCAAGGAAGCTGGCGCTGTCTTCTTGTATGATATTTGGACACTTGAGAACCATCTATATGTCTCTTGCAGGGCACAGATTTTCTTTCCTGTGTTCACCACCTGAGCAGGTAGTCAAGGCTGTGAAGCCAGGACCATCCAGCACCATCTCACTTCCTTGCCCAAAAGAGATGGAGGTAAAGGTCCAAAGAGGATCTCCAAAATGGAAGGCAAAGGTAATCATGCAGGGACCCACGAACAGGATGATAAGAACAATCTCCATAGCACTGGGGATCTATCACTGACATTTATGTCCCTAAAGACCAAGGGAGTCCTCACTTCTCCCAAGTTCAGTCCTGGGCTTCTGGACCTCAATTCCAAGCTCCCATAAGATAGCTTGAGTGGGAATACACAGATGTCTCCCATGGGCTAATTCTTTGAAGGCCAGGGGGTCACAAGCTCACACAGCCCTGCAGGGGATGCCCTGTCTCCTCTGAAGCCTGACTCAGAGCCAGCAGTGCTCTCTCACTCAACCCCTGCTGCTCCCTGCTCCCTGCTGCCAGAGATCCACGAAGTACTGCATCCACGTGTGGAGATCCACATGGAGTGCTGGGTGAAGACCATCCGCCCAGCTTTGCAGGTTCACTAACCCAGGTTGGGTAAAGAGATGGATGCTGAAAACACATCAAACAACAATTTTCTACTGGCCTCTGCCAGCAGGAAGCCCTGCAAACACAAAATGCTGACTCCATGTTTGCTACTGCTGCCAGCACTGCTGTGGGATTGAGGTGAGCTGTCCCAGCCTCCTAAGGTGGCTTATCTTGCTGTTGACAAAAACCTGGGCACCTTGGAGAACACAGAGAGGAAGAACAAAAAGGCCTGGGAGGATAAAACTGAGATCGTGGCTGACTGTAGTGTCTTGTCTCTTCCTTCTCTCCACCTGGCTCTGCAATTGCAGATACCTTGCCCCTGGCCACTCAAACTGGGCAGGTCCCTGCTCCCATCACATTCAGGACATCAGCCGATTTGACCTCTCAGCCTACTTCAGATGATGATAACACGGGAATGGACACTATTCCCCCTTCCTATGCTGCCATAATCATATCTTCCAGTATGAGATTCCTGCCATTTGATCAAATCCAATACAGCATGGAGCACAGGTGTCCTCCAGCCCACCTGCATTGAAGGGCCCCTTCCCTGCCTCATATCATTGCACTGGTTCCCAAACTGCACTTCAGCCCACCTTAGGGACCCATGATGGTCAGCAGAACAGAACCTCTCTCCTGGGCGCTCCCGTATAGGGTCTGCAGTAAACAGCACCTCCACTGACTTCAACCCTGCAGTTGACACTGAGGAGGCAATGGACACCTCCCCCGCACCTTAGGCTGTCCTTGGTCCCTGTTGATGTAGCTGCTACTACTGCTGGCATTGGAGTGGCCACCAACATGCCTAATACCAGGGACGGTAGCTCACTATGTGCCAGTACATCTGCAGACCCACTTGTTGTGATGGGTCCTGCAGCTCCCATGGATGGTGGGAGCCATGGGGTCAGTATGTCCACCCCAGGCCCCACTCAGTCATAGGCATCCAGGGCATCAACATTAGAGATGGACTTAGGAAGGCATAAAGCGGCTGGACATCAAAGTTGACAAATGCCTGAGTTAAATGGCAATATGAGGATCCTGCAGCTAAAAAGTGGAATGTGGGATGTGGAATTCTATATTCTTTTCTTTCTTTTATTTTTTACTTATCTCTACTTCTTAATTTTTTTCCATATTGACCATACATTGCTTGTATAATAAAAAAGTTCTTATGTTTTCATAAAATGGTAAAAAAAAAATCAGTCTGTTTTTATTTATCAAAAAATAATGTCCTGATCCAGGGAAACCTACCTCTGGAAATAATAGCCACACTTCAATATTCGCTGATCAGCTTACCTCTACACATAATTCTGATATCACATTTTAGGGAACTGAGTTTTTATCATGAATGGATCTTAATGTAGATACTTGGATTTTTTAAAAATTCCATTCCTACATGGTAGTTTACCTTGAATATTGAAGCACAATATACAGGCCAGGAGTCAGAAAACTAAAGACGACACAATCTGTTTTTAGAAAAAAAAAGTTGATGTGATCAAGGAACATCCATTTGTTTGCATATTATCCATGGTTGTTTTCAGACTGTAATGGCACAATTGAATAGTTGACAGAAACTAAATGGTTCAGAATGTCAGAAACATTTATCATCTGGCCCTTTACAGAAAAAGTCTGCCCATCCTGGTATATATCATAATAAAC
The DNA here is from genome assembly GCF_021234165.1 of Pteronotus mesoamericanus. Lineage (NCBI taxonomy): Eukaryota > Metazoa > Chordata > Mammalia > Chiroptera > Mormoopidae > Pteronotus > Pteronotus mesoamericanus. Next base: position 63,068,453 of record NW_026555329.1, on the reverse strand, counting down.
CTCTCTCCTTATAACTTTCACTCTACAAGTAGGAGGGGAGCAAGCTTTACAATTTAAATAAAATCTTTTCTACCTCCCCAATCTCATTTGCCTGTGATTCTTTCCTTTTCTCCCTTCTTCCTCCTTTCCTTGTTTCCTTTCTCTTATTAATTTTTTTCTTACTGTCCTGTATTTTTAAAATAGCAATGTAAAATCTTTTGCTCTGATTAAATCAAAAGGGAAACTGGCCAGGATTTTTTTTTCCTGACTATGCCAAGTGCTATACTAAATTACTTCATTCGAAATTCATTTACTCAACCAATATGTATTGCACACCCTATATCAGGTACTGTCCTACGGGTTTGAACTAAATAGAGATACCTGCTTTCATAAAGCTTACAATGTAATGTATGGAAAAAAACAATAAAAAAATAGAGCCAATAATAATTGACAGAGAAACAGCATGAAAAGGTAAAGGAGACTTCTGAGGGGGCAGGAGTACAATGTTGTGCAGGGCGGTCAGCAGGTCTCATCAAAAGGTGACTACTGAGCAAACACTTGAAGGAGGGAAGGGGCAGAGTCCAAAGGCTCATGACAGGAATTGTTCTGGAGTGTTCAAGGAATAGCAAGGAGGACACTGTAGCTGGGACAGATGAAGCAGAGAAAAGTTAAGATGAGAGAGATTACCGGGATCAGATTTTGAGGCCCTGCTAAGTAAGCTCTAACACGATGGAAGTGAGGAGCCACTGAAGGGTTTTGAGCACTTGAATTTAAGTGATTTGGCAGATTTTAAAAGAATCACTCTGACTATTGTGGTAAGGACAGGTCATCGCAGCTGCGAGGCCATTCAGGAGGCCATTGCAACTTGGGAGAAAAGTTATATCATTTCATCCTCAATGGCTGTATTAAACAGAAACTACCATCATGTCCTTTTTATGAATGAGGAAACTAAACCTGCAAAGAATAATTTGCTAGGTCACTCAACTACTATAAAAAAGTCGGTTCAAACCCAGAATCTCTCCAAGGTCATATGGTGGTATCTGTTGTCAGACCAACTGGGTTTTACTGTGTAAAAGTGTTTTATCAAAAACCTTTATTTAATGTATGATAATATAATTATCTCAAGAATCTGCTCTGGCTTGTGTGGCTCAGTGGACTGAATGCCAGCCTGCAAACCGAAGGGTTGCTGGTTTGATTCCCAGTCAGGGCACATGTCTGCTTTCGAGGCCGGCTCCCCAGTTGGGGGCATGCAAGAGGAAACTGACAGATGTTATCTCTTGTACATCAATGTTTCTCTCCCTCTTTTTCTTTCTCCCTTCCCCTCTCTCTTTCAAAAAAAATTTTCATGATTTTAGATTATTTATATATCTATTTTATATTTCATAGATTTTTTTTAGATAAATCATATTTCTTTTTAATAAAAATATGTGGATGCTATAGACCCAGACTCCTGTATTTTGCTCTTGAATCGCTTCATATATATGTGCCTAGAGGCATAGATGTTTAAATATTAGGTTCGATTCAAATAAACCTAAGGACCTTAAGATTTATTTACTCAGAATCAAGATGGCAGAGGAGTGAGTGGAAATCAACCTTGAATTACAACTAAATTGTGGAGAAATCACCTGGAACAAACAACTGAACTATAGCAAGAGAGGAGCCTTATAACCTCGGATAGACAGAAGAATCAGCTTTAGCACAGCCTAACTGGTAAGGAGTGTGGTAGAAACTCGAAAAGGTGGACAGGGTGCTCACAGGAGGCAGCACCAGAAGAATATTGAAACGGCCAGCTGGATCCCCTTGAGAAGAGTGGGGTCTAAACCATAAGTGGGAATATCCAGCCTACAGCACAAAAGCCCCAAAAGTACACAGATAACAGCCAGCTGTGAAAAGCGGCAGGTTGTTCTCTGCCAGATACAGGCAGCTGGAGATCCAAAGAGCCACTTAACAGGCCAAAGCACAAATTTTTATTTGCAGTCACTTACCCTGGACTCCTATGGGGGAGGTGGCAGAGTGGGCTGGAGACGCTGGCGGGGAAACTGGGGACAGAGGCTTTGGGGGAAGAATGGAGAGTGTAGCCAGCTGGGTCCCAGTGCTGACTCATCCCCCAGATGGCAGCAGCCATCTTGCTCAGGCAAATCTCCTTTAAGTGGCAGCAGCGTGAGAGGACCCAATAACCCTGACCCAAGGAGGAACTCTGCCCCGCCCTGTGATGTCTCTAAGCTGCCTACTGAGTGCAGAGTTGCAGCCACAGATAGTAGATCCCTGGCTAAAGGAGGTGCAGAGTGGTCTAGAGATGCTTAAGGAGATACTGGAGATGGAGGCTTTGGGGGAGGAATGGAGAGAGTGGCAGGCAGGATCCTGGTGCTGACTCCTCCCCCATAACGCAGCAGCCATCTCACTCAGGCAGACCACTCCCCTTAGTAGCAGCAGTGTGAGAGGACCCAATAACACTGCCCCCAGGAGGGACTCTGCCCCGCCCTCTAGTATCTCTCAGCTGGCCTGCTGTCTGCAGAGTGACTAGATTAACACCTGAAGGAAACAATCACAGACAATAGATTCCTGAAAGTCTTGAACACTTTCTAAGTTCGAAAGACTGCCTAAGGTCAGACAAGGGCAACATCTCACATCATTAGAGGCAGATCCAGAAAGAAAAAAACAGGGGTCTCCTACCATAGAAATTACACAAAAAAAGTCAAGAAATTAAGACAGATCAACTTAAGAAGCAGAAGCAAAAAAGAAGAGTCTCACAGATAATAGGAAGACAAAGAAACACCCCCCAGTTGAAGGGAAAGGAGGAATTTCCACAAAGAGAACTAAAGGAAATAGAGGCAAGTAAACCGGTCCCAGATACTGAGTTCAAAACAACAGTTCTAAGGAAGCTCAATCAGCTCAGTGAGCTCAGAGAAAATTATCAAAAACTACAGGAAAACTATGAGGAACTTACTGCAAACTATAATCAGCATGAAAAAGGACATAGAAAACTATCAACAAGAGACAAGAGGAAATGAAGAATACAATTTCTGAATTGAAGAACACAGTAGAAGGAATCAAAAGTAGGCTGGATGAAGGAGGGGATCAAATCAGCGAGCTGGAAGATAAGGTAGAAAAAAGCTCCCTAAAAGAGCAAGAAAATGAAAAAGAAACTCAAAAAGAATGAAGAGGTGTTCAGGGAAATGCAGGACAACCTGAAACATAATAATATCTGTATAATAGGGATACCAGAAGGAGAAGAGGATGAGGAAGGAATAGAGAACCTGTTTGAAAAAGTCATGATGGAAAACTTCCCTAAGTGGAGGAGAGAAAGAGTCACACAGTCCAGGAAGCACAGAGGGTCCCATTCAAGAGGAACCCAATGAGGCCCACTCCAAGACACATCATCATTAAAATGGCAAATATCAAAGACAAACAGAGAATCTGAAAGGCAGCAAGAGAGAAAGAGGTAGTAACATATAAGGGAGCCCCGATACGGCTAGCAGCTGACTTCTCAACAGAAACACTACAAGCAAGAAGGGAATGGCAAGAAATATTCCAAATCATGAAAAGCAAAGGCCTGCAACCAAGACTGCTCTACCCAGCAAGGCTCTCAATTAAAATGGAAGGTGAAATAAGGAGTTTCCCAGAAAAAAGAAGGCTAAAAGAATACATCTCCACCAAACCAGCAATGCAAAATATACTAAAGGGTCTGCTTTAAGAAGATGAAGAAAAAGAGTCTATGAATACCCAGTTCCTTTCACAGTCACCAATACTTGATATTACCAATATTTTTAATACTTATTAATATGATTGTGACAATTATGCGTTATTTTCATTGTTACTTTATTATTTGTTGAAACTAAACCTGTTTTTGTATATTTCTTGTCTATTTCCATTATTTTTAAAAAAGCTTTAAATAACTTTTTGGTATTCTTTATCCATTTTTTGACTAAATGTTTGTAGAATTTTTGCCCTAAAAATCCCCCAAAAAACTATTAACCCTTTTTTAGATGCATTGCAGATACTTTCCTATTCTATTACATGTCCTTTAACTTTTTTTATATGTATATTACTATATAGTCTTAAATGTTTAATATAGTCATATTGTCAATATTGTACTTTATAGCTTCTGGGTTTGAATATGTTACTTCAGCGTAATAAAACTATTATTTTGTATTTTGTCCTAAAACTCTTTAGATTTTACATGTTAATTTTTAACTCACCTGGATATTTTTTATATAATGTGTGAAATAGGGCTCTATATTTGCTGTATTTCAAGTAACAGTGGTCCATGCACCTTATTTGTTGAACAAGCCTTATTTTCCCCACTGATATGAAATATCAATTTAATCATATATTACAATGTTAGATATATATTTTTTCCAAAATGCTCATTTTATTTCATTGATCTACTTGAGTATTTCTGTGCTGGTGTCATGTTGTTTTAATTGCTGAGACTATATAATGGTTTTAAATTTTTAATATTTTATAATGGACCTTGACATTTAAATAAATAAATAAATAAATAATAAAATCTACATTTAAGAAAGAAAGAAAGAAAGAAAGAAACTCCTACCTTTTGCGACAACATGAATGGAACTAGAGAATATTATTCTAAGTGAAGTAAGCCAGTCGATGAAAGACAAATACCATATGATCTCACCTATAAGTGGAATTTATTGAACAAAATAAACTAATAAACAAAATAAACCACAGACAAGGAAACATGGAGTAGATTAAAAGTGACCAGAGTGGATAGGGAAGGACGATAATGGTGGAAAGGAGAAGAGACTAAACAAAGGACATGTATGGATGACCCAGGGACATGAACAACAAAGTGGGAATGGACTGTGGGAGTTGGGGGTGGGGGTGGGATGAGTGGGTGGAGGAGGGCAAAGGGGGAAAATTGAGACAAGTGTAATAGGATAAACATGATTTTTAAATAAAATTTAAACATTTTTTAAAAAGAGAGGATTTATTTACTCTAGGTCTAGACATTAGGAGCTCAACATGTTCTTACTCTCCTACAGAGTCTCAGATTGTATTCTTTAAAATTCACTTTATCACTTGAGTGTTGAATTTGTTCCAAAAATCTGCTGACTAATGGGAAAAATCCCAAGTTCAAATCCCATCCTACACCCTGCAAATACTGTCTTTTGTAATATTCTGATGGGAAAGATAGTCAATCATAGAGAAGGATTTGCTAATGAAATGTTTCTTCTTATTTTTTTCTGTGACAAATTGGGTAGCTTCAGCCACTCAACATAAAACATAAACATAAAAATAAATCATACAAATCTGATCTCTAGTCTATTGTTGTTGAGTTGTTAAACCAGGCAAATTGACCCAAGTTTATAGGTAAATGATGTTGAGAGATGTAAACATATACATGTATGCATAATCAATATATAGAAATGCAGTCAAAAATTTAAGTCAATCAGCCACAGACATTTATTGCATTTTGTGACTACCCCATAGTCACTGCCTCAGGTCCTGGGGATTCAGTGCTGAGAATTAAAGGGCCAGGATCTTACTCTCATTAAGCTTAGAGCCCAGTAGGGAAACCAAACAACAAATACAACATTAGAAGTGTTAGGAGAGCCATGAAGGAGGAGAGAGGATACAAGACTGCTCTTCACATGGGATCAAAGCCAGTGTGGTAGAGAAAGGCTTGTTAAAGAGTCTGCCCTGTGCTACTTGAATGATGGTGCAAGTTATCAAGGAGAAGAGCAAAGAAGTAGAGAAGGAAAGAAATTTTCAAGTAAAGAGAAGAACCTGTGCAAAAGGATTGATGTAGAAGTGAAACCAACACCTTAGGGGAAAAAAGAGAAGTCAGGGGTGCATGACAGAGAATCATGTTGGGCTAAAAGGGTTGGATTTAATTCTAAGAGCAGAGAGAAGTCACTAAGGGGGATTTTTAGAGTGGAGTGACATGTCTAGTTCCCATTTTGAAAGGTCATTCTGGCTGCTGTGTGAAGAATGGATCAGAAAGGGAACAAGAGTGTAGAGCATTTAGGAGGCTGTCATCATCATGCAGAGGAGCTGGGGGAGGGATGTCGATGAAGGTGGAGGAAGTCGAATGGATGAAGGTGAACAGATTCAAATCAGTAGGGACTGGGTGTGGGGGATGAGTGAGAAGCAGGAGTCAATGATGAGCCCTTTTATGACTGGCAGATGTTAGGGTCATTCACTAAGGTGGGGAACAAGGAGAAGGTGTTACTTCACACCCGGTATGACCACATTTCAAGAGTGTTTCAGGGGTGGAAGTTGGGGCAGAGGTCCATTTTAGTACCACTTCTCCCTCCTGACCTGAATGTTGATTGCAAAAGACTTTATTTCATTGGTCCCTCTTTAATGAAGGCGTGAGTAGCATGTTATCCTTGTAACTAGGATGAAACAGATGCCTTTTGATAAGGGGAGGGGAAGGGGAAGGAAAGTTCTGAAGGGAGAGCTTTCCAGAGAAGACCAAGCGCTACATTCGATGCAATGGGAGGAAAAGGAACCCAAAGTGGGCACCATGAAAGATGACACTGACCCAAAGTATGTACACATGGAGGAACATTCTGATTACTTTACAGCTTTGCTGAGAGCTCACAATGTTCTAATTGCAACATCTTCCTTTTTGCTTTCCTTTCTTAGTGAATGGGTGATGCCCCTATTGATTATACCATAATGAAAACAGGACAAGGAAGGGAGGACTGCTTTTCTCATTCAACTGTCCTTTCAAAGCCCTCTCCCTGGCTCCAAGCACTCAAAAGGGAATGCTGAGTTTGCAATTACGGGGAAATTGTTTCTGAGCATGATTAAACGTTCTCCATCTTTCTTTCACATGCAAGCTTGTAAATCCCAAGCTACTGGATTATAGAATATGTTTTTATTTTAAAATTATATTCCAGCACTGGCTGGTGTGGCTCATGGACTGAGCACTGACCTGTGAACCAAAGGGTTGCCAGTTTGTTTCCCAGTCAGGGCACATGCCTGGGTTGTAGGCCCAGGTAAGCTTACCCAGGGGTGTAAGCGAGAGGCAACTGCACATTGATGCTTCTCTCCCTTTCTCCCTCGCTTCCCCTCTGTCTAAGAATAAATGATATAAATAAAATCTTTAAAAATAAAATTATATTCCAGATTATATGGTATACTATTTATGATAAAATATTTGCAATAATACAAAGGCATTTGAGTAATCAATTGGGACTTCTTATGACTTCATAGTCAACTCCTAAATACATACCCTAGGGCCTCTCAAATGTGGTCTCCAGACCAAGAACATTAGCATCACTTTGAACTTTGTTAGGATGCACATACATGGGTCCCATTCTAGACCTATGGAATCAGAAATACTGAGGTGGGGCCCAGCAATCTCTTCCACAAGCCCTCCAGGTGATTCTGATGCATGACAGTGTTTGAGAACCACTACCTTAGAACAGGGCTTCCCAACCAATTCACATCTTGGCAAAAATAGAAAGTGATGGTATTGTACATTATCCGTGTTAAGAGGATGAGGCTACCAGAAGCCTGAAGTCACCATCCCGGCGGCTCCAGCTGCCCTAAGCCTGCTGTGCAGCGCTGGCCTGACCAGCTCCCTACACCCTTCCACAGCCCGCCAGCAGGGACTCTAACCTGGAAACACCCACACCAGTGCCAATGGAAATGTTTATAAATGTTCACTGCAGTTTTGTCTCTAATAATAAAACATCAGGATTCACCTGAACACCTGTCCACAGAGAAGAATGGATCAAATGTGGTATGTTTCTGCATTGCAATTCCATTCACAGTTAAAATGAATTAACTGCAGCTACATGTTTCAACACAGAGAAATCTCAAAAACAAGTTGAGGAAAAAAAACAACAACAGGTTGTAGTTTGATAATGTTTGTAACATGCTGAACAATACTGGGCAGTTTGTGACATGTCTACATGCAGTAAAAAGCCAGGCGCAGGGAATGGAGCTGTATTGTTAGCTCTGGAGGAAGATGGTGAGAGAAAAGGGGATGAGGGATGTGAACCAATAGGCTTCCCCAATTTTTTATTTCTTAAAAAATATCTAAGGAAAATATAGCAATAAATTAAAATTTGACATAGGGAGATAATATGCAGGCATTTCTATTACTTTGTATATTTTTCTGTATACTTGAAATATTTCAATTTGAATCTGCTATCAATTTATCCAAGTTTGAAGGTGAATTGTGACAATAGATCTTGGGTGTTAGGTCAAATATTTTCTCTTTCTGGGCCTCAGTTTCCTCATTTGGAAAATAGAAGAGGTTTTATTCCATGACCTCTGAAGTCCAGCTGCCTCTTTCACCCTCTATTGCTGCCCAAATAGAAAAGTCCCCAACACATTGCCTTTTCCCTTTCCATGCTCATAGGCTGCAGGCTCTGGACTCCTATTCCACGCCTGGCTGTCCGCCATGATAGCCCCGTGTTTACAGTGACCTCTGGGGTGGGGTCTAACAACACATCAGAAAGCAGGAATCATATAGAACCTGTGTTCTAAGCCATATTTTAAAGCAAAAACAATAAAAATAAAAGCAGAAAAGTTTGGCACAAAGACAAGCTGTGTGGAATTTAGAAAATAACCTTGAATTTGTAAGTTAGCTTTCCTTGAAGGAGAATCTTGTCCCTAAGGAATGGATTTCACCCAATGAAAAAGAATTTTGAATCAGCATTACAGCAAGGTTCACTGCTTTATTCCTATTCTTCGAGCGTTCCCACCACCTCCTTATCCCCACCTCAACATCAAATATGATTCAACACAACTAGCTAGCTGACTCTTTCTAGGAAGGAAAGCCTAGCTTCTCATTTTTCACCGATTCTTTTCAGCCCCCCTAAAGTTATGCCGTATATGGGCAATTCCCTTTCCAAAGAGGTTTGTTTGTTGATCCTTTGAATGTGGTTCAAGAACATGAACATCGTCATATTAATAAACTCTGCCTATAAAGGGTGACCAATTTTGAAGAGTTTATTATTTACTACAACATATTTCAACCACACAAAAAAGGAGACCCGCCACCAAATGTTTTCACAACTTTTTGTTTTGCTAATTTGCATATTCAAATCAGCAGAATGAAATTTTCCACCTTATGAGTAGTGATACCATATCACAAGTGTGAGGGAGCCAGGCCCATTTTGAGGAATTTGTTCAGTTTATTATGGTAGGAAATATAATGTTGACTGACTAGAAATATGAGTCAAAAACAAGCAAACCTGGTTTTAACTTTAAGAGATGCTAGGAAATCATCTCTTGGCCTCAGGTTCCTAATATATGGCATGTAAAAATTGAACTTGATTTCTAAGTTCCCTCTTATCTCAAATTCTTTGGTCCTACAAAATGACAAACCAATTGTTCTTGCCTTGTATATATAGTCTCAGTAAATTTTATACGTTTTTTTGGATGAAAATAAAATGAACTCCTTAATGAGTCATGTAGACTCTAGCTAGATTCAATGCACTGTGCATATGTACATACTTATTATGTTATACACACACACACACAGAAAAGTATACAATGTTTGTCAGTTATACAAAATAAGTGCCCTGTATCAGGCATATAACAGTATATAGTTAATGCTTGCTGAATTAATTAATAGTTTTAATAAGTTCATATTATGTCAGGGAACTATGCTGGGTACTTATGACAATTTCTTGTTTAATCTTTAAAAGGAAATCTCAGAGGCAGATAGATTCTTCCTGTCTGGTACGGTCACAATACTGTTAAATACCCGTCAGGTTTCTAAGTCTGTCTGGGCACATCTCAGTGACAACATTAACACCCAAGATATAGACACACGCTTTGTAAATGAACTTTTTAAGAGCTTCACTCTTGTGTATCACTCTAACAACTTACAGCCTTCATTAGACATTAACTATAACTTTATTCTTCTTTCTTAAGTACTCCTGTGACATTTTCTATTATTCATTGTTGTGATGATATGTCTCTCTGGTGACTAGAAAACAAAGCTAAAATTATGGGCCCACGATGAGATTAGTCAGCATGATCCACCCAGATCTTATTCTCCCTTAGATAAATACAGTTGACTTTTACTACCTTGTGCATGATTTACTTTGTAAATTATCTGTGGTACCTATTTTATCTTCACCAAACTTCTTGATATATTATGTTAAGTACATCAACTTTATAATTTCCTTTAAGGGGGCTATTAGTCTTGTCTGAAAATTCAGTCAATGATGTGTATTAGGTACAAAAAAATATCTAACAAGGCTTTTTATACACAAATGGAAAAGATGAAGAAATATCGACTGATGCTAGGACAACTAGTAATTAGCTGAACAGCTGTACTCAGAAGTCTAGTGATTAAGAAAAGAATCTCAACGTGGATAAAGAATTGTTCTGCAGGGTTCTGTTCCTGACCTTTCCCTGTTCCCAATTATTATCAATAGCTTAGATAACAGAAGATAAAGTCTTAAATATGAAGATGACAAAAAAATGATAATGGATTACAGAAAATGAATAGACTTTACAGGGCGAAAAGATGAGTCCCCTCAAACACATTGAAATTTAACAGGAGATAGGTTTACGATTCAAAAAACAAACTTCCTAAGTACTAAATGTTAAAAAAAATGGTTTGTCATCAATCCTTAAAGAGACATAGAAACTTTGGTTGACAATAAATTTAAATGAATCAGCAATACAGTGTAATTACCTGAAAGCAGGCACTAGATTTAGCAATAACAGAAATAAGAAACTTCTCCAAAAACAGAAATAAATATCTCATAGGAGTGAGGCCATAAGTCTGCTCTTCTTGGCACTGGTAATTTACTTCCATATTGCATAGGTTTTAGGTGATGAAACTTAAAAGACATACACAAAGTGGTGTTGAAGCTTAAAGATGTAACCTTGGCTGGTGTGGCTCAGTGGACTGAGTGCCGGCCTGAGGACCAAAAGGTTGCCATTTCGATTACCAGTCTAGGTCACATGCCTGGGTTGCAGGCCAGGTGTGGGAGAGGCAATCATACATTGATGTTTCTCTCCCTCTCTTTCTCTATCCCTTCCCCTCTTTAAAAATAAATAAATAAAATCTTTAAAAAAAAACAAACCCTTAAAGATGTAGAAAACATATCAGAAGGGTCATGTGTTCAATAAAAACTCATTAAAAAATAGTAAATTTTTTAGAAAAAAGGTATGCTTAGTCTGAAGGGAAAGGATTGAGGAAAAAAATAAATCTAAAAAAGATATGGTAGCTATCTTTAAGTATTTTTGAAGTGGTTATAGGGAATGAAAATAGTTTTACTGTGAAAGACCCACAGAGGTTAAATCAGAATCAATAGGTTCAAAGAAAACAGATTGCAACTTGGCATAGCAAGGAATTTTATGATATAAGATTATGAGATTGTGAGTTCCCCATGTTAGAAAGGTGGATGCAGACTGCACAATCGGTTGGAGGGATACTTTTTAGGGAATTAATACATCACTGGAAGTGTTGTCTCAGTGAAATTTTAGGTTTCCTGCAAACTTGAAGAAAAATAAATTCACAATGTACAAGTTGCCTAAAAGAAAGATAACATTAAAGATTTACTCATGTTACTAATTGTCTCAGCAAGATATGGTTTGAAGTTAAATCTACTACCCACTCACACCTGAAATATGTATTCACATACGTACACATTAAAAAGAAAAAAACAAAATAATGATTTTTGTCAAGATGAAATAATTAGCAAAATGTCATTAGTTCAGATTCTATCATTTGAAATTTCTTATAATTAAAGGATCAAAGTTTTTCATCTCTAAGGAAAAAAATGTTTGTGAATTAGTTAATGTATGGATATATGTATGTATTTTTAGAGAGAGAGGGGAAGGGAGGGAGAAAGAAAGGGAAAGAAACATCGATGTAAGAGATAATCATCTACAATTGCCTGACTGGGTATTGAGCCAGCAACTTTTTGTTTTGTGAGATGATGCCCAACCAAATGAGCCACACTCTTCAGAGCTGAATGGTTAGTATAAATAAGATTCTGGGTGGATGTCTTGGCCTTGTATCAAAGTCAAGAAAATACACCATTAAAATAATTAGCTGATGATTTCTGTACAATAAATCTTTCCAATTTCTTAATGATCCATTCTTTATACAATGTCAGATAGAATGAAACAGTTATAAATACTTGTTAGCAGCATTTATTATGAAACTGTATAAACTTAAAAATAATAAAAGTTAATTTTTAAATGTTAAGAACTTCAGCTTTTACATGATAATGTATACAGAGAACTTTAAATATTCCACTGGAAAAATATACTAGAAGTGATAAATGAATTTAGTAAAGTAGCAGAATACAAAATAAACATGCAAACATCGGTTACATTTTTATACACCAATAATGAATTATCAGAAAAGGAAACTAAGGAAACAACCCTATTTACAATTGTATCAAAAACTAAAATACCCAAAAATAAATTTCACCAAGGATATAAAAGACCAGTACTCAAAAAATTATAAGACAGTGAAGAAATTAAAGAAGATACAAAATAGTGGAAGCATATACTTTGTTCATCGATAGGAAGAATTAACATCATTAAAATGTCCATACTACCCAAAACAATCTATAAATTCAGAACAATTCCTATCAAGATACCAATGGAATATTTCACAGAACTACAACAAATATTTCAAAAATTTATTGGAACCAAAAAAACCCCAAATAGCCATAGCAATATTGAGAGAAAAGAATAAAGTGGGGAGTATCACACTACCTGATATCAAACTATATTACAAGGCCCTATTAATCAAAACAGCATGGTACTGGTATAAAAACAGACATATAGATCAATGTAACAGAGTAGAAATCCCAAAAATAAACCCACAGCTTTATGATCAATTAATATTTGATAAAGGAAGCAAGCACATACAATGTGGTAACATCTGTTTATTCAGTAAATGGTTTTGGAAAATAAAATAGACACTTGCAAAAAATTAAACTATACACCTTCTTGCACTATAACAAAAATAAACTAACAACAGATCAAATACTTAAATGCAAGTCATGAAACTGTAAAAATCCTATAAGAAAACATAGGCAGTAAAATCTCAGACATTTCTCATAGCAATATTTTTCTTATGTATCTCCTTAGTCAAGGGAAACAACGGAAAAATAAATGAGGCCGCATCAAACTAAAAAGCTTTTGCACAGCAAAGGAAATCATCAACAAAATGAAAAGAGAGCCCACTGAATGGGTGAACATATTTGCTAATGATACATCTGTTAATGGGTATAGATCCAAAATTTATAAAGAACTTAACACAACTCAACACCAAAAAAAAAATAATAATAAGTTAAATTAAAAAATGGGCAAAGGACCGGGATAGACAATTCTCCAAGGAGGACATGCAGATGGCCAACAGACATATGAAAAGAAGCTCAACATCTCTAATCATCAGAGAAATGCAAATTATCAATAAAACCACAATTATATATCACCTTGCATGTATAAAATTGGCTACCATCAGTAAATCAAGAAACAAGTGTTGGCCTGGTGGAAAACAGTTTGGACTTTCCTCATATAATTAAGATTGGAACTGCCTTTTGACCTAGCAATTTCACTTTTGGAGATATTTCCAAAGAAACTTGAAACACTGATTCAAATGAATATATGCACCCCTATGTTTACTTCAGATTTATTTACAATAGGCAAGACTTGGAAACAGCCCAAGGGCCCATCAGTAGATGAGTAGATAAAAAAGCTGTGGTACATTTACACAATGAAATACTATTTTGCCATGACAAAGAAGGAAATTTTACATTTGCCACAGCATGGATAGGCCTGGAGAGCATTATGCTAAGTGAAATAAGCCAGGCATAGAATGACAAATATCATATGATCCCACTTATATGTGGAATCTAATGAACAAAATATTCTGACAAATAAAATAGAAACAGAGACGTGGATACATAGAACAGACTGATGGATGTCAGAGGGGAGGGGTGTTGGAGGCTGATTGAAAAAGGAGAAGGGGTTAAGCACAGCAAAGCAAACAAACAACAACAACAAAAAGAATAACCAGACGCAGACAACAGTATGATGATTACAAGATGGTAGGGAATGGTAAGGGGAGTTAGAAGAGGGTAAAGGTGGGATGAATGGTGATGGAAGGGGACTTGACTTGGGGTGGTGAACACACATACAATATACAGATGATGTATTATAGAATGGTGCCCCTGGAACCTATATAGTTTTATTAATGAATGTCACCCAAATAAATTCAGTAATAAATAAATGGTAAAATATAATGATTGATGAAAAGAAAAGAAAGAAAGAAAGAAAGAAAGAAAGAAAGAAAGAAAGAAAGAAAGAAAGAAAGGGAAAGAGGGAAAGAAAGAGAGGGAAAGAAAGAGAGGGAAAGAAAGAAAGAGAAAGAAAGAAAAAAAAGAAAGAAAGAAAGAAAGAAAGAAAGAAAGAAAGAAAGAAAGAAAGAAAGAAAGAAAGAAAGAAAGAAAGAAGGAAAGAAGGAAAGCCTTTTCATTGTTTTGTCTACCTTGAAATGATTCATTGCTTGCTATATCTGCACATCTCAGCCCAGAGCTTCCTACATATTATCAACTTAATTAATATTGTCTGAGTAAGTGGGAATCAATTAAATGCCTTACTGCTTCACTTGGAAAGTGTTTTTGAGAATTCTTACAGTTCTTTTGCAAGAAGCTAAAATTTAGAGGCAGTTCACTGTATATATAATCACCATATGGTTATTGAATAGTAGTAGTTATTAATCAATGCTCTTGAAAGCTTCAGTGTTTGGCTTTTGATCTTCCTTTGTTATTAATCTTAACATCTGATTTGTTGTACAAATTATCATAAGAATGTTCAAAGTTATTTTGTAGATTTCTTTCTTTTCATTTGTAATGTTATGTATACTTTGATAGGTTTTCTTTAGGACAAAATAACAAAATGCAAATGATTTATGAAACAAATATATAAATCCATAGCAGTGGAAATTAATAATATATTTTTAAAATGTTATACACAATACTTCCTCTTTCAAGCTCCCACCAAAAAAGGTAAAAGATAAAAAAATTAAGTATTTGTGCAGCTCCTGTAGGTTGGCAAAAATACCATATTTATCATAGAGAGAATAAAACACTTCTTATTGCTCCTGACAGAGCATTTCTATGCAGTGGACACTAAATTGAATTGAAATTAGGAAGCAGATAATAAACATATTATCATGAATTAAAAAAATACATTTCATTTCTTTTTATTCAAAACATTCTCAATATTTTCTGTGTATTTTCCAGTCTTACCATCGCCACATCTCACCCCCTCTGTTGCTTCTGCAGCTGTCTCCCAAAGTTAAGACCGCCCATCAGAAAAGTCAAGTGGGCTTCTGGGCAGAGGCTGCAAGCATCAGCCTTCATGGGCATGGTAGAGGGGAGAAGGGAAAAAATCCCACAAAACTGTAGGCATTTGTAAATACAACTGTTTTTATTTAAACTATTCAATATAGAGTAGTACAAGAAGAAGAAAAGTGAAAAAAATTGGCAAGTATAAGTGTCCATAATATTAAAATTAAAACATGTATGTTACAGTTTTGGGGGAAAAAAACTAATTTGCAATTAGGGATATACTCTGTAGGAACCCTTTTATAAACTGAAAATGTAAATCAAAATGACATCTTTTGGGGACCCAGTGTGCACCATAATAACTTCTATTGCAGAACCTGTTAGATGCTTTTACTTTATTTCACCATTATTCTTACTATTCAAAATATTTTAAGAAAAAAAAAGCTTATATTTACTTTTGTTGCAGCACTTCTTCATCTAACTATTGCTGGCATATGACATAAACTTAAAAATTCTTGCTGAATGAATAAATGAATAATTAATTAGGTGGTCTAAACAAAAATCAAAGGTATGTGGGCTAACAACAAAATTAGTATAACAAAATTAGTATAGTTTTTTTGTCTGGTATTTTTGTATTAAAAAAATTAGTATCAGCTTTGTGTTATAGCTGCAGCAGCAAAGACAATGAAATAAATCTGCAAATCAGCACACACACTTCAGTAAAACAATTTAGCCAAAAATAACTTGTGTCTCACAATGTAGAGGTAAATTCCATTTTGTCATAAGTTCAGCAACACTTCCGAGTGTAACCCCAGGTCTCAAGATGCTTATAATAATCAAATTAGTGTGTGGACTTGGGAATGTTAAATGCATTCATGATACCCATGTATCCATGGTCAGCATCTAGTTGTGTATGTAATAAAGACAGATCCTGATCTACATCAGTAAAGGCAAATAACAGAAGCTTTCCCCGCATTTGAAAGAAATTCATGAAACCATCATATCTCACATGTGTCTTCTTTTCATGTATTAGTATTAAATTTTTAAAAAATAATGTCATTTTTCACCATGAAGAATCAATTTGGTTTAATTTTTCTTGCTTTTCTGGAAAAGCTTTCAAATAAGATAAGTACCTGAAAGAAATAATGCCAAAAGGTTACTTAATCAATGTTTTTTATTGTAATGGCATTTACAAATGTGTATATCTTGCTTTAGAAATAACTAAAGCACATCACTTAAAATGTTTTAGTGCAGCAAGAGCAATGAAAGAAAGAGAAATTCAAATTACTGTAAGTAGAAGTAATTCAGAACATTTTTCTTGAAGTTAGGCATATTTTAGAGAATTAAATTTCTGGGGGAAGTTTTTAATGGAACTAATAGTCAGAGAAAAGACAACTTTTTTCCTGAATTTACATACTAGATAGTGTTAACAGGACAATAATATGCAAATTACTTAATTGAAATGATATCCTTTATGTTTGGACACAACTGATGGTCTATAATCATTGGTCCTTTACTTTCCTGTCCTTAGTCAATACAGCAGGTCCTCAAATAGTGCAATTTCATTCATCATCATTTTGTTATAATGTTGATAAGATGCTATAGGAACTTAATTCTTGCACATATCAGTTAACGTACAGCAAAATTAGTTTTGTTATACGTCAGCTCCCTTAAAGTCACAGAACCTATCGGCAATGTCACATGAGGACTTTACTACTTTAGGGTGGGGTGGCAAAGCAGAGGAAAACCATATTATATCAACATCTTAGCACTGATTCAAAATTTATTTTGTCTGGGGTAGAGTTTTTGTGTTTTCTTAGATGGCAGCTTTCTGTGATCACCTACCATATTCATTCCAGCTCTTTGTCATTGAATTTCTGTCTTGTATCCTGTATAACCCTTCAGTTCTTCCGCTGACTTTGGGCATATTTGACATGTTCCCTGAAGCCCTATCTCTTGATGAATACACTCTATTTGTTTTTACTTTCATACCTACCAGTTGAACATTCTTGATATAACTGCCTAGACTAATATACCCTAGTTATCTGTTTCCAGGTTCATCTAGCATTTTTTCCCATTAGTTGACTTTATGGATCATATTTTATCAGACTCTATATTAGTCTGAATAAAACCCTCACATGAATAAAAAATTCCCTATAAATTTTTAAATACTTTGCATTAAAGAATTAACAATATATTCAGGTAAGGCCAACCCTTTAATCAAATTAATTTTCAGTTTTTTGGTCTTTTTCTCAATGGACTTATTAGAACCAGACAGATCTTTTTTTATGACCCAACAAATATTTGTTTTAATAAATTTTACATTTGCAGACTTGTAATCATTGTCCTTTTACATTTATGTTTCCCTATAGACTATGATTTCTTTGATGCAAACAACTTTGTTTATAGTTTGTGCATTGCCTAAAACTTAGTATTGTAATTAATGTCTTCTGTAATATTATTTTAATATCAAGAAAGCTGCTAGCACCTATGAAAAAGCAAAAGTCAATATTTAATTTCCTACAACTTGCAGGTTACAAGGTACAGATCTTCAATTAATTCAATAACACCTTTCAATATACTTGAAAATTGAAGATGGAGAATTCAAGATAACCACCAATTTTTCTATGTAAGTGGCTTACATTTTTTTGTTGATACAGTATGCTGTTTTTGTCATTGTGGACATTAGCGAAGCCTTATCTATTAGATATAATGCATGAAAACATTAGATTTCTGACTTATTTATTCTGCAGGTTGAAATATTGTAGTGCTTTTTTAAGTATCCTACAGAGCTCTGTTTGCACTTTTCTTATAGCTTTTCTCATCACTCATATCCTACTATTTAAATTTCTGCTACTAAATCTATGCTTGATTTACCTAACATAAGATATTGATCAAAGTCATCATGTAGTGAGGGCTCAGCAAATATTTGTCTGATAAGTGAATGAAGCCACACCTCTGGTGGGAAACAAATAATAGAAGTCTCAGGAATATAATATTTGTATATGAAGATACCTAGGGATTTTCTTTCCTACCTTTAAAGGTTTGGAGGAGAAATTTTAATCCAACATTATTGTATTCAATTTAAGAAAGGACATGAATTTTGAGGTGAGGACCGAATGGTGTGTGCTGAGAACAAAGAGAAGAAGGAGAGCAAAATGATTAGAAAAAAGGAAGCAATTACAGTAAGTCCTCACTTAACATCCTAAGTAGGTTCTGCAGCTTTAGGTGAAACAACTTATAATGAAACCAATTTCACCATAAATTAATTGATATGAACAAGAGCTAAGTTCCTATGGCATCTCATCAACATTATATGAAATGACATTAAGAGAAGTGACATCATTCAAGGACATGCTATATATCTCAAGGCACTTCAGTGAAAGGTTGAAGCATGTAGTAAGAACTGTAAGTAGAATGAAAAACAAAAAAATCAAGATAAGGATTGAATATGGCTTTTTGTATAATAATATTAATGATTAAGGTATTGTGAAAGAAACTCCAAGATCATCTTAAGGCTAGAAGATTCCCAAAAGGGACTCACAAGATTCAAAACCGTTACTCATAGTTGCAGTTTATTACAGGCAAAAGATACAGATTAAAATCAGCACAGAAAATCGGGGATCAAGTCCAAGAGAAAAGAGGCACAAGCTTCTAGTTGCCCTTACCCTAGGCACGCAGCACTTGCATGACTGACCTCAGTGACTCAGATCTCGGCACCATCAGAGCAAAAACAGGTGTTCACCATAAATTACATTGTTAACATAAACTATTTGATCAAACCAGGACAGCATGGCCCATGTCCTCAGGCATTGAAAAAAAAAAAGCATTCATCACAGATAATATTGTTAGCATAAATTATCTGGTCAAATTGAGCAGCATGGCCAAGGTCTCAGGCATACAAAAATACTCTCATCAGGCAGAATATTCCAAGGGCTCAGAGCTCATCATCTAAGACACAACAAAGAGCCAATACTGAAGATAAGTGTTTCTTGAGAATGTGCAGGATTTGAGTGACCTAGACCTGCAGAACTAATTTTCTTTTTCTGCACAGATGCCTTGAAGAGTGCCCATAAGTAATAAGAGATAGTGACATAATATCTAATATTAATAAAATAATTGATATCAAGCATTTTAGATAATTATTTTACTTAATTATGAAATGGCAAAGCACTGAGCAATCCTAAAATATTAAATAGCAAAAGGTTAATTTTGGACATAATGAAGAAAAATAAAGGAACAAGTTATATAGAAAATATAAGAGTAGCAGCAACAGTCAAGCATATCAATAAATATAAACTACAATCAGCAGTATTAATGTTTCATATCACTAGGTTTGGATAATCTCAGTTGGGCTCAAAAACAAAAAGCAAATGTAACTTTATGCACCACAGAATAAATCTAATCAAGGAAAAATGGCAGGAAGATTTTAAAAAGGGGTTGAAATAAGGTATAATAAGCAAATACTGTATAACAGACATCAGAAATAGAGATTTTTAAGTAAATGAAAGTTAAATATAACTATGATATACAAAAATAATATTTCATATTGAAAATGAGTAAAATTCACAAAGGAACTATAACAGTAACAAGTAAATTCAGTCTTAAACTATATACTGGGAATATTGAAAGTAATACAGAAAGAATTTGTAAAATCTTTAACATCATTTGGAGGAGTTAATAGGTCCCTTTCAGAAAACATCTGAAATAGGCCAAAACTAAAAAGGATAGTGTGGGAGAGGTTGCTTTGTGTTCACCAAACCTATTTTCTGTTCTTCTTGGTCAGAGCTCTACTGTGTTTGACAACTTGCCCTGCAGGGTTTTATGTTCAGGTAACTGAGCTCTAGATGACAAAATGTTTGGGGCAGTGATGTGAGCTTCTCCCGGTCCTGGCTCAAACAAAACTTCAGTGCAACTCTTCACAAAGTCTTTTCTCCTTCTAATCAAATTAAGAAGTTTTAGGAGCCATATTCTTTACTTAATCATTATCTTATCATATTACTCTTTTAATCAGCGTTTATTGCTCGCTTTCCTTATTTTCCTTAGTGCTTTCAGTTAAGAAATAGTTGCTTCTTTCCACCCTGTTATTTCCCACATTTCTGGAATTTCACTATACTGGTTTTTCCTGCTTGCAAACAACTAGTCTTTTTCTTGTGGCACCTTGCTATAGATGCATCAAAAACCAGCAAAGTCACAATGCTAACATACTGTTCTCATACTTTCTCCCCCAGAATACAAGTTTACTATCTGCCTTCCAAGAAATTAAAAATGACTTTTTGCTAAATATTTGCTACTGCATAACTTAAGACTTCCATTTTTAATTTCCTGAAACAAGTTTCATCAACACTTACCACCTGCTTCAACTGGAAAGAATTTAAAAAGGGAAATACGAGTGGGCCAATTTATCTTAGTAAATAAAGGAACTATACCATGAACAGGAAGGAGCGATTGATTCAGTGTCACACTTAATGGCACAATAAAAGATTCAGCAGGAGGTATCATGGTGATGAATTGGCCAGAGATATCCAAGAGGAGGCAGTAATTGATTTCCCTTATCCCAGGAAATGAATAATATAGATGGCTTATGAATTGTAATAGGGCAATGATAAGAAACATATTTTTTTATTGTTGACACTATTACAGATGTCCCTCATCTTCCTTCATTTGCCTCTCACCTCCAGCCTCCTGTCCCCTGGCTTTCACCACATTGCGTCTGTGTCCATGGACCATGCATATATGCACATATGTGCTTTAGCTAATCTCTTCCAGTTCCCCCAAACATCTCCCCCTCTTGAGATCTGCCAGTCTGTTTTGTGTATCAGTGCCTCTGGTTTTATTTTGTCCATCAGTTTTTATTTTGTTCATTAGATTCCACACATGAGTGAGATCATAAAGGTATTTGTCTTTCTCTGATTGGCTTGTGTTTTTTAAAAATTTAACAGGTTTGGTTATTATATCCCAATTAATAAAAACAATAGGTTAAATACTATCTAGCATATTTTCAAGAATATTACTTTTTGTAGGGTCACAAAAAAATCAGACAATTAAAGCCCGTGAAAAATGTAATAAACGGAAACAAAATGTTATTGATTTGTCAATTGACATTTATTTAGAAAAGAGAAGCTTAGCCTAAGGTTGGGTGTTTTTATTTTGAATCACCATTATATAAATGGTCATACCTATGTAATTTTAAGAAACAATCAATTGAAAACTAAGGTACTGAAATTTATGTGAGCTAAGAAGATAGTTTTAATTTTAGTTCTGGTAAACCAACTGGTAACACTGTAAGACAGTAAAATGACATATTAAAATATTAGGGTTCTCTATATACAGTATCATGTCATCTGCAAATAAAAGAGTTGTACTTCTTCCTTTCCAGTTTGTATGCCTTTTATTTCTTCTTCCTGTCTGATTGCTGTAGCTAGGACTTCCAGTATCATGTTGAATAAGAGAGGTGAAAACAGACATACCTGTCTTGTTCCTGATATTAAGGAGAACATTTGCAGTTTTTAACCATTGAGTATGATGCTGGCAGTGGATTTGTCATATATATGGCACACTATGTTTAGGTATGTTCCCTCTTACCCAATTTGCTCAGAGTTTTTATTATAAATGGGTGCTGAATTTTATCAAATGCTCTTTCTACATCTATTGATATGATCATGTGGTTTTTATTCTTCATTTTGTTTATGTGCTATATCATATTTTTTGATTTGTCTATGTTGTACCAACCTTACATTCCAGAAATAATCATGATGTATGATCCTTTTGATACATTGCTGTATTTGGCTTGCTTATGTTTTATTGATTTTAGCATCTATGTTCATTAGAGAAATGAGCCTATAATTTTATTTTCTTTTTTTTTTTTTTGTAGTATCTTTATCTGGTTTTGGAATTAGGATAATGCTGACCTCATAAAATGAACTTTGAGTCTTCCCACCTCTCGAAGTTTTAAATAGTTTCAGAAAGAGAGGTGTTAATTCTTCTCAGAAGATTGGGTAAAATTCACCTGTGAAGCTATCCAGTCCAGGGTTTCTCCTTTTTGCCTTTTGGGCATTTCTTCTCTCTTTTTTTTAATTACTGTTTCAATTTCACTAGGTGTAATCTGCATATTCAGGTCCTCTGATTCTTCCTGGTTTAGTTTTAGAAGATTGTGTGTTTCTAGGAATTTATCCATTCCATCCATGTTGTCCAATTTCTGGCATATAGTTGTTCACAGTACTTTCTTACAATCCTTTGTGCTTATTTGGTGTCAGTTATTTCTACTCTTTCATTTCTAATCTTATTTATTTGGGTCATAGGCTCATTTTTCTTGATGTGTCTAGTGAAAGGTTTGTCAAGTGAATTTATTTTTTCAAAGAACCAGCTCTTGTATTCATTGATATTTTGAGCTTTATGATTTCTTTCCTTCTGCTGTTTTTGGGCCTTGTTTGTTGTTTCTTTTCAAGTTCCTTTAAGTGTAAAATTAGATTATTTGTTTGAGCTTCTTCTTATTTCTTGAGGTAAGCCTGTAATGCTATGAATTTTCCTTTTAGGATTGTTTTCTCTGTGTCTCACAGATTTTAAGTTGTTGTATTCTTATTTTGATTTGCTTCAAGGTATCTTTTGATTTTTTCCTTAGTCTCATTGTTGACTAATTGTTTAATAACATGTTATTTAGATTCCATGTCTCTGTGTATTTTTCATTTTTTTTCTTATGATTGATTTCTAGTTTCATAGTGTCTTGTGAGAGAAGATGCTTGATATGATTACACCTTTTTAAATATATTGATACTGTACATAGAGAACCCTAGAGATTCACCAAGAAACTATCAGAACTGATAAATGAATTCAGTAAAGTAGCAGGATATAAAATTTTCATATCCAGAAATCAGTTCCATTTTTATATGCCAATAATAAACTATAAGAAAGGAAAATTAAGAAAACAGTCTTATTCACAATTGATTCAAAAAGAATAAAATAACTAGGAATAAATCTAACCAAGGATGTAAAAAACTTATACTAGGAAAATTTTAAGACACTGAAAAAAAGAAATTGAAGGAGATAAAAATAAATAGAAGCACATAAT
This sequence comes from Pteronotus mesoamericanus, assembly GCF_021234165.1. Taxonomy (NCBI): domain Eukaryota; kingdom Metazoa; phylum Chordata; class Mammalia; order Chiroptera; family Mormoopidae; genus Pteronotus; species Pteronotus mesoamericanus. The sequence continues at coordinate 63,045,143 of NW_026555329.1, read as the reverse complement.
ATGTTCATGAATAGGAAGAATTAACATCATTAGAATGTCCATACTACCTAAAGCAATCTATAGATTCAATGTAATTCCTACCATGATACCAGTGATGTACTTTGCAAAACTAGAACAAATATTTCAAAAATTTATATGGACCACAGAAGGCCCTGAATAGCAACAGCGATTTAATAAAGAATAATACAGTTGAAGGAATCATGTTACCCAATATTAAACTATATTATAGGGCCATAGTAATCAAAACAGCCTGGTACTGCCATAAAAACAGACACATATGTCAAAGGAACAGAATAGAGAGCCCAGAAATAAACTCAAGCCTTTAGAGGAAACTAATATTTGACAGAGAAAGCAAACATATGCCATGGGCTAACAACAGTTTTCTCTGTAAATAATGATGAAAAAATTGGAAAAATACCTGCAGAAAAATTAAACTAGACCATCTTATTTTTTTAAAGGTTTTATTTATTTTTAGAAGGGAAGGGAGGGAGAAAGGGAGGGAGAAACATCAATGCATGGTTGCCTCTCATGTGCCCCATACTGGGGACCTGGCCTGCAACCCAGGCATGTACCCTGACTGGGAATTGAACCAGTGACCCTTTGGTTCACAGGTTGACACTCAATCCACTGAGCCACACCAGCCAGAACTAGGCCACTTTCTTATGCCATAAATAAGAATAAATTTAAAATGGATTAAAGAGTTAAACATTAAACCCAAAAACCTAAAAATCCTGGAAGAAAATATGGGCAGTAAAATCTCAGACATTGCCTGCAGCAATATTTTATCTAACATATCTCTTCAGGCAAGGAAAACAAAAGAAAAAAATAAACAAATGAGACTATATCAAACTAAAAATTTTTGCACAGAAAGGAAACCATCAACAACATAGAAAAACCTGCTGAATGGGAGAACATATTTGTCAATACATCTGATAAGGGGTTAATACCTAAAATTTACCAACAGAGACAAGAGGGAAGGAGGGGGGCGGGGCAGGGGAAAAGGAAGGGAAAGGGGAAGTCAAGGAACATATAGCAAGAACTCATGGACAAAACCAAAAGGGAAGAGTTGGGGGGGGGGCGGCAAGGGAAAGTGGTGGGGGGTAGGCAGATACAAATGTATTTGAAAAAATAAATTAATTAATTTAAAAAATAAAGAATTATTTTCAATCTTAACTGACTACAAAAAAAAAAAAAGAACTTATAAAACTCAACACCAAAAAACAAACAATCCACTTTTAAAAAGAGGAAAGGACCTGAATAGACACTTTTCCAATGAGGAACATACAGTTGGCCAACTAAAATATGAAAAGATGTTTAATGTCACTAATCATCAGAAAACTGCATATTAGAACTACAATGATATATCACCTCACACTTGTCAGAATTTATATCATCATTAAATCAACAAACAAGTGCTATTAATGATGTGGAGAAAAAGGAACACTTGTGCAATGTTGGTGGGTATGCAGATTGGTGCAGTCACTGTGGAAAACAGTATAGAGATACCCCAAAAAATTAAAAATGAAATACCTTATGACTCAGTGATTCCACTTCTGGGAATTTGTTATAAGAAATCTGAAACACCAATTTGAAAGAATATAAGCACCCCTATGTTCATTGCAGCATTATTTACAATCGCCAAGATACGGAAATAGTCCAAGTATCCATCAGCTAATGAGTAGATAAAACAGTTGTACACTGTTTTAATTGTGTACATTGTGTAATGGGACATTTACACAATGGAATATTGCCCAGCCACAAAAAAGAAGAAAATCTCACTCTTTGCAACAGCAATGGATAGATCTGGAGAACATTATGCTAAGCGAATAAGCCAGTCAGAGAAAGATAAACACCATATGATTTCACTCATACATGGAATCTAATAAACAAGCTGAACTAACAAGCAAAATAGAGACAGACTCATAGGTAGAGAGAAGGCAGATAGCCCTGGGTGGGGGTGGTTAGGAGACAGAGGGATCTAGCAGAAAAGAAAAAGGACTCATGGACATGGAGAGCAGTGTGGTGACTGCCGGGGGAAGAGGTGGCATAATGGTAGATCAATGATAATGGAAAAGACACAATAAAAATAAATTTTAAAACAAAGAAAAAACATTAGAAAAGTATAGAAATAGGATGACAAAAATCCTACGAATCACAAAGAATCTCACAAATACTTCTTAACTTTATTAAACTCTTTATGTTGATACGTTTATTTTTCATTTTTATTTTAAAATGTCCTTAAACATATATTTTAAATAAATAAATATATCGATTACACTATTACTGTTGTCCCAATTTTCCCTCCTTTGCCCCCTCCATCCAGGACCCCCATTTCCTGCATCGGTCCTCTCCCCTTTAGTTCATGTTCATGAGTCATGCATGTAAGTCCTTTGGCTTCTCCATTTCCTATACTATTCTGAACATTCCCCTGTCTATTTTGCACCTACCAATTATGCTTCTTAATCCCTGCAACTTTTCCCACATTTTCCCCCTTTTCCCCTGCCAGCTGATAACCCTCCAAATGATTTCCATATTTATGATTCTATTTCTGTTCTGCTTGTTTGCTTACTTCGTTTTTTTTTTTTTTAGATTCAGTTGTTGATAGTTGTGAATTTGTTGCCATTTTAATGTTCATAGTTTTGAACTTCTTTTTCTTAAATTAGTCATTAGTGGCTTGGTGATGAACTCTGTTAACTTTACCTTGTTCGGGAAGCACTTTATCTGCCCTTTCATTTTAAATGATAGCTGTTCTGGATAGAGTACTCTTGGTTGTAAGTCCTTGCTTTTTATCACTTTGAATACCTCTCGCCAGTCCCTTCTTTTCTGCAAAGTTTCTTTTGATAAATAAGCTGACAGTCTTTTTTTTTTTTTTTTAGGTACTTCCCTTTCCAAGGCTGGATGTTCTCACACATGATTAGGCAATGCCATTAACTTTTTGGGTAGTTTTTTAAAACAAATCCCTGTGTTTGTTTCTAGATTATTTTAAATATTACAAAATATCACTTTAAGGTAGTGAACAGAATGAAACACCAGTTTGTCATGGTGCAGAACTGCCTCTGTGGGTTCTGTCTATGGTTCAAGCTCTGGTCTGGCTGAGGGCTGAGTTGGTGCTAAGAGCAGTGCCTGAGAGTAGGTCTGAGGTGGGAAGGTCTTTTTATAGCTCTGGGGACTCTGTTGGTGTCTAACTTCAATTCCACTGTCAATGCCACTCAGCTTTTTAATGCATGCAGCATAGCTGGTAGACACTTTCAGACTAAGATGCGGAGGAGAGACTGAGTCAAGTGTAAGATGAAACATGGAAGCTGGGAAGACAGTTGAGACCCCTCAGAAGGCCTATTTCAAGTAGGATCTATTCCAACCCCTCCCATCTCTCCCTGTTCCAAATTCTCACAGCCCTGAGCTAAATGGGATTCCCCTGACCTAGTGAGTATTCTATGGTCTTAGGTCTCCCATTTGATAAAAATGTGTTGGGACTTGTTGTGCAAAGGTCCTAGTAACTGGTCTTCCTTAGGGTCCCAGATCAAGGGGCAGAGTAGTTTACTGGGACAGGAATTTGTGTGTGGTTCTCTGTATTGTTTCCTCCTCTCATTCCAAGCTAGTTGGGCGCTTTGGTGCCATAGGCCAGGGTTGCTTGAAGGGTTGAAAGCAGAAGCAGCTTGAAAACAAATTCTTTCAGTCTTTCCTGAAAGTCTAGCTGGTCACACAGCTTTTGACAGATGGCATGAGGTGGAAGGGAAAGTAGGGAGGGCTGGGGGGCTGGAGTGCTTCCCTAAGGCAGGAGGGGATGGAGGCCTACGGGTTCTACCACTGGCAGGTATCTGTGCTCCACAGAGGTGGCCTGACCTCAGAGGGAAATTGTTAGCCCTGAGCTGGCCAATATAAGCTGACAGTCTTATGGGAACTTGTTTGTACATAACTCTCTCCTTTTCTCTTGCTCTTTTTAAGATTCTCTATCTTTAACTTTTGGCACTTTAATTATGATGTGTCTTGTGGCCCTCTTTGGGTCCAATGTGGTGCTTTTCTATGCTTCCTGGACTTGTATGTCTATTTCCTTCACCAAATCATGGAAGTTTCCTGTCATTAGTTTTTCAAATAAGTTTTCAATTTCTTGCTCTTGCTCTACTCCTTCTGGCATCCCTATGATTTGAATACGTTGATACGTTTGGAGATGTCCCAGAGGCTTTCTATACTATCACCATTTTTTAAAATTCTTTTTTCTTCTTGCTTTTCTGGTTGAATGCTTATATATTCCTTATGTTCTAAATCGCTAATCTGAATCCCAGCTTCATCCCCTCCACTCTTAGTTCCCTGTAGATTTTTCTTTATTTCACTTAGTGTAACCTTCATTTCTTCCTGGGTCTTTTTTATGTTGTCATACTCAATGAGTTCTTTGAGCATCCTGATCACCAGTGTTTTGAACTCTGCATTCGATGTGTTGCTTATCTCCATTTCATTTAGTTCTTTTTCTGGGGTTTTGTCCTGTTCTTTCATTCATGATATATTTCTTTGTTTAATCAATTTGGTAGAATCAGTTTGTCTTTGTGTATTAGGTAGAGCTGCTTTGTCTTCCTGTCTTAGTAGTGTGGCCCATCTGGATGAATGTGGCTTCTTTAAATCCTTGTTTGTGAGATCTCCACCCAGCTCAGTTTTCTGATGGTTCTGCGTGTTATTTGTATTGAGGTCTAGTTGTAATTCTTTCTGTGGTTGCACAAGGAGGAGATATATGTTTACCTACACCTCCATCTTGACCAGCTGTGTATGCTGATATGTTTAAAATAACATTTAACAACAAGTTGCATAATGCTTTTATTTATATTTGCTTTGTGTTCTACATAAATTTCAAATTTTTTTAAATCAATGGTATGATATGGTAATTGAAAAGTAAATTTTAGGGAATATATTTAATTAAAATAATGAAATGTTAACACTTTAAGAGAAATTGTGTTTCATAAGTTTAATTATTATACAAATACATTTAATAAATTTATACTTAACATACAATTTGTGGGCATTTATCCCTTTGCAATAATGGTGCCTTGATAAAGCTGTCAACTCTTTCTATATTAAAGGATATGACTCTCTATCAAGATACAGGTAAATCTTCAAAGGCATCAATCACGCTGGCCACAGTAATTATATGCAATATAATTAACACATTAGAAAGAACAGAAAAACTAATATTATCTATTTGGAAACTAAATTAGTGGCTAGATCAGTGTGCAACATAAAAAAATCAATGATTTCTTGTATCCTAAAATTAACTGACAATGAAATTAAATGGAAGGGGGAATTTCTACAAGTTGAAGACAATGTAGTTACTTGTTTTTACATTTAAAAATCTCTTCTAGAAAGAATTTATAACTACAGAAAAACCAAACTTTAAGCAATTTTGAAGTTAGAGAATGTTGGAAATTCAAAATAAATGTCAGTAAATAATGAGATATCACTGAATCCTTTAATTTCCCATGCTCCTGATGTATTGTAGAATTCATTGAGATAAAGAACATGCTGACAAAAGGAATATAGAAAATTCCCTCAAGTTTTTCTTCAACAATATGAATATGATTTATTTGAAAGATTATGAGATATATTTTAATTCCACTTGGAATATTTTGCTATTTTTGTTCAAATGCACACAAATAAGAGAAGATCTTCTAAGGCAGAGAGGTAATAAGAAATAAGATGTAGCTATTGTATTAATGGTTGAAAATGGATATTTTTATTTTTCTTTGGACCTCCTCAAATTGTTTTTAATTGAGATAACCTTCCCTTTCATGTACATTTCTAATGTATTTGAATTTTCCCCACATCGCAAATGCATAGTCACTGTTTTCTGTGACCAACAGATAATATTTCAGACTTGATGACTGAAATGACTAAACTTTATTTATACTATTTAATTTTTCATCATTTCCTAATTCAAGACCTGGAATCAGCAGGCTACTTACTGATCCACATGCTTCCGTAATGTATGCTGCATCCTGCAGTCCCAAGAACAAAGTTTAACATAAATATTTTCTTTAAAATTGCTAAGGCTGGAGTTTTTAGGTATTGATTGTTCTACACTTGGATCACTTTTAGGGCTAGTAATGGTAAAGCAGCTGATTCAGCAGCACAACCTGATAACAACAGAGTTTTCAACAAAACTGTTTTTCTAGTAGCCACTGTCTGAAGAAGCAAGTCTAAAATATCCTCAAAAATATGAATATCATTTATTTAAAAGATTACTTCAGATGTACTTTGATCCAACTTAGAGTATTTGGCATTTTCTTCCAAATCCACACAAATACAAGCCTCCTTTTATGCTTTGAATGGTTTATTAAATTTCATTGACATTAAAACCAATGAGTTAAAATAATAAAACTATAGACAAAGCATTGCATTGTATTGCTTCTGACCATTGAGATTTCTGCTTTAGCCTAAATATTCGACGTTCATCCATTAAGACCCATCCGGCTTTTGCTTCTCATCCTGTCTCTCATGGCCATTCCCATTCACTATCAGAGAGATCTTAAGACAGGATTGGAGGACACAAGCCTGTGTTTACACTTGAATAAAAGTGGTGACCAGGATCTTTGCCAGATCAGCAAGATAGCAAGTGTGTCCTGATTCCTATAAAACTTCTACACTAAGAGGTGGTTGAAAGCAGACCTTTCAAAGTCTAATGCTATATGTGACAGCATAGATGAACCAAGAGAATGCTATGTAATTGAAATAATGCAGTCACAGAAGAACAAATGTTGCAAGATGTCCTTTATATGAGTCACCTAAAATAACCTGGGGTGGGGTGGAAGTGGACAATGGGGGGATAAACGGGGATGGAAAGGGTCTTGAATGTGGGTGGCGAGCATATGGTGCGATATGCAGATAATGTTTTATTGAGTTGTATATTTGAAACCTGCATGGTTTTATTACATACAATGTCACCTCAATAAATTCAATTAAAAAATCAAACTGAGACAACAGAGAATAAAATAGTGGTTGCCCTAGGCTTGAGGGAGGAAGAAATAGGGAATTGCTGTTCAAGATTATCAAGATTCAGTTATACAAGATGAATAAATTTTAGAGGTCTGTTGTACGACATTGTGCCTATAGTTAACGCACCTTCATTGTGCACCTAACGAGTTGTTAAGAGGGGAGATCTCATATTGTATTCTTACCACAACTTAAAAAATTGAATGGAAACTTAACCCCATGGGTTTCTTCTCCCATCATCATGACCTTTCATTGCTCTGACTCCTCAGAAGCTTCTCACCATACGAATTGCAATGTGTGTTCTCCTGAAAATAACTGTCTTGTTCCCTAGCTCCTCACTTTCTTAAAATGTGCAGCATAGCTTTCTGGAACTTTCAGTCCATGATACAGAAATCTCTTGTCCTCTCTCTCTTTTTTTCCCCTCCTAAACTGTCTCTCCATCTCCAAATGAATTTGAAAACATTTACCCTTAGTGAAAACATTGACCCTTAGTGAAAAAGGAGGGGAGAGAAGGTTGGGTGACAGTTGTGACATTTAAGAAACTTTCAGTAAAGTTATCAGGGAGTCCTTGAGCCTAAGTCTCCCCTGTCTCCCAGAAATGGTCTACTTTATAGTTCAGGTCCACTCCCATTGATGAGATGAAGCTTATGGGATGAATGTAGCCCTGGATTTTTAAATCACAGCAGCTGGGGTGCTTTTCATTTGTGCCCAAGGTAGTCACAGTCACATGAGCTGCATTCTCGTGGCTGTCACCGTGGACTCTATTACCAGTCAGACACTACCTTCTCTGTCTCTTCATCTTCATGCCTATGTTCCTGGGACAAGGTTTCTCCATTCACTTCTCTGCCTCCTTCCCTCACCTTAAAATCTCAGCCTACCTCATCCTGGCTTCTTCTCCTTAACCACTTCACAGAAAATGTTCTCATTAAACTCACCGATATATCTTTGTTGTTAATCCAATGCGTACTTTTCGGTTTCTTTTTCACCAGTCTCTAATCTGCGTTCAAACTGTAGACTAATTCTCCTTTTAAAGATTTTTTTTTTCATTTTCATTTCTTTGCTCGTTTTTGACCTTTAAATCTTGTGACCCTTTTTGCTGGTATCTGCTTCTCATTCAGCTTTACAGGTGATGGGCCTCAGATGGCCATCGTCTCATCCGACCAATCTCTAGGATCAATTACAGTCCATGTACCAAGTAAATGTGAATTTAAATCTCAGGCCTATATCCAAATGGACTTGGATACCCACATATTAACCTAAAGTGCAAATGGAAAATGAATCATTTCCTACTAAACTTCATCCTGTATTGCAAACCTATAATAATTACGGTTATCATCTCCCCATTGCCCAGGCTAGAAAGTTGAATGCCCGTATGGTCTCTTTAATCACATAACTGCTGTCCATACCCAATATATTGAGCATTGTTAAACCAAAGATGCTCCCCAAATGTCACTTCTCTATTTTAAGCCACCATCATATATATAAAGAATTACTATAAAATCAGTCTTACTTCATTCCCATATTTATTGTTACATGCATGAATGTATTATAGACTACAGATAAGTACTATATTGCTTTAATTTACATATTATTTTTCATATTGTGTGATGTCAAATATGCAAAATACATAGATTAAATAACATGGGAATAGGATTTGGAAAAAACATTAGCATTTGGTTCAAATGCTACTAATGCCTATGTAACCTGGGCACTTTGAATTTCTTAATAGAAAATGGATTGGATTAGGTCAATATAGTCCACAGTGGCCTATGTGCAAAACTAATTTTGTTTATATAGTATGTTCAAAAGGGACACTCAAAACCATTGCCACTGTAATTTGAGAGCCTTTTCTATTTTGCTAATTGAAAAAAGGATTTATATTACAAAAATTAGTATAGCCCTCTAGCCAGATTATCTCACTCTTTCACGCTAGTCCTTCCTTTTTAATTCACTGTCTTCAGTGTAATGTAACATTTAATTAACGCAGGCATGCTCTCCAGATTCTGAGCTTCCAGGTCTTAGAACCGTATGATATGGGATTTTCACTGCCCAGTTCCACTGGGAAATGTTTCTTATACCAAAGAGAGAGAAAAAATATGTTAAAGTGAAAATACAGTATTTTCTTAGCCTGTGAAATGTGTGATATTACATCATATCCATGAAGAATAAACATAAGCATAGGGATTTTATATGAAGTAAAAAGATTTCCAGAAAGAATCAGAAAACACTGCTATCATTGTATTATTTAGGGATATATCTGAAGAACCTATACCAACCTGGTATACTGTAGGCTCTGAATATTTAGTTTTGTTGTTGCTGTCATCATTATACTTATCACATTTTCCTTTTGCATTTATATTTTAACATTATTAAATGGTTTCACTAATCAGAGAATTGAGGTGCAGGTTTGATATTCAGGAAATTACGAGGGCTAAAACTCATAATTTTGCTTATGTTTCAGAAGAGAGGAGATTAAAAGACCTAAAGAAAGAAATATTGCTCTGGCTGTTGATGCCTACCCTAACTCACTAGTTATGTCCTGGACCGTGAGGATGTTCCAATAAATACATTTTTTCCCCTTCCATAGGATTCCTTATAATGGATCACAGTCTTTTAAAATATCAAGAGGTTTTAGCAAACAATCACTTATTTTCTACTGTGGAAATTTCTTCCTCTTCTCTTTTCAATATTAAAGAAAACTCAATAAGGCACTGAAAATCCTAACAGATTAATCTTAAAGCAACCACATTGGTACTTTATAAACTACTTCCTTTCACAGTGAGAGATTAGAACTACATATCAGTGTGGTTAAATGATTTGTTTTGTAAGGAAGGGATAAAATCCTATTCATATAAAATTCTCTAATGGTGACAAGTAATATAGTTTTCTGACCACTATCATTTGATATGAAAACAATAATAGTAGAGGAAAATTATTTCCCTTATTCAGCACTCCTCTTATAATATGTCATTGATTTCTTTACATCATTTGTGACATGGTTTGGAAAGATGAATAAAATGTTTTGAAGAGTTGTGGGAAAATAGGTGCAGTCAAAAGACTATAGACACAATCAAAGGAAAATGCCACACTGACTCAGGGACATATTTCATTCCTGATTTATTGCATCTTACTAATGTAATTTATTTACAGTAAATAAAAGGACTAAATGGATTAGGACTTTACTATCAATATAATATGCCTATGTCAATAATATTCTTCCTCCAGCAAATCTTGTTTTAAGTTAAAAATATTTGGTATTACGGAACCTGTGTTTATAAAATAACATATATGTTGAGGAAAGGAGTATAATAGGTTTTTCTGTATTGTATAAAAACAACATATGAATTCAGACAATGTAGGGCTTTCATTACCTAATATGCCTGACCCTTCACTTACCATTTATCATTGAATATCAATGTGCTCATATATAGATTAGGGGTGAACACTCATAACTTCAAGGATTTGGATAGAGATTAAATAAGGAATCTATCCAAGATCTCGATACATGCTAAACCCACAATGGTAACATTAAATTAACAAAATCCTATCGTTTCCACTTCTACTTCAACTTTTCATCTTTCTTCACCAGAGTTCCAAATGTATCACTCTGTCCAAATAACCCTTATTATACATGTGTTTTATAGTAGGCAAATATGTATACATTGTAAACAAGTATTAGAGATTAAAAACAATGGACAAAGTTTGGTAAAACTATATATGCATGTCTACAATATGGTATTTTATTATATTATTTCTTCAAAGCAAGAAGAGGGCATTGATTTTTCCACGTGTGTCTCTAAAATATTTTAATTCTTGCATGGTTTTTATTTTTATTTTTAGTTAACTTTGTAATTGTCTGGCTTCTGTTTGGTGGAGGCCACCAGAGACTGAAATACACTATTTTATGTGGGAGGGAATCCACACTCAATTTTTAATAGCTGCCTACATATTTCTTGCTAGAGTGGTAGGGTTTTCTTAGGCTTTACAATACCAACAACAGTAACTGCATAGCATGATCTGTTTTCCAGCTCGCAGAAGTTAAATTGCCCCCCACATCATGTATCATTTTATACATTTTATATGCCACCCTTAAATCCACATGAAATAAGACCATGCATTACCAAAAAGCAGTAGCACAATTTGTAATTTAAGTATACATTTCCCAGAATAGAGCCATACTCAGCAGTCATCTCTAAATTCCAAACCGAGTTTTCTTTGTCAGAGATATTTCATTAGTAAATATTGCTCTACTGCAACCTAAACTGTTTTGCAGTTTGCATAGGCATCGAGTCTCTATTATGTGTTTAGGAAAATAGCACTAGCTATTAAGAAAGATTAAAATTAATCAGTGGCAGAATAGCATATAACAACAGCTTTTTCTCTCATTGATGTCTGTAAGAGCGTTTGCTATGGGCCAAACGCTGGGTTATTAATGCTTTCAATGATGTAATAAACTGACTTCGAAAGAAATGGGCAACCAAAGGAAGAATCAAAGAAGAAAATGATGAAATAATTACCTAATGTCTTTCCGGATGGATTTTCCTTTAAGACGCTTTTACCTCCTACAGAGATATAATACTGTCAGTTCATAAAAACTTAGCCTCCAAAAGCCTTATGTCATTACAAATAATAAACTACACAAAAAATTGTATACTTAAATTTATTCACAACAAGAAATGAGGGAATAAAATTTATTTATTTAAAATAAAAATGTGCCATTGAATAACATGTTTTATAGAAAGGGATATAATAAAAATTTTGTACATCTCTACTTAGCAAATTATATAATTTGTCTCATATTATTGAAGACAACAACACAAAGATATCAATTCTTGTTAAACTGACCTACATATTAATAAAAAATTAAGCTAAATTTTAGAAGTTTTTTTCAAAGAATTAAAAGTTGAATGTTTTTTAAAAGGAATTAATATGTTTAATCGAACATTTATATGCCAAAGCAATGAGCCCAACTTGACAGTAAGATATTGAAGAAAAAGGAATAAAACTAGAGAACTTTTCCTACTAGATATCAATATTTTTAATAAAGTTTTAGTCATTTAAGCACTGTGGCAATGTCACAAGCCTATACAAACAGAGCCATGGAGAGTTCAGAAACAGACCCACCCATGGATGGACAATGAATTTCTGACAAAGTTCATCTTTTACAGCAGTGGATGAGTGACTGTCATTTCAGTAAACAAAACCAAGTTAAATAGCCATTAAAAATAATCTTGAGAAATTTATTTCCCACATCCCACAAAAATATCAGTTCCAGGTGGGTTACAAATTGGTATGTGACAGGTAAAACAATAAAGATTCTAGAAGACAAAATAGGCAAATATTTTTACAATCATTGATTAGTAAAAGAGGATTCTAAATATTTGTTAAATGGCCTAATTAAATTTTAGAACTGTACTATGTATCCAAAGACACCATTAAGAGGGATAAAAGGCAAGCCCCAGGTTAGAAAAGATATCTGCAATTATATAATTAACAAATAGAAATGGGTACAAATCAATAAAAAGAAAAAACCTAACATTACAAGTGAGTAAAACACACACAGTAGTTGAGTATTTCACAAAAGAAGTTGTTAGCCTTCATTAGTCACATGGAAAGATTAATTAAAACCACAATGAGATATCATCATATATGTCTAGACTGAATAAATTAAAAAAAAAGTAACATTCTATGTACTGTATGATGTTTAAAAACACAGGCATGAACAACAGTGTGGGAATTGACTGTGGGAGCAGAGGGTGGGATGGGCAGAGGAGGGCAAAGCGGGGAAAACTGGGACAACTGTAATATAATAACAACGAAAATGATCTAATAATAAATAAAAACAGAAAAGCTTATTCTTGGTGTACAAAGTTACCTAATGGAAAGACAGGGTAGATTGTGACTGGGATGATAAAGGAACTAGGCATTTGTGGGTAGAGAAAGGTCTGTGCTTCGTTTTGTTTTGTCATTTAAAAAAAAAAAAACCTGGGTAACTTCCATGTCCAATTTGTGCAATGTTGCAATCAGTGTTGCATCCAGCTGAACACTCATGATGTTTGCTGTTTTCTATAGGTATATAATATTTTAATTAAAATATTAATATTTAAATAATTAAAAATTAAAAATTGAGAAAATATGAGAAATAATGACAGTGAATTTAGACAATTCTTCTTTTTCCTTAAAATCACTTTATTGTGATATGATTGACATATGAAAAGCTGTATATATTTAATGTGTACAACTTGATGAGATAGTATATACCCTTGAAACTATCACTACAAACTATGCCATTATAGATTGCCTCCAAAAATTTCCTCCCTCCTTTTGTATTGATTATTAATTTTTCTCAAGAAACTGTCTGTTAAGGCACATAAAGAAATGGAATAATAGCCTTACAGCAGTTAATTTTCAGAAGAGTGTTTTCTAAGATGCAAAATAATAACATGGGCACGCATTGATGGAAAAAAATATAGATATACATAGCTATAGATACATGAACACAATGATGATGTAGGAGAAAGAAGAATAAAGGTTGCAATGCCCTTGACCTGAGGGAGTAAGGAAATGGGATCTGGGGCTTATAGCGGACTTGGTTTTAGGTAGGAATAAGGGCATTTCCTCCATGTAAGAAGTGTAAATTCATATTGCAGATCTTTTCTGGAAATGTATACAAATCTTTATTTCTATAATTTAATGCATAACATTCTCCTGAGTAAATTACTTTCTTGAGTTTACTACCTGGTGTGTAATATATTGCTTCCAGATTGCAGTTTTAAATTAGCCCTTTTCATGTTTTAAGATCCTGTCTCTTAAGTCCCTTACATTGTACAATCCAACCACATTTCAGTTGTGCTGTTATTTCAGACACTGAAGCCCTATTTTTTTCACCTGTCCCCCTTTAGCTGTCATCCACATCACATTTCTATTATGGTCTTTTAAAATTTTAGCACATCATCTTCTGCATAATATCCAACTCCATTCTATGTGTACTTTGATAACATCTAAACAGAATTTCAGGTGCAACTGCACCTTGGTATCATATGAAGCTGTTGTTTTTTTTTAAGCATTGCGTTTATTTGCAACAAGTTTTTCATGATGGTCAATATCTGTTCCCCTCCCTTTTTTTAAATGCTGTAGCACATTGAATTAGGTATTTTAAGCCTAATTTTTCCCATATCATAAAATATGGGTTATAAAGAATTATGCAGAGAGATCTCTATGTTATACACATAGAAATACAAATATTATTTTTATAAAAATATTACCTTACTATACTGGTTAATGTTGTGTTCATCTTCACCCTCTCCATGTATGTGGAGATATATATATATAGATATATCTGGAGGTATATCTATATCACTGCTCAATAAAAAGTTTCATGGTAGGAGAGTGTTTTCAAAATTTGACTAATCAATTGAAACTCTGTGGGTACATTATACCTACAGGTTCCTGTTCTACTTATAACTGCTGAACCATAATCTCCATAGATTTAGGATAAATAATTTAACAAACACTCTGCATGATTTTGTTACCTGTGTATTGGAAATCCTGGCTTTTTGAGAAGATTGTAATCTTAGAGGTCAACCAATCTATTTTGCCACGGTTTTTATGAATGTTGGAAAATTCTGTGATGTAGAGCAAAATCTGAACTATAAATACTTACCTTGAGGTACATATTTTGAAACATTGAATAATTATGATTCCAGATTCAGACCCAAAGTCTGAAAAATGTTTGTCTGTCTTTCTCCTCACAAAATATTTCTTCTCCATTAGATTCCAGAGCTTCACTCTTGGTTCCTCCTCCTCTCTTGCAAACATCTTTCTGATGTTTTTTGTCTCATTATTGCCTAAGGAACGCCTTCTCCTATGCATATAATGTCATTTTGATACTGCTGAGGATTCTTTTAATAAAGCTTGAATTTTCTCACTGATAATAAGCATATCCTTTGCTCCATGGCAATTTCATTATTAAGTAAATCAGCACATGGCAAACTGTTGCCAACTCTTCTTGGTTCTGGAGTGCGCATGTAACCGAAGATGGCCTGTTAAGATTGACTCACAAAACTTTCACTTTGTGTTTTGGGATGACATTTCTTTCCCCACCCTGACTCTTTCTATTTCAGATACAACTAAGGAAGCAGAATGCATCCTCTGCTGCCAGTGGCTGCAGAGAGGAAGGGAACCAGGTGAGTACAAGAAAAGATTTTTAAGGAAAACTGAGACAAAAGAATCACAGGAAAATGGAGCTGGAGAACTAATGTACCAGATCTGTAGCATCATTATTTTCTGAATTCTTGTTATGTAAATCAAATTTTTCATCATTTATGGTTTGAATTTAGTCTCCACAGACATTTTTTTAAATGAACTTACTCAAATGACTTCAATTAAGTCAATGAAATGATTTATTTATGTCTTCTACCCAGAACATATCCTTGATCACCAGATGTTGTACTCTCAATTTAATATGTATACGTGAACATTTAATATATTTGCCATGTTAACTTTTTAAAAAAATCATATTATCTTTAAACCTATATCATCTTTAGTGCTGTGGGATTAAGCAGACACACATATACAAGACTTTCAGAACCACTTACCATCCTAGATTTTATAACATCTCATGAGCATTACCGTCACCCAGCTACTCATTACAGAGATGTTCTGGATCCCTCCATCTATTTTTCTTCACATTCAAACAGTTGCCAGTCTCTCCATTTTCATTTTACAGGTCTGACTACCCTTCTTCCCTTGATTCTTACACATCGCTATACCTCACATTGTTCAAGATTTATACTCCTAAAACACCAATCTAGTCATATTACTTAAAACATTTAAAACTTTTAAAGGCTCAAAGCTGATTAAAAACAATAACATTGTAGCATGACACTGAAGAACTTCAACTTCTGATTCTTATAGGCTCTACCCTGACAGTCTTTCCATTCCCACCTTAATTATATCCTAATACCAGATATGATGAATCTTTTCTAAACTTTTTATATCTGTTGTATATACTCTGTCCTCTGCTTTTAATTCTTGTTGTCATTCTGTTTTTTTCTTACCCAAAGACCATTATCCATCTTCCAAGTTCTACCATTTCTGTGATGCCGTTTCTCGTCTAGAGTACGTTACAGGCAGCAGCCACTCCCATCTTCCTTTAGCAACTTTGTATATATCACAGTTTTAGCACTTGACATACTTTAATATTTCTTTACATATTTATATTTCTTTTTTACAAACTGTGAAGTTACTGAGAGTAAGAACTTAGTCCTACTTTTATATTTTGAGTCCACCACAATGCCAGGGACACAGGATGCGTAATAAACAATGATTGAATACATTCATACCATATGTTTTTTGACTCTAAGACAAAATCCGGAAAAAGGAAGTTCCTCTAATTCATGAATTCTTATTTTTAAAATTAACTTTTGTTGTAAAAATATATTTTTACAGCCAAAAGAGCTATATTACTAGTTGCTCTTTCAATCCTAACATAATCCTCATAAAATGACAGTAGTCACAGATGACTACTCTGAATAGATTCTCCTTGAAACCCTCAGTCCCCTGCAATTGAGGAATTCATATTTTGTCAGAGGGATACGAAATTTCTAAGTATAGAAATTAGATTCCTAGAATCTAATATATTTCATTAGAAATCATACAATCAGTACGATTTCTTCTTGGCATGCTCTTTGGCCAAGTTTCTACTTAGCAAGGACTTCTAATGTCCTAGGAAGTACCACTTATTCCCAATAATTTACCTACATCTAGGTTGTCAAAATAATTTGACAAAACAACTTGTCTAAGATACTACAGATCTTTGTACTGGTCACATATCTGGTATTAGCTAATTATGCCTCTATAGTGTAATCATAAAAATGTTAATAATTTCATAGTAGAATTGTCCTAATAGTTTGTGGACATTAAAAGGCAAATAATTATATCTCCCAAATGATATAATGTTCAAATCACATTTGTACTCTATTTAGTGATGATCTAACTGAATTTTCATCATGGAAAGTATTTAAAGAGCAAATTTGTGGGGAGATTTAAGAAATCATCTCCATAAACAGAATCAGGGTAAATTGCCCAATAGCCTAGACAAAATGAAGAATGTGCACACATAGCTCAGAATCTTAGCCTATATTTCCTTCTTGTTTAATTTTCTTGGTATAATGCCTTTAATATTATTACCTTCTCTCATATCCAGTATTTTTTTAAAATTATGGCTCTGGCTTAGATAATCTGAATTCTCTTGTTCCTTAGAATATTATCATTTCATTTTCATTTTGGGGCATACCTTGGTAAGATAGTTCAAATTAGAAATTTTCATCTTCTACATATTTGCTATGTGTTATTTTTATAAACTTGGTATTGTTTATAAAAATTAATAGATTTCTGAAGCTGTGAAACTCTACCAGCCACATGGAGCACCTTCTCAAAGGCGTTGACTGGGTGCTTAGAAAAGTTCAGGAGATGAAAATTAGGTCTCCAGATGATACTCTTGACAACAGATAGCAGTGCGTACTCTTTTTCTGTGCTAGTTCATCAGAGTTATTATGGAAGAGGAAAAACATGAATTGGGAATTATAAATTATAATAAAGTATAAAAGACGGTTCAATTTATATAAACCTTTGTGTGAGGCCACTTCAAAAGCTGGGTTTGTGAAACTACAATATCCATTTTTCCAAGGTATCAGCATGAAATATGGTATCAATTATAATTTCTATGATTTAGTTAGTCCAGTTTACTTCTGTCTTAACTAACTGCATTTGTGAATCTAAAGGTTTCAATTTTTCAAAGAACCCATAGTTTTTAATACCCATTCTACATTAATTTCATTTTTACTTATTTCTAGGTTACACTGTTTTTCACCATCGTTGGTAATGTTATTTTGGAAATTAAATTAAAAGGCCATGGTGGCCTTTTTTTTTTTGGTCCCTTGTCTACTATATATTCTGCATTTTGATTCATGAAAAGACAGCACCATTCAAAATGTAAGGAAAGATAAAAGTCCTACATTTATTTAAAACTATGGTAGTTAATTTTTAGTAAATATTTATAAGTAATAAATAGTATAACAGAAATAATTTTAAATAAACTCTGGCTCTTATTTTATTTTTCTTAGGCACAAGTACTGTTATACAGCTCACAGGGTTTATTTCATAACTGAAAAACTATGTCATCCTTATAAGATATTTTGCTGTATGGTTCAACATTTCTTAGCTTTTAAAAATCTCTGCTAATGTTCTTACCATAAGGAATTATTTCTCCTTTTTAAGAACACAGTTGTGATACCTAGTATTTTCTTATTCTCAAAATAACTATCATAGTCCCCATGATATCATTTTCCCCTATCCATCTACAGGTTTAGCTGTGATAAACAATATTTATCATCTTAGATGAATAAAAGTTGAGAAATTGCTACATTCCACTATATTTTTAAAAGAATGAGATGTTTTTCCCTTTTTTGATTCTTATACAGTGGACAATTGTTAATATTCTAAGAATAATAATCCTTACTTAAAAAGTAAAATACTGTCAACACAATAAAGCCAACTTAGACACCTCTTTCCACAGGAAATTGCTATTTTCTAATATTTGACAAGTAATATTATTCTGTGTAAAAAATTATTCATAGTACATTTTTTGTTCATGCATTACTCATTTATATTATGGAAGTTTAGCATACATTTTCTTTTTAATAGCCTTCCAAATATTTAATATTTCATGTATTCACTCAAAAACATAGCTCTCCCAACTTAACAATGTCAAACTAAAAGTTCACTGCCACATCAACATCAGCTAAAACACTTCACAAATATCTGGAATTAGGATTCTAGATATTTTATAACTACAGAAGATATTTTTCATTTATAGCATGAAATGTATTATAACAATTCACGGTATTAAGACCCAATATTTATTCAAATCCCTCCCTTCTTTTCCTTATATTTCAGGAAGACATCTAATTAGAAAGTCTGTTCCGTTGCATCTAGATCCAGACTCATAAGATATGAGTTGATGAGTCAACACTCATGAGGCTGGGAGGGAAAGTCTGACGGCCAGAGCTCTTGCTACTCTATCATGAAGTTAAATACTATGAGACGAATGAATTCATTTACTATCAAATCAGTCTTCTCTTGTCTCTAATGCCAGTTGATTAAGTGGACAGAATGACACGCTGCTCCGAGTCTGCTGCACGGGTGTCCATCTCGCCGCCTGCAGGTCACATGCAGCCCAGGATGGCTGTGAGTGCGACCCAACACAAAATTGTAAATTTACTTAAAACATTATGAGATTTTTTTTGTGATTACGTTTTGCAATGTATTTAATATGTGGCGCAAAGGAAGTCTTCGTCCAGTGTGGCACAGAGACACCATAAGGTTGGACACCCCTGCTGGTGGAGAGAGAATTGTCAGGTACAGCCGTCTAGGTTAGGGTATTTCAGGTACCTCTCTGGAGGGAAAGCTGAAATAATTTCCAGTAAATGTCAGTGCCAAAGAATAAGCCTCTTTTGATAAAGGAGACCCTGAATGTTAGTAGTGCATAGCGGGATGACAGAGATCTATGTCTATTACTGTAAGGAGTTTTTGTTGTTTTTTATCTTTTTTCTCATGCAATAAAAGCTTAGAAAGTATAGGAAATACTATAAACAAATAGAAGG
Organism: Pteronotus mesoamericanus; assembly: GCF_021234165.1. Classification (NCBI taxonomy): domain Eukaryota; kingdom Metazoa; phylum Chordata; class Mammalia; order Chiroptera; family Mormoopidae; genus Pteronotus; species Pteronotus mesoamericanus. The sequence goes on along the minus strand of NW_026555329.1, from coordinate 63,025,503 downwards.
TAAAATGAATGAGAAGTTCAATTTTCCTTTACTTTGTATGTAAAAAATTTAATATAGCCTTTCGAAATCCTATCCTAAGAATACATAAATTACTATTTCAAATTAAATTTCCTACTAAAAAATGTACAAACAAAAAAGAAAATTCTGTCTCATTTGAGGTCACTGGACATATGGAAATTAATCATTTATTGAATGACTATCATCTCTTTCACTCATTTATGGAAACCGTTTCTAATACTAATGCAGTATTGTGGCACTTCAAATGGGTTGAAAAATAAATTGATAACATAAAATAGTTGCTAATATAATCAAGTCATTGCTTATTAAAGCCTTAACAAGTATGTTCTAAATAATGTTAAACATTCAAAATGGATTATGTAATTTAATTCCTACAAAAACTCTTTTAATAGTTTCATTTTAAAGATGAGAAAACTGACAGAGGTAATTTAAGCAATATGCTCCAATTCACGCAATAAGAAATTGAATTCTGGTCTATCAAACCAAATTAAATTCTGTGCTCTCAAAAACTATGCTATAATGATTTTAACACAGGTAAAATAATGTCTTTGTAAATATAACATCTTTCTAAACAAAAAGCATTTCAGCTACTTGACATTGAAGGATAAGAGCTTTTCAATGAATGCTTTTCCTGGATAATTACTTATACTATTTTATTTAATCGATTGCAATGAAAATATTTCTAAAGTGTTTCTTTAATTTCCAGGTTTGGAAAAATCACACTTTAAAATTTTTAATGATTTAGGTACTATTGCAGCCTGTTTACTCTCCTAAATATATGGGAACTAGAAACTTGAAGAGATCTTCATAGATGCCCACATTAATTACAAGAACAAAATATCCTGCCATTTGCTTTAAATATAATGAATTGTTAAATAAAATAATAGGAAATTGTTTTTGGTCTCCATAAAATCATTATCTGAGACTGAGAGTTTTTAAACAATATCACTAATACTCCCAACACCATGATTATTTTTTTTATTATTTTATTTACCTTGAGCAATAGTGTTCAGTGAGTATTTATAGAATTTATGAATTGCATGAATAGATATTTCTGCTAAGAAGTTAAAAGGTTTGTATATTTTAACACAATATTACAGTTTAATGAGTATATAATTCCATTTGCATATAGTTACATTTCTATTAATCACCAATAAATCTGAATAATAATTAGGAAAGCTCATAATTCATGAGAACTCAGAACTTGCTTACTTATCATGAGTGTTGAATTTCTAAGGCTTTTGTCTCTACACAATTCCTCTTTATGTTAGAAAACTTGTGCCAATTGTGTCTACGTTTATGTTATATCCAAAGATCCAACCCATGTCTTTTGTTTCCCTAGAGAGCTTTGCAGATACAGATGCTAGAATTATGATGTTACATATAAATTCCAAATCCCAGTATAGGATGCAGGGGCAAGCAAGGGAAGTTTATTCAAAACTATTTTGTGACAGACGCTGTGTCTGCTCTTTTTCAAAAAATGTCCATATTAACCTTCACAAAACTCTAAATTTGATCTTATCCACACTATATATAAAAGGTATGAAAACTCAGAGAAAAAGAAGAAGATTAAGTAGCTTTCCTAAATTGCACAAGTCTGGGATCCAGAATTTGAAACTAGGTATGTCTGACCTCGTAATTTATTGTTTCAGTTCACCAATACATGAAAACAAAGTACTCAGATATAAAGTCCCTTTGCTTACAGGACCTCTCATATTAAGATTGCTAGGGTAAATGAATGAAAATGTAATATTTCTAATTGTTTTCTTTTTATGTCCTTTAGTGGTGGCCATTTCAGTACTGGTGTTAAGAAGTAAATACAGTTTCCAGCAAGGGTTTGATCTCCAAAATATATAAAGAACTCATACGACTCAGCATCAGGAAGACAAGCCAATTAAAAAATGGGCAAATGACCTGAACAGACACTTCTCCTGGGAAGACATACAGAGGGCCCAGAGACATATGAAAGGATGCTCAACATCACTAACCATCAGAGAGATGCAAATTAAAACCACAATAAGATACCACTTTACACCAGTCAGAGTGACCATCATTAACAAGTCAACAAACAACAAGTACTGGTGACGATGTGGGGAAAAGGAAACCCTGATGTACTTTTGGTGGGAATACAGACTGGTGAAGCCACTATGGAAAACAGGATGGAATTTCCTCAAAAACTAAAGATGGAACTGCCTTTTGATCCAGTGACCCCATGCTGGGATTATATCCTGAGAATCCTGAAACACTAATTCCAAAGAACCTATGCACCTCAATGTTCATAGCAGTATTATTTACAATAGCCAAGTGCTGGAAGCAACCTAAGTGCCCATCAGTAAATGCGTGGATGAAAAGACTGTGGTACATTTACACAGTGGAATGCTAAAGAGCAGAAAAAAGGAACTCTTACCCTTCATGGCCGCATGGATGAATGTGGAGAGCATTATGCTAAGTGAAATAAGCCAGGTGGTGAAAGACAAATACCATATGATCTTACTCATAAGTGGAACCTAATGAACAAAACAAACAAATGAGCAAAATAGAACCAGAGACATGGAAATGAAGAACAAACTGACAGTGAACAGCGGGGAGGTGAAAGAGGGATAATGGGGTAAGGAGGGGAAGGGTCTATTCAAGGAGCATGTATAAAGGACCCACGGCGATGGACAGCAGTGTCGGTATTAACTGCGGGAGTGGGCAGGAGGCGTGGGAGGGGCAGGGGAGAACAACGCGGGGAAAACTGGGACGACTGTATTGAATTACAATAAAAAATAAGTAAATACCCTTCCATGTCATCCTCAAATTGACATCATTTGTTTGCCACAATTTTATAAAAATTTGATTGTATTTTTGCTGAAGAAATTATAGGAGTTTTGGTCCTAGTACAGAGACTTCTTGGTCTATAATTTATTGTTCACATTTTTAAAGGCAGTCAACCAGGCCACAAAAGATACTGCACTAAGATAGAATTCAGCCCATTATTTAAGAAAATAAGAATGGCAGAAAGGCCACATTAACATATTGCCAGTTTTCCTGCTCACTTATCTGTTAAGAGTTAAAGGTGCACATTTATTACAGAAATTGGTAGTTATAGTAGAAAGCATTGGTAGTAACAGGAGAAAATATTTCTGTTCATCACAATTGTAATTAATAGGTTACAAGATTAGTGATAAGGGTAGTGATTCCATTAGAGCCACAGAATAAAGGCCAATTTTTAATTACTTGTGAATTAATATATCAGAGGGAATGCCCTATAATATACCACAGTATGATCAAAGTAGTATATTTTGTACTGTACAATTTGAATCAAGTCAGTATTACACTAAAGATTTGTTCAACACCAAATATAACCATCTTAGTTAGCAAGTTGTTAATAGCCAATAAAAATTCTCAGCTTCTAAAATATTTCCCTGTATGTTTCCCAGAAAATTCAACTGATACAACACAAATAATACAATTTTGATCACAATGATCAAGTTTTTTTTTCCTTATGTTCTTTGGAAATTACTAGCATTTTAGGTTGTATTTTAACATTCCTTTTTACTGTTTCTGAAATCTGGATGTATCTTTCAAGTGATGTGAATAGGACTACAAATTTAAAAAAATAATGAAGTAATATAAATTGTTATTAAAATAATGGTGGGTGTTTGAGTATACGGCAGCTTAAAATCAAAGAAATATAACATTCTGAGATGAACGTAGCAAATGATGGAGGGTGCTATGTTATATTTTTAAAGGGGTTGGAAGTTAGCAAACAGATGCTGCAAAAATAACTTCCCCCATATGTGATTCTGTGTTCATGCTGGCTAATTAACCTCTCTGTCAGTGTCTACATGTAAAAATGTGGATGATACTACCAGTATCAAAGTTGCTATGATGATAAAATGAGATAATTAATATGTAGGTCCTCTGAAAATCAAAGACAACCCTGTGGTTTCTCCCAACTGTGTAAAGCAGACTTCGACTATAACTAAAAAGTAGCAAATATAGCACCACTTACTGTTTCCATGCACAAATATGTATAAATTATGAAGTATTCTACAAAGCTTTAATATAGCCTGAGATTCTCTTTGACTACAACACAGTACATGACCACTAATAGTTACCTATCATTATGAACTGGCAAACAGGAATTCCATGCTTGAACTCCTAATTTTTGGATCCAAGGCCTCTCAATACCACTGTGAGAAAACCTGACAAATTTCAGTAACCTTAAATGAGCACACTCTTCACATGAATAGGAAGCCAAACTCACAAAGAATGATTGAATAAATATAATGTGCTAAAGGAGTAGATGAAACTAAAACAATATCAATAATGACACAAAAATCTGTCTTAAATATTTGTAAGGAAATTGTAGAAATTTACATCATATGGGTGCTTACTCAGGAGGAAGAACTAGCAGACCAAAGCCAGTGGTTTGAAATTAGGAAGAGACTGATTTGGATATAACATAAAACATCTTTTTATTTTTAAGAACTTCCCATAGGGTATCATCTGTAATTTCTCTGAAGATACTAGAAATCTTATTTTTATATAAAATGCTAAAATAGAGACAATTAAATTTTTAAATCCTTTTGAGAATGTTTTCAATCATCTTAGATTTAAATTATCACATAAATTAAAAATCAGGAGATCAAAGGGATTTTTAATTACCGAATTAGCACATTAATGTAAATCAGTTTTAAGTCCATTTGGACCTGTGCCAAAATCTATACACACACGTCAGCTTTTTCACCAGCTTCTCTGAGAAGTCATATTATATCTGCTGTGTATTGAGGATGTACCAGAGAAAGGTCCAGTTATGTACCCAGAGAATTTCACTGGAAACTACCCAGCCGTTTTGACTCTTTTCTTACATGCCCTCTTCTGGCTCCAGGTCATTGCGGGTTTCTTCACACTCCTCTTCAGATTCTTTTTAAAAATTAAATTTATTGGGCTGTCACTGGTTAATAAGATTATATATAGGCTTCAAGTGCACATTTCTATGATACATGATCTGTATGTTGCATGACGTGCCTACTACCCACAGTCAAACAATCTCTGTCACCATATATTTGCCACCTCCCTTTATTTAACTTCCTTTATTTAAGTAGGTTTCTTTGCAAAAACTGTAGGGATTAAATCCTAAAGTATTATTTTACAATAGTATTTGTCTATCAGCACTAGGAATATAACATTCTCCCCATAATATCGCTTCAGCTTAAAAAAGTTACCATTGTGTTTATTATCTAGGAAGACCCCCAGAGTAAGAGAACCTAAAAATCCTTACCTGTCCTTTTCACAGTATTCTTCACCATCAACTCTTAATTTATGTACATTAACAACACTCATTTCCTAGCCATATATATCCACTTGCAACATCTTTTAATGTTGTGAATGTCATTAATTCAAGTTACCAAATTCTAACTCATTTTTAGGACAATTAAGGAAATCAAATATGAGAGAACAGAAGATTTAGTTGTTAGTTCTCAGTACTTAGTATTCCAGAATATTCAACGATATTTGACGTTTGGACCATGCCATCTTCTTGAAAACTTCCTCTTGTCTTCCATAACGGTCTAGTGCAGTACTTCTCAAAAGGTTACCCCCATAATAACATATAACATCACTTGAAAACTTGTTTAAAATTCACTTGTTTGGCCTTATCCAAGGCCTATTAAATCAGAAATTTTAGTGTGGCCCCAACAACCTGTGAACTAATAAGATTATCGGTGATGCGAACCTAGTGTACTGATACTGTTTTGAAAAATATACGCCTCCCATGAAAGACTAATATTCCTCTTTCTTCTTCCATTCCTTCTAGCCCTTCTCTTTCTCTTCTTTCTCCCTAATTCTAATTTTTCATTGTAAAAAATTCCTTAGTCCTCTTATTTTCTTTCTCTTTTTCTCATATTCTGGATGATTCACAGCTTTAAAATTTTAAATATTATATCTAAACAAAGGAAAATTTTATCTTCATTGTCAAACTCCCCTCCATGTTCCCACTACAAAATTTAACTTCTGAATGTACTTCAGCTTCAAAAATCCAATTTGATTTTTAAACAAAATTCATTCTCTTCATCTTCTTGAACAAATTATGTATATGAATTCTCTGCTTCAAATCTTGACACCATGATTTTTGCAATCTAAAGTTATTATAGACTCAGTCATTGTTAACGCCTCCTTTAACATCATCCATCTTGGGCCAAATTTATTTATTCTATGCCTATGATATTTTTTATGTACATATTCTTTTTAACCCTATGGTCACCATTCTTCCATAGGTCCCCATTTTCTCCCTTCTAGTCTAACTCAATAGCCAATAACTTCATTTTATACCTTTAGTTTCTATCACTTTGCATCTAGCGATAAAATTGAAGACTAAGCCATCTTCAATTTTGACTAAGCTCCCCTACTAAAACTAATTCAGTGTTGAATTGCTTAACATTTTTCTGAGCTGATCTTGTGATGACCTCTCTTTTCCCTATGTAGAGCGTGGGGCAAAACTAGCTTTAGGCTGTGAGTATATAAAACAGGGTTTATTCTTGTATTATTTTGTGTTACATTATTATTTATTAATTGTTGTATTATTTTCCATACAAACAACTGTAAACCTACTTTTGCTGTACCCTTTATATCTTCCACCACTCTCCTAAATCAAAACAGTTTTCCAGTCTTACAAAAAAAAGTAACAAAACAGGTTTAAATTATCTCTTAATCTTCCATTTTGCTGATATCCCCTCCGTTTCCATACCTTTGCTATGCTGACAAAATTCTACATACTACCCAAAACTTAAGATGCTTCTATCTTTGCAGAACCTTCCATGATTTGGATGAGACTTCAAATTCCATAATTATTCATATAAACTTTATTTGCCTTTGTAGGTTTTAAGCAGCCTAAGGAAAAGGACAATATCAAAAATATTCATGCATATTATTATACACACGGTCAGTCTATCCCTGCATGATCTTTATTTTTAACTGGACTCTGGTGGACTCTTCCACTAGCTAATACAGGTGATATTTAATCAGTAGAGTTTGATGTCTGCTGAAAACCATCATCAGTTGGAATCATAAAATAAAACACTGCTTACATTACTCAGCAAGATTATATGTCACTATAGAATTAGAAATGATCTCCATCAAAGAAATTAAATTTAACTATATATAAATATCCTTCTTTTAAATACATCACAATCTGTGTAAGAATATACTAACATTTATTTTATTTTCAACCTATATTCAGGCTTTACAATCACCTGATAATGGCCTCTAACCAATTACTTTTAATTACTTTAACAGAGGTTATTATTCTCTCCTAAATTTCTGGAAACTTCTCCAGCAAACTGAGGTAGTTGTCAAAAGAAATCACCAGTGAAGCACTGTCTCTTAATTTCCCCTTTAAATGTGTATCCTAAATTAAACACATTTCTTACATAGGTGAAGAAAAAAAATATTTTTTTCTCCTAAATACAGTGACTGAGGTTAAAGTTCCAAACTTTCTAATAAGGAATTTTAGAAGACCTTCAACTCAATATGAATGTGATTTCAAAAGCAGTTGATATATTTCAAGTAAGCTATAAAAATCTATAAAACTATGAATTTATTTTTTAACTCTATAAAATAAGCTATAACAACAAAACTAACATAAATATCTTTTTACCAAACTTCTACTTTCATTTGTAAATTGTTCATAAAGATAAATTTATCCCATTATTTTTAGAGGCTTCCAAAGGTAAAACAGTTTGAACAGAATGGAAAACAATCCACTAACATATTAAAACTCATTTTAGTCCATTTTTTCCCAAATAAATATTAATTGATTCTTTGGAAAAAATGTCAAATACAAACCAATGTCTTAAAAAACTGACATACTGTTTTATGAAATATACCACCAATACTTAATTCTACTTATTAATGTTTGTCAAAGCATTATAGTAGGAAGTGATTAATATTTTATAATAATTCATATTCTACAATGTGTCAAAACTAATTTTTAACAGATGGTTTAAAAGAGGGTGATATATGCTTATTAACAGTGTTACAGTCTAGCACTTATTCCATCATTAAATGTCCTGGTCTTCAAAATGTTCAGATACTCTAATGTTTGTACTATGCCAGTTAATTCATTGTAGTGTCCTCCAAATAATAATTTTCAGAACAGTCTCTGTAACTGATAGGAGGATGGCAAGTATTATTTCAAAGGATTCCAATTTAAACCATAAAAATAATTTTATCCTTTTGATGAGCCATTGTAGTTAACTCCAAAAAAGTTGGATTTATATTCATTTCATTTTAACTTCAGTACCTTTATTAAATATAATCCTCAAATAAAGTTTTGTTGAATTTAAAAATGAATGAAAAAAACATTATCAAGCATTAAGTAATCAAATGAGAAGGGGAAATGGTATGAAATGTAAGGAAGGGAAAATTTAACTTATTTAGATTGAATTTATATATGTATAGGCATCAGTAACAGACAGATTCTAAAATAATTTGGAAACTAAATAGCATGCGGTTCATGTTGAATATAAAAAAAATACATCAGAGAAATATAGAAGTGATAAGGTTAGTCATCATAGCATTGTCAAAATAAACCTAGGATGAGCTCAGTTAGTTAAAGGCTTCATGAAACAGGTGATCTTACATTGAGCCATGAAAGACCTGAATAAATAAGAGTTTTAAATTAGAACTGTGCATAACTTACACAAGATACACAAGTGGAATTGATACCATATAGTAATAATTACCTCTCTTAATTAGTCTTTGTAAATTTCAATAATAGATACTGAAAATAAAATTAATAGTCTACTGAAATTTAGATTGATTTAGAAGTTACCATTTATGATTTCAAGGTCAAAGAACATATTAATTTTAGCAAAGGACAACATTTGCCAAAGTGCAGAGAAGTTGTAATATATGCAAATTAAATATAACATTTAAAAATCTTGCAAGCTTTAGAAATCATACAGCTGGAAAATTTGACTAAAGTACGTTTTACTTGTTAAGACAATATACATGAGAAAGAATAAACGATTAGGGAAATGATTTTGGCTTCTTCAAAAGCTCCAGGTAGGTGTTCTATTAACAGAGCTCCTTGTGTACTAATTTCATTAAAAACAAAAGAGAGAACATACCAGCAATCTGTCAACACTTCATTTAAATATTGTTTTTAGTAAAATTCATTTTACACCCCAATGGTTTTCTGAGATTGATTACATATTTGAAATAATTGGCATTATTTCCTAAAGTCCTGCCCTCACTGCCCAGATATTAAAAAAAAAAAAAAAGTCTGGTGAAAAGTTACCCATCCAATGTTTCTAAACTAAGATGATTGCTTTGAATCTTAAATTATTTTTGCAAGCACACTATACTTTTGGGAGGACTAAGTTTTATTTTATCTATAAACTACATTTTCTCAGAATTTTAATTTTGTTTTACAGTCAATGATTTCTACCTATGAGTGGAACTAAATTCATCACAATTCATATAAGACCCTAGAAAGTTCCATTAGCAGTTCTGTTGATACGGTTCACTTGCCAGGAAAAGGAAAGAAAATGAAGCAATAAAGTAAAACTTTGAAATAAGATTTGGACTTATGAAAGAAACAAGTTTTGAGAAGATAACAAAAACTTTCTTGGTTCAGTAGAAAACTGAAACACAAATGAGAAAATTATATGACATCAGTATCCTGATTAAAAGACATGTCTTGATGGCATTCATGACTTGTACTTTTCTCAGTCTTATGTGCCCTCACCATCTTACATTGTCTCTTGCTTCTTCTCTCTATGTAACAATGTTTGTGTTGAAAGATTACAATTTGAAATAATTATATCTTTTACGATAGGTCTTCATGTCTGCATCCCAGCATTGTAAAGAGTATTTACTTTAAATTATATCCCAGCACTAAAGTCTCTGGAATGTGGGTATTAAGTATACTCCATTTTTTAAAAATATTTTATTTCCTTAGAAAATTCTATTTTTTTCACAAGCAAAATATATATACAAAGGTTATGGAACAACTTAAAAATAATTAGGATGTTCAGAGCGATATGTTTATGAAAACACACTTTTTAAAAAATTCAGAAATATTGTACACTTGTCTGTGAAAATCAAACAAAAAAATCAATCAAACAGGGACAATCAGATAACTAGTTTGATACGACATTAGAAATCAAATGCACCAAAAACCACAAGGTAGAATATATCTTCTTCACCCATCTCTCAGTAGAAATCAAATCACCGTTAGGTCCATGGCAATTACCATGATAACATGTGACAGTTTCCTTCAAGAATAAAGCAAGTGGGAAGAGGATGCTGGGAGGGTTCTGTTTAATACAGTAAATAGTTCAAAAATTAAACAAATCAAAGAATTGAAAACAATTGCCTATTTTTAAAAAATTTAATCTTTATTGTACTTTTTCCATTACCATTAAGTCTCCTAATAACACCCTCATCAAGCACCACACTGTTGTCCATGTCCATGACTTCTTTTTCCTTGTTGCTCAATCCCTCTATCCCCTTCCCTCTGCCCCACCACTAGCTGTCATCCTGCGCTCTGTCTGCAACTCTGGCTTATTTTGCTTGTTACTTCAGTTTGTTCATTCGATTCCACACATGAGTGAAATTATATGGTATTTGTCTTTCTCTGTCTGGCTTTTTTTACTTAGCATAAGGTTCTCCAAGTCCATCCATATTGTCACAAAGGGTTAAACTTTCTTCTTTTTTATAACCAAGTAGTATTCCATTGTGTAAATGTCCCATAGTTGTTTTATCCACTCATCTACCAAGTGATGGACACTTGGGTTGCTTCCATATCTTGGCAACAGTAGATAATGTTGCAATGAACATGTGGTGTTTATGTTTTTTTGAATTAATGTTTTGGACTCCCTTGGGTATATTCCCAGAAGTGGGACTTCTGGGTCGAAAGGCAAATCCATTTTAAATTTTTTGAGGTACCTCCATACTGCCTTCTACAGTGGCTACCCCAACCTGCATTCTCACCAACAATGCAAAAGTGTTCCCCTTTGTCCACATCCTTGCCAGCACTTATTGTTTGCTGATTTATTGACGATAGCCATTCTGACAGGTGTGAGATGATATCTCATTGAGGTTTTAATTTGTATTTCTCTGATGATTGGTGACATTGAGCATCTTCATATGTCTATTGGCCATTTGTATGTCCTCTTCAAAGTACCGATTCAGGTCCTTTGCCCATTTCTTAATTGGGTTGTTTGTTTTATTGGTGTTGAGTTTTGTAAGTTCCTTACAAATTTTGGATATTAATACCTTAACAGATGTACTTGTACTAGTCAGAATTCTCCAGAGAAACAGACCCTGGATTCCTAAACCTATGACTTCTGGCTATAGGAGAAACAGAACCATTTATCTGATGCTGATTCAGAGTACATTCACCTTTCTGGCAAACCATGCCCCAGCCTTGCAAACAATTGTCATCTACGTTAAAATCAACTGGGAAACTTTTGAAAATTACTGATGTCTTAGAATAGTGTTTTAAGATTAAAATTAAATTGTTATGGGGTGGAGCCCAGGCACTTTTTTTTTTATATTCTTAGCCAATTATAATAGACAGCCAAAGTTTAAGACCACAGGGCTAGTTATCAGCACAATACTTTGGTGTTTAATTTTATCATAAATTCAGGAGTTTGTTTCATTATGATTTTAAGCATTGGGAATAAGGTATAATAACCTGAATAGTTAAGGCATTATAGATATGTAGCCTTAGTACAAAAATACCAGAGTACTGGAAAGAATAACATGTCTTATTTTGAAAAATCCTGTTTTCAAGCTGCTATTACATCCATCTGCAGAATTTATTGCCTAGGAATTGCAGATGGTAGAGTGCTACTTAGGAGAGATGCCCTGTTGGGAAAATCACATTGCAGTACAATTAATAACCAAGGGAGTTTCGTTTTCGACACCCATTTAGTCATCAGTTGAAAAAACCTTTATTGATTAATTAGATTAACTAACAGTATAAATTTGGTAATATATAACATACATTTACTTTTTAAACAGGTTTTATACAAACAACAGATAAATATGTTGAAAAATATTTTACAAATATCTGTTTCAGGAGCAAGTCAGTGGACAGTCTTTACTGTTGTTTTTACTTTTTAAAAATATAACTTCAGTACCTTGTGGCAAGTATTTTTGTACCATGCAGTTTTTAAAAGCCTGATTTTCCAAGCAGATGTTTTGTTATTTTTGTTGATATTCCATTCAAGAATTTAGCAATGACTAAGCAGAGTGAAATTTTCCTATTACCTGCATAAATCTTTATATTGTTACAGCTTTTTCATATTTAGAAATTTAAGTTTTGCTTCTTAAGTATTGCTGAAAGCAGTGCACACTTCCCAACTTAATATATGTAAATAGTCTATAAGCATGTGAAAAGATGCTCAACATAGTCAATCAGTGTATGTATCTACATTAAGGACACAATGAAATATCACTTTACACTCAGCAAAATGGCTGAACCAAAAACATATGACAGAACAAAATGTTAATAAGGATAAGGATCCTCTCAGCTTTCCATTGCCTTTCAGAGTATGTACATAATTTGATTAACCAACGCTACCACAATACATTTAATTTTAAAAGATTTATTATAATTATGTCCAGAAAGTATCCAGCCAAGTACTATGAAAAATAGAGACATTTATTGAAGAAGATACAAGAAACACTTTGCAAAGGACAATGATGCTTCAATTCCCTTCAAAGCAGGCCCCTAGGGACCTCACACCGTCCTCCCAACTGCCATCAGCTGTCCCATCATATTTTCCTGAATCTTGTCAACGATTTGAAATCTCTTCCCTTTCAAAAGAGATCTTAGTTTTGGGAAGAGCTAGAAGTTTCAGGCCATCACATCTGAGCTGTAGGGGTATTGAGCCACCTGGGTGATTTGCTGTTTCACCAAAAAAACTCTGGATGAGCCAGGATGCATGAAGGGGAAGTTGTGGTGATGAAGCTGCCAATCACCAGCTGCCCATAACTGCGGCCTTCTCAATCATCCATATAGTTTCCACGGAAGAATGTTCAAGCTTAACACAAAATTGGATGCAGGTTCAAACCTGTACTCATTCAGTCATTTTGAATGCAGTGGTCTCACAGTACACATGCTCACTCAGTGGTGTCTACCACCCCCACTGACAAGTACAGATAAGTTGTCATTGTTCACACATGTACATTTGAATCCACTCTCCTTGGCTGCCAGGTTACATCAGTGTTGCACAAACCATTTTCATTATATTGACAATGGCTGGACTTTTTTTCTGGACAGACCCAGGTATATTTTACAAAAATTATTTTAGCAACAAACATGTTATGATACATGTCCCCTGGTATTTGGCTAATCTATTCACTTTATTAATAATTTCTTTTGCCATTTAAATTTTTGTTATTGACTAATTTGCTATTTAAGTTGGTTTTTTTTTGTGTTCAAGAAAATATACTCCTATGTTTATTTATAAAAACTTTATAATTATAAATATTTAGCTTTTTTTGAGGGTTATTGATAATGAGTTTCACTTACTTCTAATTGATATAACCTATTGTTTCAACATTTATTTAAAATATTTTTCTTTCCCTATTGAATTGACTTGTCATCTTTGTCAAAATCAGTTTACTGAACATGTGAGAGTCTATTTCTGAACATTCCACTTGGTTACATGTGTTTAGTTTCATACACCAATACCAACCACACTCTCTTATTTTTGTATCTTTATAGTAATTCTTGAAATCAAATAATTAGACCCTTCCACTTTTTTAAAACTGATTTAATTATTATACATCCTCATTACTTTCACATAAATTTTTTAATTATCTTGTCTATTCCTTTGAAGAAACTGGCTGAGATCTACGCATCAATTTGGGAGAATAGCTATCTTAATAATATGTATTCTTCTCATTTGCAAACATGATTATCTTTTTGTTTACTTAGATCTTCATTAATGTCTCTTGGTAATGATTTGTAGCTTCTAAATTGGAAACATTATACATGTTTTTAAATATTTATTATTAAATATTTGTTTATTTTCTGTTACAAAATATTGTGTTCATTTTTTTTTTCATTTGGACAAATTTCACTATAGTTACATAAAAATAAACTTGATTGTTTTATATTGATTATCTTGTAACCTTATGGAACTCTCATGTTTTAGTATACAATAAAAAAGTTCTAAACATTGATGATGTTATCTCTTGTAAATGAAGAATTTTCTCATTTCCTAATATTTATAGTTTTGTTTCTTAATCTTACCATATAGCTAAATCCTGTAAAAAATGTTAAATAGAATTGGCAAGAGCAAACATCCTTGCCATGTTCCTGAACTTAGAAGAAAACTGTCTAATGTTTTAATATGAGTGTTTACTATATTTTTACAGATATCCATTATCATATTGAGGAGGTTCTCTTGTATCCCAAGTTTGCTGACAGTTTGGTTGCTGTATTATTTTTTACATAAGAAGTAGGAATATTTAAATTTTTGGGTACTTATTGATATAATTATACAATTTTCCATTTTTCTGCTAATTTGATATAATTCATTTATCAATTTTTTATAATTAAGCCAAACTGGAATATCTAGGATGACACAGCTTATTTATTATTTACTTTATGTTATTTATTTTGATCTGCTAGTATTTTATGTCTATATTCAGGAGGGATAGCATCTTTTGTTTTTTTTGTTTTCCCTTGAAATAACTTTCATGTCTTGATATGTTTTATGTTGGCTTCATCTTAGTTCAATCAGGCTTCTGTTACAAAAGACCACACGCTGGGTTATTTATAAACTACAGAAATTTATTTCTCACAGTACTGGAGGCTGGGAGTCCCAGACCACGTTGCCAGCCTGGTTCGGTGAAGGCCCTCTCATGAGCTACAGACTGCTCAGCTCTTGTGTCCTCACATGGTAGAAGGGACTAGTTCTGAGGGTTCTCTTTTATAAGACCATTGATCCCATATATGAGGACTCCACCCTCATGAACTATGTACACACCCAAAGCCCCATTCTTTATATTATTACCTGGAGTTAGGATTTTAACATATAAATTTTAGGGGGATGCAAACAGGTTCAGAAAATATTTCCTATTTTTACATTAGTTCGATATTTAGCAATTTGTGGTTTGTTCCCTTTTACTATCTTCTGTTGAGTGAATTGTATATATTGAAGTATTTGATTTTATCCCCTATTTTACTTAGGTTTCTTTTTGTTGTTTTTAGTGGTTTCCATAGAGAACACCACATGCATTTTTATGTTATAACACCGTAGCTATAAACATTACAGGGCTACTTGATTTCAGGCCTGCTTCTTATATTTGTGGTTGTGTAGAGTCCTCTTTGTTCATTATTCTCACTCTGTTTCTGAGTCTCCAGAGCTATTGTTTAGCCCTGCTTCCATATTTCAAGTTTTCTGATTGTGGTTCTTCCCATGCTTTCCTTAGGTAAATTTGTAGGTGAGAGATTCTATCAGTTTTGTTCCACCATTAGCTCAAAAGCTTTTTGCAGGATTCCGCTTGGTATTTCCCTATAGATGAAGAACCACACAACAAACTTGTTATGTGTGTTTAATCTTGCTCTCTGACAAGATATTTTAAAAAAGAATTTGTTTACTTCTATGTAAGTTGTATAATAAAGAGAACACGACATATCAAATTAAATACAGTCATTCATAGTATATTTTTTACCAGCATTTGGACAAAATTCAAGAAATAACATAATTCTAAAAAGGATTTAAAGTATATCACTGCTTAAGAAAGGTGACTAGCATTCAGTGAATAATTTGTAACTAGATCATGAAGGCAATATATTAGATGTTGAGAAAAATGCATGCTTTAAAAATTTTAAGAAAGAAATCTAGCATGGATAGACCTGGAGAACACTATGCTAAGTGAAATAAGCCAGTGAGAGAGTGGCAAATACCATATAATTTCACTTACATGTGGAATCTAATGAACTGAACTAACAAGCAAAATAGAGTCAGATTCATAGACAGAGAGCTGGCTGGCAGCTCTGGGGTCGGGGTGGTTAGGGGTTGCAAGGACTGAGCAAAAAGGACAAGGACTCATGAACATGGACAACAGTGCGACTGATGACCGTGAACTGGAAGGGGAATGAATGGAAATGGAGAAAATACAATAAAATAAATTAAGAAAATAAAGAAATACATTCAATAAAATATCATTTGAGGAGAAATTAAAATTAGATACTTTCTAAAACTGATACCTGATTATCGCTTATTCTTAATATTTAATTGGTTTTGTCATTACAACTTAAACTTTAAGCTATTCAGGCAGCTAACAGATTTTGTAAACCTATTAAGGCCATCATTACTGAAAAAATTGTTTCAGCAATGCTAAAAATCAGTATGTATTTAATCAACTGGCAATTGAAGAAGATGGTTAAAGCTCTCAAATTTAGGAGGAAATCAGTAGTTATTAAAGATATTTCCCTAATATAGGATTATTTGGGACTCTTCATTTTGGAAAATACTCATTCAGACACTTAGAAAAAAGTGAGAACTGTATTTTTAACCAATATACTGATATTTAATTAGAAGATAGCCTGCCAGGTTAAACATTAGTCTAGATAAATGATAGAAGCTGATGTAATTATTATTTATTTTGTCTTACTAGTTCTGAGGAGGCACAATGTATGAAGATCAGACTACCAAACCTTGATTAATAGATTGTTTTTCTGTTTTTATATTCACAAAGAAATGTGGGAGAAAAAGAAAATGTCCTGATTTTTTGTATTACTTCCAGAATTTCTTAGGAGTATCTATTCGGTTTCCTTGAAACACATTTCAAGAATACAAGAACGATTTTAGGAAAAGATAAGCTTCAGTTCTGTGGAAAAGAAGTGTTCATATATATACACATATATATGTATATGTATTATAGTGTTGTATATATTATAGGCTAGATCCATAATATTCTTACTACCTCTGAATCTAAAATGATCTTATCTTATGTAGAAATTATATTACTGTCATTGAAGTTGCCTTCATAATTAACATCTATTAAACATGGATGTATTTTTTTGGAGCTTAATACAGCCTGAGGTTCATTAAAAGTATGTCTAATTATTTTAGCAGATTATAGCCTACATTTTTTTTTTACTGTTCACATAATAATTCATTAGTGTTTTTATGATGAAACTAGTTTTCTCAGATAAAACGAAGAGGCCTGAGGACATGCTCAGAATCAGTTACACATGCTAAAGAGTGAACAACTTATGCTGTGTGAGATTAGTACGTCATGTAATTCTCTCAGCAAAAAAGCATGATGTCTCTTAAAATTATATCTGTATGCAGAGATTGTTCACCTATTTCATTAAAGTTGAGTGGTGGTTTTATAACTAAAACTATAATCAATTAGTTCAAGTTAAAAATAACTAATTGGTTAGCATAGTAGTTGCATAAATTGACTGAATACTGAAATGAGAATGATAACCCTCATGGCTTATAGTGCCTAAGGGTGTAGTGTTAGGGTCTGTGAATAATGTAAATTTCCTTCCCAGCATGAGCCAGTTGCAGCTTCTGAGGGAAGAACAAAGCACACTTTAAAGAATTTACTTTTAGGCCTGATTTCCCTGGGAACTGCCAGATCTGGTTTAGGACTGTCTCTGGTATTGTTTCAAGCTTGAGCTGGGTCAGGGGAAGGAGTCACCAAGAGACAAGGAGACTTCTTTGGGATAGAATGAGGACTGCGGCCATGTCCAAGCCGAGGTGAGGGATGCCGGCCTTTTTGCCCTTTCTCCGTGTCCCCCAATTTCTTGTCTGATGCCAATATGCGTTCGAAATCTGTTGTAGGTTGATATCTCTTGCATGAGATAATTTACCCTTTCATGGATTAACGACCATCACAGGGCAAAGCAGAGGCAGGAGCTACGTCCCTGCCAGGGGGGACTGGTTGTGTCTCCTCAGAAGCCTGTTTCTCCAAGGCCTCCCTGATTATTTCCATCCTTGGGGCCCTCCAGCCTGTGGGCGGGGTCACAGTTCCTGAAACCAGACAAGGCGTTTCCCAACACTAACATTGCCAAGGCAATTATATACTCCTAGCCATGAAATATAAATAAATATGCTTTACATAATATTAAGGTTGCTTTAATAAATACACAGAACTTGATCTTGATATACATTGTGTTTTTTTTTATTCTGAGTTATCATGATAATTTTTAAATTATTTAAATGTTTATTTAATAAAACCTTTTACCAGAAGCTAAGAAATAAAAATAGAAGCAGGTATGATAAATCTCATAGTAGGCTAACTTTCAGGTTTAGAAAAACAGAAAACACTTTACAAATAACATGGAATTTTTTCCAGAAAAAATAGTTTGGAGCAAGCACATATTCAAATAATACATTGCTTATTATCATTGTGTTGTATATGATGATTGATAATGCAAAATTTGTAAATAATATATTTCTATAAAGTGAAAATAAAATCGATTAAATTAAATACAACCACCTTTGTGAATAAAGATAATGAGTATTATAATGGTAAAATATATATTCTAATTTTCTGGTATTTTTTTCCTTTTTCTCATACAGCTTTTAATGGTTTTAATATGTCAATCTTAGCTGTTCATCAATTAAATGCTAGATAGTTCTTAATTTTCTGTCTCAGTTCAATAAAATCCCACCCTCAGTTATATTCACATCTCATTACCTTTTTCTATACAATCATATTCACATCCCCACTTAGATCTCCCAAATTCATATCTTTACTTCTCTTGAAATCCATGGGCATATTTCCAGTTGTTGATTGTCTTGATACCTCTGACATAACTTACGCAATCAACATGTACTGAAGGCCGTTTTCCTGCACTATAGTGATATGTATTAAGATACTGATCTATCAAAAAAGAGAAAAAGAGACAGGACTCATGGACACAGACAACAGCGTAGTGCTTGCCGGGGGACGGGGATGGGTGGAGGTAGAATCGGGGATGAGGGGATAAATGGTAATGAAAAAAATACAATAAAAATAATGTAAAAATAAATAAATAATATTTCTTAAAAAAGACAGTGGTCTATTATTAATTCATAATTGCCAGTTCATGCACATATAAGAAAGGATACAGAAATATAAAAGTAAAATGTGTGGTAAAAGCTCACATAAAAAAATCTAGAGGGACAAAAATGCCTTTAGGGTTACTGAAGACTAGTAACCAGAGTTCTTGCATAAATGTAAGGGTTATACATTTGAACACAGACCAATGGACAATATATGAAAACACACGTTAATATCCACGATACATGTTTCACTAATATTAAATTCCAATACACAATCTTTTCAATGTCTTGTCCTTCATTAGCAATGAATTGTTCACTGTATTTTGCAAAATTAAAGTGAATGTGGTGCATTAACACAATAGTTCTATCAATCTCAGCAAATGAAGTCTGTGATGCACAGCCTTAAAGTATCTCTGATTTTCAGTTGGAAGAGAAAAAAGTTCATCTAAAGGATAATGAAGAAAAATTCATTACTCTAAAAGGCATAATGGCAATATACAATCTATAGAGAAATATAATGACATTACTTATTATTATAACATAATATAAATAATAAATATTACATAATATTGAGTTATAATTTTTCCTTAGCATAAATTAATTTATTTTCAATGTTCTTTCTGTATATGAAAACACATTGTTAACATTGTTGATATCCAATTCCTGTTCATGTGCTTAGTCTTTTGATTCAGTTATAATAAACCCTGGTGATAGTTACTGGTTGTATAACCATGAGTAAGCACTTAATCTCACTGAATGTAAGTTTTTGAATAAATATATTACATATATTATATTAATTACTACATATAAATCTAATAAAATAAGAAACAATATATAATATAGAGTTATTGAGATTAAATGAGGTATTGTGTAAAACATATGCCACAAATGCTGATTTATATTTAATTGATTTATATTTAATTTCTTATTTAATATTAACCAAACATCTATTTTAAATATTGAGGGCTTACAGTCATAATGTTCTTTCTTACTAAAAGTTATTTTGCTCTTCTCAAAAACCACATCCTTTCTGGAGAGCTTCACAGATAAGCATATTTTTCAAATTAAAAAGAAAATCATTAAAACCCAGAAAATGGTTTTCCATAAGCATATGTTTTATTCTTCATATTTTTTAAATTTTAGAAATATAATATATTGAATTAAAAATGTACCCCATTGACTAAACACACATAGTTTTCTGAAAATACTGAAAATAAACTAATCTCTTGCTTACCTCCATTAAAAAAATAGTACCTTTTATATTTAAGTGGTGTACATGGTCACAGGAGAGACATGTTGAATAAGCTAGGCTCCCATCATACCCAGAACAAAAGACCTGGCAGTTCTTTGAAGCACCCAACTCAGATGATTTGTGTAATTAATGTTGTTTATTTTTATCTTCTCCTCTAAAATATACACATCATGACTGGAAGGTCTGTGTTGTATTTTTGTCCCCTACTACCCAAATTACTTAATGGTGACTTCTTCACACTGAGAAAGCGCATAATAATCATCTATTCAAATTGTAATTGGTTTGAAAAAAGAAACCATCCCTGCCCCTGAGAGATCAATGTACTACAAGGACGTAAGTGCCTATGGCTGGGAGATGAGGTCTATAAAAAGGAAGTGAATTCTATCAGGAAAGATTTGGCATATGGATCCCACTTCTGTATGTAATGACCTTGGTCACAATGCCAGCACTGGCCAATAGGAATGTAACTGGATCCACAAATGTTAGCCATGAATATAATTTTAGACTTTGTATTACTACATTATAAAAGTGAGATAAACTAGTAAAATTAATTTTAATTATGTATTTACTTAAACCAATTCAATCAAAAATATTATTTGCCATGGAATTAATATAAAATGTTAAGAAATTTTACATTTATTATGTCTTTGAAATAGGGTGTATATTTTACAATTATCTCACATTTCATTTCAGATCAGCTATATTTAAAGTGCTCAGGGTGACAAAGAGCTAGTGGCTACTCTATAGGACAGAACACTTCTGGAATGAGATATTAAAATAATTTTGTTTACTTGTGGAAGGTCATTAAAATACTTCTCTAAATACATATTCTATAAAATGTTTCCAAAAGTTGATATATAGTATTTGAAATCTATCTTACTTTTCATTTTACTCAGATTGATTGCTTCAGGTAGAATTATATCTCTCTTCTGGTGGCTTTGACTGCATTTTTCTGTTTCTGTAGCAGAAAACAACAACACTTCCTCTGCTCTTTTTTCTTGTTTTCCCATTTTCAAATGTTTCTTCCTTTTTTTTGTTCCTACTAAATAACTGAATTAAAGGAGACAAAGGGAGCTCTGAATTGGGGGATTTGATACTTGTTATTTCTCATTTTCACTTCTAATGCCTGGGGCAAAATTGCTATCCAGTGAGGGAAATACTTATTCCTGCATAACTCCTATAAAAAATTTGTTGATATTGTCACATGATAGTAAGAAGCTAGAAAAATTCTTGGGCAAATAGAATTGGAAAAGTAAGACAAGAAAATTAAGCAAGGCCAAACAGTTTGAGCAAGTTATAACCAGCTGGTAAATCATGAGAATTTCTCTCCCCTAACCAAGGACACTTGAGAGCGAGTGGTTCATACCTCTTCTCCCTAACCAAAGAATACAGAGCTTAAACCTCTGAGGTCTGGGAAATAGAGAACAGAGACCCAATTAATGTCATTTGTGCCAGCTAAGCCAAAGGACAGATGAAGTCTAGAACAAATAACAAAAACCCCATTAAAAGCCAGACAGATCCGAGATAAAAGTAAAACAGTATAGCAGACCAAAGAATATTCCCACACCCCCATGCACTCTTTTTGACACATCAACATATGAAAATGCATCTGGAAAGCTGATAAATATTCCGCTGAAACCCACCCCTAAGATTCTCACCCACAGAAAAAAGATAAAAAGCCCTCAGGACAAAGACTAAGTGCCAGCAAGCTCTGAGCATGCCCACACCCTTTCCAGGGCACGAACCTTGTAATTCCTCCTAAACTCTAAGGGTCTCAAGGAGACTTGCAGCCAGGGGAGCAGTGGGCAGCGGCAGCTTGATCGAGGCTGGCCCCCTGATCCTGACTCCAGGGCCCCTTTTTCTCTGACTTCCTGTGAGCTGACAGCAGCCCGGCCTTGGCTCATTCCTTTCCTGTAACTTTTTCAAGGAGCCAAAGCAGAGCCTACTCTCTCTCCTGCTACTTCTTCTACCTTAAGTTTTTCCTTTGTTTCACTTTTCCAGCCTCAATAAAAATACTCTCAAAATCACCTGGACTTGTGCTGTGAAATCCTTCCTACACAGTCGAGAGTCCACACACTCTAGCTGGCCCCAGGCAGACTCACTCAAAGCTAGGTCCCTGTCCTGTAACAATATTATAAATATTGTTTGACAGATTGTATCCAGAAACCCACTTTGTAGAGCTCTCTCATTCAAGAATTGTTACAGAAGTTGCCCAAACCTATTATTTTCAATCAACAAAAATGAGTTTGTGGTGTTGCCTACTCTAATACTTTCTGATTGAACTGTTGATAGTTCAATATGCTGGATTGTTTTCAGTGCTCTACTAATGATATTTCCTGAGAAATATTGGTGTGCAACAATCCCTACTCTTATTTATCTGTGTCCTGTAACAATATATCAGTTATTTTTATGTGTATGCTATGAAGTGGTAAATCAACAAGGGCTATTTCCTCAGGTGCTCCAGCACAGGTTCCCCACATTCAGTTTATTTCACAGGCATCACACAGAGTTTTTCGCAGAATTGTGGCTCATGTGATTTTTCACTATCTCTGCCTCTCTCCCTTCTCTTTTCATTAACTTAGGCTTAGCAAGTTGTACCAAGCATAGCATTGGATTATGCATCTCTTTTCTAAACAGTCCAGTTTTCAAAAATATCATGAAAAGTCAAAATCCCAGGCATTTTAAATGCCCTGTAGTTTAAAAGGCTGGTAACTATCATTTAATTTAGCTACTTAATATAAACTGTAGCAATTATCTGTTGTTGTAGTCCTGTAAATAGTAAATAAAATTCTAAAATGGCATATATTTCAAAATATCAAAGTTTTGAAAAGAAAATTGTTGGGTATAAAAATTTAAGTGTTACCTGATTTCATTCTGTTTTTTACTCTCATAAAATATCCATTTTCTAGATTTTAGGAAAAAGACAATTTTAATGTAAATGAAATCTGCTTTATTTAGACAACAGGAGTGTGAGAGTCAAACAAGTTAGTTTCCAAGACAGTAATAAAAATGTTTATTTTGGTCCATTGACAACAAATTCAAAATTAATCTTAAAATTATTCAGTTTGTAACTATATTTTGCTAAGAAAAACATCAAGAAACGCAATAGAATAATTCTAAAATAGACTCAGTTAAATACTTATACAGGCCTATATGGTCACAAATAACATATACTGAGTTCCTTTCACTCTTCACTTCCAAGCTGTCAATATTTTTCTTTGCAAAAATATTGAAATTATGATAGGGATTGCATTGAATCTATAGGTTGCTTTGGGTAATATGGACATTTTAATAATGTTAAGTCTTCCAATCCATGAATGTGGTATATGTTTCCATTTATTTGTGTCTTCCTTAATTTCTTTATTCATGTTCTGTAGTTTTCTGAGTACAAGTCTTTTACCTCCTTGGTTAAGTTTATTCCTAAGTATTTTATTTTTCACATTGTTATAGTAAATGGGATTTCTTTTAACTTAATTTCTGTTTCTGATATTCATTATTGGTGTACAAAAATGCCATCAATTTCTGAGTGTTGACTTTGTATCTTGTCATTTTGCCAAATTCATTTATTAGGTCCAGTAGTTTTTTTTGGTGGAGTCTATAGGGTTTTTTATGTACACTATCATGTCACCTGCAATAAGTGACAGCTTTACTTCCTCCTTTCCAATTTGGATGCCTTGTGTCTCTTTTTCTTATCTTATCACTGTGGCTAGGGCTTCTAATACTATATTGAATAGAAGTGGTGAAAGTGGACACCCTTGTCTTGTGCCTGAACTTAGGGGGAAGATTTTAGTTTTTGTCCATTGAGTATCGTGTTGGCTGTAGGTTTCTCATACACGGACTTTATTATGTAGGTTTCTCATACACAGAACTCTATTCCCACTTTGCTGGCTGTTTTTACCATAAATGGGCACTGTACTTTATCAAATGTTTTTCAGCATCTATTGATATGATTATGTGTTTTTTGTCTTTCATATTATTTATGTGGTATGTTACATTTATTGATTTGTGTATATTATACCATCCTTTCATCCTTAGGATGAATCAAACTTGATGATGGTGTATGATCCTTTGCATGTATCATTGGATCAGGTTTGCCAATATTTTTTTTGTGGATTTTAGCATCTATGTTCATCAGCAATATTGGTCTGTAGTTTTCTTTCTTTGTTGTATCTTTGTCTGGTTTTGGCACTAGGATACTATTGGCCTCATAAAAAAAAGTTTGGGAGTTTTCAATCTTCTTATATTTTTTGGAATAGTTTGAAAGGAATTGGGGTTAGTTCTTCTCTAAATGTTTGGTAAAATTCTCCTAGAATCCATCTGGCAATCCCTATCAAAATACCAGTGACATATTTCACAGACAGAGAACAAATATTTCAAAAATTTATATGAAACCATAAATGACCTCAAATAGCCTCAGCAATGTTGAAAAAGAAGAAAAAAGTAGCAGAGATCATAATACCTGATATCAAACTATATTACAAGGTCACTGTAATCAGAACAGTCTGCTACTGGCATAAGAGTAGACACATAGGCCAATAGAACATAATAGAGAGCTCAAAAATAAACCCATGTCAATATGGTCAGTTAATGTTTGACAAATAGGGGCAGGAATATACAACAAAGGACAAATAGCCTCTTCAATAAATGTTGTTGAGAGATCTGGACAAGTACATGCAAAAAAAGAAAAAAATGAAACTAGATCACAAAGTTATACCATATACCAAACTAAACTCAAATGGATAAAAGACTTAAATATAAGTCATGATACCATAAATGTCCTAGAGGAAAACATAAGCAGGAAAATTTGAGATATCCCACGCAACAATATTTTCACTGATACATCCCCTAGGGCAAGAGATATAAAGAAAAGAATAAACAAATGGGACTACATCAAAATAAAAAGCTTTTTACATGGCTAAAGAAAATATCACAAAATGGAAAGGGAACCAACCATATGAGAAAACAATTTTGCCAATGATACCTCGGACAAGGGTTTGATCACCAAAATATATAAAGAATTCATATGAGTCAACACTAGGATGACAAACAATCCAATTAAAAAAAGGGCAAAGGACCTGAACAGACATTTCTCCAAGGAGGACATACAGAGGGCCCAGAGACATATGAAAGGATACTCAGCATCACTAGTCATTAAAGAGATGCAAATTAAAACCACATTGAGACCACTTCACACCAATTAGAATGGCCATCATAAACAAATCAACAAACAGTAAGTGCTGGCAAACTTGTGGAGAAAAGGAACTCTTGTACATTGTTGGTGGGAATGCAGATCTGTGCAGACACTGTGGAAAACAGTACAGAATTTCCTCAAAAACTTAAGATGGAACTGCCTTTTGATCCAGTGATCCCACTGTTGGTACTATACCATGATCCTGAATCACCAATTCAAAAGAACCTATGAACCCCAGTGTTCATAGCAGCATTATCTTCAATAGCCAAGTGCAGGGAACAGCCTGGGTGCCCATCAGTAAATGAATGGATCAAAAAAACGGTGGTACATTTACACAGTGGAATATTATGCAGCAGAAAGAAAGAAGGAACTCCTACCCTTTGCAACAGCATGGATGGAACTGGAGAGCATTATGCTAAATGAAATAAGCCAGGCAGTGAAAGACAAATACTATATAATCTCACCTATAAATGGAACCTAATCAATAAAACAATCAAATGAGCAAAATAGAACCAGAGACTTGAAATAAAAACAAACTGACAGTGACCAGAAAGGATGGGGGAGAGGGATAATGGTGGAGAGAAGGGGAAGGGGCAAACAAAAGAACATGATAGAGGACTCATGGGCAAGGACAA
Organism: Pteronotus mesoamericanus; assembly: GCF_021234165.1. Lineage (NCBI taxonomy): Eukaryota > Metazoa > Chordata > Mammalia > Chiroptera > Mormoopidae > Pteronotus > Pteronotus mesoamericanus. The sequence continues at coordinate 62,999,388 of NW_026555329.1, read as the reverse complement.
TGGGGGGAATTGACTCTAGGAATGAGGGGGATAGGGTAAGGGAGAGCAATGGGAAAAAGGCAGAACAACAATAACTGAACAGCAATAAAATATATTGAAATTCTAATGCACTATTTCTAAATCAATAATGCATATATTTATCATTAAATAATTATTTGAAAAAATTAGTAAGTGGATACTTCAACTTGATATTTTAAGAATGATAGTTGACAAATATTAATTCTGAGCAGAAGGCAAACCCATTTTCAATGCTTTCATGAAATTTTTATTCAACAGTTTGTTCTATTGATATTTTTATAATTCTCATAATCTCCCTAATAATTAACAATTTATGGTACAAGATTATTTGAGAAGTTCAAAGTAAAATAATATTTATTTTTCATATAAAAATAGAAAGAAATATCCCCAAGCAATAGAATTACAGCCACAGAAGATAGCTATACTGGACCAGCTGTGTCCTACGACACAGTGCAAGAAAGGATCCAAAATAAGCAAATGTCTATTTGGAGCAAGATTCTTGTGCTGCATCACTGAATTGGTAGTGACATAGGGACATATGGAACTGAAAGCAAAAGGGAATGGAATTTTACTTGAATGAATTCTATAAATATGTTTTATATAAGCCAGAGAGTTTTCAGTGTCACTGTATGACTAATACTGAAAGAAGACTTGTTTGTGTCTATACATGACATTGGTAGAATTCCTCAAGGCCACTTTATTATGTAAGTAAAATACCGCTCCTTAGGAAAATTTGGACTTTTCCTAAGAGGAAAATAGAGTATACTAAAAATTCTTACTCTTACCCAGGAATTACATATTTTAGTTTCTCCATAAACTTATAATGTAAACTCACCATTTACTAGCAACCTGGCAGCACTTCTTTTCCAGAACAACTTTCCTCACTTTCCATGATGTTCAGCATTCATTTTGGCAATTAAAATATAGTGACTTTAATAATAACTTCATTGTTATAACTCCACCACATAGATAAGGCAAATAAATAAAATTGCACAGCCTTGGGTTATTTGAAGACTGGATAGAACATCAGCAAACATCTACAACTGAAAATCACCTTCTTTAGCATTTAGAAGATAACACGGTGAGTTTTACCTTAAAACATAAGTAATTTTTAAGTGTTTTACATGAAAAGGAAAGCATTGGTTTCATTATTGATGAGTCAGCAAAAATCTTATTCAATGTCTCACAAATTTTAGAATTAATTATGCCTTTCTATACAAAAGTCTATTGAAAGCCTATAGAAAAAGACAGAATTATGCTATTTCCCTCAAATAAGGTTTTGTAGTCATTACAGATATTTGCAAAGTTAAGAACTAAAAAATAAAGAAATGCTTTGTTATAGAGCAAGTGCTAGGCATGACATAGTACATATATTTTATCAAAAAGCCCAAATTTTCACTTTTTTACAAGATAAGTTATGTAGATAGGCTACAAATAGTAAATGACACATTCTGTCACTTAGTGAAATTTAAACAGCAAAAGAGAACAGAAATAGAAAGGCACATGTCATCAATTGCCTCACAATCAATTTTTAGATGAAGAAAATCCCATTCTCTTTCCTAAACAGGTTAATTACAAGGCAGGGGTAAACCTGTTTAATTCCAAATAATAAAGAACTCCAAATGAGCACTTGGTCAAACTTGGTCAACTCAGCAAAATGTTGTAATCACCAAGCTCATAACTATGAGAAAACAGTGTGGAGGTTTAAAGCCTTACCACTCTGTGTGGTACACGAATATCACCTGGGAGCTTGTTAGAAGTGCAGAATGCTAGCCTCCACGCAGCTCTACTGAATTTTGACGGGATCCCAGGTAAATGAAGAAGCACTAGTTATAAGGAAAATGCTCGCAAAGTAACAAAATAAAATTCTCAAATTCCATTTGATGGCCATGTGATTTCAGAAAGAAATCTAGTCAATCACAGGTCAATGACAAAAAAAATTATATATATATATAAACTAATGTGATAAAAACACAAAGCCAAACTGAAAAACGAGAGAAACAAATAAGGAAACTGAAACAGAAACTAGATCAGGACACATATTTGCAGAGGTAACATATCATGGTTGGGCTGTTACAAATAGAATGCAAAAATAAATTAATAAAATGAAATATATATGTTAGAATATAAAAATCAAGATTTCCTATAAATAGAGACTATGAAAAATTATGTTTAATAGCTAGAAAGAAAACCATGGGCAATAACAAGGGTAATGAGAGGTATTCTATCAGTGAGTAGTTTAAGTATGTCCAGGTCATTGTCTATTTGTGAGGAAGATAGATATGCTTAATAACTGTAATTATTTAATGAGTGATATATAGTGTTAGAATATTAAATTAACCGTTACAAAGAAAAGTAATCTCTCAAAATAAAAACACACTGTGAGATGAATGGAAGGCCAGAAATGAGAAAGTATAAAGTTAGGACAATTTATGACAAATAGGAAACTCAATAAGCATGGTACAAATTAGTTTAAATATATCAGTTTTCCCTACTGGAGTAAGCTTACCAAAAAATGTACAGAATCAAACTGGATGAAAAGTACAAAGACACACTAAAATTAAGTGATTCAAAAAGCCATGAATAAAAAAATGTATAAATATACAACAGATAAATACTATCCAAAATAATTTGTAAAAGAAGTATTACTATCAGAAAAAAATATATTCAAGTATCAAGGAAAAGTACTAATGAGAGTAACACTATGGTATAGTACATAATGAAAGACACAGTTTTTCAAAACTAAAGATAAAAACTAAGATATTTTATTCAACTATTACCTAAAAACAGTTTGAAATATATAAAGAAAAATTAAGACCAAAATACCAAGAAGAAAAAACTCACCCAGAGTCTGATAATGACATTGTAATACAACTCTCTAATCATTAGATTTAAAAAATTTAAAAATTGTAAAAATAAAGATTTTAATAAACCGGCTAACAAACTTTATCTTATACATATTTAGAAAGGTCTGCTAAAAATGAAAGTTAATGACTAGTTAATAGATCTTTTACAAAAAAAAGTTGAACATGTTTAAGGCTACAAGGAAAGAATTTAGAAATTCCAAATAGTAATATGGTACTGATAAAGTTTTCTGATTATAACAAATCAGAAATAATAAAATAAATAGATAATTTTAACACTATATTTAAAAACTAAGGGAAGCCATGTTTCCAAGAAGATGGAAGACAAGCAAAACTATTCTGTTTCAAATAATTAATTTATTGACAACTAAAAACCATAGAGGTTATCTATAAAGAAAAAATATCTAAATTATGAAGAGAAGACAGATCAGCTAGTGACATCAAGACCAAGGAAATTCACAGTGGTGAGCTACCTGGGATTTCTTTTTTATCTCCTATATCTCAGCATTGGAGCCAAACCAACAGGCAACCTGGAAATATCAACAGAGTGCAGACAAAGACAGTAACAACAATGAGAAAAACATGATTCCTTTGGCCAAAAGACAAAGAAAAGCAGAGCCTACCAAAACAGAAACTTTTGAGCGATAGCTATTCTATTCCAGCCAAATGTCCCAGGGGAAAAAAACAAACAAACAAACAAACAAACAAGCAAGCAAAAAAAAGCCTGGTGTCTAAGTTACCTATTTTATTGATACACAGTTGTTAGTAGTATTCTCTTATAATCTTTTCTGTTTCTGTCATGTCAGTAGTGATATTCTTTCATTTTATATTTAAGAATTTGAGTCTTTGCTTTTTTTTCTTGTTTTAGGTAAAGATTTGTCAATTTTTTTAATGTTTTCAAAGAACCATTTTAGATATAATTATTTTCTTTCTCATTATCTTTTTATTTTAGTTTTTATTTATTTATTGAGGCAGGGGAGAGAGAGAGAAAGAGAGAGAGAGAGAGAGAGAGATCAATTTGTTGTTTCACTTATTTATTCATTCATTAGTTGATTCTTTTATGTACCCTAACCAAGGATTGAACATTCAACCTTGGAGTACTGGGATAATGCTCTAACCAACTGATCTACCCAGCTAAGGCTCACTATTTTTGTCTCTATTTTATTTATGTTCACTTTAGTCTTTATCATTTCTTTTCCCATGTTTGCTTTTCGTTTAACTTATTCTTTTATTCTATTTTCTTAATGTGGAAATTCAGATTATTGATTTGAACTATTTTCCCCTTTAATAATTTAAAGGTGTTGTTTAATTGTGTTTCTCCCTTAAATTCTGTTTTGCTTCATGTATTTTGTAATCTGTTGCTAGGTTCAGATATGCTTATAATTGTAACAACATCTTTTTAATGGTTTGAATCATTTGGTATTATAAAATGTCATTATCACCCTCCACTAACAATATTTTAATAATCTCAAATTCATCTGATGTTAGTATTGTAAACTCCAGTTCTTTTTTCTCTAAAATTTGTGTCTTGTAGATAGCATATTGTGAAACGGGTTTTTTAAACTCAATTCTATCAATCTCTGACTTCTTATTTGAGTGTTTAGTCCATTTACATTTAATGAAACTACTGCTGTGTTAGGATTTACATTTCCTGTTTTGCTGTTTTCTGCACATCATGTATTGCCCCTCTATTTCTACATTCCTGAATTCTTTTATTTTAAGTTTAGTTCTTTGTGTTTCTTTATTTTCTTTTTCATTTTTGGACTTATATATTTACTAGGTGCCTTTGAGATTCAAATTAACATCTATATTTAAAACAACCTACTTCAACTGACACCAATTTAATTGTATTAGTACACAAAATCTTTCCTCCATAACTCCTTTTCTTCCATTGTTCTTTGAAATAATATTGTGATACCAATTACATTCTATACATCATAAAACCATCAGTATAGACTTATTGTTTTATACAATAGATCTTACAAATGAGAATAGACAAGATAAGAGTTTCAAATAAAATTTATCTATTTGACTATTGAGATTTACTGTGGCACCACTTTTACCCTGCTCTTTATCTCTTCATGCAGGTGTGAGTAATTGTCTATTGCCCTTTTCGGGCAGCCTACAGGACCCCCATTTGTATTTCTTTTAGGGAAGATCTGCCAGCAATGGACTGTCTTAGTTTTTACTTATCAGGTAATGTGTTAATCATTATTTTATTTTTCAATGATAGTTTTGGTAGAATAGGATTCTTGGTTATTGTCTTTTTTACCACTTCAGCTTCTTGCTTTCTGTTATCTCCCTGCCTTAATATAAAAGGAGGGAATGCTAATAAAATACAAATTCTTAATAAATCTATCCTGTCACAAATAATAGTTATAAAAAGCTGGGGTCAAACTTAAGTGAGAACTAATGTGAGTGAAGAAGAAAGTAGGAAGATGTTAGGAAAGAGGGAGCAATGAAAGTCATACTTATATAGAAATTATAAATTATGTAAATATAAGACATACTAGGAATGATCACTCACCTCTTATCAGATATCATTGAGGTCAAAAATAGTGGACTCTATTTTTGCAGTTCTAAAATAAAAAGAAAAAGTGTCAATTAGGAATTCTATATTCAGTGACTATATTTTTCAAGGGTGAATATGAAGCAAAGATATTTTCAGATGATAATAAGAGTGTCAAGAAAAAATTAAAAGGTAAATAAATCTTAGCTCACAAACTACCAAGAACAATGTTTTTTCACAAAAGCCAGATTAGAAAAACTCATGTTTAAGGGGACATTAATGAGAGTAATCAGATCATTTTGTCTCAGATGTGAGGGCAAACATGTCACAGACAAAACAATGCATCGGTCATGTCTAAAATCTTCAAAACAAGTCATCCACATTTTCTGGCATCCTCTTAAAAATTATCAAGCATGGAAAGAAAACAACAGTATGACACATGATTATAAGAAGGAAAAAAGAACTGACCCAGGATTGAAACAGATGATATAATAAAGAGAAGAACATTAAAATAGTTATTATAGCTGTATTTTGTTTGTAAAAAAAAAAAAAAAGAAAATGTATGCTTATCAAACTAGCAAAGAACAATAGAAAAATAAAATTTAAAGAAAAAGCTGAAGGGATTAAGAAAAAATACTCATAGATACAGACAATATCATGATGATTATCAGATGGGAAAGGAGCGGAGGGGGCAGAAGAGGATGTAGAGGGGATAAACGGTGATGGAGGGAGACTTGACTTTGGTGGTGGACACACAATACAATATACAGATGATGTGTTATAGAATTGTACATCTGAAACCTATAATGATTTTATTTAAACTGATAAGAACAGATACTACACTTGATCTTAGCCAAAAGGATTTTATTTAATCATGTAAACCTATGAGATTTTATCAACCCAATAAATTCTATAAAAAAACAAAACAAGTTTCAATCACAATAGAAAAAAATACTCAGAAACAAGTTATCAAAGCCTTGCAATATCTCTACACTGAAATTACAGAACATTGCTGATTCGAATTAAAGAACGTTAAAATTAAATATAAGGTCCATCACAAATAACACCCCTTTTTATTATACAATCATGATCATGTAATTCTGTAACATAACAATATCACACCATATGACATTTTAGGTGGAATGTTCAAATTAAAACTGTAAATTATTATACCCATATTATTACCCTACCAACCACACTCAAGCAGGCCTTACTTCTGTTGTACCATGTATATCTTATTATATTTTGGAAAAATTGGATAAAAGACAATAGCTATGAAAATTAGTATAGATATTTTTGGAGAAGTAAAGTAACATGATTCTAAAATTTTATGGAAATACACATGGCCTACAAGAGCAAAAGCGGTTTTGAAAAAGAAGCATACAGCTGTCTGATTACATTACTTATTTTCGAGTCATGATATAAATCCACATTGATCAAAACGGTATGGTATTGGTGAAAGAATAGACACATAGATTTGAGGAACACAATAGAATTCAGAAATTGACCCACCCATATATTTTCAATTAACTTTCAACATATATGTCAAAGCAACTCAATGGCAAGAGAAAATTTTTTTTTCCAAGAAGAAATATGCTGGAACCATTTTGGTAATGCATTTGGGAGAAAAATGAACAGCCACAAAAATTATTTTCAAATGGATCAAGGCCAAAATTTAAAGCTAAAATTATAAAACCTCCAAAAGGAAACATAAGAGAACATCATTGTTGCCTTGGATAGGCGAAGATTTCTTAGATAAGTCATCAAAATAGGCAAGTCATAACTGAAAAATTGACAAATAGGAGTCTATCAAAATACAAGTGTTTTATCTTTTTTTCATTATTCTGTTACAGTTGTCCCATATTTCCCCTTTTGCCCTCCTCCACTCAGCCCGCCCCTAGATCCCACCGTCAATCTCCATTGTTGTCCATGTCCATCAGTCATTCATACATGTTTTTTGACTAGTCCTTTCCCCTTCTTTCCACCATCATCCTCTTCCCTTCTCCTGTCTCGCCACTGTCAGTCTATTTCATGTTTCCATGTCTCTCTTTCTATTTTTCTCCTTAGTTTATTTTGTTTATTAGTTTTCTCTTGTAAGTGAAATCATATGGTATTTGTCTTTCACCAACTGGCTTATTTCATTTAGCAGAATATTCTCCAGTTCCATCCGTACTGTTACAAATGATAGGATTCCTTATTTCTGTGACATGGTATTCCATTGTGTAAATGTTTTTGATTCACTCATTTACTGACAGGCACACATATCAGTTTCCAGCACTTGGTTATTGTAAATAGTGCTGCTGTGAACATAGGGGTACATTAAGTTCTTTTGAACTGATGTTTTGGGATTCAAAGGGCGTATTCCCAGAAATGGAAAGCTGGGTCAAAAGGCAGTCTCATTTTTAAGTATTTAAGAAAATTCCATACTGTTTTCTACAGTGGCTGCACCAGTCTGCCTTCCTATCAACAGTGCATTCAGGCTCCATTTTCTCCACATTCTCGCCAGCACTTGTTTGTTGATTTATTAAAGATAGCCATTCTGACAGATATGAGGTGATATCTCATTATGGTTTTAATTTGCATCTCTCTGATGGCTAGAGATGCTGAGTATCCTTTCATATGTCTGTGGGCCCTCTGTATGTCCTCCTTGAAGTGTCTATTCAGGTCTTTTGCTCATTTTTAATTGGATTGTCTGTCTTTCTGGTGTTGAGTCACATGAGTTCTTTACATATTTTGGAGATCAAACCCTTGTCTGATGTATCACTGGCAAAGACACTTTCCCATATGGTTGGTTCCCTTTTTATTTTACTGATATTTTCTTTAGCTGTGCAGAAGCTTTGTAATTTGATGTAGCATCATTTGTTTATTTTTTCTTTATTTCCCTTATGCAAGGAGACATTTGGGCAAAAATATTGCTATGTGGGATATACAAAATTTTACTGCCTGTTTTATACTTGGATTTTATGGTATCATGGCTTATATTTAAGTCTTTCTGTTATTCCGGTACATGATGTAAGTTAGTGGTCTAGTTTCTTTCTTTCTTTATATGTTTTTTTTTGCACGTATCAGTCCAGTTCTTCCAAAACCATTTAATGAAGAAACTATCTTTACTCCATTGCATGTTCATGCCCCCTTTGTCAAATACTAATTGACCATAGAAACATGGGTTTATTTCTGGGCTTTCTATTCTGTTCCATGGATCTATATGTCTGTTCTTCATGCCACTACCAGACTGTTTTGATTACAGTGGACTTGTATAATTTGATATCAGGTACTGTGATCCCTCCAACTTAGTTCTTCTTAAGATTGTAAAGACTATTCTGGGCCTTTTTTTGTTCTATATAAATTTTTGGAGTATTTGTTCTAGATCAGTGAAATATGCCATTGGTATTTTAATAAGAATTTTGTTGAATCTATAGATTGCTTTAGGTAGTATGGATATTTTAGTAATGCTAATTTTTTCCAAGCCATGAACATGGTATATGCATCCATTTATTTGTATATTCCTCAATTCATTTCTTCAGTGTTCTATAGATTTTGAAGTACAAGTCTTTTACCTCCTTGATTAATTTTTATCCTAGGTACTTTATTTTTCTTGTTATAGTAAATGGGAATTCCCCCCTAGTTTCTCTTTCTGTTAGTGCATTTTTAGTGTACAGAAAATGACATCAATTTCTGAGTATTGACTCTGTACCCCACCACTTTGCCAAATTCACTTATTAGGTCAAGTAGATTTTTGGTGGAGTCTTTAGGGTTTTTTATGTACATTATCATGTCATCTTCAGACAATGACAGATTTACTTCCTCCTTTCCAATTTTAATGCCTTTTATTTCTCCTTTTTGTCTGATCATTTTGGCTAGGACCTCCAGTACTATGTTGAATAAAAATAGTAAAAGTGGACACCCTTGTCTTGTTCCTGGTCTTAAAGGAAACAGTTTTAGTTTTTGTCCATTTAGTATGATGTTGGCAGTAAGTTTTTCACATATGGCCTTTACTATGTTGAGGTATGCTCCTTTTATTCACACTTTGCTGAGTATTTTTATCATAAATGGTGCTGGATTTTGTTGAATGCTTTTTCTGCATCTATTGATACTTATTTTTGTCTTCATTTTTTTTTACATGATGTATCATATTTATTGATTTACTAATATTGTACCATCTTTGCCACCCTGGAAAAAATCCCACTTCTTGATCATGGTGTATGATCTTTTAATATATTGTTGGATTGTGTTTGCTAGTATTACGTTGAGAATTTTATATTCTATATGCCTCAGAGGTATTGGCCTGTAATTTTGTTTTTTTGTTGTGTCTTTACCTGGTTATGGAATTAGGATAACACTGACCCTGTAAAAAATGTTTGGGAGTCTTCCCTCATCTTGAATTTTTGAAATAGTTTGAGAAAAAGAGGGGTTAGTTCTTTGAATGTTTGGTAAAATTCAATTGTGAAGTCATCTGGATGGAGCTTTAGTGTATCAGTAGTTTTTTTACTACTGCTTCAATTTCGCTAGTTGTTATTGGTCTATACAGGTTTTCTGCCTCTTTCTCGTTCAGTTTTGAAAGATTGTATGTTTCTAGAAATGTATCCGTTTTGCCCAGGTTGTCCAATTTCTTGGCTATAGTTGTTCATAGCAATATCTTATAATCCTTTGTATTTTTATGGTATCAGTCATTAGTTCTTCTCTTTTCTTTCTGATTTTATTTATCCAGGTTCTCTTTTTTTCTTGATGAGTCTGGTTAATGGATTGTCATTTTGTTTATCTTTTCAAAGAACCAGCTACTGGATTCATTGATGCTTTGAATTGTTTTTTTTTAAATCTCTATGTAATTTAATTCTGCTCTGATCTTGACTATTTCCTTTGCTCTACTCTTCTGAGCTTCATTTGTTTTTGTCCCTCCAGTTCTTTTAGTTGTAGGTTTAGGTTTTTTATTTGAGGTTTTTCTGTCTTCTTTAGGTAGGCCTGGATTGCTATGATTTTCCCTCTCAGGACTGCCTTTGCTGTGTCCTAGAGGTTTTTGTTTGTTGTGTGTTCATTTTCATTCATTTCCAGATAATTTTTGATTTCCTGCTTGATCTCATTATTAACCCATTCATTATTTAATAACATGTTATTCAGTTCCCATGTATTTGAATATGTTTGAGTTTTTATTTCCTTGAGTTTGGTTTCTAGTTAAAGCCATTGTGATCTGAGAAGATGCTTGATATGATTTTAATATTCTTTAATTTGTTGAAGCTTGTTTTGTGTCCCAACATGTGGTCATATCTTTGAAAATGATCTATGTGCATTTATTTATTTATGTATGTATTTATTTTTAATTAATTAATTTATTTTTCCAAATACATTTGTCTCTGCCTTCCCCCCACCACTAGCCTCTGCCCCCTCCCACAACTTCCTCCCTCAGTCCTTCCCCACTTTGGTTTTGTCCATTAGTCCTTGTTATGTGTTCCTTGACTTGCCCCTTCCCTTCCTTTTCTCCTGCCCACCCCTCCCTCCTTCCCTCTTGTCTCTGTGGGTTTCTTTTCTTTTAAGTGTTGCTGGTCTTATTTTGCTTGCATCCTTATTTTGTTGGTTAGGTTCCACTTATAGGTGAGATCATATGGTATTTGTCTTTCGCCCCCTGGCTTATTTCACTTAGCATAATGCTCTCTAGTTCCATCCATGCTGTCGCGAAGTTTAGTAGTTCTTTTTTTCTTTCTGCTGCGTAGTATTCCATTGTGTAAATGTACCATAATTTTTTGATCCAATCATCTACTGATGGGCATTTAGGTTGCTTCCAACACTTGGCTATTATAAATTGTGCTGCTATGAACATTGGGGTGCATAGGTTTTTTTGAATTGGGGTTTTGGGATTCTTAGGGTATAATCCCAGCAGTGGAATCGCTGGATCAAAAGGCAGTTCCATTTTCAGCTCTTTGAGGAAATTCCACACTGCTTTCCACAATGGCTACACCAGTCTGCATTCCCAACAGTGGACTAGGGTTCCTTTTTCTCCACAGCCTTGCCCGCACCTGTTGTTTGTTGACCTGTTTATGATGGCCATTCTGACTGGTGTGATATGATATCTCATTGAGGCTTTGATCTGCATTTCTCTGATGGCTAGTGATGCTGAGCATCCTTTCAAATGCGTCTGGGCCCTCTGTAACTCCTCCTTGGAAAAGCGTCTGCCCAGGTCCTTTCCCCATTTTTTGATTGGATCATTTGTCTTCTTGGAGTGGAGTTGAGTGAACTTTTTATATATCTTGGAGATCAAACCTCTATCTGATGTTATTTTTAGAAATATATTTTCCCATAGGGTTGTCTCCCTTTTCAATTTGCTGATGCTTTCTTTAGCCGTGCAGAAGCTTCTTATTTTGATGAGGTCCCACTTGTTTATTCTTTCCTTTATGTCCCTTGCTTTAGGAAACATATCAGTGAAAAAATTGCTGCGTGGGATATCTGAGACTTTCCTGACAATGTTCTCCTCTAGGACTTTGATGGTGTTGCGACTTATATTTAAGTCTTTTATCCATCTTGAGTTTATTTTTGTGTATGGTGTCAGCTGATGATCCAATTTCAATTTTTTGCCTATAGCAGTCCAGCTCTCCCAACAGCATTTGTTGTAGAGGCTATTATTGCTCCATTTTATGCTTCTGCCCCCTTTGTCAAATATTAGATGTCCATAGAGACCTGGGCTTATTTCTGGGCTTTCTATTCTATTCCACTGGTCTGTGGGTCTGTTCTTGTGCCAGTACCAGATTGTTCTGAGTAAAGTGGCTTTGTAATATAGTTTGACGCCCAGTATTGAGATCCCTCCTACTTTGTTTTTCTTTTTCAAAATTGCTGCAGCTATTTGGGGTCATTTATGGTTCCATATAAATTTTTGAAATGTCTGTTCTATTTCTGTAAATATGTCATTGGTCTCTTAATAGGGATTGCATTGAGTCTATAAATTGCTTTGGGTAGTAGGGACATTTTGATGATATTAATTCTTCCAATCCATGACCATGGAATATGTTTCCATTTATTTGTGTCTTCCTTAATTTCTTTCTTCAATGTTGTATAGTTTTCTGCATACAGGTCTTTTACCTCCTTGGTTAAGTTTATTTTAGGTACTTTATTTTTCTTCTTACTACATCGAATGGTATTTTTTTTTCTGATTTCTTCTTCTATTTCATTGCTGGTGTACAAAAATGCCTTTGATTTCTGAATATTGACTTTGTATCCTGCTGTTTTGCCAAATTCACTTACTAGATTTAGTAGTTTTTTGGTGGAGTCTACAGGGTTTTCTATGTACACTATCATGTCATCTGCAAACAATGATAGCTGTACTTCCTCCTTTCCTATTTGGATGCCTTTTATTTCTTTTTCTTGTCTGACCGCTGTGGCTAGGACTTCCAATACCATGGTGAAGAGAAGTGGTGAAAGCGGACATCCTTGTGTGTTCCCGATCTTAGTGGGAATGCTTTTAGTTTTTGCCCATTGAGTATGATGTTGGCTGTAGCTTTTTCATATATGGCCTTTATTACCTTGAGAAATGCCCCATTTATTCCCACTTTTCTGAGTGTTTTACTGATAAGTGGGTGCTGTACCTTATTGAATGTTTTTTTCTGCATCTGTTGAGATGATCATGTGGTTTTTGTCTTTTCTTTTATTTATGTGATGTATTATGTTTATTGATTTGCATATATTGAACCATCCCTGCATCCCTGGGATGAATCCCACTTGGTTATGGTGGATAATCTTTTTAGTGTATTGCTGGATGCAGTTTGCCAATATTTTGTTGAGGATTTTAGCGTCTATGTTCATCAGCGAAATTGGCCTGTAGTTTTCTTTCTTTGTAGAGTCTTTATCTGGTTTTGGGATCAGGGTGATGCTGGCCTCATAAAAAGAGTCTGGGAGTCTTCCCTCCTCTTGGATTTTTTGGAATAGTCTGAGTAGGACAGGGGTTAGCTCTTCCTTAAATATTTTGTAAAACTCTCCTGTGAAACCGTCCGGCCCAGGGCTTTTGTGTGCTGGGAGTTTCTTGATTACTGCTTCAATTTCCCCAGCTGTTATCGGTCTGTTCAGGCTTTCTGTTTCTTCCTCCTTCAGTGTTGGAAGATTATACTTGTCTAAAAATGTGTCCATTTCATCAAGGTTTTCAAATATCTTGGCATGTAATTGTTCATAGTAGTTTATTACAATCCTTTGTATTTCTGTGGTATCATGTGCATTTAAAAAGAAGGTATACTTTGTTTCTCTGGGGTGAAATGCTCTATAAATATCATTTAGTCTATTTGATCTAGGGTGCCTTTCAATGCCACAATATCCTTGTTGATTTTTTTTTTGGAAGTTCTATCCATTGTTGACATGAAGTGTTATAATACCCTACAATGCTTGTATTGCTGTTGATCTCCTTATTAAAGTCCTCCAAGATTTTCCTTGCATGTTTAGTTTCACTTATTTTGGGTGCATACTTGTTTGAAAGGGTTATATCTTCTTGTTGGACAATGTACTTAAGTATTATCTTGTGACTTTCTTTGTCCCTTGTTACAGCCTTTGTGTTGAGGTCTATGGGGTCTGATATAGTATTGCTACTCTAGCTTTTTTCATGTTCTTTTGCTTGGAGTATTTTTTTCCATCCCTTTACTTTCAGCCTGTGGTAGATATTTTGTTCTGAGGTGGGTCTCCTGTAGACAGTGTATATACGGGCCATATTTTCTGTAGTGAGTTTTCTTGTAGTGTTTCTGTTGAGAAATCAGCAGATAGCCTTATTAGAGATCCCTTGTATGTTACTAGCTCTTTCTCCCTGTTGCCTTAAACATCTTCTCTTTGTTTTTAAATTTTGTCATTTTTATTATGATGTGTTTTGGAGTGAGCTTCTTTGAGTTCATCTTGATTTGGACCCTCTATGCTTCCTGCATTTGCCTGACTTTTTCCCTCACTAAGTTAGGGGTGTTTTCTATCATTATTTTTTCAAGCAGATTTTCTATCCCTTGCTTCTTTGTTCTCCTTCTGCTATGTCTATGATGCAAATATCATTACATTTCATGTTGTCCTACAGCTCTCTTAAATTGTATTCATTCTTTTAAAGTCTTTTTTTCATTTTGTTGCTCTTACTGGGTGTTTTTTTCTACCTTGTCTTCCCAATCACTGATTCTATCCTCTGCTCCATCTAGCCTGCTTTTAATTCCCAGTATATTCTTTATTCCCTCTTGGTTCTTATTCATAGTTTCTATGTCCTTCTTCATGCTAATGTAGTTCCCACTAAGTTCATTGTAGTTTTCACTGAGTTCCTTTATCATCTTTATAATCATTACTTTGAACCCTATATCTGGTAAATTGCTTGCCCTAATTTCATTTAGTACTCTTTCTGGAGATTCCTCCTTTCCTTTTGATTGGGGGTAGTTTCTTTGTCTCTCCATTTTAGGTGGCTCTTTTGGTTTGTTTCTGCATATTAGATTGATCTGCTTTGACTCCATGACTCTGTGGGGTGGTCTTCTGTGGTAAGAGACATGTGGGACTAGCAGTGTTGTCTCCTTGAACTCCTGAGATGGATACGCTAGGGGTGCCCTTTATGCAGTCTATGTGGGCTCTCCTTTTGTAATTGGAGTTTCAGTTGTTGTTGGTTCATTTATTGGTGGGTTCTCCCCGTCAGCTGGCTGACTGACAATCACAACCCTCACCACGTCTTGCATGCTGTTGTACAGGAGCTGCCAAAACAGCACAAAACAACCCAGCAAATAAAACACACAACAGCAAAAATACTCACACCCCCAACCACTACCACAATATCAACAGCAAATGAACTAAGATAAATACTGGTGGAATGAGAATAAGGATATTATACAAAAAAGGAATATGAGAAGACTAATGAAAAGAAAAATGATTTTGAAAGGGTGGAGGGAGGAGAAATAATAAGAGTAGGGAATAAAAACAAGGTAAAGAATAGGAGAAAAAAATTACAATGTAAATAAAATAAGGAGGGAATAGGGAAAAATAGAGTAAGAAAATGGAAGAGTACAATATGAGGTTTGAAAAGAAAAAAATAGTGAAAAAATAAGAACTAAATTGAAGGAAAACAACCACCACAGTGATATCCATGACAAGCAAAGTTTAATAAAGGTGGAAAGACAATAAGAATATTATAAACAAAAAGAAAAATAAGATTGTGTGAGCCTAAAGGAAAGAAAAATTATTTTGAGAGGATACAGGGAAGAGAAATAATAAGTGTGAGCATTAGAAATTAGGCTAAGAAAGGATAAAATAAATTTTAAAATGAAAATAAGGTGAGGTAGGAGAAATATGAAATGAAGTAAGACAGGGGAACAGTAAAACATGAGATTTAAAATAAAAAATAAGGGATGACTAGGAATAAAATTAAAGAAATACAGCAATAACCACAATATCAATGACAACCAAACTAATATTAGCAAAGGTGAAATGAGCATAAAGATATTATAAGACAGAGTAAAAGAATGTGATATGACTAATGGAAAGAAAGATGGTTTTGTGAGGATGGAGGGAGGAGAAACAGTAAGAATGAGGACTAGAAACAAGGCACAGAAAGTGAAAAATAAAATTTAAAACAAAAATAAGAAAGAGAAGGATGAAGGCAAATAGAGTAAGACAAAGTAAAATTAAAATATGAGATTTGAAACAAAACTAAAATAAAAATTAAAAACTAATAAAAATGTATACATAACATAAAATAAAATTAAACAATGAAATAATAGGAACTAAATTGAAGACATAGAAACAATGTTAAAAAGATATGCAGGAGAAAAAAAATAATGCAAATAAGGAAAAAGAACAAGGTGGAGTTTGTTGCAGTAGAGTCTAGCAGTTGTTTGCCTACTGTCTTCCCCTTCTGGATCCATTCCTGGTAAAGTCAGCTGGTGTCCCAGTCTAGCTTTAGGCAGCCCGTTCAGTCTACGAGTGATCCACAGTCTGTGGCTCTCTCCTTCAGGCTTGGCTAGTCCTCACTGTTTTCTCCTGGGAAGCACTGTTTAGTCTTCAGAGAAGATGGTGGGTGTGTTTCCACACCCCAATACCGAATGTCTTGGTCTGTCCCAGATTATTTCCAGTTATGTATAGTTTCTGATGAATTAGCCGTCTGTTTCATGTGAGGGGCCAAGCTATGTAAAATGGTCAGCTGTTTCCTATTTGGCGCTGATGGCAGCTCTGCGTGAGAGCCAAGGCTGGGCTTAGCCCTGAATACCTCTTGTTGTGCCCTTTTTTAATCTCTCTGCTCTGCTATTTTCAGTGGAATATGGCCCAATGAGGAGGCAGCATTGTGTCTGATAAAAGCTCATAAAGGGCTCCTTTGGAAATTCTCTTTCTTTTCCCTGCAGATATGTGCTGGGCAAGGGGTTGTTGAGCCTTGCCTTACTGTTCTGCAGTTTGCAGTCCTGAAAGTGGGGGTTAGCCACGCCTTCCTCTTCCCAGAGACTTGTACTCTGCAATGTGAGCAGCCTGCCTGGCTGCACAGAATTTCAGGCACTCAGCTATTGCCCATCCAGCTCCTAGCACACTTCTCTCACAGGAGGCTCAGACCCAAACCCTCCATTCTGCATGCACCCCTCCACTCGCCAGCCATGCTGGCTGGGGCCCCTCAATCTCTTTGCTGTGCAGCCTTCTAGTCTTCCTGTCTGGCTGGATTCAGTGGGCATGAACCGTGCTTTCAATCTGGCTTCTTTGCTGGCAAGACAGGTGCGTGTTCATGTGGGGTCACTGCCCAGCCATGACTCAGCTTCCCTCTTTAAAAAAGTCCCTATATGCATCCACTCTGTCCCACCGAGTCACTGCCTGGCTCTCTGCACACTCCACCTCCCCAAAAGGCAAAAAGTTCCTCTCAGTCAGGGCTGGGCACAGCCTGCTGGTGCCTTTGACAGTTTTAGGAGACATTATTTCTCTCCTGAATTCTTCCAGGTGGTGCTGCAGCTATGGGCATGCTGCTCACTGCGTGTGTGCAACCTGAACCTCCCAGACTCCAGAAATCCTCCCAAGTCTCTCTCGGTTAGGATTGGAGGTTCCTTTTATGGTACTGGGGTTCCCCACTGTGGGAAGTGTGGGAGAAACTAAGCTGCATTTTCTCGCCTCTCCTTTGCTGCAGGTGCTTCTCGCAGAGTATTTCTCCTTCAACTTATACAGTTTCTTACTAGCTGGTACAAAACGTCCTCAGTACTTCTTGGCTTCAAAAATTCACCTCAGCTAAGATTCCATGGATTGTTCAGGTCACTGTCAGAAGATAAGCTAAAAATCCGTGCTGGGGGCAAAGAGCAAGTGGGCTCAGCTCCACCTACTTGGCTGCCATCTGTCTTCTCTACTCAGCTCAGAGTGTTTATCTTCAAAACATGCCATTGAGGAAACAAAAATGCAAGCCACCAAATGAGAGTAAATAGTTTCAATATGTATATGTGACAAATAATATTTGCAGCTATAATTTATAAAGAAATCTTTAAAATCCATTATAAAAAGGCAACCCATTAAAAAGTAGAAATAAGTAGAGACACAAGTTGGCCAATAAACACATGGAAAAGTATATAATATCATTTCTAATCAGGGAAATGCCAACCAAAATCACAATTCCAGTTCACTGTACATTTACTGGAATGGCCTAAGTGTGTCCAACCCATGGCCCGACACAATATCATAAATTTACTAAAAGCCTTTTTTTTTTTAATCATCGGTTTTGATTAGTGTTTGTGCATTTAATGTGGGCCAAGACAACTCTTCTTCCAGTGTGGCCCAGAGATGCCAAAAGTTTGGACACCGCTGGAATAATAATTGTCTATATAAAGTTTTGCAGTGGATGTGACACTGCTGAGCTGTAATGCATTGCTAGTAGGAATTTAAATGGTATAAACACTTGGGAAAAATATTTGGAACTCTCCCAAAATATTAAACATACATTTGCATAATTCCTTGCCATTTCATTTCCATGTATTCACTCAACATAAATGGAAACATTTGTTTACATAAAGATATATGTATGTGCAAATACCCAATACTGTTCTGGTTTAGCACTAAAAGTCCTGTGTGCTAAGCAACCCCTCAGTCCTGAGCAAACTGGGATTTTTCTGCCATGATACAGAAAGAAGAATAAATGAATAAAGTGATTTCAAGTTTGATGAGTAATAATATTTATATAGTTTCAAAACATCTCTCTCTGAAGCACATTTACAAAGGAGTAAAAATAACTTTTAGAAGTCCAGCAGACAGCACATTAATCAATGATTGAAGTGAACATAATCAATAATGGTATAAATGAAAATCTTATGCTGCTTGATAGCATACAATAAAAACCATGCAGCACACTTCTGTGAAATTCATGTCAAAAGGTGTAGAATTGAGTCTAATCATAAGGAAATATCAGACAAATTCATATTTAGAGAGACATTCTTTAAAACAATTAGATGGTAATTGTCAAAATATTAAGCTCCTAGAAGTCAAGGAAAGAGTGAGAAACTGTTTCAGAAAACAGGGATTAAAGAGATAAACATCTAAATTCAATGTGTGAGTCTGAAGTAGGTATTTTCTCTATAAAGAACATTAGCGAGACACTGGTGAGGAGGAATGGGCTCTACAGATTAGATTATAGTAATGTATCAATGTAATTTCCTTATTTTAATGGTCTTAAAGGAGAATATATTTTTGTTTGTAGAAAATACGAACTAAAGTACTCAGGGAAGCTGGTCAAAAGGTTAACAACTTACTGTCAAATAGTTTAGGAATAAAATAATTTTTTCTATACCTCCTTATTTTTTTAAGTTTGTAATAGTTAAAAAATACAAGAAAAATATAGAATCTTCTAAATGGAAAAAAGAGGCATGTGTAAAGCTTTTAAATAGTTACAGTTTAAGAGAAGATGTATAGTAAGCAGTTATCTTGGTCTAATGAATGGTTCCTCTAATACACAGAATTGCTGAAGAAAACAGCTTGCTAGCATGAAAAGAAAAAGATCTCTCTTTCTCTCTGGACAATACGAAATGTTATACACATTAAATAAACTTACATGAAATTACATTGACCATTAAAATTTGTATGAGCACTTCCATTTTCATTCAAACTGGTGAAACATAGTTTAGTAATTTAAACTCATTAACATTAAATTTCATGTTTCCATTTTAGTAAATAGTATGCCACTTTCATAAAGCATGTTAATTTCTCAGCAAATGTGTATATGTATTTATTATGGCTTGGATAACTAATTCATTTTGCCTATCCCTTATATAAACTCACTATCACAAACTCAAGCGTATCCACCCTCTTGGAAGTAAACTATGTGAATTGGAAATTTCAATTATGCCCCAATAACATTCCAAAACAGACTCATCAGTAGTGTTGGTACAAGTTAGTTTATAAGTTATACACTGAAATACTTCAGAAAACTAAAGGAAAAAAATAAATGAATTCCATGGAGAATATTATATGTTTCAATATTTATAAATTTATTTCAAGGGAAGAGTGGGTGACCTGAGGAGGGAAAGCTCACCTTGATTAGTAAAGCCAAATTAAAAGTTCAATCATGTAGATGCATACATAGTGATAAAAAGAGTCTTTGTCATCGTAGGTGATTTGTATTCTCCTTTTCACAAATAGGAGTGAATTGGGGTAACATAATAATGAATACAAAGAAAATGAGTGAACACAAACAAGGACAGCCATTCTATCTGGCGTCAGGAAGATAAATTGTATGACAGGTCCAAGGGCAATTTAAAATCCTCTGGTACAGCTTCCTGGGGAGTCTGCCAATACACAAATGTTAAAGCTAGAAAATCTGTTTTCACAGCTTGACATTAGAACTCTGTGATGACTATCAGGGTTTTAATGGTGACCTTAGGTTGTGACCTTCTCAACAAAATTAGAAAGGGGAAAATACAGAGGGAAAGAAGTTGAAATATGGATCGGGAGGTGTGTGAACTGCTCATGTGTCACAAGTCATTCTATGTGACTATATCAACAGTATATACTCTTTTGACACAGATGCAATTACAAGCCTTTGGAAGATGGTCTATTTTTTAACAAATTTGGCTTAACTCTTCAGAAAAAAATACTTCTTAAAATAGGTACCTCGAATATTTATGTCCTATTTTGTGATAAACAAATTTAATAATTCATATTTTATTTTTCAACATGTTTTAAGTTTTCATCTTTACTCATTCTTTCCTAGGTGAATATAATTCACTTGATCTCCACACAATAAACTCTGTTAAAAATACCTCAAATTTTTAGGTATTGAAACTCTTTAGGTATTGAAGCTCCAAGGATTGAAACTCTATCTCTTCTACCTGATAAATACCTAAAGGAGATTAGATGTTTGGAATAGTGCACCAAGTTTGGTAAAGCAATAAAGTAGTTGAAATGCTTAGCAGTCACATGGGCAAGAAGAAAAGATTGGTTGGGAGAATTCTCACCATATAACACAAATTTGGCATCACCAAGTTAGTCCCAAGTTTTGTCAAAGAAATGTTGGTGTTTAAAGGCTTTTGCTGAGAGAAGGAGATGGAAATACTGGAAGATTACTTGGAGTGTTATTAGTATTTTGAATTTATAGAATATGAGCCTATTTTGACTTGGTAAATCTTAATTCCTATAGTTTCAAGAACAACCTGGGGATAACTAAGTGTTCTATGATTCTGCAAGTTAAACAGTTTCTGCTTCCAGTCTTTTTATTTCATTCTACTAAGACTCAAGGAACCATTTTAACAGGAGAAGGATACATGAATATAATCTGTAGCATCAATTTGATATATAATATTTAGAAAGTTAACAGTTAAATAAATGATATACCATCAACTATACTATCTGCCATTGAGACGAATTTATCCCAAAGGTAATAATTTAATGATTTAAATAATAAGTACATTTGCATTAGTATTCTAATAATTTTTTTTTTATTTTGAGTACATTGAAGTAAATTTCAATGACTTTTGGTTATTCCTCTTCTAACTGAACCAAAAGACAGAACCAAGAGATAGTATTTAGCACGTGCATTCTAAGTGCATTTTTATTGCCATTGATAAAATAGCTGAATATAGTGAAATGATAGATGCTTACAAAATAGAACCACACATAGCTAGCAATTATATTAAAGGAAGCACAGACTGTTGTTTTTAATAGGTTATGTAAGAAATATATTTTCTAATGAAAAATTACTATAGCCAGTATCAAGATAGTTATGAATATAAAACAGCAAAAAATACAGTCCTTACAAATAAGCGATTGTTCAAGTTACTCTTTGTGTAAACTTGTTATGCTACACTGTCAAGTGAAATAAACAATTTAACAAATGGAAAAATAATATTTTACTAAATGTCACTTGAATTAATTAAATTTTCACAACATACCCGTCATAAACCAATTCAGTTAGGAGTTTCACACATTTAGCGGTTTGCTTGAGGTACATCTATATGGCCCTCTTTGGAGCAGAAGTGTCACATTTTGATTATCTACTGGTAGATACAATTTAAAATAACTCAGACATGAAATTGTCTTCAAGTTATTTCATCATTGACAAAATAAAATATAGTTTGCTTAATAGTTTAGCAATTGTTAAGATACAAAGTTTAGTGTAACTTTCTGTGATACATAATTGCTCAAATTTGGGTTATTTTGTAGTTTTTGCTTTGTTTTTAGAGATATTAACAGGTTTTAAAGTATAAAAGCAATTCTTTTTTATTTTTAGGAACATTTTAAAATTATTTATATTGAAATAATGGCAGATTCTAAGAAAAAGTACAGAGCATAATATGCCTTGCAGAACTAAAGTAAGATATCACAACCAAAAAGATGACATTGATTCAATCCACCAAGCATGTTTGTATTTTACCATTTAAATGCACTACTTTATGTGTATTTATGTTTATTTCTATGACACTTCAACATATGTGTAGGGTAATATGACCATCATCACAGTTAATTTAAGAATGGTTCCATCACACGGATGCCTGTGCTATCTTACTATAGCCACATTCATTAGTCTATTCTCCCTAAACCCTGCAAGCTACTAATTTGCTCTCCATCTCCATAATTTCATAATTTCAAGAATGTTTTAAAAATTTAATCATACAGTTACATATTATATTTTGAGATTATTTATTTTTTTACTCAGCATAATTCTCTTGAGATTCAACCAAGTTTTGTTTCGTTTGCTAAGTAGTAGTATCCCATAGTATGGCTACACTGCAGATGGTTTAACCACTCCCCTGCCAAGACATTTTGGTTGTTTTTATTTGGGAGTTGTTATAAACAGAGCTGTTATGGGAATTTTTTAGTAGGTTTTTGTGTTAAGTTTTCATTTCTCTGATGTAGATGTCCAGGTTTAAAATTATAAGGTTGTACAGTATTTGCATGTTTAATTGTTTAAGAAACTGCTATACTCTTAACGGAGTGGCTATACTCTTTGCCATCCCACCAGCAGCGTGTAAATGCCCCAGTTTCTCTACATCCTCGGTAGCATTTGGTATTATAATTCTTCATTTTAACCATCCTGATAGGTGTCATGATATCTCATTGTGTTTATTTGTGGTTTTAATTTGCTTTTCCCCACTAGCTAATGACTTTGGCATCTTTTCATGTTCTCATTCACCATCGACATATATTTTTCAGTTAAAGGTCTGTTCATGTATTTTGCTTTTCTACTTGGACTTTCAATTTTTTCTATTGTTAAGATTGGGGAGTTCTTCATATATCCTAGATACAAGTCTTTTGTCAGATATGTGGTTTGCAAACATTTTCTCCCAGTTTGTAGTTTGTCCATTCATACTCTTAATGAGGGTTTTTCATAAAGTTTTTAATTTTGAAAAGACCCAATTTGTCAATTTTCTTTTTTATACATCAGGCATTTGATGTGAATTCTAAGAACTCTTTGCCTATACCTAAGTTTTCTACTTTTTTTTAATGTAATGTATTTTTATGTTTTACCTATAGGTACATCACCCCTTCTGGGTTGATTTTGGTATAAAGTGTGAGGTTCAGCACAAAGTTCTGGGTATTTTCGGTCTACTGATGTCCAATTGTTCCAGCACCCCTTGTTGAAAGTCCAATACTATCCTTCCTTCATGGGATTGCTTTTTAACTTGTGTCAAAACACAGTAGGCCATATTTGAAGGGAACTACTTCTGGGTTTTCTATTTTCTTCTGTTGACATAGTCCATTGATCCATCCCTCTTCCAATACCAAAATGTCATAATTACTCTATGTAGTAAGCCTTAAAATGGTCAGAGTGATAAATCTCACTTTATTATTCTTAGACAAAATTGTTTTATCTATACAAGGCTTCATGCTTTCCCATATACATTTGGGATATGCTTAATATGCCTGCAAAAGACCCATAGACCAGTGGAACAGAATAGAAAGCCCAGAAATAAGCCCAGGTCTCTATGGACATCTAATATTTGACAAAGGGGGCAGAAGCATAAAATGGAGCAATAACAGCCTCTTCAACAAATGGTGTTGGGAGAGCTGGATGGCTACATGCAAAAAATTGAAATTGGATCATCAGCTGACACCATACACAAAAATAAACTCAAGATGGATAAAAGACTTAAATATAAGTCGCAACACCATCAAAGTCCTAGAGGAGAACATTGGCAGGAAACTCTCAGATATCCCACGCAGCAATTTTTTCACTGATATGTCTCCTAAAGCAAGGGACATAAAGGAAAGAATAAACAAGTGGGACCTCATCAAAATAAGAAGCTTCTGCACGGCTAAAGAAAACATCAGCAAAATGAAAAGGGAGCCAACCATTTGGGAAAATATACTTGCTAATGATACATCAGATAGAGGTTTGATCTCCAAGATATACAAAGAACTCACTCGACTTTACTCCAAGAAGACAAACGATCCAATCAAAAAATGGGCAAAGGACCTGGGCAGATGCTTTTCTAAGGAGGAGATACAGAGGGCCCAGAGGCATTTGAAAGGATGCTCTGCATCACTAGCCATTAGAGAAATGCAGATCAAAACCACCATGAGGTACCA
Source organism: Pteronotus mesoamericanus (assembly GCF_021234165.1). NCBI lineage: Eukaryota > Metazoa > Chordata > Mammalia > Chiroptera > Mormoopidae > Pteronotus > Pteronotus mesoamericanus. Next base: position 62,975,049 of record NW_026555329.1, on the reverse strand, counting down.
CCTCACACCGGTCAGAATGGCCATCATAAACAGATCCACAAACAACAGGTGCTGGCGAGGCTGTGGAGAAAAGGGAACTCTAGTCCACTGTTGGTGGGAATGCAGACTGGTGCAGCCACTATGGAAAGCAGTGTGGAATTTCCTCAGAAAGCTGAAAATGGAACTGCCTTTTGATCCAGCGATTCCCCTGCTGGGACTATACCCTGAGAACACCAAACGCCAATACAAAAGAACCTATGCACCCCAATGTTCATAGCAGCACAATTTACAATAGCCAAGTGTTGGAAGCAGCCTAAATGCCCATCAGTAGATGATTGGATCAAAAAGTGATGGTACATATACACAATGGAATACTACGTAGCAGAAAGAAAAAAAGAAGTACTAAACTTCGCAACAGCATGGATGGAACTAGATTTTGATAATTTCATTAAACCTATAGATAAATTTGAGAGTTGCAAGTGTACTATATTGAGTCCTCCACCATGAACAGCAGAGTATTTCAGTTTATTTGGGTCTATGATTTCTTGCAGCAGGATTTGTAGTCTTCATTATATAGCTCCTGTACATTTTTTTAGATTAATATCCAAGTATGCAATTTTCATATGATCGATTGTAATGGTATTTTGTACTTAATTTTAAGTATCCACATAGTCATTGTTAATATATAAAAATGACATTGGTTTTGTCTGAGTCTTGTCTCCTGAGACTTTGTTGAATTCACTTATTAGTTCTAGGCGTTCTTATGTATATTACTCAGACTTTCCTTGGTATACTATATCTTCTGAAAATAACATTTTATTACTTCCTTTCTAATTTGTATGTCTTTTATATTTTTTCTTGCCTCATTGTGCTGGCTAGAAGTTCGAGTGCAACATTGAATCTATGTAGTGAGAGCATATATTCTTTTCTTGTTCACAACTCTAGAGGAAGAGAATATAGAGAATTGGTATCATTTCTTCATCAGATGTTTGGTAAAATTCACTAGTGAAACCATCTGGGTTCAGTACATTATTGTTTGGGATGTTATTAATTATTGATTAAATTCCTTAACTTATGTAGGCTAACTCATAATATATTTCTCATTACATAATTTAGGAATTCACCTACTTCATCTAAATTATCAAAATCCTGGACATAAAGTTGATCAGTTTTTAATTTTAATGTCAAAGCATTAGCAGTGCTGATATTATTTTCATGTATGATATTAGTTATTTGTATGGTCTATCTATATATCTATCTATCTATCCATATATATTAAATATGTTGCTTAATCTAGCTAGAAGTTCATTAATTTTATTTATCATTTCATTATCTCTTATTTTTCTGTCTACAATTTTAGAGTGGTGATTTTATCTCTGCTATTTCCTTTCTTCTGATTACTTGTGCTTGTTTGTTCGTCTTTTTCTGTGCTCTTTTTTTATATCTATATCTATAAATATATATTTTTTACTTTTCCACAATGTCATACAGTTGGAATTATACAGTATATAGCCTTTTCAGATTGGCTGCTTTTACTTAGTAATAAACATTTAAGGCTCCTCTGGGTCTTTTCATGATTTGATTACTATTTTTTTATAGGACTGAATAGTAAATATCCCCTGGATGTACCATACTTTATTTATCCATACAACTATTAACGGACATCTTTGTGCTTCTGAATTTTGACAGTTATGAATAAAGCTTCCATGAACATTGTGAGCAGGTTTTCATGTGGACATAAGTTTCAACTCCTTTGGCTAAGTATCAAGGACCACAGTTGCTGGAGCACATGATAAGAGTATATTTATATTTGTAAGAAACTTCCAAACTGTCCTCCAAAGTATCCGTATTATTTTGCATTCCCACCAGCAATGAATGAGAGTTTCTGTTTCACATCCTTGTTAGCATTTGATGTTGTGAGTGTTGTGGATTTTGGCCACTCTAGTGAGTACGTAGTAGTATCTCATTGTCGTTTCAACTTACATTTTCCTGATGACATATGATGTGGGACTTTTTTCATATGCTTATTTGCCATTTTTCTGTGCTCTTAAGGCAGAAACATATGCTATTAATTTGAGACATTTTCTCTTTCTGAAATTTTTACTGGATTAATTGGGGTGGCATTGGTTAATAAAATTATACAGGTTTCAGGTGTACCATTCTCTAATATATTAACCTTATATTGTATTGTGTGTTCACCACCCAAAGTCAAGTCTACTTCCATTACTATTTATTGACCTTTAACTTCTTCTACCTACCCCCATCCCTTGTTATCACTATACTGTTGTCTGGGTCAATAATTTTTTTTTTTGCTTTATCACTTCACCTTTTTCATCCAGCTCCCCTTAGGTTATTAATATGAGACCTTTTCTCTTTTGTATTGTAAGTATGTTGTCCTATAATTACCCCTCTTGGAACTGTGTTAAATGCATCCCAAATATTTTGATATATTTTCAATTTCTTTCATTACTATAATTCTCATTATTTTAAATGTAGATCTATAACCAACAAAAAACAATATATCAATTAATTTAGTTTATATATATAAATTCTACCTTATTTTATATATATAATATATATATAATTCTACCCTAATTTTGTAAGCTATATGTGTCTAGATCACTATATTATATATCTGAAACTAATGTAATATTGTATGTCATCTATAATTTTAAAATGTTTTCAATATTAAAAAACCTCTCGCCTCTTTTCTTCTGAAAAATAGTTAATGTTGGGAAACTTGAATTCACTGCACTGTTCCAAGGGTCTAAAAAGTCAAATACCATATGATCTCACCTATAAGTGGAACCTAATCAACAAAACAAAAAAATGAGCAAAATAGAACCAGAGACTTGGAAATAAAAGACAAACTGACAGTGACCAGAGGGGAGGCGGGAAGGGATAACGGGGAAGAAGGGGAAAGCACAAGAAAGGGGACACGAAGAGATGACTCATAGGCACGGACAATGGGGTGATTGACTGCGTGAGTGGGCGGAGCCGGGTTGGGGTGAGCAATGGGGAAGGAGGGACAACTGTAACCGAACAACAATAAATTTTAAAATTTCTCAAGAAAATAAATAAATAAATAAAACTGCCTGATACATAGTATCGTTCAGCGTTTATTCAATACATAAACCAATCACCTCTCATAATATTTAAGAATGGATGATCTGGTGTCAGATGTTTAAGTTCAAATCCTCGTTCAGCCAGTTCATAGCTGTGTAATACAGGGGAACTTATTTCACTTCTTTGTGGTTTAATTCATTTCTCTATGAAATTGAGAAAACTATTTATCACATAGAGTTTTTAGAAAAATTACATAATATATGTAAAATACTTTTCACTATACCTGGCACATAGGAGTACTAAAATGTTAGTTATTATTATGATTATTTTTTGCTATTTTGTTATACAAATATGAAGTCTAGAAATATATTCACTAAATTATCTGCAATGGTTAATTTGGGGGACATTTTGGTAAAATACAGATTTTATATTACATATTTATGTATTGCTCAGGTAAAATAAATTTTTAAAAAGTCAGTATATATATACTGTCTGTATATATCATCGATGTATCTACCTATCTTCTGTTTGTCTCCTTTTCTCTAGAAATGATTTTCTTTACATTCTAATCATTACTTTCCACCATGAAGTGATTACAGATATATTATTTTTCACATCACCTATGATCCTCTGGCTTGTTGATTTATGGTTCTTTCAGTGTACCCAAAGCCCATCTTTAACATCTGAGAGTTTTATTCCTTCGGGCTTTCCTTCATAACTACTCAGGTGGCTTGCTTCTCATTTGCTCCACAGCTGTGTGCTGGTACTTCTATTAGTGGTGGGGGGTAGGCAGAGACAAATGTATTTGAAAAAAAATTAAAAAATAAAATGTATAATGAAAACAAAAAGAGAATATAGACCTATAGCTCTCAAAACCAGCAAACACTCAAGGAAATTTTAAAGTTTTCATAGGCTCCCTTAGTGTTTTCCCCTCAAGATATTCATGGCATTTCACCTCAATCAGCATGTAAATTCTTTTTACAAAACCCCTGTCATGATTTCAAAAGGAATGAAAGGAATAGTAAATATTTTTTAGTTATTTGTGTCTTATTATAGAAATAATATATGTTTTTATTATTGAAAATTCTGGAGTAAAAATACAAAGAGAAAAAACATCAGATGTCATTTTTAAAAATATATAAAAATTGTTCAGGAATAAACATATATACACATTAAGATCTCTATAGAATTATGTGCATTACTCTATACTCTATGTATGATGATATACATATACACATATCTATGTATACATATATTTTATAATGTCTTCATACTTCTATTTTTAAATTTACATGTGTATATTTATACCTACAAAAACTACATATGTGTGAGGATGCACACCAATACATCTTTGTTATAAATTTACACTTAAATAAATGTACCATTTTACATGGTCAAAGAACTATTAAAATGGCCTTATTCATTTCAATATTCCTCCAGTCTTTTTCTTCTCCTTTTCTTTTTCTCCTTTCTTCTCCCTCTGTGTCTTTGTAAGTGTCTCTCTTTCATTTTCTTTTAACCAAAAGGAGGGAAATAATATAATTTCATTACTTAAAGTATGCTTTCTTTTAAAATTGTAACTTAAAATTATTATCATATTGTCAGCCATTTGGAATTTTTAATTTATAAAAGGTACATATCTTGCAGTTGCCTATGTTTATATTGTTTAATAGCTTTATCTAGTATTGTTACACTCTTCATTAATGATTTTGTTATGGATTGAATTCTCCCTCCTCCTGAATTTATATGCTGAAGTCTTATCTCCCAGTTGCTCAGAGTGTGACGGTGTTTGGAGACAGATTCTTCAAAAAGGTGATTAAGTTAAAATGAAGTCATTAGAGTTGGCCTTAATCCAATATGACGGGTGTTCTTCTAGAAGAGGATATTAGGAACCAGACATGAAGAGAGGTGAAACCATGTGAAGACACGGGCGAGGTGTGGGGGGTGATCATCCTCAAGCAAACAGAGAAGCCTCAGGAGAAAGAAACCTTGAAAACATCTTGAATTTGGACTTTCAGTCTCCAGAATTATGAGAAAATAAATTTCTGTTGTTTAAGTCACCCAATCTGTGGTACTTCTTTATGGCAACACTAGAACACTAATGCAGTTATTAATCACTGTTTTCTCAATACGCATTAAAAACATATTTTCTAGTTTGTTATTTGGTTTTTGTAAGTAAACTTTTTTGAAATATGACACAATGCCAGAAAAGTACAAAATCATAATTGTATATCTTCAGGAGTTTTCTGGAAAAGAACAGAACTTCCCCCTTCCCCACTTCCCTCCTCTTTCCCGCAATCACCATACTGCTGTCCATGTCCACGAGTTTTCTCTCTCTTTTCTTTTTGCTCAATCCCTTCCCCCTCAACACACACACACTCCACATCTGATTTACTCTTAAGCCTAGGCTGTATCCCTTCAGTTTTTCTGGATGAAGGTCTGGAGTGTTGACAAAAACTCTACATTTTTGGGAGGTCCTGAACTCAAATATATGCTTTTAAAACTATAGCCTTTTAAAAATTTTTTATTTATTGATGAGAGAGAGAGAGACATAGATGGGTTGTTCCACTTATACATACATTTGTTGCTTGCTTCTTGTAGTATATGTCCTGACTGGATATTGAAATTGCAACCTTGGCTTATCTCAAAATTTTGTTGGGAAAGCAACGTAGTAGGATCATGTGAAATATCTAGGCTCGCTCAGCACATGCAGCTTCTGATTCAATAGGCCTGGACTGTGACAGGCCCCTCCACTCTCCTGACCCCTGAGGTTCTGATCCAGATACAGCACATACCACACTTTGAGAAATGCTGCTTTTTATTGAGTTAAACAATATTTTTAAGGCCCTGTATTCTTTTACATTTTGAACATTTTCATCAATCTGTGGGTTGTTTTGGCTGATTTCACATTTTTATACTAGAATTTTAATCTAGCCCTGAGGTGGTTTTAGAGGTTACTCAGACCCCCCAAATCAAAAGGACCAAGTGTGTCTAGACTATCTGGTGGATGGGGCTCCCTCTGCTATACGCGGAATACCACTTTATTCTTTCTCATCACCGCCTTTGAGACTACATTGTGTAATATCTCTTTCCCACACTCGGATCATATCTAAGGCAAATCTTATCATTCCCCAGGCAGAACAGAGCATTAGAACAGTTCGTCATCATGTATTCATAATCCTAGTGATCTAAATCTGTATTTCAAGCTCATTTCCAGTATAAAGTTTCTCCCCTTTCCTTCTTGTCAGCTTTGACCTATCAGAGAAACCTGCAATGAAAAAATGGGTGCAGTCTGCTCTTTACCTATTTTATCTTTTGTACTTTACTCCTCTGCTCATTATGCTGTTACGAATTCCTCCACAATTGGACTGGTGAAGGGAGGTGAGGTAAGGGGGCAGAGAGGTCTCGGCTGGCTCTTCCAGTAACTATAGTTCACCTGCAATGCTTTCTACTGCTGGGGTCTCTGCATCCCAGTGGGTGGCTCTCTTTAGAACCAGTATTTGGAGGTGGCTCTACCTTCACTACCTTGATTCACCTCGTCCCCAATTCTAGAAGTCTAGGAGGCTCTACTGCCTCTCTAAACTTTCTCTGCTGTCATCAACAGCTTTAGCCAGACTCTCACTTTTGTACTTTTCCAGAGAAAATTAAAAATGGCATCTTCATGCCTTCTAAGTCCAAGAAAACTAGAAGAATATATTTTGAGAACTTCTTTGCCCATTATACTTTTGTAGCAATGCAAGTGAGATTCAGCTATTTTACATCAGCAATAGTCCATACTGTATTCCTGGTAGATAATCTAACTCCTCAAGGCGGATTTACCTTTTGAAGCATATCACCCACCTTTCCCACAGAGGTAAGATGATACGTAAAGTAGTATAACCATTCTCTTCCAAAAAATTCCCACTCTCTCTGACCAACTTCCTATGTTTTCAAAGATAGAAGCTAAATTAGGATCTGTAACTTAGGATCAGTGATTAGGAACTGTGATGCGAATAGTTTATCATCACCCATTTGAACTTTAAAAAAATTAATGCCTATCTTGTTTTTTTAATTGGTCAGCCTCTATCAGGATTCTGAGTCAAATAGTAATGTCCTATTTAACATCCAAGTTCAGAAGAATCCTGTAAAGTATATGGTCTTGTTAAAAAGGAAAGCCTCCACGTTACATGTTGTAGAGACTGCCCAAAGCGCCTGGGCTCTGATAATTTGAGCTGCTTTTCTTATCTACTGGGACCAGAGCTACGTCCTTGGTGCATTGGTTTCTCAATCTTATTTAAAGTACAAAAACTGAATAGTTGTATGTGGGATAAGAACTAAGAGAGTTACTCTAAATCTTGGGAAAAGATCCAATAAATGAGAAAGAGGAGTCAAATTATGAAACAAAAAGAATGTCTACAAAAGCAGGACCATGTGAGCCAAGGAGAAGCAGAGCCAGCAAGCTGAAAGCAGCTATAGAACAACTGCAGGGAAATCTGGTGGTGTTTATTGACTCCCAGGGTGCATCTGGCAAAGAACTGAAGAAGACAGGCTGACAAGGATCCACAAAGCAGCTCTGTGTACTGTTCAAGACTGCCAATTTCTTTTTTATGCATGCTCAATTATTTATTGGCAAAGTGCCTTGAAATAAAAACAATTTATTTGCATTGTATTCAATATTTTAAAATGTTATCTTTCTAAATATTAAGTTATAACAATTGAAACAGAACTTATATGACCACATTGCTTTAATTTGCCATCTATTTTGAGGACATGGTATTAACTGATGATTTTCCATTTCTGCCATATGTTTTTAAAGTAGTTAACAATTTTATTTTAGTTTTCAAAAAAACATGAAGAAATTCATAACATCTTTCTTCATATTAAGCTAGTCATAGGTTTGGAAAATCAAAAAAGTTATGATTTCTATTTTCAAAATTATATTAATCTCATGACTTTTAAAGCTACTTTAAAATTTAACAGTGTATTGTTTACTCTGAGTTTAATTAACACATTTTTTTTTATGCCAAGCAATCTCTCTTCTGGAAAACAACTTTTTCATTAGGGACTTTAATAATCTTCCCTAATTATGAAAAATGTCTCTCTATATACCTGTATCTATGAATCTCTATTTATGTTTTTCTCTCTCTGTTATCCATATATATTCCTTGGATTCTACTCCCTCCTCAAATGGATTTCCATATAATATTCAACCTAACCTATATTTTAACTATAGTTGAAGCAGGCACAGTTCAAGTACCACTTTGGATACTTCAGAGAGATGTTTAATATTTTTCAGGTTTTAAGCATAAACATCAAAAGAGGCATCATCATGGATGGAAGAAGAAGAAAGTACTCTGGTAGAGGTTTTGAGTATTTGAGATACTCTGAGTAAAGGAAGACCACTCACTGCCCCCCCATCAGGCAGGAAATTAAATGGGACTGTTAACTCTTATCAGTGATTAATGAACCTATCAGTTATTTTTACAGCTTTTAAAAATAAAAACTAGTCCAAAAACACTAGAATTCCTGATTTAGATGGTCTAGGTTGAAATATTGGCACATATGTGTTTTGTAGTATACTTTCATGAAAAGGAAAATAGAGTTTATTTATTTGTGTTTACTTTTACTTATTTTTTATTTCTCAATGTGTAAAGAAGCAAAATAAACCAAGTTATTGGTAAGTTTGGCTCAGAAAGGAAGGGTGTACTATGAAATATATTTCTCTGAGTTCTTTTTAGATGGGCATTAATTTAGTAATGCACTGAAGATTAATTCTTTTCTCCTATTCCTTTCAAAGACAATTATTCAACTAACGGCCATTTCTGAAGGGCATTTGGAAAATAAGACATAGTAAAGCAACTCTGCCTCCTGAAAAGACCAAGTTAAGAGTACAACAGTGGCAGCTTCCATGTGCTGTTGTAAGGTGCTTGGCACAGTGGCGGTTGTGGCTCAGGAATTCAACTGAAAGGGACACACTTCCTGCGTGAAACAAGATATCCCTGGCGCTCTCTGAGAGGGCCAATAAATTAGACTTTGTTTAGGGAATTACTTCAGTATGTCCAGAAGGATTTTGATGTTTTTCCACCCACTCTGTCACTTAATGCAAACTATCTTCCAATTAGCCTCCTGAGATAAACAGTTTCTCTTAATGGAAGCGGTGATCTATCTGTGCTCAAAGTGCACAGCTCTGGGCGCTCAGAATCCCAGCTCTCACTATTCAAGTGAGAGGCTAACCCCTTTTAAATGCCTCCTTACTGTAACAGAGACCTCTCCTTCTATCACTTGGCCTTCCGCCACCTATGGCTTGGGTCTGTTCATATAGATTTGAGGGTGGAGGACAGAAAATGAATTCATACTGGGCCTTTTTGATGGAATTAATTTAAAGGAATGATGGATCATAATAAATCACAGGAGATGGCTCCAATTTAAGTATATTTGATAAGTGCAAGATCTTTAAAAGGTGATTTTAAGCAAGAATTTAAAAAAAAAGAATTGAGTGTTTTTAAAGAAGTAATATAAAAATGTAGAAACCATTGTAAATTAAAAATAAATGTAAAAGAACTCACAGGTATATGAAGACAATGATTAAAAAAATAAATACTATAAAAGTTGTACTTAAGACTTTCAAAAAGGGAAAAACTATTAAACTATCTATAATTGTGGTTATTTCTAACCCTAAAATGACAGAACCAACTTAATTGGAGAGGTATATATGTGTATACATACATATATAAGTATATATACACGTGTATGCATAAGTATATATGTGTATATATGTATGTGTGTACACACATGTGTGTATATGTGTGTGTGCACACATATATGGTCTGGCCAGAAAATATCCAGACGTGAACATGAAAAATAGAGATATTTATTGAAGAAGACACAAGATACAAGAAACATTGTACATAGGACAATGACACCTCAGTCCCCTTCAAAGTAGGCATCTTGGAACAGCACATAGTTCTCCCATTAGCTATCAGCTGTCCCATCATATTTTCCTGAATCTCATTGACAGTCTGAAATCTCTTCCCTTTCAAAGGTGATTTCAGTTTTGGGAGAAGCTAGAAGTGGTCTGGTTCCAAATCTGGGCTGTACGGGGGCTGAGTCGCCCAGGTGATTTGATGTTTTGCCAAACACTCTAGATGAGATGTGATACATGAGTGGGCGCATTGTAGTGATGAAGCTGCCACTCACCGGTTTCCTATAACTGTGACCTTATGAATAACTTGAATAGTTTCTGCAGAGCAATGTTCAGGCTTAGTGTAAAATTTGATGCAAATGTGTTGCTCTATTTGCTCAGTCTTTTTGAATGTGATGCCACACAGTACACATGCTCATTCAATGGCATCTACCACCCCCACTAACTAGTACAGTGAAGTTGTCATTTTTCATGCATGCATATTCCAGTCCATTCTCCTTGGCTGCCAGGTTACATTGATATCATGCAAACCATTCTTGTTACATTAACAATGGCTGGACTTTTTATGGACAGGCTCTCTCTCTTTTCCCCTTCTCTTTCTCTCTTTCTCTCTCTCTCGATACATATATATATACACACACACATATATAAATATATATACATATATATACATACACACACACACATACTATATTTTGTCTTGTGCAATGTGCACTATTTTGCCCAAATTTTTGAGGGAAAAATAAGGGTGCTCATTATATATACTAATTCTGTATCTATATAAATGTTTTTAATTCTTTTTAAAGTTTCTTGTATCTTGTATCTGTTCTTGTTTTTATAATTATTACAAAAAACTTCTTATTCCATAATATGTTCAAAACTAAATGCTAAAACTCTTTTATAATACAAAAAAGTATCTAAGTATAAATAAATACTTAAATTAAAAAATTAAAACAAAATATTTTTTTGCTGAAAATTTGAGCCAAAAATACGGGTGTGCATTATACACAGCAAAATATGGTACATATGTACATATATACGGAGACCAAAGAAAAACAGGAATTATCTTCTGGAGGGTGGGGTCCCTTGTAGTACAGGCTTTTCCTGCTGGGTGTTCTAGGAACCTATCTGTAGCAATGTACCTGCTGGTATTCTTGTGAGAGCCTATGTTTGGACTCAATGAATTTTTTTGAAGACTCTTTCAATGCGTTTGCTCATTTCATGATGGGTGATTTACCAGCACACCTGCTCCACACTGCACTGAGTGTTCAGCCATTTTTGACCAAAAACCGCACAACCCCTGTACTCTACACCCCCAATTCACCTGATCTTGCCCCGAGCAACATATTTTTTTTGTTTTCCTGCATGAAAAAACTTTTCAAGAGGAATTATTTTACTGATGTGGAAGAGGTATAACAAAAAAAAAAAAAAAGGCAGAAGCCCTAAAAGCTCAAAATGGATGAGCTCAAAACTGTTTGGAGCAGTGGAATAAATGTCTCAATGGATGTATTGCATCAGATGCAGAGTATTTGAAGGTGAGTGAAGTTTAAACATGTAAGAATAAACATAGAACTTTTATAAATAAATTCCATTTTTTAGAGAATATATATATATATATTTGCTTTTGATCAAAAAGAGTGCAATAAGAAGGAAAGCATGTGTGGCATATACATTATATTAGGAAATTATTTACCTGAATCAAAGGAAGGCACAACTCACAACTGTACTCTTTTTCCCCCCAAGAAGTCTCTGTATGCTAAGCAAATTTAACAAAATACAGGTGTATCCCCCAAATATTTCCTCCTTAAGTATTTTAACCCTTAGACTAAAGAGAATGTTACGTATACAAATATCGAGAGAAAAATAACAGGTTATTTATAAATAAAAATGACTTATAATTGCATCTGATTTGTTAATGCAACTCTTTCTCTGTAACTTTTCAAAATTCTATTTATGGATGAAAGCAAAAGAATAATATTTCAATATACACAGACTCACATTGTATTATATCATACCCACCTAGTGCAGTGTGTAGATTGGCAGTGGGTAGTACATGCTATATATTCATGTGTTGACAAACACATGCAATTGAAACAAGTGTGACCTGTTCTAGGGGAAAATTTGGAAGCTCAATGTGTGAGGCTGTAAATGAGAAAGACACTGGACTGAAATTAAAGAGGGAGATATGAGATGAGGCCCTGGAGCAAGAGACAGGGTATTGAGAGCCTTTTAGGCTATGCTCAGATCAAGGATTAATTATAAACATTAAGCATTGTTACTCCTTTTTTAGCTCAGTTGCCAATAAAGAGTCTGGTGTTTTTACCTCATCTATGTTTGTCAGACATCCTCTATTCCATTATATACACCAGTGATTTTCAATGTTTTTCACCTCATGGCACACATAAACTAATAACTAAAATTCTGTAGCACACCAAAAATAGATTATAATTTTGTCCACCTGACAAAAATATAATTTTGATTCATTCACACAAGACAGCTATTTTTGTGGTGGATGTTGTCTTTTTTTTTTTTTATTTGACAATCTAAGGGAAAATAGGTCAGTGCTCCTGATGAAGTAGTAGGGTATAGCATGTTTTAAATATCCTTGAGGCACACTGGTTGAAAATCACTGATAGACACCATAGGGCAAATTTATTGTATGCGTGCTGCTAACTTCAAGCTTGAACATGACAATTACTGTGGGTGGATGAGCACACACATTTCACATACCACTAACGAGAGGTGATGCAGTCTGGCAAGCCTATTTTAGAATCCGGTGACAGGATTTCAGGATAGTTAAGCCACTGTATTGCAAGAAATAAAAGCCTGACCACTAGCCTCACTGTGAAGTCTTTGGCTGAACTTAGCTCTCTTATCTCTGTCCTAATACGCAAAGACATTAGTAAAATTTACTTAAATTAGGAAGTTTGGGTTCTGGATGGAGATGTGTGGGGTTTTTTTTTTCACATCTCATAATCATTCATATATTGAATAACTACCCTGCACTCTGAAGAATATTTAGATAGAGGTGGGCAAAAATAAAAAGGCAAATGTTCATTATGGTATATATTTTAAAAGGAAAGGTAAGAAATATGGCACAAGATGGAAACTGAACATATAACACTCAGCCTCAATCAGAAAAGTGGTATTATGCAGGATAAACACAAAGCAAAACGCAGTAAGAAAATAGTTAGAATATAACAAATACATGTGCTGGGTGAAGGAGCCAAATGAATCAAGCAGAAATGATCATGAAATACAGAGTTGAGCCAGGCGGGTTTGTTACTCTCGGCACCTAAATTGATTTGGCCAAATGGCTCTTGCAGCCACTACGTGCACATCAGTGTAAAGGATGTGTGTGCTGGTCAAGGTGGTTTCTGTAATTCCACATTTCAAAGCTTGAGAGCTCAGAGACTGGTGATAATCCACACCCAAGATGGTAAGAAGGAGAAAGATTGGGTTACATGATGAAATTGGATTCTAATGTGTGCTGTTTGGACCAATAGTGGGATATACCAAATAGAATGCCTGAGGGCAGCTGTGTTGAAGATTCAGCTCAGGTTAAAAATAGCATAGGAGCTGGTTTCATTTCTAAGCAAACAAATAGGAAAGTACCTTGGTTAGAATGCTATAGTCCAAATGTATTAGTATTTCACATATCATTAATATTAACTAAGAATAAAAATGGCTCTTTAATTAGGTAACCTTATTTTTTTTTAAAGACTTTCATTTATTTATTCTAGAGAGAGGGTAAGGGAGGGCAAAAGAGAGGGAGACAAACATGGATGTGTGAGAGATACAGTTGCCTTTCACATGCCCCCAACTGAGGGCCTGGCCCACAACCCAGGCATGTGCCCTGGCTGGGAATTAGACCTGTGATCTTTAGGTTTGCAGGCTGGCATTCGACCCACTGAGCACACCAGCCAGGGCAGGTAACCTTATTTAGATAGATCTGTTAATCTTAAGAGAACATATGTTACTTGCTCATTTGTGAAATATATGCTTTTATTACAGATTTGTTAAAATAAAGGAAAATGTCACTAGTAAAGATGTTTTGATTGGTTCTAGGATTTGGTTTTCAAAGTCAAAGCTCAGCATGTTCAGATGTAAGGCCAAAACATGTAAAGAAAAACTCAATAAGCTCAAGAAGATGCGGAGATGTCGTTAACAAAGAAAAAAAGAATGATAATTTAGAATTTTTACTAGACGTGCATGCATATGTACAGTTATGTTAATGCAAAAATTAGCTAAACAAACTGAGGGGTAAATTCAGAATTTAAATATTTTGTACTATGGTCATTATGCAAATTTAAAAGTGAAGTTATTAAGAAAAATAAAGGAATATATTGAAGATTTAGACACACAGAAATTTATTTACATCAGAGATATACTTACTACCTTATAAATGAGTACACTGAATACCTCATATTTCTAGGATTACACAAGGAAGAAGGAAGTTAAGGTTTTGACTAGTTTGAATATACATTATCACTAAGGGTACATTATTGAATGAGCACAAATTGATTGTGGTACTGTACAATTTCAGCACCTATAGGCATATCTAGATTTAATGCATAAAATAAAATATATTAAAATTGGGTTCTGAAATGCAGAACATGTTTACATGCACTCCAGTGAATAGTTTGTTTTTTAACTACCATAGAAGCACAATAAGTTCACCTTGTTTTGTCTTTTTTAAAAAAATCATGCTTAACTTATATAAATGCTTGTTCCATAAAAATGGATACCTGACCTGCCATTTTTACAGTATAATTATATTATCAGTAACAAAGTACTACTTGATATCTAGTAGATGCTCAATAAATATTGACTGACTCAGTGGATAAATGAGCTTCGGTTTCTTCAACAATTTCATTTAAGGTTATAAAGCAGTATCTACTTTATGTTTATTGTAAGAATCTGAGTTACCATTTTTTAAGAACACATTTTATTTATAATTTAGTGGCTGGCACCTAATAGAAAATCAGAAGTGCTGATTGTTCCATTTCCTGAGCACACAAATATACTCAAAGGCTAGTTCAGTTACATTTTTGAATTGATGATTACATTAATATCCATCATTAGGTATATGACAAAAATTTTCAATTAGTGCACTGAAATTAGATTTTAAAATTGCATTACTTATATGAAAAACACATATTACCAAAGTATTGTCTTTTTATTATTTTTACCAAAATGATTCTAATAGAACCACATCTTCTGTTATCCACATAATATATGAAAATATGGGATTCAAAATTTAGGCATGCTGAATTAAGTTGAACATAAAGTATTATATTAAAAATAGGTTTTCTGCTATACATAATTTTAAATGCAAGATTTTAAGTGAAGTCAATATTTTACATTTTTATTTAGACCCCAAAACGATTTTCCCCATTCATTTTAATCATTATAAAATTTATGACATTCTTAGTTGACCCACTCAAACATTAAGACAATTAAGGTATTCATCTTGCCCTTGGGTTTCCGTAGAGAACTGTTTATTATACACGTAATTATTTCACATATGTTATGTTGTTGTTTACAGATAAAGTAAATAATTTTCCATTTGGTAGATGAACCAAAAAGATCATTCAAAAGCTGTGAAGATAAGTAACTGAGTGAGATTTAGATTTCCATATATTTTTTAAAAACATTTTGAGTTTATTTTGCTGTGATACATGTCTGCGTGTATGTGAATGTATAACTCATTAGACTCTCTGAGGGTGAAGTGGCTGATCTTTTGCATACGTTCACATTTTTAAAAAATTCTCAACCAAGGATACATTTATTCATTTTTTAGAGCGAAAGGAAGGGGGGCAGGGGAGAGAAAGAAAGAGAGAGAAGCATTGATGTGAGAGAGAAATATTGATTGGTTGCCTCCCTCATGGACCCCAACCAGGGATCGAACCTAAAAACTTGGTGTTTGGTGTACGGAAGGATGTTCTAAGTCACCCAGCCATGGCTACACTCACATTTCCAATCAAATATAAAGTATAAATACATAAATATATAAAACAATATATAAATATAAATTCATTCCATAGCAAATTAAAAAACCCAGCAGTTATACTTGTTTGCAATATAACATATAGGGCATGGATGCTTGCAAAGCACTACACAGCAAGCCTATCGTTACTCCTGATTATAAATATCACATGAACGTTTAGATGTAAAACAAGTTCCTCCAGCTACACACCAAGTGAATGAATCAAACATTTGTTACATTTCTCCATATTCCCTTTCTTTATTTGAACAGTCGCTCATGTTTGAAAGAAAATATGACAGTCATTCACATTAGATTTCACCATCTAGATTACACTGCTTAGTTTACGTATTTAATTTTTGAAAGGCCTATTGTGTCTCCCTAGCCCTTAAAATCATAAATTAATTTATAGACTAGCATATGAAGATAGAAGTAACTAATAATATGATGTAGAATATATCTCATATGTATAAATAAAATTATCAAATTTATCCAAATTGGTGGCATGAATTAAATTATACAATTATAAAACTCTTATTCTGGATACAGTAGGAGTTCCCAGTTTGAGTAACGAGAATTTAGATTGCAGCTCACAAAATAGGGAAAATAAAAACAGAATAGGGAATTTTGGTATCTGACATTTAGAACAAATTTCAGCATATTTTGTTTTACTATTTAGGTGATGTAAAATAAAATGCTTATTGACAATACAAGCAACACAAGCAGCGAGAACGATGCTGTCTACTGTACACAAAAATATTCCTTTGAGCAAAAAACACCATTTAGTTGTGTTCTGTTCTTAATAGAACAAACCCCTAAAGGAAGGAAATTTCAACCAAACTTTCTCATTCATCATGAAATGACATTTTGCTTTCAGTTTCTATAACCCAACCTGTTTCTTTAATATCTACCCATATTATTATCTAACTTGTATGAGGATCTCAAAAAAAAAAAAGAAAAAACAAAGAAAATCCAATACATTTGACAGCTGTGATCTGTGCTAATGTGAAAAGAATACGTAGTAGTATCAGCTGGCGACTTCCCTAGCTATGCACATGCAATGTTGCTCTCGTAAACATGCCATGCTATGCTTTCACAAATTATGTTATTAAAGATATGACTCCTGGGGATCACCTAGTAAGTCTGGCTTTATTCTCTGTGCTTTTTAATCAAATGTTAAAGTAAAAGACACATATAACAGGGGAAAATACTAAACCATTATCAGTGGATATATTAGATAAAATTATTAATACCAATCAAATCATATATTTCATACCACTGTGATTAAAATATATCTGATTATTTTGCTAGCTGAGATCACTTGCCTTAGTGTGCTTTTTTGTTTCTGGGTTTTGTTTGTTTGTTTGTTTGTTTTTTGTTTCTGTTTTTGGGTTTTTTTTTTGGACAGAGAAGAACAGGATGGGAGGTGGGGATAAAGAAAGATGCAAGAGACAGATCTATGAGAAGATAGTGAGTTTATGTCCCTGAAATATTACTGTTTCACCCTTTCTCTCTGGATTATGAGAACAACTGTAGCACACTCACAAAACCTAGAGTATCCCTCATGGCCATTGAGGGATACTCTAGGGTATTTGCCTCAGGAAATCTGAAATCTACTCAGATTTCAACTGAGGTCTCCAGGACAGAGTGTAAGTGAAGAGATTTATCATCTGGGCATTCTGCAAGAGTAGGGGAAACAGTGTCGGGGAAGGTCCTAGATACTACCCTGAAGCCCTAGTGAAGTTTGTGAGCTTCTCTCTCTATATATCTCAACCACTGGGTAATATTTACCAAATAGTTTTATCTCACACGGATATTGCCACAACGTCCACTCCTACTAGTTTGCCATTACCTAAGTGATCTCATAAGCCTGTCTTGTACAGCTAATAAAATAACACAAGTAACGTGTAATTAAAAAAAATAAAAATTAGCTACTTGAAGGAAGATCAGTATCCTGAAAATGGAAGATCCAGCTGAAAATAAAAAACCAGTGGCTCTTATGGAATTATAACATGGAAAAAAAACAGAAACATTTTTTAGAAAAACTATAATAAAAACCTCCAGTGACATAAAGTTACAGTGAAAAAGCTTTCCAGAATTAAAAGAAAGTGAAAACCTGACTATCACATGAACAGGTTAAATAAACTAAAATATAGAATGCTGCTGTTAAATTCTAAATGAATATTCTGAAAGAAAGATCAAGTGGAAATACTATCTGACAGCAAGACTGTAAGTTGCAATATGGCAGATACCCATCTATATACCTTTCTCTACTTGAAGCACCTAAAAAAGTACCCAGCACATAGAAAGAACTCAGTAAATGTTAATAAGTACATAATCAGCATGAACTGTTAAAAATTTAAAAATATTATGTAAAACATAATTAATGAGCCTAAACATGAAGAAAGAAGCTCTGGGAGGAGAAAATCATTAGTTTATGATACGACAAATACAAAAATAATAGGACAATTTCTCTGGCGGTTGAGATATTCAATACATATCCATATCCATACCCATATCCATATCTATATCCATATAGTATGTGTATTTTATTGAAAAATATTAAGAGTACTATATATACTGTGATCCTATCTTCTTAAAAACAAAAACACAATTATTTGCCCTTATATAATTCAAAATATTTTTCAATGAATGAGTCAATGTGTATATGAATGTCAAGAATGACGTGTAAGCCTAACAGCAGATATGTATTAAATCCTACATCAAAGGAGGGAGGTGGTGTGCAAGAGTGGCAGTTCTAATTTCTGATTGTCTTATGAATATATCTTTATTCATTATTAAATCTTCTAATAAAGATCAGTTCAAAAGGAATGTACATGGAAAGCAAATAAGGTTAGAGAATCCAAGATGTTGGTAATCATAGCAGCCGTGCACCTAAAAGGCAGATAGCATGTAATATTTGATTGGTTTTACTATAATACATGATAGTATAAAATTTGTTTGAGAGCGCACACCCTGGGGTTAAACTGCTTGCATTAAAAAAAAACGCACACACAAAGCCATGAGAATATTTTTCTCTCTCTTAGTTTTTTCGTTTGTAAAATGAGGATAAAAGTAATGGTTCCTATCTCACAGGCTGTTGTGAGGATTGATGAATTAACACACGCATAGAATGGAGAAAAGTAGAGGGAATATGTGGCTGTCATGGGTCTTAACTGGCATGACTGTCCCACCCTAACCTTGAACCCAGTGAATAAACTGCAAGGTATTTTGGCCATATCTAAAATCCTCAAAGACTCTAGCAAATTTGAATGTTGGAAAGACAGGTGAATTCGGTTTTATAAAAACCCACTCTCTCAAGTTTTTCAGTTACTCTAGAACTGGAAGGCTAGCTGACCTCTGCTATTGTCTGCAGAGTGAGAGCATAATTTGAAACGGACTCTGCTCAAGGCCTGTAAGTGTCTAGGGCCACTTCCCTAGACATATGTACATATATCACTGCATGCCAGGGCCCCTGCAGAGAGCAGAGATAGAAGAGGAAACCACTAATCCAGTGTGTTTTGAGACCCAGGGAGATTTCCTAGTACTTCTCCCCAGGCTCCCTAAACCTGAAAATGTTGCTGTAGATAATTCTAAAGGTGAAGTACAAATATTCTTGGGTCAAGTTACAGCTTATATTTTCCTGCTAATGGGTTTTAGAGTTTTCCTTGGGAGCAGATTTTCAAAGTTACAAAAAGTAACTGAAGCAAAAGCAGAATAACTGGAAAACTGGGTAACTACTTTGCAGTTTGGCGTGGGTCCGTATTGGCCTCACACATAAAAATGGAGATGCTGAAAACTCATCAGTATCTTCCTTCATCCATTTGGTAATATCATACTTTGATTATATTATAGGCCATCTAATCACAGGCTTCTTTTTGGGTAAGTTATGTATTTTTACAATAACTTGAATGAAAGGTAAAAGGAGATACATTTCCTAAATCTGTATTCCGACTCTTAAAATCATAATCACTAGTGGATACCTGGAATTGCCCATTTTGTTAATGTTAATGTTTATTTAAATTTATTTATTAAATGCCAAGGCCCTTTTTTCTCTTTTGGTTTAACTGGGCTCTTTTTTTTTTTTAACAGACAATTAGTACATGTGGGTTTGTGTGCATGTGTGTGCATATATTGTATCTGTGTATAGTACAGTTTAATATGAATGCCTGATAACTTTCTACCTACTTATCTGCCTACTACCTATCTCTATTTAGTGGATGCCTACTGCATTTTTGCAGTTGTACATTATAGTTTATTTAAGTAAATCCCTATCTAAAGCTAATAGTATAATAAAAATGTTGTAATACACAGTGTGGGGCAAAAGTAGGTTTACAGTTGTAAGTACATGAAACCAGCATTTATTTGTACATTATTATTTATTAATTATTATATTATTTTCTATAGAAATAACTGTAAACCTACTTTCATCCCACATGTAATGATGTTACATGTATTTTGTTAATTTTTCCTTAAAGTAAATATCAAATATAAAATTCTAGATCTAGGTCTTAGCTTTTAAAGTTTTTGATTTCTAATAAAAAAGTTTGTAGTTTGTAGTGTATTGCCTACATCCACAAAAATATTTGCTATGAGCCATTTTAAACATTGTCAAGTAGAAAGACTTGGGAAATATATCAGATTACTGTTGTTTTTCTTTGCATTTATTTGATTACTAGTATGCATAATCAAACTAGTATAGTTTTCATATCATATTGGGCACCTGCTTTTTGTATGAATTTAAATTTTTGGCAGGTTTTTCTATAAAATTTTGGGGGTCTCATTACTGAGTCATAAAACACTTTTTAAAATTAAAGGTATTAACCTTTTATCTATAACTTTTATATTATATCTCCTCCAAGTTTGTTATTTGTCTTTATTTTAATGGTTTTCCTTTTAGTCATCCAGAAGTTTTACATTTTTATGTAGTATGCATTTTAGTGCCACAGGAAGGAGTTCTTTGCCCAAATATTGCATAAACATTAGATATTCTAAATGTACAAATGTTTCCTTTATATCAGGCATGCAGAACCACTACTTCATTCAGTATTCCACAATAACTGTCATTAAGTCTGAATTTAAAAAATTAAATTTGGGACAAAATACAGAAGACATGTCTAGATCGTTCTGCTACATTTCCAAAGTTGTAAAGGAAACAGTCTCCTGGTATATTTTTCACTTGCATCAAGAATTTCTTTGTGATAATGAGAGTTTCACAATCATTATTTAATTAATCACTACTACTTTTTATTGTTCAGAGAAAGAGTAGGTACATTTATTAACCTTTATTGTAGGGAATGAAACTGCAGCATGGTGCAATTTCACTAACTGACCCCAATCATTCCACAGACCAGCATTAAGAGAGAAAAAAGAAATCCTCCCCTTCCACATTCTTCTAACTTGCCCAGCCTCTTATCTGGCCTTGCCTACTGGCAGCGGGGATTTTACTTCTCACCCAACTCCTTAGATTCCAAGGGTCAATAGCATAAAGTACATGGGATTTGCAATATTCCTGAGCAGAATGGGAGGACACAGCACAAATGACCTCAGGACACAGGAGGTAAAGTAAAATAATTACAAAATGCTGGGATGTAAGCCATCCCTCAGTATGAACATGAATAAAATTCTTAACATCTCCAGAACCCAAGTGTGAAAATTGTAAGATAGCTGTCAGAATAAATGTTGGGTGCAGCTCCGGAGTCAGAGGACACTGAGCTGCATAAAACGCATCTTTCCTTGAAGTGACTTCCATTAATGGAAGTTCACCTACTGAGAGCTTAATTGTATAGAAGACTGTTTGAGGAAGAATTCTGGTTGCAACATTGGAGGTTTAACACAAATACAGCGTATAAAATAATTAATGTGATCAAGAAAAAGAAAGAATGTCCCCTCAAGTCCTTTCTGAATCTCTGTACACAGACTGCCAGCTGGCATGTAGGAAGAGCCAGCTGTGAGTTTTTAGAATTAAACTCCCCCAAAATGCAGTTTCCCCAGAAGTGGAAGACAATGAGTTCATGTACAACATGGGGTGTTTATCTAAATAATTGTCCCTTCCTTTCAGCTGTGCACCCTGACTGATTATGACTCAGTAGTACTATTCCCCGTTAAATAATAATGATCTTATTTTCAAAACTCATTTTGAGCTTTAGCATAATTATCTTAAAGAAAAACTAGAATAAATATCGAGGATTGTTATGAAAATTAAATAACTTTTCTGAAGTGCACAGGCCAGGATCTGCCGTGTGTTTGATGCTCAATAAATGTATGTTCCGTTTCCCCTTTTCTTTCCCTTTTTTCTTTCTTTTTTTTTTTGTAAACTTAATTGAATATTCCTACCTGTAGGTGATTACTCCTCACTTCAGCTGTTTGTATTCTTTTCCTTTTGTGGAATCTTACGTCATGCACCACCACCCAGTTATCTATTCACAAAGAAGTAAACAGACATACTTTGACCTCTTGCCACTTCCACTTTCAATATACTAATTCAGATATTTTAATTTAGTTCTTACAGCTATTTTGCTGCCCCTAGTTACCACCTGCCCAAACCTGACACACACATTTTCTTTTAATCCAGTCTTTGTGCTATTCCCATAATTATTTCACACCTCATGCAAGCCAACATTATAAAATCTATTAGATTGTGTTGCATTACTTGGATTAAATTTCTCTTCCTTCTAGACAGTGCAGGGCATATTACCTGAACAAAGAATGCTGCTTTGAAACACAGAGAAACAATAAGACACAATGTAATACGAACATATAGATGAGCCAAAAGATGCAGATTCTTGAACTGTAACCCATGGAAAACTTTTTGAATTGTCTGACTCTAACTTTATCATTTATAAAATGGAATTTAATATCTAAGTTTTTACTTATAAAATTTATTTTTAGAATAAAACTAGTTAATGGTGTGAAATTATTCCATTTACAATTGCTGAATAACAAAACCACCACAAAATTTATTAGCATAAACATTTTATAAGGCTATTGAGCCTGTTGGTTAGGAATTAATAATGGAAAGGTTCAGATGGAAATTTTTGCTTAGGATCTTTCTATGGCTGAAGTGAGCATGTGGCTAGGATTCTAATTATTGGAATGTTCTACCTTGTTTGCTGGACTTGTTCCTTGGAGTCCCAGAACTCCAGGTAAAAAATTCTCCTGTCTGAGGCCACCTTGCTATAAGGACGCTCACGCCAGTGCTGGTGCCCTAGTTTCTGGTCCCTGCTGATTTCCAGATAATTGCCATTTTTGGCTTATTCACAGGGCTCGCTGTTGATTCTGGCTCTCAGCTGGAATTTCAGTTGAGGCTCTTTATTGGAGCACCTGCAAGGGGCCAACCCACGTGGCCCGAGCTTCCTCGCAGCATGGAGGCCTCGGAGTAGTTGAACTTCTCATATGGTTGCCCAGGGCTGCAAACACAAGTAATCTGACAGATGACTGAGGTGTCATAATCTCTCATATCCTAACATTAAACATAGCTTCTTCTGAATTCTTTTCTCCATCTTATTAAAGGTACTCATAACGATTCATTCATTGAAATGTATGAATTAAAACGACCAAGAAGTGAAAATCAGGACAAATGTACTGTTTGCCTAAAAAAAACCAGTGTTAACTACTTCAATATAAATTTAGAAGCATAGATTCTTAAAAATTGGAAAGGACTGACACCAAAATCTTGGCTACTAACTCAAAAGCCACTCTCCCTTCTTGACGGCTGAGGAAATTTCCCTTTTCTATTCAGTTGCTCTCCAGTCATTTGGCCTTCTGTTAACTGCCCAAGTGGGCGGACTCTGCATGCTATAAACCACCCTGGAAGTCCTGCTCTCCATACCTGTTACTAGTCTGGGTACACACATGATGTAATGTTGGTACTAAAGGAAACGTCACTGAAGAGCATCTATGAAAGTGTGTCTTAGCTTTTCAGTCAGAAACACAAGAATGTTCCTTTACTAACTCTGAAGTGAACTGTGTGAGGAGGTGGTGTCTGGAAATATGACATTGTACTGACTCCAGAGATCTACCTCAAAAACAAAAAACAAAAAACAAAAACCCAACAGCAACACTTTAAGATGCAGATAAGACAGATGAAAGAATTTGGGTCCTTAGTAGTATCACTAAGTCATCAAATTAGCCATGGAATCATCCTTTCTCTGTGTTTCTAATCATGAAGATAAAAGGAACTAGGTACTTATTGATTTAATTATTTTTAGTTTGGTTTTCTGTTAATTGTAGCTATAAGTATCCTGTCTTACTTAGGGATCTTAGAGATTAACTAGTCCAGCACACATGAAGAAAGTGAAAATTCTTAAATTACAACCAGCTAGGTATTCTCTCTCTCATTTTTCTCTCCCTTCCTTTCACCTTCTCTTCCTTTATTTTTCTCCCTTCTTCCTCCACCACCTCCTTCTCTGTCTATCTCCCTCCATCCCTCCCTCTCTCTTTTTCATACAACCCACCCCTACATACCCACTCATTGAGTCTTCACTCAGTTCTGCTTTCACCATGTCTAGAGAACACCAAGGTTGAGTACTACTGGCTCATCTGAGTGCTCAGATTACTCAACACATGGATTGTCAAACTAATCTGCCCATTAGATATTTAAGAATTGTTTGTTTTATACTGTAAGTTCAAGAAATTTTAGATAATGATGCTATAAAGTGTTTGGATTTTTATCTATTTTGAATACATTAAATTCAGGATTTAATATATGTCATAAAATTGAATCTATACATAAAATATATTCTGAAAATTAGGAGCCAGTGAATAGGTACTATTGTAATAGCTATTCATTTCTAATATAAAAGATCTTATGGGCTTAATAAATACAAATTATTGAATCATAAAGTAGCTAATTAGTTTTGTGAATTGAAAGTGCTGTGGCACATGAAAACTAATTACTGATTATATGCAGACTTGAATCAAATCTTTTCTTTATGCGGTATTCTGATGGTTGTAAACCTAAATTCACTAAGGTTTCAGGTTTTTCCCTAGCATCTAGATTTAAAGTATTGAGTTAGAAAATAATTTTGTTATTTTTCCTCCAGCATAATCACCAATGAATATAATTTCAAATCTTTACTACCTTATGTTTAATATCTTCCAGAATTATACACCATGGAATCTACTGTAACTCTGATGTATGATACATTAGCTGTAGCATTTCGAGTAACACTAGACGAATTCTGGCAATTATATCTCGGATTATTCAGCTGGCTGAGTTTAAATTCTACACGTATGCTGTAGATCAATTATGTTTACAAGCATAAACACTTAAAAAAAGAAATCATTTACTTGTTCATTATTTCTAATGACAATAGGAAAAAAACATGAAGTTAACCAAATAAATAAATATGTCTGCTTCACTAAAAATAACACAAAATTACTATTTGCAAAAATGGGCATTTATTTTTTGCAAAATATATATATTAATCTTCAAAAGCTAGAGTTACCCTGCCTATAACCTTTTTCTCCCCAAGGAAAAAATCTGATAAAGTATATCACCATGGCTTCAATGTTTTGTCCATTATTTGTTAATAGTAAGCAAAAGAAAAGTACAGAGAATGATTTTCACTGTTTCTCTCCTCCTTTCTCTAACCCTCCTTGGGATCTCCCTACATGGCTACTTTATCTAGGAGCATGCCACTTTTTACTTGAATAATAATATTTCAGGTGAATGGGGAAGACAGAAAAAGAGAAAGATGCCTGAGGGAGGGAGAGAGAGAGGGTTAGAGAGAAGGAGAGAGAAGAGAGGAGTTCTGGTATCAATGGTATCAACTACCTTGGAATATAATTTTACCTTAGACAAATATGTCAAAAAAGTAGATGTGTCTGTGGTCCTTTATTTTTTTATTCTTGTTTATTCTATTACAGTTGCCCCAATTTTTTCCACCATTTCCCTCCTCTGCCCAGCATACCTTCTGCTTCCATAGTCCATCCCCACACCATTGTCCATGTCCATGGGTCATTTATGCATGTTCTTTGACAAATCCCTTCTCATTCTTTCCATCCTCCCCACCCCACTGTCCTCTGGCAACTGCCAGTTTGTTCTGCTTCCCTCATCAGGTTACTGCTTCCCTCACCAGTAACTTAATGAGGGAAGCAGAACAAACTGGTTATAAGAACCCTCTTATAATTGAAATCATGTGGTATTTATCTTTCACCAACTGGATTAGTTCACTTACCAAATATTTTTTGGTTCCATCTATGCTGTTGTGAAGGGGAAGGATTCCTTACTCTTTTTTTCTGTTGCATAGTATTCCACTGTGTAAATGTCCCACAGTTTTTTTGATCCACTCATTTACTGACCGGCACATCGGCTGTTTCAACACTTGGCTATTGTATATGGTGTCGCTATGAACATATGGGTGCATAAGTTCTTCTGAGTTGGTGTTTCAGGATTCTTAGGGTATGTTCCCAACAGGGAAATCACTGGGCCAAAAAGCAGTTCCATTTTTAATTTTTTGAGGAAATTCCATACTGTTTTCCACAGTGGCTGCACCAGTCTGCATCCCCACGAACAGTGCAGTAGGGTTCCCTTTTCTCCACACTCTTGCCAAACCTTGTTCGTTGATTTATTAATGACAGCTGTTCTGAGAAATGTGAGGTGATATCTCATTGCAGTTTTAATGTGCATCTGTTTTTCATGTATCTACAGGTCCTTTGTATGTTCCCCTTGAAGAAGTGTCTATTCAGGCTTTTTGCTCATTTTTAATTGGATTGTTCATCTTCCTGATGTTGAGTCCTATGAGTTCTTTATATATTTTAGAGATCAAGCCCTTGTCTGATATATCATTAGCAAATATGTTCTCCCATACAGTTGGTTCCCTTTTCATTTTGATGTTGGTTTCTTTATCCACAAAGAAGCTTTTTAATTTGGTATAGCCCCATTTGTTTATTTTTTGCCTTTATTTTGTTTACCATAGGAGATATTTTGGCAAAAATACTGCTATGTGGTATATCTGAAACTTTATTACCTATTTTTTTTCCTACTCAGACTTTTTTGATAACACTACTTATATTTAAGTCTTTTTCCATTGTGAGTTTATTCTGGTGTATGGTGTAAGTTGGTGGTCTAGCTTCTTTTTTGCATGTATCTTCCCATTCTCCCAATTACATTTATTGAATAACCTGTCTTTCCTTCATTGTACCTCATGCCCCCTTTGTCCAATATTAATTGACCATAGAGACACGGGTTTATTTCTGGGCTCCTTATTCTTGTCCATTGATCTATGTGGTGTCTGTTCTTATGCCAGTACCAAACTCTTTGGATTACAGTGGCCTTGTAATATAGTTTGAATGATATCAGGTATTGTGATCTCTCTCACTTTGTTCTTCTTTCTCAAGACTGCTGTGGTTATTTGGGGATTTTTGGTTCCATATAAGTTTTTGGAGTATTTGTTCTAGATCTGTGAAGTATGTTCTTGGTATATTAATAGGAATTGTGGTGAATATATAGATTGTTTTGGGTAGTGTGGACATTTTAATAATGTTAATTCTTCCAATCCATGAAAAGGGTATATGCTTCCAGTTATTTGTATCTTCCTCAATTTCTTTCTTCAGTGTTCAGTTTTCTGAGGACAGGTCTTTTAAGTCCCAGCTTAAATTTATTTCTAGGAGCTTTATTATTATTATTATATTTATTTTTATTTTTATTTGCTCTTATAACAAATGGGATTTTTTTCTTAGTTTCTTATTCATTGTTGGGGTACAAATATGCCATCAATTCTGAATTTGACTTCGTATCCTGCTACTTTGCTGAATTCACTTATTAGGTGAGTAGTTTTTAGTGGAGACAATAGGGTTTTCTACATACACTATCATGTCATCTGCAAATAATGACAGTTTTACTTCCTCATTTCCAATTTGGATGCCTTTTATTTCTTCTTCTTGTCTGATTGCTGTGGCTATGTTGAATTAGAATGGTAAAAGTGGACACCCTTGTCTTTTTCCTGATCTTAAGGGAAATAAGATCAATTGGTCAAATAAGATCTATTGATATTATGTGACTTTTGTCTTTCATCTTTCATCTTTGTGATATATCACATTCATTGATTTGTGAATAATTGAACCATCCTTGCATCCCTAGAATAAACCCCACTTTCATGGTATATGATCTTTTTAATGTATTGTTGAATTGTGTTTGCTAGTATTTTGTTGAGAATTTTAGCATCTATGTTCCTCAGAGGTATTGGCCTATAATTTTCTTACTTTGTTGTGTCTTTACTTGGTTTTGGAATTAGGATAATACTGGCCTTATAAAAGAGTTTGGGAGTCTTGCCTCTTCTTGAATTTTTTGGAATAGTTTGATAAGTAGAGATGTTAGTTCTTCTTTGAATATTTGATAAAACTCAACTGTGGAGACAACAGATCAGTGCTTTTGTGTGCTTGGAGTTTTTTGATTATTGCTTCAGTTTTGCTAGTTTGGTTTATTCAAGTTTTCTGCTTTTTCCTGGTTCAATTTTGAAATATTGTATGTTTCTAGAAACATGTCCATTTGGCCCAGGTCATCCAATTTCTTGGTATAGTTGTTCATAGTAACTTCTTACAATCCTTTGTATTTCTGTGATATCTGTTGTTATTTCTCCTCTTTAGTTTCTGATTTTATTTATTTGGGTTCTCTCTCTCTCTCTCTCTCTCTCATGAATCTGGTTAACATTTTGTCAATTTTGTTTATCTTTTCAAAGAATGGGCTCTTGGATTCATTGATCTTTTGAATTCTTTTTTTTGTCTCTATGTCATTTCATTCAGTTCTGATCTTGATTATTTCCTTCCCTCTGCTTGCTCTGTGCTTTGTTTGTTGCTGTTCTTCTAGCTTTTTAGATGTAGAGTTTAAGTTGTTTATTTGAGATTTTTCTATCTTTTATAGGTAGACCTGAATTGCTATGAACTTTCCTCTCATGACTGCCTTCACTTTGTCCATATACTTTGGGTTGCTGTCTGTTCATTTTCATTTGTTTTCAGATACTTTTTTACTTTTTCTTTGATCTCATTATTAACCTATTCATTATTTAATAACATGTTATTCAGCCTCCATGTATTTGAATGTTGTTTAGGTCTTTTCTTGAGGTTGGTCTCTAGTTTCAAGCCATTGCCATCTGAGAAG
The DNA here is from genome assembly GCF_021234165.1 of Pteronotus mesoamericanus. Taxonomy (NCBI): domain Eukaryota; kingdom Metazoa; phylum Chordata; class Mammalia; order Chiroptera; family Mormoopidae; genus Pteronotus; species Pteronotus mesoamericanus. Next base: position 62,946,015 of record NW_026555329.1, on the reverse strand, counting down.
ATGTTTGGTATATTTTCAATTATCTTTAATTTTTTAACCCTTGTTTTGTGCACTACCATGTGGTCTATCTTTGAGATGATCCATGTTCATTTGAGAAAAATGTGTACATTGATGCTTTGAGGTGAAGAAGTTCTATAAATATCATTAAGTCCATTTGATCTAGAATGTCATTCAATTCTGCAATATTTTAATTGATTTTTGTTTGGAAGATCTGTCCATTGTTGACAGTGCAGTGTTCAATTCCTGTACAATGGCTATATTGCTATCTCTTTCTTAAAGCCCTCCGATACTTTATATATTTATGTGCACCTATATTGGGGTATATATGTTTACAAGAGTTATATCCTTTTGTTGGACTACTCCTTTAAGCATTATGTAGTGATCTTTTTTGTCTCTTGTTATGGCCTTTGTTTAGAAGTTTATATTGTCTGATATAAGTATTGCTACTCTTGCTTTTTTTCATATCCATTTGCATAATATGTTTTTTCCATCCTTTCACTTTCAGCCTATATAGATCTTTTGTTCTGAGGTAGGTCTCGTAGACAGCATATATGTGGGTCATGTTTTCTTATCCATTCAGCTACTCTGTGTCTTTTGATTGGAACATTTAATCCAGTTACATTTAAAGTTATTATTGATAGGTACTTATTCATTGTCATTTTTCCTCTTTGTACCTCTGTCCCCTCATTTCTTAAAGCAGTCCCTTTAGCATCTCTTGCAGTGCTGGCTTGGTGGAGATGTCCTCTTTTAGCCTTTTTTTTTTTTTTGTATGGGAAGCTCCTTATTTCACCTTCCATTTTAAATTAGAACCTTGCTGGATAGAGTGTCTTAGTTGTAGGTCCATGTTTTTCATTACTTGGAATATTTCTGGCTTGTATTGCTCCTGTTAGAAAGGAGCTGATAGCCTTATCAGAGCTCCTTTGTATGTTACTAGCTGTTTCTCTCTTGCTGCCTTTAATATTCTATTTTTGTCTTTATATTTTGCCATTTTGGTTGTAAAGTATCTTGGAGTGGGCCTCTTTGGGTTCATCTTGATTGGGACCCTCTGTGCTTCCTGGACTTTCATGACATTTTCCCCTCACCATGTTAGGGATGTTTTCTGTCATTATTTTTTCAATCAGGTTTTCTATCCCTTGCTCTTTTTCTTTTCTTTTGGTATCTCTATAGTTTGACTATTGTTATGTTTCATGTTGTCTCAAAGATCCCTTAAACTATCCTCATTCTTTTTGAATCTTTTTTTTTTGTTTTGTTGTTCTGACTCGGTGGTTTGTTCTATCTTGGCAGACTATTATCAAGCTGACTGAAACCAAAAATCTTAGGAAAAAAAATGAAATTGCTTCTTTATTTAGTTTGTCCCTCCACCAGCACATGCCCTTCACTTTGAGGTGTCATCTTAAAAACAGACATAGGCAAACTGAAAAGTTGAGAGAACAATGATGAAATAATAAAAAGTTAAAAAAATAATGGAAACTCTAAAATTTTAATATATCTTAATATCCCCCTTGATGTAAATAATAACCACAATGTATTGGGAAGATATAACTATGCATAGCTATGTGGGTTTCTCTTCTATATCTATGACCATTTTAGTGAAGTCAATATTTAAACAATGGTTGAACATTTTAAAGTTTGTAGTTGGAAATTCTCAATAAAATTTATAAAAGCAATCCAAAAAATGAATCACTTCATATATATTTTAAACCTTTTGCACCACTGAAAACATATCTCAGAGTGTTTATAATTTGATGGATAAAAAGCATAAGAAGTTTATTAACACAGTTTCCACTTGTAAAATATCTCAAGCTCATCAGTCCTTGTGTTTAATGAATGCTTAATTTCTTGAGATCAATCCTTCTTTCCTCACAGGCATATCTCTGTTCTTAAAACTAACCTATTTGTAGAAACTCAGGTAATATGCAGGTGCAAATGTTTTTCTCACAGTAATCTTGTCATAATTAGCAATAAAAAGGAACTTAAATTTCTTTATTGCCTCTAAAATAAGCTCTTTCACTTAAACAAATAAGGAGGGATTTGATCTCTTGGAAAACTCATAAATAAAATATTTGATATATTTTATTCAACTATACCTGAATAAAATATCTTTGTAATATTAAAGGTAACATTTTAGCAGCAAACTGTGAATAAATATGATAGAATTATTTGTTTCCATAATAAATGATAATGTTTACAAATCCATTAGAAAAATATAAACAATGTAATGAATAGAATACTCATAATAAAAAAAACTCAAATCCTCTAACAGAATTATTTTAATGAACTTTTTCCAACCCATAGGTTTTGAAAATAGTGTGAAGGAAAAACTACATTTGTAACTGTTAGTCTATGACTCACAACAAGGTTATATAAAGACCTTAATGTTGAAAATAAATAGGAAGTGAAAATTAAAGGGCATTGGTTTGCTGAAAGCGGTACCACAGGATTCCAACCTACAGAGCACTTTCCTAGTTGAGGAACAGCAACTGGCGCTACAGCAATGCCTAATATTATAATAACTGTGTACAGTGCCAGATGGAGACTAGACTTATCAGGACAATCAATGCCTAAGGTATATAAATGCCTAATCACTGTGTTGTACTCCCAAAACTAATATACAATTGTACCTGAAACTAATATAATATTGTATTTCAAATATAACTGAAAAAATAAAATTTAAAAAGCTAAAAAAAGAAGAGAAAAAGTAAAAAACTTAAAAGACTATAGCTGTTGAGCTGCCCTGAAAGGAAAGGTATTTGCCTTGGTTGCTACCTGGACTTTAAAATTGTGTCAGGGTAAAAACCATGAATTTGAGCATTTAAAACCAATGATGGCCCTTGAGAGGGGCACTGTACCCCAAAAAAGAGACTAGTAAAATCTGTCACTCAAAACCAAAAACTGAGATTTCAAATCATAAGCTGCCAATCAAAGGAAACATTATCAATAAATGTAAATGAGAGATCCTCAACAGCAGCAACAGATCATTCAGAAACCAGAGGCACCTCATACGAGAATCAGATTTAAATCACCACTTAGCCCATAAAGTTGTATTCAAATAAACCATCCCTCTTTTTTACTTCCCTTCCTCCACTATGAAGCTTAATTATTGATGTGTTTTGAAATAAGAGGAGATAAAGATATATTTATTATATGAGAGTGACCTAAAAGACCATTAGTCTTTCCCTAGATTTTTATCTAGGGATTAGGGGAAGGAACCAACATTTGAGTGTTTTATGAGGAGTTGAGAAAAAAGGAAAAAATTGCTTTATTAATATACCATACTGGGTACCAAATTTTTCATAAATATTTCAAAAAATGAAATAAATATTAACCTTACTACTAATCAGATATATACATATTAAACTAAAAATAAAATTTTATTTAACAAATATCAAATTTGCAGGAAAACTACAGTCTTGCAACATCAAATGTTGACAAGAGTTTGGAGAAATGAGAATTATCATATACTACTGTTGACAGGATAAGTTGTTGGGGAAATGTATATTAGCAGCTAGTAAAATTAATATGAATACCCAAATACCAGACCCAGCAATCCTGTAATGCAAGCACATGCTGGAGGGTCTTCTACATGTGAAAAAGGAGGCATTTTACAAAAATTTGCATTACGATCCTATTTGGGAATGAATCAAATGTTCATCTAGGGTAATGGTAACGTACTAAATATTTGATAGGAAACTATATCATGGTTAAAAATAATGTATTAGATGCATGCATATCTATTGAAACATAATATAGAAATGCAACACTGGGTAAAACATTTGCCAAGACATGGGAATAATTAATTATGAAATTTTAAAACAGAAATAATGCTTATTATGCTGCTGAATTCATATATGTGAATGTAGGTAAAAGTATAAACACAATAGACTTTGTAGACATATAATAAACTCATATAGTGTTCTCCTGTATTGGTCAAAAGTGTCTTTGACTGCATTTATTATTGTCACTGACAGGAATAGGGTTTATCTTAAATTAATTTTTAAGTCTAAAACCTCAAATGTTTATGTGCTTATCAATCACATCTTTTCCCTATTATCTTCTTAGCACTGTATCACAATATAGATGCAATAAATTATTCTGAGGTAGAAGAATTTTATATATTAATAACAATAAATTTCTAAGGCCCTATAAGCAATAAATAAAATAATATTCAATGATTTTAAAATTTTATTTCATTATTTTTAGTGAAAAAAGTATAACCTTTGTCATGTCAATGCAATACAGTGGACATTACATTTTATGATGTGCATGTGTGTGTGTGTTTTAGAGGTGTATATCAGAAGTATTACTATAGTTTCAGCCATCACTACTGGGAAGCCATTATCCATCTGTTATTAATTCTCTTAGCCAGCAGAAAAATTTAATTACATTAAGCTGATCTTTATATTGTTTGGGACTACAGAGCTTTCCTTGTTTTTCACTCAAGTAATCAAAATCTATACTTTTTAAACTAATAATATAATTAGAACCATAGGTTCTGTGTCCTTAATTTACTGTTGTTTAAGACAGTTTAACTACAAAGAGGCAACAGTTTCTTATTCTATCCACTGATATAGAAAATAAATGCAGAATCATTCAGACCCGTAGAATGTGTCTGGTGAGCAGCCCAATGAGAGAGCATCAGCAGTATTGATTAAATGGATTTCAGAGCTCACTTTGTCATTCACTCAATGTTGGGCAAGCAAGTGACAAATAAGAACTTTTTTTTCTATACCTTTGTATTTGCCTTACAAAAACATTCATGAGTTGAAAGTAAAGTAACACGCTAATGAAATCTAAATCATTAAATTAAAACATATCATGAACTCCATTTTGCTCTCCATCACATTTTCTCATTTAGTACAATGCCCCTATCCCAACCTCACTTAGTTCAAAATGTCCCAAATTATCCTCACTATCACTAGTAATGCTTAGTGATTGCTATGTAATTTTGACCTCCATGGTCAAATAACAGGTTAGCACTTAGATTTCAGTCAGTAAGTATAAATTACACAATTAATTATATAATCAATTAGCAAAAATACTGTTAGAATCTACTTGATAGAACCACTCTTATATCCAAACTAAATAAATAACCTCAGCTTGTCTCCCAAATCACCAGACTTGCTGACAACTAAAATTTAGCTATAAAAGATGTTAGGCATTGTTGAATCATCCTAGGTATAACTTTTCTGGTTTCTCACTTATTTTAATAATGATATACAGAGGCTTGACTACACAAGAAACTTAACCTAATAATACATTTCAGCCAGTATAACTGTAGATGTAATATAAAACACTAAATCCAGCTTAAAGGAGTAATTGTTTATAAAATATTAAACTAAGTAAAGCCACTCTCTATAGAAGAACACATTTCCCTATCAAATTCTAATTTATCAGCCTTCAATATATCATATCATAAGCAATACAATTCTTTATAATGAGAGAGTAAAAAAAGAAGTATTTTTACTTTTTTCTTTTGGTATCATGTGTCGTTCCTTTATTCTTCTGATGAATACTTGGCATTCATGCATTAATTTTTAAAATTACAGATGAATTTCAGTGCTTCAAATTTCCAACACTATTGTTTATATTTATAGGTATTCTTCCCAATACCCAGCATCCCGGTGTCACACAGAAGTTGAATACCCAAATTATATAAATGCATTTCTGGGGAGAGAGAGCTGCCCACTGAATTACTTCAGAGCACTCTGTTGGCTGGTAATGAACAAGTCAGAGTGAAATACATCTCGCCACGGATGGAAGGGCTGCTATGGCCCCAGCTTTCTAGAGTCAATTACAGTCATACATACCTATTCAGTTACAGTTGACATACCAAGATTTGAAATGTATCTTAAGGAAAATTACTGCTCAGACTTCTCTACATTGCAAGAACATTTTTATGGGAAACCCATGTATATGAAGACTAGCAAAGAAAGAGGTCCCTCTCCTGCAGTCCAAACCATGCATCTCAGCTACACTCCTAGTCAAGTACACATGACTGTAAGATGTTGAAAGAACTAGCGACAGCATGCTTCTGGCCACTGCAGAGCCTCTCCTTCATAGTTCTAGCTGGTGCTCTCGAAGTTTTGCTTGTTGCTTGATACCTCAATTTTAATAAGAAAATCGTCAGATCATGGTCTGCCGTTCACATGAAATCCTGTGAAGCAGACTGGTAAAGGTAAATCTTCCCACTTTCAACTTTCTAATCAGAGCCACATCCTAACAGGAGCTTCTAAGAATCACTCAGAAGTAAAAGGACTATTGAAAATTTTCAGATGAAATTAAATACATGGAGCTGAAATGATATGTGTGTCCAGAAAACAAAGGTGAAATGTATGAAAACAAATCAAGTTTTAAATTTCCACAAAAACTCTTCTATTTTTAATGTGTAGCACTGAAGCCAGATTTGCTCTTATCAACAATATTTGGGACCTCCATATTAATCCTCAAAGAAATGTGCATGGATTTTGGAATCCAAAAAAACTTAGATTTATATCTCAGCTCTGTCATTACTATTTTGGCCTAAAGGTCTAAAATCACTTCAAGCTTCTGAGTCTTTCAATACTCAACATCAGTATAAGAATGATAATAATCTCACAAGGCTATTATAAGGATTAAAAAAAGAATACATATGGTCTTCCTAAGCACAGCCACATCATAAGGATTGGTAATCTTTCTTCTGCACATTGGAATTAATTAGCGCTGGTTATACTGTGGCCATCTCATCTCCTCTGGTACCTAAAAAAAATTATTTTTTCATACCATGTGATTTACCATGTCTGCCAAGGGCACTTTCTTTGTGACGATCTGAATTACTGACCACACAAAGACTGAATGGTACTGGGGGCTAAGTTCTGTCATCTAATACGCATTGAAACTTAGCTCTGTGAAGCAGAGTAAGTTAAACTCTCCATGAACTGACAGCAGCCTTTGTACATGATTTATAATCTGTCAATACCCTATCATCCATAAAAGTGTTTCTTTACAACTACATATATACCAGGAATTTCTCATAGTAGTTATCAGATAGGAACTACATATTTATATTTATAGTTCAAGGGTAGAGTGGATAAAAGAACAGATATGATGAGTTTTATAATTTGCATATTTGAACTTGGAACACAATTTTATATTTACAGTCAAATATACCCCTTAATTTATCACCTCTCATTAACCTCTTTATATATAAAATAATAAATAATCTCACTTTCTAACCACAACATCATTTAAACCGAGTTCTCAGTCAGCTTCTCCCCATAAATGGGTTATTCGGTCTCATAAAACACCTCAGTGTTTTTTCTTCCTGTGGAGTGTTTGGCCTCCCCATGGACGCTAAATTTCTTTTCTTTTTTTTCCCTTTATTTTTTTTTAATTTATTTACTTTTTAAATACATTTGTCTCTGCCTCCCCGCCACCTCTTTCCCTTGCCCTCTCCCTCCTGCCCTCCCTCAGCTCTTCCCCTTCGGTTTTGTCCATGAGTCCTTGCTATATGTTCCTTGACTTTCGCCTTCCCTTCCCTTTCCCCGCACCCCCCTTCCCTCTTGTCTCTGTTGATTTCTTTTCCTTTCAGTGTTGCTGGTCATATTTTCCTTGCATCTTTGCATTGTTGGTTAGGTTCCGCTTATAGGTGAGATCATATGGTATTTGTCTTTCGCCCCCTGGCTTATTTCGCTTAGCATGATGCTCTGCAGTTCCATCCATGCTGTCGCGAAGTTTAGTAGTTCTTTTCTTCTTTCTGCTGCGTAGTATTCCATTGTGTATATGTACCATTATTTTTTGATCCAATCATCTACTGATGGGCATTTAGGTTGCTTCCAACACTTGGCTATTGTAAGTTGTGCTGCTATGAACATTGGGATGCATTGGTTCTTTTGTATTGGCGTTTTGGTGTTCTCAGGGTATAGTCCCAGAGGGGGAATCACTGGATAAAAAGGCAGTTCCATTCTCAGCTTTCTGAGGAAATTCCACACTGATTTCCATAGTGGCTGCACCCGTCTGTGTTCCCACCAGCAGTGTACTTGGGTTCCCTTTTCTCCACAGCCTCGCCAGCACCTGATGTTTGTTGATCTGTTTATGATGGCCATTCTGACCGGTGTGACGTGGTACTTCATGGTGGTTTTGATCTGCATTTCTCTGATGGCTGGTGATGCCGAGCATCCTTTCAAATGCCTCTGGGCCCTCTGTATCTCCTCCTTAGAAAAGCATCTGCCCAGGTCGTTTGCACATTTTTTGATTGGATAGTTTGTCTTCTTGGAGTGGAGTCGAGTGAGTTCTTTATATATCTTGGAGATCAAAACTCTGTCTGATGTATCATTAGCACATATATTTTCCCATACTGGCTCCCTTTTCATTTTGCTGATGTTTCCTTTTGCCGTGCAGAAGCTTCTTATTTTGATGAGGTCCTACTTGTTTATTCTTTCCTTTATGTCCCTTGCTTTAGGAAACATATCAGTGAAAAAATTGCTGCGTGGGATATCTGAGACTTTCCTGACAATGTTCTTCTCTAGGACTTTGATGGTGTTGTGACTTATATTTAAGTCTTTTATCCATCTTGAGTTTATTTTTGTGTATGGTGTCAGCTGATGATCCAATTTCAATTTTTTGCATGTAGTCGTCCAGCTCTCCCAACACCATTTGTTGAAGAGGCTGTTATTGCTCCATTTTATGCTTCTGCCCCCTTTGTCAAATATTAGATGTCCATAGAGACCTGGGCTTATTTCTGGGCTTTCTATTCTGTTCCGCTGGTCTATGGGTCTGTTCTTGTGCCAGTACCAGATTGCTTTGAGTATGGTGGCTTTGTAGTAGAGTTTGATGTCCGGTATTGTGATCCCTCCTACTTTGTGTTTCTTTCTCAAAATTGCTGCGACTATTCGGGGTCGTTTATGGTTCCATATAAATTTTTGAAATGTCTGTTCTATTTCTGTGAAATACGTCATTGGTATCTTAATAGGGATTGCGTTGAATCTATAAATTGCTTTGGGTAGTATGGACATTTTGAGGATATTAATTCTTCCAATCCATGAGCACGGTATATGCTTCCATTTATTTGTGTCTTCCTTAATTTCTTTCTTCAATGTTGTATAGTTTTCTGCATACAGGTCTTTTGTGTCTTTGGTTAAATTTATCCCTAGGTACTTTATCTTTTCTCTTCCTATATCGAATGGTATTCTTTTTTCTGATTTCTTCTTCTTCTATTGCATTGCTGGTGTACAAAAACGCCTTTGATTTCTGAATGTTGACTTTCTATCCTGCTGTTTTGCCAAATTCACTTATTAGGTTGAGAAGCTTTCTGGTGGAGTCTACAGGGTTCTCTATGTACACTATCATGTCATCTGCAAACAATGATAGTTTTCCTTCCTCCTTTCCTATTTGGATGCCTTTTATCCCTTTCTCTTGTCTGACCACTGTAGCTAGGACTTCCAATACGATGTTGAAAAGGAGTGAGAGCGGACATCCTTGTCGTGTTCCCGAACTTAGTGGAAAAGCTTTGAGTTTTTGCCCGTTGAGTATGATATTAGCTGTAGGTTTTTCATATATGGCCTTTATTATGTTGAGGAATGCCCCATTTATTCCCATTTTGTTGAGTGTTTTGATCATAAATGGATGCTGTACCTTATCAAATGCTTTTTCTACATCTATTGAGATGATCATGTGGTTTTTTTCTTTTATTTATGTGATGTATTACGTTTACCGATTTGCATATATTGAACCATCCCTGCATGGCTGGGATGAATCCCACTTGATCATGGTGGATAATCTTTTGAATGTATTGCTAGATGCGGTTTACCAATGTTTTGTTGAGGATTTTAGCATCTATGTTCATCAGCGAAATTGGCCTGTAGTTACTTCCTTTGTAGTGTCTTTATCTGGTTTTGGGATCAGGGTGATTCTGGCCTCATAGAAGGAGTCTCGGAGTCTTCCCTCCTCTTGGATTTTTTGGAACAGTCTGAGAAGGACAGGGGTTAGCTCTTCCTTAAATGTTTTGTAAAATTTTCCTGGGAAACCATCTGGCCCTGGGCTTTTGTGTGCTGGGAGGTTCTTGATGACTGCTTCAATTTCCCCAGCTGTTATCAGTCTGTTCAAGCTTTCTGTTTCCTCCTCCTTCAGTGTTGGAAGATTATACTTTTCTAAAAATTTGTCCATTTCATCCAGATTTTCAAATTTCTTGGCAAATTGTTCATAATATTTTCTGATGATCATTTGTATTTCTGTGGTATCCATTGTTATTTCTCCTCTTTCATTTCTGATATTATTAATTTGGGTCCTCTCAGTTTTTGTCTTGATGAGTCTGCTTAAAGGCTTGTCAATTTTATTTATCTTTTCAAAAACCAGCTTCTGGATTGGTTGATCCTCTGAATTGTTCTTTTTGTCTCTATGTCATTCAGTTCTGCTCTAATCTTGACTATTTCCTTCCTTCTACTTGCTCTGGGATTTATTTGTTGTTGTTTCTCCAGTTCTTGAAGTTGTAGTGTTAGGTCTTTTATTTGAAATGTTTCTATCTTTTTTAGGTAAGCCTGTATTGCTATGACCTTCCGTCTCAGGAACGCCTTTGCTGTGTCCCATAGGTTTTGGACAGTTGTCTGTTCATTTTCATTTGTTTCCAGAAATTTTTTGATTTCTTCTCTTATCTCATTATTGACCCATTCATTGTTTAATAGTCTACTGTTCAGTCTCCATGAGTTTGCAAGTTTTTGAAGTTTCTCTTTGAGGTTGATTTCGGGTTTCAAGGCCTTGTGGTCTGAGAAAAAGTTTGGTATTATTTCAATTTTCCTGAATTTGCTGAGGTTTGCTTTGTGTCCTATCATGTGGTCTATCTTTGAAAAACTGCCATGAGCATTTGAAAAGAATGTGTATTTTTCTCCTTTGGGATGTAAGGTTCTATATATGTCAGTTAAGTCTCTTTGATTCAGTGTGTCACTCATCGCCACAATATGTTTATTAATGTTTTGTTTGGAAGATCTGTCCATTTTTGACAGTGGGGTGTTGAAATCCCCTACCATCAGTGTGTTGCTGTCTATATCTTTTTTGAAGTCATCCAACAATTTCCTTATAAACTTGGGGGCTCCTATATTGGGAGCATATAAGTTTACAATGTTGATGTCTTCTTGATAGATTCTTCCTTTAAGTATGATAAAGTGCCCCTCTGGGTCTCTCCTTATGGCCTTTGTTTTGAAATCTACTTTGTCTGATACAAGTACGGCAACCCCAGCCGTTTTCTCATGCCCATTTGCTTGGAATATTATTTTCCATCCCTTTACTTTCAATCTATGTAGGTCTCTTGCTCTGAGGTGGGTCTCTTGTAGGCAGCGTATGTGTGGGTCATGTTTTCTTATCCATTCAGCTACCCTGTGTCTTTTGATGGGGGCATTTAGTCCATTCACATTGAGAGATATTACTGATAGAAACTTACTCATCTTTTCTCTTTGTACTTGTGTTCCTCTCTGTCTCATTCTTTTCCTTCATCTTCTTATACCAGTCCCCTTAGCATATCTTGGAGTGCTGGTTTGGTAGAGATGTATTCTTTTAGCCTTCTTTTGTCTGGGAAACTCCGTATTTCTCCTTCTATTTTAATGGAGAGCCTAGCTGGGTAGAGCAGCCTTGGCTGTAGACCCTTGCTTTTCATGGCTTGGAATATTTGTTGCCATTCCCTTCTGGCTTGTAGTGTTTCTGTTCAGAAGTCAGCTGCTAGGAGTATAGGGGTCCCCTTGTATGTTACTTTCTCCTTCTCCCTTGCTGCCTTGAGGGTTCTCTCTTTGTCTTTGACATTTGCCATTTTAATGATGATGTGTCTTGGAGTGGACCTCCTTGAGTCCCTCTTGAGTGGGGTCCTCTGTGCCTCCTGGATCCATGAGAGCCTTTCTCTCCTCAAATTAGGGAAATTTTCCATCATTACTTTTTCGAGGAGGTTCTCTATTCCTTGCTCCTCTTCTTCTCCTTCTGGTATCCCTATTATACGGATATTATTGCATTTCAGGTTGTCCTGCATTTCCCTAAAGCCTCTTCATTCTTTTTGAGCCATTTTTCCATTTCTTGTTCTTTCTGGGAGCTTTTTTCTACCTTGTCCTCCTTCTCACTGATTTGATCCTCGGCTTCATCCAGCCTGCTTTGGATTCCTTCTACTGTGTTCTTCAATTCATAAATGGTATTATTCATATATCTTGTGTCTTCTTGATAGTTTCTATGTCCTTTTCCAGGCTGATATAGTTTGCTGTAAGATCCTGATAGTTTCTCTGCAGTTTCTCCTGGTTATCTTTGAGCTGGCTGAGCTCATTGAGCTTCCTTAGAACCATTGTTTTGAATTCCATATCTGATAGTTCCCTTGCCTCTATTTCATTTAGCTCTCTCTGTGGGGAGTCCCCTTTTCCACTCATTTGAGGGAAACTTCTTTTTCTTCCCATTTTTGTGAGAGTCTGTTAAGTATTTTTGTCCTTTACTTTTCTTTCTGGGCTTGCCTCTGATGATGTCAGTTGTTGACCCTATAGGGCCTTGGGTTGTTTGAGCCTTTCAGGAGTCTAATGCCTGTGTCTGACTCCTGCTTGGAGCAGCTCTGTGACCCCTTCGGTCAGGGCTGGGCTATTTTTTGGGATCTCTCTGCGCTCTCACACGGGCTCCTTGAGCGCGTTCCCAGCGCGGCAGGGTCCCCCACCTGCCTGGGCTTGCATGTGCTTGCCCCAGACCAGGGGGCTTATTCGCAATCGCGCGTATTCATCTGGCTCCCCTGGCACGCGAGGTTCCCGGCACTGGTCAGTTTAGGGTCTTCTATTGTGTATTTTCTCCGCTTTGGGCTCTTTGGGTGCGTTGCTTGCCCTCGCCGAATGGGGACTACGGAAATGGGAGGAAATCAGCTCTAGGACTCTCCGGTTAATCCTGTTTCTGGTCTTTCCTCCGGGGACTTTTGGCAGCTCTACTTATTTTGTGGGCCGCTCCGCAATTGCGGCGGGTAGGTCAATTTACGCCTGCCCTTGCCCCTCTGTGCAATCCCTCGCAGGCCGTATGGGTGCCAGTCTGTGTGAGGCCTTGCCGGCAGGTGCAAGCGTTCGCCAGCCCGCGTGGGTCACACACACGCTCGCCAACCCTCGCCGGTCACTCAGCGCAAGTGTGCACGCCTGCTCTGGGTGTTTAGGGGGTGTCTATGTTTGCTTTTCAGCTTTTGGCTCTTTAGGGGTGTGGCCTCTTCCCGCGCAATGGAGACTACGGCAAGAAGAAGGAGTTGGGACTCTCCGGTTCCTCCTCCCGTTCCTTCCCCAATGCCTCCGTTTCTAGTCTCCCCTCAGGGGCCTCTGGGTAGTTCTGTGTCCCCTTTGGCCAAGGATCCAACCCCTGTGTGGACCGCGTTTCAATCGCAGGTAGTCTGGTTCATGCGCGCCCCTCTTCTGCCTCTTTGGGGGCACGCCTTTCCAGCCCACAAGGGAGACTACCGAACGGGGAGGGAGTCGGGACTCCCCGGTTCCTCCTCCCGTTCTTTCCCCAAGGCCTCTGTCTCAGTCTCTCCTCAAGGCTCTCCCAGCCCGTCTGCATTCAGCCCCGTAGCTCACAGGCGTACAAGCTGTGTGCGGAGCGCACAAAAGGCAGGTTAATTGATTCCCTTATGCCTGAGCGAGATGGTAGCTGCAGAGTGGGAGGTGCGTTATCACCCGGTCTCCACCAGCCACCGTGTCAATTCTCTTCACAAAGTTTTCCTCACCAGTCTTTTCCCAGGCACCAGCCCACCCTGCTGCCGCCTCTACCCAGCGATCAAGGAGGGTGGCTGCTGCTGCAACTTTTGCGTTTGCCCTTTAAATGTCTCTCTGCATCCCCAGCCACCTGTCTCTGGCAGAGAGCGCCCCTAAGCTTTTCGGGGTTGCGTTTTGTCTGGATTTTCTCGGCTTTAGCTGCTGTAGTTTAGGGGTTCCTGTTTATGATTCAGACCCCGTTCTTCTCGGGGGGGAGCTAACTGGCCGTTTCAATGTCCCTCTGGTGCCAGTGCCCGTGGGCACCCAGCCCACCCTCTCGAGCCTCCACCGCAATTCTCACCCATTGGGATGTGTGAGAGTAGAATCCACTCTCCGCGGCACCAAGGCTCCTCTCCCACTATCGCTCCACTGCTTTCCAGGTGATTACTCCATTATTTAGTTGTAAATTCCAGTTTGGTTTTGGGAGGAGATCAGCGTGACTCCCATTCACTCCTCTGCCATCTTTTCGAGCTCTAAATTTCTTTTTCTCTCAGTCTGTATTTCTCAATTCATTATTCTTTAGTCAATTACTAGGCAAAAACTCAAGGCTGGTTTACATTACATCGTCACTTTTCACCAAGCCTCCATTTAAGCAGGTCGGAGACATTCTGTAGCCACTCTCTTTGGACCCCAATGGCACCTGCAAGTTCACTCTCTTATCCTCTGAAAAGTATTTTAAATTCCCATGATGGAGAATTGCAAACATATACAAAATAAACCAAATATCTCAGTAACCCTCAATATACCTATCATCGCCCCTTAATAGATACCAGCCATCTGCCTTTTGTTTCATTTACCTCCGCACACTCAGTAACCCCCTGATTCTCATTTGTTTAAGTGCAGTGTCCATACATAGAAAGGTACAAATCTTAACAGTTAAATTCTTAGAGGTCACATGCATGTCAAGATACAAAACATTTCTTTTACAACAAAGTTCTCTCCCTTCTTCCTCAGTGCCCTCTATATAGAGGTAACCAGGGTACTGATTTTTTTTCTCACCATAGATTAGTTTTGCATGCATTAGATCAGATGAGGTTCGTTAGTTTTACTGATGAAAGACTAGCTTCTTTCAATAAGTATTATGTCTGAGATTCATCCTTGTTGTTGCATGCATGTTCATTCCCTTTTGTTATGGGTATTATTTCATTTAATAAGTGCACTACAATTTGTTCATCCATTCGTCTGGTGATTAAGTTTGAGTTGATTCCAGTAAGCAGCTATTATGAGTAAAGTTGTTGTAAGCATTTTGGTAGATATATACACCCATTTTTTTCTGGGGTAAGTAAGTACAAGTGAAATAAAAAGATAGTCATATGGTTCATTGGCTGTCTAATATAGTTAGATTTAAAGATAAACATGACTATTTCCTGTAGAGCATGGAGAGTTCATGGCATAACCTTGCAATAGAAAATTTTTAAAACCCCTATTTGACACTCCTAATCAAGTGTCTGAAGGAAGTAAGGTTCTCAACTACCATGTATGTGATACTTCAGAATATTTCTGCCAAGCTAATAAATACAATGAGGTTGACTGGTTGCTCCCACTATCTCTGGACAAAGTGGATAACCAAAAAAGGATGAGCTCAGAAATTAAAATTCCTGCCACAAGCACTGCATAAATGACCTGAGAGCTTCTATACTTGTCTTGAAAGAGACCTTTATCTCCTTGTAGCCACAGAACTGACATGGCTGAAACCAAAACTCAGAGCATTATCCTGTGAGTGACTGAACTGTAACACGGATTGAACTCCCAGCTTCCAGGATATCTGCTACCAAAGTTAAGGGAAAGAATGGGAAACCTGAAGCTGGGATGGGGATGTATGTGTGTGACCCTGACGGGACTGAGGACCTACGCAGCTATATTTGATATGTCTTCTCTGCCAATAAAAACAGCTTCCACACACCCCCCGCCCCCCACTGTAGCAGTGGCCGCCTCACCTATGTCTTTTCAGAATTAACCCTGCACTGCCAGAGGAAATGTAAAGGCTTTTGTAGAAGCTGTTGCCTTTTAAGACAATGAACCAAATCTCCTGAGGACCAACTCCTATCACATCTCTTTGCTTCTAGACCTATAACTAGATTCAAGTCTCAGCAGGCCCTTCAAGGTAAGATATAAAGTATGACCAATGAGGTACACTATGCTCCAAAAAAAAAAAAAAAAAAAAAAAAAGATGAGTTTTCTAATTATATGGGTAGAAGTGAGGAGAATATGTGTGGAAATGAATATTAAGGATGTGAGATAATCATGGAGGGAACCTAAAGTTGGATAAAGCTGAATTTAGTGATATAGACCCATTAAGCAGGGATTCTGCATTGAATGACGCACCGAGATTCCAGACAATACATCATCCACGATGAGTGTGAGAAATAGCTTTGTGAAGGGAAGCCCCCACAAACTTAAAAAAACTTTGTGATCACTCTTCTATGTGGAGCAGACCTTACAGTGGGCACCGAGGCTACAGAATTGGCTAATCTGAAAGTAATATGAGTAGTTGTGTTCCAGAGTGGCAGGATCCAAATGACAATGTTCAATCACCAAAGACAAGCCAATCATGGCAGCTGTGACGTAGAGCAGAGTCAGGGCAACACGCATCATACTCTGACCTATGAACCATGGAGCTGACTAGCTGAATGAAGTGTTCCTAGGAGTAAAATTGCTAGTAAGCCTACTTAATTCTTACTTGATCTAGGTAAGCAGAAGAATGCTAGGTAAAGTGAAAAACAGTCTAACCTGAATCATAGATATGAGAGTCACAGCCCTTCAATCAATTCCCAGACCTGACAATTTATAAACCCAGATCCCCCTGAGGAAGGACTCTGGTATACTGCCAACAATTTATACTGTTAATATTTCTTTTTTCCCCTCCCCAAAGGGAGCTGTGGCCTTTACCAGGGTAACAGTACAGTGGGAAAAAGGAAATAACCACTTTAGTGGAACTGCTAGACACTGACTCTAACTTACACTAATGCCAGGAAACCAAACATGTCACTGTGGTATAGGTAGGTCAGCAGAGTTAAGAGTTCCGGAGGTCCACCTCACCTTGGGTCCGGTGGTTCACTGGACCTATATTGCAGTTATTTTCCCAGTTACCAGGTGCATAATAGGAACAGACATACTCAGCAGCTGGCAGACTCCCCTTGTTGGTCCTGTGACCTGTGGAGTGAGGGCTATGATGGTGGTAAAGGTCAAGTGGAAGGCACTAGCACTGCCTCTACCTAGGAGAAGAGTCAACCAAAAAAAATACCCATCTCATTTCTAGAGGGATTGTAGAGAATAGTGCCACAATCAAGGCCTCGAAATATGTATGAATTGTGATTTCCACCACATTTCCATTCAAAATCACCTATTCGGCCTGTGTAGCAGAAAACGGATAGACCCTGGAGAATGAAGCGTATCATCATAAGGTTCACCTTGTAGCGAGTCAGTTTGAGGTTGCTTTCCAGATGGTTTATTGCTTGAGCAAGTTAACGCATATTCTGGTATCTGGTATAGAGCTATTGAGCTGGCAAGTGCTTTTTTTTTCTCCACACCTGTCAATAAGTTCTACCAGAAGCAATTTTCAATGTAACCAACCTGAATGCTCACACCAGTGAATAGTGCAATAAGGGGCACTCTATCGGTCTCTTCACTTCATCACTGTCTTTCAGGGATCTCTCAGAAAGTGATTGTAGAGCTGTAGGCTGTCCATTTTGGGTGGTGTCTCCATACAGTACAGAACCATCTCTAAACCAGGCCCAAGTCTTCTCTTCATCTGTCAACTGATTATAGGGAACTCCCTCTGAGAACATATGTGCAGGTACAGAGTAGGAGAGAGAAAGTAGTGTAGGAGTCGTCACCACCACGAACATTTGGTCTACATCTTCATGTAATTTACTTGTGCCTTCAGAGACTGCTTGAGCACTCAACTAGTGAAGCATTGTTGGATCTTATGGTAATCACACACACACACACACACATTCACACACATAGTAATTATATATGGTAATTATATATATACACACACACACACACACATACATAGTCTGTCCAGAAAAAGTCCAGCCCTTGTTAATATAACAAGAATGGTTTGAGTGACATTGATGTAACATGGTAGCTAAGGAGAGTGGACTGGAATGCATATGCATGAAAAACGACAACTTTACTGTACTAGTCAGTGGGGGCAGTAGACACTGTTGAGTGAGCATGTGTACTGTGTGGTTGTGGCATTCAAAATGAGCGAGTAGAGCAATGAATCTGCACCAAATTTTGTGTTAAACTTGAACATGTCTGCACGGAAACTATTTGGATGATTTGAAAGGCTTTTTGGGACAACACAGTGATTCCTGTGCAAATAAAAGTGTGGCACAAATACTTCAAAGATGGTTGAGAAGGCATGGCAAAGTCACGGCAAGATCAAGACCATGATAACTGTGTTTTTTGATTAGGAAGGAGTACACCCCTCCAGGCCAAACAATTAATAAGGATTACTACCTCAATGTTCTTTGTCAGTTGAGAAATGCAATAGGATGAAAATGGCCGCAGCTATGGGCAACTGGTGATTGGCAGCTTCATCTTGACAACACGCCCACTCATGCATCAAATCTCGTGCAGAGTTTTTTGTGAAAAATCAAAATACCCAGGTAACCCAACACCCTACAGCCCAGATTTGGCACCCTGTGACTTCTGGTTTTTCCCAAAACTAAAATCACCTTTGAAAGGGAAGAGATTTCAGACTGCTGATGAGATTCAGGAAAATACCACAGGGCAGCTGATGGCAATTCCAACAAAGGATTTTGCAGAGTGTTTTGAGCAATGGAAGACATGCTGGGAGGACTGTGTGAGGTCCCAAGGTGCCTGCTTTCACGGGGAATTAAGCGTCATTGTCCTACGTACAATGTGTTTCTTGTAACTTCTTTAATAACTGTTTTTCATACTGCATGTCTGTATTCTTTCTGGAACCCCCGCCCCCTGCAACCACCCAAAGCAATGAAGACATTTATGAATTTAGGCCACTATGATCTGATCTCTGCTACATACAGTTGTACTAAATACTAATCAGCACATCAATTCAACTCTATTTACATATTATAAGCCAGAATAATTAGAACTTCTAAAAGGCTTCTAATTAAGAAGGTTAGAATCCAAACATATTAATATAGTATTAGGACACGTTTTAAAATCTAGAAACTTCTTTGTTCTCTGGCTTATTTTTTAGAAATGATTCTCCATATGCTTTTATATCCAACCATACTTTATTACTTAAAGTTTTTCCTAGTGTTTTCCATTATTCAACATTCAGGCACTCACATGATATTCTCTGGGACCTTCCTTTTAACATCTTTGGCTGAGATTATTTTTTAACTCTTAATTTTCCTTTAGGGTTTAGTTTAAATATAACTTCCATGAACCAACCCGTCCCTGATCCCTCCATGCTGTGTTGAGTATTTCTCCTATGTACTATCAGTTAAGTACATAGACTCTTTATCTCTATCATAGTTACTACAAACCTGAATTAAAATTTCCTGTTTATCTCTTTCTCTTTTTCATATATACACCTTGCAAGATACTTAAGGAAGGTATTATCGATTTATCATCCTCCCCATTTATAAGATAGAACATTTTACATACTTAATATATTTTGTTGAATTTTAGTTAGAAATAGAGAAATAGCAAAGCTTCTGCTTTTTATTTTGTTATTTAAAATTATAATGTTACTAGGTCTCTCGATTTTAGTAGAAATTTCTATAAAGGGGTTATTATGATTATAGGTACACATGATTTTTAAGTATAGCAATGATTATAGTTCAGAACAAAGCATTCTCTTCTTCAAACTTTTAAATGTGAAGAGCTCTTTGCTGTTCTTCAGTAGGATATTTTCACTGCACATGCATGCACCTTAACATCTGTGCCATTTTGTTTGGAAGGTTTGACAGGCAAATTATTCAACAGGTACCCCACCTGTCAAAGCATGCCATTTGCTATGCTTTAACAAGCAGCAGAACTACACCTGAGCAGGGGAAACCTCCGCTGGGAACTACTGCCTTCAGTGTTTTGAAGCGTACATAGGACACTTGCACCTTTCCACAGCAGGTCTCCTGCTTTCCTGCAAAACCGGTCTTTGCTCATTAACTCCTTTTCCTTTTTCCCGTAAGGTGACAGAAATATGATTGATAATGTTTGCTGACTTCTCATCAGGCCTTTCAATACTGCCTTATCTTTGACATTTCACTTATCTCTGGTGTATTACTTGTCAGTTGTTTATCTCATGTTTTAATTATTTTTTTATTAAATAATGACCTTTTATTCTGAAAAGTTCCATGTGCTTGATGTAACTTTTTTTATATAAATCAGAGAAATACTGAGTAGTGGAGATAAGAGACGGTGACAAAAAATTACATAGACACAGTTTAAAGCTACTTCTGGGAAGTACACTCAAAACTTTTATTATGCAAGGAATTTTTTCATATAAAGCATACCTTTTATTATTGTTTAAAAATATTATTTCAAGGAATGTTGTACCATATAACACATGAAACAAGGGGAAAGCATTCTTTTTCTACTTCTCTAAACCTATTATCCCTCTTCTATTACTTATCTTCATTGGTGATTCCTTATTCATCCCAATGTCCTAAACCAGAAAACTTGAAACAATCCTCAAGATCACCATCTCACGTTCACGTGTTCATTGAATTGCTAAATCTATTTTATTCAGACAAATCTTGTTAAGTACTTGACAAGTGCCATGAATTTTGATATATGGTGAGAGGAGAGGATAAACTAAATCTCCATGATTCCTGACATCATGGACCTTGTGGACTAGTTTGAGGGACACACATTAATCAAGGGACAGATGTTAATCAAATGATCTTACAAACAACTGTAGTTATATTACGGGTTGAAAAGGAGAGGTTCTTAGTGTTTCTAGTGCATACAGGGTGGGGTAACAGAGGTTTACAGTTGTAAGTACAAAAAACACTTTATTCTTGTGTTATTATTTGTTAATTATTGTCTCATTTTCCATACAAATAAGGGTAAACCTACTTTGGCTCCACCCTGTATAATAAAGCTTCACTTAAAAAGTAGTGCTTTGTGTTCACCCTGGGAGGAAAAACAGGCCATGAGCAGATGAAGGGAGGCCCGGAGTGTTTCGGTGGAGGAAATGACATGTGCCAAGGCGCACAGGTCAGAAGCGTGTGCGAAAAGTGAGGATGGAAAATTTCAAAAGGAGTCTAAGGTTAGCAGGGACTTTACTGTGTCAAACCTTATGCAGCATATTAAGTATACAAACTACTTAAAGCCAATGATTCACTTTAAGCACAAAATGGAAAATAAGGAACTGGCATGATCAGATTTGAGTTTTGAAAGGACACTACTCAGCTATGTGAAGGAAGAAAAGGAAAGGAGCACTTTTGGATATAGGGAGATTATTTCAAACACTACTAAGAAAAGATAATCTCTCTAAGAAAAACACACTAAGATGGTGTTAAAGATCACTTCTTATTATCTAATTGTAGAGCCTGAAGTACAATAAAATGGGAAAGGACTAGTTTAATATGATGAAGAATCATAAAACTTTTAGATAAGTTGATTTTAAGATGCCCCAGAGAAGGCCAATGGGTAATGTCAAATAGATATACAGATCTGTGTTTACATATTCTAGGCTGGCGATATGAATCTGAGTTAATTGCATATAAGAGATAATTAAACCCAAAATGCAGATGAAATTGCTCAAATGTAAAAGGAGACTTAAGACTGGATTGTAATGATCTTTAGCACATGTGTGAGGGGAGAAAACAATGAAATTAGAAGGCAAAGCAAGACATAAAAGAGAGAGAGGAATAAAATCAGAAAGCACTGTCATAAAAGGTAAAGAAAGAGAACACTTCAAGAGTAATGGAAGAATGTATCTAAACAAAAAGTTGTATGCAGATGTTCATAGCAGTATGATAGCCAAAAACTGGAAACCACCCAAAAGCCCATCAACCAGGGAATAGTTAAACATGTTATAGAACACTACTCAGCAACATAAAGTAACAAACTAATGGCATATGCAACAACATGGATAAAATTAAAAGCATAGTACTCAATGAAGGCAGGCAGTGAAAAAAACATGAAATTCTAGAAAAAGAGAAAATGATAATAAAGAACTCTTAACGCTTTTCTGGAGCTCAGGGTTGGAGGGGACAGAGGAGGGAAGATTTACTGCAAAGGATTAGAGGGGAACTTTTTGGGGTTACAGAAATATCCTGTACCTTAATTATGGTGTAAAGTAAATGGCAAATTTTATATAGACAAATTATGACTTAATAAAGCTTGGCAATCAAGGGAGCTGTGGGTCAACAAAATCAAATGCTATTGAGAGGCCAGGTATGATTGAAATTGAAAAGGACTTAAGTTTTTACAGTTTTTATCAGTATTATTATGCTAGAAGTTAAATCAGAGTGATTATTTGCAATGACTGAAGTAATTTGTAATAACTAAAAGAACAAAATTAGTAACTCTTCTAAAATTTAAGACAATTAATTAGCTACGTTAGTACCTATCAACTACTTAACTCTTCAGTTAACTCCCAACAAACACATATAATGTTTTGTTGTAATTAATATAAAATATATTTAAAAGAACCAACCATTTAATTTGAATTTACATGAACATAATCATGTGTTAAAATTTTAGGCTCCAAAGAACAGTTAATTATCATAGTTAAAATTTTGTTGTATCAATTATAATTTACAGTATCTAGGCTATATTCTAATTTGAATTTTGTTCATTTTTAAAAAGTTAAAATGGTATGCTAACTATAGAAGAGAGTAAAACTGATAAGGATATTTTTAAACATCTATGATTATATAACATGCATAATTATACTTGCCGAGAAAATACTCAGCATATTTGAACATTTTCCATGCATAATTTTGTATCAGCAACCCTATATATACATTTTGAGAAAGACAGACACAGTTACACTCAACGATTACATCATAAAATTATTTTATACATGTATAATTGATCAGAAATAATACTGTGTTAGATGAACTGCCTGTAAATATGTTTTGGTTAATTTTATTGACCAATTTTGTTTTCTTGTTTTAACAGAGTAAATAATAGGATCTCACATAATATGAATTAATACACATAAAAATAGGTGTTGAAAAACACCCAGGTCCTTATGGGGGACTCTGGCCCATGAAGTCCCCCGATTTGCCGCGGATGGAAGAGTCATTCCAGACACCATTTGCCTGTCAAGGAAAGAGGAAGGCGATTCCCTCTAGTGGGAAATGCCCGGGGCCCCCGTACGCAATGGCTGTTATTGAGAGGGTTTTACTGAGCGGGAGACAGGTAGCAGGAATGTATAGGTAACCTAATTACATCAGTAACTTAAACTTACAGAGAGAATAGGTTATGTTTAAAGAAGACAATGGCAGACACACATTGAACTGCTTGGGTCCGAAATGATCAAACATTATGGTGCCGGACAGGATTTGGGTCAGGGTCCAGGAATTTTGTAAATTTCTTTCCCAGCCGTGAGCTTGTTATCTGGTATAAGATTAACAGAGCTTGAGGGAGAAACAAAGCCTGCTTCAAGGTGTGTAATTTGCTTCTAGGCCTGATTTCCCCAGGGGCCCTTAGAGTTATTATTAGGTCCTGCCTATGAACCATATTACCAGTGTTCCCGCCAAGTCTTAAGGGCCTCTCCCAGACCCCAGCTTGTGTGGGGCTACAGCTCCCCAATACCACTCAAAGCGGCCCCTACAGGTCCTGGCCTGGGAAGCTTTATTATTTTCTTTTAATGGATACCATTATTACTTTTGCAATTATATCCATGTGCTGTTACTATCATTTGTGTTTTATTTTTTCCTACTTTCTTGTATTGGTTGGCTTTTGCAGATAGCCTAAGGCAATTTAGCGTAGTCTGATTGTAAATTATGAAAGCTCATATCTAACAAACACCTATGAGGAATCATCCCACATAGAGTTTGCTATGGTTATCACCTTAAGAACAGGAATAAAAAATATTAGCTATAATTTTATGTAGTATCTTCACATACCTTAAAAATTTTCATTTAGTAGTTAAAATTAAATATCTAAAAGTGTTTTGTGTACAGATATACTTCAAATCCATAAGTGACTTTAATCCTCATACTTATTTACACATTTAAGTACCCACGTCAAAATATTTTAGATGATTTTGAAGCGTTTGATATATTTCACTATATATTTCTTTCTAAATATAAAAATATATTTTTTTTCATAAGATATAATTTCTAAGTGTAATATTCATTTTGACAATCCATTCTGGAAACAATTTTCTTTACCCTGTATTAATGAAGAAGCAAGGCTACATAAAAAGCATGAGATACACTCATACATCATTTTGCATGATGAATACTGAATAATACGTATTTTCCTACCCATCCACAATTGACTTTTCATTAGTTAGGCTTCTGATTTTGGTGGCTTAAGGATTTACCTAAGGGGTGTCATTAACTTAGAGTCTATTTATAGGTTTATCAAGCTTAGAGACAATGCCCAATATCATGCCAAAAACTATGTAAAGTGAAAACATCAGAACTCTGAGCCACAGAAACCAGACACTAACTTGCACCCTAATACCTGGCACTATATTCTATGTAAGAGATGACATGTATTTATCTTGCTGTTGGTTTCCTCAGCTGTGCAGATTTTTAATTTCACGTAGTCCCCTTTGTTTATTTTCTCCTTGTTTCCAATGCACTCGGAGATATATTGGCTAACATATTGCTACGTGAGATATCGGAGATTTTACTGCCTAGGTTTACTTCGAGGATTTTTATTGTTCCACAACTTATATTTGTCTTTTATCCATTTTGGGTTTATTCTTGTGTGTGGTGTACATTTTGGTCCAGTTTTCCCAATATCATTTATTTTATTTTTCTATTATTATTCATTTACAGTTGTCCCAATTTTTCCCCCATTGCTCTCCCGTTCCCTGTCCACCTCACGCTCCCTCATTCTGTCCCCACCTTGCTGTCCATTGCCATGGGTGCTTTATATGTGCTCCTTGACTAGACCCTTCCTCTCCTTTACCCATTTTCTCTCTCCTCCCTCCCCTCTGGTCACTGTCAGTTTGTTCTTCATTCCCATGTCTCTGGTTCTATTTTGCTCACTTGTTTGTTTTGTTGATTAGGTTCCACTTTTAGGTGAGATCATAGAGTATTTGCCTTTTGCCACCTGGCTTATTTCACTTAGCATAATGCTCTCCAGTTCCATCCATGCTGTTGCGAAGGATCCTTTCTTCCTTTCTGCTGCATTGTGTTCCATTGTGTAAATGTACTTGATCCGCTCATTTACTGATGAGCACTTAGGCTGTTTCCAATACTTGGCTATTGTAAATAACACTGCTGTGAACATTGGGGTGCATAGGTTCTTTTGAGGTGGTGTTTCAGGATTCTTAGAGTATAATCCCAGCAGGTGATTAGGACCGGATCAAAAGGCAGTTCCATCTTTAGGTTTTTCATGAAATTCTACAGTTTTCAAAAGTGGCTGCACCAGTCTGCATTCCCACCAACATTGCACCACGGTTCCCTTTTCCCCACATCCTCATCAGCACTTGTTTATTGATTTGTTAATGATGGACATTTTGACCAGAATGAAGTGGTATCTCATTGTGGTTTTAATTTGCATCTCTCTGATGGCTTGTGATTTTGAGCATTCTTTCATATGTCTCTGTGTTCTCTGTATGTCTTCATTGGAGAAGTATCTGTTCAGGTCCTTTGCCTATTTTTTCAATTGGATTGTTTGTCTTCCTGGTGTTAAGTAATATGTGTTCTTTATATATTTTGGAGATCAAACCTTGTCCAAGGTATCATTGGCAAATATGTTTTCCCATACAGTTGGTTCCCTTTTCATTCTGCTCATGTTTTCATCAGCCATTTAAAGAAGTATGTTATGCCCTGGCTGATGTGGCACAGTGGATTGCATGCTGGCCTGTGAACCAAACAGTCGCTGACCAATTACTGGTCAGGGCTTATGCCTAGGTTGCGAGCCAAGTCCCCAGTAGGGAGCACATGAGAGCAACCACACATTGATGTTTCTCTCCCTCTCCTTCTCCTTCCCTTCCCCTCTTTCTAAAAATAAATAAATAAAATCTTTAAAAAATTAAAGAAGCTTTTTATTTCATTATATCATTGTTCAATTACACTTGTCCACATTTCCCCCATTACTCTCCCCTTCCCTACCCACCCCTCATCTTCCGCTTTCAGTCCTCCCTCCCATTGTCTTTGTCCATGGGTCCTTTATACCTGCTCCTTGACTTGACCCTTCCTCTTCTTTCTCCCATTATACCCCTCCCCCTTCCCCTCTGGTCACAGTCAAGTTGTTCTTTATTTCCATGTTTCTGGTTCTATTTTGCTTGCTTGTTTGTTTTATTGATTAGGTTCCACTTTTAGGTGAGATCATAGGGTATTTGTCTATCATCATCTAGCTTATTTCACTTAGCATAAAGAAGCTTTTAAATTTGATGTAGTCTCATTTGTTTATTTTTTTCATTTATATCCCTTGCCTTAGGAGATATATTGACAAAGATGTTGTTGTGTTGAATATCTGAAATTTTATTGCCTATGTTTTCCTTTAGGACTTTTATGGTGTCATTACTTATATTTAAGACTTTTATCTGTCTCAAGTTTATTTTGGTGTATGGTGTAAGTTGGTGGTCGAGTTTCATTTCTTTTGCATGTAACTGTCCAGATCTCCCAATACCATTTGTTGAAGAGCCTATTTTTACTCCATTTTATGCTCCTGCCCCCTTTGTCGTATATTAATTGAGCATAGAGATATGGGTTTATCTCGAGGCCCTCTATTCTATTCCATTGATTTATGTGTCTGTTCTTATGCCAGTACCAGACTGTTTTGATTACAGTGGCCATGGAATATAGTTTGCTATCCAGTATTGTTCTCTTTCCTACTTTGTTCTTCTTTCTCAAAATTCCTAAGGCCTATTTAGGGTTGTTTATGTAGTTACATATAAACTTTTGAAATGTTTGTTCTATATCTGTGAAATATATCATTGGCATTTTGATAAGTATTATGTTGAATCTATAGATTGCTTTGGTGTAGCCAGAGAAATGTAGTATGGACATTTTAATGATATTAATTCTTCTAATCCATGACCACAGTATATGCTTCCATTTATTTTTGTCTTCCTTAATTTCTTCAGTGTTATATAATTTTCCAAGTGCAAGTCTTTTATCTCCTCTGTTAAGTTTATTACCTTATTTTTTTCATTGTTGCAATAATAAATGGGATTATTTTCTTAGCTTCTCCTTCATGTAGCTCATTATTGGTATATAAAAATGCCATCAATTTCTGGGTATTGATTTTGTATTTTGATACTTTGCCAAATTTATTAATTAGGTCTAGTAGTTTCAAAAATATAGAACTTTTCACACATTTGTGTATCCTACAGACACAGGAGCCATGGAACTCACTGTATGGGAGAATATTTTCACCAATGATACATTTGATAAGGGTTTAATCTCCAAAATATACAAAGAACAAATACAACTCAACACCAGAAAGACAAAAAAAAAAAAAAAAAAAAAGAAATGGGGAAAGGATCTGTATAGACACTTCTCCAAGGAGTACATACAAATGGCCCATAGACATATGAAAGGATGCTCAATCTTACTAGCCATCACAGAGATGCAAATTAAAACCATAATGAGATACCTCTTTACATTTGTCAAAATGGCTACCATCAATAAATCAATAAACAAGTGTTGGCAAGGATGTGGAAGAAAGGGAACCCTAGTGCACTGGTGGTGGGAATGCAAACTGGTACAGCTACTATGGAAAACAATATGGAATATTCTCAAAAAAATTAAAAATGGAAATCCCTTTTGAACCAACAATTCCATTTCCAGGAATATATCCTAAGGGTCTCAAAACTCTAATATAAATGAATATATACACCCCTATGTTTACAGCAGTACTAATTACAATTGGAAGGATCTGAAAACAGCCTAAGTGCCCATTAGTAGATGAGCAGATAAAATAGCTGCGATACATTTACACAATGGAGAACTATACACTAGTGAAAAAGAAGAAACTCTTATCTTTTGCAACAGCATGGATAGATAGACCTGGGGAATATTATGCTAAGTGAATTAAGCCAGTCAGTGAACAACAAATATCACATGATCTTACTCATATGTGGAATCTAATGAACACAATAAACTAATGAACAAAATAGAAATGAAAGCATAGATACATGGAACAGAGTGACAGCTAACAGAGGGGAGTAGGAGAGATGGAATGAAAGATGGTAGAAGTTTTAACATTTATGCATAACTGAGGCACATGGACGGCAATTGGGGGATTGACTTAGAGAGGAAAGACGTTGGGGCTGGGTGGAGGTGGGGCAAGGGAAAAAAGCAGGAATTGTGATAGCACAATCAATTAAAAAAATGTTAAAAAGGAGCTGATGCCACTGACTCTGATATTGCCAGAGCTAATCTGTCCCATCAGTAAAACAAGTTCTGCATGATTTGTCATTCCTAGGTCATCAGATCCATGTTTATCCACCAGAGCAGGTCAATCTGACTGGAAGAGCATATATAGGATGCTCAGGCAGTAGCTTCTTGGAAAACTGTAAAAGATAGAATTCAGCTTCTACAGTGAGGAGGAGACTATCATAGAAGATGGAGGATTCCTCTAATGTAAGAAAAGACGTTTCAGATGTTGATGGGACAAACAAAGAAAAGAAAATTACTACAGACATTAGAAATGGTTTTTAGAAGCAAAGACTACATGCATTTTCTCTATGCACTGACAATTACTTCTGTTTTTTAAAGGGTTTCTGGAGCAATACAAAAGCCTTAATTAACGTTCACGGATTGCAGCCCACTTGACATTTTAATTATGAGGCAGTGCTCCATAACTTAGGACTAAATTACTTAAAAATTGTGAGGGTCTAAATCTTGCTAAAGTTCCAGATAGATATTCATTACAATGCAAAAACTTCAGTATACTCAGTCAAAGGCAAAAAATAAGGGAATTTGAAGTATATATTTCCATAAAACCTCTGGTTAATGCCCTAAGAAATAGTAAAAAGTATGTGGAACTTAGCAGGGCTCTCTGACAAGCTTGTTCTCCATTGCCAAACTCTAATAGAAGAGGGAGGGACCACTTGAAAGATTATTTTTATAAATGGACTCTGAGTCAGACCTTTGTTTAGATTCTGACCATTCCCTCTGAATATGGATATTTCCTCATATACAAAATAGCTAATATAAAAGTTTATACAAAGACTATGAGATTATAATGATGATGATGATAGAGAACTAAGTTTATCAAAAATTCTCAAGAGGAAAATACTATATATAAGTATAGTATAATGTATGTGTGCTTTTTCTTAATCTCCTTTCCTCTCAACATCTCAGATAAATTCCATAATTTTGGTTAGCTTCCATTTACATCTCATGTGTTTTCTTCTCATCCTTTTCTCATTGAGTCCACCAGTACGGGAACCCCACATGTTTGGAGTACAGAGCTAGGCAATCATGACTTAAAGGACTGCCCTCCTTCCTCATGTGATGCGCAGAGAAGAGAGAGAACAGGGTCATGTGACTGTTAAATGATCATGAATGTTGACTCTTCTCTGCGGGCTGTCTCTGTGTTATGCTTAACAATTTCTGGTCTCTGTTGCCAGCACCGTTAGGTATTCATCCGCCGCGAGGCTCCATGAAGTTGTGCAGGCTGTGATCTGCATAGAATCCCTCCACACACGGGAGTGAAAGCAGATCAATGACCAGCCTGTGCTCTACTCAATAAGGCATGTGCCCTGGCAGTGGGCTGTACCTACTCTGAGGGGGTGCCTTTTTATTTTATTTTTACTAAGTCTTGAGATGGACAACATATGGCTCTGGGCATGGGTTTATTTGAAGCCTCAGTGAGAACTCCCCCGCTGTATTTTTTTCTGATTTGAGAAACATGCTTTATCTTTTCCACACCTCACTCCATCGTTTAGCCTGGAAGTTCACATCGCCACTTGTGACTGTTGATGCCTTCTCACTTAGCCCTGTAAAGTGGGAAAAATAGCAAGAGAACTCAAATTCACTTACTCTTCCTCTTGTCCATTTGATCCACAGGAAATCCACAGTGCTGGGCTAGTGTGCCATCGCACACGGTGGAGTGCAAATAAGCGATAGCTTAACCTCTGTCTTTCTTTAATTTCTCTCAAATTTATACCTGAAAAGCTAGATGGAATCTCACTTGGAATCTCGAACTCTTTCTCCTCTAGAAACAAAAATTTCTAAAACACTTTAAAACTCTCTTGTTCAGTGGGAAAAAGAGGTGGAAAAGTCCCCTTCCTCGTCTTTTACAATGAAAAAGACAAAATGAGCGGCCTCTCACAAGACTACAACTCTCCCCGCAGCCAAAGGCTCCCATAACCTCTTCCCGCTCCTCCCGTCTTCTGCTGGTACTGACTGAGGAAGAACATTGGAATAGATGATTAGAGAATTTTCTACTGTTGATTCTTCTTTCTCTTAGAAAGTTTTAGAAAAGAAGTATATACCTAATGGTTAGCAGTTTTTTTCAGACTTAGCTTTAGGCCTTAGGTTTCAAGGTAAAGGCAATAATAACAGTCCCAAATCAACGGGAAAAAACCTTACTGCAAAGTAAACGTTCAATTAATGTCCACAGAAACTGAACCTTAATACCTTTACTTTATAATATCTATTTGCTATATTTATTTACAATATCCATGATGGAGATTCATTGATGAATTTCTATGTTAAAAGCATATCCTGCAAAAAACAAACAAACAAACAAACAAAAACCCAGACATATTATGCCTAACAGTAAACTGAATAATCTAAGTTAGTGGTTAAAAGTTACCTTTTAACTACAAATGACCTTGTCCAGCAAGTTCTTGCAAAATTCCTGAATCTACTGACTGTCAAAAAGGTTAGGAAGGAGCCTATGCTTATCATTTTAAAATGTGTTATCTCAAGTAAATTGAGCCAGTTTGGAATTACACACATCTCTATTGTATAATCTATATATGCACCTTGTTTCTGTATATACTATATTATCCTTGAAAATTTATTTTATCTTTTTAAGCCTCAGTTTCCTCATCCATAAAAAAGTATTCATAATAGTACTAAAATAGTAAACATTATCTCTTAATATAATAAAAAGAATTATATAAAACTAATCTAAAGTATAAGGTCTAAAGAAGTTATAAGATACTAGTGATTTGTGCCACATACGATGTTTTACAAAATGATTTCACATATATTCAGTCACTTAATATGTCATTTTATCCATTGCACAATCTTATGAGGCAATTCTGCAGCTTTTATGCCACTGTTGTATTATACCACACTTCATCCATTTTACTCAGTGTGCTTCAATGAAATATAGATGTGTCCTATCACTCCACAATATTTATGTGAGGTATGACCATGTATGTATGGATGTGGCATCTATCATTTAATATCCAACAGATTTATGCTATACTCAATGCCCAATCATGACTAGCCATTTGATAAATTGTTCTTATGTATTTAAACTATTTTCCCCAATGATAAAACTACACCACGTGTTATTGTATCTGCACTGAAACTTTTAATAGTCTAAAACTTTTACTTAGATTATTTCATATATTTGTATATCCAAGTTTCTCCTCAATCTTTGATTGACAGAGATATTAAAAAGTACTGCAGAACATGGAAACGTCATTGGACTAAAGGACAGAAAGCCTGAGAACTAGCTGTGGGTCCATTATTTTGTTACTGCATTACCCTCATTTAGTCCTGGAGCCTGCAGTCTTACTTAATCTGCTACCAATGCTATCATATTGCATATTTGACATTGAGGTTTCTGAGCTGCCTTTAAACTTTCTGTGACATGGCTAATTTATCTATATTATAAGGAATATAACATATTGAAGACAAGGTTACAAATATTGAAATGTAAACTCTGAATGTAAAATGTCTAACATGGTGATTAGCACATAAAAGGCACTTAGGTAATATCTTCTCTCTCTTTCTCTCTCCCTCCCCCTCTCTCATCTCCTACAATATGTGGGCACATTAAAAACAGATTTCTCCATTAATTTGGTTAATATTCTCACATTCTTACAGAAACATAAGGAGATATATAGAGAAACAGATCAATAGATACTTTTTCAAAAATTGCATTGCCCTTACTAATGAGAAACACAACTGCTTAGCCTTGTTTTACAAACATTGCTTGATACACTCCACACTGCCAGAAGAAGGCAGTATTCATTAACTAAAAAAAATAAAAACAAAAATTCATCCTTTGACTGCACATAAAACCAATTGATTCTTCTGACCAGCCCTAATAATATCAAATATGACATAATAAATTAAGCAGAAGTAGAGACTCTTGTCTTGAAGAAGTATATATTAACTGAGAACAACGGAAAAATACAACACTCAATGGAAGAATTAGGCTTGATTGCTTTCTAATGATGTTGATATTAAAGACTGTCCTGGGCATATAAATTGGCTTTCATCTCTACTGCTTAAGGTTGAACAGGATTGCAGATGTAGCTCAAGAAATGATGAAAGGAAAAATTAATGAACATTAATTAAAATTTCTTCTTATGTCTGATAAGTTTCCCTTATCAGACATAAACTTCCCTCTGAAAGTTTACCGATAAACTTTCTTCATTCTCTAATGTGTTCCCCTTTCCAGCTCACCAAGAAGCATCTGAGGCCTGCAGTTTGGCATAGTGTCTCGTGCCCTAACACACTATGCCCTTGCACATCTGACATTGGGGTTCTGGGGTGGCATTATCTAAACTTTCTCCCATTGGTTGAGATAACAAAACTGGGTATGAGTTGAAAAGATGGTGAGTACCCACTGAGGAAGAATGAGGTGAGAAGAAAGAGATGTATGTAGCCAGTGACATCATTTCATAATGGAACACAATAACCATTTATAAGTAGGTATCCTAGGAACTTCACACTAAAATCAATATGCCAGCTGTGAAATGCAGCTCTGCTGCAGGCCATTTTTTTTTTCAGGGAAAAACAGAATGAACAGATTTAACGAAAACAAGACATTTGAGTGAATTTATGCTGAGAGAGTGAATGGTTCCTACAAACAGAATGCAACAAGAAAACCACTAGCTGCCTATGCCACAGTTTATGACTAAAGAAAGGATGACGGGATGCACCACCTCCTCCAGGATGGTCTGAACTCATCAGTAAGAGAGGTCCCTGTGCTCAGACTTAACCTCTGACTGAGATCTACCCACCCCACCTCCACCCCATACACACGTGTGCACGCACGCACACACCTTTCCCAGGGTTTATATTAAATGGCTCTTCAAATTTTAAAATATTTACCTAATTCTAAAATGACAAGACACTTTTATTGGCTTTCTTTAGATTGAAGAAAAAAGTCTTGTTTGTGAGAGTAATTGTATGAATACACAATCTTACTTCTACTTTAGATTTCATCAAGGATTGTGCTGCCTTTTAGGTCCACTTGGATGTACTGGGGAAATGCAAGGCCTCACACTCATCGACAGAACTCTAACCAATGGCCCTCTCTCAGAATTTCTGACTCAGGATATTAATAAATGTAAGCTAGTAGGACTGGCAAAAGTTAGTAGTTAGCAAAACTCTTACAGAGTTAACAACCAGGATGTCAGTATTTAAAAATGGAGAAACATAAACCCTCCCAAACTGTCTTGATATTATTTCTTTTGTGAACAGATTCTGAGATAATGCTAATATGATAATGAATAATTTTGGACTAAAACTATATGTCAGAGACTTTCCTAAGTATGTTATGCAGGTTATCTTT